>NC_139473.1:13120000-14517500 GCF_057233095.1 Heloderma suspectum | reverse complement strand
GTGCTGCCATTATGAAGTGTCATGTAGCTCAGGTTGAATTCATGGAGGTCAAATTGTTCATCTAACAGGACAGACTGGTAGCAGATATCAAAACCTGTACAAACAGTGTTCAAAATTGGGTGATTGTACACAAACTAGAAGTCAGGTTTTCATGAAATGTTAAAGCGAAAAAGGGTATGCTAATTCTCAAAGGGTATTTCAGCAGTGCAATGATTTGCCAAGGGCGGTTGTGAGAGCTCCTTAGAGTAGACATGGGTGAGTTTTCCTGGCTCGGATTGGAATTGGCTCAGAAATAAGCTGAGCTACTGGGAGATAGTTTGGTTTATTTCTGAGCGAATTTCAGATTGGGGATTCACAGGGATTCACAAACTTCTTCCTTCCCAGCTCCTTTCCTTCCCCTCCCACTGACCATCCAACCTCCCTCTTCACTTTCATCTCACATCACTTAACTGGCCACCACTGATGTCCCAGCAGCACCAAGAAGCAAACAAGATATAAAGGGGGGGTGGATAGGTGGGTGGGAGGGACATAAGAGGTAGGGATGTTGCGGGCGCCCAATTCCATCTGGGAATCTGGAAGACCCCCACCACCTGCAACCCCAAGACCCACTCACTGAGCTTCTGCCCCTGTTCTCCCCCTGCCTGCACTCAGCGAGTGGCCTGCATTCACCCCGGCAGCCTCAGCGAGCTCCGTGGTCAACATATTTCTAAAAATAAAATGGCAATTGCAAACAATGTGCGTATTTGTGCTTGTGTGAAAGAGTGCATTTTGGAGAATACACATATTTGTGCATGTGCAAAATCTGCATTTCTGCGAAATGCGCCTTTTCACACGGATGCAAATATGCACATTCGCGAGATGCACAGTTTCGGACACACGCAAATATGCACATTCGCGAGATGCACAGTTTCGCACACACGCAAATATGCGCATTCGCGAGATGCACAGTTTCGCACACACGCAAATATGCGCATTCGCGAGATGCACAGTTTCGCACACACGCAAATATGCGCATTCACGAGATGCACAGTTTCGCACACACGCAAATATGCACATTTGCGAGATGCACAGTTTCGCACACACGCAAATATGCGCATTCGCGAGATGCACAGTTTCGCACACACGCAAATATGCACATTCGCGAGATGCACAGTTTTGCACACACGCAAATATGCACATTTGCGAGATGCGCATTCTCGCACATACGCAAATATGAGCGTGCACAAAAATGCACATTGTTGTGCATCCACATTTCTGCGATTGCCATTAATTTCCAAAAAAAAATGGCGACCCTAGAGCCTGACAAGGCCTCCAGGGTGAGTGCAGACTGCTTGCTGAGCACCAGAGGGGTTTGAGCACTGTCTGGGGACTGGTGGGTGGGGACAGGGGCTGGCCAGGCACCCGGAGAACCCAGATAGGAGTGGGTTCACACAACCCTAATAGGAAGGGAGTTTCTCCAAGCTGCAGAAAGATTGTGCAGTCATAATGCTTCCCTGATTTTTGAAGCAAGCATTAAATGCCCCCAAGGCTATTATTGCTGAGTCAGGAAATACGAGTCACTGGCACATTACTAGATCTCTTTCCTTTCACATTTTCCAGCATGAAGTAGTCAGTGGAGCTGAAGGTACAGAATATTTTAAGACCTCTTATTTAATGAATAATTCTAATTAATTCTATGAACGCTGGTCCAAACCATGTCAGAAGCTCGCTTGTATCGGACACCTTGTACAGAACAAAGTCAGCTTTGCACCATTGCATCTGGTATAGCGGCATCCTATTATGCAGGTTATATTATCACCCTGATGGCCTCTTGTAATATCAATATTATGCACGATAGCTGGAGATGGAAGGCGAGTTGGAGAACAAAAATAAAATTAAAAGCCTTTTGCAGCAACAAGTCAAGACTGGGAATCTATTTGAGGCTGATTGGTGAATTTTAAAGAGAACACCTGGCAGGAGAAAAACAACAAGATATTACATCATGCCTGATTTGCAGCAAGGTAACTTGGATTCTGTAGTTTGGAGGTGGCATCAACCCATCCCTATGGATTTCAACCAGGGCTGGGCAACTTGTGACCCTCCAGATGTTGTTGGACTACAACTCTCATCGCCCTGCATATCGGGCATCTCTGATTTAGATGGTAGGTCAAGCTTTGCAAAACTTTATATTGGGGTCCCCAACGCAGCATCCGTGCCCCCAGAACCTCCAGTGGCACCCACAAGGATCTCCCCTCCCTGCCCCTGTCACAAAAATTGTTTGAAGGAAAACCTTGGAAAATGTTCTCTCCTCTCTGCCCCTTTGTGTTGCTGTTTTCCCCTCCCTCCCAGCCTCTGGCCTTGCTATTCCCCCTCCTATTTAGCTCACTGTTTCTCCCCCACCTAGCCTCTAGCCTTGCTCTTTCTCTCCCTCTACCCCTTTGCGTTGCTCTTTTCCCCTCCCTCCCAGCCTCTAAGCCCACTATTCCCCCTCCTCTTTAGCTCATTGTCCCCCGCATAGCCTCTAGCCTTGCTCTTTCTCTCCCTCTACCCCTTTGCGTTGCTCTTTTCCCCTCCCTCCCAGCCTCTAATCTCACTATTCCCCCTCCTCTTTAGCTCATTGTCCCCCGCATAGCATCTAGCCTTGCTCTTTCTCTCCCTCTACCCCTTTGCCTTGCTCTTTTCCCCTCCCTCCCAGCCTCTAATCTCACTATTCCCCCTCCTCTTTAGCTCATTGTCCCCCGCATAGCCTCTAGCCTTGCTCTTTCTCTCCCTCTACCCCTTTGCCTTGCTCTTTTCCCCTCCCTCCCAGCCTCTAATCTCACTATTCCCCCTCCTCTTTAGCTCATTGTCCCCCGCATAGCCTCTAGCCTTGCTCTTTCTCTCCCTCTACCCCTTTGCCTTGCTGTTTTCCCCTCCCTCCCAGCCTCTAATCTCACTATTCCCCCTCCTCTTTAGCTCATTGTCCCCCGCATAGCCTCTAGCCTTGCTCTTTCTCTCCCTCTACCCCTTTGCCTTGCTGTTTTCCCCTCCCTCCCAGCCTCTAAGCTCACTATTCTCCCTCCTCTTTAGCTCACTGTCCCCCGCATAGCCTCTAGCCTTGCTCTTTCTCTCCCTCTACCCCTTTGCCTTGCTGTTTTTCCCCTCCCTCCCAGCCTCTAAGCTCACTATTCCCCCCTCCTCATTAGCTCTCTCCCCTCCATCGCATTGCCTTGCTATTTCCCCCTCCCTTCCAGCCTCACTATTTCTCTCCCCTGCCCCTCTTAGCTCATTTTTGACTAGCCAGGGCCCCATGGCATTATGTGACTAGCCACATCCTCAGCAGAATCCATTTTGTGGTGGTGCCACAGCATTTTATTTATTTATTTATTTAAAACATTTGTATCCCACCCTATATCATTGAGATCTCAGGATGGGGTACAGATAAAATCAATTTAGACAGTATATAGCAATAAATAATTTAAATAGCTAAAACATATTAAACTATTTAATAATTTAAATAGCTTTAAACTTATTAAACATATCAGTAAGATCTCAGGGCTGCATACAGATAAAATCGATTTAGACAGTATAAAACAAAAAATAGTTTAAATGGCTAAAAACATATTAAATCATTAAGCTGGCTAATACCAATTTAAAATCTGAAACAACAAAACAGTTAAAACAGCATGCAAACCCAGGGAATCCAATTAGCCCTCAACGGCTTTGGTAAAAAGCCATGTTTTAGCATGGCGCCAACATGAAACCAGTGTCTGCACCAATCAGGCCTCCAAGGGGAGGGCATTCCACAACTGGGGTGCCACAGCAGAGAAGGCCCTCTCCCATGTCCCAGCATAGCATATGTCTCACACTGGTGGGATGCAGAGGAGGGCCTCTCCAACAGCCCTCGGGCAGGTATATATAGGGGGAGGCGTTCCCTCAAATGTCAAGGTCCAAAGCTGCTGAGCGCTTTAAATGTCATCACCAGATCCTTGAATTCTGGCTGGAAGCATATTGTCAGACAGTGCAATTCCTTTAAGACTGGTGTTACGTGATCTTTACGTGATGTTCCAGTCAACAGTCTAGCTGCTGCATTTTGCACTAGCTGCAACTTCCAGGGTTGTCTTCAAGGGCAGCCCCATGTAAAGTGCATTGCAGTAGTCTAATTGGGAAGTTACCAGTGCATGTACTACTGTGGCTAGGCTATCCCTGTCCAGGTAAGGCTGTAGCTGGTGGATCAGCCGAAGGTGGCCCCAAGTACTCCGGGCCACAGAGTCCACCTGGGACAGGGATGGATCTAGGAGTACTCCCAAGCTACACACCTGCTCCTTCAGGGGGGAGTGCAACCACATCCAGGACAGGTCACTTACCCAATTCCCGGACTTCTCCCATTCCTAAATTTGCCCCAGGTCCAAAAAGATCGGGGGGCCCTGCTCTACGTCCCTGCAGGAATCAACACAGCCTGAAAAACGCAAAAGCAAACATATCCAGAATCCTTACCGCTTTCACAAGAGAAATTAAATTAAACTAGTTCTGGGGCTGCACACAAATGGTTAGGAGAAGCTGAAAGGGATCAGTCCTCAGTGTTTGCTGTGACATCACTGAGAGCACAACAGACCCTGAATTTCATTTAATCTAAGGCATCTCGTTGCTGCAGCAGTGATGAGCTCTAGGTTGCCACCTTTTTATAAGCAGTGGCATGGTGGTTTCTATGGCTACATACTATCTATCTATCTATCTATCTATCTATTTATTTGAAAAATGTTGTGAGTGACTTTCAGGGCAGAAGCCCTCCCAAGGCAGCTTACAGAAATAAAACATGTAACCATTAAGATATTGAACATGATAAAAACATAGCCACAATAAACTCAGCAACAGCAGCGGTCATATCAGTAGAAGGCCAATGTAAAAGAATATGTTTTCAAGGCCTCCTTAAAAGTCTGCAGTGAAAGAGCATGGCAGAACTGTGACATCATGCACTCCATCAGCATCATCGCTCATGTTCACATGTTGATTGTGCATGCGTACACAGGAGTTGCTTGCACGTATACAACTGGATGTGGGATGTGATGGGGAAGCTCAGTTGCACGGGGTTCCTGATTGCATCAGGCCTGGGCACTTACCTTTGCAATATCTCTAGGGATGGGGCTGGTGGAAGTATGCTTCTGGGCTACTCCCCCTTCTAGGTTCTTCTAGCCACATACTCTGAGGCCTGCTGGCCCCCTATTTTTGCAGTTCGAGGTGAAATGCCATAGACAGCTGATGGATTTAGTGCTGCGCCAAAAATATCTCCCACATTTTTTTTGGACCATTCTCGTTCCATTTGATAGAAGAGAAATTGCTTTCAAAAAGATATTCAACGGTGAAGAAATTTTGGAGAAATTCTCATGGGTTGGGGTTGGGTTTCTTGGGCTTCCCTTGCTTAGGAGGTGGCCGAGGAGTGAGCAGAAGTGTCCTGTTTTTCATTGTACAACCATCTCTCTGGCCGCCTGTAGCCTCCTCAGCTTCCCACACTTCAATGAAAGCCCAGTTTAAGGCACTATGAGGTGATTTCTCCCCATGCTGCTTTTTCAGATCAGGAGGTGCAGGCAGCCGGGGAGGCTGGCTGTGATTTGGTAAGCTCAAAAGCACAGAAATAAATTATAAACCATCCTGAGTAAGGCAGAGCAATGGAAGCCTCTTTCACTGGGGGGAGAAAACTCTCAGGAAATTGGAGGACAGATTTTATTTATTTATTTATTTATTTATTTAAAATACGTATTGGCCGCCTTTCAGGGCAGAAGCCCTCTCAAGGTGTCTTACAACAATAAAATACATCAAAGCAATTAAAAATATTAAATGTGACAACAATGTAAAAACAATAAAAACGACAATAAAAGCCGACAATAAAGCCAACAGCGATGTTAAAAGCAGCAACAGTGATTTTGGCAGAGCACGAACTCCACCTCGTCCCTGGAGCTGGACACCCCCCTGCCCCCACCTGCATTGCAATGGAGGCAAACTGCAGGGCCGGCCGGCCAAGACAGTTGACGCTGTTGCAGCAGGAAACCCGCCCAAACCCTGACCAAAAAAGAAAGCAGCTGTGCTACAAGCCCTGCCTATGGGGAGCCCTACCTGGGAGAAACAGTTGAGAATTTCTCCTCCCCCTGGAGAAATTCGGTGAAAATGGTGCCCAAATTTCTCTGCCCACAAGCAAGTTGGAGAATTTCAAGAGGCCATTTGTGTATAGCTTTGCCTCACGCAGCCCGGCGTCCTGCTCTCCAGAGCCACCAGCTCCGGATTCCGGGTCACCCTCCATGAGAGTTCTCTCAGACTGGCTCTCTCTTTTCACAGTTCCAGGGGAGTCTGGTGGCTCCAATGTCAGTGTGACAGTCAATCTGCTCCAGGTTTCAGTCAGAACCAGTTAGAACTCTAAAGAAGCTGTCCAAGATGCAAAGTTATCCAGGGGTATCGAAGATGCAGAGCACCTTGGAGAGCTCCTTTAGAGTCCTGACTGGTTCTGACTGAAAGCTGGAGTGGCTTCACCGCCCCATTGACATCGGAGCCACCAGCCTCCACCACCCATCTCTGGTCCTTCTCCCTTCAGCTAACAACCATTAATTCCCACTCCAACTGACCAACTGACTCTAATTGACACTAATGGTCTCTGACAGACTTCTCACTCACCTTTGTAAATCTCCTGGCCAATCATGTTCCTTATGGAACTCTTAAATACCCATCACCTCTGTTGACGCACTTGACCCATCTAAACAGAGGTGTTTTCTCCCCCTGGACATTTTAACCTCAGCCTGAAGCTTCCCTTCCTAAGTCACTGTAACCAAGGGAACCATAACTGTTGCAGGCCAAACACACATCCATCAAGTGAGGCCTCTGGCCTACTCAGATACATGATAACCTCAACGAGGTCACCAAAGGTATATAAACAGAACAAAACATAAGCAAACAGGTGAAAACAACCACAACTGTTTCGGGCCAAAACAACCACAACTATTTCAGGCCACACACACATCCACCAAGTGAGGCCTCTGGCCTACTCAGATACATGATAACTCAAAGAGGTCACCAAAGGTATATAAACAGAACAAAACATAAGCAAACAGGTGAAAACAACCACAACTGTTTCGGGCCAAAACAACCACAACTGTTTCAGGCCACACACACATCCACCAAGTGAGGCCTCTGGCCTACTCAGATACATGATAACTCAAAGAGGTCACCGAAGGTATATAAACAGAACAAAACATAAGCAAACAGGTGAAAACAACCACAACTGTTTCAGGCCAAACACACATCCATCAAGTGAGGCCTCTAGCCTACTCAGATACATGATAACCTCAACGAGGTCACCAAAGGTATATAAACAGAACACAACATAAGCAAACAGGTGAAAACAACCACAACTGTTTCGGGCCAAAACAACCACAACTATTTCAGGCCAAAACAACCACAACTGTTTCAGGCCAAAACAACCAAAACAACTGTTTCAGGCCAAAACAACCACAACTGTTTCAGGCCAAACACACATCCATCAAGTGAGGCCTCTGGCCTACTCAGATACATGATAACCTCAACGAGGTCACCAAAGGTATATAAACAGAACACAACATAAGCGAACAGGTGAAAACAGTGTTTTTCAAGAGGTCTTTGTGTTGCTATTTCTATTTCCATTGAAAGGGCGTTCAGTTAAGGGTGACCAAGATTAGCCCCCTGAGACATGAGGGAGGTATGGAGTTTCAGGACCAGCTATGGATTCTTTGAGATGCTACCTGGATCTGACTGGGGCAACTCCTAGTCTCACCTCCAACACTAACTTCTTGACAGGACAACTCCCCTGCCATCTCAGCAATCTTTTATTTACTTATAGTATTTATTAAATAATAAAGTCCTAATGCTAATTCCTGGAACTGGAGATGTCGCTAGGCACTTAAAAGATTAGGGTCCCATCAGCTTAATTGACAAGAAGTGTGTGTGTGTGTAGAGCGGGGGCACAGCATGCAGGGATGGGAGTGTTGATTCACCTCTCCCCCACTACTTTAATCCCCCATGAAACCCCTAAGCTTGTGGTGCGGGGCGGCGGGACTCACCCTGGCATTCATGGAAGTACCTTTTTGTCCATGTAAGCACCATACAGTGAAGATTGGGGGTGGTGGATTGCAGTATGTGGGAGTAGAGGGTTAATTCACCCCTTCCCACCCAGCTGCTATTCCCCTTGAAAATCACCTCCTGCATGGCAATTAAGATTTTAAAAACCCTTCCTTCGGCACAAGTGAACAGGGCTCAGGGGAATAGATTGGGGCCCTGGAAAATTGATTCAGAACTGGGACCACATAGGACCTGGCCTAGCAACACCCCTGCCTGGAACCTACACCTTGCCCTGTTTGAGAGCCTGACCTCATTGATAGATACAGAATCTGAGCCTCACAGCTCCAGTATTGGCAGCAATGGGAGTATCTCTTGCAAAGCTAGAGAATAGCTCTTTTGCAACGCTTGACTTGTGGAAACTATGCCAGGAGGTGAAAAGTGGTCGATTGGGTCTTTTATCGGATGAATGACTTCTTGCTGAGGATATTTCCTGGCAGTTAACATCCTGCTGGATTAAACACCCTTGGCTTGGTCTCAGGCCTTCCAATCTTCCAGCCATTTGTTAGCTGCCAAGAAAACAAAATGGCCCCCGTCTGCCCTGTCTGGGCTGTTAGAGCTCAATCAATAATACTTGGAGGTGTAATACAATAGTTACCCTTTCTACCCCCACCCCACACAAACACACCAAAGTCTTTTTGCGAAGTGCCAAGCTATATACCAGCCATTCTCACCTTGGCACCCTCCAGATGTGTTGGACTACAACTCCCATAATCTCAGCCAGCTGAAAAATTATGGGAGTTTGAGTCCAACACATCTGCTATATAGCGTAGCATGAATTGCACCATTCATTAATTTCCTCTCTTTGGGCTTGTCCTATCCCTCAAATTGTCATGGCCCAAAACCTAGACCCCTTACTCCTTCTATGAGAGGAAGGGTCTGAAGCCCATTTTCATAGATGACCCCAGAAGCCAGCAAAACTGGAGCAAAACTAGGGCTCCTAAATGCACATTTCATGCTTTAGCCTATAGGGGAAATGCGCATTTTCGGCAGGCTTTTCTTATTTTTGCTTATTTTTCTATGATGAAATTTGCGCAAAATTCAGGAAATTTAGAAAAACGGTTCACCAGTCCATGGAATCTGCCTGATGGGGGGAAGCTGATTCGTTGTGAAATCCACAGGTTGGCTTCATCAAAATCCAAACTCATTTGGTTCTATTGCAGATTTCTCCAACATCCCTAGCCAGCAGTGAGGATGGGAGACAGCATTTGCTTCTCTGTTTCAGGCAGCAAAATGTATTGGGCCAGCCCTGGAAGTAACCAGTCCATGAGGGACTCCCCCTGCCTCCCAGGGAATAGCAATGCCTTCATTATCTCCTCCAGAGATTCTTCTGGTCACAGAACCCTCACACAGGGATGGATGAATTAATTTCCTCTCTCTGCCACTTTCTCATGTTTGCACCCATAAATCTATTCCATTTCTGCATGAATTTGCAATTTTAAAACCCAAATCCTCTCCAAATAAGCATCTGAACACATATTTTAATATATATTCAGATGTGTGTTGGGGGCTCTTTAGAGTAGAAAAAAGGCGAGTACTGGGGCCAGAACTTTGGTGGACAGTTGATAAATGATACTTCATAAATGATAGCAATGTATAACATTCTGCATTGTGTGGAGAAAGTGGATAGGAAGAAGTTTTTCTCCCTCTCATGAGACTAGAATCCATGGTCTTCCAATGAAGCTGAATTGTGGGAGCTTCGGGGCAGACAAAAGGAAGTATTTCACACAGCACTTCACACAACGTATAGTTGGACCATGGAATTTATTATCACAAGATGTAGAGATGGCTGCCACCTCTGATGGCTTTCTAAGGGGATTAGAGAAATTTGTGGAGGATAAGGCTATCAATGGCTACCAGTCATGATGGCTATAGATTACCTCCAGTTGCCTCTGTATGCCAGTGAATACCAGTGGGAGGGTGATATTGTCCTCGTGTCCTGCTTGTTTGAGCTTCCCATGGGCAGCTGGCTGGCCACTGCGTGAACACAATGCTGGACTAGATAGGTCTCTGGTGTGTTCCAGCACAGCTCTTCTTATAAGTTCTCTCAAAAGACATACTTAAATGTGCATTTTGATTTGCATGCATCACTGATCAACTGTGTCACAACATTTGGGGGAGTACAAAATCCAGAGAGAAGTGGTCATGGATTTGCAGAGATTGGATTTCTCAAGCACCCATCTTGTATCTCGTTCAGTCCTCAGCAACGCTTTGGCAGAGCGGGGCATGCTTTCTTAGGGTCTTAGTGAAATGGGCTTTCCTTGGCAGAGCAATCGCATGGGGACAGCCGAGGGAAGATCCATAGCACAAGAACCCCCAGATCCAATGCCCTGGGAGGGTTGCACCACCCAGAGCAGAAGGGGGAGGGTGCTCCTTTATTTTATTTAACCTTTCTGTTGGTTGCAACAGACTGTTCCTATCTTCCCTTCCATTGCTTCCAGTGAGAGGGGAAAGGACTATACAAGCTCCAGGGCTGTACTTTCTCCCCCTCATCAGAGGAGTGATAGTGGATCCACATCCAGAGTACATCATGAGAAACGCCAGGATGGATGAATCACAGGTCAGAATTAAGATTGCCGGGAGAATTATCAACAACCTCAGATACACAGACGATACCACCCTAATGGCAGAAAGCGTAGAGGATCTAAAGAGCCTCTTGTTGAGGCTGAAAGTGGAGAGTGCAAAAGCTGGTTTGAAACTCAACATTAACAAAACTAAGATCATGGCATCTGGCCCCATCACTTCCTGGCATATAGAAGGGGAAGAAATTGAAGCAGTGACAGATTGTATTTTCTTGGGCTCCAAGATCACCGCAGACTGTGACTGTAGCCATGAAATTAAAAGACGCTTGCTCCTTGGGAGGAAAGCTATGGCAAACCAAGACAGCATAGTGAGAAGCAGAGACATCACCTTGCCGACAAAGGTCCGCATAATCAAAGCTATGGTTTTCCCAGTAGTAACGTATGGCTGTGAGAGCTGGACTATAAGGAAGGCTGAGTGCCGAAGAATTGATGCTTTCGAACTGTGGTGCTGGAGAAGACTCTTATGAGTCCCCTGGACTGCAAGGAGGTCCAATCAGTCAATCCTAAAGGAAATCAACCCTGAGTGCTCATTGGAAGGACAGATACTGAAGCCGAAGCTCAAATATTTTGGCCACCAAATGCGAAGAGAAAACTCCTTGGAAAAGACCCTGATGCTGGGAAGGATTGAAGGCAAAAGGAGAAGGGGATGGCAGAGGATGAGATGGCTAGATAGCATCACCGGTGCAATGAATATGAACTTGAGCACACTCTGGGAGAGAGCGGAGGACAGGAAGGCCTGGCGTGCTATGGTCCACGGGGTCACGAAGAGTCAGGCACGACTGAACGACTGAACAACAACAACCATCAAAGCCTGAACAACAGAGAAGCGATGGTGGACTTTTCCACTCTCCAAACACAACCCCCCCAACTGTTGACATGATCCTCCTCCCATGCAGAGAGAGTTCTACCATATCATTTGGCCTGTAAGATGGCCTCCCAGAGACCACAGGATTGTGCCCCCAGTGACCAAATCTATAGAAACCTGAAATCCACTACTGAACAGGGTAGAGATTCTGGATGGGAGATTCCAAATCTCCCATCCAGAGAGTCTCGCATGTAGGCCCTGGCCTGTCAGGATTCCCTTTTTGCCTGGCTGAGAACTCCAATAGCCAAATCAGCACTCAGACAAGAGGCTACACTTCCAAGGCTTTAATTCCATTCACCCTAATGAGGCATTCAGATGCAAATTGCTCGAGACTCACAGACTACAAAAGAAAAGCCTTCAAGGAGTTCAAAGGGGACCTACGAAAGTTGGTCTCTGTTTGGGAAAAGGTGGCAAACTCTCTTAACTTAAGGGGTGGGAGGGGAAACTCTCCCCCTCTCCCGTGACACCTCTAGGCGCAGCTGTCGACGCCGAGCCAATCGGGCAAAGTGCCAAAGTTCAGCCCCTGCGACTTCCCGCTTGTGCCTGCCTCTGCGTCTTGTGTCTAAGAGTTCAGGTTGTCCTTCCCTCGCCTCCCCCTGTTCGCTTTCACTCACAGGGGAGTGTGGAGGGAGGGCCCCTCTGTCCAGCTGTGCCTCTGAAGCCTGGGAAAGTTCCTCCCCCACGTGTTGCAGCTCTTCCTCAGAATCTGAACTGCTCTGGCACTCTGTATGCTCAGAGGCAACCCCAACACAGCCAGACCAAAACCTATCTAGCTCCGTGCAAGTGTCCACATGCCATGTCTACTTCCCCATGCTGTGAGGGGTCTGTCCTTCCTTTCCATAAAAAGACTAGTGAGGCTCAACCCTGCCAGTAAAATCAATTTAGTAAGACAGGGCTTGCTGTACGGTGTGTTAATGCAGTCATAGCTAAAAGCATGAGCTGTAAGACAAGGTGTCCCGAGTTCAAATGTTTCCTCAGCCATGAATTTGTTATGTTATTTACTTATGCTTATTTATTTATTTATTTATTAAATTTCTTAATGGTCCATCTGGCCGGCCACTTGGCCACTCTGGGTGATGTACAACCATCAATAAACAGTAAAATTAAACATTAAAACATCCTGTTCTAAAAATACCCTAACCCACCCCAAATGCCTGCCTCAACAACCAAGTTTTCCATGCGTGGCAGAAACTCATTAAAGAGGGGGCATGGCAGATTTCCCTAGGGAGGGAGTTCCACAGAGTGGGGGCCACCACAGAGAAGGCCCTCTCCCTCGTCCTCAGCAGCCTAGCTGTCCTGGCTGATGGGACAGAGAGAAGGCCATCCAAGGCTGATCTTGTTGAGTGGCCTGTCTGGTGTTGCTGGAGGTGCTCCTTGAGATAGGCTGGGCCAGAACCCAGCCTTAAAGGTCAAAGCCAACACCTTGAATCTGGCCCGGAAAACAACTGGTAGCCTGTGCAACTCCTTTAGCAAGTTGCACTTGTAGCCCACTATCTGCAATGTAGAGATAATAATACTGGCCTACCTTATGGGGCTGTTGTTTGGATTATTGAGGATAATGGGTGTGAAAGACAGTGAACACCGTAGAGCTCTGTGTGTGTGCTATTAATTAATAGTGACATGAAAAGAAACCCCCAAAGGACAAAACCTTAGAGCTTTTCATGTGTCTCCAACCAGAGCTGGTATTGTGGAAGTTGTCTATTGTGAATGCTCAGACATGGTTATCCATTGCCTAGTGGGCACTGGAATTCTTGACAGACAGCCCGGGCAGACACCTACCAGGGATTCCCTAGCTCTGAATTTCCTGAATCAATCAAGGGGATGGACTAGATGGCCTCCAAGGGATCCTCCAACTCTATGAGACTTTCTCTAAGAGTTTTTGTCACCGTCCCACTATATCCATAGCTAAATTGCTTGTTTGATACAGTACTTTTTAAAATACATTTTCTCCCCCCACACACACTCCACCCCCAATTTCTGACAGCTTCATAGCTTAAAAGGAAATATGATAAAGGAAATGTATGAGCTTGGTTTCAATTGGGAGTTGCCTTGCCAACAAGGTGCATGTTGTTCTCCGAACAGAAATATGATTAAGAAGGGTTACGGCGACAGTTCTGCAGCTTTGATGCTTTCATCCCAAGGTGCCTTTATACAGCTGCTAAATATTTAATACCTTTTTAAAACTCCAAGCCTCAGATTTTCGCAGGCCAAGATGAAAATGACTTCAAATCTAGAAGGGGGTATGTGTGAATGGGAGGAAAAGTTTATCACAAGTATCACAGACAAGTCAATTCAGATTGCATTGGCGAACACTCGGCAATCTTTCTTTCTCTGCACTCTTTGCAAAAAGTTATTTTCAAGCTGCAAGATTTTGGCATGCTTCTGAGGTGGCAAGCATACACACATTCCCTGTTGCAGATGGGATAAATAAGTTGGAACGTTCTGCATTTTTTCCTATTCATGAAAAATCTATTCATGTGTCGATCACAAGCTGAATATGAGCCAACAATGTGATGTGTCTGCAAAAAAGGCAAATGCCATTTTGGGCTGCATTAATAGAAGCATAGCTTCCAAATCCCGGGAAGTACTAGTTCCCCTCTACTCAGCACTGGTGAGGCCTCATCTGGAGTATTGTGTCCAGTTCTGAGCACCACACTTTAAGAAGGATGCAGACAAGCTGCAGAGGGTTCAGAGAAGGGCAACAAAGATGATCAGGGGACTGGAAACAAAGCCCTGTGAGGAGATACTGAAAGAAATGGGCATGTTTAGCCTGGAAAAGAGAAGTCTGAGGGGAGATATGATAGTGCTCTTCAAGTACTTGAAAGGTTGTCCCAGAGAGGAAGGCCAGCATCTCTTCTTGATCATCCTAGAGTGCAGGACATGGAATAATGGGCTCAAGTGACAGGAAGCCAGATTCCGGCTGAACATCAGGAAAAACTTCCTGACTGTTAGAGCAATATGGCAATGGAACCAATGACCTAGGTAGGTGGTGGGCTTTCCCACACTGGAGGCGTTCAAGACGAGGCTGGACCGCCATCTGTCAGGGATGCTCTGACTTGGATTCCTGCACTGAGCAGGGGGTTGGACTCGATGGCCTTGTAGGCCCCTTCCAACCCTACTATTCTATGATTCTATGAAAAACCACATTTGTTTAAAGATCATTCTCTGTGGGTTTTTTTTTAATTTTTCTTTTTTCTTTCATAAAACATGGTTTTTGCCACCCTCTATGGTGGCCCCAGAAAAGCTTCTCTCAGTGGCTGGTGACTGCCATTTTATTTACCCACAATGCCCCAGATGCTTCTACAAAAAATGGCAGTCCACCCTGGTGGCTGCCATGTTGTCCCCGCATTGTCCCCAAATGGCACAAGGACCAGCTGGTGAGAGAGACTGTGTTGCCCCCAGAACAGGTCAACCCGAATGAGTGTGGTTGGGGTTCCAGTGATAAATGGGTACAAGTGGGCCTATAAAATGAACCCCACTTTTATCCATTTGAAGTCTTGGCATTTGAAAAATGGGTTCAACGTTGCATGTGTTCCAAACTGAATACACACCTCTGTTCTCAGGAGAACAGGAAATGTATGTACTGGGGAGAAAGGGTTAACTGTGGGAAGGATGGGGGCTGGTTTATTTCTAGGGATGGATGAAAGGGACTTACCTTGTCCCGCAGCTTGCTTCGCGGTGGGGGGGAGGCGCTTTGGTTCTCCCCCCGAAGTTCAGCCGAGCGGGGGAGGCGCCCCGCCTCACCCGGCCGAAATGCAGGCCAGGGGGGGAGGTGCCCCATCCCTCGCCAGCGAAATTCAGGCCGGGGAGGAGCGCCCCGTCTCCCCGGCCGCGAAAAAAAAGTACTGTAAAAAAAACAAAAAACACACACCTGTGATAGGCTACGTGACGATTTACGTAGCCTATCACGGCTAGATTTCCAAAGTCAGCCGTGATAGGCTACGTAAATCGTCACGTAGCCTATCACGGGTGACTTTGGGAAAAAAAAAAAGCGTGTACGCAAATGGCGAAGCCCCATGGGCGCCGCCATTTGCGTTCCTTATTTGGACAGGGGTAGTCTATGTAAAGATTTACGTAGACTACGGCGAAAATAAGGGCAACGCAAATAGCGAATATTTCCCTTATTTTCGCCGTAGTCTACGTAAAGATTTACGTGGACTACGGCGAAAATAAGGGAAATATTCGCTATTTGCGTTGCCCTTATTTAACCCTGTCTTCACTAAAGAAGGCTGTGATCTCTCTCACTCTCTCTCTCTTTCTCTTAACATGTGCATGTGGGACTGGTAAATGCTCATTCTGCTCTGCCTGTTGTTTTTCTCTGCTAACTGCTTTTTTAACAGGAGGCAGCAATACCAAATAATTCCCTTCACATACCAGTGAGGAAGTCAGGGAAAAGTACCAAGTGCTAGGCTCTGCCTGAGACCTGTCTCTTTAAGGATCTCTATTCATGGTACTGCTTGCTCCATATATCTGAGCATCTTACTTCTCCTGAACTCCAGACCTGAAGCAACCTCCTGCCTGTGGATATCATGCTGGGATCTCCTTGTCGATCCTGCTTCTCACAATTGCTCCAGACCACTAAATGGATCCCCTGCCTCGCAGGCTGGTCATGGGCTTTGTTGCCTCAGAACAGAACAGGTCTAATGCAGGACTGATATTTATCACTTTCTGCACAGCCTGTGCAATTTATTTTTGTTTGTTTGTTTGCTTTTCGTGTTACACTGCACAATGCTAGGCTTCGAAGCCCCATTTTTCAGGCCGTTAGCAGAATTTCCCTTCTGCGGGAAGGCGAAAGACGCATTGTAATTCATGCTCCCAACTTCCTGTAAAAGCACCATAAAGTATAATATCCATTTAGATTGCATGACTGGTCTCATTTGGGGTGGTTTTTTTTTTTTTTTCCGCCATGGCTGTGGAAAAAAGATGCGGTTGAAGACAGCCAGAGAGCTTTCATGTCAGATGAAACTGCATTTCCCTGAAGTGTTCATTTCCAGCTCAGTGCAGTAGCAGAGTTGCAGGCATTGCTGGGAGGTGTGGAAAATGGGCTGTTGGAAGAGAACGTCAGAGGCGGCTTGTGCAACTTCGCTACTCTTCCAGACTATCTGTGCTTTTGATCAACCTTGATGGCTTTTCTTCAGATGGGAAGTTGATAGGGGGAGACTAACATCCATGCACATACAGGCAACCCACAGCATGTTTAAATTTATTTATTTATTTAATTTATTTATTGCGTTTATATCCCACCTTTTTTCCTCCAAGGAACCCAAGGCAGCGTACATGATCCTCCTCCTTCCTCCATTTTATCCTCACAACGACAACCCTGTGAGGTGGGTTGGGCTGAGAGTCTGTGACTGGCCCGGACCCCTTCTCCCACTTCCCAGCTGATTCACACACCTCTCCCCTCCTCGTACGTGTCAGGATCGATTCTGAGCGTATGGAGATAGTTAGCAGTTCAGACTCAGAAGGGGAACAGCCAGAACCGGGGGAGGCATCTTCCCCAGCCAGTTCAGATATGGTTAGGCATGCTTCTCAGGATGCTAGCACCGAGATGGCTGGGCCTGAAGCCCCCCCCCCTGAGAATCCAGGAGGAGGAGGAGAGCGCAGGGCATGACCTGAAGGATGCCAGACTGCGGCGCAGAGTGAAGCAGGAAAAGTTAGAGGTGGAGCTTAGATGGTCAACCCAGTTGGCGATGCGTGAGGGTCGACATAAGGGGGCATCACTGGAAGGAAGGGGCCTCTCTCCCTAAGTTATTCTAACCAGCAAGTCCCTGTTCAAAGTGCTGGCAATATCGTAGCTCCCGTTTGGATCCTCTGTCGTCATTCCTTTGTAGCCTGAGAGTCTTCGAGGATTTGCATCTGTAATGAACCTGTTGATAGTGAATTAAAGGCTCGAGACTGAAGCCTCTCTTCTTGTGTGTGTTCATGAGGAAGGTAGGGGACAAGGGAACGTGACAGTGAGGTGGCGGGGGGAGCAATTTTTGAGAGTAGGGATGTTGGACAAATCCCCAATGGAACCAAATTACTCACTTTCCCCAATTTTGCACAGATTTCATCATAGAAAATACTCTCTTCTTTTTCAAAAAAATAATGGCCCCAAATGCACATTTCCCCCCATAGGCTAAAGCATGAAAAAATGCATTCGGGAGGAATTTGCCTATTTACTCATGTGCTCGCATGCTCAAATGGGAATTTGCACAAATTCAGAAACAACGAACTCGGATCCGATGATGGGATGAACGGTGCCTGAGAATCCGTGAAAAACAGGTGGAACGGATTCAACCCAATCCGTACTTCCCTAGTCTGTCTCAGGCGTCATCTGCTGCCTACCTGCTCCGTGTTTGTGTACGACCAGGGAGGACAACCTCCGGCCCACTGAGGTTGCCCACTGGTTTGTGGATGCTTGGGCTCTCCCCAAGCCCCCGCTGTCATGCTCCTTTGTCCTCTCCCTTTGTAGTCAACACACGCCAGGAAACAAGGCTTCAGGCTCACTACTTTATTAGTTAATGGCTAGCTGCTTTACAAATGCAGATTCTAGGAAACTCTCAGACTGCAATGAAACAGCTAACCCACGCATCTACGGACATCAATGGAGGAGATGAAATGGAAGGTAGAGAAGTTGCCAGCAGTCTGGGCATGAGCTTCATGGCCAGACTCACTTCTCAGGGATGCCTCTCTCTTATGGTGGCTCCCTCCTACGTTGGCTTCCATGGGTGGTCAACCTGGTGGAGTGTCTGAGCCCTACTCCTAACTTTCCCACTTTGCTCCATGATGGATCGTAGCATCCTTCAAGTCATGCCCCTCACCCTCCTCCTCTTCCTCCAAAACTTGGGTTCTCGTGGTAGAGGAAAGGGGGGGGGCATTCAGGCTGTGCCATTCATGTGACAAGATCTTGGGAAGAAAGATTCATGGTATCTGGGCTCACTTGTGAGGGTGCCTTCCCCTGTTCTGGCTGTTCCCATTTTGCATCTGAGGTGCTAGACATCTCCACACACGCAGATTCATTCCTGACACCCACTCCCTAAGCTCTACCCTCTGGCCTGGGGGCTCCCAAAGCTTTGGGAGGAGGCAGGGGAGACAAATGCCCTTGGTCCTTCTGATCTGGAACATGAGCAGCACACAGTGGAACCCCCTGTTATCTCCAGTCACTGATCTTAATTCTTAAGCTCCTGTAATTGGAATCGCATTGGAATAAATCTGTAATTGGAATAAATCTTTACATAGCCTATCATGGCTAAAGCAGGGACACAAATGGCATCCGCTACACTGGATGCCATTTGCGGCTGCAGACTGGCAGCGGACAGAAGTCCAGCTGCAGATGGGCCCGGCTGGCGGCTCCACGGACTCGCCGTGGAGCGGAGCTGGCTGGGGAGAATTCCAGGGGGAGGGATGGATAGCCTCCCCCGCCCATGGATGCCCCAGACCGGAACAGTAAGTGGATTTCATACACCTCTACAGCTGGGATTATGGGAAAGATTCTTGGAACATCCTGTTTCCCTGAAACCCCATCTCACTAAAAATAAGAATCCAACCAGAAATTTCTGCTTCCTTGGAATCTTAAGTGCAAGATTTGGCAGGGGGCAGGGGGCATTTAGTAAACTGAGAAGAGAAGGAAGCCCAGGATTATAATTGAAAATCATGTGGGACATCCCTCTGTTGCTAGCATTCACAAATTATGATATATACCCTCCAACACTGAGTACTTGCCAAACCAACGTGGTCAGGCATTGTGCCAGCCCATATACAATGTGAATCACATTTCTGCCATGCTGATTTCTGGAAGTGTCTGGGGTATCCCTAGAGTCAAGGGGTCCCACAGGGACTTCAGCATCTGCAATGTCAGGGTCTTCATCCAAAGAATCTTCCTGGCCTGGGTCAAGCATGACACACTGCCAATGCAGTCAGCAGGGAAATGGATATATGGACACATTAGTGGACATAGGAAGCTGCCTCCTTCCAGGACACCACCTTGCCCACCCAACCCATTATTGTCTACTCATGGGGGGGCCAACCTCAGACCACCTCTGGCCCACCTGGGCTTCCAACCTGGCCCTCTGGGTTTCTCCAGAAGGCCATGCTCTGTGCTGTGGTCCCTTGCTCCTAAACCCTAGGTTTACTAGGGAAAAAACACACATCATTAATTCAGGGCTTGGAACAAAAAGCACAGTTTGCCATAGGTTTCAGTACCTTCCATTCAGTTTCATCTGTTACCAGTGTCAATATGTGTATGGAATAAAAACACTGCCAGAAAGTAATCTTGCTGCAATTTTATGTACAATTGCAGCAAGATTCTCTCTGCATCCACTGCAGTTGCTTTTTATCCCCCACCACTCCATTAAAATTCCAAATTGATATTTCATGTTCAGTTTTGTTCTTTTTCGGGGTTGTGGATGTATTTCTGCCTTCTTTTTTAAAGAAATTGACATTTACACCATCAAAACTGCTCTGTTTCAAAGCAGGGTAATCAAATATTGAACTTAGAGTAAAGGCACTCGCCCAGAGTCCAAAGCAAACTTGTCTTGGAAAATTGAGGGTCGAAATACAAAATCAACATTGTCAGAGAAAGTGTCACTTTGGAACAGGGACGAGAATCCCCTTCAAAGTCATGTTACGAGGGAGAGAAAAATCTTTGCTGAAGGAATCCCAAAATTTGGACCTGTTTCCTATTTTATTAAAAATGGGGGGGGGGATTATCATCTCAGTGTACCCTCTATAGACTAGATGGTTTAGTCCCTTGGGGTGAAGACCTCACTCAGGGGATTTCTACACCAGCCTCAAATCCTGCATTTAAAACAGGGCTTTCCGCTTCCGTTTTAAATGCAGGATCACAACCGATTCCCTTTACACAAGCTTCCTTCTCTGTAGCATTATGTTTCTGTGAGGAGGGGCATTACTCACTTTCCAGGTTCAGCGATACTTGATCCCTGGTTCCTGCCCCTTTCCCTCCCCTTGCACATTACTGGTGGATGGGGACTGACACACGGACAGCCCCCCCACCTATCTCCCCAGGCCCCGCCTCCCTCTTCCACGCTTTTGGCCAGTCCCTGCCGGTCTGTCCCTCACTACCGCCCTGCTGTCCAGCCACTCCGCCGCCCTGCCACTCTGTTTTGAACAGGCAGGCTGAAAATGGCGAGGAGCCCAAATGGAGCAGGAAGGCTGAACGCCCATCAGACCTTCGTCACCACCTTCGACATCATGACCACGCCCCCAAGAACCACACTCAGCACTTCATTCTCGCTAGGGGAGAAATACACGAGGAGGAGGACATGGTGCTCCATTTGCACATATCTGGAAAAAAGACCCATTTTTTTTCCATTTGAGGAAAATATGGGATAGGTGGGAGGAAATAGTGGAATAGTGACGGGACAATGATGAGGTCATGTAATGGACCTGCACAATTCAGTGAGTGAGCAGCCATGAATGCTCAATAAACTTGAAGCGTAGAGATCCCCAGTGTCACATTTTTTGCAAACACAGGATAGGCTGGGGAAAATGGCAGGAGACACCCTGGAAGGTAACGGTGGTGTCTAAAGAGCCTGCAAACTTCTGTGACAGAGCCATCTCAATAGCAGGATAAAAGCTCCGGGTGAAGAAGCCCTCAGAGGGTGAGCTAAGGAGGGGGGGATAACAGAAAGAGTCTGTTTGTTTTGCTGGGAAGTTGAATCCTGGAGGATGGATTTATGATTATGGGCTTTTATCTTAAGGAGCGCCTCCAGCAACACCAGACAGGCCACTCAACAAGATCAGCCTTGGATGGCCTTCTCTCTGTCCCAACAGCCAGGACAGCTAGGCTGGTGAGATGAGGCAGAGGGCCTTCTCTGTGGTGGCCCCAACTCTGTGGAACTCCCTCCATAGGGAACTCCTCCATGCCCCCTCTTTAATGAGCTTCTGCCACGCATTAAAAAAGTGGTTGTTCAGGCAGGCATTTGGGGTGGGCTAAGGTAATTTTAGAAATGCGATGTTTTTAATGTTGAATTATATTGAATGAACTGTTTTTACTGTTGTACATTGCCCAGACTGGCTGGGTGACCGGCCAGATGGGTGATTAATAAATTTAATAAATAAATAAAATAAATAAATTATCACCTTATATAAGGTAAACTGAACTGATATTTGTGGACAGAAGAATTTCAAAGGGATGGGGAATCATTTTGTAGCTTTGATGTTTGTTATATTTATATTATTACTGCAGGGCTAACACCTTGAACTACAATATATGAGTTACTAATTCTGGACGGTCTTGTGGTCTAAAGTTAAGAAATCTACAAGAGGGCTGCTGAAGCATCCAGCATCTTGGGAAAACCAAAGATGCTTTGGGACTCACCTACTGGCTGCAAAGTTGCAAGCAAGAAATCTATATTTTTGTTTGGATTCAGATGGACTAATTGCTGCATTTATTTGTACTGGGAAATTGTTGCATGTTTTGTATAATTTTAATTCTTACTAAAGATACGTGTGTTCAGCTATATCTTTGCAAATTTTATTTTAATTAAGCCCCATAGGACCCACAGAAGTAGAGGTTATATCAGCATATGGCATACATACAAACATACAGTTGAAGTGGATGGAACATATCTCTTCAAAGCCCTGAAGCATTATAGATGCTAGCTGACCATTATTTTGTTTGGCAGATTGCTGGTTAATACTCCAGGATAGCCATGAATGGAAGTTAATGGTTGGTTTGGAGATAGTGTGATAGCTGGGAATCTCCCAGTATTTTTGAAAGAGATGCCCATCAGAGTGTGGAGAAGGTGACACCCTGTCGAGGGATGCGCTAACCCATCCCATCCAGGTTTTTGGGTTGCCTGCCCAACCCCTGTCCCCACTCGCTGGTCCCCAGACCACGTTTGTGATCCTCCCACACTCGAAGAACAGCCCGCATTCACCTCAGCGGCCTCGCTGAGCTCTGCAGTCGCCATTTTTTGAAAAATAAAGTGGCGATTGCAAAAATGCACGTTTGTGATCACCATTTTATCTTTCAAAAAATGGTGACCGCAGAGCTTGACAGGGCTGCTGGGGTGAGCGTGAGCCGCTCGCCAAGTGCGGGCAGGGCAGGGGGCGAGCAGGGGCAGGGGCTCGGTGAGCAGGGCTCGGCGAGCAGGGCTCAGGGGGGTTCTGCTGGATTCCCAGATGGAATGGGGCACCCACGCCATCCCTAACTTTGTCAGCTGAGTGAATGGTTTAGATGGCTTGTTACAAGGTACAACTTCCTATGATCCTACCTATCCATCCACTCATTCCCCAAAGTGGGAGAAAAACGTGTGTGGGATGGTTAAGCCAGACTTTATTTATTTATTTATTTATTTATTACATTTTTATCCCACCTTTTCCCCTCTTACAAGGAACCCAAGGCGGCTTACACCGTCCTCCTCCTCTCCAATTTATCCTCACAACAACCCTGTGAGGTAGGTTAGGCTAAGAGTCAGTGACTGGCCTAAAGTCACCCAGTGAGCTTCATGGCCAAGTGGGGACTAGAACCCAGATCTCCCAAGTCCCATTCCAGCACTCTGACCGCTACACCACACTGGCTCTCAATTATGTCCATTTGAAAAAAACGGGGTGGTTACCAGTCCTCTTGAAGGGAAGTGGGATGGCACCCTATCCTATCCTACTTCGAGTGCCATCTCACTTCCCTTCAAGAGGGCTGGTAACCACCCCATTTTTTTTTAAATGGACATAATTGAGAGCCAGTGTGGTGTAGCGGTCAGAATGCTGGAATGGGACTTGGGTATCTAGTTTAGAAGGGACCAAATGATTTTTCATTTAAAAGCTACTCTAACACAGGGGCTAAGTCCTAGTTCTACCTATGGAAGCAGTGCTCACTCATTCTGCAACATATTTCTGGGCTGTGCCATTTCAAATTGCAGCTAAGGGTTCATGTGACTGCATGCCTCTTTATATGAAACACCCACTGCACACTGACAACTAGCATATCAAGAAAAGGGTTCTAGCTTAGCTTAGCCTTCTCCCTACCTTCCGAGTTTTCTGTGTTGAGAGGGCTGTTTGGTATGGGGAAGCATTCCATCATGTGAGGTTCGTTCTAACGTGTATTTCATTTATTACAAAATCCGGTGCTGAGGATGGCATGTAAAAGGGCAGGGTTCCTGCTTGAGATGTTGGAGAAATCTGCAACAGAACCAAATAAGTTTGGATTTTCATGAATCCGACCCATGGATTCTGCAGCAGACTGGCTTTGCCCTTGTCGGACGGATTCTGCCAACTTGCAGACCAGTTTTCTAACTTTCCCAAATTTTGTGCAGATTTCGTTGTAGGAAAATACCCCAGATAAAAAGAACCCAGCCAAAAATGTGCATTTCCCCTATAGGCTAAAGCATGGAAATGCACATTTGGGGGGAATTTGCACATTTTTGCATGTGCTCAAAGGGTCAAATGTGAATTTACGCAAATTTGGAAACAAAGAATCCAAATCTGATGAGGGAACGTGCATTTCCCCCATAGGTTAAAGCATGGAAATGCACACGTGGGGGGAATTTGCACATTTTTGCACATGACAGTTTGCACAAATGTGCATTTGCGCAAATTCAGAAACAAAAAAACCTCCGATTCCAGCGATGGGCAGATGACGGAACGAAAGGTGCCTGACAGACTATGAAATGCAAAATGGAACGGATTTTACATGATCTGTACATCCCTAGATCCAGCCAAACAGCCATGAAAGGGAGAAGTCTGTACTAGGGGTGTACGAACCCCACTTACCTTTCCGGGTGGGGCCTTCTGCTGGGGGGGGAGGAGATCCGTCCCTCCCCCCAAAATCCATCATGGCCGGCTCAGCTCTGTGGTGAGGCCGCAGAGCCACGTTCGTCCAGCTGCTGGGCTGTGGCCGCAAATGGTGGCCGGCATAGGCCGGCATCAGGTAGGTTTGTTCCGGGGGGGTTCTGGGTGGTGGTGGGGGCGTCCATTCTGCCATGGACTCCGGGGGGGCAGATTCTAAAGAATCTGGCCTCACTGGAGTCTGTGGCAGATTTCTCCGCCATCCCTAGTCTGTACTGCAACATGTTGTTGTAGGTTCAATATTTATTTATTTATTTAATTAATTTCTATACCGCCCAATAGCCGAAGCCCTCTGGGCGGTTCACAAAAATTAAAACCAAACACACAATAAAACAATTTAAAATATATAAAACATTAAAACCACAATATAATAATACAACCACAATAAAATCTAGCAGCAGTGCCGGAGTTTAAAATACAGATTTAAAACAGCAAAGATAAAAATTTAGAAAGCTAAAATGCCTGGGAAAATAAAAAGGTCTTCTCCTGGCGCCGAAAGGAATACAATATAGGCGCCAGGTGAATCTCACTAGGGAGCTCATTCCAGAGCTGGGGTGCCACAAAAGAAAAAGCCCTCCTCCTAGTAGCCACCCACCTCACTTCCTTTGGCCGGGGCTCACGGAGAAGGGCCGCTGACGATGATCTTAAGGTCCGGGGAGGCACATATGGGAGGAGGCGATCCTTCAGGTAACCTGGCCCCAAGCCATTAAAGGCTTTGAATGTTAATACCAGCACTTTGAATCGGGCCTGGAAATGGACTGGCAGCCAGTGCAGCTGCAAAAGTACTGGAGTAATATGAGCTCGCAGGCCAGTCCCTGTTAACAATCTTGCTGCCCTATTTTGGACCAGCTGAAGTTTCCGGACCGTTTTCAAAGGCAGCCCCACGTATAACGCATTGCAGTAATCCAGACGAGAAGTTATCAGAGCATGGATAAGTGTAGCTAGGCTATCTCTGTCCAGATAAGGGCGTAGTTGGTATAGCAGCCGAAGCTGATAAAAAGTGCTCCGTGCCACTGAGTTCACCTGTGCCTCAAGTGACAGTTCTGGATCCAAGAGCACCCCCAAACTACGAACCTGATCCTTTAGGGGGAGTGCAACCCCCTCCAGAACAGGTTGAATATCACCTAGCCGGGCAGACGAACCACCCACTAACAGTACCTCTAACAGTACATAATAGTACTGGGCTACTTTCTAGGTTTCTTCCTAATCATTACTGACAGAATGGATATGAAGTGAACACTCTAAAGCAATATATTAATATGAAGTATTACTGTCATGCAGTTGAACATCCGCAGGATCTAAGCAGAGTCCCTCACCCCCGCCGGCTCCGTTTAATGGTGTGCACTTCCTGCCATTCCAAGAGATGAGGGGAAAAATGTTCCCTTCAATGCCATTTGACAAGCCAATTCAGTCCAATCCACAAGAGTTACATATCCATTCGGTACATTTGTGCTTCTCTACATGCCATTAAGAAAGAAATACGGCTTGTATGCTCTCTCCAGAAGGGAAGTCTTTATGGCAGGAAGTAAAAGAACTCCTTGATAAAAGTTACTGCAAGCATGAAAGCACTTTGTTACATCCATGCATGGAGCTCTTCCTCCAAATCCAGCTTGATCGTGGAATGTTGGGCTGGCCTAGCAAAACAACTCATTCGTACAGCACTAAAGCTGATCTTTGTGGAACAGACGTGTGGTTCTTATGCAGCAATGGGATGCATGAACACTGTTTTGGCCATTGGCTATAATGATCCAGCCTTGGGAAAAATAGGGATGCATGGACTCACCCCCATCCGTCCACACCAGATGCCCACCGCCTGTCCCCATTCACAGCACAAGCAAGTGGACAGTCCAGTGAGAGCCTAGTGAGCGCCTGGTGGCCACCCGTCCCCTTGGCAAGCTGCCATTTCATGTGAAAATGGCACCTCAGGGTTTTCCAGAAATGCAGTGTTGCATAAATGGCCCTGTTACGGCCATCCCTAGGGGAACCTCAAGGAGTGCTATGGATGTGCAAAATGGAGCAGTTCCATAATTGTTCCAGGTTTCTAACACATGGCTGGTTCTGTCCCAGACTCCCAGTTGGATTCCAGTCAGAAATATAGGTGGTGGAATTGTACACAAGCAGTGCCCCCCCACCCTCAAACCTTTCCACAATTGCTCCCTTTGTGATGATGTCGCCATGGAAATCTATAGGGAGATGGAAAGAAGCTGCAATCCCATGACCAATACATAGCAAAAAGCTCCTTGGGCTTGTAAGGGAGTCTGCAGTGGACTGCCGGAGTCTGTGGAGGATTGGAAGACTTACCTCTGTCTCCTGGAGGAATCCTCGCTGGCCGGATCCTCCCCACCGGCCGGCTCCGTGGTGCCAGTGATACGGCCGCCATTGCTGTATCGCTGGCTGGGCGGATTGACTGCGGATGCAAATGGTGTCCACTACAACGTTTGTGGCCATAAAGGTCTTAGTTTAATCTAAATGCAGCCGTAAATGGCTGCATTTACCTTAATCTAAGACCTTTACTGCTGCAAATGGCGTACTGGACACCATTTGCATCCCTGCTTTTTCATGCGATAGGCTACGCAAATATTTGTGTTGCCTATTGTGTGAAAAAGCAGGGATGCAAATGGCATCCACTGCACCATTTGTGGCTGTAAATGTCTTAGTTTAAGCGAAATGCAGCCATTTACAGCTGCATTTACCTAGGGATGTCAGAGAATTCTGCCACGGATCTCGGTGAGGCCGAATGCCAGTGCATTCAGCCCCCCAAACTCCGTGGCGGAACGGCCTGCCCCCCGCCCCCCCACGGATCCCCCCTGGGATGAGACGTACCTGGAGTGGATCTTCCGGGTGGCGGCGGCTCCAGCGGCAGCTGCAGCGGTGGCAGCTGTGGCGGCTGGTCTTCCGACCGGCTGCCGCCACTGCCACCATTTGCAGTCTTGTAAAAAAACAAACAAACAAACCACGTGATAGACTACGTAAAGATTTACGTAGCCTATCATGGCTGGGTTTAAAAAACAACAATGACGTGATAAGCTACGTAAAGATTTACGTAGCCTATCATGGCTGGGTTTAAAAAACAAACAAACCCGCATACGCAAATGGCGGCGGCTATGGCTGCCGCCATTTGTCTACCTTATTTTTGGCTGTCTTAGTCTACGTAAATATTTACATAGACTATGACGGCGAAAATAAAGGGGAATGCAAATAGCGCCCGCTACACTATTTGCGTCCCTTTTTGATTCACCGTTTTAGCCTATGTAAATCTTTCCTTAGGCTAAAACGGTGAATCAAAAAGGGACGCAAATAGCGCCCGCTACGCTATTTGCATTCCCCTTTATTTTCGCTGTCATAGTCTACGTAAATAGTTACGTAGATTAAGACGCCAAAAATAAGGAACGCAAATGGCGGCGGCCATAGCCGCCGCCATTTGCGTACGCGGTTCCCCCCCCCCCAGAGCCCTCCACGGCCGGAAATCCGGCTGTGGACGGCTCTGGCCTGGCTGGGCCTGGCCGGCTGCTCTGCGGAGCTGCTGCAGAGCACAGCCAGCCATCGAGGATTCCGGGGGGAGGGACGGAACGCCTCCCCACCCCATCAACATAATCCGTGGAAAGGTAAGTGACTTTCATACATCCCTACATTTACCTTAATCCAAGACCTTTACGACCACAAATGATGTACTGGATGCCATTTGCATCCAGAGACAGTCCCCCTCAGCCAGTGATACGGCAATGGTGGCCATATCCCTGGCACTCCAGAGCCAGTCGGTGGTGCCACAGAACTGCCGCGGAGAGGAGCCAGCCAAGTAGGATTTCAGGGGGAGGGATGGATTGCCTCCACCCCTGTGGACCCCCTCCCCTGGACCTGGAGGTAAGTATTTCATACATCCCTAGGAAAAATTCAGGCAATAAATACTTCAAGGGTGCAATCCTGTGCTGGCCACAGCACCTGGCATGCGTGACTCACTTCAGGACCTGTGTCCATCCTCCCCAGGGCATTGTGGGAAATTAAAATGGCAGCCACACAGTGGGCCAGAGGTTAATTTCCACAATGCCCTGGGAGCTCTACATTCAAGGGTATTGTGGGAAATTTTAAATGTCTCACTGATGTAGGATGGGGGCCCACATTGCTGAACCCCCCCCCAACCTGGAGGGGAATTGTTTATCCCAGTAATTCTACACAGCTGCTATTAATTTAAGATTTAAAGAATTTAGGTCAAAGCCAGGGCCAGCTCCGAGCCACAAAACCATGCTGTCTTTTCTCAGCTTGCAGACACATCTCCTTCTTCTGCAGAACGGCAAATGATCTCCTTTCTCACGAGAAAATATTGGTCACTTCTTCTGGGCATCCTGACGGTGTGTGCTTGGCTTTATTTATGCTGTGTGTGGGTAAATAATTCTATTTACATCTGAGGCTGTGAATCAAGCTCAGCTGGAGGTCGAAAGTGGAATTAAAATCAGCAGCATTTTGGCTCCTGCAATGCATCAGGGAGGGAGGGAAGGAGAAAGAACAGCCCCACGCCGTATCATTTCCAGGCACAGTTTCAGCATGGCTGGCTCAGTCACTGCTCAAAGGAAGCCGAGGAGTGAGCAAGCACAGAGAATGAATTATGCTTCATCCACTGAGCAGTCCCTCCGGGCAGCGCATAAGCTCAGCAACAGAGCCCTGGGGCGCAATGGGCATGCAGCAGTTCCGCACATGGGTGCTGTCTGTGTGTCCCACAAGCTAGCCCACTTCACAAGAGTTCCTGATCTTCTCAAGTATAAGGGCCACACTGAAACTGGGATGGCATACTGCCAGCATCTCACTCACTGCTTGGGTGAGATTTCCCTTCTACGTCAATCGGATGCAATGTCAGGCACTACAAGGCACTTTCCCCTATTCTGTGAGACACTGTAAATACTGCTGATACTTTGAGCCTGTGACCCAGAATCCTCTGGGTCCTGGACATCAGGTGATGTCAGAGAGCCAGTTCTGTCCCACTGCTTCCCATGAAGCTCCCTCAACCTTGCAACTGCCGTCCCTTATATATACTAGTGCTGTGCCCAAACCTGCCCCCTATTTTCAGGAACTTTTCCTCTCCCTGAGAAAGAGGCATTGCTTTTTTGTTTCCTGCTTTCCCCCTCCCTCTTTTGCAGGGAGAATTTTTTGCCTTGGGGATGGGGGCACAGTTTCCATATACCTTTTTAGGTGTAGGTGGTAGTTGAGGGATCTTATTTCTCTCTCTCTCTCTCTCTCTCCCCTCCCCATTTGCAGGAGCCAAGGATTCTTCTCCAGCTGGGAGTTCTTCCTGAATGCCTATTGGAGAGGTTGAGGTCACATGGTCTCCTAGGAGTTCAGAAAGAACTACCAGGCTGGAGAAGAGTCCTGGGGCCCGGAAGTGCAGGGTGTTTTTTTTTTACAAAATAATAATAATAATAATAATAATAATAATAATAATAATAATAATAATAGAAAGAAGACCCCTCAAGAATTGCCTGCACTGAAAATGGTATGTGGAAACCCTATTCCCCTCCCCAAGAGAGAATTCTCCAAAATTCTCACATTTCCCAGCCTCTTTTTCCAGAGTTTTTGTTTCCCTCCACACACCCCACAAAATGCTGAAAATGGAAGAGTCTAAATTCTTGGCACAGCACTAATACATACCCATGAGACATCAAAGGTCATCAGAGGAGGCCTTGTTGGTCATTCCAAAATGGAAGGAATGTCGCCATGAAGGACTCCACCGGTGGGCCTTCTCTGTGTTGGCACCCACCCTCTGGAAAACAGTCCCCCGTGCAGTCTGGGAGGCAGAAAATGTTGCATCTTTCAAGCGCCTCCTAAAAATGCACCTTTTCACTCAGGCTTTCCCTGGGTTGTAATTGTTGTTGGGTTTTACATGCTGCTTTTAAACTTTTAAAGTCTTGGTTTGAGTGTGTTGTGCAGTATTTTAGGGTTTTAATTGTTGCGAGCATAGGCTGTTGGGCAGTATAGCAATGTAAGAAATAGTAATAATAAATCATCCTCATCATCTAAGCACACCATCGCTGAATCAGACCACCTTCTGTGCCTCTTGATTTACTTGGACACATGCCAGACTTTCGATCTGAGTGTCTGACATCGAGTTGCTTCTGAGGGCAAAACAAAAGTGACATAATTTGCAGAGTTAGGAGCTGAGGGGATATTTTCTTTTAAAGTAAACATCAGCTGCCTCTTGCCCCCCTGGATCTGGATTCAGACCATGGCATAGGGGGGAAATGGCTCTAAACCTTTGCCCCTGCTGTGGTCCCAATCCCTTCTCCCTGTGGCTGTTGATTGCAGTGGGAGGAAAGATCCCATTGGTGGCAATGGCACATTAAAACACACATCTAGAAAGTAGGGATGTCTTTCGTTTGGAACTCCATATCCCTTTTGGATCAATGGAGTTCCACTGGGTGCCCATTTTGATTTGCATTTGGCGGCCAAGGTATTTTTTTTTCCCTGAACGGGGTCAAGCCAGCTGCAGTTTGCATAATTTGCACAAATCCTGGCTGCAATTTCAGTCATTTACACAATGTTTAGCCATAATTTGCAGGAATTGTGGCTCTCGTTCACACAAATCGCAGCAGCAGTTTGCACAAATTGCAGCCGTAATCTGTGGAAACTGCAGCTGTAATATGTGCAAATTAAAAAAAACAAACAGAAAAACATGAACTGCAGAATAAGTCAGGCTCTGCGGGATAAAAATGGACTGAAGTCCAGGGGGGCGAATCAATGGACGCTCATCAAGCTCCCCCCCAATGGTTTTCTCTGACATCCCTACTAGATAGCCACAGCTACTCCCACTGAGGGAGTCCCCAAAGGGTGACACATTTCACTGGCCCTTATGTAGGGCCTTGAATTCATTCCCTACACCCAAAGAAAATTACCCAAAGTTAAATTTTGTTCTTTTCTGTCTCAGTCCTAAGCACAAGAAAATATAGATCACTTTACAAATAAATGTTGAGGCAGGAAACATGGCTGGAAAGCAGATTTCCCTTCCTGTGGGGCAATCCTGGACTACAGAATCTTTGGAAATGTGTCCAGAAATGCCTTCTCCTCCCTTTCTCATTTCCCCTGCCTATCCAGCATGAATATATTTGTTATATTTGACCCATAGAGTCATTCATTTTGTTGTTGTTGAAGGAAATAAACCACTGCATGTTAATGGGGATATGTGAAATAATTTCATTTTTGCCTCAGTCCTGTTTCCACTCAGTTGGCTTATGGCAGAAAATGGTAACTCACATTAGGCTAAACAATATTTTGACTTGAGTGACTTACAAGGGTTGTAGAGGAGATGTGCATTTCATAGGAGTTGACTTATTTGGGTATGCAATTCTCTTCTGCTCTCCCTCTTTCCTTCCCCTGCCCCTCTTTTCTTCCAAGCAGAGCAAAATAAGTGGTGGCAGAAAATGCCAAAAACAGCTTTGCAACTGAACTGGAATATGCAATTTAAAAATAAGTAAAGATTACTCCTTAGTTTATGGCTTTAACACCATCAAGACATAATCCCCAGAGGAGACTGCATAATGATACTTGTTTCATTTCATTTAATTTTTTTTTTTTAATGTGATGTCAGATGTCTTCAGTCAGTCATGCTTTATGGGAGTACATACGGTTTACTGAGGCACTTGAATGTGATTGTAATGTAACTAGTGTTTTGCTTTTAACTTCTACTGGAAATCTTTATAGGGCTGATTCAGTCTGTGTTTAAGGAAAGCCACAGAAATCATGTAACCTAGTGTCAGGGTTCCCTTTATGACCTGGACCCCCTGAGCAACCCCTTAAGGATTTCTTGCGTCCTTAAGAGTCCCATCTTCCTTCTTTTAAACTTCTCCTCCCCAGTAATGTGGGGTTTAAGCTGTAGACATGGGGTGACTGACACTCCAGACACAGGGTTTAACCACAACAGGTTACTAGTAGATGTAAAGCAAACAAATTACAACTACAGGTATTTACACAATAGAGCTGAGTGATACAAAAGGCATTAAAAGAAAAGTTGCAAAATGCAAGTTCCTTTACCCGAGCTGTTCTTAGACTTTTCTAGGCTGCTTCTTCCTGCTCACTCTTCAGACTCTGCTCTCACTTCAGGCTCTGGCTCTTACTGGCTCTCCCCCTCTCTTTGTGCATTTTCCTGCATAACAACAACAAAAATGAATCTGTCTGTGAACAGATGATGGAACGAAAGGCACCTGACAATCCACTCAACATACACTGGACGGATTTCACACACATGCAGAAAAATCTTACTTTCCAGGCAGAAAGAGGCATGGAGGGATTCCTGTTTGGCCTGAGACTTTGCCTGGGCTCACACGGTCTTCCCAGCTCTCACATTTTTGATTTGACTCTTTGGTTTTGGCTTCTGACTTTGTCCCTTGGCATTACCTGGCTCGGGCCTTGCCTCCCAGCTCTGGCTCTCTGGCATATTCCCTGTCTTCTAGTTCCCAGCTCTTCGATCCACTATGATAGCTACTTATGGCTCAGCCCTGACATTTGGTGACATCACTTTCAAGTACTGGAGAAGCTGATTTTTCCATATGTTGCCTCCTAAGCAATTTTCCCTGTTGATGCCTGCTGCCCCCATAGAGAGGGTGCATGCCACCCATTTTCTGCCTCAAGGTTGTCTCTTTGTGTCAGGAGATGGAGTTTGCTTTGTGTTCAGTGTCTAAAGACATAGATACACTACAGATTTAGGACACGATCCTATGGGTTCCACCTGGGCTACTTGTAAGCCTCCAAACTCTGAGCTTTCCACTCTGCATTTCAGCTAGACAGGCAATTTCGCCCATCTAGCAGAGGCTTTGAGGACAGGGAGGGAAGGAGGCTGGGGCAGGCATAGGATTTATAGTATGGCTGCTGCCCCAGTCTGTTCCCCTCCCCATGCCCAGAAACACCCCCTTTCCCCCATCTCCATACTCCTTTTTCCAAGCGTGGAGAGGTAGTGAGTGAGGTTCTCTCCACCTTGGAGCCAGGAAACTGTACAATCCTATGTCCCCCAGACACTGTCTAGGAGACATAGGATTGCTCCCTTAACTTAGTTTAACAGCTTTTTCTCTGCCCTGGGGACCCTAGGAACTGTAGTTGGAGAGAGGTGTTCTTGACTTTTAACAGAAATCTACACACTCTCCAAGTCTCCAGGATTCACTGGGAGAAGCCGTGAAAAGTAAATTAGAAGAAAACTGTCCTCATCTTTCAGCTGAGATGTGTTGTAACTAGGGGTGTACGAACCCCACTCACCTGTCTGGTCCGGGGCATCTGCTGGGGGGGGGGAGGTGATCTGTCCCTCCCCCTGGAATCCTTCCCAGCCAGCTCCACTCCATGGCAAGTCCACAGAGCTGCTGACTGGGCCTGTCCGCAGCCGGACTTCCGGCCGCTGCCATGCAAATGGCGTCCAGCGTAGCGGATGCCATTTGCATCCCTGCCCTTGGCCGTGATAGGCTACATAAATATTTATGTAGCCTATCATGGCCAAGGGCAGGGACGCAAATGGTGTCTGCTATACCGGATGCCATTTGCATCTGCAGCCCGGCAGTGGATGGCTGCAGACGGCAGAGGATGGACCCGGACGGATGGTGTCAGGTAGGTCCATCCCTACCGAACTTCGCAGGGTGGTGAGGGGGAGCAGTTAGTTCCGCCATGGACTCTGGGGGGGGGGGCAGATTCTAAAGAATCCGGCCTCATTGGAGTCCATGGCGGATTTCTCTGCCATCCCTAGTTGTAACTGATCACCATTATAGATACAGTGCTGTCACTGAAGTTCACCCAGCTCATACTGCTGAAACATATTACAAATAGAAGATGGCTTGTAAGAATGGCTGTTGTGAATAGTGGTGAGGGAGAATTTTGTTTGGAAGGTATTTTCATATGAACTTACTTCATTTCTCACTTTCAACCAATTCACAAACTCAAACTCAGTTATCCTTTGAAATTCACCCTTCTCTGAATTTTACAATGGAGTTCTCCAATCAAAAACATCTGTATGAAAATGTGTATAATAGGGGAAAGTGCACACATAAATGCATTTATTAGTAAAAAAAATAATAAATCAAAGTGCATAGTAGGAAAATTACCTGCAAATATGTGTATATTAAGCAAAGTTGGGTACAAACATGTGTATATTAGGAGAAATGTGCACAAAATCCATACAAATTTGCATGCAAACCTTTAAAAAAAACCCGCAGACCTCAACATTTGGTATGAATCAAATTTAAGATTGGAAAATTAAAAACTGAAATTGACTGAGCAACTGAGAAACTGCAATTGACAGACTGAGAAACTGCAATTGACTGAGAAACTGAGAAACTGAAATTGACAGACTGGGAAGCTGAAATTGACAGATTGAGAAACTGAAATGGACAGATTTTCCATCCCTATCTGTGGATGTATTAATATTGTTAACTATTGGGAGATGGGGGAATTACATGTTACATTACATAGATAGCATGTAGCTCGGTAGCATTTTTTTTGTTAAAAATAGGTGCCCCAGCTTAGGCTGAGTCATAATTCTTCATCATGCTCACAACCACCCCAAATCACAGACATGCATACACTGAGAGAGAGAGAGAGAGAGAGAGAGAGAGAGAGAGAGAGAGAGAGTAATAAAACTAATTGCTGTATGTGGGTGTAGAGTAGGGATGTGAATCCCCCACTGTCTGGTAAGGGTGGAGTCCGCTGTGGGGCAATTCGGGCTGCTTGGGACCTCACAGAGTCCTCTAGACACCTGCCATGTCCTCTGGAGTTGGTGGAGAGGTTCTCCGGCTTTCTAAAAAACGTGATATGCTAATGGTGGCTGCCATTAGCCTACCGTGGGAAAATTACAGCTGCAAATGGCGCATTTTACACGATTTGTGACTGTAAAGCACTTACTTTGACCTAAATTGCCACTGTTTATGGCTGCATTTAGGTAAAAGTAATGTTTTATGGCTGCAAATGGTGTACAATACGCCATTTATGGATGTAACTTTCCTCAATAAGCTAATGGGAATCACTATTAGCATGTCACATTTTTTAGGAAGCTGGAGACCCACCCCATGGGAAGGCCTCCAGAACCAGAGAAAAGGGTGGCTGGTCCGCCACAGAATCCGGAGTTTGGAATCCAGCCTCATTTGAGTCCATGGCAGATTTCTCCAGCATACCTAGTGCAGAGAGTGGGTGGAACACAGCATGGGAGGGAAGAATTACACCTCAGATCAGCCCCTTGCACTTACTCTTAACTTTCTGATTTTAAAGAAAACCTTAAGGAGTCGCATGGGTATTTTAAAGATCAGTCTTTGTTGTCCTCGTTGCCCCATTAATCAAAATGTTCAGCCCAGCCATGCTGTTATGCTCATGGGGTAAGTGCAACATTCCTCAGACCGCACCATTATTCAGCTCTGTAATTGTTTGCATTGGATTTCATACCCGGAGAACAGGACAAGTTTCAAGGTTGGTGGCTTGTGCAAAGCTCCTTGTTAAATTGATCTCCAATTATAAAGGCATAGAGGTGGGGAAAACAAGCTTATAGTTTCCCTGGCTAAGAAAGCAAAGGCACCCAAATGAGAAGTGGGCACTGCAGGAAACAGACCATTACGAGGACTACCTCTTGGGGTCACCCCCAAAGTTCATGTACAGCAAAGTCGCAGAGTGTCAGGATGTGTTTGCTGATGGGGACAAAAGCAGTGGAGGCTGCTGGCTCTGATGTCAGTGAGGTGCTGAATCTGCTCTGGGTTTCAGTCAGAATCAGCCAGAACTCTAAAGGAGCTGTTCAAGGTGCTTCCACACCTCCACTGCCGTCAGGTGATGGGTGTGTGTGCTTGGTGGCAGAGGAGAGGGTCTTGCTCTCAATCCGACAGGTCCAGAGGTGAACAGAACAGTCCAAGGAAGGCAAGGGTCAAGATCCAAAAAGCAGCAAGTAATGTAATTCAGGGCAGGTGGGAGGTCAGCTTTCTAAGACCACTGCATGGAGAAACAGGGGCAAGACATTAGCCCTACAGGATCATCTCACAAGCAAGAGATGTTGCTCAAACCAAAGGCCCCCATCTCAGGCTTCTCCTTTATACAGCCCAATGGAGAGCAATTGGTCCTCAGCGGCCACTGTCTGATGCTCAGTCATGTCATAGGGCTGATACTGTAGTCATGTGGCACCATGGAACAGAGCTCAATCTGCAAGGTTGAGGGCAGAAACAAAGCCATGGCTGTGCAGGAGGTAAGGCACACAGGCCTTGCGACACACACATGTGTATAGGCACAGTGGAGTTAGAGACTCCCTCTCATCCCATTCCCAGGTCAACTGAACTGAATGGCAGTAGACTGGAAAAGGTACAGAAAAGGGCACCTAAAATGATCAAGGGGCTGGAACATCTCCCCTATGAGAGAAGGTTACAACAGCTGGGATGGTTTAGCTTGGAAAAAAGGAGGATAAGGGGAGACATGATAGAGGTGTACCAAATTATGCCTGGGAGAGAGAATGTGGATAGGGAGACATTTTTCTCCCTCTCTCAAAATACTAGAACCCAGGGTCAGCCTATGAAGCTGATGGGTGGGAGATTCCGGACAGATCAAAGGAAGGACATCTCCACACAGCGCAGAGTCAAACTATGGAATTTGCTACCGCAAGACATGATGATGGCCACCAACTTGGATGGCTTTACAGGGGGTTAGATAAATTCCTGGAGGAAAAGGCTATCAATGGCTACTAGTCTTGATGGCTATGTGCTACCTTGAGAACCAGAGGCAGTGAGCCTATGTACACCAGTTGCTGGGAAACATGGGCAGGAGGCTGCTGTTGTGCTCATGCCCTGCTTGTGGGTTCCTGGTCGACAGCTGGTTGGCCACTGTGTGAACAGAGTGCAGGACTAGATGGACCCTTGGTCTGATCCAGTATGTCTCTTCTTATGTTCTTATGACCCAGTGCAGACCAAAGAAAGTCCACCTTCCCATCATGCACAGCTGAGGGACAATCTGGATGTTAAGTTTAACCATGATATTAGCCCTTGTGTGATTGCTTTTTAAAAATCAATAAAATACCAGTTGGGGAAGGGGAACCAACAAGATCATAGAATCATAGAATCATAGAATCATAGAATCATAGAATCATAGAATCATAGAATCATAGAATCATAGAATCATAGAATAGTAGGGTTGGAAGGGGCCTACAAGGCCATCGAGTCCAACCTCCTGCTCAATGCAGGAATCCAAGTCAGAGCATCCCTGACAGATGGCTGTCCAGCCTCGTCTTGAACGCCTCCAGTGTGGGAGAACCCACCACCTCCCTAGGTAATTGGTTCCATTGTCATATTGCTCTAACAGTCAGGAAGTTTTTCCTGATGTTCAGCCGGAATCTGGCTTCCTGTAACTTGAGCCCATTCTTCCGTGTCCTGCACTCTGGGATGATCAAGAAGAAATCCTGGCCTTCCTCTCTGGGACAACCTTTCAAGTACTTGAAGAACGTTCTCCTATCTCCCCTCAGTTTTCTCTTCTCAAGGCTAAATATGCCCAGTTGTTTCAGTCTCTCTTCATAGGGCTTTGTTTCCAGTCCTTTGATCAACAGGAGAAGGGTTGCCCATTGTTGGGAAATCCAGTGCTTTTTTGACTTGATGGAATTCTGTGGTGTGTAAGACTAGCTTCGCATTTGCGAGCCAAGCTGTAGGTTTCTCCCCAAACTCCAGGAACTTTTTTTGAGCATTATTTCCTGCAAGTTCAGCCATTTGCGCAACATTCCAAGCAATGTGTGCAAATTTGGCTGCAATGTGTGCAATTTACTAAGAAATGTGTGCAAATGGCAGAACTGGCAAAAAATGTGCAAAATGCCCAGAAAAATCTGCAAACTGTTCCAAGTCGCTGTGGACCAAGTCGGGCACCACAGAGAGAACTGGAACAAAATCCAGGGGGCCAAACCAAGGAAAACTGTTGAACTCCACCACCACCCTGCAGTTGAATTTAGCTACTGGCACACAGAGCTGTGGATGTGTGGACTGCGTAAAATCTGTTCCGTCTGTGTTTCGCAGATGGTCAGGCACATTTCGTTCCACAGTCCGTCCATTGCTGGAATAGGGTTGTTGTTGTTTTTTTAAGTTCACAAATTTGTGCAAATGCACATTTGCACAAATTTGCATGTGGGAAAAAAATGCAAATTCCTCCAAAAATATCCCCCCAGAAATGTGTTTTTACACTTTACCCTATATGCACGTGTTTGGCCAGGGTCTTTACAATTTCTTACATATTTTTTGAGGACAAAATTTGCACAAAACAGGGTAAGTTAGAAAAACAGTCTGCAAGTCAGTGAAATCCACCCAACAGGGTTGGGGGCGGTGGGAGGGACAGTCTGCTGTGGATTCATCAAAATCCAAAATTCATTTGGTTCTGTTGCAGGTTTCTCAGACACCCCTACTCAGGGGTTTAAGCTGTAGGATGTGGGCATTTGTTTATTTTCTGACCATTCCCCTTTTGCCTTTGGCTCCACCCCCTTTGCCTTCTGCCACACCCACCACCACTGGAATGCAGCCCCTGAGAGCTTCAGCTTTGGGGCTGAAAGAGGTTCTCCACCCCTGGTTTAGACCAATTCATGGAGGATGTGTCAGGAATGAATCTGAGCATGTGGAGATGTCTGGCAGCTCAGATTTCAAATCAGAATGGGAACAGCAAGAACAGAGAGAGGCACCCTCCCTAGTGAGCCCAGATATGGGGAGACTTTCTTCCCAAGACCTTGACACACAGGTGGCCCAGCCTGAATGGCTCCCCTATTCCTCCACCATGAGAACTCAAGTTTTGGAGGGAGAGGAGGAGAAGTGCGAGGGGCATGACTTGAGGGACTCTAGGGTCCATCGCAGAGTGAAGTGGGAAAAGTTAGGGGCAGAGCTCAGATGCTCTGCCAGGTTGGCCACTCATGGAAGCCAATGTAGGAAGGAGTCACCCTAACGGAGGGGCATCCCTGCGAAGCAAGTCTGGCTGAGACGTTTATGCCCAGACTGCTGGCTACTTCCCTAACTTCCACTTCGATTCCTCTATTGATATCCGTAGATTTGTGGATTAGCTGGTTCTATGTAGTCTGAGAGTTTCCTAGAATGTGCATTTGTAAAGAAGTGAGTTGTTGACTAATAAAGTAGTGTTGACCTGAAGCTTTGTTTCCTGGAGTGTGTTGATTGCGAAGGGAGAGGACAAAGGAACGTGACAGCACATCGGGCTTAGCAACACCTAATATCCAGTAGTACTAAATCAAAGCTCCCCATTCCAAAGCAGTATATCCCTGAATACCAGCAGCAGGGTCAAGAACAACTAGCAAAAGCTATTGCTCTGCTTTGGTTTTGCTGTATCACCCACGTTTACCTCCCCCCCCCCATGTGCATATATGCATGCACGCACACACATATACACACACACACTACTGCCTTGCCTCTAAATGTCCTCCTCAGTTTTTGCAGCTCAAAAATAAATCTCCTGCTTGTCTCACAGTGGGGCTCGTGCAATCTCTCTGAATCTGTTCTTATTGATTGAGGGGGGGAAAGGCTTTGATTCTGTGAGCCGTGGAGCTGTTACTCATGAAACTATGACAACTCAGTATTAGCTACAAATCAATGAGCTTTTTAAAGGAAGTCGACACAACACCAAAAAAAAAAAAAACCCCCCAACAAAAAAAAAGCAAAAACCCTCTCTCACCGCTGAAGTCTGATAACCCTGTTGCTGGAATGAGCTATACCTTTATCTTAAATGCCATGAAATCTTTTTTTTCAGTTTGATAGTTCCATTTACTGCATTGATTGCAATTATAACCCATCTCTGCTATGATTTCACCCTTTCTAGAAGCACTTATCCAGGAGGACAATACTGAAACAGGGTCTCTGTTCCCTTTCACACACAGTAAGGAAGAATTACAAACAGGACGTATCCGGAGAGGGCAGGGAGATGCTCTGGAATGGCGAGATGCAAGGCGCATGCATTGTCTATGTATTAAAAGGAAAGATTCAGGCTCTCGATCCTGCTTGAGAAAATGTAGGGCTGTCGGGAGGATGTGGAGACCCAAAGTCCAGAGGTTTTCAAACTCCATTGAGATGGACCATGGGAACCAGGGATGGACAAATATGACAGTTTTGCTTTCTCCCACAATCATTAAAATAAATAAATAAATAAATAAATAAATAAATAAATAAATAAATCTCAAGTTCTTTCTATCCCAATGAGGAAGATGTTTGCAAATTTTGGTCATACTTTTTGGCTATCATGGTCCTAGAAGATGTTAAGAACTAGAGGAGCCCAATAGATGCTGATGTCCCTTCTAAAATCTCTTGATAGTCTTGGACAGCAGTATATATATATATATATATATATATATGAACAAGTTTCTCACACATCACTTATGGAACCATTGAGAAACCACTGGGAAGGTCTCCACTTGGCCCTGGGCTAGATTTATTTTTTTACAAACGTGATCAAGGCCATTTTGTCTAGGGCTGAAGTATTGATCAGGCTAACAAGGACCTGGCCTATGATTTTCATAATACGATGCTGGTGCAGTCTACACATTTTCCCCTTAAAATTTGCCAGTAAAAGGGTGCTTTCTCAGAGGCCGGGGATGAGAACTGCTGTCCAAGACTATCAAGAGATTTTAGAAGGGACAACAGCATCTATTGGGCTCCTTTAGTTCTTATCATCTTCTAGAACCATGATAGCCAAACATTATAACCCTCCAGCTGGGTCAGTTTGCCTCTAAGTAAATTACCACAACCAAACCAAGTCACCAAAACCAAGCCACTACAAATAGGAGGAGTTAAAGTACCCAGGGACACCCCACCCCAGGACTGTTTATCATGATGTCTGAATGTGGAGCTCTGAGTTGTTGAGGGAGAGACAACCCAGAATTGGAACCCATGGTTTGACCCAGCCTTCTGTGTTCAGAGTGTTCCTGGGTTGTTTAGCTCTTCAGGAGTTATTGGGTAGCTGATAACCAGCATGCTTGCTTGCTCCTGCTCATTCACACAACTATTCTAGGTTTTTTTAAAAAACTGGGTAGTCACAATTTGTGAGCTGGGGAAATATTTGAATCCTGTCTCTTGTAACAACCCGAAACACTGATCTTTCTCCTTTATGTATTTATAGGATGTTTACCACTCTGTATCTGACAAGAGTCCCGAGTGGTGAACAATAAAAAGAAAGAATGAAAAACAGAATTCAAATATTTAAAGTCAGTATATGCTAATAAAATTGTGGCTGGTCATTCAGGGAAGGCTTGTTTAAACAAAAATGTCTTTAGCCAGCATTAGTGCAAGACAGATAATCCTTCCTGAATTGGTATTCAGTTTTCTGGGGTTCTTTCCCTCTCTTGTCCCCAACTTACTTGATGTATTTAACCATTCTTACAGCCCACTTACAGGACAAAAGAGCCCTCTCAAGGTATATTAGCAAATTCATAAAACATCAATAGCATCTAATTAAAATCCAGTTAACAACTTAATAACTAATAATATATTTTTTAGTATTTATTGACTTTGATAATTTGATCTTTGATCTTTTACATTGTGTTTGTGGCTTCTCTTAGGTTTTGACTGTGTTTAACTGTATTTTATTGATGTTATTGTGAATTTATGAATATTGCCCTGAGAGCTTCATCTATGGGGCAACTCAAAAGTCAAACAAACAAACAAACAAACAAATAAATGCCAAACAACAGGATGAAAACTAGCCGAATACAAAGCTTAAGATCAATCATGCACTAAAATGATTTCCATGAAGCAGCCCCATGAAACTCTTAGGGGACGGCCGCTGCAAATAGATTAAGGCTCTTCTGAAGGTCTGCAAAGGTGGAGCCTGGCTTAGATCTAGAGTACTGTGTCCAGTTCTGAGAACCACACTTTAAGAAGGATGCAGACAAGCTGGGAGGGTTCAGAGGAGGGCAACAAAGATGATCAGGGGACTGGAAACAAAGCCCTATGAGGAGAGACTGAAAGAACTGGGCATGTTTAGCCTTGAGAAGAGAAGACTGAGGGGAGATAGGAGAGCGCTCTTCAAGTCCTTGAAAGGTTGTCCCAGAGAGGAAGGCCAGGATCTCTTCTCAGTCACCCCAGAGTGCAGGACACGGAAGAATGGGCTCAAGTACCAGGAAGCCAGATTCCGGCTGAACATCAGGAAAAAACTCCCTGACTGTCAGGGATTCAATTCCCTAGGGAAGTAGTGGGCTCTCCATTCCAGATGAGGCTGGACAGGCAACTGTCGGGGATGCTCTGACTTGGATTCCTGCATTGAGCCGGGGGTTGGACTCGAGGGTCTTGTACGCCCCCTCTCCTGCTGAATGGCAGCTCAGTGGCAAAGGAACCTGGCATCTGATCTGGCAGCCAATGCCTCGTCCTCTCAAAAATGCGCCTGCGAATGACACTATGTAATGACTTCATGCTGTCTCCCAGGAATGGAGCTAGGCTCCTGAAATCAGCCAAGGTGCTGCTTGAAGCAGCAGAAGGATTTTGATGTTTAATGTTTTTGTTGGACCTTCCCCACCTCTGTGATTTGGTGTGCATCATTCGCTTTCTGTTTCTTGCCCAGCCCCAGCCAAGTGGACCCCAAATCACTTCTATCAAGAGATCAGTGGCAGGGTTAAGTCTCCCCACCCCCTTGCAGCTTTTACTGCCATGCTGAAAGCAAGATTAGTAACTGAGACAATGGCAAATGAGGAATGCAAAACTGCAAATGCTTCCTTCCGAGAGTCTATTGATCCTCCGGCAAAAGGTCCTGTGATTCTGGAACGAGAGACTGACGTTTAGAATGAAGAGATTCTCTTAATATAGTCGTACGAGTTTCGCTTCGGAATCAAGACGTTCACACAAGCCCCTGTTGGTGATGCTGGTTCAGGAAAGTGAGTTAGTTCTGCATGCTCATACCATGCGCGAACACAGGTTTGACTCATCCTTTTAGACAAAGAGCCCCTTTTTGCTGCTGCCCTGCCAAAATTCAGCAGCGAACAGCTGATTTTCCTTTTAGAAGGTTGTCAGGGTTTCACTTATGACCTGGACCAAGGTAAGTTTGGCACAATGTTCACTCACAGGTTTCGTAGTTACTTCACTGGCTACAAGTAAGCTGGCAACCTTGCTTCCCTTACTGAGGGAGAGAACTCTGCTATTGTCCCCTTCCTGCAAATCCAATTCCTATGCCCACCACTCCACACTGACCTCTACTCTGAAGTTTTTTTCTGGAGCTTTTACATCTTTCTTCTCTAGTGGATACTTGAAGGACCACAATCCATTAGAAAGGGGGCTCCAGCTACAACATTCCCCCTTGCCAGGGTTCCCCTTGTGACCTCCCCCTCCCCAAGCAACTCCTTAAGGATCTCTTACCTCCTTAAGAGTCCTATCTTCCTTCTTTTAAACTTCCTCTTCCCAGTAAAGTGGGGCCGTAGACGTGGGGTGACTGACACCCTAGACACAGGGTTTAACCACAACAGTTTACTAGTAGATTTAAAGCAAACAAATCACAACTAAAGGTATTTACACAATAGAACTGAGTGATGCAGAGGGCATTAAAAGAAAATAAAAGTTGCAAAATGCAAGTTCCTCTACCCTAGCTGTACTTAGACTTCTCCAGGCTGCTTCTTCCTGCTTCCTCTTCAGGCTCTGGTCTCCCTGATTCTGCTCTTACTGGCTCTCTTGCTCCCTTTATATACCCTTCTCCCACAAAACTGACAGTACTGCTTCAAAACCGAAGAAATGAAACTTAACTGGGGAAATGAAGATGAAAGTTAACTGGGGAAATGAAAATACTGGTCTCAGGAATACCACCTCCCAACAAAAACTCCAGGCCTCTAAGCCTGAACTCCCCCCCCCCCCGTCTCTGTAGGTCTTCAACTTTCACACCCTTCCTATCACCTATCGCTCCGGATTGAGAGACAATGGCTGGGTTCACACAACACTCTAACCCATGATGGCTTATTTCCTGGAACAATCCATGATGGCTTAGCGTGTTGTCTGTGGGATGTTTTTCCCACCCATGCTGGGTTATTTCCTCCAAATAATCCACCCTGAGAACCCACGTTCTGCAGTAAGGGTTATTTTACCTATGGTTGCTTAGCATGTTATCTGTTGTGCCAGCGTGGGTTACAGAGATTGCCTACGGAGCCGCTCGGCAAGAGCGGCCAAAAACGCTACCACCACTCTGCTCTTCTCAAGCAATCTATTCCTGCCACAAAGGGAGCTGGGATACCTGCCTGTTTGGGCAGGAGGACTACAGGAGGAGGAGGGGTGAGGGGGGAAATAAACTACTCTGTGTAGCTTGTTTGACTGATTGTCTGATGGGAGCACAGTAGGTTGTGTTCATAACTACCTACCCGGCATAGCTTGCCACCCACCAGGGGTTAGCATGAGATGTGAACAGGCCCAGAGAGAGAGAGAGAGAGAGAGAGAGAGAGAGGTGGGTGAGTGGATGGATGGATGGATGGATGGATGGGTTTGTCCTACTCATCCCTAGTTTCACCATCTCATTTTCTCCAATGGAGCTGCCTTTCTCCCTCCTGTGTTCTGCCCTTACCTCCTAGTTTCCTTCCTTGTAACTGCTTTGCCCCACCCTTCTGCAGCTGCTTTCTGTCTTCCTGGAGGCCAGTGAGTCTTGGCACTCTGTCACACAGGGCCACTCCATTGATCCTGCTGAGAGACCAGCTCCATTTGACTCGTTGACTGGGTTCGCACAACACACTAACCCACACTCAGTGGGTTAACCATGCAGTGTGGCTTATTTTTTCAAACAAGCCACCTTGAGGATCCATGGTTTGTTGTTGGGTTGTTCAGGGTGGTTAACAAGCCACACTGTGGAAAATGCCCTGGGTTCAGACAACACACTAACCCATGGTTCAACCAGCAACCTACAGTTCAACAGCAGCCCACACTCAACCACTAAGTGTTGTGTGAACAGCCTTGTTCTCTCCCTGACCTGTTTCCATTCCAATTGGTCACTTTAAATACTACTATGTAACTTTATGCATTTGTTTCTTCTATTGGGTGGTATAGAAATGTAATAAGTAAATAAACTAGTACCTGGATTGGCTTGTTTTCTTTTTCCTTCCTCATTCTTTGTTTCTTTTGGGTTATGTCATTCAGATTGGAAGCCTGCAGCCAGGGTCAGGGACTGTCTCTTTTTGACTGGGAGCCTTTTCTATTGCAGAGGAGGTAAAAAAAATGCTTCCAACAAACACATATGTGATGTTCACTCTGATCTTTTCAGAACTGAGGCTGTGACATGATAGGAGGACTTTGAACCCAGATCCCAGTCGTTTTAGGAATATCCTAGAACACATCCCAGCACTCTTAATATATAATAACTGTGCTTGTTGCTACTATTGTTCTATTATGTTTGTTCCTCCATTAGTCCTAAAACACCCTGAATTCCAGAGGCATTTTCTCACAAGAGGACAATATCCTCCTTCAAGTAGAGTAACCAATATGCTCGCATCTTGCTGGAAATTGAAAAGAGATAGAGATGCGTACCTCCTTCCAGCTATCAGTGCTGATGTTATTTCATGTAGAGGGAGTCTGAACGCAATGATGTTTTACAATGGGAGTGAACAAGTCAGAATTCTGTTATATCAGTCTATCAAGCTGTTACATTGGATTATATGTAATGCTATCGCAAGCTATTGCCTACTAGCTTCCCATCAGAAATTTAAAGAGCTATAGGCCCATTCTTTTTCCAGTCGTCACGCTGATAACATCCTTAGCATTTATTCTGTCCTTGTGCAGGAGATGAAGTATCCAAAAGCAGGCAGATAGGGATATTTTGCATATTTCAGAGAGCAAACCTGGGTTTACTACCAGTTGTACTCCTGGTGGGCAAATTCTACTCAGATCAACACGGTACTGGTCTCCGTAATTGCGAAGGATGTTGTGAGAAAAAAAGCCAGCACCCTTTTTTGACTCCTTGAAAGAGAAGCAGGGAGGCAAAATCAGTACAAGTGTCCGCTCCTGTTCCAGCTGGGCTGTCCCATCCTCTTATAGGGGACATTGATTGTCAACTGCCCTGCGGGATGGATCCTGATGACTTGTTATGTTTTGATATCGGTCTTTGTGATCTTATGAATGTATTTTTGTTAATGTTGCTTGCAAGGATTTGCCTTGGAAGGATTTATTAGAGCAGTGCCAAAAATTCCTCTCTCATTTTTTTTCAACCAGTCTCATTCGATTTTATAGAAAAGGAAATGATTTTGAAAAGAAATTCAAAGGAGGAGAAATTCTGGAGAAATTCTCATGGGCTGGATTTGGGGTTCTTGGGCTTACCTTACTTAGGAGGTGACTGAGGAGTGTGCATGAATGTCCTGTCATTATACAATAATTTCTGTGGCAACCTGTAGCCTCCCTGGCTTCCCGCACTTCCATTAAAGCCATCATGAAGAAGACATCATGCAGAAATTCCTCCCATGGGGCTTTTTCAGTTCAGGAAAGGCAGGTGGCTTGGGAGGAAGGATGTGTAACGGAGAGAAAACACAGACAGCACCCTCGGCCACCTTGCAGGGATTAGGTAAGCTCAAAAAGACCACCAAAAGAAAGAAACTCAAAATTCTCCCTCAACACAGCTTCAACATAGTTGATCTGTTGCCACCTACAGAAGCAGTGCAATTTAACTTTCTTAAATAAACTTTAAGAAAGAAGCTGTGCTACAACCCCTGCCAGTGATGAGCCTTACCTGTGAGAAACTGTTGGAGGATTTCTCCTCCCCTAGGAGAAATTCGGCAAAACTGTCCCCGCAATTACTCTGCCCACAAATAGGCCGGCAAATTGTGAGAGGCCATTTGTGCAAAGCTCTGGTTTTGATATTGGTTCTTGTTAATGTATTTTTATGTTGTATTTTATGAATGTGTTTTTATGTTGCTTGCAAGGTGCCCCGGAAGGATTTATATCCTGAAAGGGAGGATGTAAATAATTCCAACAAACAAACAAAACCCGGGGGGTGGGGGGCATGTACAATCATGCAGTGGAGAAAGAGAATATTCTGCACTGTGGTGTAGCAGAACTACAGTTCACAGGGATGCAGGGCTGATACTTTTTTATTAGCAGGGATGACACTGATTTCATCTGCCACTCCCGTCAGGCTTCCCTGTTCCCTCTGCACTTAGCTGCAATTTTCACAGTAGCTGCAGGGAAAGACATTTTTCCCAACAACAACATATTGTTCCCTGCTGCAATGCAAAGGAATTGGGGGTGGCTTGGTTTTGTCCCTGGTCGAGATGAAACTGCTAGAACTGGTTTGCTGCTATGGATCAACACAGCTACCTGCATTATTGGATACTCCTTGGGGGGCGGTTATGGGGACTGATTGGTGGGAGAGTCAGGACAGATCAAAGGCAGGACTTCTTCACACAGCACATAGTCAAACTATGGAATTTGCTAGCACAAGACGTAGTGATGGCCTCCGACTTGGATGGCTTTCAAAGGGGGTTAGACAACTTCATGGAGGAGAAGGCTATCAATGGCTACTAGTCCTTCTGATGGCTCTATGCTACATCCAGTATCAGAGGCAGTATGCCTGTGTACACCAGTTGCTGGGGAACATGGCTGGGAGGGTGCTGTTGCACTCGTGTCCTGCCTGTGGGTTCCTGGTCAACAGCTGGTTGGCCACTGTGTGAACAGAATGCTGGACTAGAGGGACCCTTGGTCTGATCCTGCATGGCTCTTCTTTTCTTCTTCTTATGTTCTTGTCATGATAAGCACCTGCAATTCAAAATGTACCACTGCACCACTGATTCTCTATAATAGCCTTTATTTATATTAGGGGTGAGGAGACTATGACCCTCCAGATGTTGTTTAACTCCAGCTCCCATCAGCCCTAGCCAGTCAGGGATGATGGAGTCCAATGACATCTGGAGGGCCTCAGGTTATCCACCCCTGATTTATATGTTCAAGGGTTTTACACATTAGTGTAGAACATTCACCTTCCCGTTGTTTTGGACTACTACTCCCACCAGCCCCAACCTAATAGCCAATGGCCAGAGATTTGGGGAACTGCAATCCAAAAGATCTGTAGGGCACCAGGTTGCCTACCACTATAAGAGCAAATTGAGGGTAATGGAGAGTCTATTGATGACCTCTTGCCTGAGGAGTCAGCATAGAGGGGCACCTGCCAAAATAGCCCAGCAGAGTTTCCACAAGAGGATGGTGATGCTGGGTGATCTTCCATTTCCTGGTGGCTGGAAGGTTTCCAGACAGCAGAGAAACCGAAGAGGAGATGCAGAGGCCTCTGGGAGAATCTCCCTGTTTATGGAAGGGAGGGGTGCCAGATGGAATGGCACATGATTCTTTGGAGCTACTTCTTTAGCTCCCATGACCATGGACTTCCTTGTTGGTGCTGGCGGAGTGAGGAGAAAGAGTGGCACAACCTGGAGGGGTCATGTTGGGGATACTGGGGATATAATGGAGCTATGGTGTGGGAAGAGCTGCAATTGGGAAGGAGGCAAGAGTGTTCCCTGATGCAGCCAGCCCTGCAGTTTCCCATTAAAACTCTGGCTATGCTTCAGCCGTTCACTAAGGATGTCTGTTGCTTGGAAATCTGGCCCATTTGGGGCTCGATGGACTTTCCCTGCCTGCCTGACTCAGCTTGCAATCGAGGCTTTTCCCCAAACTTTGGAGACTTTTTCAGTAGTTTGTTGTTGTTGTTGTAAGGCCACCATTTGTACAAATTTGCACAAAGTACATCAGCAATTTGTGCAAATTTCAGCTGCAATTTGCAAAATTTGTGCAAATTGCGACCGTACTTTGTGCAATTTGCTCAAATTGCGGCTGTAATTTGCACTTTTTTAAAAAAAAGAAAAAGAAAAATCCATTTACTGGCCAATTTGCTACAGACCAAGTCAGGCCAGTTAGCAGAAACAGGTTGATGTTCATGGGGCCAACCCAAATAAGCTCATTGAGCTCTACCCCCAGAATGAATTGTTCTAACATCCCTACCACTCACATTCACTCTCTTGTCATGAGGTTGTTCAGGCCACTGGGAATTACATCTGAGCTGAAAGTTCTCAATTGAGAAATGTGGCATGATTTTTTGTGGGGGGGATGGGGACACCCAAACTGAGGTGTAGGATGAGTGATATTCTTTGTATGGTTCAGAGAGAGCTTACCAAGAGTGTCATCAACAGTGCTGGCTTATTTTATTTTATTTTATTTATTTATTTATTTATTTCATTTCTATACCACCCAATAGCCGAAGCTCTCTGGGCGGTTCACAAAGTTTATTTTCTGAAGATCTGCTGTCATCAGTGGCAACAGCAGGGCTTATCTCAGTGGCGCCTGGCTGGCAAGCACTATTTTTTTGTTTCCCCAAATGCCCCAGAAGGATGGAATATCTAAGACATGAAAATAGTAACTCCTGGCCATCAGCTGCCAAGACAAACTCTTCCACCACCTGCTTTTTTTAAAAAAAAGGAAGTAAGAAAAAGGACCACTGCCATGGCTGCCACCAATGGTAAGTCTCTACCCAGAAATCATTTGATCGATTTCAATTTCCACTCCTTGAAATGGCCGAAATGAACTCCACCTGCAAATAGGGAAGTGACTTTGCAGGGTGGGAGGGTCTACTTTTGCCTACCCCTGCATCCCCAATATGATAACTCAATCCCTCACGTGTGGGGTGTTAAAGGGAATACCCGGCTCACCATCCCCTTCCTTCCGTAAGAGGGACATGCGAGACGGTGTGCTCCACTGATGAGCTAAGACACACAACCGCATCAAAGGGAAAATGACTGCTGGGAAACGGCTTTTTGATCTGGAAATGAATGATAGCTATGAGCCCTGATCATAAAGGTTGTGTTTCAAAGAATAAACACTGGAGGTGTGGAGGATGGGGGAGTGACTGAACATATTCACTAAATAGTGTTGCCCTATCTGAAGAACTAAAGGAAGCTGGAGGAGACAGGGCCTCAAAGAACAAATGGATAAGTAAGTCAACATGGAACTGAAGTATCAAAGCAATCAGAATAGCTGGGAGGCTCAGGATAAAGTGCTGTTTATTTTCCATATTTATTCAAGGATCTGGTATCTGAGGCACAGATTGGATTCCAGACAACCACTGTAATACAAAAATGCTTGTGCCTAGAATCTCTCTCTCTCTCTCTCTGTCTGTCTGTCTGTCTGTCTGTCTATCTATCAGTCAGTCCATCAGTCTATCTATCAGTCTATCATCTGTCTATCATCTGTCTATCATCTGTCTATCATCTGTCTGTCTGTCTCTGTCTGTCTGTCTGTCTATCATCCATCCATCATCTGTTTATCTATCTATCTATCTATCTATCTATCTATCTATCTATCATCTATCTTCTATCTATCATCTATCTATCTATCTATCAATCATCTATCTATCAATCATCTATCTATCTATCTATCTATCTCATCATCTATCTATCTATCTATCTATCTATCTCATCATCTATCTATCTATCAATCATCTATCTATCTATCTATCTATCTTTCTATCTATCTATCTATCTATCTATCTATCTATCTATCTATCTATCTATCTATCATCTCATCATCTATCTACCTACCTACCTACCTACCTACCCACCTACCTAAAATTATTTCTAGGCTGCTCAGTGCCCCCTGTATTGAGCAGGGGGTTGGACTTGGTGGTCTTATAGGCCCCTTCGAACCCTAGTACTTTATGATTCCATGTTTCTATGATTCAAGATCCTTCTCCCTGGTAGAAATTGACACAAATGGCTTTGTTTTCAAGCCAGGGATTCTAGGACCTGTCCTGTACCTTCCATTAGGGATTGTGTAAAATCCACCCTGTCTGTGTTTTGTGGGTTATCAGGTGTCTTTTGTTCTGTCATTCATACACAGACAGATTCGATTTTTTCCCATTGTGTGGAAAAATATGCAAGTAATTTCATAAGAGGGTTCACAGTAATTTATGTAATTGACCTTAGTATGTAACATTTAGCGTATTGTCCCCCATTCCATCCAACCTTCCCCTGTGCATATTTACCAGTCTCGGCAGAAACTTGCATATTTTCCTACGAATAAATATGTGTACATTTTGGGGAAAATAAATTTTTAAAAAGATCCGGAAGTCCATGGACTTTGCGCTGCCTGAGAAGGCTGGTCTGTGGCAGATTCTGCAGGTTGGGTTCTTAGAAATCTGAGCTCATTTTAGTCCATCTCAAATTTCTCCAGCATCCCCACTCACTGCAGTTAGCCTCAGAGAGAGAAAGTGGTGGATCTGAGTGAAGCCTTCTCTTGTTTCCCACATGTAGAGTTGTACCACACTCTGAATGTACACTCTGCCTCCCCTGCTGCCTTTGCTGTCACACAGCTAGGTTGGTGGGCCCTTGGGAGACAGGGGAAGTGGGCAGAAGAGGCAGCAGAGGCAATGGAGTCAAATGCTCTGCAAATGCCCTCAAGTGTTCAAACCAGGTGCTTTCAAAAACTTATCCCTTTTCAGCTTGAAACTTTTGGATGCTCATGCATCCCTGTTCCTTATTCTTGGTGGCAGTGGCTCTTGTGCTCGCTGCTGGAGTTGAGTGCTCTTTCGGTTTGATACAAGTTCAGCATCCCCCCAGGGACTTCTGGCCCATGTGATGTCATCATGAAACACAATCAGAGGGATGGCAGAAGCAGAAAGCGATGTGTCTGTCAGAACTGTAGACTGCCCTCTACACAATCCACATAATAGAGATTCAGACTTCAAGCTTGCTTTTCTACAAGACAGACTCCATGAAGCTCACAGAATGCCCCAGGGCCTACTCCTGAGCTCTCTGTTAGGGAAGACTTTAGCAAAGTAGAGAAGTTGTTGCCAAGTTCTGTCAGGGCTGCTTTGACTTGGATTCCTGCATTGAGAAGGGGGTTGGACTCGATGGTCTTATAGGCCCCTTCCAACCCTACTATGCTATGATTCTATGAAGATGGACAGCCATCCATCAGGGATGCTTTGACTTGGATTCCTGCTGCTGCATTGAGCAGAGGGTTGGACTCGATGGTCTTATAGGCCCCTTCCAATCCTACTATGCTATGATTCTATAAAGCTGGACAGCCATCTGTCAGGGATGCTCTGGCTTAGATTCCTGCACTGAGCAGGGTAGGGATGTCAGAGAATTCCGCGATGGATCTCGGTGAGGCCGAATGCCAGTGCATTTGGCCCCCCAAAATCCATCATGGAATGGTCTGCCCCCCCTGCCCCCCACGGATCCCCCCTGGGATGAGACTTACCTTGGGCGGATGGCGGCAGCTCCAGGGGCGGCTTCGGCGGTGGCGGCGGCTGGTCTTCCTACTGGCTGCCGCCGCCGCCATTTGCAGTCTGTGTCCCCCCCCCCCATAGACATGATAGGCTACGCAAAGACTTACGTAGCCTATCATGTCTGGGTAAAAAAAAAACCACACGTACGCAAATGGCGGCTACAGCCGCCGCCATTTGCGTTCCTTATTTTTCGCCATCTTAGTCTACGTAAATATTTACATAGACTAAGACGAAGACAAGAAAGGGGAATGCAAATAGCGCCCAGTAAGCTATTTGCGTTCCCCTTTGTTTTATTTATAATTTTTTTACCCAGAGCCCACTGCGGCCGGAAATCTGGCTGCAGACGGCCCTGGCCTGGGCCTGGCCGGCTGCTCCACGGAGCCACCGCAGAGCACAGCCAGCTGTCGAGGATTCCAGGGGGGGGGAGGACCGGATTGCCTCCCCCCCGTCGAGGATTCTGGGGGGAGGGATGGAACGCCTCCCCCCCTACCATAAACAGAATCTGCAAAAAGGTAAGTGACTTTTGTACATCCCTAGAGCAGGGGGTTGGATTCGAGGGTCCTGTAGGCCCCTCCCAACCCTACTATGCTATGATTCCATGATTCTAAGTTAACAGAAATCACCTACGGCAAAACCTGAAAGGCTGCTTAAGCCCCTCCCTTAGTTGTTGTTGTTGTTGTTGTTCAGTCGTTCAGTCGTGTCTGACTCTTCGTGACCCCAAGGACCATAGCATGCCAGGCCTTCCTATCCTCCGCTCTCTCCTGGAGTGTGCTCAAGTTCATATTCATTGCATCGGTGATGCTATCTAGCCATCTCATCCTCTGCCGTCCCCTTCTCCTTTTGCCTTCAATGATCTTTCCCAGCATCAGGGTCTTTTCCAGGGATTTTTCTCTTCGCATTAGGTGGCCAAAATATTTGAGCTTCAGCTTCAGTATCTGTCCTTCCAATGAGCAGTCAGGGTTGATTTCCTTTAGGATGGACTGATTTGACCTCCTTGCAGTCCAGGGGACTCGTAAGAGTCTTCTCCAGCATCACAGTTCGAAGGCATCCATTCTTCGGTGCTCAGCCTTCCTTATAGTCCAGCTTTCATAGAATCATAGAATTGTAGGGTTGGAAGGGGCCTACAAGGCCATCGAGTCCAATCCCCTGCTCAATGCTCCCACAGCCATACGTTGCTACTGGGAAAACCATAGCTTTGATTATACGAATCTTTGTCGACAAGGTGATGTCTCTGCTTCTTACTATGCTGTATAGGTTTGCCATAGCTTTCCTCCCAAGGAGCAAGTGTCTTTTAATTTCATGGCTACAGTCACCGTCTGCGGTGATCTTGGAGCCCAAGAAAATAAAATCTGTCACTGCTTCCATTTCTTCCCCTTCTATATGCCAGGAAGTGATGGGGCCAGATGCCATGATCGTCGTTTTTTTAATGTTGAGTTTCAAACCAGCTTTTGCACTCTCCACTTTCACCCTCAACAAGAGGCTCTTTAGATCCTCTTCACTTTCTGCCATTAGGGTGGTATTGTCTGCGCATCTGAGGTTGTTGATAATTCTCCTGGCAATCTTAATTCCGACCTGTGATGCATCCAACCTGGCATTTCTCATGATGTACTCTGCATATAAGTTAAATAAGCAAGGCGACAATATACAGCCTTGTCGTACTCCTTTCCCAATTTTGAACCAATTGGTTGTTCCATGTCCGGTTTTTACTGTTGCTTCTTGTCCCTTGTGCAGGCTTCTCAGGAGACAGGTAAGGTGGTCTGGTACTCCCATCTCTTTAAGAATTTGCCACAGTTTGTTGTGATCCACACAGTCAAAGGTTTTAGTGTCGTCAATGAAGCAGAAATAGACGTTTTTCTGGAATTCTCTTGCTTTCTCCATGATCCAGCGAATGTTGGCGATTTGATCTCTAGTTCCTCTGCCTCTTCGGAACCCAGCTTGTACTTCCAGTAGTTCTCGGTTCACATCCTGCTGAAGCCTAGCTTGTAGGATTTTGAGCATAACTTTGCTGGCATGTGAAATGAGCGCAATTGTACAATAATTTGAACACTCTTTGGCATTGCCCTTCTTTGGAATTGGAATGTAAACTGACCTTTTCCAGTCTTGTGGCCACTGTCTAGTGTTCCAAATGTGTTGGCATATTGAGTGCAGCACTTTAACAGCATCATCTTTTAGGATTTTAAATAGCTCAGCTGGAATACTGCCATCTCCACTAGCTTTGTTGTTACTAATGCTTCCTAAGGCCCACTTGACTTCACTCTCTAGGATGTCTGGCTCAAGTTCAGTGACCGCACTCTCATGGCTATCAGGGACATTCAGATCTTTCCTGTATAGTTCTTCTGTGTATTCTTTCCACCTCTTCTTAATCTCATCTGCTTCTGTTAGGTCCCTGCCTTCTTTGTCCTTTATCATGCCCGTCTTTGCACAAAACGTTCCCTTGAGATCTCCCATTTTCTTGAAAAGATCTCTAGTCTTTCCCATTCTGTTGTGTTCCTCGATTTCTTTGCATTGTTCATTTAAGAAGGCCTTCTTGTCTCTCCTTGCTATTCTCTGGAACTCTGCATTCAGTTGGATATATCTTCCCCTTTCTCCCTTGCTTTTCACTTCCCTTCTTTCCTCAGTTACTTGTAAAGCCTCCTCAGACAGCCACTTGGCTTTCTTGCATTTCTTTTTCTTTGGGATGGATTTCGTTGCTGCCTCCTGAACAATGTTACGGACCTCCGTCCATAGTTCCTCAGGCACTCTGTCTATCAGGTCTAATCCCTGAAATCTATTCCTCACCTCCACTGTATATTCAGAAGGGATATGATTGAGGTCATACCTGAATGGTTTAGTGGTTTTCCCTACGTTCTTCAATTTAAGCTGAAATTTTGCAAGAAGCAGCTCATGATCTGAGCCACGGTCAGCTTCAGGTCTTGTTTTGACTGACTGTATGGAGCTTCTCCATCTTTGGCTGCAAAGGACATAATCAATCTGATTTCGATATTGACCATCTGGTGATGTCCATGTGTAGAGTTGCCTCTTGTGCTGTTGGAAAAGAGTGTTTGCTATGATCAGCGTGTTCTCTTGGCAAAACTCTATTAGCCTTTGTCCTGTTTCATTTTGTACACCAAGGCCATGCTTGCCTGTTATCCTGGTGATTTCTTGACTTCCTACTTTAGCATTCCAATCCCCTATGATGAAGAGGACATCTTTTTTTGGTGTTAGTCTTAGAAGGTGTTGTAGGTCTTCATAGAACTGATCAACCTCAGCTTCTTTGGCCTCAGTGGTTGGGGCATAGACATGAATTACTGTGATGTTGAATGGTTTGCCTTGGATTCGTATTGAAATCATTCTATCATTTTTGAGATTGTATCCCAGTTCTGCTTTTCCCACCCTTTTGTTGACTATGGTTGCTACTCCATTTCTTCTAAGGGATTCTTGCCCACAGTAGTAGATATAATGGTCACCTGAATTAAATTCGCCCATGCCTGTCCATTTTAGTTCGCTGATTCCCAAGATGTCGATGTTCAATTTTGCCATCTCATGTTGACCACCTCCAGCTTACCTTGATTAATTGATCTTACATTCCAGGTTCCTAAACAATATTGTTCTTTACAGCATCAGACTTTCTTTTCACCACCAGACACATCCACAGCTGAGTGTCCTTTTGGCTTTGGCCCAGCCGCTTCACTCTTTCTGGCGCTACTTGGAAATTCCCTCTGCTCTTCCCCAGTAGTATATTGGACACCTTCCAACCTGAGGGGCTCATCTTCTGGCGTCATCTCTTTTAGCCTTGTGATACATTCCATGGGGTTTTCTTGGCAAGAATACTGGAGTGGGTTGCCATTTCCTTCTCCAGTGGACCACATTTTGTCAGAACTCTCTGCCATGACCTGTCCATCTTGGGTGGCCCTGCATGGCATAGCTTATGGCTTCACTGAGTTACGCAAGCCCCTTCGCCACAACAAGGCAGTGATGGAGGCTCCCTATTGTGTATATTCCAGTGAGTGGCTATTCTGGCAGAGTGTCTCCAGCCACTCCCTAACTCTGCCCTCTTTGACTGACAATGTGCCCTTTCATCAACCAAGTCGCTCCCCTCCTCCTCCTCCTGGGAGGGGACTTGGTTTGTCACTGGGGGGGTAGGCCATGGTGTCTCGGCCTGGGCCAACTGTTTGTCAAGGCCTTGGAAAGATTCTTCCCCAATTCCTGGCGACTCTCAAGGAATGTCCTCCCTTGTTCTCTGATAACTGTCCTAGTTCCAGTTCTAAATCAGAACTGGAATCATCAGTAACCTCAGAAGGCCTGGGTTCAATCCTGACAGTGTCCTGCTGTCACTCTGAAGTCTTCTGAGTGGGATGCTGAACTTGCATGGAAGAAAAATGGTGCCCATTACATCAGGGAACCAAATTGCCATCCCCCCCAACCCTCCGTTCTCAAGCTGCAAAGCATGGCAAAGTCAATGCCCATTTTGTATCAGTGCTAGTTTGAAGGGTAAATTTTGATCAGCAGTATGGAATTGAAAGGAAGCGCTTAAACATCCCCTCGCCACTGAACAAATCAGCAGCTCCCCATGGCAGCATTTGATTTTTTAAAAAATGTCAGGAGATCCACTGTGGATCTCCTGCATCACATGTATGTATGTATGTATGTATTTGATTGATTGAATGATTGATTGATTGATTGATTGATTGATTAGCTGCCCTTCTGGGCAGCTACTCAGCCCCTCTAGGCAGCGTACAATACAAATAACAACATGAAATACTGTACAACAAGTTTACATAATCAACTGAACAAAAACAACATTGGGTGGGACAGTGTAGTTATCATTCCACATCAAGCCTGTCTTCATGGCTCCCTATCTCTTTTCCATCTCCTCATAGAATCATCCTCCTTTCTCTGCATCTTTCCTTTCCCCCAGACACTTGACAGTAACACTTTGGGGGTCTCAAAACATTGCTGATTTCTTCCCAAATGGTCAGTGCATAGAGGGGTTACTGAGAATGTGGCAGCATCTCTGAGAAATAACAGAAAACTCTCCCTCCCCCCCTTCTTCTTCTTCTTCCTCTTCCTCTTCCTCTTCTTCTTCTTCTCTTAGCTGTTTAATTGCTGTTGCTGAAAGACAGTACATCCAAGGCATCCGCTGTAATTAAAAAGATTTGTAAACATAGGTTAACAAATTAGTGCATCATAATGTTGCCTAATTAGGAGAGGAAAAATTCAACTTCAACCTTAAAAGTGGGTTGGAGAGGAGAGTAGACTGGTAGGAGGAAGAGCCGGGAAGAAAGATGAGCTCACTTATGGTTGCTCACTTAAGACAATAAGAACATAAGAAGATAAGAAGAGCCATGATAGATCAAACGAAGAGTTCATCTAGTCCAGCATTCTGTCCACACAGTAGCCAACCAGCTGTTGACCAGGAAACCACAAGCAGGTCATGAGTGCAACAGCACCCTCCTGCCCATGTTCCCCAGAAACTGGCATACTGTCTCTGATACTGGAGATAGCACATAGCCATCAGGACTAGTAGCCATTGATAGCCTTCTCCTCCAGGAATTTGTCCAATCCCCTTTGAAAGCCATCCAAACTGGTGACCATCATGACATCTTCTGGTAGCAATTTCCACTAGGAATCCTCTGCCATTGGAATAGGGGTGTACGAAACCTATTTACCTGTCCCCTGAAGGGGTCCATGGGGGGGGAGGCGATCTGTCCCTCCCCCTGGAATCCTCCCCGGCTGGCTCCATGGTGAGTCCACAGAGCTGCTGGCTGGGCCTGTCTGCAAATATTTATGTAGCCTATCATGACTAAGGGCAGGGATGCAAATGGAGTTCGCTATGCCAGACGCCATTTGCGTTCACAGCCCAACAGCGGATGGCTGCAGAACAAAGACGATGGATCTGGACTGGCCACCACCAGGTAGGGTCCGTCCCAACCAGCCTTTGCGGGGTGGCAGGGGGCAGCAGTCCGTTCCGCCACGGACTACGGACTCTTTAGAATCCGGCCTCATTGGAGTCCGTGGCAGATTTCTCCGCCATCCCTACATTGGAAAGCTTGAAACCTTGAAACTTTGTTTTCTCCCCAATCCCACCATGCCAGACAGATTCCTACATTTCCTTTAGGTAGCCAAGGCCAACATGGATGGGCTACCACATCTGGCTGGTTACTTCCTAAGTCACTTTGGTAACATTGGAACAAGGGAGATCATGTGAGAGGGGTGAGACTGAGTGTAGAGATACCAGGTCTGCTGAGGCTCAGAGCCTGAGATGTAGGAAGCAGAGCTTCGCAGCTGTTCCAAGGCCTTTGCTTCAGACCCTGGAAGGCTCCTGGCTGCCCAAGTAGACAAGAATGGGCTAGATCCACCAGGGGTCTATCTCACTATGAGGCAGCTTCCTATGTGCAATATATATACATGTATAGACAGATATAGATATAGATGTACAATCATAGAATCAGAGGGTTGGGAGGGGCCTGCAAGTCCATCGAGTCCAACCCCCCACTCAATGCAGGAAGCCTGATTCCCAGGTGGTCTCCCATCCAAGTGCTAACCAGAGTTGACCCTGTTTCGCTTCCGAGATCAGACGACATCAGGCAAGAAGCATTACTGGAGGGGTATCATAGAATCATAGGGTTGGGAGGGGCCTGCAAGACCATTGAGTCCAACCCCCTGCTCAGTGAGGGAAGCCTGATTCCCAGGCGTTCTCCCATCCAAGTGCTAACCAGGGCTGACCCTGTTTTGCTTCCGAGATCAGATGAGATCAGGCAAGAAGCATTACTGGAGGGGTATCATAGAATCATAGAGTTTGGAGGGGCCTGCAAGACCATCGAGTCCAACCCCCTGCTCAGTGCAGGAAGCTTGATTCCCAGGCGGTCTCCCATCCAAGTGCTAACCAGGGCTGACCCTGCCTAGCTTCTGAGATCGGGCGTATCTAGCCCTTTGCTTGCCATATAGATACATAATGTTATAATATAATGTCTCTCTCTCTCTCTCTCTCTCTCTCTCTCTCTCTCTCTCTCTATATATATATATATATATGAATGATTGACCCAATAGAAAACATACTGTCCTGCAGTTCCATCATCTTCAGGGAATGAGTCCAGCGAGTCTGAGGAGGAGGTAGTGGCTAGTGAGCACAAAAACTGGACTCCACAGGGTTCCTAAATGCACAGAGACCTGTGTAGCTTAACTTAACCGACAGCTTTATGGTTAGGACAGAAAGCCTTTAGCATAGGCTGGTAATTCACAGCCTGCCTTGAAGCTGTTTATGCCAGCTAAATTATGTCCTCCTGAAAGAAGAGGTAAGGCGCTCTTGCCTTGATTCTCACAGAGAAGCTGGGAGACTCCCCCTCCCAAGAGCTGGAATGTGAGAGGCTCAAGAAAGCCAATTAGTTTCCCAGGTTGGGACCTTTGGGGTAGCAGAGAAAACGCCCCCCCCCATCTTAAACATGTGTGTGTTAGCTAGGGACGGACAGATGCACCTCCGTCTGCACCCTTCAGGCGGATGACGAGCCGTCCTCGCTGCCTGCCTGTGAGAGTTGAGCAGCAGGAGTGTCAGGATGGCTCAGTGATCACCCAAAAAGTGCTGTGGGGCCATCCGTCCCATTACTGAGCTGCGACTGTGTGCAGAAATCACAGCTCAGGTTAGTTCTGCATCAGGAATGGCGCAAGCATCCAGTTGGGGCTCGAAGCCCTGAGAGAAGTTGCCCGTTTGCCCTCCCCCCCGGATGCCAGTTCATGGACCTGAGCTCTTGCCGGACTTGGTGCGTGCTGAGTCGGGCAAGGGCACGGGCACCCACTCCCACAGTGAGCCAGCCGCCTATCAGCGAGCGGGGAAGACAGCAGTGCCTCTCCTCTTTTCCCCATCCTTGCTATGGTGGCCATGGTGTGGGACAGGCTGGTCGTTTTCCATAAGTGTAACAGCCTTATGGAAAACAACCAGTCTGTCCCTTGCTGCTGCTGCTGTAGCAGGTGGGGGCAGAGGGAAGAAAGGGGCACCTTTCCTCTTCTACCACCCCAACCTTCTGGAGGCCAGGGTGAGAGGCTGGGGGCTGGCAGCCCAGGCCCTTTCCCCCCACGCTGGCCCTTGACAGCTGGTGAGAGGAGGAAGGGCGATGGCGACACCCCAGCGCTCTTGCCCTGGCCTCCTGTAGAGAAGGCCAGGACGAGGGGCTGGGCACTGGCCATCGAAGCCCTTCTTCCCTGCACCCAGCCCGTGACAGCTGGTGACGTGTGAGGAAGAGGGGTGGCTCACAGGGCAAGCAGGGAAGCTCACCGAGCAGGTCTGGGCCACATGAGCTGCGGGGGGCAGTTCGTCGAGCTCCCCCCACCCCGGACAGAGATGGACTCATCTATCCCTCTTCTGCGTATTTGAAGTTGAGACATTGGCTGCCTTGAAGGGGCAATGACTCAAGATTACAGCATCAAGGGCCCTTTAAGCTGCCATCATGAGTCATTGCCCTGTTCAGGCAGCCCTAGTCTCAACTTCAAATATGCAGAAGTAAACCAGCCATGATTGTGCGAGCAATCGCAGCTCAGCAAGGGGACGGATGGCTCCGCAGTGCTTTCTGCCAGTTGCTGAGCAGGGAAGGGAGCCCTCTGCAGCCTGGCAAGTGGGGTCTGGGAGGCCGGACGGGGAGGGGGCTGTTGGACTCCACGCTATCCTTGGACTCCTGCACCATCCCTAGTATTAGCCTGTTGGTTCCGGGGGGTGGGGGAGGCATTGATCATGGGCTAAAAGGAGGCATCTAGCAGAGAAGCTAATAAGATCCAACTTGCTGGCCCACTCTTTGGAGGAACGGTGATGCTACCAGCCTAGAGAACCTTGTGGTAGGGATGGAGGAGAATTCTGCCATGGATCTCAGTGAGGCCGAATGCCAGTGCATTCGGCCCCCCAAAACCCATGGTGGAATGAAGCCCCCCGCCCCCCCCACCCTACGGAAGGCGCATGAAATGGAGCACTCACTTGCTGCCATTTGCTTCACCATTTTAGCCATGATAGGCTACATAAATACTTACATAGCCTATCACGGCTAACGCAGGGACGCCATTTGCATCCCTGCGGAGGCGGTGATAGGCTACGTAAATATTTACGTAGCCTATCACAGCAAAAAGAAAAGGGAACGCAAATGGCGGCGGCTACGGCGGCCGCCATTTGCGTTCCCTTTTTTAGCCGTGATAGGCTACGTAAATATTTACGTAGCCTATTACGGCAAAAGCGGGGACGCTGTCAAGGGCTCCTTGGAGGCCTCTCTCAGTCTAATCCAGTAGCCAAGTCCAGACACAGACAAAGGGATTCCTTTCAAAGCTTTATTCTTCTTTTACAACTTAACAGTGTAAGTCCTCTCCCAGGAGCGACTGCTCTTCCTCAGAATCAGAACTACTCTGGGATTCTATGGGCTCAGTGTCCACCCTGACATCATCCCCGCTCCCATGAGGCCCCCCCCCCGCTCCTCCGCTGGGCCCCCGGGCTTGTGGGGGTACAGCTGGTGGAAGCACCGCAGCAGCAACGGAGCATGCACATTTTCCACGGGTTCCCAGGATCGCTCATCAGGCCCGTACCCCTTCCAGTCCACCAGATATTGCAAGCAGCCACGAGAAAGGCGGGAGTCCAGAATCTCCGCGATCTCAAACTCCTCCTCCCCCTCCAACAGCACTGGCGGTGGGGGGGAGCCGACTGAGCGATGAGGGTTGCCAGAACACAGGGGGGACAGCAAGGACCGATGAAAAATGGGATGGATCTTCATGGAGCGGGGGAGAGCCAGGAGAAAAGCAACAGGGTTAATCTGGGCCGTAACCTGGAAAGGCCCCGTGCGGCGAGGCGTGAGCTTCCTTGCGGGCGAGTGAGAGGGGAGGTATTGGGTGGACAACCAAACCCAGTCCCCCGGTTGCAGAGACAGACCTGGCTGGCGCCGCCGGTCTGCAGAGGCCTTGTAGGCTGTCTTGGCTTGCTCGAGGGAGTCCCGTAAGAGGGGGTGTACCGCTCGCAACTCCTCTAAAAAGTCCTGGGCCGCTGGCACCGAAGAGGGAGCTAGGGTGGACGGGAAGGCCTTGGGGTGGTAACCAAAATTGGCAAAAAATGGATTTTGGTGGGTGGAAGCATGGCAGGCATTGTTATAAGCAAATTCTGCGAGTGGCAGCAAGGAAAACCAGTCATCCTGCTGGTAATTGACATAACAGCGCAGATATTGCTCCAGAGTTGCATTGGTGCGCTTGGTCTGACCGTCCGTCTGTGGATGGTGGGCGGAGGAAAGACAGAGTGTCACATGGAGCAACGCCAGTAGCTCCCTCCAGAAATGGGCAGTGAATTGGGCCCCCCTATCGGAAATGAGACCCTCGGGCCATCCATGGAGGCGGAAAACATGCGCCACGAACAGCTCTGCCGTCTCCCTGGCTGTGGGCAACCCAGAGCAGGGGATGAAATGGGCCATCTTAGAAAACAAATCCACCACCACCAGAATGGTGGTCTTACCGTGTGAGCGAGGCAAGTCAGTGATGAAGTCAAGGGAGAGCAGTCTCCAAGGTCTTGAGGGGGTAGGCAGGGGGTGAAGCAAGCCTGTGGGCTTGCCTGAGGGGGCCTTCACCCGCTGGCAGGTTGGGCAGGAGGCGACATAGGACTTGATGTCCTGACACACGTGAGGCCACCAAAAATCCCTCGTCACTCCATGCAGGGTCTTGGCGACGCCAAAATGCCCAGCTGTGGGGGAGTCGTGGCACTGATTGAGGACCCTCTCGCGGAGGGGCCTAGAAGGCACATAGACCCGGCTGGAATGGTAAAGCAGGCCACCTCACAAAGAGAAGGGGGTAGAGTGGGGGGGGGGCAGAGGCTAGCCCCAATTCCTCCACCTTTGTGCGAACAAAAACATCCTGAGCCTGCGCAGAGAGAAGGAGCTCCTCCCAAGAATGAGGCACCGCAGCTGCCGCCAGGCCTTGCGGGGGAAGCCGGTCAGCCTCCTTCTTGTCAAACACATCCCGAAAAGCTGCATACTTCTCTGGGGGGATGATGGTAGCTGAAGGACTGCCAGAAGCAGAAAAGGAGGGGGGGAAGGGTTAAAGCCTGGGCCGGGACTGGCGCCTCCTCCGTGAGGCAACGCTCCCGGCAGTAGGGAGACGCAAGCTCCACTTGCCGAAGCCCCCAAGAAATCTGAGGGTTGTGCTTAGACAGCCAGGAAAAACCCAGCACGATTGGGTATAAGGGAACCTTGGCTAAGTGAAACTGAATCTGCTCAACGTGGGACTGGGTGCGCAGAGTGAGCAGAACTGTAATACGGGTCACCGGGCCTGAAGAGAGAGGATGCCCATCAATGGTCTGCACTGCCAAGGGGGCAGGAATAGGGATGGCGGAGAATTTCTCCCCGAAACTTCGGGGGGCCGAGCGCCAACGTGTTCGGCCCCCCGAACAAGTTTTGGGGAGAAATTCTCCACCCCCCCGCCCCCCGCACCCCCCCCCCAGGACGGGACTTACCTTTCCCGAATGTCCCTCCCGGCGGCGGGTCCCGGCGGCGGTTCGTCGGGTCTTCGTCAGGGACGGGGGCGGCAGCCAGTCTTTCAACCGGCTGCCGCCGCCGCCATTCCAATAAAAGTAAAAAAAAACAACACGCCCCCGTGATAGGATACGTGACGTTTAACGTAGCCTATCACGGCTAGATTTGCAAAGTCAGCCATGATAGGCTACGTAAATCGTCACGTAGCCTATCACGGGTGACTTTAAAAAAAAAAAAAAAGCGCGTACGGCTAATGGCGGCCCCCATAGGGAGCCGCCATTCACGTTCCTTATTTGGTCGCTGTAGTCTACGTAAAGATTACGTAGACTACGGCAAAAATAAGGGCAACGTAAAGATTTACGTAGACTACAGCGACCAAATAAGGAACGCGAATGGCGGCTCCCTATGGGGGCCGCCATTTGCGTACGCGCTTTTTTTTTTTTTAAAGTCACCCATGATAGGCTACATGATGATTTACGTAGCCTATCACGGCTGACTTTGCAGATCTAGCCGTGATAGGCTATGTTAATCATGGGGGCGTGTTTTTTTTTTTAACTTTTAATTTTGTGGCCGGGCGAGGCGAGGCGCCTCCTCCCCGGCCTGAATTTCGGCCGGGCGAGGCGGGAAGCCTCCCCCCCCAGCCTGAACTTCGGGGGGAGAGCAGCGAAGCGCCTCTCCCCCACCGCGAAAAGCTGCGAGACCAGGTAAGTGGCTTTCGTGCACTCCTAGGCAGGAAAGGGCAGGGTAGGAATCCTGTGGAAGAGGGCGAAGGTCTCATCCATGAAACTAGTCGTAGCCCCCGAGTCCACTAAAGCTAGGGCCTCCACCCCACCCCACTGTGAGGAGCGGAGGTGAACATGCAACAGCAGATGGGAGGGTGGGGGGGTTGGGGAAGGCACCCACCTGGTGGGGAGCTGACCCCCACACTGGAGGCCCCCAACAAGCTTGGGGGGCAGTCTAGTCAGGCCTGGGGACGAGGAGGAGGAGGAGGGGGAAGGAGAGGAGGAGGAGGCAGCGGAGCCATGGATTTAACTCGGCAGGTCTTGGCGAAATGCCCCAGGTTTCCACATCGAAAATATCGGCGCTCAGCTCGCCGGCATTCAAGTTCCTCTGGTGGCAGTGAGGCTCGGGTAGCCCCGAGCTGCATCAGGGTCTCCTCCCCCCCCAGCGCTGGAGCGGGGGGCGGGGAAGGAGGCAGGAAATGTGGGGGAATGGGAGGAGGGAAATCCCGGCCCCCGGCGCCCCGCCGGGTCTGCCGGCACCCCTCCAGCCAACTATCTATCTGAAGGCAGGTCTGCATGAGCTCCTCCAAAGTAGGCGGGCTGGGCGTGCGCACCAACTCATCTAAGATCTCGTCGTTCAAACCATCCAAAAACTGAGCCACTAGTGCGGCATCATTCCACTGTAAATCCTGCATCAGCAAGTGAAAGGTTGTCGCGTAGCTGGAAACTGAGTCCTTGCCCTGCCGGAGGCGGTGAATCTCCCGAGAAGCCGTCTGCGAGCTCAGGGGGTCACTGAAAAAAAGTGCCATGGTTGTCATGAAACCTTGATAGTCCCCGAGCAGGGGGTCATTAGCGAGCAGGAGCCCCAAAGCCCATTTAGCTGCCATGCCTGACAGTAGGTTAATGATGAAACCCACACGAACCTGTTCCGTCTGGAAATCCTCAGGTCTAAGATGCATGTAGAGCTCTGATTGGGCCCTGAAAATCTGAAAAACTCCTTTCTGACCAGAACACTTCTCTGGCAAAGCCACCGGGCACTTGCGGCGTGGGGGAATCGGAGGTGGGGGGCGGGGTTGAAACGCTGCCTGTAGATTCTGCATGGCAGCTGTCAGTTGAGCCATCTGATCACAGAGCATCTGGTTCTCTTGTGCCAGAGCTTGCACCGCTGGGTTCCCGGCACCCTCCATAAGGCAATAGGAGAAGAGAGAGAGAGAGGAGAGAAAAAAAAAGAGGAACGGGGACCAAGCTGTCAAGGGCTCCTTGGAGGCCTCTCTCAGTCTAATCCAGTAGCCAAGTCCAGACACAGACAAAGGGATTCCTTTCAAAGCTTTATTCTTCTTTTACAACTTAACAACTCTGCAGGTAGCAACTAGATCTGAGCAGCAGAGTACCTATGCCCTACGTTGGAACAGTTGGTCCCTGTTTGAAAGGGAATTCCTGGCAGACCCCTGAACTTAAGGACTAGGGAGAGTCCCTCCCCTTTTCCCTTGGATCCTCTGGGCGCAGCCGTTGTTTGCGCGCCAACCGGGCACTACGCCTCCTTTCTGCGCCCTCCATTTGGCGCCACTCTCTGCGTCGGCGTCACGCGTCCACCAAGTCTGCTATCCGCGCTCTGTCACTCCCTGGACTGCTATCTAATCTAGGAATGCTGGTGGGAGGAATCTCCGTCAGCTGTGGGCCCTGGGAAAGAGGAGTGCGCTCCTCTCCCAGGAGCAACTGCTCTTCCTCAGAATCAGAACTACTCTGGGATTCTATGGGCTCAGTGTCCACCCTGACAGACGCAGATGGTGGCCACTACGGCATTTGCGTCCCTTCGCTGAGCCATGATAGGCTACGTAAATATTTACATAGCCTATCATGGCAAAAGCGGGGATGCAAATGGCATAGCGGCCGCCATTTGCATCCCTGCTTTTGCTGTGATAGGCTACGTAAGTATTTAAGTAGCCTATCATGGCTCAGTGAAGGGACGCAAATGGCGGCTGCTACGGCAGCCGCCATTTGCATCTGCAGACCTGCCGTGCAGAGGCACCCAGCCAGCGGCTCCGCAGAGTCGCCGCGGAGTGGAGCTGGCTGGGGTAGGATTTCGGGGGGAAGTACGGCGTGCCTCCCCCCCCCACACGAATGTCACCCTTCGAAAAGGTAAGTGACTTTCGTACATCCCTACGTGTGGTCCCAAGGAACGGCTTTCATCTATTTTGGGGAACCAGATAGACATTCAGGGTATGGCAAAGATCTGCTGCTGCTGCTAACTCCTCTAACAGTCTTTTCATTACCTTAATTCTAACCCTAACTCTGTCCCTTAATTCCTCTCCTGAATTCCCTCCATCCCACCTCGAGTGCCTCTCACTCTCTGCTGACCAAACAACCATCTCTACTTCCTCCCAGGTCTTTCTGACTTTCTCAACTGACACTAACTCTGCCCACCATTCCATAGGCTCTCTGGGCTGTCCTCCATTCCTTCACTCACCCTTTTGTCAAACTAAATTTTATGCAACAAGTTTGGTCAATGGGGTCATTTTGTGTTCTATCTGTTCTATGTCTCCATACACTTTTACAGAAAGATGACGAGGGTAAATTTCAGTTCTGATAGCATAGCATCACTGGGCACAGACTGCTGAGTTTCATTAGCTCCCCAAAATGATGCTCTGGCATTTAGCTTTAAGTATTTTCCATTTCCCTCGGCATCCGACCTTTCCTTTGCTCATATAGCTGTTGCTCAACTCGGCAAGCAAAGGCAACGAACAGCCACTACCTAGCTCATCCAGGCAGTGCTGACCATTAACATTCATCATTCTACCCTCTTTAAGCTCCAACTCCCTTTTCACGTTCTCCCCCCACCACACATACTCCACCACCTCCATCTGGAAGAATGGTCATTTTGTTGGTGATCCGAGAAGTCACTCTGCAACAGAAGCTGAATGATGAAGAAAGATGCACAGAGGCAGGTAACAGAGAGATAAAATACATGGAGCTCCCAGTGGTTACTGCTAACTAGGGATGAATAGATTATGTAAAATCCATTCCATCTGTGTTTCGAGAGCTGTCAGGTGCCTTTTGTTCTGTCGCCCACCCGTCGATTGAATTGGATTTGTTTTCGTTTCTGAATTTGTGCAAATTTGCATGTGCAATTTCCCATGCACATTTTGGGCCATTTTTTAAAAAATTAATTATTATTAAACATTAATTATTATGTTTTCAATTATTATTTTTGCCTATTTTTCTATGACAGAAATTGCACAAAATTCCTGAAGGTTAGAAAAATGGTCCTCAAGTCCACAGAATCCTCCTGGCAGGGGGAAAGGCGGTCCACTGAATAATCCACAGGTCAGATTCATAAAACAATTGAACTCGTTTGGTTTTTTTGTGGATTTCCCCAACATCTCTGCTGCCAACCTGGGCTGGCAGATGAGCTGGCGGATCATCTTTTCCATATCTCCATCCTACCCTGCCTGTCAGGATTGATTCTAAGCACAGGGAGATAGTTAGCAGCTCAGATTCAGAAGAGGAACAGCCAGAACCGGGGGACGCATTTTCCCAAGCCAGTTCAGATATGGGTAGGTGTGCTTCTCAGGTTACTAACTCCCATATGGCCAGGCCTGAAGCCCCCCCGCCTTGCCCCCCTCTGTGAGAAGCTGGGAGGAGGAGAATGGGAGCTGTGACCTAAGAGATGCTAGACTGTGGTTCAGAGCTAAGCGGGAAACGTCAGGGGCGGAGCTCAGACAGTCGATCCGGTGCATGAGAGGTGATGTAGGGAAGCATCCCGGGAGGGCAGGACATCCCTCCCTACATTAGTCTAGCCAGCCAGCCTCACTTCAAACTGCAGGCAACGTCGGTGTTCCCATTTGAATCCCCTGGAAGCTCTCCTTTGTAGCCTGAGAATCTTCGAGGATTTGCATCTGTAATGAACCTGTTGATAATGAATTAAAGGCATAAGACCGAAGCCTCTCTCTGTGTGTGAGTGCATAAGGAAAGAGGGGCCCCAAGGGAAACGTGACACTGCCACACACACACCAAGGCCATTGTGATGGCCACAGCAAGATGTGCTCTCTGTGGACCAGTAGCGTTGGCAAAGGCATCCATCAAATAGAACGTTCCAATGCTGGCCATCTATCCGTTGATGCATGCTACTAGAACTTGTTCTGAGGTTTTCTCCCTTCCTTCCTTTTGATGGAACAAAAAGACTGGAACTGGGCTCTTTGGAGCATGAAAGGTTCGCTTAGATGTATGTAGGGAGGGGGAAAGAGAGCAGGGAATTCCAAGGGGAGAGCAAGAGAAATCAATTAGGTGCAGAGAGAATGTGGCAAGCTTGGCCTGCTCCTTGTACAATGGGGGTATTTTCAACCAGTTACGGCTCTGAGGGGGATCCATCCTGGTCATGGGTAGAATTCTAACTCAAATAGGAGGTCAACCCTCACCCACACATGGTATGAAATAATGTTTTTCCCTGCTGTTAAAAAACTAGCTGGCCTACTCTTCATCGGAGTGAACAAATCACCAATTCATACATCTATCTCCATTAGTGCTGTGCTGAAATTGTCTTCTACTTTTCTTTTCTTTTTTACCCTTATCATTCAATTTGATATAAAAGAAACTACTTTTGAACAATGTTTTGAAGGAGAAGAAAATATTGATGAATTTCTCGTGAGTGGGGCGCAGGGGTTTTGCACTTACCTTAGTTACGAGGAGGCCAATAATCTCTCCAGTGTTCTGCAGCCTTGCTGGTTTCAAGCCAGGGGAATATGTGTTGAGATATATCTCCTCCCACAGGGATTTTTCAGGTCACTTATTCAGATTAAAAGAAATGCGGCACTTTTTGGCAATGAAAATTTCAGTTTCAAGCCCTCCTACTCTCGCCCCCCCCATGCTTGTGTCCCGATATGGATCAGGGCATCTGTGCTTACTTTAGCGTAAAGTAAACAAAAGAGACACTGCTAACTGTTTCTTCAAAGTAGTGCTGTGCAGAAAATTCCCCCACACACATTTTTTTTCAACCATTCTCATTCAATTTGATGGAAAAGAAATTGCTTTCTTCAATGGTGAAGAAATTTCAGAGAAATTCTCATGGGCTGGGTTTGAGTTTCTTGGGCTTCCCTTACTTAGAAGGTAGCTGAGGAGTGAGCACAAGTATCCGGTTTTTGATTTGCACAATCAACTCTCCAGAAGGCTGTAGCCGCCTCAGCTTCCCACACTTCAATTGAAGCCCAGTTTAAGGCACCATGACCTAATTCCTCTCAGAGGGCTTTTTCAGATCAGGATGTGCAGGCAGCCTGGGAGGCTGGCTGTGACTGGATAAGCTCAAGAACACCACCAAAATCAACTACAAAACATCCTGAATGAGGCAGAACAATGGAAGCCTCTTTCATGGGGGGAGAAAACGTTCAGGAAATTGAAGAGGAGATTTTGGCAGAGCACGATCTCCACCTCGTCCCTGAAGCCGGACACCACACTGCCCCCACCTGCATTATGGTGGATGCAGACTGGGGGCCAGCCTGCCAAGACAGTTGATGCTGTTGCAGCAGGACCCCCCACCCTCAAAAAACCCTGACCAAAAAAGAAAGTAGCTGTGTGTTACAAACCCTGCCGATGGGGAGCCCTAGCTGGGAGAAAGGGTTGAGAATTTCTCCCCTCCTTCAGAAATTCGGTGAAATTGTCTCCCAAATTTCTCTGTCCACAAGTCAGGTGGAAAATTTCAAGAGGCCATTTGCATACAGCTCTACTCCCAGACAGTAGGGGTGATAGAGAATGTCCTGCGGCTTGATCAGTTTCAAGAGGTCATTTGCGCACAGCTCTCCTTCAAAATCATATGCAGCTTCGTGCTCAGGTGGGCCTCAGAGAGGTTTATCAACATGATGTGTGGTGGGGAGAAAGTGAATACTGATGACGTGTTTCTCCCTCTCTCATAATAACATCAGAACTTGGAGTCATCCTGTGAAAATGATTAGTGAAAGATTCAGGACAGACAGAAAATACTTCTTCACACAGTGCATAACTAACTCATGGAATTTGATGCCATCTGATGTGTTGATGACCAGTAGCTTAGGGCACAATCCTATACATATTTAGACAGAAAGGAGTCATACAACTCCCAGCATTCCCCTACCAGCATAGATGGCTTTAAAGGGGAATCAGGCAACTTCATGGTGGGAAAGTCCACTGATGGCTATGAGTCATCATGATGGCTACACGGAACTTCCAGATTCAGAGGTAGTCTATTCCTGAATACCAGCTGTTGGGACAGCAACAAGATAGGAGAGTTTTTGCTTTCGTGTCCACTTGTGAGCTTCTCAGAGGCTTCTGGTTGGTCACTCGATGGGGGGGATGCTGGACTAGATGAATCTTTGGACTGATTCAACAGGGCTCTTTTGATGTTCACCAAAAACAGTTGGCTTCTGCTGTCAGGGCAAGGACCTGTCAGGGCAAGGACCTAGAACAGGAGTGGGTAACATCTGGCCTATATGCCATGGAGCCTTTGGATCCCCATCCAGGTACAGTGATTAGCCTTAGAGAAAAGGTCCCATTTACACAAATTGGATCTTTTGTCTAAGGCTAATTACCATGTGGGAAGGGGCAGTTTTGGTGGAGAGATGCTGGGGAAAGGAGAGTCCTCCCCTCCCTACACTTGCCACCCCTCCAAAAAGAAATTGGGGACCTCACACTGCAGTCAGCCTTAGGAAAAAAAAGGTCCTATTCATGTAAATGGGACCTTTTTTCCCTATGGCTAATTGTCATGCAGGGGTAGGGTGGACAGAAGGGGGAAGAGAATGAATGGGGAGAGAAGGAGAGACAGAGAATATTGCCTTGGCTGTACCCTCTCTTGGGGTTGGCTGTGCAAAGTGGTGACTTGTGGGCCCTGGAAGTTTACACATCCACACACAGCCTTTGGGCTGAAAAAAAGTGTTCTCTATTTCTGAGCTGGAAGCATCCCCCAAAAGCGAATGTGGTCCTTAGTGGGGAGTGCTCCCTCATCCAGAGGCTGACCTGACAATGGCTTATAGGCTGTTATTTTGCAACAGTTATGGGCTTGGGATGGGCGTGTGTGTGTGTGTTGATATAAAAATAGTGGGACTACACCATCATAAGCATTATTTCTGATTCAGTTCATTTCCCCAACAGCAGGAACAAAGAGATTAGAAATAGGCTGAACAGAAGAACCTGAGCAGAAACGACAGGGCTAATGAGCTTCAAAATAGCATCAGAAACGGCATGATTTCTAATTATAGTGACTAGGAAAGGACAGGAAAAGAAAGAAGGGGAAAAGTAAACATGTTTCAATAGATAGAACAATGAGACCAGCACAAACAAGTGTAGAGATTGGTACTGGGGGAAGAACTCACCCTCCTGAGAATCTCAAATTGCCTTCTTTTTAAACCACTCAAGATGCCAGGCCTTACGACTGCGAAAAGAGCCTCAGCGGCACATCTAGGGAGCACATGGTAGGTTTGCCATGGCAGGTTTTGCCGTGGCAGGACGAGCAGGTTTTGCCGTGGCAGGACGTGGCTCAGCACTGGCCACAGGCACAGCTCTTGGCCCTCTGTACAAATAGCAGAAGCAGAAACGAGATATGCAAATAGAGTCTCCTATAATTTATGCAGGTCGCAGATTATTATTTATTATTATTTATTGCATTTATACCCCGCCTTTCTTCCTCTCGCAAGGAACCCAAGGCGGCTTACATTATCCTCCTCCTCTCCATTTTATCCTCACAACAACAACCCTGTGAGGTGGGTTGGGCTGAGAGTCTGTGACTGGCCCAAAGTCACCCAGTGAGCTTTCATGGCCGAGTGGGGACTAGAACCCGGATCTCCCGGCTCCCAGTCCAACACTCTTGCCACTATACCACACTGGCTCTCGTGGCCCAGAATTTGGGGCAGAATTTTGAGGTGGTGGCGGCGGCTTCTAAGGGCTGAGTCCAAATGACTGTGGCAATAAAGCCAATTGTTGTATGTATGTATGTATTTATTACATCGATACCCCACCTTTCTTCCATCATGGAGCTCAAGGTGACTATGTGTGGTTCCCAGGTGGTCTCCCCTCCAAGCACTGTCCAGCTGAGAGTAAGGCAGGGGTATTTCCATTGGACCTCTGAGAAAAAAAAGGCAGGGGTGTTAAAATCTTTTTCACTCACTCACACACACACACACACACACACACTTGTTGTTGTTCAGTCATTAAGTCGTGTCCGACTTTTCGTGACCCCATGGACCATAGCATGCCAGGCCTTCCTGTCCTCTGCTTTCTCCCCGAGTGTGCTCAAGTTCATACACATACACACACACACACACACACACACAAACATTTTAGGTTTTCAAAATATGATACTCTATGGAAGCTTCCCCCTCTCAACTCAGCCCTCCTGGACAGATCCCTTCTCACTTAAACAGCCCCCTTGCACACTCCCTTAGCGCCCCAACATTACCGTTAGCCTTCACTAAGCTCCTTCACTGTATCTCCCCCCTTCACTTCCAACAGAAACGTCCACACACCCAGCTGGATTGAAACACACACACACAGTGGTGTAGTGGTAAATTTGGAAATGCAGGTGCTCATTGTGACAGCGTCCAAGGGCAGCCCAAAAATTTCAGGCCACTGTGTCGATCCATACCAACAAACCAGTTCTGGGAGTTTTCATCTCCGCCAAGGAGCATGTCTTTGGTAAAGCAAATAGGTCTGAATTTCCCATTCCAGACCAAGTCATCCCAAAGACTTTGCATTCCAACATGGGACAATATAGTGTTGCTTGGAAAATTCGTTCCCCCTACAGCTACCGTGAGGATTGCAGTTGAGCTCAGAGGGAACGGGGGATTCTGAGCAGGGTGGCAGATGACATCAGAGTGAAAAAAAGTGCCGGGGCTGTATCCCTGCGAGCCCTGCGTCCACTACACCACTGTCTATGATCGCCATTTGCCCATCCTACCCTGCACTTCAAATGTAGGTGAGCGAGCTGGAAGCTTTGTCCTAGTCACTGCATAACTCTCTTGGATCTTGGTGAGGGATGGGGGCAAAAACAGCCAACCAGGCAGGAGGGCAATGGCATTTGCTATGAGAAAGCAAAGCTGTTTGCTTGCTCTTTCTCACTAGTTCTGAATGGATTGTCTCAACACGGATCGGGCATGTTCTGGGGTGGGGAGCCACCAGACCTACTACGTACTCCCCATGCCTGCGATTGAGAAATGTGCTCAAGCATTTATACGGGGGGGGGGGCACGTGGTTTGACTCGAGGGAAGTTCTTCACTCAGCAAGTTCATAGCACATTGTAGTCCCATGCCGGCATCACACACTGCCGATGGTGCCATTAACTTTTATCACCGCTTATCTCTGCTCTTTTTTGAAAGCGGGATAAAGGAGGGAAAGAGCGGGAGACGTCCTGGAGGTTGACAACATCGTGTAATGGACCTGCAAACTCCCGTGAGTGACCAATAAAACACTTGTGTAGAGAAGCCCTGGGAAAAGTCATTCCAGACATCTCTTGGAGTGCCCCTTTACTGGCTCCTTTTTCTCCTTCCCCAAGGAAATGTGTTTGTCTTTTTGCCAAGGGTGGCTTGTGCTCGCAAGAAGCAAACAGAATTGCTGGCGGGGTTGCTTTCAACAGCCTGTGCCTGTCTTAATTCCTCATCCTCATAAGGATTTGAGCAAGGCACCCCTGCTTCAAATGCTCAGGACACCCATAAAGCCGGCCAGTTTAACCTTTTACTGGTCTGAAACATCACTACCCATCTGGAGCTGGATTCAAAATAGGCTGGGGGAGGGGAACAATGCCCGCGCCCCAAGCCAGTGATGTGTATTGTACAGCAAGTGGTGCTTGGAATTCTTAAGTAAGAGCACAGAAGCGTGTTCCTTTGTGAGAGGAAACTAAAGAAAAAGGAAACGCTTATGGAGAAAAGAAATCAAAGCATTGTCTTGAAGTAGCATTTTCTCTCCTGATACAGTGCTAATAGCAAGAGAAGCAGCAATAGCACTTGCCTTTTCAAATCAAACTGCCATCCCGGCGCGGGGTGTGTGTGTTAATGGCACTGCCACCCCCCCCCCATAGCATAATCGACGGGGGGTAAAGTCAACCATGTAGGAACATGGGTTCTACAAGGAGGTGCATCAGGGAACGGAGAGTGGCTTGTACTTATTGTCTGCTGCAGAGCTGGTATCACGTGCTCCGTTGATGGCAGAAGAACAGGCCTGCCCCAGCTGAAATGCATGCGTCCATGAATCCAAATCAAGGCCCCGAAGGCACCAATATCTTCCCCTTTCCACTTCCCCCCTACCCCTTCGAGTCCCAGTTAACTGTAGAAGTTTTCCTCTTGTCTCTTGTTTGAAGAGGCACGCTCAGCATGCAATCCTATGCATGGTTAGACAGAAAAAAAAGTCCTACATCTTTCTTTATTTGTATAAGTGGTTCTAATTGTAGAAGTTTTAACATTGTAAAGCCGCCTTGAGTCCCAGTATTGGGAAAAAGGCGGGATATAAATAACAACAACAACAACAACAACAACTCCCAGTTGTCCCCAGCCGGCCATGCTGAATAGAGAATGCTGGGAATTGTAGGACTTTTTTTCTAAACATGCATGGGATTGGACCCTAAGACCCAATTTGAGGAGCTGCTCCCAACCTGGACTTTCTCTGTCTCTGACATTCCTTTTTGAAAGTCTCTTAGGGTGCAATCCTATAGGGATAGGCATCCGCCTCTGACCTCGGAGGCGACCGCCTATCCGATGCAGGGCAGGAGAAGCGTGGAGGGGATCGTTCCCTCCGTGCTTCTCCTGCCCTGCATTTGTGGCTAGACAGCCTATTTCAGCTATCTAGCCATGGGAAAGAGGAGGGGGGGAGAAGGCTGTTGGACGACACATAGGATGTGTCCTATTGGCATTTCTGCCTTCCCTGCCCCGGAATGCCCCCCCGCCCCAGAATGCCCTGTTTTGGCTGCTCTGTGCTCCTCTTCTGCGTGAGGGGCATAGGGCCATTCTCTGCTGCCTGCGGGGGGGGGGGGAGTCGGTTTTCTGGGAACTGACCTTGGAATGCGGGCTCCGAGGTCGGTTCCCAGAAAACCACATATCCTATGGCTGTCGAGCCTCTGACTAGTGACCAGAGGATTGCTTCCCTTAGGGTGTGTTCCTTGAGTGGCGGTCCTGCCTTCTTTGTAAAAACACTTTGATGAAATGACTGGCTTGCCCTGGTGTGCCAGAGCATGTCTTGGGTGCCTGACGATAATCTGCCAACCAGGGGGCTCTTTGCTGTGATGCAATTTGCCTTTGGAAGCTTTGGAAGATAACACAGATACCGGGGGATATCTTGGCATCTTTTGCTTTCACCAAGCAGATTTACAGCCTGACCCTGTGTGTGTCTTGAGAAGCTGTATCAAGGGGATTTACTCCTGCAAAAGCACATGCATAGGATTGCAGCCACAATCTTAGATCTATGATGGACAAGCTTTAAGTACACATTTGGGGATTTGTGAACTTGATCCTCCCGTCGCCCCGTATCTCCTGCTGCTTTCCCTGCCCAAGCCAAAACCACTTTTACCTCCAGAGAGTGCTACGCACACACGCACGCACACAAAAGCCTTTACAACATTTATCTCCATATGCAGTTGCAATTTTTTCTTGCTTGAGGCAAGTTTTCTTGCAGTTTCCCCAAGCAATGATTTCCCTTCTCAGTTTCCAGCTGCTGAACATGATTCTTCACAGTGACAGAGGCTGCTCTGGAAATTCAGTACAACAAGATCTTTGTGGTACCTGATTACACCCGAACTTCTATTTTCTTTGAATGATATAGTATCACAGAGTTGAAAGGGACCTGAAAGGTAATTAAGTCCAGCCTCCTGCCAATGCAGGAAATCCACTGCTACAGGATCACTGATAGGTGGCGATCCAGTCCCTGCTTAAAATATGGGGGAGTTATTAGTGCGGCCCAAACATAAACAGGTTTCCCCTCCTCCAACCAAGATCAATGAAATGTACCTGCAGCCTTACTTGTTTTGGATTTCTGCCTAGGGGTGCAGTCAAATACACAATTTCACTGGAGGAAGTCCCACTGAACTCAAAGGTTCTGAGTAGACATGAACAGGATTGCACTGGTAATGGTTTTGTTCCTGTATTCAGCCTTCCCATTGCTACGCGTAGAGATGAGTGAATCGCTCCTGTTTGGTTTCCTTTTCAGTGTATTTGCTTTGCCCCCCCATTCCACACTTCCTGAATTAAGGTCTAACCAGGAGAATTTCTAAAGTTAATTTAGCATGTACAGTTTGTTGTTCCTTCAGGTCAATGCCAATTTCCTACCTTCCACTCTGGGCATTTCTACACCAGCCTAAAATCCTGCATTTAAAACGGGGCTTTCTGCTTCCGTTTTAAATGCAGGATCACAACTGACTGCCTTTACATGCACTCCCTTTCCCCCCACCTTCCCCCCCATCTGAGTTTTCCATTATCTTTCAGTGATCTCGCTCCTCTTCTTCCCGCTTTAACTCTTTTGACGCAGGAAACTGAAGCGGAACACAAGGGGGTAATTTGATAGCTCATTATCTGCAATCTATTTAAAAACGGAACAAAGCGCATTTCGTGCAGGAGGGTCACGGCAGGGTCACCGCATCATGTAAAGAGCCCACAAACTTCCGTGAAGGAGCAATCTCAATCGCAGGATAAAAGCCCGGTGTGAAGGAGCCTGTTATCAAAGCATGGAGTTGTTGGAATTCATGTGAGTTGGGAAAAGCTGTCCCGCTGTGGAATCTGTGGCTTGGATTCATAGAAATCCAAACTTGTGTGATTCTGTTGCAGATTTCTCTGACATGCCTACTTATGACCCAAATGGTTTGACCACATGGAGTGCATGTGGGCAGCGGTGTTGTGGAGGCAGAGACGCAGCCCTGGCACTTTTTCATGAGCAGGGACTCTGATGTCATCTGTCACCCCCCTCAGAATTCCCCATCCCCTCTGAGCTCAGCTGTGATCCTCACTGTAGCCGTGGGGGGAACGAATTTTCCAAGCAAGAATATATTGTCCCATGTTGGAATGCAACATATTTGGGATGACTTGGCCTGGAATGGGCAATGCAGACCTCTTTGCTTTACCAAAGACATGTTCCTGGTGGAGATGAAAACTCCCAGAACTGGTTTGTTGGTATGGATCGACACAGCGGCCTGAAATGATTGGACTGCCCTTGGAGACTGTAACAGTGAGTGAGCTCCTGCATTTCCAAATTTACCACTACACCTCTCTCTCTCTCTCTCTCTCTTGTGTGTGTGTGTGTATAGTTCAATCCAGCTGGATGTGTGGATGTTTCTGTTGGAGGCGGTGGGGGGAGATATAATGAAGGAGCTTAGGGAAGGCTAATGGGTAATGTTGGGGCACTAAGGGAGTGTGCAAGGGGGCTGTTTAAATGAGAAGGGATCTATCCATGAGGGCTGAGTTGAGAGGGGGAAGCTTCCATAGAGTATCATATTTTGAAAACCTAAAATGTTTGCGGTTGAGTGAGTGAGGGAGTGAGTGAGTGAAAAAGATTTTTCCACCCCTGCATTTTTTCTCAGACGTCCAATTGAAATACCACTGCCTTACTCTCAGCTGCAGGATCCCAGCTGAAGGCCGTATATCTTACAAGGTTGTATAATCTTAGAAGGGGGCATGGTTGTGAGGGGCCATGGCTGTGAGGAAGCATGGCTGTGACTGTCATGAAGGGACCCTTCACTTCTGAATTTGCCACTACACTACTGTGTGTGTGTGTGTGTGTGTGTGTGTGTGTGGAGTTGACCCCCTAGCCAATTCGGGACTTCACCCCCAAGATTCCTACTCAGTTCCCCAAAAGGTAGCTGGCTAGTCCCATCCTGGCACACTGGGGGCGGGGTGGGTAGTCAATGGGTTGCTGTGGTTCTGTGAAAGAGGTTAAGGAGGAGGTAGTTGAGCCCCCTTATAATAAAGGCTGGCTCACTTCTCTTCTCATTGGAGAGCACCCCCCCATGTGTCCCCCATTCTAGCCTGAAAAGAGGGAGCACAAAACTGCCCCCGCTTTGATGCTGAGAAGCAGGGTTCTGCTGAGCCCTCTTGTGTAGCAGCTTGCTTGCTATCCATGTGCGTGCCGTACACCCCTAAGCCTGCGTACTCAGAAAGGCGCCTCTCCGAGCTCGACGACACATTCACTTTCTAATAAGCGTGCTTATGATTACCGCTTTGAAATCATATGCCACTGAAAATTAGCTGTCGAGCTCTTAACCAGAAGCAGACTTTCCCAATCCATGTTTGAATGTGCGCTGGAGGATGTATCGACTCCAAATACACAGGGACGTAATCGGGACAGCTTTTATTGTGGCTGATGCTTCCAGCTGCCTATAGAACCCACCCTTTGAGCGCCATTGGACCAACGTGTTTGCCTGCATACATTATCCTGGATGGCTGGAAGTGACCAGCTGAAGACAGAGATGGGCAGAACCGCTGGGTTCCACTCTGTAATTAATTTGTTCGTTGAATTAATTACAGGTTCCACTTCATAATTAATTCAGACACCAATGTGGAATCCAAATTAATTACAGAGAAGCTCTAGCATGCCAACTAAGTCATCAGAGTGCACCAAGGCCTTGAAACCAGTGAACATTACATATACCCTGTCTCTCCTCCAAGGAACTCAAAGCTATCTCTGTCTGTCTATCTTGTCTGTCTATCTTGTCTATCTTGTCTGTCTATCTAATTTTTGACTGGCTCAAAACCACCCATTAACATTCATGGTGGAGGGGGAATTGAATGTGGATCTCCCCCGTCTTTTCCTGATACTGTGACCACTACACCACACTGCCACTCGCCAATTGCTTACATAACACTTTGAACTGAATAACATTGCAAACCTTGCTGCGTCTGTTCTCATGAAAATCCTGTGACAGGTCAGCATTACCGCCATTATAAAGTTGGAAAACAGAGGCTGAGAGCGCACGCAAATTAACTGCTGTCTCATGCACATGAACCCTTGGCTAAGTCTGGCCTTGAACCCCAGTTTAGACAAATGAATGAGGCCTTCCTCAACTTGGTGCCCTCCAGATGTTGTTGGATTACAACCTCCATAATGCCCCAGCCAATATTGCCAGTGATCTGGGATGATGGCACTTGTAGTCCATCAACATCTGGAGGGCTCCAGGTTTTCCACCACTGCTCTACAGATGGAGGCAGTAAACGTCTGAGTACTCTGCGAGGGACAAACATCCGTGGGTGACAAACATTGTGGGTTTCCAAGAAGCGTCTGGCTGACCACGACTGGAAACAAAGTACTGGGCAAGATTTGATCCAGGAGAGCTCTTCTTTCTCAGGTGCAACTCCAGCTTCCTTTCCAAGGGGGGTGCACTAACATGGACTTTCGTTCTCTCTTTTCTTCCTGACAAGCAGATACGTAACCATTAAAATCACCTGCAAAATGAATGGATGCAGAGATGGCTGGCAGCGTTTTTCGTTATGCCCCTTTAGTCTGTTGCAGCAAAAACCACACAGTCTTGTGGTACCTGAAACACTGGCACATTTATTGCAGCAGACGCTTTTGTGGACTAAATGAAGTGGACTTTAATCCACAGAAGTTTAGGCCGTGCTAAATATATTACTCCTTTTTGCGCAAAGCCCCCTCAGTAACATTCCTGAGTTTCGGGAAGCATCAGGCAGTTCGGTTCACAAATGCAAGTTGAGCCAGGTCTGTCTTGTCGCGGCGACCTATCAGGCAGCCAAAGGGCCAGATTTCCCCATGGCGGACAACCCTAGAGTGGAGCGCAAGGCTCAAGCATGAGTTCGAAGGTGGTCGCTGAACATTGCCAGAAAAAGAAACTGATTTGCATATGCTGGCGGTTTAATCTATAGATGCCGATTTAGAAATAATTACTCCAGCATGTGATGAGTTTTAATTGATCCTGGATTTATGGTTTGGCTGATTGTTCAAAGTTGCTTTCAGATATAGCTTGTGGTTGTGTAGGCTGTCTGTGTGCGCATTTTTACATTTCAAATTTTGCCGATTGTCTTTTTAATGCTTCAGCCTTTGTAAACCACCCAGAGAGCTTCAGCTCGGGGGCACTATAGACCTGTAATTAATAATAATTTATGGCTTTTGCATTTTTTCACCTAGCTGCTAAACACCCAGAAGCCCTACCAGGAGGGGCGGGGGGGGGAGTTGCACCCCGCAGCACTCAATCCTCCTCCCTCCTCAACCCCCGCTCCTCTTAAAGGGCCAGCAGTTCCCGCGAGAATCCCCTTTTCCCATTCATCTTTTCTCTCGGCAGGAGCGAAGGGGGAGAGCCAGTGCGCAAACGCGGCGCGCGTGCCTGCGACTTATTTCGCGCGGCCAGGAGAGCTCTATTTCACACCGCCCGGGAGAAAGGACGGCAGGAAAGTTAGTCACGTGACTCGGGGGGGGGGGGGGAGAGAGAGACGGCCAGAAAGGCAGGGAGAGCTGAATGGGCTGGATTCTGGTTCTTGCTGCTGGGGGCGTGTGCGGGAAAGCCAAGCCCAGATCGCATCCCTTATAATCCGTGGTAACAACCCAGGGAAGGATTCTGTACTCACTGCACCTTCTGCTGCCGTGACCCCTCCCTCTCCCCCCTCCCCCAAGCCTGGAAGAGAGGCAGTTCCAGGGATTCGCAAGCCCCTTCCTCATATATTGAAATTTATTGCGGTGCGGGGGGGGATTCACTCCTCACCTTCAGCATCTCATCTGTCTCCTTTTGCTCGTGTGGCTCCGAAAAGAGAGGGAGCGAAAGAAAGAGAGAGAAAGAGAGAGAAAGAAAGAGAAAGAAAGAAAGAAAGAAAGCCAGCAAAAAAAAAAAAGGGGGGGGGCTTGTCAATTTCCTTTGTGCTTGGATTCTTCCACGCTTAGCTCTTCCCGAACCCCGCTCGCGATTTCTCTCCGAAGACGTTGAGCCGGTGCTCTGTCTCTCTCTCTGTCTGTCTGTCTCTCTCTCTGCCTCTGTCTCTCGGCTGGTGGGTTTTGTTGGCAAGCAGCGCTGCACTGGAGAAAGAAGGGGCTGAGGTGGTGCCGGGGCGGGGAGAGGCTGGGGCCGGTGGGTGGGTGGGTGGGTGGATGTGTGCGCGCGGCGCGCGCGGGTGAGCGTGCATGCGCGCGCGCGCGCGCTTCGAAGGCTTCTTCTGCATAGTCCAGGTGCGTTGGTCAATTACAGCGAGAGCTCGTCTCCTTCTGACTGAATCACGAGGAGATTTCGGGCGTGAAATTGACACGGAGAAACAATCGGAAGCCTGCAACTTCCCTCTCCGATTACCCAAATCATCTCTCGGGCTGGAGAAGGAGTTCTATCGCTTTTTAAATTTATTTCCTTTTTCTTTCTTTCTTTCTTTCTTTCTTGGCATGGTCGCGGCGTTCGATTTTGCAAACATGAAAAGAAGAAAGGAAAACCCTTCTCGTGCAAAGAAATAGTTGTTTTGCCCCACCCCCATGGATTAATTTTTTTAAAGGGGGGGGGTGTCAAGAGACGACCCCCTAACGTCTCTCTGCCTTTGGATCTAGGCATTCCGTTACCCTAATTTATTTCCTGCTGTTGAAGGTAGAAGGAGATATATATATATATATATATATGTAAGGAGACCGGTGTTCAGCCATTACTTTCCTGGGTTTGCTTGGAGGAATCTCTCGACATTATCTGCCCCCCCCCTCGTGCTGACATTCCTTGGGAGTCTCCCTTTTTGCCCCCCTCCCCGTGCTTCCTCCCCCCCCTCCTCTCCGTCTCTTTCTCTCCCTCCCTATTCCACCGGGGGGAGGTGGGGGAACCGAAGTTGGAGGGGTGGGGGGAGAAAGAGGGAGGGATAAGGCAGGAAAGAGGGAGTAGTGCGGGTGTGTGTGTGTGGGGGGGTGCGAATAAAGAGCCATGGATGGATCCACACTCTGCAACGGGTTTCGCAAAAAGCGGCGATCCAGATCGCAGCGCGACCGGGAAAGGCGATCCAAACGCGGATTACAAGGTGCTTCTGGGGGCGCATTGGTGGCAACTCCTCCCGGAGAGCTTCGGAGGACCCGAAGGTCTTCCATCCTTTCTTCCTCCGGCTCGGATCTTGAAAACAATGGCACGCCACGGCTCCCACCGTCGTCCCGACCCAAACCCCCCAGGAGGAAGAGGAGGGAATCTTCCTCCCCAGAAGAGGACATCATCGACGGCTTTGCCATGGCCAGCTTTGTCACTCTGGACGCCTTGGAGGTAATGACACCCCCCCCCCAATTCCCCCATCCCCCCCCCGCACCGCTTAGATGACTGGGCTATAAGGAATCTGAGGGGGGGGGGACGACTGTGGTTGCCTTATTGTTCGCTGGTGGGGGAATGGCAGCAAAGGGGTGTGGAGAGGAGCGACTCCGCTCGTGTTGGGATAACAATGCAGCGCTGACTCCCCCGCCGCCTTTCCCCAAATATTTATAGATCGGCGTGGCATGTGTGCGTTAAGTCTATTTTTGTTTTCGCTGTAGTCGGATGGATGCGCTGATTTGGGGACTTGACGGGGGTCCTGCTCTCTCTTTCTCTCTCTCCAGCTGTTGGGGAGTGGTGATGCTTTATGTGGGGTGGGAGGAGGAAAAGGGAATGGGGGTATGTTCCTTGTGACTGAGAGGAAAAGAGGAGGGGCTTAGAGGAACTGGGGGAGAGAATGATGCTTCGCTTTCCTCCTTTATGTTCCAGAAGGTTTTTGTCCCTTGAAAGCATGAATGGAGGGGGAAAAGGGGTGTGTGTGTAGAGAAACAAGTTCTTACTATCATCTGAAGGGTTCCTTGTAAGCACAATTGACAACTATTCTCTCCTTACCCCTCCTTCTTCTCCATCTCCAAAAAGTGCTCTTGTATGTCATGTATGGACTAGTGGAGAATTCTTTTTATACCACCACCTGCATTTTCTCTCTGCATCCCCCCACCTTGAATGGGTGTGTGTGTGTGTGTGGGGGGGAATCGATAAGAGACACATCAGATCACGGGAAGAAAGAACTTGCCTTGACGTTGATTCTTGGGGTAGGGGAAGGAAACTTGGGAAGCCACTCTGGAAGAGAATAAGAAGTCTCTCCCCAGCCCTTGCCATGAAGGTGGCATGCAAAAGGAACGGTGGCCATGCAAACATGTGTGATCTCTCCCCCCCTCCACTGCTGAAGTTGACAGTCTAGGATAGGTATCAAATAATCCTCTCCTAGTTTCCATCCCGTTTCTTTTTCCCACACACCCCTGCAGGTTGATTTCTAGGCTTTGTCAGTTTCGTTCTTCCTTTCTGAGTCAATTTCAGCTGATAACTTTTCGGTGTCGGGTTGGAGTTTTGGTTAGTTTCTTTTTAAAATCCTACATACAACTCTTGTTTACATTGCCCTGTCAAGGTTAAACCTTTTAAATCAAGATTTTGTCTCTTGGGTGTGTGTGTTAATCCAATACGTCCCCGCCCCGTTGGTGTAACAAGATATCTAAGGATTCTATTTCTGTCAAACAAATGTCTAGACTATGTACTCACCTGCCTTTAAGCTTAGTAGAGAGAAGCTCTACGTCCCCTCACCCCAATATGTGACAAAAGGGCTCCAGTTCTGATGCTCCTATAAATTCAGAACTTTTGATGTGTCTGGCAAGGTTGTAGTAAAATCACTGAAGTATTTCACTTACCTAGTTGTCCTCTTCCTGGCAGTGGCATCCTATCTTCTCAGTAATCTTGCAAACGCCTCATTTTGACCTGAAAATCAGAGGGATTTAGGTTCGAGGAGAGTGTTTCTCTCTCAAAAAGTTACTGCATTGAGTGTTAACTTCCTGGTGGGCCAATTCCACTTTGCAAACTGTCTGACTTTGCAAAACATCCCTCCTGTAATGTCCTGGTGGCCTTAACTTGATTAAATGCAAATGATGACAATGTCACTGAATCATGGAACATGTGATCAAGAAATATACATTTGTGTGCTTTTATAATTAAAGGGGTTGATATATCTGCCATGTGGTGGTTCCAGGTTTTGGCAAATGTGTTGATTATGTCTGTGTGTTAACTCCCTAGTGCTGCCAGTTAATGGAATTGTTAATGGTCATTGAGTTCAGCTGCTATATATTTAAGCTTTGAAGAGAAATGGCACAGACTTCTGGAATTTCTTGGTGCCGCTGTTTGCATCCCCCCCATACCTGTATATGTAACTTTAAAAGAAGACTAGATGAACTCATGGCAAAGGTGACTATTTATTTTGAAGAGTTATGCTCTATCTTTCAGTCAAAGGATTCTCAAGGTGTTTTACAAGACACAGGTGATAATACCCCCCCCCCAATTTATCTTTCTTTATCTCTCACTCACCCAAAAGCCTTAATCCTCTAGTCCACAGGCCTGATAAGGTCCACATGGCCTGCTGTGCCATGGAGGGGAAAATCACTTCCTTTGATCAACAGCTGCTTGGAGTGAAGAGTTCCCCCCCCCCAGCAGGGCAGGGCCAGGGGAGGAAACTGCTGAGTGATGGTGTTGCTTATTTCTGCAGAGGCTAGCCCTGCTTGCTTGTGAGTAGACCTGCTATTTGAAAGTGCTGCTGAGTGATTCAGTCCTGCTTCCAGCAGGAGCTTGTCCTGCTTACTTCTGAGTAGAGATGTTGCTCATACTTATGACTGAGTAGGCCTGGGATGCTCTTTGAAAGTGCTGCTTAGAGATCCAGGCCCGCTTACTTCTGGGTAGAGGCAGTGCTCATACTTATGACTGAGTAGGCCTGCATAAGCTTGATATTTGGGATGCTCTTTGAAAGCACTGCTTAGAGATCTAGTCCCTCTTACTTCTGGGTAGAGACACTGCTCGTACTTATGACTGAGTAGGCCTGCATAGGCTTCATATTTGGGATGCTCTTTGAAAGTGCTGCTTAGAGAATCAGTCCTGCTTACTTCTGAGTAGAGGCAGTGCTCATACTTATGACTGAGTAGGCCTGCATAGGCTTCGTATTTGGGATGCTCTTCAAAAGCACTGCTTAGAGATTCAGTCCCACTTCTTCTTCTTCTTTTTTGAATCTATATTTTATGTTTATAAGTCAGTCCCAGTTCTGAGTAGACATGCTTCCTACTATAAATGCTCAACAATGGGATTTTGGGCTGGGGTTGGATACTTTGGCCCCTCTGGGATATGGCGCCCCAAATGGAATTCAGTTCTTGGGCTGAAAAAGTTTCCCTGCTACTGGGTAGAACATGCTCCCCTTCTGTTCCGGACTCCCAGGGCAACTGGCATTTGCAGCAGACTGTTCTTTCTAACAGGGAGTAGGGGAAGAAAACTCCCTGCAGCTGCTCTAGCTGATGCATGGAGCCAAGTCTATGAGTAGATAGTGTCTGGAGTAGCTACATAGAACAGCCATGTGATGCAGGGGGTATGGGACAGCGGAGGATGGTTATTTCCTTCACACCTTGCTCGTGAGCTTCTCAGAAGGACTGGTTGTCCACTGTGGATAGATGGACTCTTTATGTGATCCTGCAGGACTCTTCTTATTTATTATTTTATTTAATGTATTTATATCCCGCCTTTTTTCCTCTTGCAAGGAACCCAAGGTGGCTTACATTATCCTCCTCTCCATTTTATCCTCACAACAACCACCCTGGGAGGTGGGTTGGACTGAGACTCTGTGACTGGCCCAAAGTCACCCAGTGAGCTTCCATGGCCAAGTGGGGACTAGAACCCAGATCTCCTGGCTCCCAGTCCAACACTCTCGCCACTACACTACACTACACTGGCTCTTCTTGTTAAGTAACTGAAAGTAGTATTTGATATACCTAATGGAATGGGCTCTACTCCATGAAAGCTTATACCACAATTAAACTCTTGACAGTGGAATCTTAAGTAGAAAGAAGTCCTGTTGATGTTAATGGATTTTGCTCCTTCGTAAAAGTGCTTAGGATTGCAGCCTCAGTTGTCTTCAGTGCTACAAAACATCTTCTCTGTGTGTTTTTTTAAAAATGTTTGGGAACTTTTAAGGCCACTTTTACTGACATTGGATGGGTGGCGCATGATAACTGTGATATGGAACTGCCACAGTAAACTCAAGACAAAATCCATGGGATGGGATGATCAGGTGGAAATTCTACACCCATCTCAAAGGTTTCCTTCTGAACACTCCCTTCACTGAAGGCCAATCTTTCAACAATGGGTTAAAAGTAGACGGAAGTATAAGAGTCCAGAAATAGAATGTCAGTGGGTGAAATTAGCATGGTGAAATAACAAAACGGATTTGTATCAATAGGTACAGGAGTGCTACCACTAGACAAGAGTGTTAATCCTGCTTAATAGCAAAATTGGTAATATCCGTTATATCTGTGGAATGAATATTTGTGGGTATAAATCCTAGAATAGTAGGGTTGGGAGGGGCCTGCAAGACCCTTGAGTCCAGCCCCCTGCTCAATGCAGGAATCCAGGTCAGAGCATCCCTGACAGATGGCTGTTCAGCCTCATCTTGAATGCCTCCAGTGTGGGAGAGCCCACCACCATCCTAGGTCATGGGTATGGATGCTGTAACTAGGCAGGCTAGCATGGAGCTGCAGCTAGTATGTCAGAACTGGACCAGAGAGTCTTGAGTTCAAATTCTCACTCAGCCATGAAACTCACTGGGTGACTTTGGGCCAGTCATTATCTCTCAGCCTTTCCCCACTGGATTGTTATAAAGATAAAATGGGTGAGGCCATCTACACCACCTTGCGCTCCTTGGAGGAAAGCCAAGAGAAAAATGGAACATAATTCATAATCCACTAAGCCAAAGACTGCCCACCAGTCAAGCAGGGCAGCCCACTCTGCCGTTCCATGACTGGCGTTTTTCTGCCTTCTGGGACAGCAGGGTTGCTAAGCACCTAAAAGGCCACAGTATATGCCTGGTAGGCTTTGTTCACCATGCAGGGTCACAAGTTGTACTGGCCTTGAACTCAGGCATCATTCTGGGAAAACAACTTTTGGACTTGGACCTAAAAGATATGGGTTCAAGTTCCACTCCACCATGGGTTCACTGGGGAACTGTAGGGAATATCGCTAGATGTTTGCCTTAGTCCCTTATGTACAAAGCCTATACCCTCCAACTGTCCTATACCAACTGGCCTATACCCTCCAACAAGATGGAAACAGGGACATGACAGCAGAATTCTCATACCAATGATCACTGCCCCAGCTCCTTCCTGCCTCAGAATCCAAGAGTTGGAAGGGACCTCAAGGGTCATCTAGTTGGAGTTCAACCCTCTATAGATGCAGGAAATCCACTGCTAAAGCATCACTTATAGGTTGCCATGCAGCCTTCAATGAAAGAGAGCCCACCACCTCCCAAGGCATCTGCTTCCCCTGTCAGGCCATTTTTATCAGTCTTTAGCTGAAATCCTTTTTCTTGTAATCTGAATCTGTTGGTTTGGGTCCTACCCTCTCAAGCAACAGAGAACAAATTTGCTTCATTGGCGATGACAGCCCTTCATATATTTGAAGGTGCCTGTCCTTATTGGCTCTTAATCCTATAATCTCCAGGCTAAACATACCCACCTCCTCTTCCAACTCTTTTAAAAACCAAGAAGGTTTTATTTAAAACTAGGCAGGAAAAACAGAATTGACCTACAAATCTGCTATGAAAAGTTCAACGTGAGTTTCACCTAGGGATGGATGGAACGTGTTCATTCCATCTGTGTTTTATGGATTGTCTTTTGGTCGGTCGTCTGCCCATTGATGGAATTGATTTTTTTTTTTAAGTTTCTGAATTTGCGCAATTTCACATGTGCAAAAATGTGCCAGGTCCCCTCAAATGCACATTTTCATGCTTTAGTCTACAGGGAAATGCACATGTTTGGCCGGGTGTGTGTGTATATTTTTCTACGACAAAATTTGTGCAAAATTCCCAATGGTTAGAAAAATGGTTTGCAAGCCCGCAGAATCCACCTGATGGGAAAAGCTGGTCCGCTGCAGGATCCATGGGTTGGATTCATAAAAATCTGAACTCATTTCGTTCTGTTGCAGACTTCTCTGACATCCCTAGTTTCACCAGCATGTAAAATAGCAGATAATGCACCCACTTCATGTGAATGTTCATTTACATTAGAGCCAAGATGCTTCCGCTACCAGCTGTATCTCAGATAGATGTAGATGTGTATAAAATATAGAACTGAGGCAGGAGACTGAGGGTGTGGTCCTATGCACTTACTGGAGTAAGCTCTATTGAACACAGTGGGACCTACTTCTGAGTAAACATGCGTCAGATTGCTTTGTGGGTCCTGAAAAAGAATCACCCCAGCAACTCACTCTTACGAGAACTACACGTTCTATAAGGTTAGTATGTTGTATCACAAGTAACGAGAGAATTGTTGTATCTTAAAGACTAATGAATCCATTATGACATAAATTCATTATACCACAGCCCACTTCATCAGATGCCTGACATGTTACCCTGGCATGGCTGGTACACACATGGGCAATGGCAGGGGATGGGATTTTAAGTTACAAGGTTAGTGATGGGGCTGTTAGGGCAGACTCTGGAGCTGACGGCCAAGGCCCCACTCAACAGCATGAGTAGGAGACACTCCCCTACCCCATGCTGGCTTATTTATTTATTTATTTCATTTCTATACTGCCCAGTAGCCGAAGCTCTCTGGGCGGTTCACAAAAATTAAAACAAAACGGCACACAATAAAACAATTTAAAATATATAGAACATTAAAACCACAGTAAACAATACAACCACAATAAAACCTAGCAGCAGTGCAGATTTAAATTACAGATCTAAAACAGCAAAGCTGAAAGTCTAAAAAGCTAAAATGCCTGGGAAAATAAAAAGGTCTTCACCTGGCGCCGAAAGGAATACAGTGTAGGTGCCAGGCGAACCTCACTAGGGAGCTCATTCCACAGCCGGGGTGCCACAGCAGAAAAGGCCCTCCTCCTAGTAACCACCTGCCTCACTTCCTTTGGCAGGGTCTCACGGAGAGGGGCTGCTGAGGATGATCTTAAGGTCTGGGCAGGCACATATGGGAGGAGGCGATCCTTCAGATAACCTGGCCCCAAGCCATTAAGGGCTTTAAATGTTAATACCAGCACTTTGAATCTGGCCTGGAAATGGCTTACCACATTTTAAAGCAAGTGAATCGATGCACATTACCATCTAAAGACAACTTCACGTACCTAATGGGCCAGGGAAGCTTATGCCAATAATGAATGTATTCATCTTTTAAAATACCACAAGGCTCTTTTACTAACAAAACAATTAGGCAGGTATCCCGCAAAGGCAAAAATGGAGAGTGTTTAACCAAACTGGGAGAACCTCAGAGGCTCCTAGTATGTAACAATGACTTTTTTTTTAAAAAAAAAAAGTTGCTCAGCTTTGGGGAGAGACAGTCATTTAAATAAGCGAGACTTAGTGATTTGGCCTAGCAAGTGTATGGTGGAGTAGGAACCTGAACCCTAAATCCAAGGGTTCCAAGTAATATATCTTGACTTCAGCAAAGCTTTCGACAAAGTGCCCCGTGATATCCTGCATAGGATATTCTATGATTCTGTGACGCGACCCATGAGAATTTCACCTAATTGTCTTCTCCTTTGCGAACGTTTCCTAAAGCAATTTCTTCTCTGTCAAGCTGAATGAGAATGGCTGAAATGAATGTGGAAGAAACTTTTGACAGTGCTATACTGGCATGGAAAGTATAACCACTTGATGAAGGTAATCCATAAGTATAGGAGCTTACCAGTAGCCCTCTACATGAATTCTTCTCATGCATAAGGCTAATGTATGGATCTTGAAGTGTGGCTAGTCAGACCCCAGTATCCCTCTGGCTCGTAGAATATGTGCATGTTGGCCGCTTCACCTTTATTAGTGCAGAAAATTAATTTTGTTAATAGTCCTGAGTGCAGGACACGGAAGAAGGGGCTTCAGTTCCAGGAAGCCGGATTCCGGCTGACCATCAGGAAAAACTTCCTGACTGTTAGAGCAATATGACAATGGAGCCGATCACCTAAGGAGGCGGTGGGCTCTCCCACACTGGAGGCACTCAAGATGAGGCTGCACAGCCATCTGTCAGGGATGCTCTGACTTGGATTCTTGTATTGAGCAGGGGGTTGGACTCGATGGCCTTACAGGCCCCTTCCAACCCTACTATTCCATGATTCGATGATTCTGTGTTCCTTTGGTGAAACTTGCAGCAGTATGTTTCACCAGCGGATACAGAGGGAAAGAAGCCCACCCAGCCTCCTTCCTCCTGGCTTCCTGAAATCAAGCAAAAGCTGTGGTGGGTAGGTGTGTTTTTAATATGGTCTTTGAATATTAGTGACTGTTGTGTCCTCACTTTTAGAAAAAGCAAAGAAGAGTTTCTCCACTAGAGTTGCTGGAGAAATCTGCTGTAGACCAAAATGAAGCTGAATTCCCAGGAATCTGATCTCTGGATTACTCAGTGGACCAGCACTCCCTCTTACCCAGCGTATGCCAGGTAGTAAAGGCCACAAATGCTGTATATAGAAAAAGAGCTTAACGGCCACAAGTGCTGTAAACGATGTAATTTTCAATGGTGATTTTCTCACAATAGGCTAATAGTGGCTGCCATTAGCGTATCACACCTTTTAGACAGCCAGAAAGCTGCCTTACGAACTAGGGTGGGTGCACCAGGACTTCAGGGAAATCTGTGGGGCCCTAAGTGGCCCAGATTTCCTCAGGGCTCCCCTCTAGACCAGACATCAGGGGGTTCACCCATCCCTACTCCCTACTGGTTGCCATGTGCAGGTCAGCGGCATGCTCAGAAGTCCTTATGAAGTAACTTTTTTGCACATCGCTTTGGAAAGGAGCCTGTCAAATCCTCATTAGGCCTATTTGGATGTTCTAATCTCCCAGGCCATTAGAGTCATGTGAGGGAGAGGTAGGTGACCACAGTAGCTCTGCCTGTCAGGGGTGTTTCTGAGTGCAGGGAGTGGGATAGCAGTTCAGATTCTGAAGGAGAACCATCAGACATGGGGGAGGTGTTTTCCCAGGCTAGTCCAGATATGAGTAGGCTTGCTTCTCAGGTTACAAATGTACAGATGGCTGAGCTTGAGGGTCCCTCCTCACCCCACCCCCGTGAGAAGCAGCAGACAGAAGGTTGACCTAATAGCTGCCAGGCACAGAGCAAAGAGAGAGAAGGTGGGGGCGGAACTTAGATGGTCTACCCGGTTGGCCTTGCATGAGAAGCTGCGCTTAGAGGCCTCACAAGAAGAGAGGGACCTCCCTGCCCCTTAAGTTAGGCTAGCGAGACCACCTCCGTCTTCAAACAGCGGGCAACTCTGGTAAATTCCATTTGGATCCCCTGAAGGCATTCTTTGTAGATGGAGAGTTTATCTGAGAATTTGCATCTGTACGACCCTGTGAAGTAATGGATTAAAAACTGTAGACTGAAGCCTCTCGTCTGTGTATGCTTGGGCACTGAAGCGAAGTTGGGGCTAAGAGAATTGTGGCACTGCCCTCTCCATCACCATCTCCCCTCCATAGGTTAGGAACATAAGAAGAGCCCTGCTGGATCAGACCGAAGGCCTAACCAGTCCAGCTTTCGTTCACACAGTGGGCAACCAGCTGCCCACGGGAAATCCACAAGTAGGTCATGAATGCAACAGTACCTTCCCAGTCATGTTCCCCGACAACTGGTGCGCATTGCTATACTGCCTCTGACATTGCAGCTAATATATTGCTGACGTGACTACTAGCCATTGATTAGTAGCTGGGGGGAGAATGCTTGCAGCTGGAGCTTGGTGTACTCATGCAGGCTGCTTGCACCATCTAGAACCCTGATCTTCCTGCGTTCTAAGTTGTGCATGGAGCCTACAAGAGCAGAGCAGCCTCCTGGCTGCAAATGTTCACCCTCCAACCGGTGGGGGCAGATGGTGATGAAGGGGATGGAGCTAGCATGGTCCTTCTCCTCTCCCTCAAGTGATTCTAATTGCATGGGGGATTAGAATGCCTGAATAGGGCTTTAGAACTGTGAACGTCAGAAAAGTCCTCCTGGATCAGGCCAAGGCCTCTCTAGTCCATCATACTGTTCCCGTAGTAGCCTACCAGATGCCCCATTGGGCAGCACACAAGCAGAACATGAGTGCAACCCTCCTCCTCATGTTCCCCAGCAACTGATACTGAGAGGCAATATATAGCCATGACTAGTAGCCGTTAATAGTCTTCTCTTCCATTGGGTCAATGTGTCCAGGATTCAGTGCTTACACTTGATCATAGACTCATAGAAGAGTAGGGTTGGAAGGGGCCTACAAGACCACTGAGTCCAACCCCCTGCTCAATGCAGGAATCCAAGTCAAAGCATCCCTGACAGGTGGCGGTCCAGCCTCATCTTGAATGCTTCCAGTGTGGGAGAGCCCACCACCTCCGTAGGTCATTGTTTCCATTGCCATATTGCTCTAACAGTCAGGACGTTTTTCCTGATGTTCAGCTGGAATCTGGCTTCCTGTAGCTTGAGCCCATTCTTCCGTGTCCTGCACTCCGGGATGATTGAGAAGAGATCCTGACCTTCCTCTCTGTGACAGCCTTTCAAGTCCTTGAAGAGCGCTATCCTAACTCCCCTCAGTCTTCTCTTCTCAAGGCTAAACATGCCCAGTTCTTTCAGTCTCTCCTCACAGGACTTTGTTTCATAGGGCTGATCATCTTCATTGCCCTCCCCTGACCCCTCTCCAGCTTGTGTGCATCCTTCTTGAAGTGTGGTGCCCAGAACTGGACACACTACTCCAGATGAGGCCTAACCAGTGCTGAGTAGATGACCTCTTCGCAACTGCCTCCATGTTGTACAGGCCCTGCAGAAGAGAGTTCATCATTTGGACTTCGTCTGTGTTGTACTATAATGCAAGTCTGTTCATTCGCATTGGCTAATTGTTCTCCCAGAGAAAGTGCAACACAATCTCCAGGCGCATGAACAAATGTTCAGCAGGATGCTCGCTCACTCGCTTTCCAAATCTGCATTATATCATTCCACCCACTGAGTGAATATAATTGTAAGCAGTTGTTCAATTACATTTGATGTGATCCAGCCAGATGTTGCTTGTAGTTATTCTGTGCTCTGAACAGAGGAGGAAGAAAAGTGATGTAAGCTATTGAAATAAAATAAAATCAGCCAGTTATATTTGGCCCCCATTTTCAAAATATGTAAAGCATGATGCTGGCTGACAGAAATACAAGTTATTCCATAATTACTAGAACTATGTTTAAATTTGAAGATAATGCTTATTGGGCTTCCTTCATAATATGCATTTATTTTTTAACTGAACATATGAATGTAAATGTAATTTATAGTTTTGGTTGTTATGTTGATTTTGTTTTGGAAATTCCAAAGCTGCTAGAGTTGGTGCTGTGCCGAACCCTACCCCCTATTTTTGGGAACTTTTTCTCTCCCTGCGAAAGAGGCATTGTGTTTTCTGCCTCTTTTGCAGGGAAGGGAAGAATTTTTGAAGAATGTTGTCCTTGGGGAGCGGGACTGGGGTTTCCACATAGCTTTTTAAATGTAGGTGATTCTTGAGGCATCTTTCTGGTTTCTTTCTTCTTCTTTTTTTTTTAAAGACACCTCCTGTCAGTCTCCTGCAGCCCAGGACTCCAGTTGGGAGTTCTTCGGGAATGCCTGTTGGATAGGGCAGGCTCACATGGTCTCCTGGGAGTTCAGAAAGAGCCAGTGTGGTGCAGTGGCTAGAGTGTTGGACTGGGAGTCAGGAGATGTGGGTTCTAGTCCCCACTTGGCCATGGAAGCTGCCTGGGTGACTCTGGGCCAGTCACAGACTCTCAGCCCCACCTACCTCACAGGGTTGTTGTTGTGAGGATAAAATGGGGAGGAGGAGAATTATGTACACCACCCTGGGTTCCTTAAGGAGGAAAAAGGGGGAGGGGATAGAAATGTAAAAATAAATAAATAACTGCTGGGCTATAGAGGAGTCCTGGGCTCCTGCAAGTGCAGAGTTCCCCCCCAATATTTTAAATAAGAAATAGAAAGAAGACCCCCAAAGAATTGCCTGCACTTAAAAAGGTATGTGGAAATCCTGTCCCCCTCTCCAAGGAGAAAATTCTCTGAAATTCTCACTTCTCCCAGCCTTTTTTGCCAGAGTTTTCATCTCCAACCCGCCCCCCCCCCTTCGGCCCTGCTGAAAATGGAAGAATCCAAATTTGTGGCACAGCGCCACCTAGGGTCAATGGTCCTGCTACAGTTCACCAGGGGAGTAATAAAGGCTGTTCTAGGAAAAACCTGAGAGGGTCTAGCCTCTTTCTCAGAGCAGCTGGGGGAAGGACCAGCACTCCCATGAGGCGGTGTGAAGCAGTCATCTCAGGCAGCAGATGTTAGGAGGCATCAGCAAGGTGTGGGATGAAAGACCTGTGTGCTACAAGGCCTGTTCTGTGCCCCTTACATTAATCTGCTGCCCCCAGGTGCAGTAGAGGACGCTGACCCATCTTCAGTGCTGAAGACAGATTCATCTGCCAGTCCAGTTGGCAGTTGTACATGGAATGAGAGGGCTGCCATTTTGTTCTTTGCTTTAGGCACCAAAATATCTTGGCCCAGCCTCTACTGGGGGGGATCAAAGGCTTGATGCTTCCAGGAAGGAGGGGCAGCGTAAGCTCACTCATGTTGGTTTGGGGGAGTGGTGGGTCTCACCTGGGTTTGGAGTAGGGATGTCGGACATATCCACATTGGACCCAAGTGACTTTGGATTTTCATGAATCCAGCCTGCAGGTTCTGCAACATACCGATGTTTCCCCTGTTGGGCAGATTCCGCCAACTTGCAGACCCTTTTTCTAACTTTCCTGCATTTTGCACAAATATTGTTGGAGTAAAATTGAAAGGGGGGGGGGAGGAACCACCCATAAATGCCTATTTCCCCCATGGGTTAAACTGTGAAAATGTGTATTTTGGGGGAAATTGCACATTTTCACAGATGCACATTTGCGCAAACTTGGAAACAAACAAATATCTGATCCAGTCAATGGGTGGACGACGGAACGAAAGGCGCCGGACAATCTGCGAAACACAGATAGAATGGATTTTACACCATCCGTACATCCCTGGAATGCTAAAGAGTTCATGTGACTCCAATATTTATAAGGGAAATGACCATAACTACCAAGAAAGTGACCTTAGAAAGCTGGATTATGATTATGACTTTCTTCCAAACCATACAGAATTTTGCCAGCCTCTGGGGATCAATGAAACGTCAGATTTCTCCACCACTCTGCAAACTACCTCCCAGAGAAAGGGGGCTTCAACAAATCAATGCATTACTTGCAACAAGGCTCCTATCTAAGTTGGCCAAGTGTCCTACTTTACAGAGACCAGTCCTCTATTTGAAGGGCTGTCCAGTCCACGTCTGGCTGAAAAATTATAGATTCTATAGAATTAGAAGTCAGAGCAGGGGCCGCTGAAGTTGTCTACCAACAACTAAGACCTGGACAGCAGGCTGAGGTGGTGTCATGTTGGAGAAAAGGATGGCTATTAGTCATGATGGCTATGTGCTAGAGAGCGAGTGTGGTGCAGTGGTGAGAGTGTTGGACTGGGAGCTGGGAGATCCGGGTTCTAGTCCCCACTCGGCCATGGAAGCTCACTGGGCGACTTTGGGCCAGTCACACACTCTCAGCCCAACCTACCTCACAGGGTTGTTGTTGTGAGGATAAAATGGAGAGGAGGAGGAGAATGTAAGCCACCTTGGGTTCCTTGCAAGAGGAAAAAAAGCAGGATATAAATGGAATAAATAAATAAATAAATAAATAAATAAATAAATGTGCTACCTCCAGGAATCAGAGGGAGTATGTCTTTGTACACCAGTTGTTGGGGAACATGGGTAGGAGGGCGCTGTTGCACTCGTGTCCTGCTTGTGGTCGACAGCTGGTTGGCCATTGTGTGAACAGAATGCTGGACTAGATGGACCCTTGGTCTGATCCAGCAGGGCTCTTCTTACATTCTTAACTGGTCTGCTCTGCACCCCATAAGCGAAGCTGTTGCCCTCAGATGTGGCGGAGGATACTGGCTCAAGACCAGTGTTAAAATAAGGTTCAATTGCCAGTCCAGATGCTTTTATACATGGACTTGCAGGTAGTGTCATCTTATCCTTCAGTTCAGTCTTGGGCTGGCCCTGATCTGTAAGGTGACACAGAACTCTGCTCGTGGGCGCTTGCGCAACAGACTATTGTGGCCATCCCTCTGGAAATGTTTCCTTTGAGGGGGAGTTGTAGTATCTACCATTCACTGAGTGCTGTACAAAGATCAAAAACAAGACAGCCCTCCCTGGCAGACTTAGAATGGAAAAGACATGGCCCAAAAGGAAAAGGAGGCACAGTAGGGGGAGGGACAAGTTATCTTAGGCATCAGTTCCTAAAGTCCCCGACCCTATTAATGCAATCCCAATTGCTTTAAGGGGAAGAAGGGTGTGGTAACTAGCTCTGCCCCCCCACCCACAGTGGAGGGTGGTGGCTCTGATGTCAGTGGGGCGATGAACCTGCCCCTGGTTTCGGTCAGAACTCTAAAGGAGGTGTCCAAGGTGTGGAAGTACCTTGGAGAGCTCCTTCAGAGTTCTGACTGAACCCTGGAGTGGATTTCCTGCCCCACTAACATCAGAGCCACCAGCCTTCCCTGCTTAAATCTAATTTACTTGAGAGTAAATCTGCTCCTTACCCCATCATGTTTGTGTCTCTGTCTATGCACTGGGGGGGGGGGGCTGCCTGGTTACAGCATGGAGTCTGTTGCACTCTCATAGGCTCTAGCAATGGGTGAGAACGTTGCTTCAGTTCAGTTTTGATAGCCATCACAAAGTTCCTTCTGTTTGGGACAAAAAGAAGTGGGGATTAAAACATTTCAAATGTGGGAGACATGAATGCTGTCAGATTCGGCCGTGCCAGTTTATATGAATGGATGCAAGTTCGCAAATGATTATTACGAGGTAAATGGAAATAGGATGCATCTTACGGCGGAGGGGAGGGCTATGACCAGGCATCCTGTGGGCCTGTTGCTAAATCGGCTGTTCAGGTGCTAACGTTTGGTCAGCAACTTCAACCCCTGCTGCTCTCCTGCCTTATGGTTCTTTTTCTTGAAGCTGGGCTTGGACTGAACAGCACTTCAAATAGAGGATGCCCTCAAAGGGAAGGCAGTCCCCGCGAGAGCCCTTCAAACAGAGGACTGTTCTCTGTGAAGTAGGACATTTGGCCACCCTATCTGTAGATCAGAAGTAATGCTACTGTTGTATTAGGAGGAGGATGGTCGTGGTGGGGACCAGAATATCAGAAGGAAGAGCGAAGAAATACACCGAGGGAAAGGAAAGGAACATGCTGAAGGGCCAGCATAGTTCCAAGATTGAGTTACAGCATGGAGATCAGTAGAGGGGAGAATATAAAGGACTAGATCTGAACAGTGAGAACCAGAATAAAAAGGTAGTGAGTGAAAATGGAACTTTCCAGGCAGATCTCTTGCTCTGTATGTAAATCTCACCAAGCAGGAACTCTATGAACAGGAACTCAGCAGAAGGGAACATCAGTTCAGCAAAATCTCACTGCTTCTTTAAAAATAAAAATAAAATAAAGCTTCCTGTGTCTTCGCCTTTGTGGATTAGAGAATGCGTGAACCAGTGTTTCTGTACTCACTGAGTGGCCTCTTTAAAACACGCATGCTCGCTCGCTCGCTCTAGGCCTGTTCCTTTTGGTTTGACTATGAGACCTTCTGTAGCCCACTCGGGAGCTGACCTGGAAGCCGTGCAATTATCTCCAGCTAAATTAGTAGTTTGATCTTCATTTGAAGCGGAACAATACATTTGAGTCGGATAAACCTTATTAAAAATAGCCAAAGCGCTCAAGTTCCCGCAGAAGTCTCCAATGTAATTAATAAAAATGGAATTTGGAATTTGTCGGTCGAAATGCAGAAATGTTTAACTCTCCCTCCATTCTTCGAGCAGAGCTTTCGGATAGATGGGTCAAACTGTACCTTTGTGTGTGTGTGAGTGTGTGTGTGTGTGTGTGTGTTTTAAGGTTTCATAATCTTGTAGGAATGCTCAGGTCTCCAGTTGGGTTGCTTTGGACGGGCTGTGGGTTTCTGAGTGCTGCAAACTGCCATCCGTGTACACTTTTCTCTTATAAAGAAGAAAGTTAGTAAGATGTAGGAACCGAGAGTATTGTACTATGATTGGGAGAGCGGGGTTCAAATCCTCACTCAGCCATGAAGCAATCTGGGTGACTCTGAGTCAGTCCCTCGGCCTATCCTGCCTCACAGGGCGGCCACTTATTTTTATTGCTATGACTGATTGATTATCACATTTAGGACCTCGGAGTGGCCTGCACGGTTCTTCTCCCTCCTGTCCCACCCTCGCAATGACACAGTGGCATAGGTTAGGCTGATAGATAGGGAGTCGAGCTAGCCAGCAGATTGTCGGTGTTTTCTTTAAAAAAAAAAAAAAAAAAAAGCACAAACGACGGCCTCAATTTGTGCAAATTAAGCACAATTCAGTGGCAATTTGTGCAATTTACCCAGATTTACATAAATTGTGGCTGTAATTTGCACAAATCTCTTATTTGCTCAATTACAGCTGCAACACACACAATGTGGAAACAGTTCTCAGAGTTTGGGGAAAACGTGTGACTTTTCTCACACATGCAAGCTGAGTTGGGCATGCTGTGGAGCTCCGATGAGCCCCCAAAGGGCTGGATTTCCCAGTGACGGACATCCCTAATAATGAGTAGCCAAGGTCAGCCCTGTTAGCTTCATGGCTAGATGGGGATTTGAATCGAGGTCTTCTCAGTCATAGCCCAGTACTCTAACCACTAGCTAATACTTATGCATTGCCAAAAAAGAGGGTAAAAGAGGACATGGTTTGCATATTTATGTATTCATTACGTTCCCATACCACCCAATAGCCAAAGCTCCTGGGTGGTTCAACATCATAACATTTGTATATGCTAATTACATAAATATATCCCCATTTAGAACTTATTATTGTAACGTAAATTAAATATTAGAGCTCATGATAGGGGAAGTAAGTGATCTGTGTGCTTGCGTAGTCCGCTGCTCTCATCTTAACAACCGGTGATGGGTAACTGTAAGGTCTCTGTCTGCTCTCTGTTCTTAAGATTATTTATCTTTAATCTGGACTTGGACCGAACAGCGCTGCAAATAGAGCGTACCCTTAGATAGAGGATTGTTGTCTGTTTGTAAAGTAGGGTACATGTGATTGGAAGACCTAGATTCTTAGTGCTGTTTTGAAACTGTCCTTCAATTTCTTGGAAGTTTTCTTCCCCTGCAAAAGGGGTTTCTCTTTTTCTGCCTCTTTCTCACTTCAAAATATCTTTTGGTGGTGTTTTTGAGGTTATCTTATCATGTGCGTGTGTATGATTTCTGTTTGCATGTTTGTATTTTATATTAGATACAATGTTGTATTTTTAATTTGTCAGTTGCCTAGAGAGCTTTGGCTATTGGGTGGTACAGAAAGGTAATAAATGAAAATGAAATTTAAGGTGGCTGAGGGTCCTGTGTATGTATGTTTTCCTTCCTATTTCACCTCTCTCCAGTGCTCTGCAACCTCTCTGACTGCCCAGGCTTTTCAATCTTTTTTTCTTAAAAAAAAAAAAAAAAAGGCCCATGGGTGGAACTGCTGGCTGGGGAATGCTGGGAGTTGTAGGACTTTTGCCTGTCTAAGCATGCATAGGATTGCACCCTAAATAACTCTTTTGAGACCTCAGTTCTGAGCACCAATAGAAACCTACAGACAATGCCAGCTGTTGGTAAGGAAATGTATCAGCATTATCATTTTCTAAAAAAATTTAAGTCAGAGGGCTAGGACATTTTTGTGTAAAATCTGTTCCATCTGTCTTCCATGGATTGTCAGGCGCTTTTCATTCCATCATCCGCCTGCCCACGGAACTGGATTTTTTTGTTTCCAAATTCACACAAATGTGATTTTGTACAAATTTGCACATGTGGAAATTGAAATTCGCATGTGCATGAATGTGCAGTTCCCCTCCCCCAATGTGTATTTGTACGTTTTAGCCTATGAGAGGAAATGCACATTTTTTTTAATTGCAATTTATTATGATGAAATTTGCACAAAATTTGGGAAAATGAGAAAAACGGTCCAGAAGTTGGTGGAATATGTCTGACGGGGGGAAAGATGGTCCACTGTGGGAATCCATGGGTAGGATTCTTGAAAATCCAAACTCATTTGGTTCCATTGTGGATTTCTCCAACATCCCTAGGCACCTTGGTGGGTTCCAAGAAAAGTATCTGAGAGCACACTGATGGCCAGAGAACCATGTTGGCTACCTCCTGGAATACATGATGTCATATATATAGTCTTTTTCCAACCTTGCTGTCTTTGCTTTTTGCCAGCAGGTTGTGGTGTAAGCAGGTTTAGAACATTTATAGTCTTTGGGGAAGCCTCCCCTGCTTTAAAATGGATACTAGGAAAATCTGTTCTGTAAGTAATGAAAAAAATAACTAATGCCGGGTAGAGCTTTTGTTTTCCCCGAACACCAGAATGTACTGTGACAGGAACCATGGCTTTTGATAGGTCTTTGTTACTCCAGCTTGCTTTTAAGGGAATGAATTTATTAAGGACTCTTAATTGTTTTTTCCCCCTTCTCTCTGCTGGGAAGCTTAGTCTTGTCTGGGAACATCACATATTTAGGAGATGGATGTTTTCAATTTGCATGGGAAATGTCGGGAATGAACCACCAGGAATCCCTGTGATGTAAGCCCCGCAGAAAATTGTGGGAGGTGTGGGAAAAGAGTTATGTGCAGAGGTGGGGTGCCCTACTTTACACAGAACAGTCCTCTGTTTGAAAGGATGTCAGAGGAGAGTCCTCTGTTTGAAGGCGCCCCCTATTTGAAGGGCTGTCCAGTCCAAGACTAGTTTAAAGTTAAAAGGGGAGGGGGGTGTTCTTGAAGTTGCCCTTCCACTGTTAGCTAAAGCTAACAAAGAAGGGGAACCCCATGATGAATGGTGAGGGGGTTCTCCCAGGCATTTGGCAGCATAAGTTTTAATTGATCCTGGGTTGTCTTATGGTTATGGTTGTTTGCTTGAGATCATAGAATCATAGAAAAGTAGGGTTGGAAGGTGCCTATAAGACCATCTAGTCCAACCCCCTGCTCAGTGCAGGAATCCAAGTCAGAGCATCCCTGACAGGTGGCTGTCCAGCCTCGTCTTGAGTGCCTCCACGGTGGGAGAGCCCACCGCCTCCCTAGGTCATTGGTTCCATTGTCGTATTGCTCTAACAGTCAGGACGCTTTTCCTGACGTTCAGCCGGAATCTGGCTTCCTGTCACGTGAGCCCATTCTTCTGTGTCCTGCGCTCTGGGATGATTGAGAAGAGATCCTGGCCTTCCTCTCTGGGACAACCTTTCAAGGACTTGAAGAGTACTTGAAAGTACAAGATTGCTTGTTTGAAGTTGTTTTAGATATATGTTCTCTTGTGTATATTGTCTGTTTGTGTGTGTGTGTGTGTGTTAATGTAAATGGCTTTTAATCTCTGCATCCCGTATTTTTTAATGTTTTTAATCTTTGTAAACTGCCCATAGAGCATTGGCTACTGGGTGGTATAGAAATGTAAACAACAACAACAACAACAATAATAATAGATAAAACCCCGGATGTTTTATGCAATGAAAGAAGTGTTATTCAGTGTTTCAGACAGAAGTCTTTTCTAGTCTTGCTATTTGAGATCACTTTAGTTCCATTTCCCCCAGCCTGGTGCCCTCCTGCTTCTCATGATGGGAGTTGGAGGACACATCTGGATGGCACCAGGTTGGGGAATGCTGCTTCATTTGGAGATGCTTTGGATGGAAGAAGGGACCTTCTGTTTGCAAAGCATTTGCTCTGCTACTCATCTATGGCTCCTGTTGTTAAAGGCCTCTTTGCACTGAGTCCTGTCTTTCCTCTAAGGGGAACCTTTTGCCTTGGTATTGTACCACAGCTACCATCATCCCTGGCCACTGACCGTGCTGGCTGGAGCTGATGGGAACTGGAGTCCAACAACATCTTGAGTTGGTTCCTCACCCTTGAGTTGAGGAATCTTGAGTTGGTTCTTCACCCTTGTAAGGGTACATGGCAAGTGTAAGATGGACTAATATCTGAAGCTGCCTGATTCTGAGTCAAACCATTGGTCCAGAAAGCCCAGCATTCACTCAGACTGACAGTGGCTGGATTCAGATAACATGCTAACCCACACTCAGTGGTTGACTTTGGGTTGTTTTAAATCGTGGGTCGTTTGTTGAACCCTGGGTTAGCATGCTGTCCAAACTGAGGACATTTTCTGCAGGGTAGCTTCTTAAGCTGGGCACCAATGGCCTCTCAAAATTCTCCAGCCTATTTGTGGGCAGAGCAATTGTGGGGGACAGTTTCACCAAATTTATCCTACGGGAGGAGAAATTCTCCAACACTTTCTCACAGATAAGGTTCGCTATTGGCAGGGGTTGTAGCACAGGTTCTTTCTTTTTTCCTAAGGGCTTTTGGTATATTGCACTGCTTCTGTAGGTGGCAACAGCATCCACGGTGGTGAGGCTTCCACATTTTTGAGGAGGAATTTTGAATTTCTTTTGGTGGAATTTTTGAGTTTCCCTAATCACTACAAGGTGGCCGAGGGTGCTGTGTGTGTTTTCTTTCTCTCTGTTTCACATCTTTCCATGGCTCTGCAGCCTCCCAGGCCACCTGCACTTCCTGAACTGAAAAAGCGCCATGGGAGGAATGGCCTCATGATGTCTTCTTCATGATGGCTTTAACTGAAGTGCGGGAAGCCGAGGAGGCTACAGGCTGCTGCAGAGATGATTGTACAATGACAGGACATTCATGCACATTCCTCAGCTACCTCATACGTAAGGTAAGCTCAAGAACCCCACACCCAACCCATGAGAATTTCTCCAAAATGTCTCCTCCTTTGAATTTCTTTTCAAAAGCCATTTCTTTTCTATCACATTGAGTGAGAATGGTGAATGAAAGAAAGAAAGAAAGAAAGAAAGAAAGAAAGAAAGAAAGATGTGGGAGACATTTTTGGCACAGCACTATTGTTAACATACAGTGCGGCTTATTAACCACGCTGAACAACCCAACAACAAACCAGGGGTTTTCAAGGTGGCTTGTTCGAGAAAAGTAAGCCACAATGTATGGTTAACAAGCCACCCTGCAGAAAATATCCTGGGTTCAGATCACACACTAACCCACGGTTCTACAAACAACACGGCCAATGGCTCAGGGAGAAAGTGGCCTTTCCTTGCCTGCTGTCTGACATCATCTATATATTGGAGATGCCAAGAATTGATCTAACCCCCCTTTAAAGTAGGGATGGTGGAGAATTCCGCCATGGACCAGCTCCTACCTGCCTCCAGTGGGTCCGGAACTGGCTGCTGCTGTCCGCCGTCCTGTCTGCGGCTGCGAATGGCGTCCTGCATAGTGGACGCCATTTGCATTGCTGCTTTAGCCGTGATAGGCTACGTAAATACTTACATAGCCTATCACAGCTAAAGCGGCGACGCAAATGGTATCCGCTATGCCATTTGCGTCCCTGCTCTTTGCTGTGATAGGCTACGTAAATATTTACGTAGCCTATCACGGCAAAGCAGGGATGCAAATGGCGTCCCCTACGCAGGACGCGATCTGCGGCCGCAGTCTGGCAGTGGACAGAGGTCCGGCTGCCGGAGGCCCCAGCCGGCAGCTCCATGGACTCACTGTGGAGCGGAGCTGGCTGGGGAGGATTCTGGGGGGTGGGAGGAATGGATCGCCTCCCCCATTGAGGATTCTGGGGGGAGGAACAGATGGCTTCCCCCCCCCAGCGGACCCCTGGTGGACGCAGGTAAGTGTGGTTTCATACACCCCTACTTTAAAGCCATCCAAATTGGTGGCCATCACTACATCTTGTGGTAGCGAATTCCATAGCCTGACTCTGCGATGTGTTAAGAAGTCCTTCCTTTGATTGGTCCTCAATCTCCCACCAATCACCTTCATAGGATGACCCCAAGTTCTAGTATTGTGAGAGAGGGAGAAAAATGTCTCCCTATCCACATTCTCCACCGCATGCATCATTGTGTACACCTCTACCATGTCTCCCCTTACCTTCCTTTTTTCCAAGCTAAACAACACCTGTTGTTGTAACCTTCCTTCATAGATGAGTTACTCCAGCCCCTTGATCATCTTAGTTGGATCTGGGCCCATAGAGTCCTACAGCAGCTCTGATTCTGAGGAAGAGATACAATCCGTGGGAGAGGAACCCACTTGTTTTTCAGAGGTGCAGCTGGAGGGAGAGCCCCCCCCCCCGCTCACATTCCTGGGAGTGACAGTGACCGTGGCATGGAGAGGGAGGGACCACTTGAGCTTCTAGATGCGAGGTGCAGGTGCAAAGACAAGCAAGAGGTTGTGGCCGCCAAGAGGAAGCCACTCAGCTTGGTTGGCGCGATGACAACAGCTGTGCCCTGATGCCCCATGGGAAAGGGGGGGACTCTCCCTTCCTACTCCTTAAGTTCAGAGAGTTGCCGCGCTTTTCTCCAAATGAAGACCAACTGACGTCCTAATGCTTAGTATCCCCTGGTAGGCTGCTCCTTTGAGTTTTCCACTTAGTCTCAGGTAATTAGCATCTGTAAGCGTCATTAGGTTGAATGGAAATAAAGCCTTAGAAAAGAGCCCTTTTGTCTGTGTGTTGATTCTGGCTACTTGAGGATTTCAGAAGGCAGCAGGGGAGCTCCCGACAGTTGCCCATTTCTTCTTCCCAACATCACAAAAGCAGCCTCTAAGGACCTCATAGAGGTCAGAAAGGGTTGTACCAGTTGATGGGGAGAGGAGAGGATACAAAGAATTGTATGACCTCTCCAGCCTCTTCCCTGCCAGCATACCTTCTCTAGGTGGGCTTAGAAGTCCACCTAAAAGAAAACAAAATGAAAGCAGGATGGAGAGGTGAAAAATGTGTTCATCGCTCCTTCTGCCCTGCTGGCAGCAGCCTGGCAGGGCACTGGATACTGGATACTTGAGTTTGGAGGCTTCCTTCCTAGTGATGTATGAATTGTGTAAAATCCATTCCATCTGTGTTTTGCTGGCTCTCAGGTTCCTGTCATTCTGTCATCCACCTCTTGATGGAGTTGTGTGTCTTTTTTTCTGAATGTGCACAAATTCACAAGTGGAAAGTGCACAAATCCCCCCAAAATGTGCAAATCCCCCAAAATGTGCATTTTCACACTTTAGCCTATGGGGGAAATACACATTTTTGGCTGGCTTAAAAAATCATATTTTTTTCTATGATGAAATGTGCACGAAATTCCCAAACATTTTAAAAAAAAAATGGTCTACAGATGCGTGGAATCCACCCGACAGGTGAAAAGCCAGTCCGCTGACAAATCCATGGGTCAGATCCATGAGCATCAAAACTCATTTGGTTCTGTTGCGGATTGCTCTGATGTCCCTAGTGCCACGCATTAGGGATGCATGAAAGTCACTTACCTGGTCTCGCAGCTTGCTTGGCGGTGGGGGGGAGGCGCTTCGCTGCTCCCCCCGAAGTTCAGGCCGGGGGGGGGAGGCTTCCCTCCTCACCCAGCTGAAATTCAGGCCGGGGGGGAGGCTTCCCGCCTCACCCGGCCAAAATTCAGGCCGGGGAGAAGCGCCCCGTCTCCCCGGCCGTGAACTTCAAAAGAAAAAAAAAATGCCCCTGTGATAGGCTACGTGACGATTAACGTAGCCTATCACGGCTAGATCTGCAAAGTCAGCCATGATAGGCTACGTTAATCGTCACATAGCCTATCACGGGTGACTTTGAAAAAAAAAAAAAGCGCGTACGCAAATGGCGGCCCCCATAGGGAGCCGCCATTCGCGTTCCTTATTTGGTCCCTGTAGTCTACGTAAAGATTTACGTAGACTATGGCGAAAATAAGGGCAACGCTATTTACGGCGAAAATAAGGGTAACGGGACCCGCCGCCGGGAGGGACATTCGGGAAAGGTAAGTCCCATCCCGGGGGGGGGGGCGGGTGGGCGGAGAATTTCTCCCCGAACAACCTTCGGAGGACCGAATGCGTTGGCACTCGGCCCCCCGAAGTTTCGGGGAGAAATTCTCCCCCATCCCTACCACGCATAGGATTGCGCCCTAAGGGACTCTGCTTGAGGTGCCAGGAGCATGGAGAGAGCAAAGAGAGCGTCTTGCTGCATTGGTCCAATGGTTTTTGAACACCCTGAAAATGAATGCAGAACACTGCACTCCTGTCACTTCTGATTTATGATTTTGAACCATCTGACAGCCACGCTGAAATCTGCCGTGCCTGAGGGGAAGGATTTGTTACGGGATGTTGATATTCCAGTTGGTGCTGCTGTTATGGAGGGCTTTGAGCATTGGTTTGGCTGGAAGGAAAGCCTCCCGCAGGGCCTAGGCAGGGACGCCTGGAAGAACTGGGGGCCTTACAGGAGCCAGGGAAACAGAGAAGGGTTGCTTTTCCTGCTGATTCAGAATCACCTGCCAAATTGTTTGGTTGCGTGTCTCTGGTAATGAAGACATTTCTTAAGATGGTAACAGTATGTCAGGAAAGATGTAATTAAAACAGAAGCAAATTGGCACTTCTAGATTAAAGACAAGCTACAAATGAAAACACCTGTATGTTCTCCTTTATGTATTGGCTGTCTGGGGCAGGTTGCCAGATATGCAAATAAAAAGACATTGACAAATTTCCTTGTATGTGTGGGCTTGGGAAACCCAACTCCTTTATTAACCTGCTCTTATTTAATGTTGTGTCTGTGCCAGATCAGGACTAGAAAACCATAAATAATATTCCGAACGAGTTCAGTGCTGAGAATGCTGCCATAATTGGTGATCCGTAGGGATGGACGAAAGGGACTTAGCTTGTCCCGCAGCTTGCTTCGCAGTGGGGGGGAGGCGCTTCGCTTCTTCCCCTGAAGTTCAGGCCGGGGGGGGAGGCGCCCCGTCTCCCCGGCTGTGAAAGAAAAAGTGAAGGGGAAAAAAAAAAAACCGTGATAGGCTACGTAACGATTTACGTAGCCTATCATGGCTAGATTTCCAAAGTCAGCCATGATAGGCTACATAAATCGTCACGTAAAAAAAAAAAAGCACACACCCGTGATAGGCTACGTGACGATTTACGTAGCCTATCATGGCTAGATTTCCAAAGTCAGCCGTGATAGGCTACATAAATCGTCACGTAGCCTATCATGGGTGACTTCGGGGAAAAAAAAAAAAGCGCATACGCAAATGGCGGAGCCCATGGGGCGCCGCCATTTGCGTTCCTTAGTTTGGCATGTCTAGTCTAAGTAAATCTTTACGTAGACTACAGCGAAAATAAGGGAACGCTGTTTGCGTTGCCCTTATTTTCACCGTAGTCTATGTAAATCTTTACATGGACTAGACGTGCCAAACTAAGGAACGCAAATGGCGGCACCCCATGGGCGCCGCCATGTGCGTACGCGCTTTTTTTTTTCTCCCAAAGTCACCCGTGATAGGCTATGTGACGATTTACGTAGCCTATCACGGCTGACTTTGGAAATCTAGCCGTGATAGGCTACGTAAATCGTCACGTAGCCTATCACGGGTGTGTGCTTTTTTTTTTTTTACTTTTGTATTTTGTAATGGTGGTGGCGGCAGCCGGTCGGGAGACCGGCCGCTGCCCCCGCCCGTGCCGAAAAGCCCCCGAAGTGCCGCTGGGACCCGCCGCCGGGAGGGACATTCGCCGAAGGTAAGTCCCATCCCGGGGGGGGGGGGCCGGTAGAGAATTTCCCCAACACTTTCGGGGGGCCGAATGCGTCGGCACTCGGCCTCCTGAAGATTCGGGGAGAAATTCTCTGCCATCCCTAGTGATCCGAAGAAGCGCGGATGGGCAGATCCACCCATGGGGTGCATGCCACGCGCAGTAGCTCACCCTAACGTACCACTTTGGGCTAAGTATGTGGACAATATGGGTGTATGGATTCCCCACTGTCTGTTCCAGTGGGGAATCTGTGGAGGGGGGAGGTGATCCATTCCTCCCCGCCAGAATCCTCCAGAGTGGATCCACTCTGCGAGGATTTCGGGGTGGGGGGGACTGGCTTGGGGGCCGCCTACCTTCCCTCCTGCAAGCCAGAGCCATTCACCTCCTCCCTGTCCCTGCCGATTGCCATGTATTTTCTTTAAAAAAAAAGGCAATCGGGAGGATGTGCCCATAGGCTTAGATGCAAATAGTGTCATGAATCTTGCTAAGGCTATGTATCCATAGGCTTAGATGCAAGATTCACAGCTCTATTTTGCATATAAGTCTATGGGCACATCCTCCCCATTGCCTTCTTTTTTTAAAAAAGAAAAGACATGGCAATCAGCAGGGACAGGGAGGAGGAGGAGAATGGTTTTGGCTGGCAAGAAGCAGCAGAGTGATGTTCCACTTCTAGTCCTCCTGGAGTGGAGGTAAGTGGTCCCCATCCACTGCGGATTCCTGAGGCCGGATTCTTTAGAACTCATTTGAATCCGCAGCGGATTTCTCTGACATCCCTAATGGACAATGGCCTCCCTTGGAATGCCGTGTGTTATGGAAATGCTCTGTTTGTTGGCAACATCTGTTACAAATTAGGGTTGTTTGGAGAAATCCACAATGGAACCAAATGAGTTCAGATTTTTATGACTCCGAACCATGAATCCCACAGCGGACCAGCTTTTCCCCAGTCACATGGATTCCACCGACTTGCGGGCCATTCTTCTAACCTTCTAGAATTTTGCACAAATTTAGTAATAGAAAAATATGATTAAAAAAAAAAAAAGCAGCTGAAAATGTGCATTTCCCCCATAGGCTAAAGTGCAAAAAATGTGGCTATCAGGGGGATTTGCGCATTTCTGCAAGTGCAAATTGGGACAAATGTAAATTTGTGCAAATGTGAATTTGCCCAAATTTGGAAACTTAAAAAAAACCCTGATTCCATTGAAGGAACAAAAGGCGGCTGACAATTCACAAAACGTAGACGGAACAGTTTTTACACAATCCATACATCCCTATTAGAAATACAGATATTATCACTTGATGAGGTGGCTGTGAAAATGCCATGTGTGAACTCTGGGACAATTAGTTTCTAAATCTGTTGTATATTTGCATGGTCCAGGGGTTAAGAAGGGACTGAATCAAGCAAACAAAAAATGAGCAAGAAAGAACAGGGGTGGAAATATACATACTTTGTAATTTCTTTTTTTATCCCCCATTTCCTCCAAGTGAAGGGGATCCCACCTTTATATCCACACAACAACCCTGTGAGAAGGGCCAGTCACCATCTCTCAGTCTGACCGCAGGTCACCCAGTGAGTTTCATGGCTGAACAGGGATTTGCATCTGGCTCTCCCCAGACATAGACCAACACCGTAAAGACTACCCTGCCCTGACACACTTAAAACAATGTGCAGTGGAAAAGCAACCAGTGGGTCTTCTAGTTGAATGGCCATGTTTATATGGGAAGTGTCCTGAATGCCCAGCTGAGCATAATGACACACAGCAGCAAGAAGCAGCATTGGACAGCAATGGCATTGCTTTGATGAGGGCTTTGTGGATGCTTCCACCATGTGGACCTGACTGTCTGTGTCAATCGTGCAAGTCCACTACTGTCATCCTGTTGTTCAGAAGCCATACTAAAATCCATCCAACACAGGCAGGTTCCTGGGGCAGAAAATCCAAATGGCATACGCCATTGGATGCATATACTAAAATAGTTAACATTGGCCACAATCCAGTGAGAATGGAGACTTACTCAGACTTTCTCCATGCCTACAAGGAATGTGTGGAGAAGGGTGGAGTAGGACCACGCTGCTGGCCCCACCTTCAACGTTCAGAGGGGAATCTGCGAGGGGGCGCTGACTTGCATACAGATGGAGGTAACCAGCTCTTCATCTGCACTACCAAAACTAACCCTGTTCTCAAGCTGCTAGACATTTTTGCAAAAAGAAAGCCATTAGTTGAATGTGCATTACCTGTCAGCGTAAACCAACATTGCCTTACAGCAAATTAATTAAACTGCGCTCTTGGGCAATGTTTGCTAACGTCTGCCTGATTCAATCCTCCTTCAGACCTTCAGCAAAAACTTCAGGCATGGAGGAGAGTGGAAGCTGTGCTGCTGGCCATATTTCCTTGGGCTAGATCTACAGTGTCTTTTATTGGTATTGACGTGCATGGATAATCCATGAAGTGCATGGATTCTCTCTGTCCCATCAGCCAGGACAGATAGACTGGTGGGGACGAGGGAGAGGACCTTTTCTGTGGTGGCCCCCACTCTGTGGAACTCCCTCCCTAGGGAACTCCATCACGCCCCCTTTTTAATGAACTTCCGTCATGCATTAAAAACGTGGTTGTTCAGGCAGGCATTTGGGGTGGGTTAGGGTATTTTAGAAAATGTTTTTATTGTAGAATTTTATTGTTTTAAACTGTTTTATTGTATGCTGTACATCGCCCAGAGTGGCTGGGTGACCAGCCAGATGGACGATTAATACATTTAATAATAAATAAAATAACTGTTGGGGTATATTACACATTCCGCATTCCGCTTTTCTAGTGTTATTTCCTGCTTTTTATTCTGTATTATCCGAAATACCACAACAGATGACACTGTATGTGCTACGAGGTATAAATGTGCAAGGGGGATATAGTGTTACCATGATGGGATCATATCGAGGTAGATCTAAGTGCTCAAAGTGTTTCCCCAATGTTTACTTTTTTCATGTCTGTTCACTTGCTGTTTCCCCCTGCCCAGTCAATCAGGGAGCATCAATGGCTACTAGTCTTGATGGTGATGTGCTACCTCCAGTATCAGAGGCAGTGAGCCTATGTGCACCAGTTTCTGGGGAACATGGGCAGGAGGGTGCTGTTGCACTCATGCCCTGCTTCTGGGTATCCGGTCAACTGCTGGTTGGTCATTGTGTGAACAGAATGCTGGACTAAATGGACCCTTGGTCTGATCCAGCAGGGCTCTTCTGACATTCTTAAGGCAGCTTTCTGCCCCCTCACTTACAGGGAGAACCAGCTGCTGGGGAACATGGGCAGGAGGAACCCTTGTTCTGGGTTCCTGGTCAACTGCTGGTTGGTCATTGTGTGAACAGAATGCTGGACTATATGGACCTTGGTCTGATCCAGCAGGGCTCTTCTTATGTTCTTAAATTCACATATGACTAGAGTTAGAGAGAAAGGATGGCAGGGAAGTCTCCTTGCCAGCCCCAACTTGACAGGTGTTTTAGTGTGCATAACAAAATTATGCATGGAGTGGAGAATGTAGATAGGGAGACATTTTTCTCCCCCATAATAACTAATGGGGCTATCCCGTAAAGCTGATTGGTGGGAGATTCAGGACAGATCAAAGGAAGTCCTTCACACAGTACATAGCTAAACTATGGAATTTGCTACCGCAAGACATAGCGATGACCACCAAGTTGGGTGGCTTTCAAAGGTGGTAGACAAATTCCTGGAGGAGAAGGCTATCAATGGCTACTAGTCCTGGGGGCTATATGCTGCCTCCAGTATCAGGGGCAGCATGCCTATGTATACCAGTTGCTGGGGAACATGGATGGGAGGGTGCTGTTGCACTCGTGTTCTGCTTGTGGGTTTCCCGTGGGCAGCTGGTTGGCCAGTGTGTGAACAGAATGCTGAACTAGCTCAACCCTTGGTCTGATCCAGCAGGGCTCTTCTTAGGTTCTTATGTGTTGAAAAGCCAATCAGATTTGGCATTCAAACATCATTGAAAGGAAATGTAGCCAATTCAGAGAGAAGGCAAAGCTTTCTGTAGCACATCGCCCTCCCTTCATATGAGCAGGGAAAGGGAACACATGTTGGATTTTGAGGGGAGGAGCCGAGTGTGACTATTACTTCTGCCATGTCGGTAAAATGGTTGAGTTCTGTTGGTATCCCCCCACCCACCAAATCAGTGAATGTGGATTCCAGTTTTCATTGAAAAGATCACTGACAATACCGTGGAGAAAGTCTATTTGGGTTTACTCTAATTTGATCTATTTTGGTCCTGAAGAAGAATCAATGGCGTTGATTTCAAAGTTGCTTTAAATGCCCTGTATTTGCAGCGGCTACTGCTGTGACATTTTCTTCCTTCTTCTTTCTGAATCTTTCATCTGACCCAAACATCAAAAGGGAATCACTAGCATGCCCCCTTTTATCTTCATTTTAGTTTGAAAACTTGATAATTTTTTTAATGGAATTCCATAAGCTGATTTTGCAGCTTCCCCCAATGAGTCTGAAGGATGCATTGCAAATGTTAGCACATTAAACTCTTTGTTGTCTTTCTTCTCTTCCCCCCACCACACTAGTCTGGGAATAATTTTGCTTTTCTGGAAAATTAACATAATACTAGACTAGGTTTCTGAAAGACAGATGGCATTTCTTCAGTTCTAATTATTACCTTCAACCTTTGTTGTTAGGTCTACAGGTGGGGCTGCAACAAAATGTTGCAGAGTATCTTCCCTCCTAACAGAAGAGCTCCTGTTCAGGGTTCCAGCCAGCTGTGCCCTCCAAACAGGGCTTTCCACTCCTTCACCTCCTCCCACAGGCTGTGCTCCATTTTACTTTTCCAGGGGTCACTCTACATTGCATGGCTATTTATTGGGTTGCTTGGAGGTGTTTTTTTGTGGAGGTTTTTTTGTTGTTGTTTTGCCTAGTATTTTGTTTATTTTGGGGAAATAGTTTTGCTACCCTCAGAGTTGCCCTGAACATGATGATGCCTCCCTCTTGCTTCCAAATGGCCCCATTCCAGCTACGATCCTGTCGGCACTCAACAGGTGCGTTTCTTATTAGAGGGAGTAATGTCTAAAGGCAGCTGCAGTATTTGTCCTATTGTTGTGAACAATTTGCCGTTGCAGTTGTATGTGTGTATCTTGGGTAAACTCCAAGACAGGCACACCTTGCTTGGGGGTGGGCATATCCCAAATCATCCATAAGATGAACATATGAAGTTGCCTTATCACACGGTTGATCCATCAAGTCTAGTACCGTCCGACTGGCTCTAGCCCTGCAAGTGCGATCGGCAAAACCGGGCCCCTGCTGATCACAGCAGAGACCCCACCATCCGCAGTCCCTGGATGTGCCCCCCCTCTTTGTTCTTACTTGTGTGCTATCCTACCCCTTGGCCTAGAGGTAGGGATGTACAGACTGTGTAAAATCCACTCCGTCTGTGTTTCATGGATTGCCAGGTGCCTTTCGTTCCATTGTCCGCCCACAGACGGATGCAAATATTTTCCCCCCCCATCATGCAGAAAAATACGCAAATAATTATGTGAGTATTTACATAAGTATTTACATCATTCACCTTAGTATCTAACATTTAGCATATTGTCCCCCATGCCAGTCAACGTTTCCTCAGCAGAAACGTACGTATGTTCCTATGAATTTATATGCGTGAATTTCGGGAAAGTCAAAAAAGCGTCTGAAAGTCCACGGACTCTGCGCGGCCTGAAGGGGTCGATCCATAGCGGATTCCACAGGTCGGATTCTTAGATATCTGAGTTCATTTTAGTGCATCTCAGATTTCTTCAGCATCCCTACATAGAGGGGATCATGAGAGAGTGATGGCAACAGCAGCAAGGATGAACAGTCTCGGTTGCCTCCACCACCCCTTCCTTATTTTATTTATTTATTAAATTTATTACTTGCCCATCTGGCTGGTCACCCAGCCACTCTGGGCAATGTACAATAATAAAATAGTTTAAAACAATAAAACTCTACATTAAAAACATCATATTTCTAAAATTACCCTAACCCACCCCAAGTGCCTGCCTGAACAACCACGTTTTTAATGCGTGGCGGAAGCTCATTAAGGATATTTATTTATTTATTTATTTCAATCAAATCATCCTGGGGCAATCTACATTACAACTTTAAACTGGTTTCAAACCTGTTTTTAGCGATTACGGCTATCAAATACAGGAATTCTGGGAATTTTAGCTCTAGGAAGAGGGGCCGCTTGGGCAAGGGACAGGAGTCTCTAGCAAAGAATTCTCAGTACCCTCATGAAACTGCAGGATCCCTTTAGATAAACTGGTTTGAAACCAGTTTGAAGTTGTAATGTAGATTGCCCCCCCTGTTTTTCAGCCTTTTCACACACCAACACAACTTACATCATGCAATCAAATAATATCAAGATACAGACTGCAACCGTGAGAATAGTGAGAACAGGAGCAGCTTCAGATTGCCCCGTATTGCTACCCCAACATAGTTGCAGTTGCCCTGATGGGAGCCCAACCCAAAGGCACCCCTCTCCCCTTCCTGATTTCCCAAAGCAGCTGTGTGAAGCCTTCTGGAATGTGAAATGGCCCACCCTCCCCGGTCTGGTTTACATTGTCTTTACTTTCCACGCTCCAAAGTCCTTCACATCTGCATGACAGGTAGTAAATTCAGCAGGTCACCATGCTGGGTCAAGGCATCTGGTGTGTGTGTGTGTGTGTGTGTGTGTGGATGTGTGTCTTCTGCATTCCCTACAATGGTAACTGGTGAAAACGGGCTCTCGGTGTGCGTGGTCAGCAAGGAGGTGGCAGAGATGCTATTTGGGAGGCTGAGGGCCAACTGGAAGAAAGGAGCCCACATTGAGATCCACCCCCATATAGGGATATACGGACTGTGTAAAATCTGCTCCAACTGTGTTTCGCGGATTGTCAGGCACCTTTCGTTCCATCGTCCGCCCGCAGACGGATACAATTTTTTTTTGTCATGCAGAAAAATACGCAGATAATTACGCAAATATTTACATAAGTATTTCTGTAATTTACTTCAGTACGTAACATTTAGTGTCTTGTCCCCCATTCCACTCAATGTTTCCTCAGCAAAAACATACGTATTTTTCTATGGATTTATATGCGTACATCTTGGGAAAGTAAAGAAAATCTTCTGTAAGTCCGCGGACTCGGCAAGGCCTGTGGGGGTTGCTCCGCAGTAGATTCTGCAGGTCAGATGCTGAGAAATCCGAGCTCATTTTAGTCCATCTCAGATTCTTCCAGCATCCCTACCCCCACATGCTGGAGCAAAATCTCGGTCAGAGGGCTCTCCAGTAGTTGCCTTTAATCTGAAGTTGTTGGAAATGGAGGCTGGTCGTCCTGCACTTAAAGCAGCTGAGTTACGTTAGGGATGTTGCAACTGCCCGGCATGGGGGTGGAGTCTGCCATGCTCCCTCCCCTTCTTGGCCCCCCAGACCCAGCACGCTGAGCCACCACAACTTTCCAGACCCCATGCACAAGTGGGTCCGGCAGCTGCCCACTTTCTCCTGGATAGGGGTGTATGAACCCCACTTACCGTTCCGCTCTGGGGTCCCCTGGTTGTGGGGGAGGCGATCTGTCCCTCCCCCTGGAATCCTCCCTGGCCAGGGCCGCTCTGCGGCAAGTCCACAGAGCTGCTGGCCAGGGCCGCCCGCAGCCGGACTTCTGTCCGCTGCCGGGGTGCGGCTGCAAATGGCATCTGGCATAGGGGACGCCATTTGCGTCCTTGCCCTTGGCCATGATTGGCTACGTAAATATTTACGTAGCCTATCATGGCAAAGAGCAGGGACACAAATGGCGTAGCTCTTTTTGTGATTGGCTACATAAATATTTATGTAGCCAATCATGGCCAAAGGCAGGGATGCAAATGGCGTCCCCTACGCCGGACGCCATTTTGTTCTGCAGCCCAGCAGCGGATGGCTGCGGAACGAAGATGACGGACCTGGACCAGGTAGGGTCCATCCCAGGTAGGGTCCATCCCGGGGGGATTTTGGGGGGTGGCGGGGGGGGATAGTCCATTCTGTCATGGACTTTGATTCTTTAGAATCCGGCCTCACTGGAGTCTGTGGCAGATTTCTCTGCCATCCCTACTCCAAGAGCCACCATTCTGCATAAAGATGAAGGCTCGGGTATTTCCATACATTTCTGTAATTGGAGGCCATAAAGGAGCCATTTCTGCAACACTTCAAGCAGTGGTGGGGCAGGAGGAAGATGTGAGGGCCTTCCCTTTCATCCCCCTCCTGCCCTGCCGGTGCCCCTGCTGCCACGGTAGCTAAGACAGGCTCCCTCCTCCTCCCCTCATCCTGGCTACCATGGTGGCAGTGCTGCCCAAGGAGAAGACGGGGCACAAGAGGGGCTGTGCTTCCTTCTCATCCTTCTCCTGTCCCACCACTGTCTGTAATGTAGTGGGAAATGGTCCCTTTACAGCCACCATTTCCACAACCTTAGATGTACGGAAATCCTGAGGCACCACTTTTACGCAACATCGTGGCTCGGGGAGGAAGTGGGCGGCTGCTGGACCTGCTTGTCAGGTGCACGGGTCTGACCAAGCATGGCAGCTCGACAAGCGGCTCCGGGGCACGTGGGCAGGGGTGGTGACTGATGGGGCACCTGGGCAACCAGGATGGGGGTGAACCCATCCATCCTTAAACCACATCCCCTCTGAAGGGGCACCCACAAAACATCCCCCTCAGCCTCTAATTGCATTGCAGGAGTGTGTGTGTGTGTCATTTCAGCTATAATACGGGCTGTTCGGCTTTTGTTTTTTCGCTGTCAGGAATGGATTCGGAGGTGGTTCCTTTGGAATCACTATGCCAAATTGCCACAATAGGAAAAGGTGATCCGTAAACCATTGACCCCAAGAAGACGAACAAAGAATCATGATCTGTCAATAGCGGCATGTCGATAGATAAATGATGGTGTGTCGATAGATAATGTTTCAAACGTTACGGTGAATAATGATAAATTGATAAAGTAGGATTGATTAAAAATTGGGCACACTCCAGGCCTCCCTTCCCACATTGGCTTCAGGACCGTTGGTGGTGGTGGAGCTCCTGCTAAACCCGATGGAGTGATGCAAGATGCTCCAAACCATATAAGAGCCATTGGGGCTAAAACCAGGAACCAGCAGATATGTCCTCAGTGGGGTGACCCACCAAGGATGCAGGCCAGCAGAGGGTTTACTGGGTGGTGAAGTGTTCCACTTTGGCCCTGGGGTTATGATTTCACTTAGGACAGTCATTGGCTACCCCCTGACCTGGAAGTTCCACACAGTCTTCCAGGTCAGGCTGGAACATTGTCTGGGCGACCACAATATCCAAGGGGGTTGGACTCGATGGCCTTGTAGGCCCCTTCCAACCCTACTATTCTATGAATATCTCACAGTTTCCAACTAGAGCTATGATCAAACAGCCCCTTGAATGTCTCCACCCCCTTCGTGGGCAGGACAAATATGGGGACCGTTTCACCAAATTTCTCCAAGGGGAGGAGAAATTCTCCAATAATTTCTCAGGGGTGGCGCTCACCATTAGTAGTGACAGGGGCATGCCTTCTTTCTTTTCTTCCTTTTCTTTCCAGTTGTGGTTGTTTAGCTGCTGCATGCTACTATCCGCTACCCGGCTGTCTTTTTTCTTGATATTCCAGTTGCCTGTAATATTGTGTACAGATTGTATCAATTCTATTCTGTCTGCATTTCATGGATTGTCGGGTGCCTTTTGTCCCGCCATCCGCCCATCCCTGGACGAATCCAATCTGCGAGAGTTTTGCATGTATTCTATCATTCATTTTGTATCAATCTACAATTTTTAAAGCATGATAATCATCGTTGTTTTTGTTGTTGTTGTTGTTACAATTAATTACATTTTTATACCGCCCCATAGCCAGACCTCTCTGGGTGGTTTACAGAAGTTAAAACATTAAATACAATATAAAAAGTTTAAAAGCCATTTACATGAAAGCACACAGACAATATACATATACAACATATAACGAAAAACAACTTTGAACAGTCAGTCAGAATGAAAGACATGCCCAGGACCAATTAAAACTCACCATGTGCTGCCAAATGCCTGGGAAAAGAGAGAGGTCTTAACCTGGTGCTGAAAAGATAATGTTGGCACCAGGCAGACCTTATCAGGGAGCTTGTTCCACAGATGGGGGGCCACCACTGAGAAGGCCCTCTCCCTTGTAGCTGCCTTCTGAGCTTCTCTTGGAGGAGGCACTTGTAGGAGGACCTTAGATGCTGAACATAGTGTCTGGGTAGGTTCATTTCGGGAGAGGTGTGCCGTCAGGTATTGCGGTCCCAAGCCATGTAGGACTTTATAGGTTAAAGCCAGCACCTTGAATTGAGCCTGGAAGCATATAGGCAGCCAGTGCAAGCAGGCCAGAGTTGGTCTTATATGTGCCAACCTTCTAGTCCCAGTTATCAATCTGGCTGCTGCGTTTTGCATGAGCTGCAGCTTCCGAACCATCTTCACAGGCAGCTCCACGCAGAGTGCATTGCAGTACTCTAACCTGGAGGTTATCAGAGCATAGACAGAGCATAGATAACCTGAAGCCAGGTTATCCCTGTCCAGAAAGGGGCCAAAGTCGGTAGAAGGCACTCGGTGCCACTGAGGCCACCTGACCGTCAAGTGACAAGTATGGTTCCTGGAGCTATGGACCTGCTCCTTCAGGGGGAGTGCAACACCATCCAGAACAGGTTGAACACCCTCCATCTGGTCAGAAGAACCACCCACCAACAACATCTCAGCCCTGTCTGGATTGAGCTTCAGTTCATCCAGTCCATTGTTGCACCCAGGAACTGATTCAGCACATCAGCAGCCTCACCAGAAGAAGATGAAAAGGAGAAATACAGCCGCACGTCCTCAGTTATATGTAACTTTCCCTAAGATATATGTGCTTGTGTGCAACTTTTAAGCCGGAAACTGCCTTGCAAAATTCAGAGAAGTTCTCGATGTGAATTGTTTTTCTATCTAAATAGTAGTCCAGGAAGTTCAAATTAGGTCAGTTTGCTTAAAAGTGCAAACCACATGTAATTCTCTCCTCTCTATACTTCTGAGATGACATGTATAGGATTGCTCCGTAACTCACTAGGCCAGTTGTTCTGTTCTGTAAAATAATACTTCTCAGTAACCCATCATCTCGCCCCAGCTATATGATCTAGATCCGTTTAATTTTTTTTTCTCCACACTGAGGCAGAGGGGAATAAAAAGATTTATCATTTCAATATTTTCAGTAAATGCCACTCTAATTTCATCCGGCTACTATGTGTGTTTTGCATTGCTAATGAATACCCCCAAATGCTACTTGGAATGTAACCAGCAGGTTCTGTGTGTAGCGCCTTCTGGGAGGATCCAAGAACAGAGATAGGATGAGGGTCAAACACCACCAAGCAGAATGTGAAAATTACATGGGGGTGGTGTGTGTGTGTGTGTGTGTGTGTGTGAGAGAGAGAGAGAGAGAGAGAGAGAGCATTCTGTGATTAATGGCATTGCTGGGTTTCAGCTTCATCAAAAGGATTTCTTTTTATGAGATTCTAAGGACTGCTGATTGCCATGCGAACCTATCCAAGGCCATGGCATCTATCAAGTGACCAAGGAGGAATGGGAGTTAATTACTCAGCAGTGGTTATTCTGATATAACTAATGATTGGATCGTTAAATGTTTAGTACCTTTTTTTTATGCCCCTATCCTTTGTAATTGGGGCTACACATCCATGGAGTATTTAAACCAATAAAAAGAAGAAAGGTGGTCTAAATTTTAAAAGCTGGAAAGTCTTAAATAACTTCTTGTCTCAGAGTGTCAAGACTACCTTTGGTCCTCCACCTCCTCCAAACTTGGGTGGGATAGCTAATACCCTGGAGGACGGAAACAGAATTCAAAATGATCTTGGCAGGCTGGAGTGCTGGGCTGAAAACAACAGAATGACATTTAATAGGGACAAATGCCAAGTTCTGCACCTAGGAAAAAGAAACCAAATGCACAGTTACAAGACCGGGGATAGTTGGCTCAACAATACTACAAGCGAGAAGGATCTTGGAACTGTTGTAGATCACAAGCTGAATATGAGCCAACAATGTGATGTGGCTGCAAAAAAGGCAAATGCTATTTTGGGCTGCATTAATAGAAGTATATTTCCAAATCACATGACGCACTAGTTCCCCTCTACTCAGCACTGGTTAGGCCTCTGTGTCCAGTTCTGGGCACCACATTTTAAGAAGGATGCAGACAAACTGCAGAGGGTTCAGAGGAGGGCAACGAAGATGATCAGGGGACTGGAAACAAAGCCCTACGAGGAGAGACTGAAAGAACTGGGCATGTTTAGCCTTGGGAAGAGAAGACTGAGGGGAGATATGATAGCACTCTTCAAGTACTTGAAAGGTGGTCCCAGAAAGGAAGGCCAGGATCTCTTCTCGATCATCCCAGGGTGGAGGACACGGAATAATGGGCTCAAGCTACAGGAAGCCAGATTCTAGCTGAACATCAGGAAAAACTTCCTGATGGTTAGAGAAATATGACAATGGAACCAATGACCTAGGGAGGTGGTGGGCTCTCCTATGCTGGGGGCATTCAAGATGAGGCTGGACAGGCACCTTTCAGGGATGCTCTGACTTAGATTCCTGCATTGAGCAGGGGGTTGGACTCGAGGGTCTTCTAAGCCTCTTCCAACCCTCCTATGCTATTATTCTATGATTCCACGTGATGATTTTCTGTCTCACCCCCAAGTGACTCTCACCCCCACAATGATGTCTCCTTGTAGTCATAACTGGAGCTCCTCTGAGCCCTCATGAAGCTTGCCAAATTATCTAACCATTTACATGTGGAACTGGTGTGTTTGGGAACACCAGTTCTGTATTGTAAAGCAAGCAGCTTTCAGGATGAGGACATTTCTCCTTGTAGATATACAAATGACTCTCTGGTCCATTTCTGCTGAAGGTTCAGGCGGGTGGCCTGCAGCTGCTCTCTCTACAGGCCGCTGAGCCCTGAGCAGTCTTGGCAGTTCCCCCCCACCCCACTGTTCAGCTGATCAGCCATCAGCTGAGCTGTGGAGAAAAGATTGCTGTGCTCAGCCTGGGGGCAATGATCTTCATTGAGATCACTGGGAATGGGAGACTTCACCTTCCACTCCATTAGTGATCCTGATGTTTCTGTGATGGAGGACATTACCTCATCATTAGCATTGAAGACAGATCCAAATGCCGGTCCGGCCAGATTTTGTACATGGAATGGGAGGGGTGCCGCCTTGTCCTTCACCTCAGGCAGCAAAATTTATTGGGCTGGTCTTGCCTCTGAATACTTTCTGGGGAACAGCAGTGGGAAAGTGCTATTTATTTATTGCATTTATATCCTGCCTTTTTTCCTCCTTAAGGAACCCACGGCAGCATACATAGTCCTCCTTCTCCTCTATTTTATCCTCATAGCAACAAAGCAACAACCCTGTGAGGTAGGTTGGGCTGAGAGTCTGTGACGGGCCCGAAGTCACCCAGTGAGCTTCCATGGCTGAGTGGGGACTCGAACCCAAATCTCCTGACTCCTAGTCCAACACTCTCACCACTACACCACGCTGGCTCTCATGTACTGTTAAGGGGCTTCCCAGAGGCATCTTACTGGCCACTCTGGGGAAGATAAGATGTTGGTCAAGCCTTTGGTCTGATGCAGCAAGGCTCGTCTTATGTTGCTAAAGTAAAGGAAGGTATATTGCCCCAGCTGTGGGCTTTGAACTCTTAGGCTAAGAGGTGCCAAGCTAGTGATACATCAGATCCAGGTTTACTTACAAAGATATACTTTATTGAGTAACTTACAGCATACCAGGCGTATGCAATGGTTGGATCAGACAGCTTCTCTGAACCCAGAGCCATGAGGTAACATGGGTTTTCTACCATACAAGTTAGCAGTGAAGCAGCAGGACAGCAGCAAGCGCCCCCTAGTGTTCATTCCCAGCATAGACTCGCCGGGCTTGGTTCTCAGCACAGCCACCTGCAGCTCACCATAAACACACAGCTTCACTTCTAGGGTTGGCGGAGAATTTCTCCCCGAAACTTCGGGGGGCCGAGCGCCAACGTGTTCGGCCCCCCGAACAAGTTTCGGGGAGAAATCCTCCGAACCCCCCCTGCCCCCCGCACCCCCCCGGGACGGGACTTACCTTCGCCGAATGTCCCTCCCGGCGGCGGGTCCGGCTGGCGGTTCGGCGGGTGTTCGAGCGGGGCGGGAGCGGCAGCCGGTCTTTCGACCGGCTGCCGCCGCCACCATTGCAATAAAAGAAAAAAAAAAAAAAACGCCCCCTGATAGGCTACGTGACGATTAACGTAGCCTATCACGGCTAGATTTGCAAAGTCAGCCGTGATAGGCTACGTCAATCGTCACGTAGCCTATCACGGGTGACTTTAAAAAAAAAAAAAAAGTGTGTACGGATAATGGCGGCCCCCATAGGGAGCCGCCATTCCCGTTCCTTATTTGGTCGCTGTAGTCTACGTAAAGATTTACGTAGACTACGGTGAAAATAAGGGCAACGCTATTTGCGTTGCCCTTATTTTCGCCGTAGTCTACATAAACATTTTCGCCGTAGTCTACATAAACATGTTCCCTGCACCTCCTTCTAGGGATGTACGGATCGTGTAAAATTCATCCCATCTGTTTTTCGCGGTTTGTCAGGAGCCTTTCCGTCCGTCATCTGCTCATCCATGGAATCGGATTTCTTTTTTTTTCGTTTCTGACTTTGCACTAATTCACATATGCACAAAAGCGCAGTCGTGAAAATGCGCATGTGCGGAAATACGCACATTCCCCCCAGTTGTGCATTTTCACGCTTTAGCTTATGGGGGATAGCCAGGGTTTGTTTGTTTGTTTTTTAAATCCATATTTTTTTATGATGCGATTTGCTCAAAATTCTTGAAGGTTGGAAAAAGAGTCTGCAACTCCGTGAAACCCACCCAACTGGGGGAAAGCCAGTCCACTGTGGAATCCACAGATCAGATTCATGAAAATTTGAATGGATTTGGTTCCATTGAGGATGTCTCCGGCATCCCTACCTCCTTCCCCCACTGTCACACTGACAGAAACATACCCGCCCCCCATACACACGCACACAGTGAGTAGGGATAGGATCTCTGGAATGGAAGGCTTTAACCTGAACCTGCCCCTCCCCCAGGACTCCTAATGAAGCCAAGGTTGCTTTCCCCACACTGGCTATCGCAGCATGAGAACAGCTATCCTGGCATCTTCAGGATAACACCTACCCAGTCTGCTTCCATAAGATCAAAGCCTCCCCCCACAGTGATCCTAAAATAGCCCAAAACATGGTTCTGATGCTGATAATGCCATCTAGGGATGTACGAAAGTCACTTACCTTTGCGGAGCTTGGATTCGCGGTGGGGGGGAGGCGCTCCGTCCCTCCCCCCGGAATCCTCCCTGGGCCGGCTCCGCTCCGCGGTGGCTCTGCGGAGCCACCAGCCAGGGCCGTCCGCAGCCAGAGTTCCAGCCACGGATGGGCTGCTGCGGATGCAAATGGTGGCCACTGTAGAGGCCGCCATTTGCATCCTGCAAAGCTGCCGTGATAGGCTACGTATTTACGTATCCTATCACGGCAAGCCAAAAAAAAAAAAGCGTTACGCAAATGGCGGCAGCTACGGCGGCCACCATTTGCGTTCCCTAGTTTTAGCCGTTTTAGCCTCCACAAATATTTACGTAGGCTATTACAGCAAAAAACAAGGCAAACGCAAATAGCGTAGTGGGCGCCATTTGCGTTCCTCCCCCCCCCGTTTTAGCCTACGTAAATATTTACTTAGGCTATTACTGCGAAAAAAATGGAACGCAAATAGCGCCCACTACACTATTTGCGTTCCCCTTGTTTTTCGCCGTAATAGCCTACGTAAATATTTATGTAGGCTAAAACAGCTAAAAATAGGGAACGCAAATGGCGGCCACTGTAGCCGCCGCCATTTGCGTACACTGTTGTTGGGTTTTTTGGCTTGCCGTGATAGGCTACATAAATACTTACGTAGCCTATCACGGCCTCCCCAGGCACACAAAAGGCGTCCCTGCGTTAGCTGTGATAGGTTACGTTAATTATTTATGTAGCCTATCACGGCTATGATGAAGTGAATGGTGGCCGCAGGTAGGGATGTCAGAGAATTCCACGATAGATTTTGGTGAGGCCGAATGCCAGTGCATTCGGCCCCCCGAAATCCATTGGGGAACGGCCTGCCATCCCCCCGCCCCCCACGGATCCCCCCCAGCATGAGACTTAACTGGGGCGGATGTTCCGGACAGCGGCGGCTCTAGCGGCAGCTTCAGCGGCGGCGGCAGCAGCAGCTGGTCTTCTGACCGGCTGCTGCCGCTGCCATTTGCAGTCTGGTCTTTTTCTCTCTCCCCCCCCCCATAGATGTGATAGGCTATGTAAAGACTTATGTAGCCTATCACGTCTGGGTTAAAAAAAACCCAAAAAAACTCACATGCAAATGGCAGCGGCTACAGCCGCCGCCATTTGCGTTCCTTATTTTTCGCCGTCTTAGTCTACGTCAATATTTACGTAGACTAAGACGATGAAAAGAAAGGGGAACGCAAATAGCGCACAGTATGCTATTTGCGTTCCCCTTTCTTTTCTTCGTCTTAGTCTATGTAAATATTGACGTAGACTAAGATGGCGAAAAATAAGGAATGCAAATGGCGGCACCCATAGCCACCGCCATTTGTGTACGCGTTTTTTGTTTTTTGTTACCCAGAGTCCTCCGCGGCCGGAAATCCGGCTGTGGACGGCCCTGGCCTGGGCCTGGCCGGCTGCTCTGCAGAGCCGCTGCGGAGCACAGCCGGCCGTTGAGGATTCCGGGGGGGAGGACCGGATCGCCTCCCCCCCGTTGAGGATTCCGGGGGGAGGGATGGAACGCCTCCCCCCCCATGAACAGAATCCGCAAAAAGGTAAGTGACTTTCGTACATCCCTACCTCCACTGAACCTGAAGGCAGCAGGCTAACTTGAGGGATGCAGGGTAGGCTTCAAGGCACACGGCTCTCTCCTTTAACACCATGCTGCTGCCTCCCAGCATCTGCCGCCTGAGGCAACGGCCTCCCCTTGCCTAATGGTAGGGCCAGCCCTGTTCAAAGGCATACAGAGAAGGCCTTGCAGAGGGCCTTCTCTGCAGTGGCCTCACATCTTTGGAGCAAGCTGCCATCAGAGGTCCGCCATGCTCTGTCATTGCAGGCTTTTAAGAAGGCCTTGAAAACATATTATTTTACCTCGGCCTTCTCTTGATATGCTATTGTTGCTGTTAATGCTGTTAACATTGTTGCTGGCTTTATTGTCAGCTTTTATTGTTTTTATTGTTTTTATGTTTTTATCACTTTTAATATTTTAAAAGTTTTTATGTATTTTATTGCTGGAAGCCACCTTGGGAGGACTTCTGCCCTGAAAGGCAGCCAAGAAATATTTTAAATAAAATGAATAACACAAAATAAATACTGAAATATGGCCATCATGAACAGCTAGATGACTGACTGGGCTGTGGAACTGCAATGTGACAGTGCCACAAAGTGAATTTTCAGTAAGAGTAGGAACGATTGCCCTTGTTCTCTGAACAGATGTTGAGGAATGCAAAAATAATGCTGAAAGGGAGGACACTTTTCATTAGGGAAACAATGTTCACATTTGAGATTATCCCTGGTTCTCTCCCGCTCCCCATTCCATTTTTCTGGGACATCAGGAATTACAACATCTATTAATGAGATGTTTGGTTTCATAAATTAAACTTGACTTGGGGACATGGCTTTGGTTCACTCTCGGGGCTTAAGACTGCCATTTTAATAGTTGCTAGCTACCTTTCCAATTAAAGTTAGGGCATGCACTTCTAAATCAATCCTTACATGTTCTGTCTGCGAACGAGCATGGGGGGGGTGTTTCAAGAGACTGTTACCCAAAGTTCAAATTTGCTAGCAAATGTTAGATGTTGACAAATCATGGAATCTAGGATAAAGTCTGGAACACATGGGAAATGGTAATACTGCAGGAACCGGATGAAGGTTAATGCGACAAAAGTCTGTCATTTGTACAGCATGCAGTCAGCTTGCCACTCAACCGGTTCTGAACTAGGTAGGAGATAATGAGCAAGGTTTAACTCTAATTCTATTGCAATGCATAATTGAGCTGCATAATCGACAAGCAGTTTTTCCTGCATGCACGTACGTGTGTGTGTGTACATGTGTATAGATCTACTAAGACCCGTGTGCATGTTTAAAAACTTCTCTTGAATGTTGATGTCTTGAAATAAACCATTTCCCAAATATATTCGTTATCTTTTAAATGTGTGCATCCCATCTTACCATCCTGTCAACGGGCCACTAAAAGCAGATTAAAAATTAAAAATAACAATAATAGCAAGAACAACTTAAAACAGCTGTGGGGAGAGCAGTCCAGTGGCCCCTGGACAGTGTCTGGGGGGGGGGCATACGATAGTTCAGATTCGTGGATCCGAGGTTGGAGTCAGGGCTCCTCTCCCCTCCCTTTTGCAGCTGTCAAGGAGAGAACCATGCTAGCTGCCTCTCTGAGGTTGCAAAAGCAACCTTGGAGGGAAGGTAAAAGGGGTGTTCCTGTGGGTGGGGAGGGGGGATACTGGGGAGGTTGCCATATGAGGAATCCCCTGGCCTCCCCAGCCTCTTTCCCTCCCCCTCCCCGATGCTTCAGCTAGGCGGGCAAAAGTGCCAGCCTAGCTCAAATGCATAGCGGGAGGAGTGCAGAGGTGAAGACCTGCTCTGCATTGGAAGACTGGAAGGCCCCCCAGTTCGGATATTTGTGGCCATCCCCGTAGGACTGCAACCCACAGGGATAAAACCACAGGTAACACTTGCGTAAAAAATCAGGGAATTAAAAGCGCACACACACGAACAAGACCTATCCCAAGACATCATTCAAAGGAATGCTGAAAGAAGTCTTTACTCAGTGCCTAAAAAAGTATCATTTATTTATGTATTTATTTATATTAAATTTTTCTTGGCCACCTTTCAGGACAGAAGCCCTTGCGAGGCGACTCGCACCAATAAAATAGATAAAACCAGTTAAAATATTAAAAGCGATAAAAACATTTTGTTGTTTATTCGGTCAGTCGCTTCCGACTCTTCGTGACTTCATGGACCAGCCTACGCCAGAGCTTCCTGTCGGCCATTGCCACCCCCAGCTCCCCCAAGGTCGAGTCCGACACCTCCAGAATATCAGCCATCCATCTTGCCTTTGGTCGGCCCCTCTTCCTTTTGCCTTCCACTTTCCCTAGCATCAGCATCTTCTCCAGGGTATCCTGTCTTCTCATGATGTGGCCAAAGTACTTCAGTTTTGCCTTTAATATCCTTCCCTCAAGTGAGCAGTCTGGCTTGATTTCCTGGATTATGGACTGGTTTGATCTTCTTGCAGTCCAAGGCACTCTCAGAATTTTCCTCCAACACCACAGTTCAAAAGCATCTATCTTCCTTCGCTCAGCCTTCCTTATGGTTCAGCTCTTGCAGCCATAGGTTACTACACGGAATACCATTACCATAAAAACATAAACACAATAAAATAGTGATAAAAGCAACAATAAAAGCTGACAATAAAACCAACAGCAACAGCAAATACACCGATCGCAGCCATCATATTAAGAGAAGGACACAGTAAAATAATACAAGGCCACGGTAAAAAAAAATCCATCTTCAAGGCCACCTTAAAAGCCTGCAATGATGGGCCATGGCAGACGTCCAATGGCAGCTTGTTCCAAAGGTGTCGGGCCACTGCAGAGAAGGCCCTGTCATGTGTGGTCACCCACCTGACTGCTCTCATGGGTGGGCAAATGAGAAGGGCCTCTCTTTCTGATCTTAAAGTGCAGGCACATGGAGTCCACATGAACTCCTAGGCTGGAGGTTCCATAGCCTGTATGCTGTAACAGAGGTCTTGTCGTGTACCTACCTCTACTGAAAATGGGACACTGAGAAAGGCCTCTCCTAATAAGCTGAGCCGGTAGGCAGAGTCATATGGGAGGAAATGGTATTTTAAGCCGACCCTTTAAAAATAACTAAAATTGGCCTCTGGGAAAAGATGGCAAAGGGAGGAAAAGTACAAGGCTCTCACCTCTCCTCTCCTTGTGTGTCAGTACAGTTGCTTCAGCTGCAGCTTAGCACCCAGAGAAAGGGCAGAGCGTGTTTTTGGGTCTGGTGAGGAAGGGTTTTGGAGATGGACAGGCAGAGGGGAAGCCAGGAAACGTTCTCTGGCTTGGATTTATGACTGAGCCAGAGAAGCAGTCAGTGACTTTAAGAGGTCATTTGTCATTTGAGGCTGGCTTTTACAAGCCCCTGAAGTCTGTACCTGAGCCTGAGGGCTTTGCCACACAGGGCTTTCATCCTGCGATCAAGATTGGTTACTCATGGAAGTTTCTGGTTCCTTTACATGATGTTGTCAAGCTCCAGGGCCTCTCTTGTACTTTCTGACCTTTATCCTTTTTAAAAATTATTATTAAGATCACCAATAATGAGCTATTTAAATATTGCGAGTTGATTTTATCTGTGAAAAGAGGATGTGGTGGTATAACACAGCACCATCTAGTGGCTGTATAATGAAACATCTAGAGCTTACAGATAAAGGAACTGCTGGGGTGGGGGAGAGAAAAAAAAAGTGGGAGTGTGTGAAAAGAGGCGATCTTAATCCTGCAAAGAATACAGGGTATACAATCAAGCCTTTATCAATGTATAGTGGAAAAGGGGGGTGGAGTTTGGTTAGCAACTGCTCAGTAGGAGAACAGGGGTATGATAAGTGTGTCTCCATTTTGATGTTGGAGGATGTGTATGTCTGGGAAGTGGGGGCTTCTTTTGCATTTGTAGTCAAGAGTTTGATCCTTGTTGTTGCTTGAAGTATGTCCCTGGCCCTCAGTGTCTAGCACACCCAAGAGGCACTCCAGCGCACTTGAGTGGAGGAACAAGAGAGACTGAACCTCAGTTGGCTAGACAAGGAACAATGTGTTATCATGTGCGTGTTATAAGACCATAGTTAAAGCACTCATCAAACTGGCCGCACAAAGGTCAGTATCAAATCTGTCCTGCATTCCATTTGCCTTTTGCTTTATGGCCTTTTTATTCATCTGTGAAGAGATAATTGCTGTAAGTGGAATGTAGCCAAGGCCTGCTAGCTACACCTGTCATTGCTCCTTTTGTTTGCAGCCAAGGAGAGTTGGTTAAGGAATCCAATGGCCTGCGATCAAAAATGTCGTTGTTGTTCTGCCATTTTCTGTTTCCATGTCCAGAGAAGACAGGCCATCTGCCATGTTTGCATTCAAACCAAGAAAACAGAATGGAGACAGCTTCCTGTCAGCCGTCGCCACCCCCAGCTCCCCCAAGGTCGAGTCCGTCACGTCCAGGTATCACCTGTTATGTGATACTTTTAACTAGAGATGCCAATGACTGAGCCTGGGACTTTCCGCTTGCAAGGCATGTGCTCTGTCACTGAAAAGGCTGTCACAGAGAGGAAGGCCAGGATCTCTTCTCAATCATCTCAGAGTGCAGGACGTGGAATAATGGGCTCAAGTGACAGGAAGCCAGATTCCGGCTGAACATCAGGAGAAGCTTCCTGACTGTTAGAGCAATACAACAATGGAACCAATTCCCTAGGGAGCTGGTGGGCTTTCCCACACTGGAGGCATTCAAGTCGAGGCTGGACGGCCATCTGTCAGGGATACTCTCGACTTAGATTCCTGCACTGAGCAGGGTGTTGGACTCAATGGTCTTATAGGCCCCTTCCAACCCTACTATTCTATGATTCTAAATATACCCTCCATAATTGTACAGATTTAAACAGGAACCCTTGTAATTCCCCTGTTCTCATATCAGTGCCCCAGTCCCCCCAACCCAATTGCAGAAGGGTCCACTAGAGATACTTGAGGAATTCCATCTTCATGACTTTTTTGTGATTCCAGACTTGGTCCCCATCTCCTGGACTAACATGCAGATGGGAATTTAGTTATCTGTCAGCTTTCACACTCCCTGAATGTTTTAATGCAGGTCTCGGCTTAAACAGTCATATTAGAATAGGTTTATAAATGTGTATTTTTTTAGATAAATTAAGGTCAGGAATGTGTGATTCGATAGAGTTTTTTTTTTTAGAAATGCACATTTTGAGAGAAAATTATAGATGTATTTATATAATACATATTAAAATGTGTATTTAAATATGTACTAGATCTGAATGTTCATGTAGAGTTTTGTTCTTAATCACAGATTAATGTGGAAATGGGATGGAACTGACTTATGCGTGAACATATGGGAAAATGACAGAGACAGGAAATATACAGTTTCACCCATCCCACTGTCTCTTATATGGTGTGTAGTCATGTACCCTGGAGTACCCTGTTCTCTACTGGTTTCAAATGCATTTATTTATAGGCTATCTTTTCAGGTCGTTATTAGACATCAGGATCAGTGTTTTTTGGTATAAAGATTATATACAAATGTGACAAAATGTGATGGCAAGCTATCACCATTCAAGATACACAGCCTTTGCATAGCGTGAAATGGACTGCATATGTGACCAGAGACATGATGCGTCTACCTGCCTGCTTACCGTTTACTCAGCTTCATATTTACTGGACACTTAGTCCTGCTAAGTTCAATGGGACTTCCTCCTGAGTAATTGAGTTTAACATTGCAGACTTCTCTTCCCAGGGAAGAAGCTGCTACCCGCCCCCCCCCCCAAATAAGCACTCTAGCAGTCCAACCCTGACAACATTTTAAGAAGGCACCTGCAGAAGGCAGAAACAGGGGCAACCATTTTTCCAGGGTGAGAGAACAATAAGAGGAATTGTCCCTGGTAAATGTTATCCATCAACAGGAAGATCTGTTAGTCAAGGGAACACAGGGTGAAGGAAGACTACATAGATAAGGAAACCTGATTCTGTAGATTTCCCATCCCCACTGCCCAATCAAATGTCATTTCCTTGTCTATCTGTCACAAATTTGCTCATGGGATGACATCTTTATTCACTAGGGTCCCAGAGAAATAGGGAAGCTGGCAACTGTGGTGAGGACCAGGGAGAAATTCATTAAATGGAAGAGAAGCTGCCTTGAGTGCTATAGTTGGTAGAAAGGTGGGGCACAAATCAAATAAACAAGCACGGAGGCAGAGACACCTGGAGCTAAACAAGCAAGACCAATGTCCAGTTGGAATCAATGACCAATTGGAAGCATGGTCAGGTCAAGCCAGGATGACCCAATGGGCTGCCCAAATTCCTGGAGGAGAAGGCTATCAATGGCTACTAGTCCTGCTGGCTCTATGCTACCTCCAGTATCAGAGGCAGTATGCCTAGGTACCCCCTTCATGGATCACTGCCTTGTTGTGGCGAAGGGGCTTGCGTAACTCAGTGAAGCCATAAGCTATGCCGTGCAGGGCCACCCAAGACGGACAGGTCATGGCAGAGAGTTCTGACAAAATGTGGTCCACTGGAGAAGGAAATGGCAACCCACTCCAGTATTCTTGCCAAGAAAACCCCATGGAACGTATCACAAGGCTAAAAGATATGACGCCGGAAGATGAGCCCCTCAGGTCGGAAGGTGTCCAATATGCTACTGGGGAAGAGCAGAGGGTATTTCCAAGTAGCGCCAGAAAGAGTGAAGCGGCTGGGCCAAACCTGAAAGGACACTCAGCTGTGGATGTGTCTGGCGGTGAAAAGAAAATCCGATGCTGTAAAGAACAATATTGTTTAGGAACATGGAATGTCAGATCAATGAATCAAGGTAAGCTGGAGGTGGTCAAACATGAGATGGCAAGATTGAACATTGACATCTTGGGAATCAGCGAACTAAAATGGACAGGCATGGGCGAATTTAATTCAGGTGACCATCATATCTACTATTGTGGGCAAGAATCCCTTAGAAGAAATGGAGTAGCACTCATAGTCAACAAAAGGGTGGGAAAAGCAGTACTGGGGTACAATCTTAAAAATGATAGAATGATCTCAGTACGAATCCAAGGCAAACCATTCAACATCACAGTAATTCAAGTCTATGCCCCAACCACTGATGCCGAAGAAGCTGAGGTTGATCGGTTCTATGAAGACCTACAACACCTTCTAGAACTAACACCAAAAAAAGATGTCCTCTTCATCATAGGGGATTGGAATGCTAAAGTAGGAAGTCAAGAAATCACCGGGATAACAGGCAGGCATGGCCTTGGTGTACAAAATGAAGCAGGACAAAAGCTAATAGAGTTTTGCCAAGAGAACATGCTGATCATAGCAAACACTCTTTTCCAACAGCACAAGAGGCGACTCTACACATGGACGTCACCAGATGGTCAATATCGAAATCAGATTGATTATGTCCTTTGCAGCCAAAGATGGAGAAGCTCCATACAGTCAGTAAAAACAAGACCTGGAGCTGACTGTGGCTCAGATCATGAGCTGCTTCTTGCAAAATTTCGGCTTAAATTGAAGAACGTCGGGAAAACCACTAAACCGTTCAGGTATGACCTAAATCATATCCCTGATGAATATACAGTGGAGGTGAGGAATAGATTTCAGGGATTAGACCTGATAGACAGAGTGCCTGAGGAACTATGGACGGAGGTCCGTAACATTGTTCAGGAGGCAGCAACAAAATCCGTCCCAAAGAAAAAGAAATGCAAGAAAGCCAAGTGGCTGTCTGATGAGGCTTTACAAGTAGCTGAGGAAAGAAGGGAAGCGAAAAGCAAGGGAGAAAGGGGAAGATATACCCAACTGAATGCAGAGTTCCAGAGAATAGCAAGGAGAGACAAGAAGGCCTTCTTAAATGAACAATGCAAAGAAATCGAGGAAAACAACAGAATGGGAAAGACTAGAGATCTCTTCAAGAAAATTGGAGATCTCAAGGGAACGTTTTGTGCAAAGATGGGCATGATAAAGGACAAAGAAGGCAGGGACCTAACAGAAGCAGATGAGATTAAGAAGAGGTGGAAAGCATACACAGAAGAACTATACAGGAAAGATCTGAATGTCCCTGATAGCCATGATAGTGCGGTCACTGAACTTGAGCCGGACATCCTAGAGAGTGAAGTCAAGTGGGCCTTAGGAAGCATTAGTAACAACAAAGCTAGCAGAGATGACAGTATTCCAGCCGAGCTATTTAAAATCCTAAAAGATGATGCTGTTAAAGTGCTGCATTCAATATGCCAACAAATCTGGAACACTCAACAGTGGCCACAAGACTGGAAAAGGTCAGTTTACATTCCAATTCCAAAGAAGGGCAACGCCAAAGAGTGTTCAAACTACCGCACAATTGCGCTCATTTCACATGCCAGCAAGGTGATGCTCAAAATCCTACAAGCTAGGCTTCAGCAGTATGCGAACCGAGAACTACCGGAAGTACAAGCTGGGTTTCGAAGAGGCAGAGGAACTAGAGATCAAATCGCCAACATTCTCTGCATCATGGAGAAAGCAAGAGAATTCCAGAAAAATGTCTATTTCTGCTTCATTGACTACGCTAAAGCCTTTGATTGTGTGGATCACAACAAACTGTGGCAAATTCTTAAAGTGATGGGAGTACCAGACCACCTTACCTGTCTCCTGAGAAACCTGTACGAGGGTCAAGAAGCAACAGTAAGAACCAGACATGGAACAACCGATTGGTTCAAAATTGGGAAAGGAGTACGACAAGGCTGCATATTGTCACCCTGCTTATTTAACTTATATGCCGAGTACATCATGAGAAATGCCGGGTTGGATGAATCAGAGGTCGGAATTAAGATTGCCGGGAGAATTATCAACAACCTCAGATATGCAGACGATACCACCCTAATGGCAGAAAGCGAAGAGGATCTCAAGAGCCTCTTGTTGAGGGTGAAAGAGGAGAGTGCAAAAGCTGGTTTGAAACTCAACATTAAAAAAACGACGATCATGGCATCTGGCCCCATCACTTCCTGGCATATAGAAGGGGAAGAAATGGAAGCAGTGACAGATTTTACTTTCTTGGGCTCCAAGATCACCACAGATGGTGACTGTAGCCATGAAATTAAAAGATGCTTGCTCCTTGGGAGGAAAGCTATGGCAAACCTAGACAGCATAGTAAGAAGCAGAGACATCACCTTGCCGACAAAGGTCCGTCTAATCAAAGCTATGGTTTTCCCAGTAGTAATGTATGGCTATGAGAGCTGGACTATAAGGAAGGCTGAGCGCCGAAGAACTGATGCTTTCGAACTGTGGTGCTGGAGAAGACTCTTACGAGTCCCCTGGACTGCAAGGAGGTCAAATCAGTCCATCCTAAAGGAAATCAACCCTGAGTGCTCATTGGAAGGACAGATAATGAAGCTGAAGCTCCAATATTTTGGCCACCTAATGCGAAGAGAAAACTCCCTGGAAAAGACCCTGATGCTGGGAAAGACTGAAGGCAAAAGGAGAAGGGGACGGCAGAGGATGAGATGGCTAGATAGCATCACGGATGCAATGAATATGAACTTGAGCACGCTCCGGGAGAGAGCGCAGGACAGGAAGGCCTGGCGTGCTATGGTCCATGGGGTCACGAAGAGTCGGACACGACTGAATGACTGAACAACAACAACAACAACATGCCTAGGTACACCAGTTGCTGACAAACATAGGTGGCAGGGTGCTGATGTACTTGTGCCCTGCTTGTGGGTTCCTGGTCAACAGCTGGTTGGCCACTGTGTGAATGGAATGCTGGACTAGATGGACCCTTGGTCTCATCTGGCACGACTCTTCTTGTGTTCTTGTGTTCTTATGTTATCGAGGAGCCATATTGGGGCAACAATGTGTCCTCCAGAAGTTGTTGGACTCCAACTCCCATAATTTCTTACCATGGGTGGGGCTGAGGGGAGTTGAAGTCCAGCAACATATGGAGGGGCGAAGGTTACCTATGCCTGCTACATAGACGCAACCACTTAGGAAAAATACATGCACCTGACATAATCACATATTATCCCCCTGTTTACCAAGAGTCTTTTCCTCTCTCCTTCCTGTGTTATTTCACTTGTATCTTAAAACAAACCAAACCAAACAACAACAACTTTTTAAGCCCTTTGGAGGAAGGGATTATCCCCTCATCCTTTCTAAAGTGCCATATAGATGTATGGCACGATATAAATATTATTAAGTGCTACATTAGACGAGCCATTTTCTGTGAACCTTCAAGATGTTCCTTATGTTCTTCTAGCTTGTAGACACAAGAAATCTGTGTATTTATTCCTTCTGCTACTACTATCTTCAAAGCTATACCAGGGTAATGATGTGCTATATTCTGTATTACACATAGAATTGTCTCTCCTTGTCTAGGGTTTGGGGAGTCTTTCTATTTCCTGTCCAAGTCCCTTTCTCAGTTAATTCTGTTCTATTCCTGCATGTGTTTCAAAATGAAGCTTCCTTTCCATTATAATCCCTCCCTAGGTACTCTCTTCCCAAATGAGCATCATGTTAGCTAATCACTTTGCAACCAGCTCAATTAGTCTTTCAGTACTTCAGGCCCCATCCTCCCCTCCTTTTTTCCTGTATTGGGGTGTTTTAAGCTTTGCTTTGACTTAGATTGTTGCATTGAGCAGGGGGTTGGACTTGGTGGTGTTATAGGCCCCTTCCAACCCTCCTATTCTATGATTCTATGAAGCTGGACAGCCACCTGTCAGGGAGGCCTTGACTTGGATTCCTGCATTGAGCAGGGGGTTGGACTTGATGGTCTTAAAGATCCCTTCCAACCCTCCTATTCTATGATTCTATGAAGCTAGACAGCCACCTGTCAGGGAGGCCTTGAGTTGGATTCCTGCATTGAGCAGGGGGTTGGACTTGGTGGTGTTATAGGCCCCTTCCAACCCTAATATTCTATGATTCTATGAAGCTGGACAGCCACCTGTCAGGGAGGCCTTGACTTGGATTCCTGCATTGAGCAGGGGGTTGGACTTGATGGTCTTAAAGATCCCTTCCAACCCTCCTATTCTATGATTCTATGAAGCTAGACAGCCACCTGTCAGGGAGGCCTTGAGTTGGATTCCTGCATTGAGCTGGGGGTTGGACTTGATGGTCTTATAGGTCCCTTCCAACCCTCCTATTCTATGATTCTATGAAGCTGGAGAGCCACCTGTCAGGGATACTTTGGCTTGGATTCCTGCATTGAGCAGGGGGTTGGACTTGATGGTCTTATAGGCCCCTCCCAACCCTACTATGCTATGATTCCATGATTCTAAGTTAACAAAAGTCACTTCTGGCAAGACCCGAAAGGCTGCTTAAGCCCCTCCCTTAGGGAGGCCCCCTATTGTGTATGCTGCGGTGAGTGGCTATTCTGGCAGGGTGTCTCCAGCCACTCCCTAACTCCACCCTCTTAGACTGACAATATGCCCTTTCATTAACCAAGTTGCACCCCCCCTCCTCCTGGGAGGGGACCTGGTTTGTCACTGAGGGTGGGGGGGAGGTGGTGGTGTCTCAGCCTGGGCCAACTGTTTGTCAAGGCCTTGGAAAGATTCTTCTCCAATTCCTGGAGACTCTCGGGGAATGTCCTCCCCTGTTCTCTGGTGTAACTGTCCTAGTTCCGGTTCTAAATCAGAACTGGAATCATCAGAAACCGCAGGAGGCCTGGGTCGAATCCTGACAGTGTCCTGCCCCCACTCTGTAGACTTCTGAGTGGGATGCTGACCTTTCATGGAAGAAAAATGGTGCCCATTACATCAGGGAACTGAATTGCCATCCCCCCCAACCCCCCATTCTCAAGCTGCAAAGCATGGCAAAGTCAATGACCATTTTGTATCATCGCTAGTTTGAAGGGTAAATTTTGATCAGCAGTATGGAATTGAAAGGAAGGGCTTAAACATCCCCTCGCCACTGAACAAGTCAGGAATCAGGCTTCCTGCACTGAGCAGGGGGTTGGACTCGATGGTCTTGTAGGCCCCTTCCAACCTTATGATTCTATGAACATCAGGAAAAACTTCCTGATTGTTAGATAGGGATGGCAGAGAATTCCGCCATGGATCTCGGGGAGGCCGAATGCCAGTGCATTCAGCCCCCCGAAATCTATGGTGGAACGGCCTGCCCCCCCGCGGATCCCCCCAGGACGAGACTTACCTGGGGCGGATCTTCCGGGCGGTGGCGGCTCCAACGGTGGCTTCGGCGCCGGCGGCTGCGGTGGCTGGTCTTTTGACTGGCTGCTGCTGCCGCCGCCATTTGCAGTTTTTTATTTATTTTTTATTCACACGTGATAGGCTGTATAAGTTTTTACATAGCCTAAAACGACTGGGCAAAAAAAAAAGGCATACGCAAATGGCGGCGGCTATGGCCACCGCCATTTCGTTCCTTATTTTGGGCTGTCTTAGTCTACGTAAATAATTACGTAGACTAAGAAGGCGAAAATAAGGGGAACGCAAATAGCGTCCGCTACGCTATTTGTGTTCCCCTTATTTTCTCCGTCTTAGTCTACATAAATATTTACGTAGATTAAGACGTCAAAAATAAGGAATGCAAATTGCGGTGGCCATAGCCACCGCCATTTGCGTACCTGGTTCCCCTCCCCCCAGAGCCCTCCGCAGCCGGAAATCCGGCTGCGGACAGCTCTGGCCTGGCTGGGCCTGGCCTGCTGCTCTGCGGAGCTGCCGCGGAGCACAGCTGGCCGCGGAGGATTCTGGCGGGGAGGAACGGAGGGCCTCCCCCCCTTCCAGGATTCCGGGGGGAGGGACAGAATGCCTCCCCCCCACCATAAACATAATCCGCAAACAGGTAAGTGATTTTCGTGCATCCCTATTGTTAGAGCAATATGACAATGGAACCAATTGCCTAGGAAGATGGTGGGCTCTCCCACACTGAAGGGACTCAAGACAAGGCTGGACAGCCATCTGTCAGGGATGATCTAACTTGGATTCTGGCACTGAGCAGGGGGTTGGACTCGAGGGTCTTGTAGGCCCCTTCCAACCCTACTATTCTATGATTCTATGAAACTTTAATTGCGGATGGCTTTTCAGGCATCCTGGAACACTGATGTTTGTGGCTTAAGACTTCCGAAGCATCAAACTACCCATGACTACTTCTTCTCCCAACTCTATCCTGGGGACTGACATGGAATGTGCATAGGAGGTCCATGCAGACAGTAGGAAATAAGAGAAAGGAGTTGGAAGAATAAGAATGGTCTGTATGTGTGTTAGGGATGGCAAAGAAATCCGCTGGGGACTCAAAGCAGGCCAGATTCTCAAGAATCCAAACTGCGGAGTCCGCAGTGGGCCAGCCCCCACTCGCCTCTGCTGGATTTCCCGTGGGGTGGCTTTCAGGCCTGTCACCAACACCAAATGCGCCGGCCATCAAGGGCTTCCTTAACAGCCGGCACGGAGAACAAGGGCCTCGGCACAGCCAGACCCCAACGCTCTCACCCTGGCTTCCTCTTGAGGAAGCCAGGGAGAGAGCGCTGGGGTGCCATGCCAAGGCCCTTGTTCTCCATGGATGCGGCAAGGCTCCTGGGGAATTTGCAGCCCAGATTTCCCCACCATGCTCCCCCGACTGGAAATTGTGGGGTTCATACACCCCTTATACATACATACATGCATGCATGTGTGCATGTGATCTGTAATATCTTTGTGAGAAGTATTATCTGTCTAGGAACGTAGGAAGCTGCCTTATGCCGAGTCAGGCCCTTGGTCCATCTAGTCCAGTATTGTCAACACTGACTGGCAGCAGCTCTCCAGGGTTTCAGGCAGGTTTCTTTCCTTGCCCTACCTGGAGAAGCTGGGGATCAAACCTGGGACCCTCTGCATACAAAACATGTGCTCTATCACACTGAGATATGGCTCCTAGAAGTTACCAGCTTGTAACTAAGTGATTCCTACCGGCTTGTAGCTAAGTGATGAGAGATCACAAAATTGTGGGGCTGGACATGCAGCGGGGTTTGAGTGTCTTCTGTTGTGACCAGATCCTTGGTCCACCATCTCTCTCCTCTGCTTTCTGCTTCAGGATATTGAGTTCTAAACTGATACACTTCTTGAGCATGGCTTCCTTTCTTTCATTGTTATTTAAAGCATGTTGATCCCAGTCTTCAGCTGTAACGGCTGCCAGAGTGGCTCACATACAATTAATAAAACAAGACAGCCCCTGACTATATGCTTACAGTCTAAAAGGCCTGATGCCTCTGAGATTGGGCTGTTGCTGTCCTGCACAGCACCGATTCAGCATGGTTATCTGAGAATGAGAGAGCCTTCAGACTTCCAAGTCACCCACCATCACCATCGCCACCACCACACACACACACCACCTTGTTCCATTTTATAAAGTCATGACTATGATTGATACACTGGAGAGTATTGACTCACAGGGATGAGGAGAGATGGGCGTGTTTTCAAGGTTTACTTTGAGCCTCTACTTGGTAGGATTCAGGCTCAGAAAACGGTGTTGGTGCTAACCAGCCAGTGCAAGGCTTCTTCTGATGCCCCCCTTCCCCTCCCCTGCCAACGACTGCCAGCTCAGGGTCTGGGAGCTGCCATTTTACAATCCATTCTGCCATCTCGGTAGTCTTCTGCCTCATTTCTGCCTTGTCCTTAGCTTCTGTAGACCAGGCCTGAGATGGGCATTGATCGGATGGCTCTCCTGGACGTTGAATGTTCGTCCATCGTGTTTGCCCTTTGCTGGCTTCTATTGGGCTTTGATCCTACCAGGTAGGGATGGACAAGCCCATCTCTGTCTGGGGTGGGGGGAGCTCAACGAACTGCCCCCCGCAGCTCGCATGGCCTGGGCCTGCTCAGCAAGCTTCCCTGCTCGCCCTGTCTGCCTGTGAGCTGCCCCTCTTCCTCACACTGGCTGTCAGGGGCCAGTGCAGCGAAGGAGGGCCTCAGTGGCGAGCCCCCAACCTCTCACCCTGGCCTTCTCTAGAGGAGGCCAGGGTGAGAGCGCTGGGGTGCCACCATTCTTCTTCATCACCATCGAAGTGATGGTTCATCGTCACCATCTTCTTCGTCATGCTAGCTGTCAAGGGCCAGCGTGGAGAAATAGGGCCTGGGCGGCCAGCCCCCAGGCTCTTGCCCTGGCCTCCAGCAGGTGGGGGAAAAAGAGGATAGGTGGTTCCTTCTTCCTTCTGCCCCCACCTGCTACAGCAGTGGTGGCAAGGGACAAGCTGGTCATCTTCTGTAAGGCCAGGAAAACTTATGGAAAGCGACCTGTCCCATGCCGCTGCCGCTGTAACAAGGATGGGGGAAGGAGGAGAGGCGCTGCCTCGGCACGCCATGAGTTGGGCAAGAGCTCAGGCCTGCAGTCTGGCATCCGGGGGGCCGAACCGGCAACTTCTCTCCGGGCTTCGAGCCCCGGCCAGACGCTCACACCATCCCTGCTACCAGGAACGTCAGTTCTTCTGTCTCCTGACTACAAAAGTAACAAATGTCATCTATAGATGAACAAAGTCTGTCCATAGAAGTAGAGCGTCACCTCCTCATCTGACAGGGGCCGTCATCTCATTTATGGTAGTCCCAGCCTCACCCCCGACACCCTGAAGGAAGGAGAGGAAACCCAAGATTGGTAGCAACACCTTTACAATTTGCCCAAGGAGAGAAGGTTGTGCGTGGATATTTATTACTTTATCACATATAAATTATCACCCTTCCTTCTTCACGGTGCCCAGAGTGATGTTCATGTTGGTTGTCCCATTTTCTCCCCCCTCCCAAACCACTGAAAATCAGCACAAATGGTCCTTTCTATTGTAAGTCGCTGCTGGACATTGCCAGATGCTGATGGCTGTTGTATGTTCTTCATTGCATACTGCTAGAAGCCCAATGCCGCATATCTAATATTGCCAAATACTGACAACCGCTGCATGTCAGCTGCTTGAACCTGGCATACTGCTGTGGGCCACAGTAGGGAGCAGACGGAGGAACCTCCTTCTCTTCCTCCCTCCTTGCCACAGTGCCACTGTGGTGACTGGCGTATTAGGCTGGAGGATGGATGTAGGGGATAGATGGATGGGTGGGAGAAAGGGATTTGTTGATGCGATCTGGATTAGTAAAGTAAGACAAATTAGGATTGGCTCAGGAATTAGTGGAAGGCAATTGCTCTACTTGTTTCCAGTCCAATCCAACTCAACCTGGATGGGTTCACCCATCACTAATGTACTTTGGCCTCTGTTTTGCAAGGTGCCAAAAACAGGTGTCTGATTTGCTGTATCCAGCTGTGTAACGTCATCCACATTTCAGGCTAGTATTGCTATATCAAAAAGGCCCAGTGCAACTTTACTGCTATCTGTGGTTGCCCTGATTTTCAATAGAAATTTTCATCTAATATTCCTGAAGGCAGACGTAGCTGAATGCAAGATACCTCCCCCGCCACCCCATGTGCTGGGTTTTAAGTCACTGTACATCTTGTGTCTTTAAATAATGTATTAGGAACATTGTCAAGTCTGTAAGTGCTTTTTTAATGAGAGTGTGAAGATTTAATGGGGTTAGATTGCTTTCCATGACATTTTGGAGTGACTTAATTGTAACAGCAGAGAGAGGCTGTATTTTAAAGTTTTCTAAGTATGTCAGCTGTGGATTGTATTTGAGCGCTTTGCCGGCAAGATGGATGATGAGATGAGAGGGGTTTTTTCCTCCGTTCTCCAAATGTCAACTTTTGTTAAATAATAACATCATTTCCAAAGGAAGTGTTGGCCCTTCAATGAACAGGAATCTTAAAAATTCACCACTTTTCCTCTCTGGAATAGCAAGGCTGATTTTTTTTTTTTTTTAAGAATATTGATAGTAGTGCTGTGCTGAAAATTTCTCCCACATTTTTTCAACCATTCTCATTCAGTTCGATAGAAAAGAAATGGCTTTCGAGAAGAAATTCAAAGGAGGAGAAATTTCGGACAAATTCTCATGGGTTGGGTTTGGGGTTCTTGTGCTTACCTTCCTTATGAGGTTGCTGAAGAGTAGGGATGTACGAAATCCCTTACCTCCAGTCTGCTGGGGGTCTGCGGGGGGGGGAGGTGATCCGTTCCTCCCCCCCCCGGAATCCTTGCCGGCTGGCTCCACTCCACGGCCATTCCATGGAGCCACCGGCCGGCTCCATTCTGCAAGCAATACAGCCACCATTGCGGTCCATATCGCGGTCTGAGTGGAAAGAGGAAGTGATCCAGATGCAAATGGCATCCGCTACACCATTTGTGTCCCCGTTTCTTCTCGCAATAGGCTACGCATTTTATTTGCATAGATATTTACCTAGCTTATTGCGTGGAAAAAAACCCACCAGGGACGCAAATGTTCAGGACAGCGGAATGGAATCGGACTGGAGGGGAGATTTGGCCTGTTGCATCTGGGGTGGCAGGGGTAAGTACATTTGTTCTGCCACAGACTCCGGGGGGCCGAATTCACTGGAATTCGGCCTCATTTGAGTCCGTGGCAGATTTCGCGGCCCTCCCTACTGAAGAGTGTGCAAGAATGTCTGTCTGTCATTGTACAGTAATCTCTGTGGCAGCCTGTTTCCTCCTTGGCTTCCCAGACTTCAGTGAAAGCCATCATGAGGAAGATACCATGAGGCAATTCACCTCATGGGTTTTTTTCAGTTCAGGAAGGGCAGGAGGGCTGCAGAGCAATGGGGAGACGTGTAATAGAAAGAGACACCGCACACAGCACCCTCAGCCGCCTTGCAGTGATTAGGTAGCCTCAAAAAGACCGCCAAAAGGAATTCAAAATTCTGCCTCAGAAGAGTGGAAGCCTCACCACAGTTGATGCTGTCACCACCCACAGAAGCAGTGCAGTAAACCAAAAACCCTGAGGAAAAAAGAAAGAAACTGTGCTACAACCCCTGCCAATAGTGAGCCCCATCTGTGAGGAACGGTTGGAGAATTTCTCCTCCCCTAGGAAACATGGCATGAAATTGTCCCCCCCCCCCCCGCATTTCTCTGCCCACAAACAGCCTGGAGAACATTGAGAGGCCCTTTGTGCACAGCTCTAATTTAAATCACAGCACATGCTGGGTGTACGCGGGGTGTGACTGTTGTGCCGTTCGACACACAGCTTGTTGTGTCGTTCAAACTTGGGTGGCATGGCTTGTTGGAGGGAGAAACAACCTACGAAGCCCTGCCGATAGTGAGCCCTATCTGTGAGGAACGGTTGGAGAATTTATCCTCCCCTAGGAGACATGGCGCGAAATTGTCTCCCCAGTTTCTCTGCCCACAAACAGACTGGAGAATTTTGAGAGGCCATTTGTGCACAGCTCTAACTAATAGTAAACACTGAAATGTAGGTCCATCTAACAAACTTGGAGGGACAGAGTCTTTCTTTCTTTCTTTCTGTCATGCTGCATGGAGAAACAAGGACTCCTATAAGCTTCCACATGCCTTAATAACTACTTCAAGCAAAGTAGATCTCATAATGGAAGATCCAATGGTTGATTCAAGCAGCACGCAATGACCAGGATCCAAACGGTACTTGGTTGCCCCCACACATTTGCACATGACCTGTGTAATTCTGGACTCCACCTTGAATGACAGACCCATAATACCACATGGCACAGCTGCTTTTGAAACCCCCCTCAGTTGCAATGAAGGTTTGCTGTGAGTCATTGCTGAGGCTGCTGCTTGGAAAGTACATTGAAAAGCTGGCTTGGGTGTGCAAGATTACAAACGCACAACGGAATTTCTTGAGGGCTTCGACCAACCTAGAATATACAGCTTGTATTGCTGTTCAGGGGCATGGAAAGGAAAAAGGAGATCCCAGGGATTGAGCTAGAGATGTTTGCCTGCAAAGCGATTGCTCTACCACTGAGCCATGGCCCTTTCCTGTAGAGGGAGGGTGGTCCAGGAGTCACTGAAATGTGTGTGTGTGTGAGGGGTGGTCTCCATCAACAGCAACAGTGGGAGCAGCGCTCCTCTGGGTGGCTGGTGGCTATCATTTTTATTTCCTACAGGCCCCTTAGGAGTGACGCTACATCATCAGGCAGCAAAGCTCCTACACGCTTCTGGAAAATGAAACCGGTGGCCAGCACAGGCTCTCTGCCTGTGGGGCCAGCTGGCTCCGATCTCGGTGGGGCTGTAAATCCACTCCAGGTTTCAGTTAGAGCCAGCCAGGACTCTAAAGGATCTATCCAAGGTGCTGAACCTTATCCCCCCAAATAGGTTCAGCACCTTGGATAGTTCTTTTGGAGTTGTGGACGGTTCTGACTGAAACCCGGAGTGGATTCAGAGGCCCACCACAATCGGATCTACCAGCCTCCACTGCACTCTGCTCATAGGAGGAGTAGAACCACCACTAAAATATGGCTGATTACCGGAAAGAAAGAAAGAAAGAAAGAAAGAAAGAAAGAAAGAGAAAGAAAGTTATGAGCAGTTTGAGGGCTAATGTAGCCCCACTGACCCCCTTGCATTTATTTTTATGTATTTATATTTACATAAATATCTACACTGATGGCCAGCCTGGACCCCATGTGGGAGATCAGTGGATATCGTGATTGTTGCTAAAAGCAGCCATGGTGGGTGGTCATGATTTTGGATCAGGCATATGGGGTGGAGCAGGGTTAACCAACTCCTCAATCCAGTTCCCCCCATTCAGAACTGCTATTTGCCATAGAGGGGTGAAATATAGACCCTGTATTGTGCCTTGGTTCCCTTCTGCAGCTAACAGAAGCTGTGGGGACATGTGTGTATGTGTGTGTGTGGGGGGTTAAATTGGGGCCATGATGCTGTGAGGGGAGGTTAAGGCCTCCATCCAAATCTCCCCTTCCCCCATGGCTGCTATTAGAACAGAGAAGAGGCACTGGGGATCATTTGCACATCTCCAAGATTGCCCTGGGCTTACTCACTTCCCAACAACCATGGCAGATTTATGGAGCTCAATTGAGAGTTCAGCATGGGTTCCATTGGAATAATATGCAGATTCTCTGGTGGGGAGTTCTGTTTATGTTTTTCTGTGGATATTTTTTTAAACATTATTTCAGACCCTCTCTCTTCCTTTTATTTTTTTAGCTGACGTAAGCATACATCTGTAGCTTCATTTCACTTACTCTGCAAAATGCTACCATGTTGTTTTGGAGGGTTTTCTTGCTAACTATCTCTAAATCAATGTTTGCTTTTCAATCTTTTCCTCTTGTTTTTAATTGTACAGCTTCGCTTTGTTTCAGCTCAACTGCTGGATCTGATTCCCTTCGTGTGTGTGGCAGGGGAGATTTCTATCATCTGCAGCCCGCTGTACCTTGCCATGCACCATTCACAAGGAGCAGATGCGGGGCACACAGAAGGCTGCAGATGGAAGGAAGAAGGGGGAGAGCCCCACTTCACCCATGTAAGCTCTGGTTTGTCAATGGAAGGGGAGTTAAGTTCCATGCCAATGATATTATGTGTCTTATTTGAGAGAGATTGAAGGAACTGGGCATGTTTACCCTTGAGAAGAGAAGACTGAGGGGAGATACGATAGCGCTCTTCAAGTACTTGAATGGTTGTCACAGAGAGGAAGGCCAGGATCTCTTCTCCATCATCCCAAAATGCAGGATACGGAAGAATGGGGTCAAGTTACAGGAAGCCAGATTCTGGATGAACATCAGGAAAAGCTTCCTGACTGTTAGAGCAATATGACAATGGAACCCATTGCCTAGGGAGGTGGTGGGCTCTCCCACCCTGGAGGCATTCAAGATGAGGCTGGACAGCCACCTATCAGGGTTGCTTTGACTTAGATTCCTGCATTGAGCAGGGGGTTGGACTCGATGGCCTTGTAGGCCCCTTCCAACCCCACTATTCTACTTACTTACTTATTTATTTATTTAGGACTGCCCAGAGAGCTTCGGCTATAGGGTGGTATAGAAATATAAAGAACGAACGAATGAATATTTCTATACCACACAGTTTTATTTTCCGGCCCATAGCTGAAGCTCTCTGGGTGGTTCTCAAGAATTAAAAACCATGTAGGAAGCAATGCTATGTGGAGAGGCGTCTGCTTCTGAACTCAGAGGCAACTGCCTATCCAATGCGGGGTGGGCAGAGCACAGAGGGGATCTTCTCTGTGCTCCAGCTGCCCTGCGCTCACAGCTAGACTTCCGATTTTGGCTGTCTAGCCGCAGGACTTTGGAGCTTGCGGGGCAGGGGAGGTCAGACAACGCATAGGAAGAGTTGTACCGGCACTTCCTCTGTCCCTGCCCCTCCCCACCCCCAGGAATGCCCCTTTTGCCCCGCTCCATGCTGCTCATCTGAGCGCAGAGCCCAGCAATGATCCGCACCACCTACGAGGCGGTGGGGGAGGGGGTGGGGAGGCGGTTCCCAGAAGCCGAACAATCCTATTGCCTTCTAGCCGCTGTCTAGTGGCCATAGGATTGCACCCAAAACACATTACATAAAGTACAAAAAAGCTTTTACATTAAAATATATAAACAGATAGCACATTCACAGATGACAAATATCTGCAAACAATGTTTAAACTATCAGGCAAAGACAATCCAGGCCCTAATTAAAAACTCCTTCGAAGCTGCCAAATGCCTAAGAGAAGAGGGCAGTTTTAACCTGGCGCTGACAAGATGAACAGTGTTGGCACCAGGTGGACCTCGTCGGGGAGATCACTGAAAAATTTGGGGGCCACCACCAAGAAGGCCCTCTCCTTTGTTGCCTCCCTCCAACCCTCCCTCAGAGGGGGCACCCAAAGGAGGGCCTTGGAAGCTGAACATAGTGCAAGGGTCGGCTCATGCCAGGAGTGGTGCCCGATCAGCAGTTGTCGTCCCGAGCCTTGTCAGTGTCAGGGTGGACACTGAGCCCATAGAATCCCAGAGTAGTTCTGATTCTGAGGAAGAGGAGTCGCTCCTGGGAGAGGAGCGCGCTCCTCTTTCCCAGGGCCAACAGCTGATGGAGATTCCTCCCACTGGCATTCCTAGCTTAGATAGCAGTCCTGGGAGTGACAAAGCGCGGGAAGCAGACTTGATGGACGCGCGACGCCGACGCAGAGAGCGGTGCCAAATGGAGGGCGCAGAAAGGAGGCGTAGTGCCCGGTTGGCGCGCAAACAACGGCTGTGCCCAGAGGATCCAAGGGAAAAGGGGAGGGACTCTCCCTAGTCCTTACGTTGAGGGGTCTGCCAGGAATTCCCTTTCAAACAGGGACCAACTGTTCCAACGTAGGGCATAGGTACTCTGCTGCTCATAGCTAGTTGCTAACAGTAGAGTTGTTAAGTTGTAAAAGAGGAATAAAGCTTTGAAAAGAATCCCTTTGTCTGTGTCTGAACTTGGCTACTGGATTAGACTGAGAGAAGCCTCCAAGGAGCCCTTGACAGTAAGGCTTTATAGGTCAAAATAGCACCTTGAATTTTGTAAATTGTGAGGTTGACTAGATCACTTGGCATGACTTTATTTATTGATTTATTTACCACTCATTAGAATAAAGTCTTTAAGGGCACAATCCTATGGCTGCTAGATAGCAGCTAGACAGTCATAGGATTGGTCAGTTCCCGGGAACTGACCACGGAGCCCACGCTCCGAGGTCGGTTCCTGGAGAACTGCCTCCCCCACTGCCTCATAGATGGCACTGATGGTCCCCGCACTTCTCATAAGAGTAGCATGGAGCGGTGGGAAAGGAGGCATTCCCAGGGGCGGGGAATGCAGAAGTGTCAGTACAATGCTTCCTATGTGTCACCCAGCTTCCTTGCCCTGCTCTCCAACGTCCCATGGCTAGACAGTCAAAATCGGCCATCTAGCTGTGAATGCAAGGTGGCTGGAGCATGAAGAAGACGCATAGGAAGCATTGTACTGACATTTCTGCATTCCCTGCCCCTGGGAATGCCTCCTTTCCCGCCGCTCCATGCTACTTTTATGAGCACGGAGCTCCATGGTAGAACTCCTACTTTACATGCAGAATGCTACCATTCTTTTTTCTTGTTACCTGTCTCTAAGTCTCCATCCCAGTTATATCCAGCTCAAGAATCTTGGTACTGGACCCTTGAAAGAGCTCTCACTTTGCTTGAAACCCTGGAGAGCTGCTGTCAGACACAGTAGACTGGATTGGCTAATGGTCTGAGATGACACATGGATGCTTCCTCTGGTTATGAGTCGTAGATAGGGATGTCGGAAAAATCCACAAAGGAACCAAATGAGTTTGGAGTTGTATTAATCCAACCCTTGGATTTCACAGCACACCAGCTTTCTCCTGTCGGGTGGATTCCATGGACTTGTGGACCGTTTCCCCAACTTTCCTGAATTTTGTGCATATTTTGTCCATAGAAAAATATGCATTTTTTTAAAGGCAAAAATGTTTATTTTTTCTATAAGCTAAAGCATGAAAATGCACAGTTGGGGGAGGGATTTGTACATTTTTGTATGTGCAAATTCCTGCAAATTCAGAAAAAAAAATTCCAATTCTGTGGATGGGTGGATGACTGGTAATCCATGAAACATAGATGGAACAGAGTTTACACTATCCATACATCCCTAATCATAGCTGCTTCTGACCACAAATGATATCAAGCAAGGCAACCATTTATTTTTCTTTCAGGGGCTTTAGCTACTGCTTTGAGGAAAAACTATTCCTTTGAGCAAATATTGAACAAAACGTTACAGTGAAATAAAAATAAAAATGATGCAGCCTTGATGCTAAATATTGTACATTCCTAATGGGAGAAGCAATATCTTGCCTTTTTTATGTCTAGGCTTCTGAATTTGGAAATTAGAGGAGTAATAGATGTGGCTACCAAAAGGAGCTTCTCCTTTGAGCCTTACAGAGAGGATCTGCTAGGATACCTTCACAGTTGCATGAGCTTAGGTTAGCCAAATCCTGCCCAGGGCAGTTGCAAGTTGAAATGCCTGTTCATGTCGCCTAAATTAAAATATCACTGGAGTGCAAGAAAGATGAATGGGAGGGAGCAAAGCATTCTAGAATAATCCCTGTGAAGATGGGCAGATCTATTTTCCACTAGTACTGCTATGCCTTCAACTCTATCAAAGGAGAGCTAAAAAGAAATCACACGTTATGAGATTTCATTCAAGGAAGCATCACAGAAGCATGCTTCACATATGATTCACCTGGGACATGGTTATGTTACTGGCTGGATATACTAGGGATGCACATAAAGCATCCTAACAATCAGGACAAATTTGAAAGCCACAAAGCATCCTAAAAATCAGGACAAATCATCACCTGACTGCTCTCACGGGTGGGCAGATGAGAAGGGTCTTTCTTTCTTATCTTAAAGTGCGGGCAGGCTGATACGGGTGTAGGCCGTCATTCAAGTAACTTGGTCCCAAACCGTTTAAGGCTTTAAAGGTCAAAAAAAGCACTTTGAATTGGGCTCGGAAACGCACCGGTAACCGCTGCAGCTGGCACAGTATAGGCTTTATATGATCGAATCGCCTTGCCCCCACCAATACTCCGACGGCTGCATTCTGCACAAGCTGGATTTTTTTATTTATTATGATTACGATTATTGTTGTTGTTGTTATTGACACTTGTACACAGCTGAATATAATAAAATCCCTCAGTGGTTCACAATAAATATTAAAATGCATTTCAACACAATATCAAAAACGTAACGTTAAAACAGAACATTGAACACAGTATTAAAAACCAACTATCATAAAAACAATTCAAGGTGCATTAAAATGGAGTGGCCAGATTAACTTACTTACTGCCCATGGAAAGCCTGGGTGAACAAGTGTGTTTTGGGGAGGTATTTAAAAGATGTCACATTTTCTGCCTCCTGAACTGTGCGAGGGAAGGTTTTCTAGAGCGTGGGTGCTGCTACCAAGAAGGCCCACCATTGGAATACCACATAATGACATTCCGTTCATTTTGGAATGACCAGCGAGGCCTCCTCTGATGATCTTAGATGTTGCCTGGGTATGTAGGAGGGAAGGTGGTCTGCTAAGTATCCTGGTCCCAAGTTGTAATGTGATTGCTCTCACAGGCAGGCAGAAAATCAGGGCTTCCAAGGCTGATCTTGGAGGGTGGACTGCCTGGTATGGATGAATGTGGCCCTTCAGATAACCTGGTCCCAAACTGTTTTGCTGTCCTGCCCTGCCCTGCACGCGAATGTCCTGGAAGTAGGGATGGGGGAGAATTTCTCCCCGAAACTTCGGGGGGCCAAGTGCCAACGCATTCGGTCCTCCGAAGGTTGTTCGGGGAGAAATTCTCCGCCCCCCTGCCCCCCCCCTGGGATGGGACTTACCTTTCACGAATGTCCCTCCCGGCGGTGGGTCCCAGCGGCGGTTCGGCAGGTCTTCGTCAGGGCCGCCGCCGCCATTACAAGAAAAGTAAAAAAAAAAAACCACGCCCCTTTGATAGGCTACGTAACGATTAACGTAGCCTATCACGGCTAGATCTGCAAAGTCAGCCGTGATAGGCTACGTTAATCGTCACGTAGCCTATCACGGGTGACTTTGGAAAAAAAAAAAAAAGTGCGTACGGCTAATGGCGGCCCCCATAGGGAGCCGCCATTCGCGTTCCTTATTTGGTCCCTGTAGTCTACGTAAACATTTACGTAGACTACAGGGACCAAATAAGGAGCGTGAATGGTGGCTCCCTATGGGGGCCGCCATTTGCATACGTGCTTTTTTTTTTTTTTCAAAGTCACCCGTGATAGGCTACGTGACGATTAACGTAGCCTATCACGGCTGACTTTGCAGATCTAGCCGTGATAGGCTACGTTAATCGTTACTTAGCCTATCACGGGGCTTTTTTTTTTTTTTAACTTTTATTTTGAAGTTCGCGGCCGGGGAGACGGGGCGCTTCTCCCCGGCCTGAATTTCGGCCGGGCGAGGCGGGAAGCCTCCCCCCCCTGGCCTGAACTTCGGGGGGAGAAACGAAGCGCCTCCCCCCCACCACGAAGCAAGCTGCGAGACCAGGTAAGTGACTTTCGTACATCCCTACCTGGAAGCATTTGGCTCACCAGTGCTGGGGAAAGCATGCTGGACTGGATCTAGGCAGGCTTTTTCTCTGGCTCAGCATGCCAATTATTGTGTTTGCATGATCCAAACATGTTTGCTTTTCAGTAGTGGGAGAGAAGACAATACAGCATATTTGGATGACGCCTTAAATCTGCAAATGTGTTTTCTGGAGAGCGCTGCTACTTTTAGTCACCAGTTAACGTGGAAACAGACAGCAAATGGCAGAGCTGTTGTCCTCCTGGGAGAAACCCTTGTGCCCTGATTGTATCGGTGACCTTATTTATTGGCCTCTGGCAAATGCTGCAGATGGAAGCCAAGTTGCATTGTTCAGCTGCCGTGATACAAGGCACAGATAGATCAGTGAACAAAGTATGCCTGGTCAGGCTCCATTAGATGAGATTAAATCGAAGGGAAGTAGCATCTGGAGGCCCCAGGATGTGAGGGACATCCGAATGGCCCCAGAGCATCCCCAAATCCTATTAGAGCAGGTAATCTGATTGGAGAATGCATTCAAGGCCTATATAAACTTCACTGCCATAATAGCTTTCTGTAGTTGTCTAATCTCTTAAGAGAAATTGCTGCAAAGCATGTGCACAGCACGTCACCATGTTTTTTTGAAAACAAAACTGCACGCACGCCCCGCAAATCTCCCCCTTTTGTTCTCATATTTCAGCTGCCTGTATTTTCTGGTCCTTGTTCCGGATAAAGCATTTCTCTGACGGCGATTAGGGATGTATGGATTGTGTCCAATCCATTCCGTTTGTGTTTTGTGAATTGTTGGGCACCTTTTGTTCCGCAGTCCGCCCATCGGATTTTTTTGTTTTAGTTTCCGAATATGTGCAAATGTGCATTTGCGCAGATTCACACATGTGAAAATGTGCAAATCCCCTAACCCAAACGCACAAAATTCCCCCAAATGTGCATTTTTCACACATTACACATATTTGTTTGTAGAAACATAAGAGCCTTGCTGGATCAGACCAAGGGTCCATCCAGTCCAGCATTCTGTTCACACCATGGCCAAACAGCTGTGGGCCAGGAACCCACAAGCAGAACACGAGTGCAACAACACCCTCCCACCCATGTTCCCCAGCAACTGGTGTACACAGGGATACTGCCTCTGGTACTGGAGGTAGCAGATAGCCATCTGGACTAGTAGCCATTTCTTCCAGTAATTTGTCCAACCCCCTTTTAAAACCATCCAAATTGCTGGCCATCACTACATCCTGTGGTAGCGAGTTCCGTAGTTTTACTCTGAGCTGTATGAAGAAGTCCTTCCTTTGATCTGTCCTCAATCTCCCACCAATCAGCTTCATAGGATGACCCCGGGTTCTAGTATTTTGAGAGACGGAGAAAAATGTCTCCCTATCCACATTCTCCACACCGTGCATAATTTTGTAGACCCCTATCATGTCTCCCCTTACCTTCCCCTTTTCCAAGCTAAACAATCCAAGTTGTTGTAACCTTCTACCCTGTGGTACATAGCCATCAAGACTGGTAGCCACTGATAGCCTTCTCCTCCAGGAATTTGTCTAACCCCCTTTGAAAGCTTTCCAAGTTGGCGGCCATCCGCACATCTTGCGGTAGTGAATTCCATAGTTTGACTATGCACTGTGTGAAGAGATCTTTTGAGCTAATTAGTTCATTTCTATACCGTCCAATAGCCGAAGCTCTCTAGGCGGTTTTATCTGTCCTGAGAAATGGGTATGGCAATTCAGCAGAAAGTGGTGTAAGTCCTTTGTCATTCCATAGCCCAGGTTTGTGACGGTCTCTGCAAAATAACCTGACCTTTTGATGGCACAAGAGAAGAAATGTTGAACAGTTTTGACAGATGTCTTAAATGAATTGGGGGGGGGCACCCACTGACTGTGTGTTAATTTACTGTGTTCATGCCTTTTTTTAAAAAAATGAACAAAACTGATTGCTGGCATGATGTGCTTTTGATTAATTTGCTGCGAGGTTGGCTTTTCATCTTCCATATGGTGCCATAAGGTAGCAAGGAAAATCCCAGGGAATTAAAAACACCCCACCACCGCACACGCATCAACACATGTATGGCAAAAGAGAGATGCATTAACTTGATTCATTAATATGCTTGCTTCAGTGGGGTATCTAATGCAAATCCGTGATGAACTCTCAGTGAGTTGGAGAAAAACCTGTTGCTATCGGGGCTCCCACTGTCTCCCCGAGAAGCAGCCTGGTTGCAACAGGTGTTCACTAAGTGATGAGCTTGGGGCCAGGTTATCTGAAGGATCGCCTCCTCCCATATGTGCCTGCCTGGACCTTAAGATCATCCTCAGAAGTCCTTTTCTGTGAGCCCCTGCCAAAGGAAGTGAGGCGGGTGGCTCCTAGGAAGAGGGCCTTTTCTGCTGTGGCACCCTGGCTGTGGAATGAGCTCCCTAGTGAGGTTCACCTGGCACCTAGGTTGTATTCCTTCCGGCACCAGATGAAGACCTTTTTATTCTCCCAGGCATTTTAGTATTTTAGCTTTCTAGTCTTTGAGCTTTGCTGTTTTAAATCTCTGTTTTAAAGCTCTGCATTGCTGCTAGGTTTATCCTGTTTTTATTCTGGTTGTATTGTCATATTGTGGTTTTACTGCAGTTTTAATGCTTTCATATTTTTGTATTGTTTTACTGTGTATTTCTTGTTTTTAATTTTTGTGAACCACCCAGAGAGCTTTGGCTATTGGGCAGTATAGAAATGAAATGAAATGAAAAAATAAATAAATAGAAAGAAAGAAAGTAAGTAAGTTGGGGGCACAGGAAGCTGACATACCAATTCAGAGCATTGGTCCATCTAGCTCAGTATCATATATTTAGGTAAAGATCTTTTCCAGTCCTAACTGGAGTTGCCAGTTGAATCTGGGAACCTTCTGCATCCAGAGCAGGGGCTATACCACAGAGCTACAGCCCTCCCCCATTTTTATTACAATAGAAATGTATAACAATGATAGATGGCGTGGGGAAACTTGTAGAGAGAAGGTTCTTCTTTCTTACAATACTAGAACTTTGGGTCACCCAGTGAAATCGAGAGGCAGTAGATTCAGGACAGAACAAAAGCATGGTTTTTCCACATCATATAACATTAATCCACATAATGAGAAGACAAGAAGACAGGATACCCTGGAGAAGATGCTGATGCTAGGGAAAGTAGAAGGCTAAAGGAAGAGGGGCCGACCAAGGGCAAGGTGGATGGATGATATTCTGGAGGTGACGGACTCGACCTTGGGGGAGCTGGGGGTGGCAACGGCCGACAGGAAGCTCTGGCGTGGGCTGGTCCATGAAGTCACGAAGAGTCGGAAGCGACTGAACGAATAAACAACAACAACAAAATAACATTAATCTATGGAACTCACTGATGCAAGAAGATACAGTGATGGCCACTAGCATGGTTGGCTTTAAAAGGGGATGAGACAAATTTGCTAGATGTTGGCATGATCTGAAGGCACAGGGGGAAAACCAACTATTGAAGAAAAACATGTCTGGGTCTGATCAGTGAACATAAGAATGTAAGAGGAGCCCTGCTGGATCAGACCAAGGGTCCATCTAGTTCAGCATTCTGCTCACACAGTGGCTAACCAGTTGTCACTAGGAGACCCATAAGCAAGACATGATTGCAATAGAACCTTCCTGCCCATGTTCCCCAGCAACTGGTGTATCTAGGCTCACTGCCTCTGGTACTGGAGGTAACATAAAGCCATCAGGAGTAGTAGCTATTGATAGCCTTCTCCTCCAGGAATTTGTCCAACCCCCTTTTAAAGCCATCCAAATGGGTGGCCATCACCACATCCTGTGATAGTGAATTCGATAGCTTGACCATGCTTTGTGTGAAGAAGTCCTTCTTTTGATCTGCCCTGAATCTCCCACCAAACAGCTTCATGGGATGACCCCACCGGGTTCTAGTATTATGAGAGAGGGAGAAAAATGTCTCCCTAGCCACATTCTGTACACCATGCATGATTTTGTACATCATGCCCCCCCTTACTCTTTTTTTATATGCTAATGCCTGGTTGGGAGACCACCTGGAAACCTCATGTATGCCACCTGGAGTTCCCTGACAGAAGAAAGGTGGGATAGAATTGTACTGTATTAATTGGCCATGATGGCTAAATGAAAATTCCCAATTCAGGGGGCAGTGTATATGTGAATAGGATCAGCTGCTGAAGGGCAATAACCGTGTTGCCTTTAGAATGGAGACATCTTTTTAGCCACTGTGGGAAACAGGTTGTTGGACTAGATGGACCTTGCATCTCATCAGGGCTCTTCTTGTGTTCAAGAAATACGCCACTTTGAGATTATTAGTATTAACAACAGTTTTATCCTGTGTGAAGGTTTGAGGTTTACAGAGGCAAAGGGGTGGGGGGAAAGGGCCAGGTGTAGAGGCCTGGAGTTTTCTGTTGGGAGAGGGTAACCCAGAGAGGAATAGTTTCATTTCTCCAGTTAAGTGTCAGTTTCATTTCCCCGCTTAAATGTCATTTCTTCTGGTTTGAAGCAGTACTTTCAGTTTTGAGGGAGGTGGGGATAGGGGTGAACGAAAGTCACTTACCTTTTCTCGCACCTTTTTCGCGGTGGGGGGGAGCGCTTCGCTGCTCCCCCCGCGAAGTTCAGGCCGGGGGGGGGGAGGCTTCCCGCCTCGCCCGGCCGAAATTCAGGCCGGGGGGGGAGGCTTCCCGCCTCGCCCGGCCGAAATTCAGGCCGGGGAGGAGGCTTCCCGCCTCGCCCGGCCGCGAACACGAAAGTAAAAAAAAAACCAAACACACGTCCCCTGATAGGCTACGTGACGATTCACGTAGCCTATCACGGCTAGATCTGGAAAGTCAGCCGTGATAGGCTACGTGAATCGTCACGTAGCCTATCACGGGTGACTTTAAAAAAAAAAAGCGCGTACGCGAATGGCGGCCCCCATAGGGAGCCGCCATTCGCGTTCCTTATTTGGTCGCTGTAGTCTACGTCAATGTTTACGTAGACTACGGCGAAAATAAGGGCAACGCAAATAGCGTTGCCCTTATTTTCGCCGTAGTCTATGTAAACATTGACATAGACTACAGCGACCAAATAAGGAACGCGAATGGCGGCTCCCTATGGGGGCCGCCATTATCCGTACACACTTTTTTTTTTTTTTTTAAAGTCACCCGTGATAGGCTACGTGACGATTCACGTAGCCTATCACGGCTGACTTTACAAATCTTGCCGTGATAGGCTACGTGAATCGTCACGTAGCCTATCAGGGGACGTTTTTTTTTTTTTTTCTTTCATTGCAATGGCGGGGGCGGCAGTCGGTCGAAAGACCGGCTGCCGCTCCCGCCCCGCTCGAACACCGGACGAACCGCCAGCCGGACCCGCCGCCGGGAGGGACATTCAGGGAAGGTAAGTCCTGTCCCGGGGGGCGGAGGATTTCTCCCCGAAACTTGTTCGGGGGGCCGAACACGTTGGCGCTCGGCCCCCCGAAGTTTCGGGGAGAAATTCTCCGCCATCCCTAGGTGGGGATATAAAAAGATGAAGAGAGCCAATAAGAGCAGAGACAGCCAGAGCCTGAAGTGAGAGCCTGAAGAGTAAGCAGGAAGAAGCAGCCTAGAAATCTCTAAGGACAGCTAGGATACAGGAACCTGCATTTTGCAACTTTTGTTTTCTTTTAAGGCCTTTTGTATCACTTAGCTCTATTGGGTAAATATGCTTGGTTGTAATTCGTTTGCTTTTAATCTACTAGTAAACTGTTGTGGTTAAACACTGTGTCTAGGGTGTCAGTCACCCCACGTCTACAGCCAAAACCCCACCTTACTGGGAAGGGGAAGTTTAAAAGAAGGAAAACGGGACTCTTAAGGAGGCAAGAGATCTTTATGGAGTTGCCCAGGGGATCCAGGTCATAAGGGGAACCTTGACGTCCTGCTTTTTTTGATGTAAATCTATGTCATCTTTTTTTGGGGGGGGTGATGTGTAACTGGCCACCTTCTGCTTAAGTGGAGCTTCGAGGCATGGCTGTCACTCCCCCTTCCACTTATTCACTAAAGATGTTTAAAAGAGGGCTACAGTGTCCTGTTTGAATGGGAGCTGCACCTCTTCCCGAAAGGATCATATAAAGAACTGACTTTACCCTGAGAAGCAGTGCTGCTCGCTCCGTAGGACCAATGGCATACCAGGCATTGCAGACAGAGACCTTCCCTAACACTGTCAGGGATATTTAAACCTGAGACTGAACCTGAAACCTAACATATCCAAGGCCCTGGGCTATGGTTTCTCTCTGCAGCATTGCATAGGCTTGTATACAACAGCACTGCCATTAAGCCAAGCATCACACAAACAAAATAGCCCTGTTAGGGTGCAATCCTATGGCTTCTAGTCAGTAGATAGATGGCCATATGATAAGTCAGTTCCTGGGAACTGACCTCAGAGCCTGTGCTCCGAGGTCAGTTCCGGAGAACCGACTGCCACCCTGTCCTGCGCTGCCTCGTAGGCAGCACGGGATCCGTGCTCTTAAGAGCAGCGTGGAGTGGTGAAAATGGAGCATTCCTCAGGGCGGGTCCGGTCGGGGAAGTCGGAAATGCCGGTACGACACATCGATGTGCCGCCTGGCCGCCGCTTCCCGTGCTCTGAGGTCCCGTGGCTAGACAGCCAAAATTGGCTGTCAGGGGGCGAAAGCAGGGCGGGGGGAGCGAGGAGGAGATCCACTCTTCACGACTTCTCCTGCCCTGCACTGGATTATAGGTGGTCGCCCCCAGGGCCAGAGGCGATCGTCAATCCACATAGGATTGCTCCCTCCGTTAAAGCTCGGTTCTCCTGAAATCTTCCATTTTGGCATGCATCAACCAACCTTCCTGCATCGCGGACAGTGAGTTCCTGCTGGTAGAATGCGCCTACACCTTGGTTAAACTCATCTGAATTGTGCTGTTGGGCTCTCTACCACACCTCTGCAGCTGGTGCTCTTAAACAGAGCTTGTATAGATTAACTCCAATTTAACTGGATTTGTTTTATGTTATTGGCTTTGGAGGGGATACCCTGCAGGCCCACTGGCATTATATTATTTGACAAGAAGGGAGCTACAGCAGAGTAATCGGATTTCACCAGCAGCCAGCTTCTGTTTTGCATAAAGTAAATAATTTTCCATACCCAAAGAGTGCCTTTAGGTGTAGTGTTGTTAGTAAATACATGCTAAGCCTGCTTTCAGGAGATTATGCAGCGGACATATTTTAAAATGGATTCTGTGTGGATATGCAGTGTTTTCAAATCCACTTATTTGGCATTCAGCTTAGAAAGAAGGTATCTAAATATGTAACAAACTCCAGGTGGGTAGCTGTGTGGATGTGTCTTGCTCCAAACTCAGCTTAGAAACTTGTGCCTCTTTGATTTATTGTAAAAACAAACAAACCCAACAACAATGGAGAAAAGAAAATGGAGAAATCCCAGGTGCCTATAGAAAAAGATTTGTTATAGAGCTTCAGCTATTGGGCAGTATATAAATAAATAAATAAATAAATAAATAAATAAATAAAGTAAGTAAGTAAGTAAGTAAGTTCTTTTATATTGTCCCAACACATTTCAGAAATACTGATTTCCATCTTCAGCGGCTTATCTTGTAGTTAATATACTAAGACAGGCAAACCTCATCTGTTTGTATTAGCAGAAAGGGCCAATCTAAAAGAACTATAATAAACCTTTTTCTATAGGCACCTGGGATTTCTCCATTTTCTTTTCTCCATGGTTTTGTCCTGCACATGTGCCTCCCCTCCTCTTTTTATCCTGACTTTGTTTAATTATAAAAAAAGCATAAACTTTTGTCCAGCTTTATCGATTAGAATCATAGAATCATAGAATCGTAGGGTTGGAAGGGGCCTACAAGGCCATCAAGTCCAACCCCCTGCTCAGTGCAGGAAGCCTGATTTCCAGGTGGTCTCCCTGGATTAAGTATTAACCAGGGCTGACCCTGCCTAGCTTCCAAGATCAGACGAGATCAGGTGCATCAAGCCCTTTGCTCACCATATAGATACATAATGTTATAATATAATCTCTCTCTCTCTCTCTCTCTCTCTCTTTCTCTCTCTGTATATATATATATATATATATATATATATATATATATGAATGATTGACCCAAAAGAAAACATACTGTCCTGCAGTTCCATCATCTTCAGGGAATGAGTCCAGCGAGTCTGAGGAGGAGGTAGTGGCTAGTGAGCACAAAAACTGGACTCCACAGGGTTCCTAAATGCACAGAGACCTGTGTAGCTTAACTTAACCGACAGCTTTATGGTTAGGACAGAAAGCCTTTAGCACAGGCTGGTAATTCACAGCCTGCCTTGAAGCTGTTTATGCCAGCTAAATTATGTCCTCCGGAAAGAAGAGGTAAGGCGCTCTTGCCTTGATTCTCACAGAGAAGCTGGGAGACTCCCCCTCCCAAGAGCTGGAGTGTGAGAGGCTCAAGGAAGCCAATTAGTTCCCCAGGCTGGGACCTTTGGGGTAGGAGAGAAAACGCCCCCCCCCATCTTAAACATGTGTGTGTTAGCTAGGGATGGACAAGCTCAAAAAAAAAAGAAATGAAAAATTCTGCCTCAGAAAAGCAGAAGCCTCAACACAGTTGGTGCTGTTGCCACCTACGGAAGCAGTGCAATAAACAAAGAACCCTGAGGGAAAGAAGAAAGTCGCTGTGCTACAACCCCTGCCAATAGTGAGCCTAGGGAAGGCACAGGCGCCTGTTTCGGTCTGCAAATCCATTGGACCACCGGCGCTCTCCCCACCACTCGCTGGTCCCCGGATCACCCTTCCATGCTAGGTGGGAGGCCTGCAACTTACCTGGGCCCATCCGCCTCTGCCCCGATCGAAAAGTGTGTGTGTGTTTTTTAAAAACATGGTGATCGGCAGTCTGTGTCCATAGACTTATACACAAAAAGCACCATGAATCACCCATATACGCAACATTCATGGCACTTTTTGTACACAAGTCTATGGACACAGATTGCCCATTGACATTGTGCACAAGGTCTTTTTTTTAACAGTTGCTGGCTCACGGCTCAGGAGGGAGGGGGGAGAGTGATCCTTTCTCTCCCCCTCATCCCAGCTACACAGAAGCAGCTGCTTGACAGGAGGAGGCAGGTGAGAGGGAAGCACTTATTTATTATTTATTTATTACATTTATATCCCACTTTTTTCCTCTTTGAGGAACCCAAGGCGGCGTACATAATCCTCCTTCTCCTCTCCATTTTAGCCTCCCAACAACAACCCTGTGAGGTAGGTTGGGTTGAGAGTCTGTGACTGACCGAAAGTCACCCAGTAAGCTTCCATGGCTGAGTGAGGACTACAACCCAGATCTCCTGGCTCCCAGTCCAACACTCTCGCCACTACACCACACTGGCTCTCACCACACCACACTTCTCGCCTTCCTCGTTCTGTCAAGCCACTGCCCCTGCGTAGCAGGCCTGGGATGGGAGAGGGAGACTGGAACGATCCTCCCCCCCAGTACAAATATGGAGCTCCTTTTACACAATATGGAGCTCTATATCCTCATAGATTTATTATTGTGCACAATGTGGCCAGAGAGGGCCAGTTCTACAGCATTAGCAGCCTCTTAATGTTGTGGAAATGGCCCTTTCTGGCTACTGTTGTGTGCAACAATAAATCTATGAAAATACAGCCCCAGCTTGCGCAAAAGATGGCGACTAATTTAGAGGAGTGGGCAGCTGCAGTGTGCTCCTGGACAGCTTGCCAGGCTCCCCAGAGCTTCGCACAGCCTGGCTCACACGGATGGGCATCAGCAGCAGCTACTCAAGCACCTGCCGAACTCAGACTACGAGGAGTTCGTCCATCCCTAAGTGAGCCCTATCTGTAAGAAACTGTTGCAGAATCTCTCCTCCCCTAGGAGAAATTCGGTGAAATTGTCCCCCCAGTTTCTCTGCCTACAAATAGGCTGGGGAATTTTGAGAAGGCGTTCATGCACAGCTCTTTTCAGAGATGGCCACAGAGCTTAGATGGGTGAGGCAGGCAAATAGAGGTGACTTTGACAGGTGTAATTTTTCTCCAATCACTCTGTATAAGTAGGTATCGTGGAAGTGAATGTTATGTATTCTGCTGAAAACTGTGGTGGCCTCCTTAGGGATGGATGAAAGGGACTTACCTGGTCCCGCAGCTTGCTTCGCGGTGGGGGGGAGGCGCCTCGGTTCTCCCCCCGAAGTTCAGGCGAGGGGGGGGAGGCGCCCTGCCTCGCCCGGCCAAAATTCAGGCCGGGGGGGAGGCACCCCATCCCTCGCTGCTGAAATTCAGGCCGGGGAGGAGCGCCCCATCTACCCGGCCGCGAAAAAAAAAGGAAAGTAAAAACAAAACAAAACACACCCGTGATAGGCTACGTAACGATTTACGTAGCCTATCACAGCTAGATTTCCAAAGTCAGCCGTGATAGGCTATGTAAAACGTCATGTAGCCTATCACGGGTGACTTTGGAAAAAAAAAAAAGCGCATACGCAAATGGCGGTGCCCATGGGGCGCTGCCATTTGCATTCCTTAGTTTGGCACGTCTAGTCTACGTAAAGATTTACGTAGACTACGGCGAAAATAAGGGAACGCTATTTGCGTTGCCCTTATTTTCGCCGTAGTCTACGTAAATCTTTACATAGACTAGACGTGCCAAACTAAGGAACGCAAATGGCGGTGCCCCATGGGTGCCGCCATTTGCGTACGTGCATTTTTTTTTCAAAGTCACCCGTGATAGGCTACGTGACGATTTACGTAGCCTATCACGGCTGACTTTGGAAATCTAGCTGTGATAGGCTACGTACATCGTTACGTAGCCTATCACGTGTGTGTGTGTGTGTTTTTTTACTTTTTTATTTTGCAATGGCAGCGGCAGCAGCCAGTCAGAAGACTGGCTGCCGCCCCTGCCGAAATGCCGCTGGGACCCGCCGCCGAGAGGGACATTCGCACGAGGTAAGTCCCATCCCAAGGGGGGGGGGCGGCGGAGAATTTCACCACCAATTTCGGGGGGCCAAATGCGTTGGCATTTGGCCTCCTGGAGATTCGTGGAGAAATTCTCCGCCATCCCTAGGCCTCCTTCGATGGGATCTGTGGTGTGAAACTGGCTTTATTTTTGAAGCCTCTGAAGAAGACTGGTTGAAAGTAGCTGACACAACTGGGCCAAACAACATCCCAACTTTCTTAGGGTGATTTGTCTCATGGGAAAAAAAACTGGTGTGTGTGTGTGTGTGGGGGGGGGAGATGTATTCAGCAGCTTTCAGTGGGGAGAGGAAATTTGCCCCAGGTTGTGTGGGTATTAATGGAAGCTGGTGGCTCCATTGTCAGTGGAGTGGTGAACCTGCTCTGGATTTCAGTCAGGACCAGTTAGAACTCTAAAGGAGCTCTCCAAGGTATGGAGCAGATTCTGGTGGTGGGAATTCTAAAAAAAGCTCCTTGGAGTTCTGACTGGTTCTGACTGAACCCTGAAGTGGATTCACTGCCCCACTGACATTGAAGCTGCAAGCCTCCACTGGTGGGAATCTAAAATACTTTGGTTTTAGAAGGTCTTTCCCATGATAACTGGAAAGGATGATGACCCAGAGCAACATGGCACAACATTGATACGTCTCTATTCTGGATGATGACCGGCCATCTTTGACAAGGACCAGGTGCAGGGCTCAGCTGTATATTTCAGGGCACTCTCTTCCCTGTCATTCATGATCACTTTTCTGAGCCATCCGTTCTTCTGGGAGGGCTCAACCAGAAGTTCCCACAATCCAAAGGTCAGCCCATTAACAAGCCTGGAAACAGACATGTGGTAAAAGATAAATGGTTCACACAAGTGTTCTAAAATCTCAGGGCCTCCACTTAACCTACTTCAACAGGTTCTCCAAGAAAAAGCATTACTGTTGAAATGTTTTGTAACAGGATGATTACATATGGCTGAAGGATTTGGTTGTGTGGGGAATCATTTTAAAGGGGGTTTGAAGGCCAACTTAGATGTTCAGTGTGTGAATACAATTAATATGCATGTCTGTTATTATGTAAATGAACATGAACAGGTCACAGGGGTGGTTTAACCCTTTCCCTCCCTGTCATGGTCAAAACGGCCCAGTTCACATGGCATGACGAGCCACCGTGGGTTAATTAATGCCAGCTGCCATTTTGAATATGCAAGCCCTGGCCATCGATTGCCACGGCTTGCCATGTCATGTGAACCTAGGCAGCAGAGGTTATTTGAGGGTTAGACAAGCCTCGAATAACCAGTGGCTTGTTTTAGCATTATTTGAGGTTTGTCTAAACCTTAAATGACCCCTCCAGATGCTGTTGGACTCCAACTCCCATCAGCTCTAGCTAGGGTTGTCAGTTGTGGGGAAATACAGCCCTTTTGGGGCCTGACAGACCCCCGTTGTGAACCAAGTTGTGCAATAGTTCCCCAAACCTAGGAACTTCACTGAGTTTTTTGCCATAAATTGTGCAATTTGCACAAAATCACAACTGTAAATAACACAATTTCTGTAAAATCATGGCTGTAAATAGTATAATTTCTGCAGATTAGACAATTTACGGCTGCAATTTTGCACAAATTGCAATTTGTACACCCCTTCAATCAATGACTTGGCCCAACTTGGAGTCCAGGGGGCTGAGCTGGTGAAAGCCCACAGAGCTCCACCCCAAATGGATACCTCCAACATCCCTAGCTCCAGCCAACATGGCCAATGGTTAGGGCAGATGGGAGCTGTAGCCTGAGAACATTTGAAGGGCCACAGGTTCACCACCTGTGAGAGCCGTATGTGAGAGCCCTTCACATCTTTGATCACACTGTCATATCACCGCTTAATCACCTCTTAATGTTGAGGGGTCTGAAGACTTAACTTTTCCTCCTAGGACTTGGTTTTCTGGCCCCTCACCATCTTTATCACCATCCTCCAGGCATTTTCCAGTGTATCAATGGCCTTCTAAAATAACAACGCACAAAACTAGGAACATTTATCAAGGTGAGGTCTTATGAGAAGGAGCAGCAGCAGATGCCATAAATGCAGATTCTAGGAAACTCTCAGACTGTAATGAAGCAGCTAATCTATGTATCTATGAATATCAATAGAAGAGAAGAAGTGGAAGTTAGAGAAGTTGCCAGTAGTCTGGGCATAAACATTTTGGCCGGACTTGCTTCACAGGGATGTTTTTCTCTTAGGGTGGCTCCCTCCTATGTTGGCTTCCATGAGTGGCCAACCTAGTGGAGCATCTGAGCCCTGCCCCGAACTTTTCCCGCTTCGCTCTGTGACAGACCCTAGTGTCTCTCAAGTCATGCCCCTCCCCCTCCTCCTCCCCTTCTTCCTCCTCCTCCCCCTCCAACCCCTGAGTTCTCATGGTGGAGGAATAGGGGAGCCATTCAGTCTGGGCCATCTGTGTGTCAAGGTCTTGGGAAGAAAGACTCACCGTATCTGGGATCACTAGGCAGGGTACCTCGCTCTGTTCTAGTTGTTCCCATTCTGATTCCAAATCTGAGCTGCCAGAAATCTCCATATGCTCAGATTCATTCCTGACAATAATGTAGGAGGCAGAAACTTGAGAAGTACAAACAGATCAACATTTGTGCCCACACATGAACTGATCCATACTTTAAGATCTTCCTCAGAGGCCCAGGTGATCTTCCTTCCACTCTGGTGGCAGAGTTGTCCCAGGACAGAGCCTTTGCAACAGCAGTGGCACGTAAGCGTTGGAACTCCATCCCTGAGGAAGTCTGCTGCATTCTTCCTTGCTGGCTATCCCGTGTCAGGCTATGACTATGCTATGTCAGGGAGATCTGAAGGCTGAGCTGTTTTGGCTAACATTGTTCTTGTTTTGCCTGCTTCATCTCGTTTAGTTTGAGTGACTTATTTTCCGCCCATAGTCTCTTTTAATTGATGTTGGGTTTTGTTGTTATGGCTGACTGCCTGTTTTGCCCCTCTGTTTCCACTACAAAAGATGGGTTTGGGAATATTGTATTAACCCACAAAAGAAAATCAGTCCGCTGAGCTGCTGATGTTAACTTTGAAGCCCTTTATAGCATAGCCCCACATTTTCAAGAGACAACATCTTTCTTTATCAGTCCCCATGCTTGTTAGGGCCAGGGATGCTGGAGAAATTCGAGACGGACTAAAATGAGCTCAGATTTCTAAGAATCTGACCTGCAGAATCCGCTGCGGAGCGCCCCCCTCAGGCCATGTGGAGTCCACGGACTTCCGGATGATTTTTTTACTTTCCCAAAATGTATGCATATACATGCGTATAAAATTCTAGGGCTGTGCACCGCTTTGGCCCAAGGCCCGAACCCCGAGTCGAGGCAGGCTGCTTCGGGTCGCTTTGACTGCTTCTTTGACCGAGTTGAGGCAGGCTGCTTCTGAGGTGAAGCAGAGGGGGCTTGAAGCAACCTGGAGTGGGTTGGGGGCTCTCCAAAGTGCTCGGTGTGCTTCAGAGCTTCGACACTCCCCACCCAGCCATGCCCACGCCTCCAGGTCCTTCCCTGATCCACCCACCTCTTCTGCCCCCGCCTCCATTGCCGCTGCTGCCACCTTTTCTGCCACTGCCAGGTTCCCCTCGTCCTCTGCCATCTCTGCCACCACTATCATAGCCACTGCCTCCCCCTTCTCCTCTGCCACTGCCACTGCTAGGTCCTGAGGCCAGGGCGCGCGTCGACTCTTATTGCAGGGAGTCACCATTTTTAAAATGGCAACCTCCTGGAAGTTCCTGGAAGTTGCCATTTCTAAAATGGTAACTCCTTGTAATAACAGTCAGCGCATGTCCAGGTCTCTTGGGACCTGGTGATGATGGAGATGGCAGCGGTGAGGAGAAGGCAGCGAAAGTGGAGAAGCCAGCAGCGAATGCGAGGAAGGCAGCAGCGAAGAGAAGGCAGCAGCAGGGGTGGCAGCAGTAGGGATGTACGAAACTCCCCTTACCTGGCTCTGCTGGGTTCCGCTGGGGGGGGGGAGGCGCTCTGTCCCTCCCCCCGGAATCCTTGCCGTCCAGCTCCACTCTGTGGGGATTCTGCAGAGCCGCTGGCTGGCTAGCAGGGACGCAAATGGCAGCCGTAGCCGCCGCCGTTTGCATCCCTGTAGTCAGCCGTGATAGGCTATGTAAAGACTTGTGTAGCCTATCACGTCTGCCTTAAAAAAAAAACAAAAAAATACGTGTACGCAAATGGCGGCGGCTACAGCCTCTGCCATGTGCGTTCCTTATTTTTGGCCGTCTTAGTCTATGTAAATATTTACGTAGACTAAGATGGCGAAAATAAGGGGGAACGCAAATAGTGTCCGCTACGCTATTTGCGTTCCCCTTATTTTCGCCGTCTTAGTCTAGACTAAGACAGCCAAAAATAAGGAACGCAAATGGCAGCGGCCATAGTCGCCGCCATTTGCGCACGCGTTTTTTTTTTTTAAGCCAGACGTGATAGGCTACGTAAGTCTTTACGTAGCCTATCATGTCTTGTAAAAAAACACAACCCCCCCCGACAAGACTGCAAATGGTGGCGGCAGTGGTGGCAGCTGGTCGGAAGACCAGCTGCCACCGCAGCCGCTGCCACTGCTGCCGCCGCCCGGAAGATCCGCCCCAAGTAAGTCTCATCCCAGGGGGGATCTGTGAGGGGGCGGGGGGTGGCAGGCCGTTCCGTCACAGATTTCAGGGGACCGAATGCACTGGCATTCGGCCTTACCGAGATCCGTGGTGGAATTCTCTGCCATCCCTAGGCAGCAGCAGCGGAGGAGAAGGCGACGGTGCAGGCGTCAGAGGAGGAGGAGAAGGTGGTAGCAAGGTAAGGAGCGGGGGTGTTGTGCAGGGACATCGGGGGGATCTGAAGCAGGGTTCGGCATCCGAATCCCGCTCTGGGTTTGGGGCCGAGTGAGGTTGCCCCCTCCCCAAATCAGCCCGAGCAGAATCAGGCCTGCCTCCGAAGCCACAAAGTGGCTTCCGAGTCGGATCAAGGGGTCCCTACACAGCCCTATAAAATTCGTAAGTTTCTGCTTGAGGAAACATCCAATGGAGTGGGGGACGATAAGCTAAATGTTACGTACTAAGGGAAGCTATGTAAATACTTATGCAAATACATAATTATTTGCATATTTTTCTGTATGATGAAAAACAATATTCGCCTCCGCCGGTGGGCAGACGGTGGAACAAAAGGCAACTGACAATCTGCGGAAGACGGACAGAGTGGATTTTACACACACCCCTACCTAGGGTTAACAGGCCAATTACTTCAGTCACCCCAAAGCAGTGGAATGACCCCCACCCCCAAAAAAAGACATCCTCCCCAAACTGTAAGACCATTTCTTTGGCAGTTTGGTCCCGTTGGCTCCAGTTCCAAAGGGATGCTGTGTTGTTACGATTTAATATTCTCTCTTTATTTGTTTGAATGGCTGTTTCTATAAGCAGCCTTGAGCCATGGAAAGATGGCATATATAAAGAAAATAACATAAATAAATCTGAGATGTTCTTTGAGTTCCCTCTTCATATCTTGCGCTGCCACATCAGTCGGCTATTTTAAAAGCACACTTTAGGTAATGATGAGTGGAATCTATTTGTTCCCCTTAGAGCTGAGCGGACATTTCTCAGAAGATGTATTTCTGAGAAAATGTCTGTTTCCCCCCCTCCTTTTTCTCATAGCCAGCCAAAAGGAGAACTTAAATCAATTTTCTCCTACTATTCTTTTCCCTTTTGTGTGTGTGTGGTGGCTGCCGTTCTTCTTCTGCTGCCGCCCCCAACACACACACCACACGATGTTACAGACCAACACTAGATTTGAGGTATTATAGAAGATGCAAAATGGTTGACCCACATACCAAAACAGTTGCAGCGGCAAAGAGTGGAGGCTGGTGGTTCCGATGTCAGTGGGGCAGTGAATCCACTCTGGGTTTTAGTCAGAACCAGTCAGAACTCTAAAGGAGCTCTTCAAGGTGCAGAGCTGGTGCACACCAGGACCTAGAGATAATTGAAAACACTTTTATTAAACGATTTAATAAATGATTTCAATAAGCAAATATAAACTATTTCATATAAGTATTTAGTTGTTTTACAGAGAAGCTATTTAAAGAAGTAAATAAATAATTGTCAAAAGTGTGTCTCGAATGCAGACGGGGCATAGAATCATGGAGTTGGAAGGGGCCTTGGAGGTCATCAAGTCCAACCCGGTGGAAGCCGGTGGCTCCGATGTCAGGGGAGACAGTGCATCCACTCTGCATTTCAGTCAGAACCAGTGAGAACTCTAAAGGAGCTCTCCAAGGTGCAGAGCTGGTGCACACCAGGACCTAGAGAGAATTGAAAACATTTTTATTAAACGATTTAATAAATGATTTCAATAAGCAAATATAAACTATTTAATATAAGTACTTAAATTGTTTACATATAAGCTATTTAAAGAAGTAGATAAATTGTCAAAAGTGTGTGTTGAATACAGACGGGGCATAGAACCATGGAGTTGGAAAGGACCTTGGAGGTCATCAAGTCCAACCCGGTGGAGACTGATGGCTCTGATGTCAGTGGGACAGTACATCCGCTCTAGATTTCAGTCAGAACCAGTCAGAACTCTAAAAGGAGCTCTCCAAGGTGCTTAGCTCATTTGGAGTTCTGACTGGTTCTGACTGAAGTCTGGAGAGGAATCACCACCCCACTGACATCGGGGCCACCAGCCTCCATTGGCAGCAAAGGACAAGAACTTCAGAAAAGAAGAAGGAGATTGTGCTTCTGTCCCTGCTAACAGTGAGCCCCATCCCAAGAAAGCGTTGGAGAATTTCTGCTCCCCCTGGAGAAATTGGGTGACATGCCCCCCCTCTCCCCATTTCTCTGCTCACAAGTAGGGATGTACGGACTGCGTGAAATCCGCTCCGTCTGTGTTTTGTGGATTGTCAGGTGCCTTCCGTTCCATCATCCGCCCACAGATGGATGCGATCCTTTTTTTCGTCATCCAGAAAAATATAGAAATAATTACATAAATATTTATGTGAGTATTTACCTAATTTACCCCAGTATGTAACATTTAGTGTATTGTTCCTTATTCCGTTTTATGTTTACTCAGCAGAAACGTATGTATTTTTCTACGGATTTATATGCATAAATTTCGGGAAAGTAAAAAAAGCATCCGAAAGTCCACGGACTCCACGCGGTCTGTGGGGGTCACTCCTTAGTGGATTCTGCAGGTCGGGTTCTTAGAAATCCGAGCTCATTTTAATCCATCTTGAATTTCTCCAGCATCCCTACTCACAAGTAGGGTGAAGAATTGTGAGAGGCCAGTTGTCCACAGCTTCCATTCTGTGATGTGTGAGAGAGCTAGAAGTGGGCGCTTTTTACTGCTCTGCCAAAACTCCAGAGCAGGTTGCAGGATGCAGAGCACATTCCTCAACAGATCACATCCCTAGCTACAGTTCTGGGCTGATATGCAGCAGCTTCAGAGCTGCTCAGACAGGGCTGAGAAAAGAAAATCGCAGAATCTTCAAACCAGGCTCACTGATTTGGGGTGACAGCATGGGGTGAGTGAATCTGTATGAGCTGTGAGGACGAAGATAATTTGGACGAGATCATTTGTTGTATTAATGTTCCATGGCCGGGGTGGGAGGAGAGATAAAAAGGAACAAGACTGCAGGGTTTTGCTCTGTTTTTGTTTTTTTTAAGAATAGAAATTGCCAGGGAAGAGCAATTGTTCTGATCTGTAGGCAGGGTCTCATTTGCATTTTAATTTCCAGGCCTTCCAGATCCTGGCAATTTTTCTTGTAGCTATGACAATTGGGTTTTCTTTTGTTTTTGCCTTTCCTGATCCTGACGAGTGGTTCATAAGACAGGTCCAAAGTTGAAATGATCACTTGATCTACAGTAGAAGAAAATGCATGAGGTGAGACATGAAGAGAAACTCACTAAGGTTTCTACCCATGTCCCTCTTGTTTTGTGGTTGTATTTATGTATCCAAACTATCGGAGAGCTTGTTGTAGCTCACAGATATTATGCCTCTAATATTGTGCACATTAAGCTTTCCTGGCCCCAAACTGCGCATATTTAAATATGCACATTTTTCAACTTCCTTTTTGCGCACTAAAACAAAGGCTGGAAAATGGTGGGTGCTCACCGAACCGGATCACGGCGAGTCCTGGAAGACGTGAGCAGGGTGCGAACGGGCATGAGCCAGGGGCGGGCAAGGAAAGCATCTCAGTGGGCGCAGTCCAGCAGTCATGGCCAGGGGAGGGGGGGCTGACAGACTCCTGGACCCAGTCGGGCGCCCGCAACATCCCTAGTTGGAGCAGATGATACTGGCGTAGATGGACCCATGGTCTCACCTTTCATCTGCAAGATGACTTGCAATTAAAACATAAACCAACAAGCACACACACACATTTTAAAACTTTAAAACATTACAACAAGGTCAATTCAGAAGAGGAGAAAATGTGAAAAGCAACCTTCAGAGCAAATACATTTAGGGAGCGACCCTGTGGCCACGAGACACTGTCTGGAGGGCCATAGTATTTTTTGGTTTCTGGGAACCAAGTTGGAGCTACATCTCTGCACTCAGAAACAGAGCATTGAACTGGGCAAAAGGGGTTGGTCCTGGGGGTGGGGAGGGGAGGAGACTGTGGAAGCCACTTCATGCAGCTTCCTATGGGCCATGCGACCTCCTTCCCTCCATCTCTCTGAAGCCGCAGGGAGACAGCCGAAATCAGCAGTCTAGACAAAAAAATGCAGGGCAGCCAGAGCACAGAGGCAAAGATCGCCTCCATGCTACAGCTGCCCTGCACTGGAAACTTGACAGCCTCCAAAGCTGGCTGGTGGGGAATGGTGGTGGGGAGAAGAGGCTGGTGGGTGGTGTGGTGGGAAGAAGAAACCGGCTGGTGGTTAGTGGTGGTGGCGAGAAGAGGCTGGTGGGTGGTGGTGGTGGCGAGAAGAGGCTGGTGGGGGGTGGTGGTGGTGGTGAGAAGAGGCTGGTGGGTGGTGATGGTGGTGAGAAGAGAGGCTGGTGGGTGGTGATGGTGGTGAGAAGAGGCTGGTGGGTGGTGGTGGTGGTGAGAAGAGGCTGGTGAGTGGTGGTGGTGGTGGTGAGAAGAGGCTGGTGGGTGGTGATGGTGGTGAGAAGAGGGTGGTGGTGGTGGTGAGAAGAGGGTGGTGGTGGTGGTGAGAAGAGGCTGGTGGGTTGTGGTGGTAGGGAGAAGCTGGCTGGGCTTGTAGCACAGCTTCTTTCTTTTTTCCTAAGGGGGTTTGGTTTTTGTTTGTTTTTTTACTGTGAAAGCATCAACCGTGTTGGCAGACCAGCTCCCAGTTTGCACCCACCACAATGCAGGTCCTGGGATGGGGTGGGGGCAGTGTGGTATCTAGCTGAAGGGAAGAGGGAGAGTTAGTGCTGAGCCAAAATCTGCCCTCCAGTTTCCTAAAAGTTTCCTTCCCCATGACAGAGGCTTCCATTGTTCTGCCTCATTCTCAGGGTGTTTTATCATTCTTCTGTTGAGGTGTTTTTGAGCTTACCTCATCACTGCTGCCCTCCCAGGCTGCCTGCACCTCCTGATCTGAAAAGGCCCTTTGGGAGGAATCACCTCATGATGCCTTCCCCTGGGCTTTACTTGAAGTGAAGGAAGCTGAGGCAGCTACAGGCTGCTGGAGAGATGGTTGTACAATGAAAAATAGAACATTTTCATTCACTCCTCAGCCTCTTCCTAAATAAGGCAAGCCCAAGAAACCCAAACCCAGCCCTTGAGAACGTCTACGAAATTTCTTCAGCACTGAATTTCTTTTCGAAAGCAATTTCTCTTCTATCAAATTGAATGAGAATGGTTGGGGGGGGGGGGAAATGTGCAAGCAATTTCCAGAACAGCAGTACTGAAATCAAGAAAGAACAATAAAATATAATAAGAATCACAGGCACACAGCGTTCCTCCAGAATCCTGGATCTTTAGAGGGCAAATTTGAAATCCAGACAGAACCTTAAAACAGCGGTCTGTCCAGGACAGTAGAAGACACCTGGCCGACCCACTTCAAGGACATCTAGACCAACCCCTTCCCAGTGCAGGAAATCAGTAGGAACCCACCTTGCATGTGCTATTCTCCTCCAGAGCATCTGTCAACCATCCCTGCTGCTTCCCATCCCCTGAAACTATTGTAGTGGATACTGCAAGCTCCAGTCTCTACAGCTGCCATTTTCATAACAGTGCATACACACGTAACATACAGATACTGTATCTGGCATGACACGTGTTGGTAGCAGGATCTACCGAAATAGGTCCGGCGGCAAAAAAGGACAGGGAACACCATGACTAGCATGAGGAGTTGGTGTTGTTGGACAGCTGCTGAGATCCACACCCCAGGAGGACAGGCCCAAGCACGCTACAAGTCTTGTCACCACTCTCTTTGTTACAAGGAAGCATGATTTTACTCTCTTCTCCCTCTGATCAGTGATCAAAAGACACGTAGTTTGAATCGGCAAGTTCTATATATTTCATTTCACAGCCACTAGATGGCGGTGTGGTTATAGCAGAATTGCAAAATTACTCACAGCCGATATATCGGATTGATGTTCCTTATCAGGTTATCTCCAATCTTTTAAAAAGTGGGATAAAGCTCAGAAAGTGCAAGAAACATCCTGGAGATTGATGACGGCATGTGAAGGACCTGGAAACTTCCATAAGTGACCAATCACACGCATGCAATAAAGGCCTTTTCTAGAAATGCTCCAAATCACACACTTGTCCCCACAAAATACCTATTTCACAGAAAGCAGACTTTTATTACTAGTCTATCCCTGATCTTTTTGAAAGCATGATAAAGGGGAAAATGTGTGCAAGGTGTCCTGGAGGTTGATGATGTCGTGTAAAGGACCTGCAAAATTCCATGAATGACCAATCATGACAGTACAATATTTTTTTTTTATTATTATTATTTCATTTCTATACTGCTCAATAGCCAAAGCTCTCTGGGTGGTTCACAGAAATAAAAACCACAAATACAGCATGAAACACTATAAAATATGAAAGCTTAAAACCACAATATAATAGTACAACCAGAATAAAACCTAGCAGCAATGTAGAGATTTAAAATACAGATTTAAAACACCAGAGCAAAAAGACTAGGATGCTAAAATACTGGGAAAATAAGGAGGTCTTCACCTGGCACTGGAAGGAATAAATTGCTCATGTAGAGACATCCTGAGAGTTGTGCATTCTCTGTGACGTTCCAAGAGATCATAGAATCATAGAATAGGAGGGTTGGAAGGGGCCTACAAGACCCTTGAGTCCAGCCCCCAGCTCAATTCAGGAATCCAAGCCAAAGCATCCCTGACAAGTGGCTGTCCAGCTTCATAGAATAGGAGGGTTGGAAGGGGCCTGTAAGACCATTGAGACCAGCCCCCAGCTCAGTTCAGGAATCCAAGCCAAAGCATCCCTGACAAGTGGCTGTCCAGCCTTGTCTTGAACGCCTCCAGTGTGGGAGAGCCCACCACCTCCCCAGGTAATTGGTTCCATTGTCGTATTGCTCCAACAGTCAGGAAGCTTTTCCTGATGTTCAGCCAGAATCTGGCTTCCTGTAACTTGAGCCCATTATTCCATGACCTGCACTCTGGGATGATCAGGAAGAGATCCTGGCCTTCCTCTCTGGGACCACCTTTCAAGTACTTAAAGAGTGCTTTCATATCTCCAAAGATCTTACACTTTCTGGGAAGGAAAGCCTTTATTTTTTATTCCTCTATCGATGCGAAAGGACAAATGCAAACTGTAAGGGAAACCAGATGGGCCAACTATTTTTGGAGCTCTTTATGCATATATTGTGTCCCTGATTAGCATTCATTAAGTCAAAGGAGGCGAAGGGGGGGTGGGTTGGAGTATAAGCTTTCCCTACCAGCATTAAACCAATAACCCTGGCGTGGAGCCAAGACAGCTCTTGTGGATTAATTGTTTTATAACTGCTTTAATTAAAACTGTTCAGTGTATGATTAACCTAAAAGTTTTTTTTCATTTCCACCAAATTGTTGAACAAATGAGACATTAATATTTTACATTAACGGTAGTGCTGTTGCTTCTGCGTTCTGAACAGCTTGGGCTGTGTTTACTGTAAGCAGACGCTAATGGGTTGGTAAATCGGTCTTTCAGGGACAGATTCACATGGCTATTTGCAAGCAGTGTTCGGCGTGGCTTAATTTCTCGCAGCCGATTTGGGGCTCCATCCCAGACTGGTATTTCAAGCATCTTGTTCAGAAGAGCTGTTTTGTGTGACAACTAATGACCTAGAGGGGTCTTCATCTCTGGAGATCTTTGAACAGAGGCTGGACAGCCATTTTCTGGGGATGCCTTAATGAGGGCCGGTGTCAAGGGTAGGTATGGTTGGGCACCTGCTGAGGGCCCACACCCCAGCAGGAGCCCCCAGGAGTTGCTCCTCCTCTCCATCTGTCAGGGGGCCCTAGCCGGCCTCTTTCAGTCAACTCCAGACACAGACAAAGGATTCTTTTCAAGGCTTTATTCCTTTTACAACTTAATAACTCTGTCACCAGAGACTAAGCTAGGAACAGCAGAGTAACCTGTGCCCCGGGTTGGAAACAGTTGGTCCCTGTTTGAATGAGAATCACTTGCAGACCCTGAACTTATGGGCTAGGGAGAGTCCCTCCCCTTTTCCCTTGGGTCCTCTGGACGCGACCGTTGCTTGCGTGCCAAACAGGTGCTACACCTCTTTTCCGCGCCCTCCATAGCTCGTCGCTCTTTGCATCTGCGTTGAGCATCCAGCCAGCCCTCCTCCTGTGCTCTTTCACTCCCAGGACCGCTATCTATGTCTGGAATGCTGGCAGGAGGAATCTCTGCCAGCTGCAGGGCCTGGGAGGGATGAGCACACTCCTCTCCCATGGACGGCTGTTCCTCCTCAGAATCAGAACTGCTCTGAGGTTCTACGGGCTCAGTGTCCACCCTGACACCACCATTGCAACCTGCTTGTTCATCCGCCTCTCACTCTGGCCCAGACAACGGTAGTGGTGAGAAGGAGGAGCAGCGGATGCCACGGCCTAGTTGCTCCCTGGCTCTCTGCCTGCCCTGCTATGGCTGAATCAAATTCAGTGTTAGGGCAAATTCCTGGGCAGTCCAAAAGGCAAGTCTGAAAAGCAGGCTAATGGTCAAGCCCAATGGTTTCTGTCCAAGGGGCAGAACACTGTGGCTACCTCCTTTAGAGTTCTGACTAAAACCTGGAGTGGATTCCCTGCCCCACTGACACTGGAGGCACCAGCCCCCACTGCCAACAGCAGCTCCTCACCTGAGATAAGAGAGGGAGGAAGGGTGCATGCCGGTGGGTGGCAGGGGAAGGGGTTGGAGAGGGGCCAGCCTCAACTTTGACAGACGTTGGTAGCTAGATGGGCTCAGAACCCAGTCTACCTGAGATCTATGCTGTCGGGAATGAATCTGAGCGTTTGGAGATGTCTGGCAGCTCAGATTCGGAATCAGAATGGGAACAGACAAAAGAGAGGGAGGCACCCTCCCCAGTGAGCCCAGATAAGGTGAGACTTTCTTCCCAAGACCTTAACACACAGATGGCCCAGGCTGGATGGCTCCCCCATTCCTCCACCATGAGAACTCAAGTTTTGGAGGAGGAGAAGCATCACTTGATGGATGCTGGGGTCCAATGCAGAACTAAGTGGAAACATTAGGGGTAGGGCTCAGACACTCCACCAGCTTGGCCACTCATGGAAGCCAATGTACGAGGCAGCCACCCATCCCTTCAAAGCTAGTCTGGCCATGAAGTTCATGCCCAGACTGCTGGCAACTCCTCTAACTTCCACTTCATCTCCTCTATTGATATTCACAGATGCGTGGATTAGCTCGTTCTATGCAGTCTGAGAGTTTCCTAGAATCTGCTTTTGTAAAGAAGCTAGTTGTTAACTAATATAGTAGTGTAGCCTGAAGCCTTGTTTCCTGGAGTGCATTGATTGCGAAGGGGGAGGACAAAGGAATGTGACGCATGCAAAGGAGGGTGGAGAGGTGGTCAAAACCTGTGTCGTTCCTCCCACCCTGCACGGCTTTGGATGGGCAGAGGGCTCTGATCTCAGGGTCCTCCATCGAAACTCTGGCAATCCTTTAAGATTGCACTCTAAGTCCCCAAATGCAGAGCAGAACAAGATCCTCACTAATACCGCCAGATGCTAAACACCGTGGATTTGCCAACTCTCAACTACTAAATATCATAGAATGCCAACTATCAAAGTCAAATGCAGATATCAGATATTTGGCAATTTAAAACAAAAACAAGCAAACCAACAACCTCACCTCCCTTCTGTACATGCTCACTGTCAAACGTGACAGATGAGAATTGAAAAGTAAACGCCTAGGAGCAAATCTTTCTCAGCTGTAGTCCTGTGTTGTGGAATTTGGAAAAAAAAAAACAGAACAGAACCCAAGATGCATGATGAGAAAGTAAGTACATATTTATGTCTTCCAAATGAGCCCTCTGGCTTTGCACAACAAACATCGGAATTGTGAAGCGAGCACCGCTGCAAGATGTTTCAATGCTACCTGCAAAAAGACTTAACTGAAGTCCCACATTGGCTGCTTTCAAGTTTGCGTTAGTGACATTTTTATCTTCCATTGTCTTGAGAGAAAAATGGTATATAAATCAACCCGAAACAGCAAAACCTGATTTTACCATCCTTCCATCTCCCCACCCCTTATTTCCAAGCAAGAGTTGTGGTGATGCTCAAATTGATCATGTTTACAGTGCAAAACTGGATTAAACCATGGACTCATGGGGGGAGGGGGCAAAACCAACAGACCTGGTATTCTAGTCCTACCTTCAGAATGTACATTCAGAAATTCTTACAGCACAGTATTTTGTAGATGTTGAGGTGTATTTGGTATTCTTGATAACGTATTGTAGGACAATTGTGTTTTCTAGTATATCATTACCAAAGATCACTTCCTTCACCTTTAAACCATTGGGGGACAGACTGTTGTAGAGTAAAATGAACACAGGCAAATGTGAAGTGTCTCCAACTCTGTGCAATATTGGAGGAGGTGAGGCTCTCAGAGTTATCTTTGGTATGAAGAGAGAGAGAGAGAGAGAGAGAGAGAGTGTAAGGGGGTGGATTTCAAGAGTGTTTCTGTTTTGGTTTTGTGTTTGTGTGTGTTTGGTTTGGTTTTTTCAGCTGTGAAATATTAGAGGGCCTCCATATGGGCCAAAATGGTGGTTTACCACCATAGAGAAAGTAAGTGAAGTGGGCATTCAAGATAACCCTGGTTTAAGGTAGCGAAAACACACTGCAGATTTCAGTGACGGAGTTCTACATCATGAAGCAAAAGGAGAGGGATCTGATTTTTCCAGAACACGTCTCTCACATGATGCAGCTCGGTACACAAGCAACAGGCACACCGGTTCAGTCAGTCAATCAATCATCAATCAATCAATCCACCAGGCTTGTCAGGCAGGTGACAGCCATGCAAGAACTCTGCACAAGGTCACAATAATGGGAGCTCAAGGTGGCCAGCCATCGCCCCGCCCCGAATGTTCAGTGTTTGTCTCGGCGGACTTCATTTTCTTCCTGCCGGACTTGGCGAATACAAATCCCTTTAAATCAGCATCCAGGTGCACACTTTTGGAGCTACAGTGTGGTTTCCATAGTGACCCCTCCACCTCAAAGCCCTTCCGTGAGGTGCATGGCAATGCAATTGCACTGGAGACAGCCAGGATGAAAAGCCACACTCTAAATACATTAGCCATGCACCTTTCCTTTATTGTTTATCTTCCCTATGGACGTAAGTTGTTGGCACCAAGTCCAAGCCTTTGTTGCCCGGTCCTGCATCAGATGCTCACAACCTTTGCCCTCACAAGTCTCCCCTGACTTCACCCAGAAGAAAGAAACACAAAGGTTTGAGCCTCTCACAAAGTCAGCAAAGAGAGGTATTAGTCAATGGGGCTCATTTGCATCAAAGGGTCTCAAATGGAATTGTGTAAAATCCACTCTGTGTTTTGTGGATGGTCAGGTGCCTTTTGTTCCATCGTCCATTTAAAGACGGAATCATTTTTTGTTTCCATTGTGCCAAAAAAATATGCAAATAATTCCATAAGAGGGTTCACAACAATTTACTTAATTTACCTTAGAACGCAACATTTATTCATGTATTGTCCCCCATTCCATTCAATTTCCCCCCACATATATTTACCAGTCTCAGCAGACACCATATACAATATATGTATAGGTATAGGTATACACACACACACACACACACACACTGTAGAATTGGAAAAAGTGCAGAAATAGGGATGGCGGAGAATTTCTCCCCGAAACTTCGGGGGGCCGAGCGCCAACGTGTTCGGCCCCCCGAACAAGTTTCGGGGAGAAATTCTCTGCACCCCCCGCCCCCCGCACCCCCCCCCCCGGGGCCGGGACTTACCTTTCCTGAATGTCCCTCCCGGCGGCGGGTCCAGCCGGCGGTTTGTCGGGTCTTCGTCCAGGGCGGGAGCGGCAGCCGGTCTTTCGACCCGCTGCCTCCGCCGCCATTCCAATAAAAGAAGAAAAAAAAAATGCCCCCGTGATAGGCTACGTGACGATTAACGTAGCCTGTCATGGCTAGATTTGCAAAGTCAGCCGTGATAGGCTACGTAAATTGTCATGTAGCCTATCACGGGTGACTTAAAAAAAAAAAAAAAAAGCGCGTACAGATAATGGCGGCCCCCATAGGGAAGCCTCCCCCCCGGCCTGAACTTCGGGGGGAGAGCAGCGAAGTGCCTCCCCCCCACCGCGAAAAGCTGCGAGACCAGGTAAGTGACTTTCGTGCACCCCTATGCAGAAAACAGCAACTAAAATGATCAAGGGCTGGAGCATCTCCCCTATGAGGGAAGGTTACAACAGCTGGGATGGTTTCGCTTGGAAAAAAAGGAGGGTCGGGGAGACATGATAGAGGTCTACAAAATTATGCATGGTGTGGAAAATGTGGATAGGGAGGCATTTTTCTCCCTTTCTCATAATGCTGGAACCTGGGGTTATCCTATGAAGCTGACTGGTGGGAGATTCAGGACAGATCAAAGGAAGGGCTTCTTCGCACAGGGCATAGCTAAACTATGGAATTAGCTACCACAAGACATAGTGATGGCCACCTGTTTGGATGGCTTTAAAAGGGGGTTAGACGAGATGCTGGACAAGATGGACCCTTGGTCTGATCCAGCAGGGCTCTTCTTATGTTCTTATGTTCCTACAAATAAATATGTGTAAATTTTGGGTAAGTAAAAGAGAGAGAGAGAGAGATCCAAAAGTCTACGGACTCAGTGCAGCCTGAGGAGGTTGGTCTGCAGCGGATTCCACAGGTCAGATTCTTAGAAATCTGAGCTCATTTTAGTCCATCTTGAATTTCTTCAGCATCCCTAGTCTGGAAACAGGTTGACTAAGTCAGGTTTCAGAGGACTGGGAGCTAAATGCCAGTCATGTAACATTTTACCATGCAGCTTCAGTCACGGCATGGTCCAGGGTTCTGACCACCCCACCCGGGATAGACAGAACAGTCTATTGGTCCATGCCAGCTTCACATGTGTTCATTCATAAGTCTCTCTAAAAAATCTGCATGAAAACTGGTCTTTAAATACATATTTACTGAGTTTTGAATGTAATTTTTCAGAAAATACGTATTTCAACATATTTTTCTCAAAGTATGCATTTCAAATGTATTTTATCCTGATATGCATTTTGGCATACATTTTGGCACATCGTTTGAGCCGAGAACTGCATTGCAAACATCGGAGAAGTTCAAAATCTGAAGGATGACTGCTGTCTGATCTGCACATTAATCTGGGAAATGTCGATCAGATTGAATTCCCTTTGAAATGTGGACCAAACAAGGCCTTTGCTCTTCCCTACTCTCTGCACCCTGCTCGAGTGGAGAGCTCTAAAGCCTCTGAAAACAGAATCTTTGAATTATCATAGGGGACACTCAGCAAAGCAGATACCCTTCTAAAAGCGTCCATGGTGGACTGCCATTTTTGTTACGTACTGTAAATCTAATCAAATAATGACAGAAATGTGTGTGTGTTTGTGAAGGTCCAGGCTCAACTATCACTGGTTAACTTGAGTGCTTTGCAAACATCCTTGTTTAGCTATGGCTTGGTAATAGAAATTTGTGAACCACCCCATTCCATATGTTACATTTAATTGAGTGCCACCTTTATAAATGTTGTTGTTGTTAATAATAATCACCACCACCACCACCACCTATGGTCCAATTGGAGTGCACCAGGAAAAGAGCCTTCATTGCAGTGGCCCCCTTCCTATGGAATTCCCTGCCTTTGGAGGTCAGACAGGCGCCAACGTTGTGTTGCTTTTGGCTCCTCCTGAAAACATTGTTCTTTCAGGAAGCCTTCCTTGAGTTTATCAGAACTCTGCCTCTTTTTAAACACATCTGAATTAGTTTTACATGGTGTTTTTATTCTTTATCCTGTCTGCTGTTTGATGAAGCAGCAGCAGCAACAGCTGGAATTGCCTTGGGGTCCATATAGACACTGGCTCTGAACACCCCCCCCCCACACGCACACACCAACTCCCCAGCATTGAGTGATTTGAGATTTCAATGGGGAGGCAAACAAATTGCTTTAAATGCAACGTGCTTAAAAAGAAGGGATTAGAAACAATGGGTGTCAAAATCTGGGCAGCCCTTGCCTTTTTCAGATGCGCTCAGGTGGGAACGCACTTTCTTCTTTGCCTCTAGGGGAGTCACCTTGGTGGAGTTGGTCAAAACCAGCCGTCCGTGAGCTCTACATGAAATGCAAGGCTGAATTTCTGCCTCTCAAGTATTTGTTTTTCCAGTTGGCCGGCCATCTCCTTGGGCAGGTCCTTGTTGGACTCATGTACTGCAAAGGTGATGAGCTCAAGTGATAAATTGTAGCGTGGTGGTTACTTGACGAAGAAGGAAAAAATATAAGCTGCAGTGGTGAAGGCAAAAAGTAGACCATGCTATTTGGTTGAAGGGACCCATAATTCCTACAAATTAATGGGAGCATAGTGTAAGATTGTGAAGTGAATATATAGATTTTAAAAAGCAAACTTCTGAACTCTATCCACAAAGAAGCCTAGTCAGCCTGCACATGAGCAGAATCCTACATACAAATAGCAAACTCAGTCTCTGAGTGCTGATCTTAGCGTAACCAAATCAGCACTATCCATGTACACAAGGGAGGTATCAGCAGGAAAGACTCCAGCTGCTAGAGGGAATCTTTAGTTTTTCAGAAGTACAAAAATCCTTGAAGGAAAATAATGAGTGAGGAAACTCGAAAACGGCCTCGTGAGGACTGAGCATGCTCAGTGAGCAGAAAATGCTGACTGACTGGGGGAAGGGGAGTTGTATGATGTATCCCAGCCTTCTGCAACCCTGTGCCCTCCAGATATTGTGGATCTCAAGTCCCAGCACCTCCAGCCAGCCTTGCCAACAGTCAGGAACCCTGGGTGTTGTAGTCCAAAACATCTGGAGAGCACCAAGTGGAGGGAGGCTGGTGTATCCTGAAGGAGGGCAGAGCTGGCTGGCTGGCACCAGACCTGGAGCACTCCACGCTGCAACATTTTGTTGCACCAGACCAGGAACACTCTACGCTGCAACATTTTGTTGCACCAGACCAGGAACACTCCACGCTGCAACATTTTGTTGCACCAGACCAGGAACACTCCACGCTGCAACATTTTGTTGCACCAGACCAGGAACACTCCACGCTGCAACATTTTGTTGCACCAGACCAGGAACACTCCACGCTGCAACATTTTGTTGCACCAGACCAGGAACACTCCACGCTGCAACATTTTGTTGCACCAGACCAGGAACACGCCACGCTGCAACATTTTGTTGCACCAGACCAGGAACACTCCACGCTGCAACATTTTGTTGCACCAGACCAGGAACACTCCACGCTGCAACATTTTGTTGCACCAGACCAGGAACACTCCACGCTGCAACATTTTGTTGCACCAGACCAGGAACACTCCACGCTGCAACATTTTGTTGCACCAGACCTGGAGCACTCCACGCTGCAACATTTTGTTGCACCAGACCTGGAGCACTCCACGCTGCAACATTTTGTTGCACCAGACCAGGAACACTCCACGCTGCAACATTTTGTTGCACCAGACCAGGAACACTCCACGCTGCAACATTTTGTTGCACCAGACCAGGAACACTCCACGCTGCAACATTTTGTTGCATACCTCCCCGCACGTCCCATCTTAGGAACATAGGAAGCTGCCTTATACCGAGTCATACCATTGGTTCATCTTGCCCAGTATCATCGACACTGACTGGCAGCAGCTCTGCAGGGTTTCAGACAGGATTCTTTTCTAACCGCACCTGGAGATGTCAGGACCTGAACCTTGGATCTTCTGTATGCAGAGGATGTGTTCTACCACTGAGCCATGCCTCCCGTTAATATCATATTTCATCCCATAATCTTACATTCCAAGAGAGAGGACTACTTCCAGCGGAAATGATGCTCAGTGTCTAAGATAACTCAGCTTTGAGCTTTACAAACTGAACAAATTTGTAATCCCATCGAGGTAATTATGAATGCATGTTGGCGACGTTTTACTTACTTGCTTGCTTACTTACTTATTTGCTTATTTCTATACTGCTCAATAGCTGAAGCTCTCTGAGCAGTTCACAACATTAAAACCACAAAGTACAGCATACAACTATCAAATATGAAAGCTTAAAACTACAATAAAAAAGTACAAACAGCATAAAGCCTAGCAGCTCTGCAGAGATGTAAAATACACATTTAAAACTACAGAGCTGAAAGACTAGGAAGCTAAAATGCTAAAATACTGGGGGAATAAAAAAAAGCTCTTCACCTGGCTCCAGAAGGAATATAAGGACAAAAGAAGAGCCCTGCAGGATCAGACCAAGGGTCCATCTAGTCCAGCATTCTGTTCACACCGTGGCCCACCAGCTGTCAACCAGGAACCCACAAGCAGGGCATGAGCGCAACAGCACCTCCCACCCATGTTCCCCAGCAACTGGTGTACATACGCTCACTGCCTCTGGTTCTGGAGGGAGCACATAGCCATTAGGACTAGTAGCCAGTGACCAGAAGGAGTACAATGTAGGTGCCAGGCGAACCTGTCTAGGGAGCTCATTCTACAGCCAGCGTGCCACAGCAGAAAAGGCCCTCTTTCTGCTTGGTAGCCATCCGCCTCACTTCCTTTGGTGGGGGCTCCCAGAGAAGAAGACCAAAGATGATCTTAGGGTCTGGGCAGGCAGATATGGGAGGCGGCGATCCTTCAGATACCCTGACCCCAAGCTGTTTAGGGCTTTGAACGTTAATAGCAGCACTTTGGATCAAGCCTGGCCCCAAATTAACATTGCTAAGTGTGGGCCTAACCCACACTTAGCATTGCTAAGTGTGGACCTAATAATCTTTGGGCTCCTTCTCTGGGAGCCCCCACCAAAGGAAGTGAGGCGGATGGCTACCAGAAAGAGGGCCTTTTCTGCTTGGCATGCTGGCTGTGGAATGAGCTCCCGAGACAGTACAGTGGTCCTGCTGTGACATGGAATCTGTTCTGATGGCACCATTGATGTAACATACGTAGTTGAGAGACACACTGACCTACGTTAACAGAAATCTGCGGTGTGGGTGGATTAATGGTATGTCCACAGGATCTTGCCTTGGAGCCAGACCTACCAAGATGCTTTCCATTGGGCGGTGTTGGCCCTTTGACATCAACAGTTCTATTATTGGGGATACTCAGTGGAATGGAGAGCAGGAAGAAAGGACTTGGAATCTTTGATGCTGTTCTGCATCTTAAGAAGATCTACCATGACTGCACTCTTCAGCTCCACAAAACAGTTTTTTGTTTTTTGTTTTAAACTGTATATTCGAAGCATGATAAAATTTTACAGCCTAACTCTGCCTTGTGCATAATTGGCCTCGTTGCTTAAAAAATGCAGCCAGGGATGTAACCGAATACAGTGAGAAAATTAACAACATATGGCTTGGAGAAATTCAAAATGATTAGAGGAAATACATAAGCAATGCCAAGAAAGAAAGGGAGAAAGAAAGGAAGGAAGAAAGGAAGGAAGGAAGGAAGAGAAAGAAAGAAAGAAAGAAAGAGAGAGAGAGAGAGAGAGAGAGAGAGAGAAAGAAAGAAAGAAAGAAAGAAAGAAAGAAAGAAAGAAAGAAAGGTTTAGCTTGTGGTCTGTTCTCTTTCTCAATTCTGGCCATAATTTCAATTGTGAACAAAACTTAAAATAAACCAAAGCCATATACGCTGGTCCTAATTGATTGGTGCACATTGGGATTCCACTTGCTTCCAAAGGTCCGTGCATTCAGTCAACGGTCTGCAAGAGGGTACCCATGTACCCTCTTCCCACTTTCTTGAGTGCTAAGAGGCATCACAGCTGTCAGGATCTGGAGCCTTACTTTCAGCGCTATCATTGGTCTATTATTTCTGCCATGAGCAAGCCCAGCAGACGGTGCTTTGTGCTCCAAGGATGCCATCTAGGCTGCAGGACCAACCTTCTTGACTCTTCAGTCCGCTGGTCCCTGTGGGCTAATGCCTGTCCACCAGGGCTATAAGGAGTTAGCGTCAGAACTCGCAACTCATCTCTGGGGTAAGAGCATTGCTTACACTCTCACCTTTGGTTGCCCTCGGCAAAATAATGGCATCGGTGTCTCGCTTGAGATGGGGTGGAGGGAGATGGCTGGGCCTGCTATTAAGTCAGTGGTCAGACTAAGGCAGCTCCTGGTCGTTTCACCACCCTGCCCAGGTAGCAAGAAGGGCACGGTGTTTTTGCTTGGGAGGGGATGAGAGGGATTGCAGCAACAGCCCCCACCACTAGCTTCAATATCTTTGGCTGACTCTGCATGCAGGGCCTGGGCATGGAGAAGTTGTAAGCAGGGAGGCTAATTGCAGAGACCAGGGTGGCCAACACGTGACTGGTGGGCTATTTGTTGCCTCCTGTCCTCTGGGCCAGCCACTGCTGCACCCCCTGCCCAATAGTTTGCCACCAAACTGCCGCCAAAGTTTGGTGGCAAACTATCACGGGAGCTTCACAATGACAAATTTAGCTTGTTTTCATGCCGAATTTGTCATTCCGAAGCTTCCGTAGCAGTTTGCCACCAAACTTCAGTGGCAAACCACCAATCTTGTTTCCGCCACCCCACTGAATTTTGGAGGTGCAGCTACAGCAGCAGGAGTACAGCCCATGTGGAGGTCCAGGGGGTGGGAAGTGCCCCCCCCCCAGACCTCCCAAAGTTGCCCACCTCTGGCTAGGGATGTCGGAAAAATCTGCAATGGAACCAAATGAGCTTGGATTTTGATGAATCCGACTGGCAGATTCTGCAGTGGACCAGCTCTCCCCATGTCAGGAGGATTCTGCCAGCTTTTAGACCTTTTCCTAACTTTCCCCATTTCCCACAAATTTTGTTGTTGAATTTTTTTTAAAAAACACAACCAGCCAAAAATGTGCATGTCCTCATGGGCTAAAGCATGAAAATGCCTATGGGGGGGGGGGATTTTGTGCACTTTGGGGGAATTTGTGCAGTTTTGAACATGCAAATTTGCACAAATGTGCATTTGCACAAATGTGCATTTTCACCCACTCGGGAACTAAAATAATAATAACAATAACAATAATCCAATTCTGTTGATGGGTGGACTGTGGAAAAAAAGATGCCTGACAATCTGTGAAACACAGGCAGAAAAGATGTTACACAATCCATACATCCCTACCCCTGCTGGTCATTCCCAGCATAGACTAGCAGAGTTGGTTCCCAACACAGCCACCTGTAGTTTTAAGGTAGACAACCTCTGCTTCTTGGGCACAGCAGTGATAAGACACTCTCCCCATTAGGCTTCTCACCCTTTGACTCATCCTGGTAAATCACGAGGCCTGTTAAGGGAAACAGCAGCCCCCTGGCCAAAGCCAGAGAGCATTACGGATCTAAGGCACTGTAAAACTACTAATAGCTTGGTTCAGGCCTGGGGCCTTACCGTTTGCATTGTTAAATGTGACCCAGGTAAAATAGGGTTAAAAGGGTGTTAGAGAGTGAGTGAAAGGTGGGAGGGATTTGTGTGTGCCGATTCTGTGGGTATAAAAGGAGTTGACTGACAGATGACAGATAGGGCCTTAGGAAGGAACATCTAGTGAATGGGGTTTGGAGATTAGGATTTAGAAGAGGTAGAGTAGGTAGTTTTTAAGGTAGACCTTAAAGGAGCCAGTGTGGTGTAGTGGCAAGAGTGTTGGACTAGGAGCTGGGAGATCTGGGTTCTAGTCCCCACTCGGCCATGGAAGCTCATTGGGTGACTTTGGGCACAGACTCTCAGCCCAACCCACCTCACAGGGTTGTTGTTGTGAGGATAAAATGGAGAGGAGGAGGATAATGTAAGCCGCCTTGGGTTCTTGCAAGAGGAAAAAAGGCAGGGCATAAATGCAATAAATAAATAAATAAAATAGTTAGGTTAGGACCAAACATAGATTGATTAATAATAATATATCACTCTTCTATCAAATAAATTTTTATTTGTTGGTTTTTAATACAAACTCCCAGGTGTTTGTTTGGCTTATTGCATCTATTTCCTGGTTACATCTCCTGTATTGGGTAGAGGGAACCAATTAGGCATATTGGGTGTCTCTTTGACCCAGAGAGTAAAAAGGGTGGAAGCTTTGAGTGTCAGTGAGGACAACTGGCCAAAGCAGAGGTGGACGTCCTGAGGAGGTTTTCTTCTCTGATTCATCAGGTGGAAGCTGGAGCAGGTAGAACCCAGGGCAGGAACGTCACAAGGGCACTTTCCCAATGCCCCGCTCAAGCCTAGATCTGGCTCTAGTATGCCCACACGGGGTCCTCTTTCACCCACATATTGTTACCACAGCTATGTTCTCCAGACTACTCTCTCTTGTTGTCTTCCATCTCTTTTCCTCTGAACCATTTCAAATCATGCAGAGACCGGTAGGCATTTTGGTCCTATGCAGGTCTTCAAATGAACATGTGGTTCTAAAGCAGGAAGATGAAGGGATGCATTAGGGTCCTCCACTCTTCTGTTGTTGTTTTTTTTAACTGAATGTTGCATAGAGCATTGTGCATGTGCAATTTGTCATAGGTTTGGATTCCTTTCCTCACCAGAACCAGTACCACCATGGGCACACATGTACTGATAAAATACTTCAAAAAAGCAAGCTTGATGTGACGATAGAGACAACCATATCAATGTTTCTCTCTCTTTCTCTCTCTCTCTCTCTGGTGTGTGTGTGTGTGTGTGTGTGTGTGTGTGTGTGTGAAGGTTTGAGGCCTACAGATGCAAAGGGGGGAAAAAAAGGTCAGGCCTTGAGCCCTGGAGTTTTCTGTTGGAAGGGGGTATCCCTGAGAGGAGTAGTTTCATTTCTCCAGTTAAGTTTCATTTCTTCAGGTTTGAAACAGAGCTTTCAGTTTTGAGGGAGGAGGGTATAAAAAGAGAGAGTCAGACAGACCAGAGCAGTAAGAGCAGAGCATGAAGAGGGAGCAGAAAGAAGCAGCCTGCAGAAGTCTTAAGTGCAACTAGGGTAGAGGTACTTGCAACTTCTATTTTCTCTTAATGCCTTTTGTATCACTCAGCCCTTTTGTGTAAATACCTTTAGTTGCAATTTGTTTGCTTTAAGTCTACTCGTAAATTGTTGTAGTTAAGCCCTGTGTCTACAGTGTCAATCACCCCACACTTACAACCTAAACCCCATGCTATTAGGAAAGGGAAGCTTAAAAGAAAGAAGGTGGGACTCTTAAGGAGGCAAGAGATCCTTATGGAGTGGCTCAGGGGGTCCAGGTCATAAGGGGAACCCTGACAGTAGTGTTTTACCAGCGTCCAGGAGCCCAACACATGCACCAATAAAACACTGCACAAAAGGCATCTTGCTGCAATTTTATTGCAATCCTGTGTATGATCATATCAAGAATCCTTCCTTCCTTCCTTCCTTCCTTCCTTCCTTCCTTCCGTGTGTGCTTGTGCATTAGTAACTCAGAGAGGAGCAGAAAAACCATGAATGCCTTGGCAAACTATGCGTACTCTAATTCCAGGGTTCATTTTAGAAATTCTCCTAGTTAGAATGCATTTTGTAAGAGAGGAGGAGGAGGAATAAAGGAACAGAATGGGAATGTTTTGCCCAGAGCTACGTATATAAATACGCAATGATATAGGGAGTTCCGTCTTTTGAATCAAATTCGTTGGAAAGGGTAAGCAATGCAGAGAGAGCAACTCTTCTCTACATGAAATAACTTGGAGCATTGTCACAGATGTGTTAGGCCTGTTGTCAGGTTAGAGCTATCTCAACCAGTATTGCAAAAGCTTCTTTTTTATTTCAGTGTCTTTTTGTCTGAGTGTTTTTGTTTTGGTGTCTGTTCCATTTTTTTTAAGCATTTCATTTGAAGGGGGAAACATGAAATAGAACAGCTCCCCTGCCCCATCTGTTTTCTGTATGCTGTGTCCTCTGATGGCACCTTTTCAGCAGTCAAAGATGAATCTGACAGCCAACTGAACTCTTTGAAGTATGATTATAGGTTTTGGGAGAAGATCTGTGAAATACAAGAGCCACTGGGAGTTGATAGCAGGGCTGAAATAGCTCTTTGTCATATCCTTTCACCATGTTGCTAGAGGTGTCATCTTCTGGACAAGATGAAGCAGAGAGAGGAAACATTTTAGGGTATTAAAATGTATTATAGGGTTTCTACAGAGAGATTTGTGCACTGCTGAGGTTTTCTGGCCTGTGCATAGTTTAATAATTGAAATGGTAACCAGGGCTGGTGACGGATGATACAGAGTAGCTATTAAGGATGCTTGAGAATTTTGTGCCGTCCGCCATTGGATGTGAACCAACATGATTTGCCCCTCCGACACTAATCTGTGGATCATAATGCAGTTATCTTCCCGATTTTGCACTTAGCTGAATTTTGCAATGAAGTTCTTAGGTTTAAAAACACACCACAATGCATATAAACAGGCACATCTTACAATAAAGTGCATATGAAATGACGCTATTTTACCATAAAATGTGTATAAAATGCTTATTTTATGACAAACTGTGTATAAAATGTGTAAACCAATGTGTGGATTTATTTTTATAAAACATCCCCTGCCAAAGGGAGTGAAGCAGGTGGCTCCTAGGAGGAGGGCCTTTTCTGCTGTGGCCCCCCGGCTGTGGAATGACCTCCCTAGTGAGGTTCGCCTGGCACCTACATTGTATTCCTTCCGGTGCCAGGTGAAGACCTTTTTATTTTCCTGGGCATTTTAGCATTTTAGCTTTCTAAGACTTTTAGCTTTGCTGTTTTAAATCTGTATTTTAAATCTCCGCATTGCTGCTAGGTTTTATGCTGGTTTTATGCTGGTTTTATTGTTCTATTGTGGTTTTAATGTTTTTATATTTTACATTGTTTTATTGTGTGCTTTTTGGTTTTAATTTTTGTGAACCGCCCAGAGAGCTTCGGCTATTGGGTGGTATAGAAATGAAGTAAATGAAATAAATAAATAAAAATAAAATCCCCCGCACAGATTAATGCAGAAGTGGGACAGAACAGACTTGTGAATGAACATAGGCGAAACTGTCAGAGACAAAAAAATAAACTGATTCAAGCTGTCCTAATAGCAGTAAGTACACTTCCCTTGGATCTCCTTAAAAAAATAGATCAACAAGGTTGCTTTGCTAAAGTTTTTCAAAAGTTCTCAAGGATTTTCCCCCCAGCTACAATTGGTTTGTAAAAGCTAAACAGTGGAAATGGATGGACCGCTCCTTCCCCTGCTAAGACTCTCCGACCCCTTCCAAACCAAAACACACATGTATGCTCACATCTTTCCTCCTCCTCCTTCTCAAGATGGGGAGGGCTCATGAGGGCCTCTGGTGCCTCTCATTAAGTGGGAATGCTCATTTCCCATGAAGGAGCACAGGATTCCTAGTTTACACTTGGCAGGCAGAGAAAGCTACAAGCTCCATGCTCCCCAGCAGCGGTTGCTCCAGTGAGACCCCTGGGGCCAGAGAGCGCTGCTGTCTTGTGAAATCAGGCCATTGACTTGGGAGTATAAAAAAAGGGAAGTCTTATAGCAAGTTGGTGGATGGAGGCACAGCAGTTCACAAATTGTGAAATACAATTAGGCAGGGGTGGGTGGATCACTCACTGTCCGTTCCGCGACATTGTCTGCAGCGGGGGGAGGCGATCTGTTCCTCCCCCCCCGGAATCCGTCCAGGCCAACTCTGCTCCTCCCCAATCCTGCAGAGCCGGCCGCCAGTTCTGCTTCACTGGCGATACAGCCAGCAGCCATTGCCATGCCATATCGCTGTAAGTCAGGCTCTGGACACAGATGGCGTAGTGGGCGCCATTTGCGGCCATAAAGCTGGTAGATTAGTCTAAATGCAGGTTAATCGACCAGCTTTACGGCCACAAGTGGCGTCCACTACGCCATTTGCGTCCCTGTTTTTTGACATGAAAGGCTACACAAATATTTGCAGGCTAAAGCATGAAAATGCACATTGTCAAGGGCTCCTTGGAGGCCTCTCTCAGTCTAATCCAGTAGCCAAATCCAGACACAGACAAAGGGATTCTTTTCAAAGCTTTATTCCTCCTTTACAACTTAACAACTCTACTATTAGCAACTAGATATGAGCAGCAGAGTACCTATGCCCTAAGTTGGAACAGTTGGTCCCTGTTTGAAAGGGAATCACTGGCAGACCCTGAACTTAAGGGCTAGGGGGAGTCCCTCCCCTTTTCCCTTGGATCCTCTGGGCGCAACCGTTGTTTGCGTGCCAACCGGGCACTATGCCTCCTTTCCGCGCCCTCCATTTGGCGCCGCTCTCTGCGTCGGCGACGCACGTCCATCAAGTCTGCTTCCTGCGCTCTGTCACTCCCAGGACTGCTATCTAAGCTAGGAATGCCGGTGGGAGGAATCTCCATCAGCTGTTGGCCCTGGGAAAGAGGAGTGCGCTCCTCTCCCAGGAGCGACTCCTCTTCCTCAGAATCAGAACTACTCTGGGATTCTATGGGCTCATTGTCCACCCTGACACACATTTTGGGGGAATTTGCACATTTTTGCATGTATGCATTTGCACAAATGTGAATTTGAGCAAATTTGGAAACAGGAAAAAAAAAATCCAATTCCATTGATGGGTGGATGACAGAATGAAAGGCACCTGACAATCTGAGAAACACAGATGAAATGGATTTTACACAATCCATACATCCCTAAACACAATCCATAGATCCCAGGGCATTTCTTTCAACACAACATGAAGGTCCCTTAACCTTTAGGGGATTGGTTCCTTGTATGTATTTCTCTGTTCTCTTCCTGACTGGGGAGTTGAGAAAGGGATGTGCTTTCATCCTTCATGCCCCCTTACTCATTATTGGCTTTGAGGCAGGGAGACGCGTTCTTCTCCATATGAATCTCAGACATGATTGTTCGGAGGGAGGAATAGTTCTCCTTACCATGGGGGTCTCTGACCGGTTGAATTGTTTGTGGGACAATTCACTTTCACTTCAGATCCTTGGCCGCCTATCTCACACTGCTCTCTTAATTCATGATGACTAAACTTTACCCCATTCCATTCTGGTTGGTGGTCTAGACTGACACATTTGCCAGGCTTCAACGAAGAGATCCTGCTTCTACTTTTTAGAGCCAGTGTCAGGGATTGGCTTTCTTGGGGAGATGCCAAAACCCAGTTCCTTAGAATGTCCTGCCTCCATCTGGAGGTCCCTGCAGCTGCTCCTTGCCAGCTCACCTGCTTGGGCAGGCATGTGGCAATGGTGCCAAGAAGCATGCCCAGCTTAGGGTTGTATGTTACCAGGAAATCTGGCCCTTTGGGGGCCCACTGGATCCCTGGCTTGGCTTGCATTTGTGAACCGAGCTGTGTGATAGTTCCTGAACCTGGGAACATTACCAAGAGGTTTTTTGCACAAAATCATGGGCCGATTTGCACAAAATGGCAGCCGTAAATAGCATGATTTGCACAAAATAGCGGTCATTAAATGGTCTAATTTGTGCAAATTACGCCATCTGCGGCAACAATTTTGCGCAAATTGCACTGTTTACTGCAACCATTTTGGGCAAATTGTGATTTCATCCTTCGTTCAGCCTTACCCATTATTGGCTTTGCGACTGGGAGACACATTCTTCTCTATCTGAATCTCAGACATGATTTTTCGGAGGGAGGAACAGTTCACCTTGCTATGGGGGTTTCTGACTAGTTGGATTATTTATGGGGTGATTGACTTTCACTTCAGATCCTTGCCCTGCCTAGGCACAGCAGCCCCCCCCCCAATCCGTGAGTTGGCCCGACTCATGAACACCAAGTTGGGCCAACTTGTGGATGATCGCACCAGAGTCCACGGGCCCAAGCTGATGAAAACTTGCCGAACTCCACCCGCACAAACTGATTCCTCTGACATCCCTAGGACTGCTACTGCTTGCTCTGTCCCAGAGCTGGTTGGTTCTGGTGCTCCTTATCAGTACCTGCTTTCTTGCTCACTTGCTGAACACCTGCAATGTTGAGGAGGAGAATCCATCGGGAATGCTGGGCATAGCACCCCCACGCTGTAGCCCCCCCCCCTTGCCTACTGTGGGTAAAATGAGCTCCTGCAAATGAGCAAATGAGCATTACTTCTCCTCATCCAGAGGAGTCAATGATGGGAAGAGGGCTGGATTGTCAAGAGGGAAGTTCAATAATACTGTCAATCTTTGAAAAAAAATAGACTTTTAGCTTAACACTCCAGCAGCTTGAATATATAAACCTGGGGGTGAGATCCTGATGTTGTTGGTCTACAACTTCTATAGCCCCCAATGATTGACCGTGCTCTCTGGGGGTGATGGGAGTTGTAGTCCAACAACACCTGGGGACCCAAGGTTGGGAACCACTGAGAGAACGACAAACCTGTGGTGCTGATGCTCCGAGTGAGAAGTGTGAAAGAAAACCATGCCGCATTGCACTGGCAGCCTCCCTCCCGTGCCAGACTGCAGCTTCGTGGGGCGAGAGAGAATTTTTGTTAGGACCACAGCTCAAGAAGAATGGCTTCAACCCATTCCCATATTCCATGGCTGCTATTTCAAACACAAAAAAACAAAAAACGGGTGTGCATTGCCAAAGGGTACGTTTAAATGTTACATGTAATTGTGTCCTGTGATGGTCGTCCCAGTGTGCAGTTTGGAGCATGAGCATGAAGGGGTCCCCATCCACAAGAGGGAAGCGGATCATGCCCCTGCTCTACTCTTGTGTCAGAACTTTGGACTGTGGCCGCACCAGGGGAAGTTACAATGGGCAGGGAGAAAATAGGCAACCCGTCTCTTCCTTTTAGCTGCAAACAACAGTTTGTGTGGCCTGGTGCTGTTTGGCTGGCCCTTGTGGTTTCATCAGCATTGTCTTCGACTCGGTCTCTGCTTATGACTGTCATTTTATAGGAATGATTTATCAGAGGAATCATCTGTAAATTTTGAGTGAAGCAGACATTTGACTGAGCCTACAGGGAGAGACAGAGTTTCCAAGCTCCGGGGAAGGAACACAGCTTGTGAATTTTACTTCGTAAAAGCAAGCGTATTCCCAAGCCAGTGATGAATTTACATGTAGCTTCCATTCAGCGTTTTAGAGCTCACCACAGCTGGGTAACTAATGAAAGATATTAACAATCAAAGTAAATATTTAATGTTTTTGTAATATATTTCTTAAGCTCCCTGTAGCAAGGACAGTGGGATTTTTATTTGGGAAAATAGAGTACGATGTGAATGTTGGCTGTTTGTGTTTGTGTTTGTGAGAGAAAAGTTCTGTTGGCAGGATTAAGGTGAAGAAAGTCATAGAACTGTAGGCTTCAAGGGGGTATTATAGAGTGTTTAGTCCAGGGGTCCTCAATCTTTTTAGACCTGTGGGCACATTTGGGAATTTGAGAAACTGCTGTGGACACCACCACAAAATGGCTCCCATGGAGGATGTGGCTAGTCACATAATGGCTGTTATGGGGGCCTGGCTAGTCAAAAGAGGTGTGTGTGGGGGGGAAGAGTAAGGCTAGAGGCTGGAAGATGGGGAAATAGCATGACAAAGGGGTAGAGGGATGAGAAAGAGTGAAGCTGGAAGCTAGGAGGGGGGAGAAACAGCCAACTCAAGAGGTGAGGGAGAAATAGCAAGGCTGGGAGAGGAGAAAAACAGCGTGATAAAGAGGTGAGTGGGAAAGAAAGAGCAAGGCTAGGGGCTAGGAAGAGAGAGAAAGAAGAAGGCTAGGGATGGGGAAGAGAGAAATAGCAAGGGACGGGGCTTGGTGGAGAGAAATAGCAAGGCTATATATAATTGCTTTGTTGTTATTCAGTCGTTAAGTCGTGTCCAACTCTTCGTGACCCCGTGGACCGTAGCACGCCAGGCCTTCCTGTCCTCCGCTTTTTCCCAGAGTGTGCTCAAATTCATATTCATTGCATCGGTGATGCTATCTAGCCATCTCATCCTCTGCCATCCCCTTCTCCTTTTGCCTTCAATGATCCTTCCCAGCATCAGGGTCTTTTCCAGGGAGTTTTCTATCCGCATTCGGTGGCCAAAATATTTGAGCTTCAGCTTCAGAATCTGTCCTTCCAACGAGCACTCAGGGTTGATTTCCTTTAGGATGGACTGATTGGAGCTCCTTGCAGTCCAGGGGACTCGTAAGAGTCTTCTCCAGCACCACAGTTCAAAGGCATCAATTCTTCAGCGCTCAGCCTTCCTTATAGTCCAGCTCTCACAGCCATATGTTGCTACTGGGAAAACCATAGCTTTGATTATACGAATATTTGTCGGCAAGGTGATGTCTCTGCTTCTTACTATGCTGTCTAGGTGTGCCATAGCTTTCCTCCCAAGGAGCAAGCATCTTTTGATTTCATGGCTACAGTCACCGTCTGCGGTGATCTTGGAGGTTGTATTTTCCTATATAGGCATTTCATATGTATTCATTGCTGTGGATATATATAGAAATCCATGTGCATGTATTGTATAGGCATGTCATGTATATGCATTTCATGCATTTTCATGTATTCCAAGTATCCATGTGCATGTATCATATAGGCATTTCATGGGCATTTCATGCACAAATCCCTGTGCATGTATTGCATAGGCATGTATTGCATAGGCATTTCATGCACAAATCCATGTGCATGTATTGTATCGGCATTTCATAGGCATTTCATGCACAAATCCCTGTGCATGTATTGCATAGGCATTTCATAGGCATTTCATGCACAAATCCATGTGCATGTATTGCATAGGCATTTCATAGGCATTTCATGCACAAATCCCTGTGCATGTATTGCATAGGCATTTCATGCACAAATCCCTGTGCATGTATTGCATAGGCATGTATTTCATAGGCATTTCATGCACAAATCCCTGTGCATGTATTGTATCGGCTTTTCATAGGCATTTCATGCACAAATCCATGTGCATGTATTGTATCAGCATTTCATAGGCATTTCATGCACAAATCCCTATGCATGTATTGCATAGGCATTTCATAGGCATTTCATGCACAAATCCATGTGCATGTATTGCATAGGCATTTCATAGGCATTTCATGCACAAATCCATGTGCATGTATTGTATCGGCATTTCATAGGCATTTCATGCACAAATCCATGTGCATGTATTGTATAGGCATTTCATGTATATGCATATCATGCATTTTCATGCATTCCATGTATCCATGTGCATGTATTGGATAGGCATTTCATAGGCATTTCATGCACAAACCCATGTGCATTTATTGGATAGGCATTTCATATATATTCATTGCTGTGGATGTATACAAATTCATGTGCATGCATTACTATGTGATTAAAAAAAAAAGCTTTGTGGGTGCCTGTGGGAACCTCATTGGGGAGCTTTTTGCAGGCACCATTGGAGGTCCTCACGGGCACTATGGTATCCATGGGAGCTGTGTTGGGGACCCCTGCTCTAGTCTACCAACTTTTGAAATGCAAAACTAGAGCATCCCCAACAGTTCTGCTGTCCAGCCTCTGCTGGAAGACCTCCAGAGAAGGAGAGCCCAACACACCCTTGGTATATGGTTCCATTGTTGAGCTGTTTTTGCCATCAAGAAGTTTCTATTAATGTTTAGCCAAATTGTACCTTTCTGTACATAAACCTCTTAGAACTAATACTGCCCTCTGGGGCAGCAGAGAACAATTCTTTGTCCTCTTCAGGTACGTGAAGAGGGCTATTGTGTCCAGACACACACACATACACACACCACTCCCCAGTCTTTCCTCCTCCAAGCTAAGCATACCCGGTTCATAGAATGAAAGAAATGGAGTGGGCCTAGTAAGAAATGGATGCAGGAAATCCAGAACTGCAGCTAGGGATGTTGGAGAGATCTGCAGTGGAGCCAAATGAGTTCGGATTGTCATGAATCCAACCCATGGATTCCACAGCAGACTGGGCTTTCCCTTGCTGGGCAGATTCCATGGATGTGAGGACGATTTTTCTAACTTCCCCAAATTTTGCGCAAATTTAATTGTAGAAAAATACGCAAAATTAAAAAAAGTCAAAAATGTGCATTTCTCCCATAGGCTAAAACATGAAAATGCACATGGGGGATTTGCGCATTTCTGTATGTGTGAATTGGTGCAAATTTGGAAACAAAAAACAATCTGATTCCAGCAATGAGTGGATGATGGAATGAAAGGCACCTGACAATCTGCGAAACACAGATGGACCAGATTTTACACAATTGTTGTGTGTGTTGGTTTTGTGGAACAATATTCAAATAATTCTGTAAGAGGGTTTGCAGCAATCGACATAATTTTCATTAGTATGTAACATTTAGCCTATTGTCCCCCATTCCATTCAACTTTCCCCCACAGAAATGCACATATTTTCATACGAATACATTTGTGTAAATTGAATTCCAGGAAAGCAAAATAAAAGATCCAGAAGTCCACAGACTCCACGCGGCCTGAGGAGGTCAGTACACATGGATTCCACAGGTTGGATTCTTAGAAATCCACACTCACGTTAGTCTGTCTAGAATTTCTCTAGCATCCCTGGTTCCAGGTATGGGATTGTGGACTTTCCCTCTCTCTCTGTCCCATTTTTCCATTGGTGTTAACTCAGCTACCAATATCCTTGGCGGATACTAATTATCTAGACCCATTCCAGTCTGGGTTCCAGCCTGGTTATGGGATGGGATCGGCCTTGGTTGCCCTGATGGATGACCTTTATCAGGAGAGAGATACAGGGACTATCCTTCTGAATGGCCTCCATTGACTGGGCGTTTGTGATGGTTCCACTCCTATCTACAGGACAGGTTTGGGTGAATACCATCCGTTGCCCCCCCCCCCAGCAATCTTGCTATGGGGTGTCCCAAGGTACCATCTTGTCTCCAATGCTATTTCATATCTATATGAAGCCACTGGGTACAGCCATTAGGGGATTTGGGGCGAGGTGCCATCGATATGCTGATGGCACCCAACTCATATTTCTCCATTACATCTGAAGCAGGAGAGGCCATTTTCAACCTAGATCAGGGCTTGAATGCAGCAAGGAGCTGGATGAAGGCCAATAAGCTGAACCCAAATGCTGATAAGTCAGAGGTACTGTGGGTGAGTGGTTCCCAGGTCCGGAAATTAAGGGAATGACCAGTTTTGGATGGGGTTGCACTGCCCCTGAAGAAACAGGCTCACAGTTTGGGGGTGCTCCTGGATTCATCGCTGTCATTGGAGGCCCTTTTTCCCCAATATGGTAAGCAGTAGATACATCTAATAAGTAAAAGTGACCGCTGGGGCTTGGAACACCTAATACAAGTTTAGGCTGGTATGCCACCTTCATCCGTTCTTGGACAGGGAAAGCCTCACCACATATTGGTAACTGCTGGCATGGACTACTGCAGTGCACTCTATGTGGGGCTGCCCTTAGGCTGGTTCAGATGCTGCAGCCAGTGCAGAATGCAGCAGTTTGGTTACCGACTGGGGTAACCACAGACGTTACACCTGTGCTAAAGGATCTACGCTGGTTGCTGGTCTGCTACTGAACTAGGTTTACGGTGTTGGTATTAGTATACAAAACCCTATACAACTCAGGACTGGGTGAGCTCAAGGAATATCTCCCCCTTTACCAACCTCCCAGGCCGCTAGGGCTAGATGAAACAATGATCAGGTGGATCCACAGTTGGCTACAGAAACAGACTCAAAGAGTGCTTATCCATGGGATCTTCTCAAACTGGGGAATGGTAATGAGTGGGGTACTGCAGGGCTCAGTCCTGGGCCCGGTGCTCTTCAACATTTTTATTAATGACTTGGATGGGGAAGTGCAGGGAATGCTGATCAAATTTGCGGATGACAAAAATTGAGCGGGACAGCTAATACCCTGGAAGACAGAAACAGAATTCAAAGTGATCTAGATAGGCTGGAGTGCTGGGCAGAAAACAACAGAATGAAATTTAATAGAGATAAATGTTGAGTTCTGCACCTATGAAAACGAAACCAAATGCACAGTTACAAGATGGGGGATACTTGGCTCAACAACACTACAAGTGAGAAGGATCTTGGAATTGTTGTAGATCACAAGCGGAATATGACCCAACCATGTGATGTGGCTGCAAAGAAGGCAGATGCTATTTGGGGCTGCATTAATAGAAGTATAGCTTCCAAATCCCATGATGTACTAGTTCCCGTCTACTCAGCACTGGTTAGGCCTCATCTGGAGTACTGTGTCCAGTTCTGGGCACCACACTTTAAGAAGGATGCAAACTGGAGAGGGTTCAGACGAGGTCAACAAAGATGATCAGGGGACTGGAAACAAAGCCCAGTGAAGAGAGACTGAAAGAAGTGGGCATGTTTAGCCTTGAGAAGAGAAGACTGAGGGGAGATAGGATAGCGCTTTTCAAGTACTTGAAAGGTTGTCACAGAGAGGAAGGCCAGGATCTCTTCTTGATCATCCCAGAGTGCAGGACAAAGAATAATGGGCTCACGTTACAGGAAGCCAGATTCCAGCTGAACATCAGGAAAAACTCCTTGACTGTTAGAGCAATACAACAATGGAACCAATGACCTAGGGAGGTGGTGGGCTCTCCCACACTGGAGGGATTCAAGATGAGGCTGGACAGCCATCTGTCAGGGATGCTTTGACTTGGATTTCTGCCTTGAGCAGGGGGTTGGACTCGATGGTCTTATAGGCCCCTTCCAACCCTACCATTCTAGGATTCTATGATTTTCACAGGAGGCCCTGTTGTCCATGCCCCGACCTATGGATTTCCATTTGGTGGTGATGTGGATACAGGCCTCCTCTGCAATGACACCTGCCCTGTGCAATGGTCTCTCTTCTGAGGTACACCAGGCCTCATTGCTGGCATGTTTGAGGCATTTATTTAAAATGTCTCTTTTTGCTTTGGCTTTCTCTCAAATCATGAGCTATCTTTGTACCAATGGAGGCTGGCATCTCCTATTTCAGTGCAGCGGTGAATCCACTCTGGCTTTCAGTCAGAACTGGTCAGAACTCTAAATGCGCTATCCAAGGTGCTGAACCCTATCCCCAAAATAGGTTCAGCATGTTGGATAGCTCCTCTACAGTTCAGGCTGAAAGCCAGAGCAGATTCACCGCCCCACTGAAATAGGAGCCATCAGGTCTCCGCTGGGTTGTACCAACCTCATGATACTGCTGTGCCAAAAATGTCTCCCACATTTCTTCCCGACCATTCTCATTCAATCTGATAGAAAAGAAATTGCTTTTTGGAAAGAAATGCGAAGGAGGAGAAATTTCAGAGAAATTCTCCTGGGTTGGGTTTGGGGTTCTTGGGCTTCCCTTGCTTATGAGGTGGCTGCGGAGTGCGCATGAGCGTCCAGTCTGTCATTGTGCAATAATCTCCGTGGCAGCCTGCAGCCTCCTTGGCTTCCCACACTTAAGTCAAAGCCATCAGGAGGAAGACGTCATGAGGCCATTCCTCCCATGGGGCCTTTTCAGCTCAGGAAGTGCAGGTGGCCTGGGAGGCTGAAGAGCCATGGAAAGATGTGTCACAGAGAGAGGAAACACACGCAGCACCCCCGGCCCCCTCACAGTGGTAAGCGAAGCTGAAAAAGCCCACCAAAAGAAACCCGAGATCCTGCCTCAAAAGATGTAGAAGCCTCATCACCGTTGATGCTGTTACCAGGTACAGAAGCAGTGTAGTAAACCAAAAACCCTGAGGGAAAAAAAGAGAAAGGTCCTGTGCTACAACCCCTGCCAATAGTAAGCCCTCTCCGTGAGAAACTGTTAGAGAATTTCTCCTCCCCAAGGAGAAATTTGGTGAAATTCTCCCTGCAATTTCTCTGCCCGCAAATAGGCTGGGGAATGTTGAGATACCTTCTGTGCACAGCTGTACCTCATGATACATGTCTGTGTTTGCGCACGCGTGTGGTTTTTGTTCGTTTTGCTTGTTTCTAGTCTTCAGGATTTGTTTCAAATGAGAAGAGGTCTGTAAATATTGTGGATAAAGAAATAAAATAAATAAATGCTGGAAACTGGAAACTGCCATCCCTGTAAACTCACATCCCCTGACATTGTAGTGTATTTATTTATTAAATTTATTAAGCGCCCATCTGGCTGGTCAACCAGCCACTCTGGGCGATGTACAAAGTATATAATAAAACAGTTTAATACAATAAAATTCTACAGTAAAAACATTTTCTAAAATACCCTAACCCACCCCAAATGCCTGCCTGAACAACTATTTTCATTTATTAAATGTATTAAATGTTTGTAATAGATAAGAGCCCCATGTTTTTAATAAATAAAAGCCCATGTTTTTCCAATCCTGTAAACATGAGTTCATCCTGTTGCATCCATGGGGAAATAAAGGACACACTGTTCATTTTATCAAGTGCTATGTGCCTATCCCCATTTTCTTCAAAGCACCCTGGTTATGCCTCACAAGTTAGGAAATTAATTTTCAACCACAGTAAACAATATTTCAGCCTTGGCTGGACAGATGGCGGGGGGGAACCCTCATTTTCTACTGCTGCATATTGGAAATGGTTTTCAGTCTTGCATTCCCAAGAAGAAGAAGAAGAAAAATGGTTGATGTTCCTTATTGAGAGGGAAATAGTATATGTAGTTCTGTATGTAACAATGATGAAGCCAAAATAGGTAATAGGAGATCTTGTATTGTTAGGTCAGGATTATGCAAAATTCTTCATCACGAAGAACTGTGCCTTCACCATCATTAAAAAAAAACAAAAAACGGAGCAGCAGAATTGATAGTCGGTTATGACCTGATCATCCACTTTCAAGAAGTCCCTTGAGCTATAGCTGCAGGCAGTGGAGGCTGGTGGCTCCGATGTCAGTGGGGCGGTGAATCCGCCCTGGGTTTCAGTCAGGACTCCAAAGGTGCTCCTCACCTTGGAGATCTCCTTTAGAGTATTGTTGAGGGCTCATTTAGACATAGACATAGACGTAGAATCATAGGGGTGGAAGGGGCCTCCAAGAGCATCGAGTCCAACCCCCTGCTTGATGCAGGAAGCCTGGTTCTCAGGCGGTCTCCCATCCAAGTGCTAACCAGGGCTGACCCTGCTCAGCTTCCGAGATCAGACGAGATCTTTGCTTGACATCATAGAATCATAGGGTTGGAAGGGGCCTCCAAGAGCATCGAGTCCAACCCCCTGCTTGATGCATGAAGCCTGATTCCCAGGCGGTCTCCCATCCAAGTGCTAACCAGGGCTGACCCTGCTTAGCTTCTGAGATCAAACAAGATTAGGCGCATCCAGCCCTTTGCTCGCCAACTTTCACTCGATTGCAGGGAGGGTGCTGCTGTGCTATATATGAAACCATGACCGAGAACCAGGTCTTTTATGAATGATTTAGTACAGGATTCCCCACGAACATGGAGTGCGCTACAGGTGAGAGGCAGCCCCTTTCCAGCCATGCCCCTATTGAAGTAGAAATGTGCCCTGCTTCCGCTAAAGTAGTATCTTAGGTACAGCGCATGGAGGACAGAGCTGCGGAGGTTGCACCACTCAAAAATATCCTTCAAGAGATGCTATGTAACTACTAGAAATCGCATGGGCTAGAGAGCTGGGATTTTTAATGCTCATGAACCATGTGAGTCAGGGGATCACAGTTGGGGATTCAGGTGATGTGACGTTTCTCACTTGTCATGTTTTGAGAAGTGTTTGGCTGCCTTAGAATCATAGGATGATAGGGTTGGAAGGGGCCTGCAAGACCATCGAGTCCAACCCCCTGCTCAGTGCAGGAAGCCTGATTCCCAGGTGGTCTCCCATCCAAGTACTAACCAGGGCTGACCCTGCTTAGCTTCTGAGATCAAACGAGACCGCAGCTTGAACCATAGAATCATAGGGTTGGAAGGGGCCTGCAAGACCATCGAGTCCAACCCCCTGCTCAGTGCAGGAAGCCTGATTCCCAGGTGGTCTCCCATCCAAGTACTAACCAGAGCTGACCCTGCTCAGCTTCCGAGATCAGACGAGATCTTTGCTCGACATCATAGGATGATAGGGTTGGAAGGGGCCTACAAGACCATCGAGTCCACCCCCCCGCTCAGTGCAGGACGCCTGATTCCCAGGCGGTCTCCCATCCAAGTACTAACCAGGGCTGACCCTGCTTAGCTTCTGAGATCAGGCGCATCCAGCTCTTGGTTAGTCCTTGCTGAATCAGGATGCAAACCCAGGCTTGTCTGCCATGACGCAGAGTTCACAGTGCTTTGGGTGCTGAAAAGAAAGGTTTCAGAATCTCCCCCCCCCCGTTTCTGTTCCCCAGTGGCTTGGTAGGGGAAAAAAACCCCCTTCTTGGGTCAGGATGAGCCTCTCCATTAGCATCAAAGTGTCTGGAATAGGGTTGTATGGATTGTATAAAATCCGCTCTGTGTTTTGCGGACTGTCAGGTGCCTTTTTTTCTGTCATCCACTCACAGATGGATGTGATTTTTTTCCCCATCATGCGGATAAATATGCCAATAATTACGTAAGAGGTCTCGCAACAATTAACATCAGCAGAGAGAAGGAGTGCATTTGCACAACTGCGTCTAGTGCGCCAGCTGAAGGCATTCCTGAGTCGATCTGATCATGCAGCTATTCCCACATGGTTACATCATGGTTAGGCTATTTCAGTGCTATCCCTGAAGAGCATCCAGAACCTTTAATTGGTGGAAAATTGGGCAGCAATGCTGCTAAATGGCATACGGTATTGTGATCACCCCAGTACTCAAAAGGGGGCTGCAGAGAGCTTGCTTAGCCTTTCCCTGTCAGAAAAAACACATATAATAAATTTGAAACTAAGAACTGATGCCCAGGTTTTGCTCCCTCCCCACTTCCTCCCACTCCTTTTTTTTTCTTTCCTTTTGGGTCATATCTTTTAGATTGTAAGCCTGAGGGCAGGAACTGCCTTATTATTAATCTCTGTAAGCTACTCTGGGAGCCTTTTTTGGCTGAAGAGCCAGGTAAAAATAAATAAATCAGAGAGAGGGAGAGAGAATTCAGAGTTGGGAGTTAGTTGGTCATCCCTTTTTGACTGTCTTCCCGATGAGTAACAATGGGTTTCCTATAATTCAGAGTCAGGAGTTTGTGTATGTCCAAAACCTTTTGTTTGTTTGCTTAAGAATTAATTAATTAATTAATTAAGAATTAAGCTATCTCCTGTAACAATGTGCTATGAAGTTTTATCTTTAATATAAAAACATCTGGTATAATTAAACAAACGTAACTGCAAATTGAAGCAAAATGAAATATGAACACAAAAAAAGTCCCAGTACACCTTTATAAATACAGGTGCAGGCCAAAGTACAATGATATGCCGGTGACACACAGCCTGGTAACAAATCATGAAGGGATTAAGAGACACCTATACTTTGAATGTTTCAATAGATGCAATTAGTTAAGTTACACCTTTCATTAGATTTGATTTTTCTCTGTGAACTGTGTCTACGGGGAACTGATTGACTGATAGATAGATAGATAGATAGATAGATAGATAGATAGATAGACAGACAGACAGACAGACAGATAGATGGCTTAGAATATCTGAAGGACTACCTGTCTCAATATGAACCTGTTCGGTTAGTGAGATCAGAAGGAAAGGCCATTTTGAAGATGCCCTCACTTACAGAGACCTGCTTGTTGGGCAGGCGGAAAAGGGCTTTCTCTTGTATTGCTCCCAAATTCTGAAATGTAGCCCTTCTAGAGTTGGACTGCCCGACCCCTCTCTGGATTTAGGAAGGGTGTGAAGGCACAAGTCTTTAATTTGGATTTTTTTTTAAAAAAGTGGTTATAGCTTTTACGTTTTGTTTAATGTTTTACTGTTTCTTTTTTTGTTTATGAGTTTTGTTTTCTGAATTTTTGTAAACCGCCTTGGTTGGTTCCAGAAAGGTGGTCTAGAAATGCAATCCATCCATCCATCCATCCATCCATCCATCCATCCATCCAATCAATCCCCGTCTTTTAATTTCAGCCCGTTGGCCCATTCCATCCAATTTTTGCCTCAATTTGCAATTTCTTTTTAAAAAATGCACAAAATTTTGCATTATTTTTGAACGTTTGTTTTCACAAAAAATGTGCATTTTTGTATGCATTTTCCCCCAAATATGCATTTTGGTACGTTTTTCGAGTCAAGAACTGTATCACACAATTTGCAGACGTGAGAAGGAGAACTGCATTCATATTTGTGTCTTAGCCTGGAAACTGCCTATCGGGTTGATTTGCTTAAAAATGCAGGCTGAACAAAATCCTCAAACATCCTCATCCTAGAGTGAGAAGGAATATTGTAATGTATTTAAAAAGAAAAGAAGAAGAAACAAAGAAAAACCCAAAGTCTTAACATTTTTTGAAGCTGTAGTACAATCAGAAAACTCAGAGTATTGATTTAGAAGGAAACTATGGTGGTGAAATGAACTAGTAATCAATCCATAATGGGGCAGAAATCCATAAAACTTTTCCCCCTATTTCTTTACTTGATGTCTGTCTCCAGCTTTGCGTAATACGATCACTGAAATTACCCCATAAAAGCTTTTATTGATTTTTATAAGTTGTTTCCTCAACCCCCACCTCCCGCTGTCACACGTATATACGAGCAATAATGTTGTTTTCTTTTTCAGTATGACATGTTGCCATTCCTGAAACTCAGAGCAGATATTCATTAATAGTAGCAGTGAGCTGTACACAGGAAGAAGGAAATTGCTGTGAATGCACCTGGTCATTACAGGTGATCGTATTTGTGCAGGTTTCATGCTTTGTTCAGCACAAAAAAGCCATTGAAATGAAAGAATCTGTATGTGTTGTTGGGTCCCCCCCCCAAAAAAAAGGTGGCCAGGTCTGTCCAGCTTTACACAGGGCAGTCCTCTATTTGAAGTTGTCCTCTGTTTGAAGGATTGTCTAGTTTAAGTCCAGTTTCCACCGGACGAACCATCAAAAGTGCGAGCAGAAGGGGCCTTGAAGCTGCTGCCCATCAACATGTAACATCTGGACAGCAGACTGAGCAACAGGACATAGGTCACCTGGTCAGGCTTCCCCACGAGTGTGGCATGTGTTGCATTTCTGTTTAAACTGCAGTAATTATTTCTAAATTTGCATCTATACATATAAATCAGCTGTGAACGGGCTACAGAGGCGAAGGGGGGAAAGGGTCAGGCATGGAGGCCGGGAGTTTTCTGTTGGGAGGGGGTAACTCTTAGAGGAGTCGTTTCATTTCTCCAGTTAAGAGTCAGTTTCATTTCTCCAGTTAAGTTTCATTTCTTCAGGTTTGAAGCAGTACTTTCGGTTTTGAGGAGGAGGGTATATGAAGAGAATGGGAGAGCCAGCAAGAGCAAAGGAAGAGATAGCCAGAGCCTGAAGTGTGAGCAGAATCTGAAGTGTGAGCAAGAAGCGGCAGCCTAGAAAAGTCTAGGGACAGCTTGGGTAAAAGAACTTGCATTTTGCAATGTTTATTTTCTCTTAATGCTGTTTGTATCACTGCTCTATTGTGCAAATACCTTTAGTTGTGATTGTTTACTTTAAATCTAGCAAGCTGTTGTGGTTAAACCCTGAGTGTCGGTCACCCCACATCTACAGCCTAAACCCTATGTTACCTGGGAGGGGAAATTTAAAAGAAGGAAGGTGGGGCTGTTAAGGAGACAGGAGATCCTTAAGGGATTACTCAAGGGGTCCAGGTCATAAGTGAAACCGTGACATCAGCATATGCCAATTTTATGCAAATATGTATTATTTTTTAGTCTCTTTTTTGGTAACGTTTCAGTGACCACCCTAAAGCTGCTAGGGAAAAAAAACAAGTTATGTTAGGCCTTGTGCCTACCACATGCCTCTTTTGCTGTCTTCTGAGAAGCATTCAGTAGTGATCAGGAAGCTCTTCTCTGCTTGATTCAGAATTGGATCAGCAATTATGAGCATTATTGAAGAATGCTTGAAATTCCCTCCCCCCAGAGAAATCTAAATTGACGAGCAATGTAGGCTGCACCTTATTTGTAACTTGCCCTTAAAATTTCATGTATTTTATTTTGTCCTAGTAATGGACATGCAGCTCAGCTCAGACAGAGCTTTGCAAACAAATAGTAATTTTAAAGGCTCCAGAGCTTCCCTGGAGATTATGGGAAGGGGGGTGGAACCTTTAAAAGGTTCTGTGCATCATGATTGGGGGGGGAGGTATATTTTCTAAGGTTACCTCCTTTCAATCTATATTTTAGAGAAAAATGGGATAAAAATATCTTACATTTTTTATTAATATTAGTTATTATAATAGTTTTTTTATTAATATTATTAAAAACAAAATGAAACTCTTGTAGATCACAAGCTGAATATGAGCCAACAGTGTACAAGCCAAGGCTGGATGGCCACCTGTCAAGGATGCTCTGACTTGGATTCCTGCATTAAGCAGGGGTTTGGACTAGATGGTCTTGTAGGAGACCCTTCCAACCCTACTATTCTATGATTCTATGATTCTACTCAATGAAGGGTCTTATGAGAGATAAGACTGGGAAATCCAAATGAGCTGTTCCAAAAGGGTGAGTGCTCTTGCTTATCTCCCATTACGAGTGGCAAACTCACCTGAGTCCACCCTGTGACCTGCTCGCCAGATCAACACCCACTGCCTGCCCCTGCTCGTGCTGGGACATGAGCCACTGGTGGTTCACAGGAGCCCAGCAAGTGCCGTCACCACCAAGAGCATCTGCGTCCCTCTCTGCCAGTGCTGGTCAGAGAGGGGCACAGTTCTCGTTGGCAGCAGTGGAGGCAGCAGTATGGGATCCAAGAGGGAAGTGCCATGGCGCTTCTCTCTTGGCTCCCATCCTGCCACCGCCACCACCAAGAGCAACACTTGGGCAAGAGCAAGGGGTCGCAGACTGGCATCTGGGTAGCTGAAGTGGTGGGAACCTGCCAATCTTGAACCCCCAAAGAGATGTTCATGACATCCCTATCTCCCACTAATTTCATGGAGGTGTGCGAGGGAGAACTTCATGGATAAGTTTCATGGAGGTGGGTGAGGGAGAACTTCTTGGAGAAAGTTCATGGAGGTGGGCAAGGGAGAACCTCTTGGAGAAAGTTCATGGAGGTGTGGGAGGGAGAACCTCTTGGAGAAAGTTCATGGAGGTGTGGAAGGGAGAACTTCTTGGAGAACTTCTTCAAAGAAATCTTTAAAACATCTTGGATAACTTTTTTTGGTGACACTTCTTTGCTTATGTTGCATTCATTTCATGGAGGTGTGCAAGGGAGAACTACTTGGAGAACTACTTTGTTGTTGTTCAGTCGTTCAGTCATGTCCGACTCTTCATGACCCCATGGACCATAGCACGCCAGGCCTTCCTGTCCTGCGCTCTCACCTGGAGCGTGCTCAAGTTCATAGAACTACTTTAGAGAAATCCAAAGCAGCAGTTCCAAAAGGGTGGACGCTCTGGCTTATCTCCCTTTCATTTTACAGAGGTGTGCAAGGGAGAACTTCTCAACAGATCTGTCTGTGTTCCATCCTGCTCTAAGGATCCCCATGATCAGGCAACCCTGTGTGCTGCTGGCTCTCTGAGAAATGTAAAATACACCCCTACTGTGAATAGCTCATCTTTCAAGTGAACCAGATCTTGTCATTCCCACCAGCACCAGGGCCTCCATCTGAGCTCCAGTCACATTAGGACAAATCCCACACTGGTTGAATTATGGCGGTTCAGATAACCTCTCTCCTACAAAGCATAAGCCTGACTCCCCAGTCCCTGAGCCAATCAACAGCCTTTAATGGCTCTCATTTTTTCCTTGGCTGTCGAAATAATAATAAAAAAGTTCTGCAGATGGGAACACTCTCCTGGAGCTGTTATTGGATGGGTTCCACACTTTTTTTTTCATTGAAAGCTCCCAGCAAAGCATAGTGTAGTAGTGGGAAATGTAAACCCAAAATTGCTGTAGGTGGCTCCCTGGATATATTTAAGACCACGAGCTAAAAAACTGAGTAAGCTAGTTAGGTGGTTCCAGGTGTTGTCAGAGAAGAAGGGCCATAGCTCAGAGGGGAGGAGCTCCTTTTCTGCTTGTAGAAGGTCCCAGGTTCAGTCCCCAGCAGCATCTCTGTTAAGAGGGTCAGGCAGCAGTGATGGAAAATGCCTCTGCCTTAGAGTGTCTGCCAGTCAGAGTGGACAGTACTGGGCAAGATGAAAAGAATAGCCTGAGATGCTATAAGACAGCTTCTGATGTTCCTGAACCCAGTCTCAGTGTCTGCATTTTTGAGACAGTGTTGCTTATATGGGAGGGGTCCAGAGGTGACTTTGAATCATGGCTCAGCCTTCAAATGTCTTATGAAGTAACACAGAAAGAGGCTCTGGGGATGTGCAGAATGCCTTCTCACGAACCATGACCAGCTGGCACACGTATAATGTAGGGACTCAGATTTCCAGGTAAGAAGGTGTTGTGACTCACTGGAACATTATAACCTAACACATCTTTTATTGTTGTTCAGAAAATAAACATGGCTGGTACTGTACGGTCCCGGTTGTGTAGTGACAGATGGATCGGTGGCACAATCCTGTTCCCGCTATGGTGGCCGCTTGGATATGCAGCCTCCATGGCAGGAGGATGACAAGGGAACCACTGAGTGGGGATGGGTAAGGGAAACATGCTGCCCTGCATGGTTGGGCAATCATGTGGGGGCACGGGTGCCGTGGTTTTCCTACCCCTCCCCTCAGCGTGGTTCCGCTACCCACCCTCCCCCCATGATCGTGTGAATGGGCCCACAGTTTCTTGCATGTTACAAAATGCAGGGACAATGTACAGTTTCAGAGAAAGTTCACTCCATTTCTTTGTTCTGTAACACTGGCAGGAGAGAGAGCAAACATGTGTGTTCCCAGCAAAGGTGGAAGGTCAAAGAGATGGCGGGGGGGGACCAGGAAACCACACCGTAGGCTATAGAGATCCTAAGGCTAGCTATGCCCCAAATTCCTATGCATCAACTAGCTAACCGTAGGGATGTGAGAACCCACCCCCCTCCACGTTCTCCATTTCACGCAGCTGCAGATGTGTGCATTTGCAACAATGCACATTTTTTTGCATATGCGAATATGCACATTTTTGTGCTTGCCATTTAATTTTTCAATAAACGGTGACTGCAAAGCTCAACAAGGCCGCCAGAGTGAGTGCGGGCTGCTCGCCGAGTGCAGGCAGGAGGTGAGCTGGGGCACAGGCTTAGCGAGTGGGGCTCGGGGGTGCGGGTGGAGGGGGGGGGTCCACCAGATTCCTGGACAGAATCGGGCACCATCCCTATCTAATTGCAACACTGCCCCCCTTTCTGCAACTTGCAGACCAAGCTGCAATATTCCCAACACTCTGTAGCATAGAGTTTCTGAATTGGGAGCCCTGCTCCGATTTGTATTATCTCAAATTCTGTGTGACATTAAGGTTGGGTCAATCTTTTCCCCCACTGTTGAATTCCTTGCAACTCAAAAGTGGGACCTCAAAGCCAACCGTTTGGAGGTTGTTTCGAGCACCGTACTATTTAGACAAGCTCTTTAGAAACCATTAGTCTTGCTTGCATTGAGAAAATGCTTCTAGATCACTGTTTATGGCACAACGGATGCAGTAAAAGCTTCCATTAAAGAAACATCTTTTAAAAAAAATCCCCTCTACAATGAAGATGAATGTTTGGTGCCCTTAACTGCCTTATGAGATCATGACCTGCTTGCTATCACAGTGTGTGTTCACTTGGGTAATGGATTCATGTCATTTTTGAGCATCACAGCCCTTCATTCTTGAGTTGTGTGTCTTCATTCAGAGAGATGGTGAAACTCATCCATGGGTCAATTTGGGACCTGTCTCCATTTCACCCAACCCCTTGGAATTCCCCAGGTTCTTACTAACCCCACCTTCCTGTTTCTGTCTGTCTGTCTATCTATCTATCTATCTATCTATCTATCTATCTATCTATCTATCTATCTACCTACCTACCTATCTCTATCTATCTATCTATCTATCTATCTATCTATCTATCTATCTATCTATCACATTTCTATACCACCCCAAAGCTCTCTGAGCGGTTCACCAAAATTAAAAGCACAAATACAGCATAAAAACAATATAAAATATAAAGCATGAAAACTACAGTATCAATGTACACCCAGTGTAAAACCCAGCAGCAATGCAGGGATTTAAAATACAGCAACACTTTTAAAATGGCAGAGCTAAAAGACGAGAATGCTAAGATGCTAAAATTCCTGGGAAAGTAAAGAAGGACTTCACCTGGTGCCAGAAAGAGTTCAACGTAGGGGCCAGCAGGCGAACCTCTCTAGGGAGCTCATTCCAAAACCAGGTTGCCACAGCAGAAAAGGCCCTCTTCCTAGGAGCCACCCACCTCACTTCCTTTGACAGGGGCTCCTGGACAAGGATCCTTGAAGTTGATCTTAGGGTCCGGGCAGGCAAATATGGGAGGAGGCGATCCTTCAGATAACCTGGTCCCAAGCCATTTAGGGCTTTGAATGTTATTACCAGCACTGTAAACTGGGCCTGGACATTTACTGGCAGCCATAATTTTCCACTGCCATGCCACGGAGAAAAGAGAACTTCTTAACATCTATTATTCAAAGCCAGGGTTGCTAACAAATGCACAGTACTAGAATTGCAGTGTCCCCAATTCTAGTTAAGCCCCAGTCCCTATCCTGCACCCATAGCTTTAGCAGGCCTGTGCTTGAATTGGGACTTGCCCAGTATCTCTACTTTTCCCCTTTCCCCAACCAAACCACTCTTATCGTGGGTGCGGTGCAGGCAGGTGGCTTCAGTGTCAGTGGGTCAGTGAATCCGCTCTGGGTTTTAGTCAGAACTCGAAGCTATCCGACTTCTTTAGAGCTCGGACTGGTTCTGACTGAAACCTGGAGCGGATTCATCTCCCCACTGACATCAGAGCCACCAGCCTCCACTGCTTGAGCCATAGATTAGCAGAGGGAGGGCAGAGCACAGGAGAAGGCAGTTTGCTATGTGTCCTACTTTACCTAGGACAGTCCCCTGTTTGAAGGTGTCAGGGTGGACACTGAGCCCATAGAATCCCAGAGTAGTTCTGATTCTGAGGAAGAGCAGTTGCTCCTGGGAGAGGAGCGCGCTCCACTTTCCCAGGGCCCACAGCTGGCGGAGATTCCTCCCACCAGCATTCCTAGACTTGAAAGCAGTCCAGGGAGTGACAGAGCAGAGATAGCAGACTTAGTGGATGCGCGGCGCAGACGCAGAGAGCGGCGCCAAATGGAGAGCTTGGAAAGGAGGCGTAGCGCCCGGTTGGCGCTCAAAGAACGGTTGCGCCCAGAGGAGCCAAGGGAAAAGGGGAGGGATTCTCCCTAGTCCTTATATTCAGGGGTCTGCCAGTAATTGCCTTTGAAATGGGGACCAACTGTTCTAACTTAGGGCATAGGGATGCTGCTGCTCAGATCTAGTTGCTACCTGTAGAGCTGTTAAGTTGTAAAAGAAGAATAAAGCTTTGAAAAGAATCCCTTTGTCTGTGTCTGGACTTGGCTACTGGATTAGACTGAGATCCCTCCAAGGAGCCCTTGACAGAAGGGTCGCACAGTCCAATATAGATACAGAACCAGAAGAAGGGAGAGCAGGACACCAAAGTTGCCCATACACATGATTCCCCCCCCAAATTTACATATATAAATTCGTAGGAAAATATGTACGTTTCTGCTGAGGTAACGGTGAATGGAATGGGGGACAATACACTAAACGTTAGGTACTACGGTGGATTATGTAAATACTTACGCAATTATTTACGTATTTTTCCACATGATGAAAAAAATGTATCTGCCTGTGGGCGGATGATGGAACAAAAGTCACCAGTCCATCTGTGATACACAGACGGAGTGGATGTTACATAGTCCGTACATCCCTAACCCGGGCACAGGAGAAGCCCTGTGAGGCAGCATGAGAGGTGCTGCAAATGCCATTTCCTGGCAGGGATCATGGGGATTGTAGTCCTGTGAGCCTTTGGGATTCTAAAAGCTTGGCCCAGCTTTAGTTTTTACATATGTGCACCAGAGGGAAGATGCATTCACTCCACACCCTGAGATTTAACTTCCAGAGCTTCCCCAACCCCAGTCCCTCCACAAAGAAACATAGAATCATAGAATAGTAGGGTTGGAAGGGGCTACAAGGCCACTGAGTCCAACCCCCTGCTCACTGCAGGAATCCAAAGCAGTGCAGGCTGTCTGTGGGCCACTGCCAAGATTCAGGGGGTGGCAATTAAAGCAGTCCTGTTGCTTTCCCTTACCTATAATAAAATCTCCCATTTTATTCCTTAACCAGGCCTACAGGATAGGTAGGGATGCCCCATGTTCACTTCAAAGAAACCTATGGGACCACAGAATCATAGAATAGTAGGGTTGGAAGGGGCCATTAAGACCCTCGAGTCCAACCCCCTGCTCAATGCAGGAATCCAAGTCAGAGCATCCCTGACAGATGGCTGTCCAGCCTCATCTTGAACACCTCCAGTGTGGGAGAGCCCACCACCTCCCTAGGGAATGGGTTCCATTGTCCTATTGCTCTAACGGTCAGGTAGTTTTTCCTGATGTTCAGCCAGAATCCGGCTTCCTGTAACTTCAGCCCATTATTCCGTGTCCTGCACTCTGGGATGATGAAGAAGAGATCCTGGCCTTCCTCTCTGGGACAACCTTTCAAGTCCTTGAAGAGTGCTATCCTATCTCCCCCCAGTCTTCTCTTCTCAAGGCTAAACATGCCCATTTCTTTCAGTCTCTCTTCATAGGGCTTTGTTTCCAGTGCTTTTGACTACAACTCCCATCAGCCCCAGCCAGCATGGGCAATGGCCAGGGACGATGGAGTTGTAGTCCAAAACATGTGGATCAATCCAGTAAGGGGAAGGTTGTACTCTCTAGGGAGAGACTTGAACAATGAAGAATGACAACTCCGGCAACTCAGAGTTAAAATAAAGGAATAAGAATTAATTCCCCAAAAGGCAAACATGGGGAGAAAATAGGGAAAGTGCTTTATTAGCGTCAGGGAGTAGGAAATTGGGACCAGCTGGCCCTGAGGAATAGGAATTGTTGGAGCATATCAGTGACAACCTGGATTGTGCAAACTCCACACAGGTTGAAGTTGGATCTTTGTTGGGCTTATGAGTGCAGGAACCGGAGATTTCAAAATGAACACTCAAGATGGGGGAAGAGGAGAAGAACCTAGTCTGTTAATGAATACTTTGAGATTGTGGTTGGAGCTTTCCATCCCCTTTAGGAATATAAACCACTTTCTGCGAGAAGATAAAATGCCATTATCCCTATGAATAATGAGGCTAAGCCCTTATGCAATACGTTTTCATCAGCGGCATGTCGAAGCAATTTAACGACGGTTATCTTTGGAAGGATACGGCTAAACAGTAGCTTTGTGCCCGGGGGCTCTGTAGTGCTCAAACTGAGTGGCTGGAAATGTCCTGTCTCTGAGGAACATGATGTTCAGCTCAGGTGGAGTGGGGAGGGGGAGGGGGGGCACAAGCAGCTTTAGCCAGAACCAGTGTAGGGGGAAACTGGAGCTCACCACCTTCAGAGCCACAGGTAAGGATGTGTTTTCTCTAACTAACTCTCTCTTCAGTCCTAGAACTGTTTACCATGGTAGGGGGCAACAATCAGATAAACTCCCCATTAAAAAGTTAACTGGTTTTCTTCCTGTCTTCCCCTGTGTAAAGCATGTCTCCTTCTTCTCCTTCTCCTTCTCCTTCTCCTCCTCCTCCTCCTCCTCCTCCTCCTCCTTCTCCTTCTCCTTCTCCTTCCTCTTCTTCTTACTACTACTACTACTACTACTACTACAGTTATATCCCACCTTTTCTCCTCTTGCATGGCTTACATGGCCCTCGTCCTCTCCAATTTATTCTCACAACAACCCTGTGAGGTAGGTTAGGCCGAGAGTAGAGATGTTGGAGGTATCTGCAATGGAACCAAATGAGTCTGGATGTTTATGAATCTGACCCACAGATCCTGCGGACCGGCTTTTCCCCTGTCATGCGGATTCCAATGACTTGCAGACTATTATTCGAACCTTCAGAAATTTTGCACAAATTTCAACATAGAAAAATACGCACCCCCCTCCCCAAATGCCTGGCCAAAAAGGTGCATTTCCCCCCATAGCATGAAAATGCACATTTGGGGGGAATTCGCACAGAATGGTGACTGCAGAGCTCAACCAGCCTGCCAAGGTGAGTGCAGGCTGCTCACCGAGCATGGGAGGGGGTCGAGCATGATCCAGGTTCAGCGAGCAGTGACAGGAGCTGGGTGGGCACCCGGAGAACCTGGACAGGGGTGGGTTCACACATCCCTAGACTGGCTCAATGGAAACAGTGGCTGAAAGGAAAACCTTGTCTGTCTTCAGACTGATTCACAAACTTCTACTTTAAAAATGTCTTCATGGGGAAAGGAATATTGCCACGAAGATCCCCAACAGTGGGCCTTCTCTGTGTTGGCACCTACCCTCTGGAAAACCCTCCCCCATGCAGTTCGGGAGTCAGAAAAAGTGGCATCTTTCAAGTGCCTCCTAAAAACACACCTTTTCACCCAGGCTTTCCTTGGGTTGTAACTGCTGTTGGGTTTTACTTTGGTCTTACATGCTACTTTTAAACTTTTAAAGTCTTATATTATGTTTTATCGTGTTGCAGTTTATGGTTGTAATTGTTGGGAGCTGCCCAGAGAGCCATGGCTGTTGGGCAGTATATCAATATAATAAAAAAAGGTAAAGGTGTCCCCAACCAGTCGTGTCCGACTCTAGGGTGTGGTGCTCATCTCCATTTCTAAGCCAAAGAGCCAGCGCTGTCTGAAGACGCTTCCATGGTCATGTGGCCGGCATGACTGAACACCGAGGTGCACGGAACGCTGTTACCTTTCCCACCGAAGCGGTCCCTATTTATCTACTTGCAATTTCTTGCTTTCGAACTGCTAGGTTGGCAGGAGCTGGGACTGAAGACGGGAGCTCACTCCATCACGCAGCACTCGGGTCTCAAACTGCTGTCCTGCCGACCTTCCGGTCTGCAGTTCAGCGTCTTAACCACTAAGCCACTGCGGCCCTATCAATATAATAAATAAATACAAATCAATCAGTAAAAATCAAACAAACATTCAGGGCCGTGTGGTGTGTGGGGACGCATGAATTTGCCCTCATGGCGAGCGTCTGTCTGCCTTACGTACTTAGCTGTCTCTGCTTCGTGGTGGCGGCAGCTTATCTTGAATGTGTACTTCTTTGTGACTTTTTGAGGGGAATTCTTGGGGAAAGCATGGGTCTTTCAAAAACCCAGCTGGCAAGAATGAAGTAGGGATGTACGAAAGTCACTTACCTGTAACAAAATTTGATTTGTGGTGGGGGGGAGGTGCTCTGTTCCCTCCACCCCCGAATCCTGGCTGGCTGGGCTGCAAATGGCGGCGGCAGCCGCCGCCGTTTGTGTCCCTGCAGTCAGCCATGATAGGCTATGTAAATTTTTACATAGCCTATCACGGCTGAGTAAAAAACAAACAAACAACCACGCGTATGCAAATGGCGGCGCCCATGGGCGCCGCCATTTGCATTCCTTATTTTGGCATGTCTAGTCTATGTAAACATTTATGTAGACTACGGCAAAAATAAGGGGAATGCAAATAGGGCGCTGCCATTTGCGTACACGCGGTTTTTTTTTTTACTCAGCTGTGATAGGCTACGTAAATCTTTACGTAGCCTATCACTTTTTTGTTGTTGTTGTTTTTTTACTGGAAATGGTGGCAGCGGCAGCTGGTCGGAAGACCGGCTGCCGCAGCTGCTGCCGCCGCACTGCCACCGGAGCCGCCGCCGTCGCCAGGAGGATTTGCCCAAGGTAATTCCCGTCCCGGGGCGGGGGCAGGGGGGGGGAGACCATTTCGCCACCAATTTCGGGGGGCCGAATGCGCTGGCATTCGGCCTCCCCGAGATTCGTGGCGAAATTCTCTGACATCCCTAGAATGAAGGCCTCTTTTCTGTAGGGATAGCGGAGAATTTCTCCACGAATCTTCAGGAGGCCGAGCGCCGAGGCATTCGGTCCCCCGAAAATGTTGGGGAAATTCTCCGCCGGCCCCCCGCCCCCCCCGGGATGGGACTTACCTTCAGGGGGCGGGGGCGGCGGCTGGTCTCTCAACCGGCTGCTGCCGCCGCCATTACATACTAGACAAGGTTACATACTAGTCTATGATTCTATGAAGCTGGACAGCCATCCGTCAGGGATGCTTTGACTTGGACTCCTGCACTGAGCACGGGGTTGGACTCGAGGGTCTTGTAGGCCCCTTCCAGCCCTACTATTCTATGATTCTATATGATTCTATGATTCTGTTAGATTCCTGTTGTTCTACAACTCTTAAGACACAGTAGAGTCTTACCACAAAGAAAGATGACAATGAATGCTGAATGTCCCTAGTGCTTTTAAATTGCGGGTGGTTTCATGCACAACAATTAGCAGCAAATATTGAGCATCTGTAGAAGGCCAGGAAAAGAGCTTGTCAACAATAATCCCAACTCTGTGTGCACGCGTGTTTGCTTATCCCCAGTGGCTGGCTAATGCAAAGCAGACCTGACAGCCCAGACCGCCAGCGTTCTGCTAACAAAGCATTCTTTGCTGAATCTGTGCATAAGCTGATTTTCTTTCTTCTGCCACATCCATTAAAACCAGAGTCTGGCAAGCTGACCCATCATGTGTCTTGTCCCAAAGAGAGTCACTTGATTGGATTTCAGCTGTTTACCCGCCTGTGGTCTGCAGGGTGGCATTTCCAGGGCGGCTACTGAATGAATGAGAGCTAAGCAGGTTGCATAGCAGCTGTCTCTATGTGTGTATGAGAGAGAGAGAGAGAGAGAGAGAGAGTTGGGCCAAGGGAAAAGAGGGAGATTTAGTTCCTGACGGTTTCAAGTCCTGACCTTTGGTGGTAAACATAAGTTGCTGTTAAGGCTTTGTGTTGCCTGAGAACAATGTTAGTTGTTTATTTACATCTCTCTTTATAGGGCATCTCTACACCAGCCTAAAATCCTGGATTTAAAGCGGGGCTTTCTGCTTCTGTTTTAAATGCAGGATCACGACGACTCCCTTTTTCACGTGCTTCCTTTCCCCCTCCCCTTTCCCCCTCCTTCTCCCCATATCTGAGTCTTGCATAATCTTCCATTGAACTCACTCCTCTTCTTGCTGCTTTAACTCTTTGCACAGAGGAAACTGAAGCGGAACTAGGGGTACTGGAGAAATCCTCCGCGGACTCCAATGAGTCCTCCGGAGTCTGCGGTGGGACGGCGCCTCTTACCTCTGCTCTGGGAGGATTCCTGCTGGACCGGCATGCCTGCTCCAGCTCCTCCAGTGATACGAGCTTTGCTTTGAGAAAGACAGCTGTAAACCCCTGAGTTTTACAGAAGTAAAGCCGTAAATGGCTACAAGGGCTTTACGGCTGCAAGTGGCGTCCACTACGCCATTTGTGGCTATCTTTCTCAAAGCAAAACAGTAATGGTGGCCGCCGTTGCCTATCGCCAGAGGATCCAGAGCAGATGTGCTGGTCCGCTGAACCCAGTGGATGCACAGACACTCAAGAGGATCCTGGGGGGGAGGAACAGATCACCTCCTCCCACCCCGGAACCCCCCTCCCCCGGAACGGAAGGTAGGGGTTTCATACATCCCTAAGCAGAACACAACAGGGTAATTTGATAGCTCATTATCTGCAATCTATTTAAAAATGGAACAAAGGGCATTTAGTGCAGGAGATGTCCAGGAGGGTAAAGAGTCATGTAAAGAGCCCGCAAACTTCTGTGAAGAAGCAGTCTCAAATCGCAGGATAAAAGCTCCATGTGAAGGAGCCCACAGATTCCCAAAGAACAAGACCTGAAACAGCCCCTTTGGATTATCCCCATTGATCCCATGGGGCCAGCTTCAGGTTTGAGGGGGCCCTTGGTTAGATCCCCTTTGGGGAGGTTCTTCATATGGTGAGTTCATTAAGGTTCATGGGGGGCTTACCTTGTAACACAGCAGAAGAAGAGACTTTTTGGAGCTGAGCTCCAGGAGGGGAGAGTTTGAGTCCCCACCGCCCACCCCCTTATTGAGAAGTAAAGGGGGTGGGTTAAGAATGAGAAGAGTGCAGAAAAGGGGCAACTAAAATGATCCGGGGGTTGGAGCAACTCCCTTATGAGGGAAGGTTACAACAGCTGGGATTGCTTAGCTTGGGGGGAAAAAAGGGTGAGCAAAGGGAGACATGATAGAGGGGTACAAAACTATGCATGGTGTGGAGAAAGTGGATATGTCTCACAATACTAGAATCCGGGGTCATCCCATGAAGCTGATGGGTGGGAGATTCAGGAAGGACTTCACACAGCACATAGTTAAACTATGGAATTCGCTACCACACGATGTCGTGATGGCCACCGGTTTGGATGGCTTTAAAAGGGGGTTGGGCACATTCATGGAGGAGAAGGCAATCAATGGCTACTAGTCCTGATGGCTACGTGCTACCTTCAGAACCATAGGCAGTGAGCCTATGTACACCAGTTGCTGGGGAACATGGGCAGGAGGGTGCTGTTGCTGTCGTGTCCTGCTCGTGGTTTCCTGGTTGACAGCTGGTTGGCCCCTGTGTGAACAGAATGCTGGACTAGATGGTCCCTTGGTCTGATCCAGCAGGGCTCTTCTTATGTTCTGATGTTCTTCTTTTAACCCCCCCCCCCACACACACACCATTTTATAGTCACTGGCAGCTGGGTGAGCAAGTGCATGGTTAGAAATGTTCTCTCTCTATCCACTCTCTCTCTCTCTCTCTTCTACAGCAAATGGTCCTTGTTCCCAAGTCAATGTGTTTGGCATCAGGACAACGCCGCCAGCATAAGCAAACTCCATTTTACTCCTGCAGTCATGATGGTGCTCTGATTTCAGCAAATTTAAAATGTGACACTGCACATGCTCAGAGGATTTCATTCTTTTAATCACAGCTGGCACGGGGCTTTGTTTTGTTTCAGTCTAACGTATCAGGAATGTAGAAGTAGTTGGAAACCATGGAATGGCCGTGAGGAGGGAGAGAAGAGGCAATGGAAGTATTATACATGGAATGCCCTGTAAGACCACTAAGTACACGGTCTAAAATTAGCTAGCTGTACATTACTATTCAGAGGTACACTGCCTATGAACATGGAGGTTCCACATTGCCATCAAAAGCCACCCGTGAACATATGCTTCAAGAAGTTAAGCAGAGTCTGGATGGACATACCTCAGGGATGCTGTGCTTGCAAGATTCTTGCACTAAGCGCGGGGGGGGGGGCTAGATGAGCTCCAAGGAACCTTGCAACTCAGAACTGGATGATTCTAATCTGTCCAGTCACCGTGGAGGCTGGTGGCTCCAGTTTGGGTGGGGCTGTGAATCCAGCTCACGTTTCAGTGAGAACCAGCCAGAACTCTAAAGGAGCCATCCCAGTTGCTCAACCTAACATGGGGATTGGGTTCAGCACCTTGGATATCGTATTTAGAGTTCTGCACGGTGCTGACTGAAACCCAGAATGGGTTTACAACCCTACCCAAATCGGAAGCACCAGCCCCCGCTGTTTAATCCTTTGTAAAAGCCATCTAAGCTAGTGCTCTTCACCTTATCTTTAGACCGTGAATGTCATAAATTACCTATTGTGTGACATAGTACTTTCTTGTATCCATCCTGAATCTGCTGCCCATTAATTCCTTTATGTGAACAGGGTTTTGAGCGTTATCAGGAGCACTCCATGCATTTTTTAAATAAACCTCCACTTAGTTTGTTTCTGAACTAATATCTCAAGCACGGCGCTTATCCAGGCTGTCAGCCAACACGCTGATCTGCAAATCCCCCAGAATGTACAGTGATCATGGAAGGAGACACCCCTCCCTCCAGGTTTGGCAGTTCAGTCTCAGTTAAAAGAAACCAGTGTCCCCCCCATTCCATCTGAAAGGGGCAACTGTGGCCCAATGTCCGCTTCCTAACCAGGATTTGAAAACATGATTTGACGTTAGGGGCATGATCCTATTCAGAAAGTCGGCAGCCGCGGAACTCGGGGCCTGCCAAGTGTCCTGTGCAGGGTGGGATCCATGCCTCCAGCCAACTGCTCAGCTAGACAGGCGATGGCACCTCAGAGGCAAAAGGAAGGAGGCTGGAAAAACCTTAGGAAATGTTGTATGGCTGCTGCCCTGATCTCCCACCCCTGGAACACCCCCTTTTTGCCATCTCTGTGCCCCATTTTCCGAGCCCAGAGAGGTAGCCGGTGCAGTTCTTTCTGCACTGGCTACAACGGGGTGGGGAGCCAGAAAACGGAAACGTTGGAAACGGAAACGTTGGAGCCAGAAAACGGAACAATCCTACCCCTTACTGCGCCTGGGGGTGCGGGACATATGATTCCTCTCTAAACCATATTTCCATGTTGCTGTCATGTTCCTTTGCCCTCTCCCTTCACAATCAACACACTCCAGGAAACAAGGCTTAGAGCTACACTACTTTATTAGTTAACTACCCACTTCTTTACGAACGTAGATTCTAGGAAACTCTCAGACTGCAGTGAAACAGCTCATCTATTCGTCTACAGATACCAATAGAGAAGACAAAGTGGAAGTTAGAGAAGTTGCCAGCAGCCTGGGCATGAACGTCATGGCCAGACCTGCTTCGCAGGGATGCCCATCCCTTACCGTGGCTCCCTCCTACATTGGCTTCCATGAGTGGCCGACCTGGCAGAGCATCTGAGCCCTGCCCCTAACTTTTCCCACTTCGCTCTGCGATGGACCCTAGCATCCCTCAAGTCACGCCCCTCGCGCTCCTCCTCCTCCGAAACCTGGGTTCTCATGGTGGAGGAAAGGGGGAGCCGTTCAGGCTGGGCCATCTCTGTGTCAAGGTCTTGGGAAGAAAGTCTCGCCGTATCTGGGCTCACTAGGGAGGGTGCCTCCCTCTGTTCTGGCTGTTCCCATTCTGATTCCGAATCTGAGCTGCCAGACATCCCCACACGCTCAGATTCATTCCTCACAGTTTCAGACACAAGACTTTTCTTTAAAATTAGGGCGGAAGCACTGGCATTGGCTCACGTGGGCAGGAGGGGGGGGGATACAAGGAATGCATGGGCCCTGCTGTGTTTCCAAGATTCTTAAACAATGGTTGATGAAACTGGGATCATTAAGTTCCAATTGGCCAATTCTGCTGGATGTAAATAAGATGGTACCTTTGGAGTAATCGGCCTGGCAGAATTGCCTCCTCCTCATTCTGTAGGCCCAATAACTGATGGACAGGTAGATATGGAGGCAGGATGGATCGTGGCTCAAGAGAGTTGATGGCTTTGCGCTTTCACTCAACCGTTATAAGACTGCACACTGCTACTCTTGCCATCTGCTCTCAACACAACGTCATTCACACTTTTCCATTGCCTTTTCCATAGCAGGAGCCTGTACTGATGGTCAAGTCTCCTATACACTCTCTTGGGCTAGAATTCTTGGTCTAGAATTGTACTGGGCTGGATTGGAGGATACCTCTCTCTGATCTGACACGTATCATGTTCAGGGGTGAACATGTTCACACGCACGCACACACACACGCACACACCATATTAGGCCTCATCTGGAGGACTGCGTCCAGTTCTGGGCACCTCACTTTAAGAAGGATGCAGACTGCAGCAGACAAGCTGGAGAGGGTTCAAAGGAGGGCAACAAAGGTGATCAGGGGACTGGAAACAAAGCCCTACGAGGAGACCCTGAAAGAACTGGGCATGTTTAGCCTTGAGAAGAGGAGACTGAGGAGAGATAGGATGGCGCTTTTCAAGCCCTTGAAAGGTTGTCCCAGAGAGGAAGGCCAGGATCTCTTCTCCATCATCCTGGAGTGCAGGACACAGGACAATGGGCTCAAGTTCCAGGAAGCCAGATTCCGGCTGAACGTCAGGAGAAACTTCCTGACTGTCAGAGCAATACGACAATGGAACCGATTCCCTAGGGAGGCGGTGGGCTCTCCCACACTGGAGGCGTTCAAGACGAGGCTGGACAGCCATCTGTCAGGGATGCTCTGACTTAGATTCCTGCACTGAGCAGGGGGTTGGACTCGATGGTCTTGTAGGCCCCTTCCAACCCTCTATGATTCCATATTCCTGCCTGTGTCTGTTGTTCCTGGATGCTTAGGTGTCAATTTTCCAATATGGCTTAAGCATGCAAACTCCAGTGTGCATTCTCCCATTTTGTGCAGTTGATCTCCCAGATGGTCAGTGGGATCTTGACTCAAGTAGGGATGTTGGAGAAATCCACAACGGAACCAAATGGTTTGGGATTTTTATTAATCCGACCCTCGGATTCCACAATGGAGCGGCTTTTCCCCTGTCCAGCTGATTCTGCTGGAAACATATGAAACATATGCAGAATTTTTTTTTATGAGGCTGAAAATAGGCATTTCCCCCATAGGCTGAAGTGTGAAAATGCGCATTTGGGGGCAATTGCGGGGGCCTTTCCACATTTTTGCATGTGCAAAGTTGTGCAAATTCGGAAACTAAAAAATCTAAATCCGTCAGCAGCTCCAGTGTGATGTAGCTGCTTTGCATCATGCACTTTCAGTACAGGCCTTTAAGGAAGCTTAAGAAACTGTCTTTTTTTCTTCTTTAAATGGGTCCTCCCTAGATAGGGAGTTAACACACGTGTTCCTCTCTCAACAACCTCACACTTAATTTCCTCCATGTATTGGTTTATTATTTAACTTGCCTTTTAGGAACAACTGCCCTCCAAAAGCAGTTTAGAATATCGCAGAAGCCATGACCATCGAAATTACAGTTAAACACCCCCCCCCCCGCATGCGCATGCACACACACACACAGCAGCAGGCTTTTTTTTTTTTTTTTAGGTTTTTAGGCACCCAATGCAGACTGGAATAAATGTGTCCAGATTTGTTTGTTTTTTTAAAAATCCAGCAGCGATGAAGCCATATCTGGGAGTTCCAAAGGCATGGGGCCACCACTGAGAAAGCCCTGTCCTTAGTCCCTACCAGCTTCATGGACCTTGGCGGTAGTCCAAAGAGCAGGGCATCGGAGGCTGATCTTACTGCTTAGGAAGGCTCATACAGGTGTTTTGTTGTTCAATCGTTCAGTCGTGTCCAACTCTTCGTGACCCCATGGACCACAGCACGCCAGGCCTTCCTGTCCTCCGCTCTCTCCCGGAGCGTATTCAAATCCATATTCTTTGCATCAGTGATGATATCTAGCCATCTCATCCTCTGCCGTCCCCTTCTCCTTTTGCCTTCAGTCTTTCCCAGCATCAGGGTCTTTTCCAGAGAGTTTTCTCTTCGCAATAGGTGGCCAAAATATTTGAGCTTCAGCTTCAGGATCTGTCCTTCCAATGAGCACTCAGGGTTGATTTCCTTTAGGATGGACTGATCTGACCTCCTTGCAGTCCAGGGGGCTCGTAAGAGCCTTCTCCAGCACCACAGTTCGAAAGCATCAATTCTTCGGCGCTCAGCCTTCCTTACAGTCCAGCTCTCACAGCCATGTTTGTCACCCACTTTGTGAGGGCATATCTCTGAAAAGTAGGATATCAATGTACTGAATGGACATTGCACTTGGGTGCGACGTAACTTGACTTGCATAGTGCCATTTGCTGTTTTGCCTCAGATGGCAAAATATCTTGGGCCATCCTGCCTCTGCCTTCTTTCCCTCACCCAATTCATTTTTGAGCTTGCAACAGACCGAATTCCCACCACCAGCATCCCAACTGTCATTCCATGCTCCCCTCAACTCCTCCTTCCCGCTTACTTGACATTCTGTACTCCAAACATTCTCCTCCTGCACCTCCAGTCTGGTCCAGGCACAGGGAGGACAGCAAGGGCCCCCACCTCACCCCCCCACCCCACCCAATGCACCTACCCAGCCTTGAATGCCTTAGATGTTTACACAGGCTGGCAACATTTGAATACTGCCTACACATATAAAATCACAAACACATGCAGGCCCAGATCGCATCACTGAAGATCAGATATTTGGCTGCAGTCTGAAACATGCTTACAAGGGAATATGGTCCACTGAATTCTACAGGACCTACTTCCAAGTAAACATGCTTGAGATTACAGATGTATGGACTGTATAAAATCTGTTCCGTCTGTGTTTCACAGTGTCGGGCACATTTCGTTCTATTGTCTGCCCATTTATTTACTTATTTATTTATTGCATTTATATCCTGCCTTTTTTTTCCTCTTGCAAGGAAACCAAGGCGGCTTACATTCTCCTCCTCCTTTCCGTTGTATCCTCACAACAACAACCCTGTGAGGTAGGTTGGGCTGAGAGTCTGTGACTGGCCCAAAGTCACCCAGTGAGCTTCCGTGGCTGAGTGGGGGTAGATCCTGGATCTCCCGACTCCCAGTCCAACACTCTCGCCACTACATCATGCTGGCTCTCACTGGCTCGTAAGTGAGCCACGTAACAGATTTTACATCATACGGGGTCTCAATGGGTCCATAAAACCTCGTTTCATTAAAAGGCACATGCATTTCCTTTTTTAACGTTTTAATATTTTATTCAATCTTAGATGCTTTTATTTATTATTCATTTATTACATTTATATCCCGCCTTTTTTCCTCCTAAGGAGCCCAAGGTGGCGTACATAATCCTTCTCCTCTCCATTTTATCCTCACAACAACAACCCTGTGAGGTAGGTTGGGCTGAGAGTCTGGGACTGGCCCTAAGTCACCCAGTGAGCTTCTGTGGCCGAGTGGGGACTAGATCCCGGATCTCCCAGCTCCCAGTCCAACACTCTCGCTGCTATGCCACACTAGGCAGGACATTATTGTGACTAGGTCTGACAGTTCTAAAATCATGTTGGCGTCAGAAGCAAAAAATCCTACAAACGCTTTTTCCCTACCCTGGGAGCAAAAATACAGTAATAGCTTCCTGATGTGGCTACCTCACTTTCCCTAATGGTAGGGCCTGCCCTGGAAGATGGAATGGGTTGAAATCACATTCATCTCAGACTTCAGTTTGTGAGATCTGAATTTGAATTTATACCCAGAACTCCACAGTTGATGAGGCTGAGGAGTCTGCGATCTTTTGAGGTAGAGATAGGACACACATAACCAATGTAGGTGAAAGAAAAAGGAGGTTTATTGACAATAACGAAACAGACAACAGCTGAGCCTCTCCAGAGAGTCGCAAACCATCTGAGGCTTAAGAGGCAGTCCACCTTGAAGTTGCAAACTTAGTTACCAGTACCTCAAAGAACTATACGCTCCTTGGTCACAACTTAGTTACCTGAACGTGGTGCCCTAAATGACTAAATATGCAGTTAGTCCCTCTTTGTTACTAGGGGTGTATGAAACCCCACTCACCTGCGTCCGTGGGGGTCCGCCAGGGGGGAGGCGAGCTGTTCCTCCCCCCGGAATCCTCAATGGGGGGGAGGCGATCTGTTCCTCCCCCCCAGAATCTTCCCCGGCTGGCGCTGCTCTGCGGCGACTCCGTGGAGCAGCTGGCCGGGCCCATCCGCAGCTGGACCTCCATCCGCTGCCGGGCTGCTGCGGCCGCAAATGGCGTCCTGCGTAGGGGACGCCGTTTGCATCCCCCCTGTAGCCGTGATAGGCTATGTAAATACTTACGTAGCCTATCACGGCTGAAGCGGGGATGCAAACGGCGTCCCCTACGCAGGACGCCATTCACAGCCGCACACCGGAGCAGGAGACTGCAGCAGCCGGATCCGGACCTGCCAGAGGCAGGAAGGATCCAGTCCACGGGGACTTAGTGGGGTGGGGTGGGGAAGCAGTCCATTCCGCCACAGACCCCGGGGGGGGGCGGATTCTAAAGAATCTGGCCTCACCGGAGTCTGTGGTGGAATTCTCCACCATCCCTATTTGTTACACAGCTTCCCTGTAGCCAAGCTCAAGCCAGAGTCTATCTATGCCCTGGGTGGTAAAATCCTATTCCCTGTATTCTACCGAACACATCCTCACCACATGTTGCCAAGCAGTTGGCCAGAGCACTTGACACGTGTCCCGTGGATCAAGGGTACCATTGGTATGTGCACATACAATGATCCAGATGCAGCCATGCCCCTCCTGAACACAGGCAGGCTTAGGGGTTTTATCCTCTTTTTCCTTCTTTGGGGCCTGGGACATCAAAGAGGGGTTCCATGCCTTCTTTGTTGATCCCAGATTCCAAGATCGACGGTTGTTTACTGACAGATCGACACTTTTTTCTGATTCCCAACACCTCTCAAGGTTGTGCAAATACTGTTCTTTGTTATTGTATTTATTATTTATTATTAAATTTATTAATCGCCCATCTGGCTGGTCACCCAGCCACTCTGGGCGATGTACAACATACCGTAAAACAATTTAAAACAATAAAATTCTACCATAATTTTTTTTTTTAAAATACCCTAACCCACCCCAAATGCCTGCCTGAACAACCACGTTTTTAATGCACGACAGAAGCTCATTAAAGAGGGGGCATGGCGGAGTTCCCTAGGGAGGGAGTTCCACAGAGTGGGGGCCACCACAGAAAAGGCCCTCCCCCTCGTCCCTACCAGTCTAGCTGTCCTGGCTGATGGGACAGAGAGAAGGCCATCCGAGGCTGATCTTGTTAAGCGGCCGGTCTGGTGTTGCTGGAGGCGCTCCTTAAGATAGGCTGGGCCGGAACCATATAGGGTTTTAAAGGTCAAAACCAACACCTTGAATTTGGCCCGGAAAACAACTGGTAACCAGTGCAACTCCTTCAGCACTGGAGTGATGTGATCTTGCTGGCGGCTGCCTTTAATCAGGCGAGCCGCCGCGTTATTAAGACGTCTGTTGATGCCCCTCTTTATTGGCCCATCTCCATCTTTCTTAACTGATACTTTGGCAACCTTGGGCACATACCAAAACACCGCCATTAGGCCTTCCTGCAATAAAACCACTCACTCTCCATTCACAGTCTTCTCTCTCTCTCCGCCCCCCCACCCCACTTTTTGTTTCCTGACCTGGGCTAGAATGTTTCCATTGACACATGTTTTGGCTAAAAGGATTTACAATTCAAGATCCTTTCAGGGTCACAGTGATATAGGCCAATTCCATGAATTAGAAAGGAGAAAAAAGGGCCAGATATCAAGCTTTTTAGAAAGGAACTTCATAAGAAGCAATCTGTATTGATAATAAGAAAGCTTGATTAGGTGAATGAAAGAGTATAAAGGAAATAATACATAAAACAGTATTAAGGAGAGCAATTCAAAAAGTTAAAGTATTTTGAGTCCAGTCTTTCAGCGCACATATCCCTAATGTGTCATGTTCATTGCACATGGGTTTTCAGTGTTCCTCAAATAAATACTCTGCCTTTTGTTAACCCTGGGTCGTTGTCAAAGAAACCCACACTTTAAGGGGTTTGAGCACCTACCCCAAAGATACTTGCACAACAATGGTGCGATTAGCACAGTAAGATCATGGCAATATGTTCTATTGGATGCAACGGTGTGCTTACATGTGCAATACAGCTAAAATTAATTTGGGATCGATGCTTGTATTAATCTTGCTCATTCCAGCTTGCAGAAATTGTCATTATACTTTCGTCTCCTCTCCTCTCCTCTCTTTTCTTTTTTTTTCTTTTCTGCCATTCCCATTTTACAGAAGCTGTGGGACTGAAACATTCTGCTCTACAGATCTTAAAAAGCCTAAGGGTAATGATTTTATTAAAGACAAAGACAATGTTTGAAAATATTCGATCACATTTGAATTCCGAAAACTTACCAGACGCAATCCTCTTACCCCAGATTTTCAGAATTTCATTTCACCTCTGGAGTGTGTATATGTTGCAGTAACACCATTCCAGAAACTCCTAAGCACCTCTCTTTTTATGTTAGTGTACCTAAATATTTTCATAGAATGTTAAAACTCAGACCTCATTTAAAACAATATTGTTAATGTTAACAATTTGCACTGAATATTGTGGCCCTTTAAATGAGTGTTTTGGAGTGTGCAAAGGAAGTGCTTAAGCTCTTCCTACCACTTCACATTAATAAGTGTGAACTGATTCCTGCAACTGAACTTTTTTTTTTTAGCTGCTGATCTGTATAACTGTTAATTACCATGGGGAAATGAAGGTCATATTAATTATAAAGCCTCTTCTCTAAGCCACCAAGAATTGTCCTTTGCAAATGCATATTAAAAAAATTGAATCAGCTAGAGATAATAAGCATTGGAGCAGTACAGCTTTTCTGGGTGAACTTATCAAGGATGGGAAGGAAACTTGTGAATAGCATCCCCTTAAAAGCGGGACCTGCAACTAGGGATGTACAGACTGTGTAAAATCCATTCCATCTCTGTTTCACCTATTGTTGGGCACCTTTTGTTCTGTCTTTCCTCCACTTCCAGGTTTGGATTTTTCTTTGTTTCCAAATTTGTACACATTTGCATTTGCGCAAATTTGCATTTTCACATATGGAAAAATGTGAAAACTCCCCCCCCCCCCCCAACGTCCATGCATGCTTTGGCCTAAGAGGAAAATGCACATTTTATGACTGTGTGTGTGTGTGTGTTTCTACTATGAAATTTGTGCAGTATCTGAGAAAGTTAGAAAAATGGTCCTGAGGTCCATGGAATCTGCCCAAATGGGGAAAAGGGGGAAAGTGGTTATTTTATTTTAAATATTTCTGGGCTGCATTTAAGAACAAAATCCTTCTTGACATGGCTTACAAGATAAAAACTTGTAATGATGAGAACACATCCAAAATTAATAAAACCAGCAGACACCTGCTGTTAAACATCTACCCCAGGTGATAATATAATCTAAAACATAATTACAGGTAAAAGCAGAACAGTCCAATGAGACATGCTCAGGAGAAGGCCAGAGGAAACAAGTAACTCTTCAGGGCCTTTTCAAAATGGATCCCTGATGGCAACCCATTCCAGATGTGTTGTCAGGGTGGAAACTGAGCCGATAGAACCCCAGAGCAGTTCTGATTCTGAGGAGGATCAGCAATCCATGGGAGAAGAGCCAGCTCATCCCTCACAGGCACAGCAGCTGGCAGAGATTCCTCCTGCCAGCATTCCAGAGATAGATAGTGACCCTGGCAGTGAGAGAGCACCAGAGAGGGGCTTGCTAGATGCTCGGCGCAGACGCAGGGAACGGCGACAGATGGAGGGCGCGGGAAGGAGGTGTAGTGCCCATTTGGCATGCAAGCAATGGCCGTGTCCCGTGGACCCAAGGGAAAGAGGGAGGATCTCTCCCTAGCCCATAAGTTTAGGGTCTTCAAGTGATTCTCTTTCAAATGGGGACCAACTGTCTACCCGGAGCATAGGCTACTCCACTGTTCATTGCTTAGTTGCTGGTGATTAGCATCTGAAAGAGTCATTAAGTTGTAAAAGGATTAAAGCCTTGAAAAGAACCCTGTCATCTGTGTCTTGAGTTGGCTATTGGAGTGTACTGAAAGAGGCCACTAGGGTGCTCCTGACAGGTGTGGTGCCACTGCAGAAAAGACCCCCTCTTGGGTATGTGCACACTTAACTGACCTCAAAGGTGGGCAGGTGAGAGGGCCCTCTGTTGCTGATCTCAGAGCCAGGCAGGTTGAAATGGGTGATGGCAGTCCTTTAAGTAGCTTGGTCCCAAACTGTTTAAGGTGTTAATGGTTAAAACCAACACTTTAAATTGGACTCAGAAATGCACCAGTAACCAGCGCAGTTGGTGCAGTATATGTGTCATCTGATTCTTTGTCCCCACCAACATATGAGCAGCCACATTCCATATCAGCTGAAATTTCCAAATTGTCTTCAAAGGCAGCCCCACATACAGCACATTGCAGTAGTCCAGCCAGGACATCACTAGTGCATGGATAACAGAGGCAAAGGTCCATACTATCCAGAAGGGGCCACAGCTGATATACCAGCCTAAGATGGTCAAATGCACTCTTGGACACCAGACTATGCACTTGGTCTTTCAGGGGAAGTGCAACCCCATCTAAGACCAGTTGTGATCCTCCATCCAGCGTAGTTTGTTTCCTAGCCCACAGTACCTCCATCTTGTCTGGATTAGGTCTCAGCTTGTTCAATCTCATCTACCCCCAAATCATCTCCAGAACCTGTTCAGGTGTTCCACAGCCTCCCTAGGATGTGTACATGGAAACAAGAGATGGGGCTGAGTATCATCCACATACTGATTGTGCTTGAGCCCAAACCTCCTGATGACTCACACCACTGGCTCCATGTAGATGTTAACAAGCATGGAAGACAGGATGGGGCCTTGTGTTGCCCCACAGGCTAATGGCCATGGGGTAGAACAGAAGTCCCCCAGCACCACCTTCTGAGACCATTCCTCCAGGAAGGACTGAGACCACCTTAACACCATGCCTCCTAATAAGCTATCCAGAAAAATAATATGGCTGATGGTATTGAAACTGTGTAGACATCTAGAAGAACCAAGAGGTCGCCATCCATTTCCCGGCATAATTCGTCAACCAGAGTGACCAAGGCTCTTTCCATCCCCTTCCATTCTCCCTTTTAACTGATGAGTTCTTTTGTGATGTATTTTAATTTCTGCTTCTGTAAACAGTTTACGGATATCTTTTGATATGGTAAGCAGTATATAATATGATTAACAATAATAACAACAACAACTTGCAAACTTCTAGACGTTTTGGCCTACAGTTTCCATAACCTCTCAGTATTGGCTATGCTGGCTAAGGCAGTTGGGAGCTGTAGGCCAAAACCTCTGGAGGGCTACTGAAAATTGCCTGCCCTGGTATAGACTTATGTGATCACAACCGTGTATTTAAATATTGCCCAAATAATTGGGAAACCAAGGCCCTTGATGCATTCGGGAGTAGACAAAGAAGGAGTAGAAGCCATCTCATCTAGGAGGGGCATATAACTGGGCTCTTGAATCCAACCATGGTTCATCACATTCCAGTTTCATCTGTCCCTCTAATGCCACTGTTTGGGTGGCAAAATATCTATTCTCATCAGCAGGAGTTAAGTGTTGACTACTCTAGAGAAGTAAGAGAGGAGGCCTTCATGGAGTATGTGAGTGTTGCAGGAGTAAGAGCTCAGCCTCTACTTGAGGAGTAATGCACAGGTAGCAGTCAAGCAGTTGGAAGAGATATACTGCCCCATCTGGCCTCCTGCAAGTGCATCTCCCAGGTCTCCCGTGGAGATGCAGCCTTCTTATCCTCAACCAGCTTTACGTTCCCGCCCCTTCCCAAAGACACCCAGCATTCTATGACCCTTGAGAATACTCAGCCCTCATTGCATCATGGGGGAATTAAAATGGCAGGTGCCCGCCACAGCCCTCTGGCTTTCAGTGCTGAAAGGAAGGCTGGACCTGGGTGGCTGTAGGCAGTATTTTGAGTCGATGTCAGAGTAAGCAGTGGGCCTTCCTGAGACCTTAGGTGGTAGCAGAGCTGTGCATAAATGGCCTCTCCAAATTCTCCAGCTTATTTGTGGGCAGGGAAGTTGGGGAGACGATTTCACCACATGTCTCCTAGGGGAGGAGAAATTCTGCAGCAGTTTCTCACAGATAGGGCTCCCTATTGGCAGGGGTTGTAGCACAGTTTCTTCCTTTTTTTTCCCCCTCAGGGCTTTTGGTTTATTGCGCTGCTTCTGTGTTGAGGCTTCCACTCTTCTGAGGCAGAATTTTGGATTTCTTTTGGTGGTCTTTTTGAGTTTCCCTAATCACAGTGAGGTGGCCGAGGGTGCTGTTTCCTCTCTTTATTACACACCTTTCCTTGGCCCTGCAGCCTCCCAGGCCACCTGCACTTCCTGAACTGAAAAGACCCCATGGGAGGAATGGCTTCATGACGTCTCCCTCACAATGGCTTTAACGGAAGTGCGGGAAGCCAAGGAGGCTACAGGCTGCCGCAGAGATGATTGTACAATGACAGGACACTCATGCACACTCCTCAGCCACCTCCTAAGTAAGGTAAGCACAAGAACCCCAAACCCAACCCATGAGGATTTCTCCAAAATGTCTCCTCCTTTGGATTTGTTTTTGAAAGCAATGTCTCTTCTGTGAAATTGAATGAGGAGGGTCGAACTAAATGTGGGAGAAATGTGGGTAGATAACTGCCCGATGGTGCCGACCTGTCATGCCAGGCCTGCACGATGCACAAGAGTCAGGTACTAGGAAATAAGGACTTTCCTTACTAAATAGGGACAGTTGGAGGGCATAAAACAAGAATGGAACTGGAATTCGAGTCAGTGGCATGGAGTGTCTCCAGTTAATTAATGAGAAGTCTGAAGCAAGATAAAATCTGGCTCGCTGATTTGGTATTCATTCTTGAAAATTCCCCAGGAGTTTACCTCCTAGGCTGATCACAGTCGATTGCTGTAGATGACACTTCCATTAGCAGTGACTTGGGAAGATTCCACGGGGGTTTGCAAACCTTCTGGGGAAAGCAGGAGCCTGAAGCTGTTCAAAAAGGGGGAGAAAACATAAACTGAAAGAAACCCATCCAGAGACTGTAAATGGAGTTCCAGACTGATTTTTGAAGTAAAGAAGGTTTTATGCAGTTAAAAGGGGGAAAGGCAAGATGATTTCTTATGCAGGTAGAAACACTTCTGCAAGCTCATCAGATTAAGTTCTCCAGAGATCAGTTCCAATCCCCAACGCAAAGAAATGGAGCTTCCTTCGTGCAGAATGAAGAAAGATTTATCATTTCAGCGATTGCTGCTTTTGTACCTGTTCATTGATAAGGGCATTGTAGGCTGCTTTAGGTTCTCTGATATCATTCCAGTGGTTGCCTTTGGCTTGTTGAAAACCACGCTGTGAACGTCTGAGGCCTACAGAGGCAAGAAAAAAGGTCAGGCCTAGAGGCCTGGAGTTTTTTTGTTGGCAGGGGGTATCCTGAGAAGAGTGGTTTCATTTCCCCAGTTAGGTGTCAGTTTCAATTTCCCAGAAAAGTTTCATTTCTTCGGATTCGAAGCAGTGCTTTCAGTTTTGAGGGAGGGAGGAAGAGCAATATTGGGTTGTTTTCAGTGCCTCCTGAAAGCAGCTGTTTCCCAGAAAGTTTTCCTTGGTTAACCAGCCTCAGTTTGATTGACCCTCTTTTTTAAAGAATAATTTGATAGCATCTTTCATTCAATTCATCTCTCGTTCATTTTATCTCTTGTTTGAAATTATTGCATTGAGCAGGGGGTTGGACTCGATGGCCTTTTAGGCCTCTTCCAACCCCACAATTCTATGATTCTGTGAACCTGGACAGCAATCTGTCAGGGATGCTCTGACTTGGATTCCTGCATTGAGCAGGGGCTTGGACTCGATGGCCTTATAGGCCCCTTCCAACCCTACTACTATTCTATGATTCTATGTTCAATGCTCCAGAATCTGTTTAGATGTGGAGCGGTATACAAATGTTGTGAATAAATAAATATACTCCAACTGCCCTTGTTTCCTCGGTGTAATGTATGCACCCAGCTGAATATCTTGAGTGTGGTCCCTTTAAGAGAAACAGCTCTGACCCCGCTGGAATCTAGCCCCTTAGAGAGGTAACTCTGGGGTGTGGCTGGCTAGAATAGAAAGGAATGAGTAGCAACATAGCACACCTTGTTTGGAAAGAAATCAAGGGATGCTGGTAGCTCCAACCTCAGTGGGGCGGTGATTCCATTCTGGTTTTTAGTTATAACCAGCCAGACCTCTAAAGGAGCTATCCAAAGTGCTGGACCCATTTTGGGGATAAGGTTCAACACCTTGGATAGCTCCTTTAGACTTCTGGCTGGTTCTAAGCAAAACCCAGAATGGCATCACCACCCCACCAAGATTGGAGTCACCAGCCTCCCCTAGAAGAAATCAAGTTTGTTGTATTGAAGTGCCTCATTGGCTGGAGATTACTGTTCAAAAAACCAGAACAATACACTTGCGGTGTGCAGTATTTTGTGTCTCGTTTTGTTACCCCACTCATTTTTGTTACGAAAGGCTGCATTTGTTGTTGTTTTTCAGTCGTTCAGTCGTGTCCGACTCGTCATGACCCCATGGACCATAGCACGCCAGGCCTTCCTGTCCTCCGCTCTCTCCCAGAGTGTGCTCAAGTCCATATTCATTGCATCGGTGATGCTATCCAGCCATCTCATCCTCTGCTGTCCCCTTCTCCTTTTGCCTTCAGTCTTTCCCAGCATCAGGGTCTTTTCCAGTGACTTTTCTCTTTGTATTTGGTGGCCAGAATATTTGAGCTTCAGCTTCAGGATCTGTCCTTCCAATGAGCACTCAGGGTTGATTTCCTTTAGGATGGACTGATTTGACCTCCTTGCAGTATTGCTTATTTATTACATTTATAATTCGCCCAATAAGCAATGTTCTCTGGGCAGATTACAAACAGTTAAAACATGAAAATTGCATCGAAACAGTTAAAAGCATAAAATACAATGCAAACATTTAAAAGAATGCAATGCAGTGCGACAAACCTTGCCGATTCAGACGTTGTAGCTGCGGAAGCCCATTATGAAGTGTTGATAACTTATTTTAGGGTACTGAAATAATTTCGAAGGCATTCATCAGAATGCCAGATCCTGTCTTTGCTTTAACTCGGGAGTGGACGAGGCACTTGCAGGTTAAGGCAGCATCCAGCAGAGACTTCAGGAAAGTGTCGTGGTGGTGGGGTGAGCAAGGCCTTGGCCTGTGATATGAGAATATGGCTATGTCCCAGCCCCTGTTTCCATCTGCGGGATGTGCATGTTATAGTCATCTCAAGTTAGTTGGATCAGTGTCAGGAGCTCCCTGGCGGCCTCTTTCAGTAGATTCCAATAGCCAACTCAAGACACAGATGAAAAGGATTTCTTTTCAAAGCTTTAATCATTTTACAACTTAATGACCCTTTCAGATGCTAATCGCCAGCGGCTAAAGCAAGGAACAGCAGGGTGGCCTAAGCTTCAAGTAGTCAGTTGATCCCTGTTTGAAAGAGAGCCACTTGAAGACCCTGAACTTATGGGCTAGGGAGAGATCCTCCCTCTTTCCCTTGGGTCCATGGGAGGCGGCCGTTGCTTGCACGCCAAATGGGCGCTACGCCTCCTTTCTGCGCCCTCCATTGCTCGTCGCTCTTTGCGTCTGCGTCGAGCATCTAAGAAGCCCCCCTGCCGCATTCCCTCACTGCCAGGGTCACTATCTATCTCTGGAATGCTGGCAGGAGGAATCTCTGCCAGGTGCTGAGCCTGGGAGGGATGAGCTGGCCCCTCTCCCATGGATAGCTGTTCCTCCTCAGAATCCAAACTGCTCTGAGGCTCTATGGGCTCAGTTTCCACCCTGACAATCAGATACCCTGGACAAACAGAAGAAGGAGGCGGTGGGGTGTGTGTGAATGACTTAGGATGCAATCCTATGGTGATAGGCAGCTGCCTCCGAACTTGTTCCCACCACACTTCTCCTACCCGGCATTTCTGGCTAGACAGCCCTTTTTGGCTATCTAGCCATGGGACCTTGGAGAGCAGGAAGTGGCAGCCGGATGACACGTAGAATGTGTTGTACCAGCATTTCTGACTTCCCCGCCCCGTTCCGTCCCCAGGAATGGCCCGTTTTTGCTGCTCCACGCTCCTCTTCCGAGCACGGAGCACGGGGCCATCCTGAGCTGCCCATGAGGCAGTGCGGGAGGGGGTGGAGTTCAGTTCTCAGAGAACCGATCTATCTTATGGCTGTCTAGCCAGTGACTAGCAGCCATAGGATTGCAGCCTTATAGTGTTTAATGAGGTACACATGCAGCACGGCGGGGGGGGGGAAGGTCGGTTCTCCAGGAACCAACCTCGGAGCATGGGCTCTGAGTTCGACTTCCAGAAACCCACATATCCTATGGCCATCTAGCCGCTGACTAGCAGCTATAGGGTTGCTCCCTCCATTGACTTGCGGGTGCTATAGCCCAGCCACTAAAATACTGACTCTCGCAGAGGTCTGGGTGACACAGGGTTCTAATGATGCTAAAGTGCTTCCCCCTCGCCCCAGCTTTTTTGGTATTTTAATAGTATAAAGGATTGAGAGCTAGCAAGGAGCTTAGCTCAGAGAAATCTCCAAGGTAAAATTAGCTGATGAATACGGGGGTTGTTAAACTCTCAGTTCTGGTGGCAAAGAAGACTTAATAAAGGTCTTGATTGTGCTAGGAAACCAACAATATCTATATATGAAATGAATTTTTATATATAAATGAAATGTAGCTTTCAGATAAAATAAGTGAGCAGAGCAAGCTATGTTGACAAGGGAGAACCACAGTCTGGCTGAACTTTGAACCCCCTGGAAAGAATCAAGCCATAAAGAACTGATTGCTACGTTGTATTTAGGAAATAAGGTTGATAAGATCAGGATCCTGCGGCTTTTAAGCAGAGATGGGGAACCTTGGCTGGCAGGCTAATTTCAGCGTACCAGTCCACCCGCTTTAAGGTCAGCAAGTCGTGCTTTGAGTTGGAGCTTCACTTTGCCTTTGCCTTTCCTGACGGGAAACTTTCTGCAATATTCTTGCTGGGAGAGATGAGGGCTGAGTAGGGACGGCCATCATGGGGAAATCCAGCCCTTGTAGGGCTCAGCAGATTTCTCAGGAGCCCCTGGCTTGACTAGCATTTGTGAGCTGAGCTGTGGATTTTTTCCCAGAATCCAGGAAATTCCCCTCCCAGTCTAAAATTGGCAAATTACACAAATTGTGGATGCAATGTGCTTAGTTATACGCAAATTACAGCTGCAATTTGCAGAAATTGCAGCCACAATTTGCTAGGGATGTTGGAGGGATCCTCAACAGAACCGAACGAATTTGGATATTCATGAATCTGACCCATGGATTCTGCAGTCAACTGGCTTTCCACTTGCTGGGCAGATTCCATGGACTTTCCATGGAGTTTTCTAACTTTCCAGAATTTTGCGTGAATTTTGTCATAGAAAAATATGCAAAATAATTAAAAACACACACACACACAGCGAAAAATGTGCATTACTTCACAGGCTAAAGTGTGAAAATGCACATTTGGGGGTGGGGGATTTATGCATTTGTGCAGGTGAAAAAAAATAATAAATGTGATTCTGGCGGACAATGGAAAGACAGGTGCCTGACAATCTGTGAAACACAGACAGAATGGATTTTACACAATGGGTACATCCCTACCATTTGCACATAACTAAGCACTCTATGGATGCAATTTGTGCAAATTACAATAATTACGGCTGAAATTTGTGGGGAAAATAAATAAAATGGAAACCTGCAAGCTGGTCTGGTTCAGATGAATCGAGTCAGACCAGGTCATGGGTTGGCAAGTCAGAGTCCAAGGAGCCAAGCTGTGGAATGGTTGGTGGCCTTAACCCCCAGATGGATTTCTCCAACATCCCTAGGGCTGACTGAAGCAAGTCTAATGCTGAGCTGCCACTTCCATGCTAGGAATGGGGCTGAATGTTGTTTGCCCTGCATTTTTAAGTGAACCAATCTAATTTGAACTTCCCAGGTGTCCTGTTTCAACCTAGGCCAGGGCCTTGGGCAAGGCGTAGATAGTCCTAGGAGCTGTAGTGTGACAGCAACCAGTTCAGTCTACAGTCATACACAGAAGTTCCAAGGAGGGTTTGCAGGCACAGGCAGAGGGGAAGTCAAGGCAGTCCAGGGGTCAGTTCACTAGCATCCATTTTAGCAAGCATCCAGGCCAGTCAGGGGGGTGTCCGAAAATGTTATCCAGAGGCGTAGCCATGGTCTAGGAGCTTATCCGATCCAGTACCTTGAAAGCAAAGCCAAGCTTAAGGCGCTGTTGTTTGCAGCAAAAAGCTGGCGCCGGTGAGGCTGAATTCATAGTCTGTCATTAATCAGCACAGCGGGCTAATTAGGTCAGCGTGTTGCTTTTAAGAGAGGCCCCCACGCGGTGAGTTCCGTTTGTCCTTTTGCTGCACGCGTCTGATTCTACGCCGTTCAGAGGGATGGATCCCCTCAGAGTCTACTTCCAGCATTTGGGGAAGTTCAGGAACTGCTTGAGAGGGGCCCGGCTGTCCTGCAATGTTTCCAGAGGAGGACTGTCAGCCAAGGCCTCCTGTTCCTTGCTGAGCTCTGGCTGGGGTCCATTGTGCTGGCTCTCCCCCTCCTCTTCTTCCTCAGATGAATCCTCCTCCAGGTAGGGCATGACAACAGGTTAATAAGTGGATCAGAACACATATCTCCCTGGAACTGCACACTTCTCTGCATTTTGCTATGCAGTTTTCAGCCCAGCATATGTAAATTAGGGAAATCTGCATACAGAAATGGGTATACGGAGTAAAGTGGCATGCAGAAAAAGCATGTAATAGGGGAAGTTGCATACAAAATGCATAGGTTAGGGAAACGTGTATGAAAATGAAAATAAATCACACATGGAACAGATTTATGGTTCAATATGTGTGAAACTATCACAGGCAGGAAACAGACTGATTTGTTCACCTTGATGTGGCACTTCCCTGGGGCTTTGCTCACCCCTCAGCTTTCCTGACATGAAAGGCAAGCAGCGAATAAGGATGGCTAAGTCGGGATAGATGCTGTCTTTGTATCAAGAACAACAAGGATGTTTATTCAGCCTTCCGGGACTTTTTTTTAACAACAGGGTGGAATGAACTCTATTACCCTCTGTGGTAGCCAGAGATAATGTATTCCTGGCTTGTCCTATAGATTATGCTGGGGAGTAAGGCTGGAAACTTTTGTATGGGAAGCATGAGCTCTGCCACCGAACTGTGGGCCCTCCCCGCAATGCAGAGAACCCATGAACCTGCCTGATAATGAGTAAGGCCATTGGTGTCTCCATTGTCTACGCTAACTGAACATTTCCATTGTCTACTCTAACTGGGCCACCACCAGCATCCAGTATCCTAGGGCAGTCGCTGGGGCCCTAGTAGGGCTCACTAGTGCTGACACCTTTCTAAGGCCCTCCACTTCAGGATACTGCACCTGTGAACCACCATTTTAATTTCCCATGAATGCCCCAGCATGACACTGGGCTGGTTCACATGTCACAATAATCCATGCTGAAAATACACCACCACAGGGTTGGTTGTTCACTCACCAACCCAAGTTACTTCCAACAAATGTTATGTGGCTCACTGTGACTTGTTTCCCCCTTAGTACTCCTGCCCAGTCTTGGCACATATCCCATGGGTCATTGCAGCACACCCCCATAGAGAGAAACTCTTCTGGTTTCCCACATCACTCCAATCACTACACTTTCTCAACACAATTTTCCTATTAACAACAACAACAACAACAACAACAATAATTTGCTGCTTTGGAAGTAAGCAAATGGTTTTGTTTTTATTTGCTTTTCTGTCATTCCCAACTGCGTCATTGTGCAAATTCGCCTGTCTGCTATTTACTTTCTTCAGCAGTCCAGTTCAATATATCCACTCTGTATGTGTAGAAATCCCAGTAGTCAATTTCATCCTCTCAGGGGATGAAATTGACGACTTGAACAGGCACTCTTGTGACTTGTCAAGAGTTCTTCCTCCACTTTGGCACTCCCCTTGACCCCGAACTCTGAAAGCGGCAGCTGAACAGGATGGAACTATTGGGGTGGATGGATGCAGGAGGATGTGTGTACCTCCTGCGAAAATGGGTACGTTTAAAAAAAAACATATTTATTTCCCTGTCCTTCACAAGTGCACAGATTTTCCTGTCCTTTAAGTATGCTCTGCAGTAGTACAGTTGCCTAGTCAATTTCCTTGTAAATTACCTACTCCACCTCAGTGCTTTTCCAGTTCACTGTCAAAGGAAGTGCGAAGAGAAGTAGGTAATTCCTACTTCCACACTTGCACAGGACTTGCGGGGTGGGTGGGTAATAATTTAAAAATTATGAACCCATCTGAATACTTCTGAGGCACTGAATATAGATAGACAGACAGACAGACAGACAGACATCCACATCCACACACACACACACACGTATATATATTTGCAACACACACACACACACATAGAATCATAGAATAGTAGGGTTGGAAGGGGCCTATAAGACCATCAAGTCCAAACTCCTGCTCAAAGCAGGAATCGAGTCAAAGCATCCCTGACAGATGGCTGTCCAGCTTCATCTTGAATGCCTCCAGTGTAGGAGAGCCCACTGCCTCCCTAGGTCATTGGTTCCATTGTCGCATTGTTCTAACAGTCAGGACGTTTTTTCTGATGCTCAGCCAGAATCTGGCTTCCTGGAACTTGAGCCTATTATTCTGTGTCCTGCCCTCTGGGATGATAGAGAAGAGATCCTGGCCTTCCTGTCTGGGACCACCTTTCAAGGACTTGAAGAGTGCTATCCTATCTCCCCTCAGTCTTCTCAAGGCTAAACATACCCAATTCCTTCAGTCTCTCCTCGTAGGGCTTTGTTTCCAGTCCCCTGATCATCTTTGTTGCCCTCCTCTGAACCCTCTCCAGTTTGTCTGCATCCTTCTTAAAATGTGGTGCCCAGAACTGGACACGGTACTCCAGATGAGGCCTAACCAGTGCTGAGTAGAGGGGAACTAGTACTGCATGTGATAAATGTTGCGAATGTGTTATGCTTCAAAGTTATATTTTAGTATCGGTGAAGGGGTGGATATCACTGGTGAGGGAGGCTGGATGCATCCCTGGTGCAATTGAGACGAGCTAGGGATGTACGAAAGGCACTTATCTTTCACGGATTATGTTGATGGTGGGGGGGAGGTGCTTCGTCCCTCCCCCTGGAATCCTGGACGGGGGGAGGTGCTCCGTTCCTCCCCCCCCGGAATCCTGGCCGGCCGGCTGTGGTCCGCAGGGATTCTGCGGAGCCGCCGGCCGGCTCCGCCAGCAGCCAGACATCCGGCCGCTGGCTAGCAGGGATGCAAATGGCAGCGGCCGTAGCCACCGCCATTTGCGTCCCTGCAGTCAGCCGTGATAGGCTACGTAAATCTTTACGTAGCCTATCACTTTTTTTTTTTTTTTAACTGGAAATGGCGGTGGCGGTAGCCGGTCGGAAGACCGGCTGCCGCTGCCGCCGAACTGCTGCCAGAGCCACCGCCGGAGCTGCCGCCGCCACCAGGAAGATCCGCCCCAGGGAAGTCTTGTCTTGGGGGGGGGCGGGGGGGCAGACCGTTCCTCCACTGATTTTGGGGGGCCGAATGCGCTGGCATTCGGCCTCCCCAAGATCCGTGGTGGAATTCTCTGACATCCCTATGAGCGACACGAGCTTTTTGCCACTTCTGACCCGCGGCTCTGTAGCCCATGCCAAGAAGCCACTGACAAACCACACTGTCGGGTTCAGACATCATTATGCACCATGCTGACAAAAATACATCGCACAACCCAGGTGTGGTGTAGTATTGGACTGGGAGTCGGGAAATCCGGCTTCTAGTCCCCACGTGGCCATGGAGGTTCACTGGGTGACTTTGGGCCCGTCACAGACACTCAACCCAACCTACCTCACAGGGTTGTTGTTGTGAGGATAAAATGGAGAGGAGGAGGATTATATAAGCTGCCTTGGGTTCCTTGCAAGAGGAAAAAAGGTGGGATATAAATGCAATAAACCAACCAACCAACCAACCCTCTGTGGCTGATGGTGTTGTGTGAACCCAGTCACTATGGCAAGTTCTCAGAGCATTGTGGGAAATTAAAATGGTTGTTCCCAGCCACCTTTGGGGTACCTCCACTGCCAGGTCAGCTAGAAATCCCCCCGCCCCCCAAGCACAGAGCACTTTGCCCAGAGCCCCCTCAAGTGTAGAGCAGCAGATCTCCGGGACTACGACAGGATTCTTTTCCAGGCCTGCTACCTGAGATCCTTTCATCTGAAACCTTAACGACAGAGCATGGCACCTTTTAAATGCAAGCAGTGGGTGTAGTGGAACATGGGGAGCACAGCTCTGGGGCCTTTTGGGAGCAGGAACACTGGTGTCATCTGCCAGAGTCCCAGCATAATTGAGGGACCCGACTTATGCTGGCCAATGTATGAGGTGATGATGAGGCTTTCAAGTTTTACTATTGTTGGTGACAAATTAGCATAATGGAAGGCAGAGAATGAGGGGAATATTCCAGCAAGAGGCTGGAGTTCATACTTCTTTTCTTTTCTTTTCTTTTCTTTTCTTTTCTTTAATGAGATCCCCATTTCATGCTAGGCCTTTAATTGGTCACACATCTTTGCAAAACTGTTTGCAGTTCTAATTAAAAGCTAAAGGCTGCCTTTCAATTGGCTGGAGAGCTTCTGTTAAAGCTCCATGTGTTTTGCAAGCCGAACCTATACAGTCATAAGCAGCTGACTCCCAGCTATCTATGCATAGGATTGCAGTCATTCTGATGATAAATTGGGTGTTAAGCTATCTACTGCTGGCCTTGCCGGGGATGGGGTGTACACACTGGCAGAATGAGCTGTTGCACTTCAAAATTCACTCCTAAATCACTACGTGTGTTGCTACATCATGTGCAGTTCTGCAGCCCTTTCCAAAGGTGTTAAGCAGGAACCGCAGGCTAGCACTACCCACCTCTGAGGTCGTTTCTGAGATCTCTCTTAACCATATTTAGGGCAGAAAGAGGGAATTCACTTTCAAAAGGAGAGGGGATTGGATCGGGAGAGGGAGTCAACATTCTGCATCGCTCTGGAGTGTTGTATGAAAACAAAGTTGTGTTTTTCTGCATTTGCCTTCAGTTTCGAGCCGGGCACGTTGCCAAACTGAATGGCTGGCTGAAACTGTTTGTATGCCAGTTCCAACACTGTTACATACATCCCATGCTCTTTGGTCTGTAACAAGAGCATCGGCGTGTTTTAATCACTGATTTGCTTTCACGGAAGTGTACAAATCTTCTCATTACATCTGCTGGTTCTTGAGTTTCACAGCATGAACATCTCGAATACAAACATATTACTTGGCTACCCTACCATGCAAATTTCAAATTTAATATCGTGCTGCAAGGTCTGTTCATTTTTATGCAAATTCTGAGAGGAGATTATATTTTGCAGTTGTAAATTAGAAACTACAGCAGGTTATATGAATAGCAAGAATTCTTGTTTTGTCCCCCCCCCCCGCCTTAAAATCATTTGAGCAATACACAGACAAGAAAGGACTTGAATAGCAAACAAGTTTCGACGGCAGATCATGTTTGGTTCCTAAGGAAGAAACAAGGATTATTGGAAATTGTTATGAGCTTGTCTCTTTTGGTTTGTTGTCTCCCCTCAAATTAGGGAAAAGATGATGATTAAAAAGGACAATAATCTGGGCGAGGGAATAGCAAGTTTTCATCCACCTCTGCTGGTGCCCTACACAGCGTTCCTTATGGGAGAGGCATTGAAGGGCACTCTTCTAAGGCACCCCTCAAGCACAAAGCCAGCATTCCTAGAAAAACCTGGAATTCTGGACGTCTGCAGTTCTATTTATTGGTCTGCCTGCTGTGCGGTTAGTAAAGCAGCCCCCTTGCTGAAGCTAAGCAGGTTTGGGTCTGGTCAGTGCTTGGAGGGGGAACCACCTGGGGTATAGCCGCCTTGAGTTCCATGAGGGAAGAAAGGTAGGATACAAATGCAATAAATACATAAATAAAGGTGAAAGAGCTCACCTGGGGAAAACAGCAATTCCTCGTTTCACTGAATCTTAGGTGTCGGAGAAGGCCAGCAAAAGCAACTGATTCCATGGAATAATGCTGCTGCTGCTGCTAATAATAATAATAATAATGCTTAAGAATAATTTATTATCTGTACACATAAAATACTTATAAAACAGGCATGTGCAGTTACTTTAAAATAGAACAATAGAATAAAGTACAAACCTCTAAAAACACAACAGTACAAACCGACACACTAAAAGATGACAACATAGTGCTGCAGGGCACAACCCGATCGGGGTAGGTGGCTGCATCTGAACTCGGAGGTGACCGCCTATCCAATGCAGGGCAGGAGAAGCATGGAGGGGATCATCCCCCCTGTGCTTCAGCCACCCTGCATTTATGGCTAGACAGCCAATTTGGTCTGACTAGCCCTGGGACCTTGGATCGCGGGAAGCGGCAGCTGGATGACACATAGGATGTGTTGTGCCGGCATTTCCGACTTCCCCGCCCTGACACGCCCCCAGGAATGCCCCATTTTTGCCGCCCTGTGCTCCTCTTCCGGGCGCAGGGCCATTCCGCGCTGCCTATGAGGCAGTACTGGAGGGGGTGGAGTCCGGTTCTCAGGGAACCGACCTATCCTATGGCCGTCTGGCCACTGACTAGCGGCCATAGGATTGCACCTTCAGAGCATTTAATGAGTTACACATGCAATTTATACAACAACCCTGTAAGGCAGGCGAGGATTATTATAATCCCCCATGTTTGTTTATTTTATTAAAATATTTTTACCCTGGCTTTTGGCTCGGTGGCCCTGCAAGGTAGCTTACAACTGTTTTTTTTTTTTGTTTGTTTTGTTTTAAATACACATTAGCAATGCAAGTCTACAGATGTCTACTCAGACGTAAATCTCACTGAATATAGTGGGGCTTACTCCTTATAGCGTAGGCAGATATAGCACTGCGGCCCAAAAGAGCCATATTTTGGTTTTCAAATGGTAGAGTGCGTTGGACGCTCTGTTGTTGGTCCCTGCTCTGTTTTTCGCTGCTGCTTTTTGTTCTTGTTGTTTTGCAGTATTCGGTTTGTTTGTAGTTTTATGTGTTAACCACTCTAGAGGCGTTCAAGCAGAAAGGCGGTCTTCAAATGTTCAAATAAGTACCTAAATAAATAAATAAATAAATGTGCAGTTGTGAAGAGCCTTGATCGGAGCCAGAATTTTCCCCAAGGAACTATCATCCACTTTTAGCCAACCATCTCTCTACGAGCTAGGAGTGAGGGAACAGAAGCTCGCCATGCTTGGGTGTTCCATAACCTTTGCACCACTGCTGAAGAGAAGGAATGTTTGAGGATTTCGATCTCTGTGAATTCTGATAGGAGCTGCCCTAACCCTCCTGAACTGATGTGCAGGTTGGACCTTAGTTATCTGCCAGCTTTCATGCTCCCTGAACATTCTGACACATGGCTCGATTCAAAAAATGGATTAAAAATTGCTTTAGAAATGTGTAGTTTGAGATAAAGTACCTCTGGAAATACATACTTCAATATGTACCTATTAATGGGATTTTTCCAGTGAATTTTTTTTAACCCCTCCCCCACAGATTAACGTGGAAATGGGCTAGAACTAGGGAAGTACAGATCGTAAAATGTGTCCCATCTGTGTTTCGTGCATTGTCAGATGCCTTTCATACCATCGTCCACCCATGAACAGAATTGGATGTTTTTGTTCTAAATTTGCACAAATCGCATGTGCGAAAGTGCGTGAATTCCCCCGAAATGCACATTTTCCTGCTTTAGCCTATGGGGGAAAATGCACCTTTGGGGGTGGGTGGGGTTTTTTTTGCATATTTTTCAAATATGAAATTTGCACAAATTTTGGGGAAATTAGAAAACCCATTCCACAAATCCACAAAATCTGCCCAACAGAGGGGAAAAGCCAGTCTGCTGTGTAATCCGCAGGTCGGAATCATGACAATCCAAGCTTAATTGGTTCCATTGTGGTTTTCCCCGACATCCCTGGATAGAATGGACTTCTAGGTGAACACATATGAAAGTGACAGAGACTGGACTGTTTCCTCTGTCCCAGCCTTCAACCAATCTGGTGCCCTCCAGGTGTGTTGGACTACAACTTCCATCATTCACAGCCAGCATTGCCAATGGACATGGATGCTGGAAGTTGTAGTCCAAAACATCTGGAAGGCACCAGGATGGGGAAGGCTGCAGTGTCCCTACCAAGGAGGTCCTGTTGGGTTGCAGATGAGGGTATCAGTTTCTGCAGAGTTTCCAGTTGTAGAGGGAAGTTGATATGCCATTCATCTCTTCAAATTAACAAGCACACATCATGGGTGGAACGTGGTACCACAATGCCATTCTCTCCATTTATTCTACCCACATTGAAAGTCTGAAAGGGAGTCTTGTGTAGAACATGGAGTAACCAGCTAATTTTCAAACTGGAGGGGATAACATCTCCTCCCAAACTTTTTCTTCTTCTTTTAATACTGTGACTGTGGCATCCAAACTGTTCCCCACATGAAAATCTGGGGTAAGCATTGCTGTATGCAGGCTTTACCACCTCCACAATATACATAATTTTTAAAAAGCCGAGCAATATACAGCTGCAAAGAGGAAATTGGTTTCTGTGGGCGAATCTGGATGCAATAAAGAATGTTTGTGGTGTCCTTCCTGGTGAACAAAGAATTCATCATGTGTGAAAATTTAATTAAAAATAGTTAGACTCTAGTGAGCCTATACGTTCAGTAGAAAATGAATATTTTCTCCTTGTTCTCCAGTTCCCAAATCTTCTTAGTTGAGTGTGTTGCTCGGGACTTAATGTCCCATTGGTTTTGTTGTGGTTTTTAACTGTTCCTACCCCCAAAGGCCCACAACAGTTAATAATTAAACACACATAATAAGAATGAGTTCTGCTACCAAAATTTGTCAAAAATCTCCTAGGGTGGCCACATGTCCTACTTTACAGATGACAGCCCTATATCTGAAGACATCATCTAATTCAGCCTCCCTGCAACCTGGTGCCTTCTAGAAGTTTTGGACTTCAACTCCCATCAGCCCAGCCAGCAGGATCAATGCTCAGGAATGCTGGGATTTGTAGTCCAAGAGGGCACCAGGTTAACACTGCTGGGATCGTTATTTACTTGATTTGTACCCTGCCTTTCCACTCAGCCATGGAAGCTCACTGGGTGACTTTGGGCCAGTCACCGACTCTCAGCCCAGCCTACCTCACAGGGTTGTTGCTGTGAGGATAAAATGGAGAGGAGGAGGATAATGTCAGCCGCCTTGGGTTCCTTAAGGAGGAAAAAGGATGGAATATCAATGTAATAAACAAACAAACCAGAAGAAGGGAGACAAACAGAGGCCTTGAATTTCCCCATGCACAGTTAGTCCCTGGATTACAGACTCAGCAGGCACACCGTTTTTATTTTAGGAATGCTCTGAATTTGCTAGAAAGGGGAGGCAAGGGGTAAACCAAGGAGCAATACGGGGCTGCTTCAGTTGCTTGTGCATAGGCTGAGTTCTACTTTAGTCACAGTAGGACGGGTGTATTCTTATATTAGAGGTAGTTAGGGATGGACGGACTTACCTAAGTCTGCTTGTGCACCATTCAACAGATGCCTGCTGGCTGCCTGCCCCTGGTCTCCACATGTGGCCAGCTGCCTGGTGGTCTGCAGGCATCCAGTGAGTGGTGCACGGCCACCCGACCCCTCAGCGAGCTGCCATTTTGCATAAAAATGGCGGCTCGTACTTTTACTTCAAGGGCCGTTTACGCAAATGGTGGCTGTGAAGCGGCCATTTACTCAAGACTACAGGCGGAAATGGTCCATTTGCATCTCTGATCTTGCGTAAATGGATGCCTTACGGCCACCGTGCGTAAAAGGCCCACCGGACTCCACCCCCCTCTCGGACCTGTGCGATATCCCTAGAAGTAGCCATTGTCACGGTATGCGCTATGAGCTCCACCCGTCACAACGAACAATCCAAGTCTTATTCACAGGGCCACTCATTCTGGGGTGGGAGAGAGGCCATCCTTTCCTGGAGCTCCTCTCGACCGGATCCCAATCCGCGCCTCGAAAGTGTAAACTCATCACGGGGAGAAGCGACGCTGATCTCCCGAGGGAGCGCTGGCTTTAGCTGCATCCTCGGCCGCTTCTCTCGCTGCGATAGCACACCGCCCAGGCAATCCCGATGAAAGCTGTGAAGAACCTCCCCCCCCCCACCACACGCAGCCCTTTTCGAAACGCTGGACAGCAATTTCTCCTGAAGTGCCATGAAGTGGCAAGACAGTTGATTTGTGTAACAATGTAATGAGAACCTGGAGTATCCAACGCGAATGGCTGGAATCCCAGCGGGGATGCTGGGGAGCTGGAGTGCCAATCACAGCCTCACGGCAGCTGCTAAGAGCAATGAAGGCGTTCCCATGGCAACGGCGGGATTGAAGGGGAGGAAGCGATGGGACAAATAGGTTACCGTAGGGGGGCACTTCATCACCTCGGCCTTAAAGGCAATTGAGACGTTTCTGGTGTAAGCTGGCTTCATGTCTGGTGAGAGGGCGTTAAAATAACCAAAGGTTTGTGTTGGCTCCCTTGTGCATGGGTGTTTCATTTAAAAATGTTAACTTAGACACAAACACACACAATACCACATGCACACAAGATATATCTTTTTGTTGTGTCCTTCCTGCTGACAAAGGATTGTGCTCCGCAAGGAGGGGGGGGGAAGCTGGAGCCATTGCCAAAGGCCAAATCCTGTTGTATGAAAAGGGTTACAGGGTGGAGGGGGTAGTGGTAGTTCTGAATTCAGTGGAGGCTGGTGATTCCAATTGATGGATGGATGGATTGATGGATTGATTGCATTGATACTAGGGATGGGGGAGAATTTCTCCCCGAAACTTCGGGGGGCCGAGAGCCAACGCATTCGGTCCTCCGAAGGTTGTTCGGGGAGAAATTCTCCGCCCCCCGCCCCCGCCCCCCCCCGGGATGGGACTTACCTTTCACGAATGTCCCTCCTGGCGGCGGGTCCTGGCGGCGGTTCGGCAGGTCTTCTTCAGGGGCGGGGGCGGCAGCCGGTCTTTCGACCGGCTGCTGCCGCCACCATTACAAGAAAAGTAAAAAAAAACACAACGCCCCTGTGATAGGCTACGTAACGATTAACGTAGCCTATCATGGCTAGATTTGCAAAGTCAGCCGTGATAGGCTACGTTAATCGTCACGTAGCCTATCACGGGTGACTTAAAAACAAAACAAAACCCGCGTACGGCTAATGGTGGCCCCCATAGGGAGCAGCCATTCGCATTCCTTATTTGGTCCCTGTAGTCTACGTAAAGATTTACGTAGACTACGGCGAAAATAAGGACAATGCAAATAGCGTTGCCTTTATTTTTGCCGTAGTCTACGTAAATCTTTACATAGACTACAGGGACCAAATAAGGAACGCGAATGGCGGCTCCCTATGGGGGCCGCCATTTGCGCACGTGCTTTTTTTTTTTTTTCAAAGTCACCCGTGATAGGCTATGTGACGATTAACGTAGCCTATCACGGCTGACTTTGCAGATCTAGCCATGATAGGCTACGTTAATCGTTACATAGCCTATCACAGGGGCTTTTTTTTTTAACTTTCTTTTGAAGTTCATGGCCGGGGAGACGGGGCACTTCTCCCTGGCCTGAATTTCGGCCGGGCGAGGCAGGAAGCCTCCCCCCCAGCCTGAATTTCAGCCGGGCGAGGAGGGAAGCCTCCCCCCCGGCCTGAACTTCGGGGGGAGCAGCGAAGCGCCTCCCCCCCACCGCGAAGCAAGCTGCGAGACCAGGTAAGTGACTTTCGTGCATCCCTAATTGATACCCCGCCTTTTTTCCTCTGAGGAACCGAAGGCAGCATACGCAATCCTCCTCCTCTCCATTTTATCCTCACAGCAACAACCCTGTGAGGTAGGTTGGGCTGAGAGTCTGTGACTGGCCCAAAGTCACCCAGGGAGCTTCATGGCTGAGTGGGGACTAGAACCCAGATCTCCCGGCTCCCAGCCCAACACTCTCACCACTACACATCACTGGCCCCAATGTCAGTGAGGCCATGATTCCACTCCAGGTTTCACTTAGAGTTTCTAAGTCACTCCAGGTTTCACTCAAGGAGTTCTGACTGGTTCTGACTGATACCCAGAGTGGATTTACCACCCCACTGACATTGGGCCCACCAGCCTCTACTACCTGAATGCCATCTTGAAATCGTTTCCATTCCTCCAGCTGCCATGGAGGTACAAACCTCCTCTGAACTGGCCACTCCAATCCCCTCCCCCAGTAGGGGCTGGTCAAGACCATCTACATCAACACTTAAACTTTACAACAAAGCACACCAGCGAACACCAAGTTAACTTAAAGCAGGGTTTGTACAGGAGGATTCCAGTTAATTACAGTGGCCTGCCCCTTCACCTGAAAACTGGACACTGTCCCTTGAAAGCCAGGACTGTCTTTGGTTATATAATCCTTGAGATGATGCCCAGGGGTATTGCAGGGCTCTGGTACTGGTTCGTGGTGCAAGTCAGTATGCACGAGTCTGGAACTTTCTCCAACTTGGCACCTCAGGACCCTCTTCCCCTTCTCTCTTGCCTTCACTGTCTTTCCTCTAGCCTGTTCTCCCAGAGAACTTTTCAGCACCTTCTCCTCTTTCCAGCACCTTCTCCTTTATCCCCAGGTTGCCCTCCAAGTGTCTCCACATGCTTGGAGAAGGTAGATCTGCCCACTTTCATACCTACCTTGGACTTTTCCCTTATTCACACACTTTCTCCCATGCACTGACTTCCCTTCCATTCAACATGTCTTCCATGTTGGGTTGGGAAGAAGAGGCATCATATTCTCTCTGCCTGGGTGGGATGGGGGGGGGGGAGGAAATGCATTGGGAAGGTAGAAAAATATGGAGTTGGGCTGGGGGAATTTGGTGGGGGGAATGATAATGGAATGACTTGGGCACTTACTGCAGCATGCCCCAATGTCCTCTGTGGGCTGTGTGCAGATTGAAGGTCACCAGTCGCCCACATGTGAATTGCACATTCCCCAGTGTGAGGGAAGACAGCAGATCTCAGAAACCTTATATCAACTGGTGGCAGAAAACTGGCCCTCCTATGTCACCTGACTTCTGAAGCCAAGAGGATTATGGGCCACTGTGTGAATGTCCGAGCTGGAACTGCTTTTAGTCCTTTCCTACACTCAGCAAGAAACAGGAAGCCAGTATTCTAGTATGCAGAGCTCCTGGTTAAAGTCCCATAAGACCTGGCAATAGCCCTTTGAAGTAGGGATGTCAGAGAAATCCACAATGGAACCAAATGAGTTCGGATATTCATGAATCTGACCCGTGGATTCCTCAGCGGACCAGCCTTCCCCCTGTCCGGTGGATTCTGTGGACCTTAAGAACCAGTTTTCTATTTTTCCCGTATGTTGCGCACATTCTGTTGTAGAGAAATATGGATTTTTTGTTTTGTTTTTAACGGCCGAACATGTGCATTTCTCCCATAGGCTAAAGCGTGAAAATATGCAGTTTGAGGGAATTTGTGCATTTTTGCATGTGCAGTTTTGCGCACCTGCACATACGTGCAGATGTGAATTTGCACAAATTCGGAAACAAAAAAATCTGATTCCATTGATGGGAGGAGGATGGAACAAAAGATGCCTGACAATCCATGAAACACAGATGGAACAGATTTTATGCCGTGTGTACAGTCGTTCTTTGAAGTTCATGATTATCATTATTGTGTGCCAGCAAACATCTCCACCCTGTTTGTAGGTAGAGAAATAGGAAACAATTCACTGAATATATCAGTTGTACAACTACAAATGTCCTCTACAATGCCCGAAATGTAGTAATCACCAGGCGGGACTGTCTGTTGGGGGGAGGTATGTTGGTCATCAACAAAAACACAATAAAACTAATGGAGAATATATGGCGAACATTCTGCAAAGTGGTCTTCTCCTGGGGGGAGTGAGAAAAAGAGCGGGGGGGGGGATCTCAGACATATTCTCAGAAAAATGTTTTTTGAGAGAAGTTGGAAACCTGGTAGAGCATGTCAGAGTAGGACAGCCCTGAAGTTACAGAAATTTCAGTGATATCAAGTTTTCATGATATTTCCATGTCAGGGTTCAGCTTATGTCCTTGACCCCCTGAGCAACTTCTTAAGGATCTCTTGCCTCTGTAAGAGCCCCACCTTCCTTCTTGTACCTTCCCCTTTCCAATAACATAGGGTTTAGGCTGTAGGGGTCGGGTGATCGACACTCTAGACACCTGGTTTAACCACAACAGTTTACTGGTAAATTCAAGCAAGCAAATTGCAACTAAAGGCATTTACACAATAGAACCGAGTGATACAAAAAGGCATTTAAGAGAAAGTAGTAGTTGCAAAATGCACATTCCTTTACCCTAGCTGTACTTAGACTTCTCCAGGCTGCTTCTTCCTGCTCCCTATTTGTGCTCTGCTCTTCCTGATTCCTCTCTTACTGCTCTGGTCTTTCTGACTCTCTCTTTTTATACCCTCCTCCCTCAAAACCATACTGTTTCAAACCTGCAGAAATGAAACTTAACTGGGGAAATGAAAATGAAACTTAACTGAAGAAATGAAACTACTCCCTTCAGGGATACACCCTCTCAACAAAAACTCCAGGCTTCTAGGCCAGACTTCTTCTTCTTCTTCTTCTTCTTCTTCTTCTTCTTCTTCTTCTTCTTCTTCTTCTTCTTCTTCTTCTTCTTCTTCTTCTTCTTCTTCTTCTTCTTCTTCTCCTCCTCCTCCTCCTCCTCCTCCTCCTCCTCCTCCTCCTCCTCCTCCTCCTTGCCTATGTAGGCATCAAACCTTCACATTCCAGTATATAAATTCCTTTGGAATCTGAAATCAGATGTTACAAGTTTTCTGTAGAATTGTATATTTATTCCAGAGCAGCACCAAATAATTTCCAGTTTTGATTTTTGGGTAGGAACTAGTGATTTTGGTACAGTAGCAATATCCTGAAAAAACATATTGATTCTTCTGTATGAACTAGTTTGGTACCATTGCCCTGGCTGATACCAACACTTTAGTCCTATCTGAACCCCTGGGGTTTCTTCTTAGATTAGTCACATGGGTGATCCTGTCCAGTCAGGGGTCATGCAACAAATTTATGACATGACCAAACTACCTTGGTGAACATCGCCACAGCCAAGCAGATTTCATGGCATCACTGATTATGACTAAGGACAGTGTAAGTGAACCTATCAGCATTTTCACATGGTATGCTGAAATACTAACCAAAAAAGGGAAAGCGATTTTCAGCATGGCAAAAAAGACCTGCAAAAATGCAATCTGGAAGCTGTGTCAACTTTGCTCTAGTTTTGTGTGTCTTACAATTTGAGATGTGTATCATGTGCTTATCTTATGGCGCAATCCTATCGGGATAGGCGGCTGCCTCCGAACTCGGAGGCGACCACCTCCACCTCTCCAATGCAGTGTCAGGGTGGAAACTGAGCCGATAGAACCCCAGAGCACTTCTGATTCTGAGGAGGATCAGCAATCTGTGGGAGAGGAGCCAGCTCATCCCTCACAGGCACAGCAACTGGTCAGAGATTCCTCCTCCCAGCATTCCTGGGATAGATAGTGATCCTAGCAGTGAGAAAGTGCAGGAGGGGGGCTTGCTGGATGCTTGACACAGACGCAGGGAGCAACGAGCGATGGAGGGTGCAGAAAGGAGGCGTAGCGCCTGTTTGGCGTGCAAGCAACGGCCGCCTCCCATGGATCCAAGGGAAAGAGGGAGGATCTCTCCCTAGCCCATAAGTTCAGGGTCTTCAAGTGACTCTCCTTCAAACGGGGATCAACTGCCTATTCGGCGCAAAGGCCACTCTGCTGTATCTTGCTTAGTCGCTGGTGATTAGCATCTGAAAGAGTCATTAAGCTTTAAATGATTAAAGCCTTGAAAAGAATCATTTTGTCTGTGTCTTGAGTTGGCTATTGGAGTCTACTGAAAGAGGCAGCTAGGGTGCTCCTGACATGCAGGGCAGGAGACGCGCGGACGGGATCATCCTCTCTGTGCTTCAGCTGCCCTGAATTCGAGGCTAGACAGCTGATTTTGGCTGTCTAGACACCGGAAGTCAGAGCGGGGCGGGTGGATCCTGGATGACACATAGGAAGCGTCAGAATGGCACTTTCACCCTCCCCGCCCTGGCACCCCCCCCCCCCGGAACTCCCTGTTTTTGCTGCTCTGCAGTCCTCTTCCAAGCGTAGAGCACCGGGCCATTCCGCGCTGCCTACGAGGCAGCGTGGGAGGGCATGGAGGGTGTTTCTCAGGGAACCAACCTATCCTATGGCTGTCTAGCCACTGACTGGCAGCCATAGGATTGCGCCCTTAAGCTGATAAACTGGAGTGCATCTGATCTCCAGCAGAAGGTTGAAAGGCAGGGCCAGTTTGTTGAGTCACCGAAATGATCTGAGCATTCCTATTAACACTGTGCACATCTGCACAGATAACAGCACAATTTAGTAGCATTGGGACACCAAGTGAGGCCATTAATGAGGAAGCAAATGTATTTGACACAGAGATCAAAACATATTGATGGCATCTCATGACTCTGTTATTTCTGTGAAGCTGAGCCCCAGCTTCCTCCCAGAAATCCCACACACGACCTCCGATTAGCAGGAAGAGGTGCTGTCATTTTGACATAGCTGGATAAAGCAATTCTGAGTAATCTATTAAACCCGTCAGCCTCCAACAGGGATTGCACTTCTTATTACATTGTTTTGGTGGTAATTAGCTGAGTGATAAGTTCATAAACAGACCTGCTTGGTGAATATTTTGTTCTGATGGTATCCAGAGACACCTGAATTAGAGTTGCATATTGTGGAATTGGGGAGCGGGGGAGAAAAAAGCTGGAGGCATGCTAAGCATGGAATGGAGCCATGGGGAAAGAAGGGGGGGGGAAGAGAACAGAAGTTGAGGGATGATGTCTGTAATATGCACAGAACAGACTTTCGTACCTCCAATGAAATTAGCTACAGTCTTCCTTATATGAATAGCCACTTTGATGGATGGTCATTCCTTTAACGGGAAATGTTCTTTGGCTGCATTACAGCTTAAAAGCTTGCCTAATTGTGTTTTTGTAGATAAACATCTTCATTCAGACCACTTTTAAAAAATGACGGCTGCTTTTTTAAAGAAAAGAAAGAAAGAAAAAAGACCTAGGGTTCACAGCAGATGCCATGTACCCCTGGGGAGACAATACTTCCTGGCAATTGCACCACCACCCTTTCTCACAGTTGGAGATGAGTTTCTCTAGGAGCAAGCTGGTATGCTGGACAAATGGATAGTCCATAAAGGAGCAAAGCTCACATCCAAAAGGTCATTCAAAAGGAGTAGTATGGGAACAGGAGCAGGAATGGTAGGTCAGTGGGCAGAACCAAAATGCAGGGCACAAGTCAGTGCAGATAAACAGAAAGAAGCTGATAGGTGGACAAAGTGTTGGTGGTCTAGCGATGACCCTCAGAAGGTGCTTCATGTTGCCCACACAAGACAAGGGCTGGAGCCAGGAAGGGGGAATTACATGGGGGGAAAGAATGAACAGTGAGCAATCACAGGCTGAGGAGGGTGGGGGCAAGGAACCATTGAGACCACTCTGGCCCAGTGGTCTCCAAGGGGGATGCTGTAGCCAAGGAAGGGATGCCCCAGAAGACCCAGATCAGATGCCTTTGCTATGCAGATCAACACAGTTTTAGCCGATATCCAGCGTCTTACATTCTAGTATTAACAACATTGACTGAAAAGTGCCAGTACGTGCAAGGGAGAGAGGGAGGGAGAGACATGGAGAGGTCATTGTTCAGTGGTAGAGACGATGCTTTGTATGCAGAAAGTCCCAGGATGAATACCTGGCATCTCCAGTTATATGGGCCAAGGAACAGTTGATGGGAAAGAACCTTTGCAGTCAAGAACATTGACTGGAAAGTGCCAGTACGTGCAAGGGAGAGAGGGTGGGAGAGACATGGAGAGGTCATTGTCCAGTGGTAGAGATGATGCTTTGTATGCAGAAAGTCCCAGGATGAATACCTGGCATCTCCAGTTATATGGCCAAGGAACAGTTGATGGGAAAGAACCTTCTCCGCCTGAGACCCCAGAGAGCTACTGCCAGTCTGAGTAGTCAATACTGGGTTGGATGGATGCATAGGCCTGGTATAAGGCAGCTTCCTACATTCCTAAGCTGTATAAAGACCTGACTTGCTCCATTATTCAGGTGACTTACCTCTAGTGTGAGGATCCCAGCAAGCTCCTCCTCCCTTTTCCTGACAGAACATGATGTCTGCTGGCCTTTGACTACACACTGGCATCTTGCTCCTGTGACTCTTCTTTGCCTGCTTTGGAACCCAATCCCTGCCTATGTTTGGATCGTGCCCCTGCCTTTGGCCTACTTGAACTGATAGCCAGTGTGCCCACCCCCAGGTCCCAGAACCTGCTAGCCTAGAGCATGATGCTGTGACAATAATACATAGCTTAGAGCATTGGTGCCATTACTACTGGATCTGGGGGCAGCCGTCTGGGACCCACACTTTGAAGTGGCTGAAGAACCAGACTGAATCCAGAAAGTGAGGGCCTTTGCAAATTTTACTGAGTCATAAATGGATAGCCCTGTGGCTAAGTATTAAACAGTGGAACAAATCAGGCCAGGCCCCTTACGGAATGAAACCACTACTATTACCTACTGCAGAACATACTGAACATGCTAGTCTTTTTATACACAAGAAACCCAGCTAAAAAGGAAACTTACTTGGCTCCACCTGGTTTCCAGATAGCATCTCCCTCCACACACCCCTTTGACCCCTCATTGCACCCAAGGTTGTCTGATACACCCTGGGCTGTTAATTAGGTCTGTGCCTCGAATGACCCTTGTTAAAGCCTACTAACTGCTTTAATGCTCGAATGACAAATTAACCCTTACCCCTCACCTTTATTTGGTGTGATTCCCTGCCATTGCTATTCCAACAAAACCCAGCATAGTAAGTGTGTGGGTGTGTGGGGACCATATCTACCACCAAGCAGACAGAACTGGCTATAATGAGACAGCTGTCCAGCCTCTAGTTGTAAAGCATGGAGGGAGGGGGGGGAGGGATAAGAAACATGTTTGTTGTGTGGTTCACAACTGAAGTAATACACACAAGCATCTAAAAGCGCCCCTCCCCATCAAAGACCTTGGGGAATGTCTGAAGTCAAACAAAACAGCAGATCTGCAAATGAATGGCCTTTATTGTGCAAATGGTTCTATTCAACAGCTGTCCAGGCAGACCTCCTTATCCTGCTAGTAAACTAATGCTAGAAAGCTGTCCAGGTTATCTTCCATGCATCTTACATTGTTTTCATTCGTGGAATGAACGTTGGGATGATGATGACGACGATGAAAAAGATGTAGTTGTTCTGTTCACAGCTACTATGACTAAAACTATTTGCATAAATCTGGGGGTGGTGGACACCTGCAGCTCTTGGAATAATTCCCTGTAGCCCTTGGACTACATTCATGCATCCTTAAGTCCATGGAGCTGGCAGATATGGGATGGCAGGGGGAGGGAGAGATATTGGGGGGCACAGAGAGAGAGAGAGGGAGGGAGGGAGGGAGGGAGGTAGGGAGGGAGCACTATACAGTCCTGCCCACCGTTGGCTCTGCTTTGCACCTTGGATAGTTCCTTTAGGGTTCTGACTGGTTCTGACTGAAACCTGGAGCAGATTCACTGCCCCACTAACATCAGAGCCCCCAGCCTCCACTGCTATAACCCTGGATTGAGGATTCCTGTGAGTCATAGAATCCTAGAATAGTAGGGTTGGAAGGGGCCTATAAGGGCATCAAGTCCAACCCCCTGCTCAGTGCAGGAGTCCAAGTCAAAGCATCCCTGACAGATGGCTGTCCAGCTTCATAGAATCCTAGAATAGTAGGGTTGGAAGGGGCCTATAAGGGCATCAAGTCCAACCCCCTGCTCAGTGCAGGAGTCCAAGTCAAAGCATCCCTGACAGATGGTTGTCCAGCTTCATAGAATCATAGAATATAGGGTTGGAAGGGGCCTATAAGGGCATCAAGTCCAACCCCCTGCTCAGTGCAGGAGTCCAAGTCAAAGCATCCCTGACAGATGGCTGTCCAGCCTTGTCTTGAAGGTCTCCAGTGTGGGAGAGCCCACCACCTCCCCAAGTAATTGGTTCCATTGTCGTATTGCTCGAACAGGGAGTTTTTTCCTGATGTTCAGCCGGAATCCGGCTTCCTGTAACTTGAGCCCATTGTTCCGTGTCCTGCACCCTGGGGTGATCACAAAGTCCATGGCCCTGTATAGGGAAAGGCTTTCCTCCCCTGGCATGATTGGTACAGCCATCTAAGCATTCTGAAAATGTAAATGCCCAAATGAGAATTGTGATGGCAGCAACTGTTTTGGCACCATTGTAACCAAGGGAAGGCTTGAGTATCCCAACTACAGCATAGAGACCCTCACTCTTAAAACTGCATCCACAACGAGGCTCACGTTGTAAGCCAACAGAGAATTTGCTACAGGGAAACTGTTTGCCATGTTGGTGGTGGCAGTGTCAGCATGGAGGCTGTGCGTTGGAATCATCCCGGTGCCGTACTGAGCCGACGTTATCACCCCAACTTTAATTTATACCGTCAGTGCCTTCTAAAAATAAAACACTTTCTCTCGAATTAAGCGTTGCATTCCAGGTGGGAGGTGTGTGGCTGTTTTGTGGGTTTTGTTGTTGTCGTTGCTTTATTCTCAAAGGGATCTGGGGATCCGCAGGACAAATTAACAAGCTGTGTAGAATGACAAGTCTTAAGCAACAGAATGGCTCAGTAGAGCACTGATACAACACAGCCGCTGGGGCCACCTGGCATGGTCCACCCCCCCCCCCCGGCAGAAGTAGCTTGTGCTCAGATTCTGGAACATGAATCCTTATTGATTTTGTGAGGGTGAGCAGCTAAGGTATCTCTCCGAGACCACAAAGGAGATTGCGCTTCTTAGATAAGGTCTACTGATGATCAAGAAATGCTTGCAGTCTTGAGATTAGGCTTCTCTCAAACTAAGCTCCGCTCCCCCCCCCCCGCAACCCTGCAATTGATGCAACTGTCTCCTGAACCTGGTGTAGTGAACATAACTAATTCATGTATCAATGTCACTAGTGTGAAGGTTAAGCCTTTTAAGTAGTTTGGTTCAGGCAAGGTGCCTGATAGGATTGAGAGAATGCATATGTGTCTGACCATAAGAAGGTAATTGTAACTTGCTCATTATAAGCATGAAATTCCTATCCACCAAAGGAGCTCATCCCTGAAGATAAGAAGGCAGTGTTGGGTGCAGATAAGACAGCTGCTGAGCTCAACTAGCTCTTGAGCATGTGCAATGTATTTTCTTTGTTCTCCAGCTAAAAAGGTAAAGGTAAAGGTGTCCCCAACCAGTCGTGTCCGACTCTAGGGTGCGGTGCTCATCCCTGTTTCTAAGCCAAAGAGCCAGCGCTGTCCGAAGACGCTTCTGTGGTCATGTGGCCGGCATGACTGAACATCAAGGTGCACGGAACGCTGTTACCTTTCCCGCCAAAGCGGTCCCTATTTATCTACTTGCAATTTCTTGCTTTCGAACTGCTAGGTTGGCAGGAGCTGGGGCTGAAGACGGGAGCTCACTCCGTCACATGGCACTCGGGTCTCGAACTGCTGTCCTGCCGACCTTCCGGTCTGCAGTTCAGTGTCCTGGGTTTTTTTGTATTTGAGGAGACTCAGTTTCAACAAACTCTCCCATAGCTGTGTCTGTGCTTTTATAAATTCCTGACTGTGCAACCTAACCTGCCTGGGATATTTCCTGATCACTAGGGATGTCAGAGAAATCCAAAATGGAACCAAATGAGTGTGGATTGTTATGAATCTGACCCACAGATTCCAGAGCAGACCAGCTTTTTTCCCCTGTCGGGTGGATTCCGCAGACTTGCAGACTGTTTTTCTAACCTTTGGGAAGTTTGTGCAAATTTTGTCCTAGAAAATGTTTTAAAAACCTGGCCAAAAATGTGCATTTCCCCCATAGGTTAAAGCATGAAAATGCATATTTGGGGGGATTGGGGCATTTTGTGGGAATTTGCACATTTTTGGACAATGGAATTTGTGCAAATTCTGAAACTAAAACAAAAACAAAACAATTCCACTGATGGGCAGACGGTGGAAAGAAAGGTGCCTGACAACCTGTGAGACAGAGATGGAACAAATTGTATACAATCCTTACATCCCTAAATGTCACTGGCTCTCCCAACGAGTGTCCACATCTGAAAGTGAATGAGTGTACCTGTTCTGGTCTGCACATTGCACATTGGCATATACCCACATGCATAAATGTATATTGTCGGGAGGTCGGCCCTGCTGCCTTCTGAAATCATCAGGTAGCCAGAATCAACACACAGACAATAGGGCTCTTTTCCAAAGCTTTATTCCCATTCAACCTAATAACACTTACAGTTGCTAATTGCTTGATCCTATGAGTGAGACTTAAGAGAGCTGCCTACTCGGGGGTTCTAACCTTAGAAATCAGTTGATCTCCGTTTGGAGGGGAAAGCGGGAAACCGCTGTACTTATGAGCTAGGAGGAGAGAGTCCACCCCTTTCCCGTGTGGCATCGGGGCGCCGCTGTTGCCCTCGCGCCAAGCGGGCTGAGCGCTGCCTCTCAGCGCCCGCCATCTTGCGCTTGAGGCTACACTGGTGCTTAGCGTCCAGAAACTGCTGTTGCTCCACCCTCGCCCTGCCAGGGTCACTATCACTCTCAGGAATGTGTACCAGGAGGGGCTGTCCCTCAGGCTGCTCCTCTGAACAGCACGTGGGTTCCTCTCCTGTGGTTTCTAACTCTTCCTCAGAATCAGAACTGCTTTGGGCTCCAATCCAACCCTGACATATATATAGACTGGCTTTTGAGTCATTTATTAAAAAAAGGACTCTCCGTCCAGACAAACCTGAATTTGCACTAACCATAGTTTAGAACCCAAGCCATGGTTTGAAATTCTAGTTGTGCAGCAGACTAAACATGTTTTGGAGCTGCTTATCTTGCTTAAATTCCCTCCGGTCACTTTTATAAGTTTATTCAGTAGTGGCTGGTGCCCATTTGAGCTGGCATGGCAGCCTTGATGGAGTGAAGGGGTTGCAGTGGGCAAATATGTGATGCTCGAGTTCATTGAGGTTCTTAGAATAATTCCTCCTTGAGACTTGCTTCACCTCATTCACATTCCTGAACATGAGTGTACCCCCACCCCCCACTAATCAGGAACAACATGTATTTTCCACTGGGAAAAATGCACATTTTTAAAAAGTGCACATCTTTCCCAATTGGGAAAAAAATGCATGTGTGTGTGTGTGTGTGTGTGTGTGAGTGTGTGTGTATATATGTACGTATATATGCATTTATATAAAATGCATATATAAAATATAGCACCCTCCCACCCATGTTCCCCAACGACTGGTGTTCGTTGGTTTACCGCTTCTGGTTCTGAAGGTAGCATAGAGCCATCAGGACTCGTAGCCATTGATAGCCTTCTCCTCCTCCAGGAATTTGTCTAACCCGCTTTTAAAGCCATCCAAATAGGTGGTCTTAACTATGTTTTGTGGAAGTGAACTCTATAGTTTGTCTATGTGTTGTGTGAATAAGTCCTTCCCTTGATCTGTCCTGAGTCTCCCACCAATCAGCTTTATGGGATGAACCCTTGGGTTCAAGTATTATGAGAAAGGGAGAAAAATGCCTCCCTAACCACATTTTCCACACCAGGCATCATTTTGTACACCTGTATCATGTCTCCCCTTCCTCACATTTTTTTCCAAGCTAAACTATCCCAGCTATTGTAACCTTCCCTCATAGGGGTGTTGCTCCAGTCCCTTGATTACGGATGTACGAAAATCACGTACCTGTTCGCTGATTATGTTTATGGGGGGGGGGAGGCGTTCCGTCCCTCCCCCCCGGAATCCTGGACGGGGGGGAGGCACTCCGTTCCTCCCCCCTGGAATCCTCCATGGCCGGCTGTGCTCCGCGGCAGCTTCGCGGAGCAGCTGGCCAGGCCTAGCCAGGCCAGGGCTGTCCGCAGCCAGATTTCCAGACGCGGAGGGCTCTGCGGGGGGGGGGAACCACGTATGCAAATGGCGGCGGCTATGGCCACTGCCATTTGTGTTCCTTATTTTTGACGTCTTAATCTACATAAATATTTACGTAGACTAAGACGGTGAAAATAAGGGGAACGCAAATAGCGTAGCGGACGCTATTTGCATTCCCCTTATTTTCGCCGTCTTAGTCTACGTAATTATTTATATAGACTAAGACGGCCCAAAATAAGGAACGCAAATGGCAGTGGCCATAGCCGCCGCCGTTTGCATATGCCTTTTTTTGTTTTTTTTACCCAGACGTTTTAGGCTACGTAAAAACTTACGTAGCCTATCATGTGTGTGTAAAAAAACCCCTGCAAATGGCGGTGGCGGCAGCCGGTCGGAAGACCAGCCGCCGCCGCTGCCGGAGCCGCTGCCGCCCAGAAGATCCGCCCCAGGTAAGTCTCATCCCGGGGGGATATGTAGGGGGGGGGCGGGGGGTGGCAGGCCATTCCGCCACAGATTTCGGGGGGCCGAATGCACTGGCATTCGGCCTCCCCAAGATCCGTGGGGGAATTCTCTGCCATCCCTACCCTTGATCATCTTAGTTGCTGGACTCCTCGCCATGGACTCTTGGACAGTGCAAATTAGGCATGGGATGAGTAGTCAGTGAAGGGTTGCTTGATAAGGCAAGCATCCTTGCTTGAGTTGCTGTGAGCAGGATCAAGGTGGCAAAGCCCACCTTGAGAAGGCCCCCACCTCAATTCTGCTTGCACTCCTGCCCTCTGCTGTTGTTGTTGTTCAGTCGTTCAGTCGTGTCCGACTCTTCGTGACCCCATGGACCATAGCACGCCAGGCCTTCCTGTCCTGCGCTCTCTCCCGGAGTGTGCTCAAGTCCATATTCATTGCATCCGTGATGCTATCTAGCCATCTCATCCTCTGCCGTCCCCTTCTCCTTTTGCCTTCAGTCTTTCCCAGCATCAGGGTCTTTTCCAGGGAGTTTTCTCTTCGCATTAGGTGGCCAAAATATTGGAGCTTCAGCTTCATTATCTGTCCTTCCAATGAGCACTCAGGGTTGATTTCCTTTAGGATGGACTGATTTGACCTCCTTGCAGTCCAGGGCACTCGTAAGAGTCTTCTCCAGCACCACAGTTCGAAAGCATCAATTCTTCGGCGCTCAGCCTTCCTTATAGTCCAGCTCTCACAGCCATACATTACTACTGGGAAAACCATAGCTTTGATTACACGGACCTTTGTCGGCAAGGTGATGTCTCTGCTTCTTACTATGCTGTCTAGGTTTGCCATAGCTTTCCTCCCAAGGAGCAAGCGTCTTTTAATTTCATGGCTACAGTCACCGTCTGCGGTGATCTTGGAGCCCAAGAAAGTAAAATCTGTCACTGCTTCCATTTCTTCCCCTTCTATATGCCAGGAAGTGATGGGGCCAGATGCCATGATCGGCCTCAGTGGTTGGGGCATAGACTTGAATTACTGTGATGTTGAATGGTTTGCCTTGGATTCGTACTGAGATCATTCTATCATTTTTAAGATTGTACCCCAGTACTGCTTTTCCCACCCTTTTGTTGACTATGAGTGCTACTCCATTTCTTCTAAGGGATTCTTGCCCACAATAGTAGATATGATGGTCACCTGAATTAAATTCGCCCATGCCTGTCCATTTTAGTTCGCTGATTCCCAAGATGTCGATGTTCAATCTTGCCATCTCATGTTGACCACCTCCAGCTTACCTTGATTCATTGATCTGACATTCCAGGTTCCTAAACAATATTGTTCTTTACAGCATCGGATTTTCTTTTCACCACCAGACACATCCACAGCTGAGTGTCCTTTCGGCTTTGGCCCAGCCGCTTCACTCTTTCTGGCGCTACTTGGAAATACCCTCTGCTCTTCCCCAGTAGCATATTGGACACCTTCCGACCTGAGGGGCTCATCTTCCGGCGTCATCTCTTTTAGCCTTGTGATACGTTCCATGGGGTTTTCTTGGCAAGAATACTGGAGTGGGTTGCCATTTCCTTCTCCAGTGGACCACATTTTGTCAGAACTCTCTGCCATGACCTGTCCGTCTTGGGTGGCCCTGCACGGCATAGCTTATGGCTTCACTGAGTTACGCAAGCCCCTTCGCCACAACAAGGCAGTGATCCATGAAGGGGTGCCCTCTGCTACCTCTTCCCTAACCTGCAGCACCAAACAACAACAATAACAACAAGAAAACAATTCCTCTTGGGGATGAAGTAGTAGGCATTGGGGGACTCCAGTGATGATGCTCTGAGCATCTCTTCCTGCAGAGGGTGATGAGGCTGGACTTCCAGTCGCATCATTTCCAGGCAGGAAAAGATGTCCCGAGTGTCATTTCTTGCTGGAAGAGAGGTCTGTGCCTTCCACTTCCCATTAATCCATTCTCTTTCCCCAAGATCTCTGTCTGTCTGTCTCTGTCTCTGTCTCTGTCTCTCTCTTTGTTTGTTTGCCTTGGGAGAGGAAGAAGTAGCAAATAGAAGAGGGCTGGTATTGCATTCTTTCAGCTTTAAAGTCAAATGTTCAGAGAACACCTTTGAGTGGTGGGAGAAAGAGAGAGACAGAGCCGGGGAGAGAGCGAGAGCGAGAGCGAGAGAGCGAAAGAGAGAGAGAGAGAGAGAGAGGGGATGGCACTGTTCACTTTTGGCTCTGTCCCTGTACATTGATGGCTTTGCCCCCCCCAACAGAATGGGGCCCCTGACAGATGCCCCCCAAAGGACTGAACTGATGCTGAATTTGATGCTGAACTTTGCGGTTTTAATTTTTGTGAACTGCCCAGAGAGCTTCGGTTATTGGGTGGTATAGAAATGAAAATGAATGAATGAATGAATGAATGAATGAATGAATGAATACCATGTCTGTTTTGTTGTCTATGAAATGGTGGAAGTGACAGGAACCTGCCCTACACTGAGGCAGACTTTTAGTCAACCCGAGCAGTGTTGTCTGCACTGACTGGAAGTGGCTCTCCAGGAGTTCAGACAAGAGGTCTTTCCTCACTAGGGATGTTAGAGAATTCCGCCACGGACTCCAGTGAGGCTGGATTCTAAAGCACTTCCCCTGGAGTCCATGGCAGAATAGAGCAATCCCTCCTGCCACCCCACGGAATCCCCCTGGGACAGAGTCTACCTTTGTCGGCCATCTGCTGCCCCGCAAATGGCTGCTCTGGTCTGCGGCCGCCATTTCCTCTCTACTTTAGCCATGATAGGCTACGTAAGTATTTACGTAGCCTATCACAGCTAATGCAGGGACACCATTTGCGTCCCTGCCTTTTGCCGGGATAGGCTACGTGAATATAAACGTAGCCTATCACGGCTACCACAGGGACGCAAATGGCGGCCGCAGCCCAGCAGCGGATGGAAGTCCAGCTGCGGGTGGCCCCAGCCGATGGCTCTGCGGGCTCCCCACGGAGCGGAGCTGGCCGGGGAGGACTCCATGGGGGAGGGACAGATCGCTTCCCCCCGCCAGCGGACGGCCCCAGTGGAACGGGGTAAGTAATCCGTACACTCCTATTCCTCACCCTGTCTGGAAATGGCAAGGATTGATCCTGGGACCAGAGCCGGCTCTACCCATTAGGCAGTGTGAGGCTCCTTGCTTCAGGCAGCAGCTGCTAGGAGGCGGCAGGGAAGTGTCGGAGGAGAGAGCTGTAGGCCATGCAGCTTGCCTTGTGCCCCCTGCTGCCTTCAGATGCAGTGGAGGAAGCTGTCCCACACCCAGTATCGAAGTCAGGTTCATCTGCTAGTCCAGTTGGCTTTTGGACATGGAATGGGAGAGGGCACCATCTTGTCCTTTACCTCAGGCAGCAAAATGTCTTGGGCTGGCCCTGCCTGGGACCCTTTGCGTGCAGAGCATGGGTTCGACCACTGCGCTTCGGCCATATGTATGATGCTAACATGATTTTAATACGATTGCCCTGCTTCTTCCATGGCAACGCAAATAGTGAGGGAATTAGGGGCCACAGAACAGGAAATAGATTATTGTGGCCTTGAACAATACAGGAATCTTTCTCTTTAGTGATGGCCTCAGTAGACAATCCTAGTAATAGGCACAAATAGCCGTTCATTTTTATTGCCCACTTTATTCCCTTCTAATTGATTATGGAATAATGGGCAATACATTAAGGCTCTCCATGCTTAATTTGTTATAATTAAAAACTATAATTACAGTAAGTTTGATATGGCCATCAAAGGTAATAAAATGAAGCGGGAGCGCTCATTAAAATTGCATTTGACCCCATTATGTTGAAACCTGTTGAAGGGTTACACCATCCCAGAGATGTAGAGCTGAGGGATTTAAATGCCCTGTTGGGGAGCAAAATACCAGTGGAGTCGCACTTGGATGTCTGAGCTATGCCTCCTCTCACAAGAAGGCCGAGGAAAAAGAAAAGACTGCAGGGGAGTTCATTAAATCAACAGCAAGCGCTTGCAGAGTGGTGATAATTTGCGTCTAGCAACTGCAAATGAGGTGCTATGTCTTCTCTAAAGCAAGCCATGCTGGCGCAGAAGTTCCTTGGCACCGGCCGCCCTGAAGGAACTGAAAGTTGTTCTAGGTTTTCAATAGCGCTGAAGTGACTGCATGACATTTCCCCTGTCCTCAAGCGTTCAGAAGGAGGCACGGCACGCACATTCTCTAAGCAGACTTGCAGCAAACCTATAATGGGGGGCCAATTATCCCCACTGTGACATAACTCCTCCTCCTCCTTCTCCTTCTCCTTCTTCTTCTTCTCCCTCTCCCTCTCCCTCTCCCTCTCCCTCTTATCCTTCCTCCTCCTCCTTCCCTCCCCTCCCCTCCCCCTCTTTTCCTCCTCCCTCCTCCTCCCCCTCCCCTCTCCCTCTCCCTCTCCTCCCTCTCCGCCTCCTCCTCTTCTCCCTCCCCTCCCCTCCCCTCCCCTCCCCCTCTCCTCCCCCTCCCCTTGCCCCTCCCCCTCCCCTCCCTCTCCTCCTCCTCCCCTCCCCCTCCCCTCTCCTCCTCCTCCTCCCCTCCCCCTCTCCTCCTCCTCCTCTTCCTCTTCCTCCTCCCCTCTCCCTCTCCTCCCTCTCTTCCTCCTCTCCCTCTCCTCTTCCCCCTCCCCTCCTCCCCTCTCCCTCCCCCTCCCCCTCTCCTCCTCTCTCTCTCTCCCCTTCTCCTCCTCCCCCCTCTCCCTCTCCTCCTCCTCCTCTCCCTCCTCCCCCCTCCTCCTCACTATGACCACTACTACTACATTGGTGCAGGCTACAAATGAGCTTGCTCTTCCAATTTATCCCAATAACTCAGAAAATATCTGATTTCTTTCCCCTTCAAAACAACAACAACAACAACAACAGGTAATTTGTTCAAGGCGATGTTGAGGAACCAGAAAAAAAAACAAAAAAACCCTGATCACCTCGGCCACCCTTTCCTCTCCCCAGAGGCAGCTCTAAGCAATTGCAGCAGCCCTTGAGAGAACCACATTTCCCATTCTGTTTCTCCGTATGTCAGAGAGGGATGGAAAAAATGCCCTCCTATCCACTTACCAGATGCCGCTCCTTCTGTCCCCATCACTGATGAAAGGAAAGGGAAAGATGGTGTGTGTGTGGAGGCTGGGAATTTCTGGAGATGATTTCTGAGCATGGGGAAGGGCAGTGAAGATGGGTGGGGAGAACCCGAGAAGAATTTCAGGTCTTGAACATCTGCCGTCTTGTTTGAGGGGGGCTTCTACAAGCCCCTGAAGTTCATTTCCAAGCAGGAGAATTTCACCGGCATCTCTAGTTTGTAGGCATTGTGCTGTGAACTGAAAGAGGTGGTGGACTGTGAATTCACAGCACCGTGTTCAAAACTTTGGAAAGAAAATGATAGAATTATGGGGGGGGGGGATTCTTAGCGCACCTGTTCCCTTTTGGAAATTATACATATTTATTTGATTATATTTCTATCTTGCCTTTCCTCCAAGGGCTCAAGATGGCCTACACCCCTGCCCCCCGCATTTTAACCTCTCAATAACCCTGTAATGTAAGTTAGACTAACAGACAGTAACTGGCTCAGGGTCACCCACTGAGCTTCACGGCCGAGTGGGGATTTGAACGTGGATCTGCCAGCATTAGTATGGAACTCTAACAAGAGCAGGCAACCTGGAGCCCTCCAGATATTTTGGATTGCAATGCCCATAAGCTCTAGCCAGGGTGGCCAGTGGTCAGGGGTGACTACAAGTCCCATTACCTCATTTTGTGCTCCGTAAACCCTCCATTTTGTCCCAGTTGTTTTTGATTCAACTTCTAGCAGGAGGAGCTGAGCCTTGAAAACAGCCATTCCAGGAACACAAAAACACAAGCACGATTTCCACAAGGCATCCTCCAAAGAGCAAAAAGAGGGATGGTGTCAGGGTGGAAACTGAGCCCATACAGCCCCAGAGCAGTTCTGATTCTGAAGAGGATCAGCAATCCGTGGGAGAGGAGCCAGCTCATCCCTCACAGGCACAGCAGCTGGCAGAGATTCCTCCTGCCAGCATTCCTGAGATAGATAGTGATCCTAGCAGTGAGAAAGTGTGGGAGGGGGGCTTGCCAGATGCTCGATGCAGACGCAGGGAGCGACGAGCGATGGAGGGCGCGGAAAGGAGGCGTAGCGCCCATTTGGCGTGCAAGCAACGGCCGCCTCCCGTGGACCCAAGGGAAAGAGGGAGGATCTATCCCTAGCCCATAAGTTCAGGGTCTTCAAGTGATTCTCCTTCAAACAGGGACCAAATGCCTACTCGAGCATAGGCTACTCTGCTGTTCCTTGCTTACTCGCTGGTGATTAGCATCTGAAAGAGTCATTAAGTTGAAAAAGGATTAAAGCTTTGAAAAAAATCTTTTCATCTGTGTCTTGAGTTGGCTATTGGAATCTACTGAAAGAGGCCGCCAGGGAGCTCCTTGACAGATGGTGATCTACAAAGCAAGCACAGGTGTCAGAAAACAGCAAGAGAAAACGGGATTGTTGGCGCATATGTGGACAGGAAGGGCTCATCCTTCAGTAAAGCAGCCATAAACTCTTGTATGTGGATGGGGCTGATCCCAGTTCTCAAAGTAACATAGCAGCCTAGCTGTGTGTGTGTGTGGGGGGGTGTGCGCGCACGCACGTGTGCTATTTATTTATTTATTTATTTCATTTCTATACCGCCCAATAGCTGAAGCTCTCTGGGCGGTTAATCCCATCCTGATTGCTACAATCAGGTCTATGCTGAATGAAAATATAAGGGCAAAGCGAAGAAACATCCCTGTGGCATCAAAATGTTGTTAGCAAGCTTGAGGCATATCAAAGAGACATCTGTCCTGAGAGGACCATTGTTGTGCCTTCAGCTTTTGAACTCCTCTCCTTTTCCTCCTCCTCCTCCTCCTCCTCCTCCTCCATTTTTAAAAAATAATTATTATTAGTGCCTGAGGCCTGAATTTATAAACTGCTTTTGATCATTTGAATGGTTATCTCTGTGATTTCCCAGGGACAATTACCGGAAAATAGGGACTTGCATTGGAAACAGCACAGCAGAAACACAACATATAAGGGTGCTGGAGCTTGAACCGTTGGGAGGCCCCATTTGGGTAGCCTCCATTTGAGGACCCCATCTGGGGCCTTACAGACTGGTACCATTTCCCCTAATTTTATTTATTTATTTATTAAATTTCTTAATCGCCCATCTGGCCGGTCACGCGGCTACTCTGGGCGATGTACAACGGTACAAATTAAAACAGTAAAATTATACATTAAAACATTACTTAAAAATACCCTAACCTACCCCAAATGCCTGCCTGAATAACCAAGTTTTCAGTGCGTGGAGGAAGCTCATCAAAGAGGGTGCATGGTGGAGTTCCCTAGGGAGGGAGTTCCGCAGAGTGGGGGCCACCACAGAGAAGGCCCTCTCCCTCTTCCTCACCAGCCTAGCTGTCCTGGCTGACAGGACAGAGAGAAGGCCAACCGAGGCTGATTTTGTTAAGCGGCCTGTGTGGTGTTGCTGGAGAGGCTCCTTGAGATAAACCCTAGAGAGTAGTTCAGCAGAGCAGGCAAACAAGGATCAGAGGGGTGTAATCAAAGACAGGCAGAGGTCAAAATCCAAAGCCGCAATCCAGACAGGATAGGGGGAGCGGAAGCTAGGAAGTGTCCTAATACTAGAGAGTTCATTCTCAGATTCTCATGCAAGCTGAGAGGAGAAGTCTTTATACAGCCTGGTGGGCTGGGATAGGCCCTTGGCATCAGCTGACAGAATGTTCAGGTGGACCAGTACCACAGCCTAGATGGCGCCCTCGGAACATAATGCTGGAAACGATAGTAGAAATGATGGTACAGGAGTTAAGGCATCTTAGCCTGGCTACTGGAAGCTCTGGTTTCACACACACACACACACACACACACACACTACCTTTCATAAATCTTCTACAAGAACGAACACCCGTCCGACTTTTTCATCCATCCAAGACAGGTGATTGCCAAGGAAGTCAATAAAGTAAGTGAAGGAAAGCCTTCAAGAAAGGTGAAATAGTGGGCGGTGGGGCTAAGGCAGACTGTGTAAAATCCGCTCCATTTGGGGTTTTTTTGTGGATTGTCAGGCGCCTTTCGTTCCGTCATCCACCCACAGACGGAGGCAAATATTTTTTCCCGTCGTGCGGAAAAATGCGCAAATAATTACGCAAGTATTTACATAATTTACGTCCGCGTGTAACATTTAGCGTATTGTCCCTCATTCCATTCAACATTTCATCAGCAGAAACGTACATATTTTACTACAGATTTATATGCTTAAATTTCGGGAAAGTAAAAAAAAATCATCTGAAATTCCACGGACTCCACGCGGCCTGACCGGGGGGGGGGGGAGTCCGCAGTAGATTCCTCAGCTCAGATTCTTAGAAATCCGAGCTCATTTTAATCAGTCTCAAATTTCTCCAGCACCACTGCAGGTGCCTTTTGTTCCATTGCGCACCCACAGACGGATGCAATTTTTTTATCATGGGAAAAATATGCAAATAATTACATAACTATTTACGTAAGTATTTACATATTGTACCTTAGTACATAATATTTAGCATATTGTCCCCCGTTCCATTCAACTTTTCCTCAGCAGAAACGTATGTATTTTCCTATGAACTTATATGTGTAAATTTCGGGAAAGTAAAAAAAAATAATCTGGAAGTCCACAGACTCCACGTGGCCTGCGGGGGTCACTCCGCAGCGGATTGCACAGGTTGGAATTCTAGAAATCTGAGCTCATTTTAGTCTGCCTCGAATTTCTCCAGCATTCCTAAGCTAAGGTAGTGATCCTTGGCAAAAGAAGTAGAATTGTGACCTTGTCTTCACCTGTGAAATGTTGGAGGCAGTGGCAGCTGGGGACTCCAGTCCTGGAGGGGCTGTGATTAAGGATGGACGGACTCACCTCTGTCCGTGGTCGCCGGGTACTCACTGAGTTGCCGGCCGAACCCACCTGCCATGCGAGCCCCTGGACAGCTCAGTGAGTACCGCTGGGCCACCTGTCCTCTTAGCATGCTGCTGTCTTGTGTAAAAATGGCGGCTTAGTTTTCTCCATAAAAGTAATGTTGTGTGAATGGCGGCTGCAAAGCGGCCATTCACACAACGTTACAGGCATAACTGTTCCATTTATGCCTGTAATGTTGTGTAAATTGTCCCTTTATGGCTGTCATTTACACAATGTTACTGTTATGGAGAAAGCCAAGCTGTCATTTTATGCAAAATGGCAGCTTGCTAAGGGGACAGGGACCACGTGGTGAGCGTGGTGGGATCCAGGGGCCTGAGTGGGCAGTAGTCCACTGGACTCCCTCTTGGTCTCCTGTGACATCCCTAGCTGTGATTCCAATCAGGGTTTTAGTTGTTGATGTTCAGTCATTAAGTCATGTCGGACTCTTCATGACCCCATGGACCATAGCACACCAGGCCTTCCTGTCCTGCGCTCTCTCCCGGAGTGTGCTCAAGTTCATATTCATTGCATCGGTGAGGGTTTTAGTTACCACCTGCCAAAACTCTCACAGAACTATCCAAGGTGCCTAACTCATTTTGGGGATAGGGTTCAGCACCTTGTCTAGCCCCTTTCGCCTCCTTGGATAGCACCATTAGAGTTTTGGCTGGTGGTAACTAAAACCCTGAATGTAATCATAGCTCCTCCAGAACTGGTCCCCAGGCACCACTGGTTGGGGGGGGGGGGAATTAACCTGCATTTTGGCCTTAATTTCCATCCCTGCTATAAACAGAAGGTGTTAGGCTGCAGATGAGATGGGCTAGCTTCCAGCTATCTCATTCTAAGCCTGAGGTTAAGGCACCGTAATCAAATGGATTTTTAGTGCCTATTAAAAACCATTATGTGAAATTGGTTTTCGGCCACATATCTAATTAGTCTAAAGTGTCTGCAAGTGAGGTTCCAATTAAGTGCTTTTCAGCATCATTTTTATAGTTTGGGTGGGCGTATTAAACAGTATGTGCTGGTGTGAACATCTCTTTGTGTGTGTCCTAGCATTTGCGGGCCTTGTGTGAACATCTCTTTGTGTGTGTCCTAGCATTCGCGGGTCCCCAGCATCATACCAGCACCACAGGTATGATGCTGGGGACCCCAGGCAATAAACAACCCTCTTTAAATGAGGAAAAAAATAAAGCTCCAGCACAAGAAAACAGGTGAAGTGTGATTTCCTGTGTGAAGTCCATTTCAGCTGACCTGGGGGGAGAACTGAGACATACACTATGGTGGGACGTGAGAGAAGGCCTTCTCTGCTGTGGCACCCCGGTTGTGGAACGCCCTCCCCTCGGAGGCCTGATAGGTGCAGACATTGGTGGCTTTTTACCAAAGCCTTTGAGGGCTAAGTGCATTCCCTAGCACATCGCTTTAACTGTTTCGGATTTTAACTGGTTTTAGCTCGTTTAATTGTTTGATATGTTTTTAGGCGTTTGAAATATTGATTGTTTTATACTGTTTCCATTGATTTTATCTGTAAGCCGCCCTGAGATCTTAGTGATTTAGGGCAGGATAGAAATGCTTTAAATAAAATAAATAACATTTTAAATGAACTGATCCATTTCAGCATCCAATCTTCTGGATGTGTGTGTCCTAGCATTTGCTGGCCTTGTGGGGCTTGGCTATCTTAACGCTCCACTTGCACTGCAACACCCTTTGGTCTTGAGATTCTCATGCATGCTCTCAAAACCCCTACAGTATCAGAAAGCAAATGCTTAGGGTGGGATACAAACCAGGCCATTGTGCCTGCTTAAAAACTGCCAACCCATGCCCTTACACTGCCATTCCCAGCAGCCTGCATCGATTAGGGATGGATGGACTCTCCTGTGCCCAGCTTCCCCAGGTGCTCACCAAACTGTTGCCCCAGCTTGTGCTCCCCTGGACGTGCTCGACGAGCCTCTGCACTTGCCGGGACCTGCTCGCTAAGCAGCCCTGCGCCCAACGAGGGGTCCTGCACTGCTCTTGAGAGCTGCCAAAAAACCTGACCGCTCTCAAAAGCAAGGGCGAGAAGGAATCCCTACAGGGAGCTGGGAAAGTGCCCCGTTTCTTCTGAGGAAGCAAGGGTGCCAGGCACGGGGAGGGGTGGGAAAGGGCACCCGCTCCTCCCTCCCTATGCCTGGCACTTTCACTTCTCAGAAGAAATGGGGTGCAGCATTTTTATTTTTATTTTAAGTCTTATGGCTGTTCTGTGCAAGAACAGAATGAAGACATTAAGAAAGAAAGAAAGAAAGAAAGAAAGAAAGAAAGGAAGGAAGGAAGGAAGGAAGGAAGGAAGGAAAGCAGGGGGCAGAGTAGAGTGGCAGAGTGGAGGGGGATTGGGGTACACCCAAAGGCATCCCTACCACTCAGGCATCCCCTCTTCCCTCAACGACATGCTGCCTGCATCCCCAAAAGGCATTTCCCCCCAGCCAGGTGGGGGATCCTTCTTGCTGGTTGACTTTTAAAAGGCAAGTGGGGAGGGGGATCTTTCAGCCCGACAGGGGGAACATGTCTTTTTTTGGGTGGGCAAAATCCACCCCACACACACACACCAAGGACTGCATTGCCCCCACAGTTCCTGGAAGGGGTGGTGGATTCCCCTTCCCCATTTCCCCCCAAAGCATCTTGAAAATCCAATTTAAACGAATTACGCCATATGCTTAGATTTTCAAAGTGCTTCTTGTGAAAATTGGGCTGGGGGTGGGGAATGTCAGCCCCAGCCCCACCCTGGGTCCTGTTGCCCCAAGGACCCATGGTGGTGGGTGGGATTCCCCCTACCCTTACCTGATTTTTGCAAGGACCACCTTGAAAATCTAATGTAAGGGAATGGACCAATTCACTTACAATAAATTTTGGAAGTGCTCCTCTGAAAATTGAGGGTGGGGGTGGGGAATCCCCCCCCCCCGCCATGGGTCCTGTTACCTCAGCAAGCATGGGGGAGATGCAAGTCAGAGGGGGATTCCACTGGACTCTGGGACTGAGCTGAGCGCCCTCGTCATCCCTAGTGTCAATGTAGGTCAAATCCTGGCCAATGCCCTATTTTCTGTTTTTGCAATGGCATAAAGTGTTTCTGAGACAGCCAAGTGAACATCTTCCCTACATCTTTTTGGGTAATCCAGAGCAAATTCAGCTGGAGTTGTCCATGTGTAAAATATCAATGATCTTGAGCAACCTCGGTGGGTTTGAGCATTAGCATGGTAAAGACAGTGAAATCCTTTGCATAAGATGTAAAAAAAGAATCAGTCCGTTGGAAAAGAGGAAATGGAGATTTTCTGATATCAGGCAAGTACATTTTGTATGTTATGTACTAAAATCTGCTCTGTCTGTGTTTCGTGGATTGTCTGACACCTTTTGTTCTGTTGTCTGCTCACAGTTGGATTTAATTCCCCCCCCCCAATACGCAGAAAACAATACAGAAATACTTCTGAAAGGGGGTTTGCAGCAATTTACACAATTTACATAACATTTAGTTCCCCATTCCATTCAACTTTTCCCTGTGCATATTTACTAGCCTCAGCAGAGACTTGCATATTTGCCTATGAAAAAAATATGTGTACATTTCAGGAAAGTAAAGAAAAAAAAATTATACAAAACTCCACAGACTCCACACGGCCTGAGGGGTTCACTGCATAGCAAATTCTGCAGGTCAGATTCTTAGAAATCTGAGCTCATTTTAGTCCATCCTTAATTACTGTAGCATCTCTAGCTAATGTAGGTGAATCCATTGGTTTCTCAGTATCTAAAGGGCTAATGATTTAGTTCCTTCATTGTATTTTCTAAGCAGTGTTATTGGGAATTAATTTACTTCAAGGGCAATCACTGCAAAATTTACTAAATGCTATTGCACCTGAACAGTCAGATACCATCAAATGTTGACTGCTCCTGCAATATTGGATAGCAAATACCGCTGCAGAATATCTTGTATTCACCCATCTGAAGGTTTTTCAGAGAATATTTTTTCAGAGAATATTCGCCTGCACAAACTGCAGAGGAGAATTTGGCCCTAAAGCGGAGGATGTTGAACCCGAAGCATCTCATAGAATCATAGAATACTAGGGTTGGAAGGGGCCTTCAAGGCCATCAAGTCCAACCCCCTGCTCAATGCAGGAATCCAAGTCAGGACATCCCTGACAGATGGCTGTCCAGCCTCGTCTTGACATCCCTGACAGATGGCTCATCTTGAATCTCAGATAGGAATCTCAGATAGATCCTGTCCAGAATCTGAACTGATTGTACCGTTCATGCTTTGGGCCCAGTTCTGAACACAGGGTCTAACTAAGCTCTGATCTTCCCTGGTTCAAATTCATCTCCGAATGGACCTTTCCTGGCCACCTCTCTATCAAGACCAGCCTGGATCCAGAACCAGATGAGATCTCCTTAGAAGAAGACCCCACCACCAACCACAACAGGTAAGAGGACCACAGGATGGTAACGCTAGACCCTGACACTAGGGATGGCCCAGGTGCCCATCTCATTCCGGGGTTCCAGCCGCCCACCCATGCCCTCTAAGCCACTCCTGCCAAACTCCAGCCCCTGCTCGACCCCTTCCCATGCGCGCCGAGCTGCCCAAAACTTACCTGGGCCCCACCTGCCTCCATCATGATCATCATGTCTTGAAAAAACATGGAGATCAGAATACTGTACCCATAGATTTATATGCAAAATGGCGCCATGAATCTTGTGTATATGTGAGATTCGCAGCACCATTTTACACATATGTCTATGTGCACATTTTTCGCACATAGGCTTATATGCAAAATGGCATCATGAATCACCCATGTACGTTTCTGAGCCTTAGAATCATAGAATCATAAAATAGTAAGGTTGGAAGGGGTCTACAAGACTATTGAGTCCAACCTCCTGCTGAAAGCAGGAATCCAAGTCAGAGCATCCCTGACAGGTGGCTGTCCAGCCTCGTCTTGAATGCCTCTAAGCGTGGGAGAGCCCACCACCTCCGTAGGTAATCGGTTCCATTGTTGGATTGCTCTAACAGTCAGAAAGCTTTTCCTGATGTTCAGCCGGAATCTGGCTTCCTGGAACTTGAGCCCATTATTCCTTGTCCTGCACTCTGGGATGATGGAGAAGAGATCCTGGCCTTCCTCTCTGTGACAACCTTGCAAGTACTTGAAGAGTGCTATCATATCTCCCCTCCTCTTCTTCACGCTCAACATGCCCAGTTATTTCAGTCTCTCCTGATAGGGCTTTATTTCCAGTCCCCTGATCATCTTCATTATTTAGAAGGAATCCTCTCATTTGCTGCCTGGATGTTGCTAGAGAAACAATTCCTTCCACTGAGCTCTAGTTCTGATGCTTTGGCTGGAGAGCTTCCCTGCTGCTATAGCAATCTAACCACAGCCCTGCTCTTTGCCCTGTTGGACACCTTCCCAGGGATAGCAGAAATGGGACACTATACTTATATGCCATTGCAACTACAGCATCAGCCAGAGACCCCTAACCTTTTTGGACCAGTTTTCCATTTGAAAATTGGAGAGCATGGCATGGGTGCTCTCACAAAATGGCTGCCATGGGGGGCTTCCCATTCACAAAATGGCTGCCGATGTGGGTGTGGCAAGTCATACCTTAAATGAGGAAAAAAATAAAACTCCAGCAGAAGAAAACAGGTGAAGTGTGATTTCCTGTGTGAAGTCCATTTCAGCTGACCTGGGGGGAGAACTGAGACATACACTATGGTGGGAAATGGGAGAGGGCCTTCTCTGCTGTGGCACCCTGGTTGTGGAACGCCCTCCCCTCAGACGCCTGATAGGTGCAGACATTGGTGGTTTTTTACCAAAGCCTTTGAGGGCTAAGTGCATTTCCTAGCACATCGTTTTAACTGTTTTGGATTTTAACTGGTTTTAGCTTGTTTAATCGTTTTATATGTTTTTAAGCGTTTGAAGTATTGATTGTTTTATACTGTTTACATTGATTTTATCTGTAAGCCGCCCTGAGATCTTAATGATTTAGGGCAGGATATAAATGCTTTAAATAAAATAAATAACATTTTTAATGAACTGATTCATTTCAGCATCCAGTCTTCTTCCTGTATTTATAGTTTTGCTTCCCCCACCATCCCTTTCCCCAAAACTTACTTTGTTTTCTTCTTTTTCTTTCCATCTAACACCCAAAGCAGGGAATATTTGTGCTCATGAACATTGAAATAGGAAGTCGTGGAAAATGAAGTCACTATTTTATCTGCAAACCTGCCACACTGTCGACGGGCAGAAGGCCAGTGGTTTTAGCCTCTGTCTCAAAGGACTGACCAGCTTTAAGAGGCAATTTCCATTGTTTGCCTATCTCCTTTTATGTCCAGCTGGCAGTAATGGTGCTTTGTGTCAAGGTGTGTGTGGCAACCTGAGATGTGCTGTGCGTTCCAGCTAAGATGTGCTTAGTGTTTTTTTATTTTATTTTGGGGGGTTTGTTTTTGATGTAGTAATTGCAGCTAGGAGCCAAGCATTTAGGCAGAAATCCAACTGACAGTGGTCCAAGGCTTGGCGGCTAGATTGGATTGATGGATTTAGATGTTCAGTGAGGTGACCACATCCATGGTCAGATGTTGGCGTCGAAGGAACACAGGGCAAGGAGCAAGCAGAGAAAAATAAGAAGGGGTGGGTGGGAAGGCAAATGAGTTAAAATGAAGCACAGATGTTTTACTTTGCTGGGGTGCATCTACGCTGGGCTTTTAGTCTGGGCGCGGGTGCAAGTTGAGGTCCCTCATGATAGATGACATAGTCGCAACTTCACAGCCATCCGTGGTTTTCACCCAGAAAATGCGGCATTCCCAGGAGTTGTTTTACTGTGGATTTTTGGGTTTGCTGCAAGTCCCCCTGCGGTTGCAGGCCATCTGTTCCTTCCCAGAACTGACTTTGCATTTTGCAGTGGGTGTGTTCTAGGCATGTGCAGTGCCTGCATCACTCTGTGATGTACCTTTACTCCCCGCATCCCTTCGCAGCTGCTCAGTTACAGAGGCACAGAGGGGCGTTTTCACATTTAATCACACTTTCGCACATATTTACAGTTTTGTATCTTCTCAATGGTTGCTTTTGGACTCTGCACTGAAGGGCTGGGGGGGGGGGTCTTGGGGAAGGACCAACATTGCTTCGGCCACCATTTCGGAGTGATGGCTAGGCACGTAGCACTCACGCTTGTGAGTGCGAACCATCACGAGAGTCTCGGGCTGGGGAACTGACAAACTGATGGTGCAGAAATGAAAGAGCACAAAACACCCACTTTTTACCAGAAAAGGGATGGAAAGACACAGCAGAGAGAGCCCCTCAAATAGAAAACAGCCACTGGAATGTCACCCCCCACACACACACTCGTGGGACTGCACAGCTGTGCATTTCAGTAAACTGGCAAAAAAAGGGGGCACGGCGATAATGTAAGGGAAGGGCATGCTGACTTGAAGCTGCATTGCTGTGCAGTTGCCACAGGGAGGGGGCAAAGCGGTGCCATATAGATGGGGCTCTGGTCATCATTGCTGATATGACGTCCAGAAATAGACATCTGCACCCTCCTCCCACCAGTAAAAAAGGTCACCACGGGAGCTATATGATGACACAATATGCCAGATCTCATTCTGCCATATTCTTTGGTATGCCTGATTTGATTTACTGTACTTACAAGCAAGGATACTGTTAGTTTTTAAATAAATATTTATTGAGACATGAATACTCACAAAATGTAAAAGAATCCAATAACAATTATATAAAGTGGAATTTTGCTAATACGTGTCTGAAAATAAATATTATTCCACAGTTCATATTCATGCTTGCATCATCATTTCTGTCCAACAATGGACAAGAAGATTGCTACTTTATTCAATATTGGAAGAATTTCTCCATAATCCCATTATGTCTCTTATTCTGCCTTCCCTAAATCTAATAAGATGTTTGCTTAAAACTATTAATAATGCTCAAGCACTTATTCTGCTCAACTTTTATTGATGATGAATCTTTCTGTTTCCAGTGCTACAGCATAGTTTTGCTGCCATTAATAAATGAGTTATGGATCCGATTTCTTGCGTTGTCCTGAGATCTTTCAAGAACATGAGAACTGATCATGGGTGTCAAGGTTCCACTTATGTCCTGGACCCCTGAGCAACCCCTTAAGGATCTCTTGCTTCCTTAAGAGTCCCACCTTCCTTCTTTTAAACTTCCCCTTCCCCGTAACATGGGGATTAGGGTGTAGACACAGGGTGACTGACACTCTAGACACAGGGTTTAATCACAACAGTTTACTGGTAAATTAAAGCAAGCAAATCACAACCAAAGGTATTTACAGCATAGAGCTGAGTGACCCAAAAGGCTTTAAAAGAAAATAAAAGGTTCAAAATGCAAGTTCCTGTACCCTAGCTGTCTTTAGACTTTTCTAGGCTGCTTCTTCCTGCTCACTCTTCAGACTCTGCTCTCACTTCAGGCTCTGGCTGTCTCCCTCTTACTGGCTCCCTCACACTCTGTATATCCCACTCCCTCAAAACCTAATGTACTGCTTCAAACCTGAAGAAATGAAACTTAAGTGGAGAAATGAAAGTGACACTTAGCCAGAGAAATAAAATGACTCCTCTCAGGGTTAGCCCCTCCCAGCAGAAAAACCCAGGCCTCTAAGGCTGACTTTTTTTTCCCCTTTGCCAATGGAACTAAGGTGCCTACAACTTGTCTCCTGTAACTTTGGGTATACAGGCGATGCCGCCATATATGCATTAGGTCACCTTTAGAATGTCCATATTTCCAACAGACAAGAGGGTGGCATTTGAATTCGGCATTTGATTATGTTTTCTTTATCCAAAGGAAGGGCCCTTTTTTATGCAGAGCTGTTTGAAATTTAGTGTTGTGCGCAAATGGCCTCTTGAAACTGTGCGCCCTATTTGTGGGCAGAGAAATGGGGTGCGGGGGTGGGGATTTCATTGAACCTCTACATAGAGGGGCATAGCTCAGTGTGATAGAGCACAAGCTTTGCATGCAGAAGGTTCCCAGTTCGATCCCCGGCTTCTCCAGGTAGGGCGAGGAAAGAATCCTGCCTGGAACCCCGGAGAGCCGCTGCCGGTCAGTATTGACAATACTGGGCTAGATGGACCAAGGGTCTGACGCAGTATAAGGCAGCTTCCGATGTTCCTTTGTACAGGAAGAGGAGAAATTCTCCAACCATTTCTCAATAGCTCCCCATCGTTCTTTTTCCAAAGAGTTCTTTGTCTTTTTTTGCTGCCAGCAACTGTGTGGGAAGTCTGGCCACTGTTTTAAATTCTCCACGATGACACAGTCCTTCCATGATTCCGGGGGCATTTGGGTGGAGGCGGGGAATGGTGGCCTCACTATGGAAAACTTGTTTGATTCTCTCCTCAGGCATTTTTGCTGCTGCCTTTGCTGCACAGCTGTTCTTTACCACAGTGCTCTTGTTCACCCTAACAAGGGAAAGGAACTGGGGCTCACTCCTATGTCACTCTGCAGACAGTGTCCACTTATTTCACAGAGAGTTGTTTCCCAAAGGCAGCAGTACCTTTGACCACTCAAAGGTACAAATAGGGATTTGTGTCAAAGCCTCTTCCTTTCTCCCTCTAGGGAGCTGGGTTTTCAACGGCGAAAGCACTCTGCTGCTTCCCATGTAGACATGGGGTTGTCTTGTTGTCATCCACCTGGAGAACAGCAAACTCTCAGCTTTGCTTTCCCCTGGCAAGTGGACATCTCCCGAAGGCAGCTAATAGCATAGGTAGCAGGTAAGGAAGAAATTGAACAGCGAGAGATCCTTGCTGACATGCTGTTATTCTTGAGGTCCTTCCCAGCAGCCGGTTATAGTTGCTGTTCTTTCAAGCTGTCAGCAATTCCCAAAACAATGTGGAATGTTTGTGAGATGCTTCTCACAAGATGTTTTAGAGCAGGGTATGGAGACCTGAGTACGAAACAGAGCTGTGCTCAAATGGCCCCTCAAAGTTCTCTACCCTATTTGTAGGCAGAGAAATGGAGTGGTGGTATTTGTGTGTGTGTGGGGGGATCTTATTGAATTACTGCAAAAGAAGAACATAAGACCATGCTGGATCAGACCAAGACTCCATCTAGTCCAGCATTCTGTTCATACAGTGGCTAACCAGCTGTCGACCAGGAACCCACAAGAAGGGCATGAGTGCAACAGCACCCTCCCACCCATGTTCCTCAGCAACTGGTGTACGTAGGCTCACTGCCTCTGGTACTGGAGGTAGCACATAGTCATCAGGACTAGTAACCATTGATAGCCTTTTCATCCGTGTATTTATCTAACCCCTTTTTAAAGCCATCCACATGGGTGGCCATCATGACATCATGGGGTAGTGAATTCCATAGTTTGACTATGTGCTGTGTGAAGAAGTCCTTGGAATCATAGAATCGTAGAATAGTAGGGTCGGAAGGGGGCCTACAAGACCATTGAGCCCAACCCCCTGCTCAATGCAGGAATCCAAGTCAGAGCATCCCTGACAGATGGCTGTCCAGCCTCGTCTTGAATGCCTCCAGTGTAGGAGAGCCCACCACCTTCCTAGGTCATTGGTTCCATTGTCATATTGCTCTAACAGTCAGGAAGTTTTTCCTGATGTTCAGCCGGAATCTGGCTTCCTGTAACTTGAGCCCATTATTCCATGTCCTTTCTTCTGGGATGATCGAAAAAGAGATCCTGGCCTTCCTCTCTGGGACAACCTTTCAGGGACTTGAAGAGCGCTATCATATCTCCCCTCAGCCTTCTCTTCTCCAGGCTAAACGTGCCCAGTTCTTTCAGTCACTCCTCATAGGGCTTTGCTTCCAGTCCCCTGATCATCTTCGTTGCCCTCCTCTGAACCCTCTCCAGCTTGCCTGCATCCTTCTTAAACTGCAGTGCCCAGAACTGGATGCAGTCCTCCAGATGAGGCCTAATCAGTGCTGCGTAGAGGGGAACTAGTACTTCCAGGGATTTGGAAGCTATGCTTCTATTAATGCAGCCCAAAATAACATTTGCCTTTTTTTGCAGCCACATCACATTGTTGGCTCATATTCAGCTTGTGATCGACAACAATGCCAAGATCCTTCTCATTTGTAGTGTTGTTGAGCCAAGTATCCTTCCTTTGATCTGTCCTGAATCTCCCACCAATCAGCTTCATGGGATGACCCCCCTTGGGTTCTAGTGTGATAAGAGAAGGAGAACAATGTCTCTCTATCCACATTCTCCACACCATGCATCCTTTTGTACACCTCTATATTCTCCAATAGATATTCTCCAACAGTTTTTCAGAGAAGTGCTCTGCATTCCCAAGGATGTGGCTGTTAACACCTCATCACATGAATTGTTGATTGATGATTAATTGAATTAATACTTGAATTGAAACTGGGTGTTCTGTGTAGATGCAAAATGAATGGTTTCGAGATATATGATGTAGCACCATCTTTGCAGCCGTGCAGGTCTGAGACCACCTGGTGTGCTTTGTAGGAAGGCTGGGAGACAAATATAATAGTGTAAAAAAAAAAAAAAAGTACACCCACAACATTTAGTCAGCACTGACTATTCACAGATGGATTGCAAGCTATCAGTTGCTACTTTCAATATTTCCACCTATGGATTGAAAATGCAGGTAGTCATAGACATTTGTACATTTTAAGTTTCCAGGCAAATTGTGCAGTGTCATTCATTTCGAATGGGTTGGCTGTTGTGTCTTTTGATCGCAGGTTTGTATTGTAAGGCAATAACTCAGCTGTGGGGAAGTTCACTCCTTCGACACAAATCATAGCCTCAACACAATTTATTGAACTGCCAGGGAGAGAGGTGAGCTACAAGCTGATATTAGTCCATTTCCTCAGCTCTGCCATCAGGAGGCTTTAAATAACAGTATTTGAAAGAAATGTCAGATTGGCAAATGCTGGGGACAAAAGGCCATTGTTATTATTATTTTCAAAACGAAGCCCTGCAAAAGCCCTATCCAGGTATCATAGTTACTGTTAAGCTGCACACATGAGTGGGGCTGCCCGCAAAAGCTCTGCCCCCTATGCGGTATGGGTCTGCTCCCCCAGCATCTCCACGTACTGTAAAAATGTCTTCGGGGGGGGGGGGGGCTCTTCAAGCACAGTCCAAGAAACAGGGGGCGCCTCTATGTGAGCAATGGAATGCACGCTTGTGATTGGCCACTCGCGGAGGTGCACGGGTCCTTTACATGACGTTGTCAATGTCCAGGATGTCTCCTGGGTTTTTCCCTGTTTATCCCACTTTCAAAAAGATGGGAGATAAGCTGGAATAACTGAGAAAAAGTGGGATAAGGCCAGGGTGTGATGCTGGTGTAGCGCTATCATTCAGCCACTAGGTGGCACTCTGTCATTGAAAATATAGAAAGCCCCAGTAAGGCTGCGAAGAAAGGGTATTCTCTAATTAATTAATTAATTAATTAATCGCCCATCTGGCTGGTCACCCAGCCACTCTGGGCGATGTACAATGATAAAACCAGTTAAGACAATAACATTCTACATTAAAAACATCATATATCTAAAAATACACTAACCAATTCCATGTCACGTGTTTGTCATCTAAAGGAGGCCATCCTAATCACGCCACAGAAATGGAAGCCCTGAAGTCCAGGGCTTCTTTAACAGCTGCCACGGGGAGGAAGGGCTTTGGTGGCACCCCAGAGCTCTCGCCCTGTCCTCCTCCTGAGGTCACCAGGGTGATTGCGCTGGGGGTGGCTGTCCCATTTCCCTCGGGCCCCCTCTTTCCGGTTGCACTCTCACACACAAATGGAGAGGCTTCAGTCTCAGGCCTTTAATCCATGATCAGGTTCATTACAGATACAAATCCTCGAAGATGCCCAGGGTACGAAGGAATGCCTCCAGGGGATCCAAATGGGAACACCGACGACATTGCCGGCAGTTTGAAGTGAGGCTGGCTGACTAGACTAACTTAGGGAGGGATGTCCTGCCCTTCCAGGGATGCTCCCCTATGTCGCCTCTCACGCATTGCCAACTGGGTCGACCATCTGAGCTCCGCCCCGACGTTTCCCTCTTAGCTCTGAGCCGCAGTCTAGCATCTCTTAGGTCACAGCCCCCACTCTCCTCCTCCTCCTCCTCCCGGCTTCTCACAGAGGGGGGCAAGGCGGGGGGGCTTCAGACCTGGCCATCTGGTCATTAGTAACCTGAGAAGCATGCCTAGCCATATCTGAGCTGGCTTGGGAAAATGTATCCCCCGGTTCTGGCTGTTCCTCTTCTGAATCTGAGCTGCTAACTATCTCCCTGCGCTCAGAATCAATCCTGACACTGGCTGCTCCAAAGACTCAGCAGTCAAGCCCTTGTGCACATAAGGAACAAGGGCTTGATGGAGTCCTTGGTGCAGAGAGGAGGGCTGGCTTCCACAGCTTTGTGGGCAGGCAGGGTGACCAGGGAGCTGGACAGCCGCCTGTCAGGGATGCTTTGACTTGGACTCCTGCATTGAGCAGGGGGTTGGACTTGAGGGTCTTGTAGGCCCCTTCCAACCCTACTATTCTATGATTCTATGAAGCTGGACAGCCACCTGTCAGGGATGCTTTGACTTGGGTTCCTACATTGAGCAGGGGGTTGGACTTGAGGGTCTTGTAGGCCCCTTCCAACCCTACTATTCTATGAATCTATGAAGCTGGACAGCCACCTGTCAGGGATGCTTTGACTTGGGTTCCTACATTGAGCAGGGGGTTGGACTCGATGGTCTTGCAGGCCCCTTCTAACCCTACTGTTCTATGATTCTGTGAAGCTGGACAGCCATCTATCAGGGATGCTTCGACTTGGGTTCCTGCATTGAGCAGGGGGTTGGACTCGATGGTCTTGCAGGCCCCTTCCAATACGTTTGTAATATTCCTGTCTATATTTTATATTTTACATTTCATATTTATTTTGCTATGTTTTCATTGTAATGCAATGTGAATGTGCCATACAATAAATAAATATGATTCTATGATTCTATGAAAGTTAAGGAGAATAAGGTGATCAAAAGCTACTCATCATGATGGCTGTATACTTCTGAGTGGCAGGTGCCAGAGAACATGACCAGAAGGGTGCTACTGTGCTCGTGTCTTGCTTGTGGGCATCCCATTGGTGCATCTGGTTGGCGTCTGGTCTGATGCAGCAGGGCTCTTCTTATGTTCTTATGTTCTCTTGGTTGGCCTCTCTGTGAACAGAATCATGGACTAGATAGGCCTTTGCTGTGGTCCAGCAGGGCTTGTATTATGTTTTTATGATGCACGTTGCATCATGAGCGGGTTCAGGCCACACAAGCTGGGGGGGGCAGCTCTTTCAGCTCCCCCACATACACACACCTTGGATGGAGATGGGTCTGTCCATCCCTAATGGGGGTGGGGGGATCAAGGTGGATGGGCAGGAATGTTGTTTGTTCAATTTAACAATTGGTTGTTCATTGTCAGGGTGGACACTGAGCCCATAGAATCCCAGAGTAGTTCTGATTCTGAGGAAGAGCAGTCGCTCCTGGGAGAGGAGCGCGCTCCTCTTTCCCAGGGCCAACAGCTGACGGAGATTCCTCCCACCGGCATTCCTAGCTTAGATAGCAGTCCTGGGAGTGACAGAGCGCGGGAAGCAGACTTGACGGACGTGGGTCGCCGACGCAGAGAGCGGCGCCAAATGGAGGGCGCAGAAAGGAGGCGTAGTGCCCGGTTGGCGCACAAACAACAGTTGTGCCCAGAGGATCCAAGGGAAAAGGGGAGGGACTCTCTGTAGCCCATAAGTTCAGGGTCTGCCAGTGATTCTCCTTCAAATGGGGACCAACTGTTCCAACTTAGGGCAGAGGTACTCTGCTGCTCATATCTAGTTGTTAACAGTAGAGTTGTTAAGTTGTAAAAGAGGAATAAAGCTTTGAAAAGAATCCCTTTGTCTGTGTCTGGACTTGGCTACTGGATTAGACTGAGAAAGGCCTCCAAGGAGCCCTTGACATTCATCCTCAGATATTTCTTAGTGCAACTGCAGTGGCCAAGGGTTTTATTTGATCTGCATTTCACAGGGAACTGACATGATCTGGGCTAGGGATGAGGGAGAATTTCTCCCCGAAACTTCGGGGGGCCGAGTGCCAATGCATTCGGTCCTCCGAAGGTTGTTCGGGGAGAAATTCTCCGCCCCCCCGCCCCCCCCCCAGGATGGGACTTACCTTTCACGAATGTCCCTCCCAGCGGCGGGTCCCGGCGGCGGTTCGGCAGGTCTTCGTCAGGGGCGGGGGCGGCAGCTGGTCTTTCGACTGGCTGCCGCCACCGCCATTACAAGAAAAGAAAAAACAAAACAAAACGCCCCTGTGATATTTTCGCCATAGTCTACGTAAATCTTTACGTAGACTACAGGGACCAAATAAGGAACGTGAATGGCGGCTCCCTATGGGGGCCGCCATTTGAGTACGCGCTTTTTTTTTTTTCCCCAAAGTCACCCGTAATAGGCTATGTGATGATTAACGTAGCCTATCATGGCTGACTTTGCAGATCTAGCCGTGATAGGCTACGTTAATCGTTACGTAGCCTATCACAGGGGCGGTTTTTTTTTTCTTTTGAAGTTCGCGGCCGGGGAGACGGGGCGCTTCTCCCCTGCCTGAATTTCGGCCGGGCGAGGCGGGAAGCCTCCCCCGCGGCCTGAATTTTGGCTAGGCGAGGCGGAAAGCCTCCCCCCCGGCCTGAACTTCGGGGGGAGCAGCGAAGCGCCTCCCCCCCACCGCGAAGCAAGCTGCGAGACCAGGTAAGTGACTTTTGTGCATCCCTAATCTGGGCATCCTGAATGAATGTACAGATCAGACTTCAGCTATCTTTAGATTTCGCACTTCTCTGAATTTTTCAATGCAGTTCTCAGCTCAAGGCAAAGCTGAAGAATGTGTCTAGAAAGGTGCATTCTTGGATAAAATACATTTAGAGATGCATGTTGTGAGAGAAAACATGCTCAAAAATACATATCTAAAGTGCAAGACATATGCTATGTTGGGACGCGGGAGAGGGACTTCTCTGCTGTGGCACCCTGGTTGTGGAACTCCCTCCCCTTGGAGGCCCGATGGACGCAGACATCAGTTTCATTTTGGCACCGAGTAAAAACACAGCTTTTTACCAAAGTCTTTGAGGGCTAAATGCATTCCCTAAAATAGCACACTGTTTTAACTGTTTTACTGTTTTACATTTTAAATGGTATTGTCTTGTTTGATATGTTTTTAGCTGTTTAAATTATCTATTGTTTTATACTATTTAAATTGATTTTATTTGTACGCTGCCCTAAGATCTTAATGATATAGGGTGGGATACAAATGTTTTAAATAAATAAATAAATACTTGTGACAAACCCCTGCTTCTGTTGTACCTAGAGCATCCGGTCATTTGGCATTAGGGATGCTGGAGAAAATTGAGACGGACTAAAATGAGCTCAGATTTCTAAGAATCCGACCTGCTGAATCCGCTGTGGAGTGACTCCCTAAGACCGTGCGGGGTCTGCTTCGGGTTCAGAAGATTTTTTTTTTTTACTTTCCCGAAATTTATGCATATAAATTCGTAGGAAAATACGTACATTTCTGCAGAGGAAACGTTAAATGGAATGGGGGACAATATGCTAAATGTTACGTACTAAGGTAAATTATGTAATACTTACATCATTATTTATGCCTTTTTTCCGCATGAGGAAAAAAAAATGCATCCATCTGTGAGTGGACAACAGAACAAAAGGCACCTGACCATCCGCGAAACACAGTCGGAGCGGATTTTACACACTCCATACATCCCTCCCTGAAACACCACACACACACACACAAACACACACATGGAGACACAATGTGGGAGGTCTTCTGGAGTGGCCCTCCATGATGTGTGTGGAACTGCCACTGGAAGGAAATCTCATGCAAATATCATGTGAGCACCCACAGAGACACACATGTAGGAGTGTACGAAACTCCCTTACCTTCCATCCCCTGGGGGCCTGGGGGGGGAGGTGATCTGGTTCTCCCTCCCGGAATCCTCTCTGCCCAGCTCCACTCCGCGATGAGTCCGCAGAGCCTCTGGTTGGGGCCATGCACTATGCCATTTGCATCCCTTCCCCTTCAATGATAGGCTACGTAAAGCTTTACGTAGCCTATCATGGTAAGGGAAAGGGATGCAAAAGGCATGCGCTGTGCCATTTGCATCCCTTCCCCTTCGGTGATAGGCTACGTAAAGCTTTATGTAGCCTATCATGGTAAGGGAAAGGAATGCAAATGGCATGCGCTATGCCATTTGCGTCCCTTTCCCTCACCGTGATAGGCTACGTAAGCGTCACGTAGCCTATCACCGAAGGGGAAGGGATGCAAATGGCGTCCGCTAGGCTGGACACCATTTGCGGCCAGAGACTGCCCGAGGATGGACCCGGCTGGATCCGGACCTGTCGGTGCCACCCTGCCAGGTAGGATCTGGCCAGGTTGGAGTTCGTGGGGTGGCGGGGTGGGGTGGTCCGTTCCACCACGGACTCCAGGGGGGCGGATTCTTACACTCTGCCCTCTCGGAATCCGTGGTGGAATTCTCCGCCATCCCTACACACACATGCACTAGGGTGGTGGTGGTGGGGAGAAATGGGTTTGGCTGACATGACCTAATTGGCACTTCCCAAACAATGAAGCAAACTGAAATGCAGTCATACACCGATATTCACATTTCTTAAAAAGAAATTTTACGTCGCAGTTTTCCAGGTACAAATGCTTATTAAAACGTGTATATTCAGGGAAAGTGTGAACAACAACAGAACGCGAATATTAGTGGGGAAAACGTACAAAAATGAGCAAGCAAAAAATTGAATCTTGGCTCAATTCCCATGCTAGTTCGGAAGCTAGCTTGTGTCCCCTTTCCATCCCTGAAGGGTCTTCTTCTTTTATTTCCTTTAAACAGCTCAGAGAGCCGTAATGGGAGAATAAATAAACGGGGAGGGAAAGCTGCTCTCAACTGATTGAATAATGATGAAGATAAAGAAAGATAAGCAGGGCAATTTGTGAGTTTCATTCCCCATTCTACTTAATGGTCTGCGGTTATTATCAAGAAATGGAGGCCTGAGTTAATCTTCAGACTGTCTCTTTATTTGGGAACGCAGAGAGCTATTTCAGACCAAATTACCCTTCCTTTGTGACTTATTTGAAAAGATATGAGAGATTTTACCCTCCTTCTTTTGTTGGTGTTAGTAAATTGGAGGAAGAAGGTTCTCCTTGGTTTGAAAATGTAGTGTGTGTGTGGGGGTGAGGGACCAGGGATCATAAGAATAAATAATATTTCTCTCTAGCCAAACAAATAGCCTGCATGTGTATGTATCAGAAGCCGCTCCCTCAGAAGAGGTGCAATCTATAATTCACATTAATATTTCATTGGCAAGAAGGTCAAAATCTGCATTTAAATGAAAATATATATTTAAAAAGGAGAAACCCAATATTTTGAGCCGCTGAGCCTTTTATAGCTCTAGAGAACCAAAGCTTTGAACGGACCGGGTTGCAAAATGATTCAGCGTAAAGGGGAACGTTGGTGAAACTTGTAAGGTGAAAGAACATGTCAGCGGGTTCCTTTTAATTCTAAAGTCCCCTTTTCAGCACATTGTTTTCGGGGAGTGGGAGAGTAATTTAGTAAAAGAGGAACCCAGACATCATTTGGGAATATTATCTCGAAAGATTAGGCGTTGCAAAATTAGCCTCTGCTGGGTGCAGGGAGAAGCAGAGATGAATTGGGGAGAAGGCAGATAAGTTAAAGGATTGGTGGAAACGTTGGGTTTTTGGAGTGGGAATGGGCTCTTGTAACTCTCCACTAGGAATGGAAGGACTCACCTCCATCTGTGTCGCTGGGTGCTTGCTGAACTTCCACTATCCGTCCGCCCCTGTTCGGCTCCCTGGATGAACTGTTCCCCAGACATGGGCATCCCACAAGTGCCCAGCAGCCACCCAACCCCTCAGTGAGCTGCCATTTTGTGAAAAAATGGCAGCTTGGGTCCCCCCCATAAATGTGGTGTTGTGTCAATAGCGGTCATGAAGCAGGTATAAATGGACCATTTACACCTGTAATGTCACATAAATGACCCCTTTAGGGCTGCCATTTACATAAGATTACACTTGTGAAGGAAAGCAAGCTGCCATTTTTTTTTTTTTTGCAAAATGAGGGTTTATTGAGGGTGACTGTCAGGTGCTCCTGGACTGTACAGAATCTCAGTGAATGGGGCCCCTTAAGCGTGGTGGACTGGGGTCTAAGGAGGCTGAGTGGCGGGGAGTCCACCAGACTCCACCCCCTCTCAGACTCCCATGACATCCCTACTCTCCACCTTATTTGTGGGCAGAGAAGTTGGGGGGAGGGGGACCATTTCATCCTATTTCTCCAGGGGAAGAGGAATTCTCCAACAGTTTCTTAGTGACAGCTTCTGTCTTCTCTTTGTTCTTCTGTTTCTCTGCTGCTTCAATTTCAAGAGGGCCATTTGTGCAGAGCTCCGCTATTTCCCCCCCGACATATCTTTAACCAAAAGTACAAACGCTTTGTTGTCTTTTAAATTGGCAGCTGATGGGTTCTTGCAGAGTCAGTGAGTGTAACATGCATCATAAGAACATAAGACGAGTCCTGCTGGACCAGAGCAAAGGCCTATCTAGTCCATGATTCTGTTCACAGAGAGGCCAACCAAGAGAACATAAGAACATAAGAAGAGCCCTGCTGCATCAGACCAGATGCCAACCAGATGCCCCAATGGGAAGCCCACAAGCAAGACATGAGCACAGTAGCACCCTTCTGGTCATGTTCTCTGGCACCTGCCAGTCAGAAGTATACAGCCATCATGATGAGTAGCTTTTGATCACCTTATTCTCCTTAACTTTCATAGAATCATAGAATCATATTTATTTATTGTATGGCACATTTACATCGCATTACAATGAAAACATAGAGCATAATAAATATGAAATGTAAAATATAAAATATAGACAGGAATATTACAAACATATTGGAAGGGGCCTGCAAGACCATCGAGTCCAACCCCCTGCTCAGTGCAGGAATCCAAGTCAAAGCATACCTGACAGGTGGCTGTCCAGCTTCATCTTGAATGCCTCCTGTGTGGGAGAGCCCACCACCTCCCTAGGTCATTGGTTCCATTGTCGTATTGCTCTAACAGTCAGGACATTTTTCCTGATGTTCCACCAGAATCTGGCTTCCTGGAACTTGAGCCCATTATCCCGTGTCCTGCATTCTGGGATGATCGAGAAGAGACCATGGCTTTCCTCCCTGTGACAACCTTTCAAGTACTTATTGGAGGTCTTCAAGTGGAGGCTGGACAGCCAACTGTTGGGACTAGATGGCCTCCAAGATGTCATTCCAACTCTACAGTTCTATAGTCAAGAGTTATATGATCTGACCATCACACCCCAGTTAAGACCTTGAAAGCCACATTTAGGAGCAATGGAAATGTCAGGTCTTCAAAGGCAGCCTTCATCTAATCTTCTTTTAAACTGATCACATTGGTGGCCATCACTAAATCTTCTGGTAGCAAACTATGCACTGTGTGAAGAAATACTTTCTTTTATCTGTCCCACCAGTCTCCCACCAATCAGCTTCATGGGATGACCCCTTTGGACTCCAGTATTATGCGAGAGGGAGAAAAAATGTCTCCCTTTCCACTTTCTCCACACCATGCATAATTTTATACACTTCTGTCATGGCCCCTCTTACTAAGCCACCCTTAAAGCACCTCCTCCCAACATTGTAACCTTTCCTCCCAGGGAATCTGCTCTGGCCCCTTCATCACTTTGGTGAGCTTTCAGCAATATGTCATGTATAATGTGTGTGTTGGGGGTAGGGATGCTGGAGAAATCTGAGACAGACTAAAATGAGTTCAGATTTCTAAAGATCCGACCTGTGGAATCCATTATAGACTGACCTCCCCAGTCTGTGTGGAGTTCAGACTGGTCTTGATAGAGAGGCGGCCATGAAAGTTCCATTCAGAGATTAATCTGAACCAGGGATGACCAGAGCTTAGTTAGACCCTGTGTTCAGAACTGGTCCCAAGGCATGAAAGATACTATCAGTTCAGAGGCTAGACAGGATCTATCAGCTTCAGGTTCAGCATTCAGCTTTAGGGCCAAATTCTCCTTTGCAATTTGTGCAGGCGAATATTCTCTGAAAAATCTCCACATGGGTGAATATAAGATATTTTGCAGTGGTATATGCTATCCAATATTGCAGGAGCAGTCAACATTTGATGGTATCTGACTGTTCAGTCGCAATAGCATTTAGTAGATCTTGTAGTGATTTCCCTTGCAGTAAATTAATTCCCAATAACACTGCATTGCAAAGACAATGAAAGAACAAAAGCATTAGCCCTTTAGATACCAGGAAACCAATGGATTCACATACATTAGCTAGGGATGCTAGAGACATTCAAGATAGACTAAAATGAGCTCAGATTTCTAAGAATCCGATCTGTGGAATCTGCTGTGGACTTGCCCCATCAGGCTGTGTGGAGCCTGTGGACTTCCAGTTCTTTTTTGTTTGTTTGCTTGTTTTTACTTTCCTGAAATGAATGCATATTTATTCATAGGAAAATATGTAAGTCTCAGCATGGGAGACAATACACTAAATGTTACATGCTAAGATAAGTTATGTAAATTCTTGCAAAACCTCTTGCAGAAGTATTTGCGTCATTTTCCGCATGATGGGGAAAAAAAAATCTTTCTATGAACGGATGCTGGAATGAATGACACTACACAATCCACAGAACACACACAGGGAAGATTTCACAACATCCAGACATCCCCCACTGGGGGTGGGGGGTGGGATTCAGGCAGTGATTTTTTGCTATGGAAATAGAGGTATCATAAGTGTGTGTCTATGTGCACCTTTTGAAAAATGGAAGGGTATGGGAACTGAGTTTGTTTGTTTGTTTGTTTATTACATTTCTATACCGCCCAATAGCTGAATAGCTCTCTGTGCGATTCGCAAAAATTAAAACCACAAAGCGCGGGGTAAAACAATATAAAATATGAAAGCTGAAAACCACAATATAACAGTAGAACCAGAATAAAACCTAGCAGCAGGGATGCTGGAGAAATTGAAGATGGATTAAAATGAACTCGGATTTCTAAGAATTGGAGCTGTAGAATCTACTGCGGAGCGCCCCCCTCAGGCCATGTGGAGTCTGTGGTCTTTTGGATTTTTTTTTTTTTACTTTCCCGAAATTTACGCATATATATCTGTAGGAAAATACGTATGTTTCTGCTGAGGGAACCTTGAATGGAATGGGAGACAATCCACTAATTGTTACGTACTAAGGCAAATTCTGTAAATACTTACGTAAATATTTACGTAATTATTTGCGTATTATTCTGAATGATAAAAAAATATATATATTCACATCCATCTGAGGACGGACGATGGAATGAAAGGCGCCTGACAATCCACGAAACACAGACGGAGTGGATTTTATTCAGTCTGTACATCACTACCTAGCAGCAATGCAGAAATTTAAAATACAGATTTAAAACACCGGAGCTAAAAGACTAGGAAGCTAAAATACTGAAATCCTGGGAGAATAAAAAGGTCTTCACCTGGTGCCGGAAGGAGTACAACGTAGGTGCCAGACGAACCTCTCTAGAGAGCTCCTTCCGCAGCCCTTAGAAAGAAAACCCTTTTCACCTTGTCACCAGCTCCCTTCCACCCTTGAGCAAACACAGGTTCTTTTTACCACTGAATCCACATCAAATGGTGTGGGGTGGCTCCCTCCCCTCCTGCAATGTTATGAGGGAGGAGAGAGTTCTTTGCCCCTCTTGATGGGCTCATAACCAGCCTCCCAGCTCCGGCATGTTGCCCTTTTTATGGAACCCCATTAAAGTGCTGTAAACAGCAATGTAAGTGATGCCACAGCCATTTGTTTTGATGCGTCTTAGCCTTTAATAAATCAGCAGCCGCTCCGTTAATAGGTATATGAAAGTGCGGGGTTTGTCACTGCCAGCAGCTGCTAGTAAATGAGAAAGCAGTCATCTGTGGGCTTGATTTTTATATATTTATTTACCCTGGAGGGCAGATGAAATGTTGGTTTCCACTCGTCGGATTGCCAATAAGAAGAACAACCAAAGACAAACTGTGGATCATTTTTGCTTGGTTTGCTCACCGCCAAGATGCATTCGCTCCTTTTGGGAAAACACATACAGTCTTCTCAAGTGTAACTGCAGCATCAAGCTTGTTGCTGAGGATCTAAACTAGGTGGGCACTTCTTCCCTGTGTGGCTTGGCGCTTCAGTGGAGGGCCGACCCAAGACGCTGCTCCACCTAAGGATAAAGCCAAATGGGGACCTCTCTACTTGTCCTCGTACTTGAATCTTAGTTCAACTAGGGATGTCAGAGAATTCCTCCACGGACCCCAATCCGGCCTCCGGGTGCTTTCAAAAGAGCACCCAGATTTCAAAAAGAATCCAGATTTCAAATCCGGATTTCAAAGGCCGGATTTCAAAAAGAATCCGGCCTCTGGAGTCTGTGGAGGAACGGATTGCTTACCTCCGCCTCCCTGCAAACTCCTTGCTGGCTGGATCCTCCCTGCCGCCGGCTCCAGAGCGCCAGCGATACGGCCGCCATTGCTGTATCGCTGGCTGAGGCTGACTGTCTCTGGACGCAAATGGCATCCGCTACGCCATTTGCGATGGTAAAGGTCTTCGATTAAGCTGAATGCAGCCATAAATGGCTGCATTGAGCTTAAACTAAAGACTTCGCGGCCGTAAATGGCATCTGCTACGCCATTTGCGTCTGTGGTTTTTCACACAATAGGCTAGGATTCCGGGTGGAGGGACGGATCGCCTCCTCCCAAGGGCGGATTCCTGGCTGGAACGACAGGTAGGGAATCCGCCCATCCCTAAGTCCAACACTGGTGATGGGACAGCTTCTTCCAGGATTTAAGCATGACAGGCCCCTGTATTTTTTCTGATTAATATGCACAACACACACAAAATGACAGACACTTATGCACACTCTTCTTGTATGTTGTACAACTTGTATTTTTATTTTGTAGTGGTGAGAGTGCTGGACCGGGAGCCAAGAGAACCGGGTTCTAGTCCTCACTTGGCCATGGAAGCTCCCTGGGTGATTTTGGGCCAGTCGCAGACTCTCAACCCAACCTACCGCGCAGGGTGGTTGTTGTGAGGCTAAAATGCCGCCTTGGGTTCCTTAAGGAGGAAAAAAGGTGTGATATAAATGTAATAATAAATAGATAGATAGATAGATAGATAGATAGATAGATAGATAGATAGATCCTACTTAAGCTATTTTATTGTAAAAGTTCCATAGTGTATCCGTTATGGTCTAAGATTTCTAGTTAGTGAATGGCTTTGTTTCTTTAGGGCACAATCCTAACTAGATAGGCGGCCGCCTCTGAACTCAGAGGTGACTGCCTATCCAAAGCAAGGCAGGAGAGGCACGGGGGCGGGGGAATCATTCCCTCCCCACATCTCCTGCCTTGCTGTTTTTCGCTAGACAGCCATTTTTGGCTGTCTAGCAGCAGGGGGCCTGACTGGGAGAAGAAGCTGCCGTACGACACATTGGATGTTATCGTATGCGCAGCTCCACTCTCCCCACCCTGGAAGACCCCTTTTCAGTTCCTCCGTGCTCCTCTTACGAGTGTGGAGGAGGGGGCTTCTCCACATTGCCTCTGAGGCAGTACGGACGAGGGGGGAGGTCGGTTTTCTGGGAACTGACCTCAAAGCATGGGCTCTGAGGTTGGTTCCTGGAAAACAGCATATGCTATGGCCCTCTAGACAGTGTCTAGTGGCCATAGGATTGCTTCCTTAATGATTTCGATTTATTATTATGTACATTCTTCTTCTTTCTGTTGCCTTTGTTGACCGTATTTTGAAATAAAACAAAATTCCATGGGGAAAAAAGAAAGAAAGGTATGAATCTTTCATTCTTTGGCAACCACTCCTGGAAGTATATTGGAAGGGAAATGGACACTCACCCAGCCAGTTTCAAATGGGCTCTTATATGATTTTTCCAGTGTATAAATCGATATTCACACTGGACACACCACCGTGGGGGACAGCCCTGAGTTAGTAGGGATGGCGGAGAATTTCTCCATGAATCTCGGGGAGGCCGAATGCCAACACATTCGGCCCCCCGAAATTGTTGGTGAAATTCTCCGCCCCACCCCCGGGATGGGACTTACCTCCCTCGAATGTCCCTCTCGGCGGCGGGTCCCGGCGGGAGTTCGGCGGCGGTTCGTCGGGGGTGGGGGCGGTGGCCGGTCTTCCGACCAGCTGCTGCCACCGCCATTACAAAATAAAGTAAAAAAAAAACACCCGTGATAGGCTACGTAATGATTTACGTAGCCTATCACGGCTAGATTTCCAAAGTCAGCCGTGATAGGCTATGTAAATCGTTACGTAGCCTATCACGGGTGACTTTGAAGGAAAAAAAAAAAGTGCATACGCAAATGGCAGTGCCCATGGGCACCGCCATTTGCATTCCTTATTTTGTCCTGGTAGTTTACGTAAAGATTTACGTAGACTACGGCAAAAATTAGGGCAATGCAAATAGCGTTGCCCTTATTTTCGCCATAGTCTATGTAAATCTTTATGTAGACTACCGGGACCAAATAAGGAACGCAAATGGCGGCGCCCATGGGCGCCGCCATTTGCGTACGCGCTTTTTTTTTTTCAAAGTCACCTGTGATAGGCTACGTAACGATTTACGTAGCCTATCACAGCTGACTTTGGAAATCTAGCTGTGATAGGCTACGTAAATTGTTACATAGCCTAACACGGGTTTTTTTTCCCCCCACTTTTTTATTTCGCGGCCGGGCGAGGCGGGGCGCCTCCCCCCCCAGCCTGAAGTTCGGGGGGAGAACCGAAGCGCCTCCCCCCCACTGCAAAGCAAGCTGCGGGACCAGGTAAGTGCCTTTCGTACATCCCAATGAGTTAGTAGCTGTGTTGGTGGAGCGATTTGAAAGTGGATGCATTTCTCTGCTGTTTTTATGATAGTTTTATGTAGGGATGTCAGGGATGTCGGAGAATTCCACCACGTACTGAAATGGGATCGAATTCCCTTCAGTCCATGCCATGGAATCCTTTGCAGGACGGCACCATGAAGTCCTGCAGAGCCAGCAGTCATGCGGCTCTTTTTTTTTTGTCATCCGCACAGAGTCGCGAAATTTTCGTAAATAAAAACGCAAGGTAGTATATTCCGATAATAAATACGTATTTTTTTTTTTAAAATGAATTGTGCTCACCGCCTTGTTTGTGGGTGTTCTTTTTCAACTGAAATCCTCTGTCTCCATTTACTTTCAGCCAAAACACTTCCTCTTCCCTGTAGAGGGTTCCCAAAAGAAGGCTGTCTTCAGTGGGCCTGAGCGATAAACTCTTTGTTTAAAGCCACGCTGTTTTATAGAAAGAAAAAACCTTTTAAAATGACCATGCCGGTATGGAGCCCTCCACGAGGAATTATTCCCCCCTGCTAAGCATTATATTTCCACATCCAGCGTTGTTGTTAATGTTGTGAGGCTAAAATGGAGAGGAGACTGGACTCTGTGCATGTCTACTCAGTAGGGATGGTGGAGAATTTCTCCCTGAAACTTCGGGGGGCCGAGCGCCAACGTGTTCGGCCCCCCGAACAAGTTTCGGGGAGAAATTCTCCACCACCCCCTGCCCCCCGCACCCTCCCCGGGACGGGACTTACCTTTCCCGAATGTCCCTCCCGGCGGCGGGTCTGGCTGGCGGTTCGTCGGGTCTTCGTCCGGGGCGGGAGTGGCAGCTGGTCTTTCGACCGGCTGCCGCCGCCGCCATTCCAATAATAATAATAAAAAAACGCCCCCGTGATAGGCTACGTGACGATTAACGTAGCCTATCATGGCTAGATTTGCAAAGTCAGCCATGATAGGCTACGTAAATCGTCATGTAGCCTATCACGGGTGACTTAAAAAAAAAAAAGCGCGTACGGATAATGGCGGCCCCCATAGGGAGCCGCCATTCGCGTTCCTTATTTGGTCGCTGTAGTCTACGTAAAGACATCCAGCTTTATGTGTAATTTCCACATCCAGCTCATTAGCAAACGTCCTGTTAGTTATATCACTGGGTGACTTTGGGCTGGACTCTAACCACTACACCATACTTCTGTTATGAAACTCATGAAGAAAAAGAGACAGTATAATGGAAAGTTCTTTCTGAAGCAGTCACACTTGTACTAATGCAGCATGAAGGGAAAGATCAGCATCCTTCTCATTGTTTGAATAAAAAGCACACTCTGCACATGCTCAGGGAATGGACAAAATGAGGAATGTAATGAATATTTGAAGACCCAGGGAATATGAAGAACTATATTCTTCCATTATGTGTGTGTGTGGGGAATCTCCCTCAATCCAGCTGTTCCCTGGGAACCCCCCCCCCCAATTCACCCAAGGGTCTCCTGAGATATCTAACAGGAGGTTTGATAATGAGCTGGATGTGGAAATACAAAGCTGAGCGGAGAACCAACTCTGTGCATGCCTACTCAGAAGTAAGTCTTACTGAGTTCAATGTGACTTACTCCTACACATGTCAGCACCCCACTTGCCCCCAGCTCAGCTTTGTATTTCCACATCCAGCTCATTAGCAAACCTCCTGTTAGTTATCTCACTGGGTGACTTTGGGCTGGACTCTAACCACTACACCATACTTCTGTTATGAAACTCATGAAGAAAAAGAGACAGTATAATGGAAAGTTCTTTCTGAAGCAGTCACACTCGTACAAATGTAGCATGAAGGGAAAGATCAGCAACCTTCTTTGTTTGAATAAAAAGCACACTCTGCACATGCTCAGGGAATGGACAAAATAAGGAATAAACATACCAGAGAATATGAAGAACTATATTCTTCCATTATGTGTGTGTGTGGGGGAATCTCCCTCAATCCAACTGTTCCCTGGACCCCCCTCCCCCCCAAATTCACCCAAGGGTCTTCTGAGATAACTAACAGGAGGTTTGATCATGAGCTGGATGTGGAAATACAAAACTGAGCTGGGGGCAAGTGGGGTGCTGACATGTGTAGGAGTAAGTCGCATTGAATTCAGTAAGACTTACTTCTGAGTAGACATGCACAGAGTCAGTTCTCCTCTCCATTTTAGCCTCACAACTTCAACAACAATGCTGGATGTGGAAATAGAAAGCCTAGCAGGGGGAATAATACTCGTGCAGGGCTCCAGACTGGCATGGTCATTTTAAAAGGTTTTTTCTTTCTTTAACACAGCGTTGCTTTAAACAAAGAGTGCATCGCTCAGGCACACCTAGGACAGCCTTGTTTTGGGAAGCCTCTAGGAGGAGGAAGTGTTTTGGCTGAAAATAATTACTGCACCTCAGGGCAGGGGAAAAAATACCTAAATATCTACAAAAAATAGTCTTTCTTACGGAAGGTATGCAGACTCACGGAGACGGCTGGGCACCAGAATTATGGTTGTCTGTATGGATTTATCTTCGTAATTTTCGGAGCGGAAAAAAAAGAGGAGAATTCTGGGGGCTTGTGAATGGCAGTACGGAGCACTGGCTACAAACTGCGGAAGTCAAGCGGCACGGAAGGTACACAATTCGTACATCCCTAAGGGATGTTAGAGAATTCCGCCACAGACTCCAGTTGTCAGGGTGGACACTGAGCCCATAGAATCCCAGAGTAGTTCTGATTCTGAGGAAGAGCAGTCGCTCCTGGGAGAGGAGCGCGCTCCTCTTTCCCAGGGCCTACAGCTGACAGAGATTCCTCCCACCAGCATTCCTAGCTTAGATAGCAGTCCTGGGAGTGACAGAGCGCAGGAAGCAGACTTGATGGACGCGCGTCGCTGACGCAGAGAGCGGCGCCAAATGGAGGGCGCGGAAAGGAGGCGTAGTGCCCGGTTGGCACGCAAACAACAGTTGCGCCCAGAGGATCCAAGGGAAAAGGGGAGGGACTCTCCCTAGCCCATAAGTTCAGGATCTGCCAGTGATTCCCTTTCAAATGGGGACCAACTGTTCCAACTTAGGGCAGAGGTACTCTGCTGCTCATATCTAGTTGCTAACAGTAGAGTTGTTAAGTTGTAAAGGAGGAATAAAGCTTTGAAAGGAATCCCTTTGTCTGTGTCTGGACTTGGCTACTGGATTAGACTGAGAGAGGCCTCCAAGGAGCCCTTGACACCAGTGAGGCCGGATTCATTAGGATCCGGCCCCCTGGAGTCCGTGGCAAAATGGAGCAATCCCCCCCGCCACCCTGCGGAATCCCCCCGGGATGGAGCCTACCTTTGTCGGCCATCCACTGCCCCGCAAATGGCTGCCCTGGTCTGTGGCCGCCATTTCCATTCTACTTTAGCCGTGATAGGCTACGTAAGTATTTATCTAGCCTATCATGGCTAACGCAGGGACGCCACTTGCATCCCTGCAGTAGCCGTGATAGACTACGTAAATATATACGTAGCCTATCACAGCTACCACAGGGATGCAAATGGCGTAGCGGCCGCCATTTGCGTCCCTGCGGTGGCCGTGATAGGCTCCGTATATATTTACGTAGCCTATCACAGCAAAAGGCAGGGACACAAATGGCGTAGCTGCTGCTATTTGCGTTGCTGACTTTTGTCGTGATAGGCTACGTAAATATATGCATAGCCTATCACGGCTACCACAGGGACGGAAATGGCGGCCGCTACGGCGGATGCCATTTGTGGCCGCAGTCCAGCAGCAGACAAAAGTCCAGCTGCGGGCGGCCCTGGCTGGTGGCTCTGCGGGCTCCCTGCAGAGCGGAGCTGGCCGGGGAGGATTCCAGGGGGGAGGGACAGATTGCCTCCCCCCCCCCAGCGGACGGACCCAGAGGAATGGGGTAAGTAATCCATATACCCCTAGCTTTACGTTTTATTTCAGCAAACAGTATTTTTTTCTTCCTTCTTTTAAGTAGCAGTTCTCATGAAATGCTCTATTACCGAGATATTCAGAGCTAGGGAAGAATGTGCTGATAGGTAGGTATATGACAGACTAGTGGTTAATGCAGGGAATTATAGGTTTTCAGCAGAACAAAGCAGGCATTTGCACTTATTTATTTATTTATTTATTTATTTCATTTCTATACCTCCCAATAGCCGAAGCTCTCTGGGCGGTTCACTTGGTTACAGCAGTGCAGAGACTTGAAGTGGCGAGGGCGGGTGCATCGCCCTGCAGCTGCAGAGCAAATCTTTGGCAAGAGGTGTAGGGGAGAACATAGCAAAGGCATGGAAAGCCACAGCACAAAACCCAAAAGCATGACGTGTGTTAGCAGTCTTTCAAAGCGTTATGAAAAACCAAGTTTGCTTGTAAGCAAACTGAATATATATTCTCGTAATAGCTGAACGTAGATGCAATTTAGGAAGGGACAAGGGAATGTTGCCCCATTCTGTGATTCTAACGTTTCTGCAGTTCGCTCTGCTTTGTGTTCTGAATTCTAGTTTAGTTAGGAAAATTTATTATTATTAACATTGCTTTTGGAACTGGAGTAAGCACAGTCTGCTGCAGCTTTCAGTTCAGTTCATTGGCATCACCTCCCCCTGCCCCATCCTCAGACTGCTTCTGGGCTTTAGGTGCCCTGGGAATCATAGAATCATAGAATAGTAGGGTTGGGAGGAGCCTACAAGACCATGTAGTCCAACCCCCTGGTCAGTGCAGGAGTCCAAGTCAGAGCATCCCTGACAGGTGGCTGTCCGGCCTCATCTTGAATGCCTCCAGTGTGGGACAGCCCACCACCTCCCTAGGTCATTGCTTCCATTGCCATATTGCTCTAACAGTCAGGAAGTTTCTCCAGATGTTTAGCCGGAATCTGGCTTCCTGTCACTTGAGCCCATTATTCCATGTCCTGCACTCTGGGATGATTGAGAAGAGATCCCGGCCTTCCTCTCTGGGACAACCTTTCAAGGGCTTGAAGAGCGCTATCATATCTCCTCTCAGTCTTCTCTTCTCAAGGCTAAACATGCCCAGTTCCTTCAGTCTCCCTTCATAGGGCTTTGTTTTAGGGGTGTACGAAATACTCACCCCGTTCTGATCCAGGGCATCCTTGGGGGGGAGGGGAGGCGATCCGTCCCTCCCCCCCCCGAATCCTCCCTGGCTGGCTCCGCTCCACGGCGAGTCTGCGGAGCCGCCAGCTGGGCCCATCCACTGCAGGGCTGCCGACACAAATGGCGTCCGGCGTAGCCAACGCCATTTGTGTCCCTACGCTTTTCAGTGATAGGCTACATAAATATTTACTTAGCCCATCACAGCAAAGAGCAGGGACGCAAATGGCGTTGGCTACACTGGACACCATTTGCATCTGCAGTCCAGGGCAGCGGATGGACAGCAGTGGACAGACCCGGACGGACTGGCCGGCAGCAGGTAGGGTCCATTCAGGGAGGATTTCGGGGGGTGGTGGTGGGAGGGGAATAGTCTGTGTGGATTTCACTGGAGTTTGTGGCGGATTTCTCCTCCATCCCTACTTTGTTTCCAGTCCCCTGATCATCTTTGTCACCCTCCTCTGAACCCTCTCCAGCTTGTCTGCATTCTTGTTAAAGTGCAGTGCCCAGAACCGGACACAGTATTCCAGATGAGGCCTAACCAGTGCTGAGTAGAGGTACTTCCCAGGATTTGGAAGCTATGCTTCTATTAATGCAGCCCAAAATAGCATTTGCCGTTTTTGCAGCCACATCACATTGTTGGCTCATATTCAGCTTGTGATCGACAATAATTCCAAGCTCCTTCTCGCTTGTAGTGTTGTTGAGCCCATCTTGTAACTGTGCATTTGGTTTATTTTTCCTAGGTACAGAACTCGGCATTTATTGAATGTCATTCTGTTGTTTTCTGCCCAGTGCTTCAGCCTATCAAGATCACTTTGAATTTTGTTTCTGTCTTCCAGGGTATTAGCTATCCCGCCCAATTTTGTGTCATCTGCAAATTTGATCAGCATTCCCTGCACCTCCTCCTCCAAGTCATTCATAAAAATGTTGAAGAGCACTGGGCCCAGGGCTGAGCCCTGCGGTACCCCGCTCATTACCTCTCCTCAGTTTGAGACGATCCCATTGATAAGCACTTTTTGAGTCCAATTCTGTAGGCAACTGTGGTTCCACCTGATAGTTGTTTCTTCTAGCCCACTTTTTGTTAGTTTGTTCATCAGGATATCATGGGGCACTTTGTCAAAAGCTTTGCTGAAGTCGAGGTATATTATGTCCACAGCATTCCCACAATCTGCAAGGGAAGGCCCAGCAGTGCTGATATCTGCTCACACCCATTCTGGCTCTTTCACTTAGGGCCAGCCCTACCATTATGCAGAGGGAAGCATTCACCTCAGGTGGCAGATGTTGGGAGGTGGCAACAAGATGTTGGAGGAGAGACCTATGTGCCACGCAGCCTGCTCTGTGCCTTGAAAGCACAGAGCTTTGGCTATTAGGTGGCAAAAAATGAAATAAAGATAATAAATAAGACAGATTCAACTGCCAGTCCAGTCAGCTTTTTGTACATGGAATGGGAGGGGGCACCATCTTATCCTTCACCTCAGGCAGCAAAATATTTTGGGCCGGCCCTGCTTTCACCTTCCGGCTCTCACGTTCTTTCATCCTCTCCCTTTGCAATCAACACAGTCCAGGAAACAAGGCTTCGGCTACACTACTTTATTAGTTAAGGACTAGTTTCTTCACAAAAGCAGATTGTAGGATACTCTCAGACTGCAATGAACCAGCTAATCCACACATCTACGAATATCAATAGAGGAGATGATGTGGAAGTTAGAGAAGTTGCCAGCAGCCTGGGCATGAACTTCTCAGCCAGACTTGCTTCGCAGGGACGCCCCTCCCTTAGGGTGACTCCCTCCTACATTGGCTTCCATGGGTGGTCAACCTGGTGGAGCATCTGAGCCCTGCCCATCACTTTTCCTGCTTCGCTCTGCGACAGACCCTAGCATCCCTCAAGTCACACCTCTTGCCCTCCTCCTCCTCCGAAACTTGAGTTCTAATGGGGGAGGAATGGGGGAGCTGTTCAGGCTGGGCCATCTATGTGTCAAGGTCTTGGGAAGGAAGTGTCACTGTATCTGGGCTGACTAGAACCTGATTGGGTTCTAGTATTTTGAGAGAGGGAGAAAAATGTCTCCCTATCACATCCTCCATTCATACTCCATCATCATTTTCCTGGGACTGTGAGGGACACTCACCTTTTCTGGCAGCAGCATATGTCACTTCAGTAGCTCCTTCCTGGCAGCTGCCATTTTGTTTCCCCACAGCACCCTGGATGCTGCGTTATTCTGGCCATTCTTTGGGGGATTGAAATCATGAGTGACTGACCCCAAAGAGGAAGCCCTCACTGGTGGCCACTATTTTTCTTGGGAAACCCCAGAATTATGCAACATTGGGGGCTTTGTGAGAAGCTGTGGAGAAGATCTGCAATGCCACCGTAGGCAGAAACAAAAGTGGAAAGGAAGGAAGGGAGGGAAGGAAGGAAGGAAGGAAGGAAAGAAAGAGAGACAGGAAAGAAAGGGGGGAGGACATAAAGAAAGGCAGAAAATTAATGTGAATGTTATGAACTAAACAAATTGTGATTTACACAAATGAGATCGTTAGTAGCACAAGTAAATAGAATTACAGAATGATATACTTTACACACCCCTGTTCTTCTGTCTGGGGAGACTAGAGCCCTTCTCAGTTGTTCAGTTTGGTAATAATCAGCATGTGGGAGGGATGTGGCATATTGGCGGCATGTTCTAGTCTTGATCTATATGCCCATCAAAACATCTGAAGATGAAGGCACATGAGGTGGCCACCTTGCTAAAGCTAAGTAGGTCTGGGTCTGGTCAGTGCTTGGAAGGGAGACCATCTGGGAACCGCATCTAGCCACCTTGAGTTCCACAATGGAAGACAAGTGGGGTTATAAATGTAATAAATGAATAAATCATAGCCCCAACACTTCCAGCTCTTACCACACAATGCTGTTTTGCAGCTGCATGACCAGGAGCTTTCTCCAGACATTATAATGAACACATGTATAGACTGAGGCATGGTCACCTACGTTATCTCTGAACTGAACTGAATGAAAAGGGTTTAGAAGTTCAAAACAATTATTTGTAATTTTTGAATGACTTTCTTTCTGTGATTGCCAGCAGTTCAGCAAAGGTTGAACCACACATCTGGAAAACTGCCCCTCTTGCTTGTGCGTTCTCTTAATTCAAGTTGATGATGGATTATTGCATGGGATGGGGAGCTTGGAGGGCAGCATCAAACAACTGAACATTTCTTTTCCCAGCGCACAGTAGTATTTTCAATGGAAGACTTAGCATAGCTAATTATCGGAGCAAAGTGCTCAAGATTTGTTTTCTTTTGCCTAATGAATTGCCTCCTCTGGAGTGGAATGCTAATTTAGATAAATGATCATTCCCATTATACGACCGAAGTTGTCCCCTCCCCCCACTGCCTCTCTTTGAGGGTCTACTGCAACGCTTGTCCTGAAACAGCAATGGTCATATTTGGCAAGATGATACCTGTTAACTAAACTAATTGGTTGCTGTAAGTAGGAGCATCAAATAATTTGAGTTACAGAGGAATCAAGAAGAGGGCTTTACAGTTCAACGAGTTATGCAAATGACACAAATAAAGGAAGTTGCCATCTACCTAACTTGGTCTTGTCTTAAGGCTTCCATACACGAAGTCCTAGATAAGGCACAAAGTGGATGATCCACCCGGTGGATCAGCATGGGGGCACATTACATCAAGGGTGGTGGCCATGCCCCCTGACATCAGTAAGCCCATGAAGGTCTGAGCAGGGGCCGTATTCAACCCCCACACACACACCAGAAACTGGTTCCCTACTCATAGTATGTGTGCTGATTATGCATGAGGCCCCAACCATCATCTTCTTTTTCTAAAGACCAGTATTGTGACTAGGGATGTATGGACTGTGTGAAATCCACTCTGTCTGTATTTTGCAGACTATCAGGAACCTGTTCTTCTGTCGTCATCTCACAGATGGATGCTTTTTTTTCCCGGCATGTGGACAAATATTTCTGGCAAATAATTCTGTAAGAGGTTCCGTAACAATTTACATAATTTACCTTTGTACGTAATGTTTAGAGTATTGTCCCCCATTCCATTCTACTTTTCCTTGGCAGAAACTTGTGTATTTCCCTACAAATAAATATGTGTACATTTCAGGAAATTCTCTCTCTCTCCCCCCCCCCTCCAAAAGTCCACGGACTCTGCACAGCCTGAGGAGGTTGCTCTGTGTTGGATTAGGCAGATTGGATTCTTAGAAATCCAAGTTTGTTTTAGTCCATCTCAAATTTCTCCAGCAACCTTAATTGTGAGTAGCATTCATTACCAATATTCATACAATGATTGGGCCAACCCTGATGTGCTGTGGCATTCTAATTGCTCTTTCTTTCTTTCTTTCTTTCTTTCTTTCTTTCTTTCTCTTTCTTTCTTTCTTTCTTTCGCAGTGTGTCATACACACTTGGACATTGGTCAGGTGATGGTGTGGTGGGGCTGGAGACAATAGGTTGAATCCAGATTTAGTCATACTTCGAATAGACCTGTTGAACTCAACAGGACTTAAGTGAACTGAATTCCCTTTGATTTGAGTTGGTCTATGCAAAGTATGACTCAGTCTGGATTCAACCCAATGCAAATAATTCTGTAAGAGGTTCCGTAACAATTTACATAATTTACCTTTGTACGTAATGTTTAGAGTATTGTCCCCCATTCCATTCCACTTTTCCTTGGCAGAAACTTGTGTATTTCCCTACAAATAAATATGTGTACATTTCAGGAAATTCTCTCTCTCTCCCCCCCCCCTCCAAAAGTCCACGGACTCTGCACAGCCTGAGGGGGTTGCTCTGTGTTGGATTAGGCAGATTGGATTCTTAGAAATCCAAGTTTGTTTTAGTCCATCTCAAATTTCTCCAGCAACCTTAATTGTGAGTAGCATTCATTAGCAATATTCATACAATGATTGGGCCAACCCTGATGTGCTGTGGCATTCTAATTGCTCTTTCTTTCTTTCTTTCTTTCTTTCTTTCTTTCTTTCTCTTTCTTTCTTTCTTTCGCAGTGTGTCATACACACTTGGACATTGGTCAGGTGATGGTGTGGTGGGGCTGGAGACAATAGGTTGAATCCAGATTTAGTCATACTTCGAATAGACCTGTTGAACTCAACAGGACTTAAGTGAACTGAATTCCCTTTGATTTGAGTTGGTCTATGCAAAGTATGACTCAGTCTGGATTCAACCCAATGCAAATAATTCTGTAAGAGGTTCCGTAACAATTTACATAATTTACCTTTGTACGTAATGTTTTGAGTATTGTCCCCCGTTCCATTCCACTTTTCCTTGGCAGAAACTTGTGTATTTCCCTACAAATAAATATGTGTACATTTCAGGAAATTCTCTCTCTCTTTCTCTCTCTCTCCAAAAGTCCATGGACTCTGCACAGCCTGAGGGGGTTGCTTTGTGGTGGATTAGGCAGATTGGATTCTTAGAAATCCAAGTTTGTTTTAGTCCATCTCAGATTTCTCCAGCAACCTTAATTGTGAGTAGCATTCATTACCAATATTCATACCATGATTGGGCCAACCCTGATGTGCTGTGACATTCTAATTGCTCTTTCTTTCTTTCTTTCTTTCTTTCTTTCTTTCTTTCTTTCTACTTTCGCAGTGTGTTATACACACTTGGACATTGGTCAGGTGATGGTGTGGTGGGGCTGGAGACAATAGGTTGAATCCAGATTTAGTCATACTTCGAAAAGACCTGTTGAACTCAACAGGACTTAAGTGAACTGAATTCCCTTTGATTTGAGTTGGTCTATGCGAAGTATGACACAGTCTGGATTCAAGCCAAAGCACTGAAGAGAGACTGAAGGCTGTGGTAAATTCCCCATGCACACTTTTCTGAGTCCCCACTCCTCAGTCTTTTATATAATTGTGACATGCTTGTATTAACTCCCCCCGCCCCCAGTACCTTTGGACTCATATGGATGGGCTGCAAGAATCGACTGTAGAAGTGGCAGGAATGGAGCGATACGGAATACCTTGTGTGTGAAGCTGAACAACATGCTTTAAAAGAGTGGCTTGACTAGAGCAAAAGCATGACTCACTCTGGCAAAACTCCAAGATGGATCGAATGTGTAAGCTTTTAAAAAATTCTTTAATGAGAACTGAAGCTGAAATGCTTGTACAAGTGTACCAGTTCCTGTGAGACTAAACAAAGAGGAAAGTTACATGAGAACCCAGTAATCTCTCACTGGAGAAATATGAGAAACTTATTATCAAGCTGGTTTTAAGCCTACATTGGAAACAGCAACCCAGTTGAGAGAGCGACAGAAGGGGTTACTTCTCATTTTAAAAAAAAATCCCATCTGAATCATTTTCAAAGAGCGAAGAAAGAGATCTGGGTTAAACCAAGGCTGATCTGCAGGTACTTAATGCAGAAGGAGGATGCCAGCAAAGTACTCTGGCACTCTAGCTAAAATAGGCAATTCATAACTTTATACGACAAGGGAAGTGGTTTTAAATGGAGGAGCTATAGAAAATAAATTTCTTTGGGTTGAGAGATTGATAAATTATTCCCCAGTGAGTTGTAATAAAGTGGTGCCCCCCGCCCTGACTTTCCAAGCAAAGGTTACAACAACTTTCAGGCTACAATACTTATGTGCTGGGTGCAGGGCTGCCCTCGATCACAGTATTGGAATGAACATCCAAATAGCTTTCATTTTGTCTTACTCTGTGATTGTTTGAGGCCTACAGAAGCAAAAGGAAAAATGGTCAGGCTTAGAGGCCTAGAACTTTTTTTGTTGGGAGGTGGTATCCCTGAAAGGAGTAGTTTCATTTCTCCACTTAAGTTTCTGTTGCATTTCCCCAGTTAGGTTTCATTTCTTCAGGTATGAAACAGTACTTTCAATTTTGAGGGAGAAGAGTATATAAAGAGAGGGAGAATGCCAGTAAGAGTCAGAAAGACCAGGCTGCAGCCAGAGCAAGAACAAGACAGCCAGAGCTTGAAGTGAGAGCAGAGTCTGAAGAGTGAGCAGGAAGAAGCAGCCTGGAGAGGTCTAAGGGCAGCTAGGGTAAGGGAACTTGCATTTTGCAACTTTTCTTTTAAGGTCTTTTGTATCCCTCAGCTCCATTCTGTAAATACGTTTCATTGCGATTGCTTGCTTAAATTTATCAGTAAACTGTTGTGGTTAAACCCCATGTCTAGAGTGTCAGTCACCCCACACCTACAGGCTAAACCCCATGTTACTGGGAATGGGAAGTTTAGAATAAGGAAGGTGGGACTCTTAAGGAGGCAAGAGATCCTTAAGGAGCTGTTCAGGGGGTCCGGGTCATAAGGGGAAGCTTGACATACTCCCATTTGTTTTTGTGTATATTTTTTTGTTCCTTTTACTTGTGTCTTGCTGCTGCCCACAGTGGCAGCAGAAATTGTTTTGGCAGTTTCCTCTTGGCCACCACCGTTTTCTTTTCCCAGAGTGCCCTGATGCTATTGTCATCCTGGGGTGTGCTGATGGCGGCCTCCGATTTTGGCCAGATTGCCACAGATGATGCCATGTAAAATGGCAGCTGCTATTAGGCAGGCAGCTGCCAAGAGGATTTATGGAAGGTAATTTCCTTTTTCTGCCTGGGTCTTCAGTTGTTGTCCACTGGGGTCAGGAAGGTTTTCGTTTTTTCTTCTCATGCAACCTTGTTCTCTCTTTCCCCACCCATGTTAGGGATCGCCACAACACCACAGAATACTGGGTAGGGTGCAGCCTTCTAGTGCACACATGGAAGCTTATAGGTACCCTTATTTAGGGTGCAATCCTAACTGATCCACCCTGGGTACACATAAGCCTCCAGACATGTTTCACCTCCTGTTCTGCATTTTATGTAGACAGGCATTTTTGCCCATCCAGCAGAGGCTTCGGTGAGGGGAAGGGAAGGAGGCTGGGGTGGCCAAAGGATATGTTGTATGGCTGCTGCCCTGGTCCCCCTGTCCACCCCTTGGAATGCCCACCTTTTCCCCATCTCCACGCTCCATTTTCCAAGTGCAGAGAGGTAGCCAGCCCAGTTCTCAGCATGCCAGCTACAAGGAAGAGAGGGTGGGGGTGGGGGTGGGGGTGAGGGTGGGGAGTGCAATTTCCCAGCTCCAAGGTCACAGCCCTGTTTCCAACTGCAGAGCTGGCTGGGAAACTGAACAATCCTATGACCCCCAGGTGTTGTCTAGGGGTCATAGGATTGCTCTTGGCATTTTATACCCTGTTTTTCAAAAAGCAGGCAAAAAGCCTTCATAAAACAGCTTACTATAAGCCAGTATCAATCAAACTTGAAAAGTGTAATAATTCAGAACCAAACAAAGCCTTGAGTGTCTTCATAGAATCATAGAATAGGAGGGTTGGAAAGGGCCTATAAGACCATTGAGTCCAACCCCATTGGGATGGACTTGATGATCTTTCAGGTCTATGACTAAGTTTTCAGTTTATGAATGGATGGATGGATGAGAAGTTTAGGAGATGGGGATCATGTTTGAGAGGCAATGGTGGTGGTGTGTGTGTGGGGGAATAGACTGGAACATCTTTGAGATGGCCTGAAGGAGCTAGCCATGTTGTGATCTAGTCATGCCATAATTGGGAGCAAGCATGGCATCAGTAGCTACTCCACAGTTCTTGTGGAAATGCCATGGTCATGAGGATGTAGCCATCATTGTCTCAGTATGTGGGGCAGGAATTCTTGACAAGCCAGTAAAACCCTCCTTGGAGATCACCATAACCTGCAGCCGGGATTGCATGATCTAACTCACCTCACTAGTTTCCACTCTTTGGCTTATAGTACACAGGGCTGGAATAGAAGGAGAAAGGTTCCATGGGAGGCATCGATACTGATGGAGGATACAGGGAGATGCTTGTAGATGCCGTCTTTCAAAGCTGTATTGCTCCCAGAAGTGACACTGGCAGAACCTGTTAGATTTATAGTATGGGTCCACTTTTATGGGCACAACCCCCCGCATCCCCTTGTCAGGGTTCCCCTTATGACCTGGACCACCTGAGCAACTCCTTAAGGATCTCTTGCCTCCCCACCTTCCTTCTTGTATCTTCCCCTTTCCAATAATGTGGAGTTTACACTGTAGGCATGGGTGACTGAAACTCCAGACACCTGGGGTTTAACACAACAGTTTACTGGTAAATTAAAGCAAGCAAATCACAACTAAAGGTACTTACACAATAGAGCTGAGTAATACAAAAGGCTTTAAGAGAAAATAAAAGTTGCAGAATGCAAGTTCCTTTACCTTGGCTGTCCTTAGACTTCTCCAGGCTGCTTCTTCCTGCTCCCTTTTCGGGCTCTGGTCTCCCTGACTCTGCTCCCTCACTCTCTTTATATACCCCTCCTCCCTCAAAACCGAAAGTACTGTTTCAAAAGTGAAGAAATGAAACTTAACTGGGGAAATCACACTGAAACCCAATGGGGGAAATGATACTACTCCTCTCATGGATACCCCCTCCCAACAACAACAACAACACAGGCCTCTAAGCCTGACCGTTTTTTCCCCTTGCCTCTGTAGGCCTCAAACCTTCACACCACTATTGAACCTAAGCCTATGTATGCAGAATTGAACTGAACACACATTTACTGTTTCCTCCATCTTCCTCCTCCCCTACTTTTTTATAGAAACAGTATGTGTGTGTGTGTGTGTGTGTGTGTGTGTGTTTCAGCCTCTAGAAGGGCCCCCAAGATGGTTCACAACAATAAAAATAATAAAGCCACCATGAAAACAAACAGAAAAACAAGTAACACCAGGCCACCAGTTAAGACCACAGTTAAAGCTTGGCAAAATAAAAATGCTTTGACTCCCCCCACCCTAAACAGCAACAAAGGGGGCAGTAAACCTCTTTTGGTAGGAAGTTTCACAACAGGGGTGCCACAACTGGGGAGGCCCTGTCTGGTGTTACTGTTGGCCACACCTCCCTCAGTTGCGGAATACAGAGCAGGGCCTCCAGTAATGGACAGGTTCATGTGGGAGGAGATATCCTGCTCCCAAGCCATTGAGGGCTTTATAGCCAGTAACCATCACCCTGAATTGGCCGCAGAAATCTTGAACCATACAGATTGCAAACTCATTAATGCAGCCACCTGTTTTCTTGCTCCTATCCTAAAAGTTCTGTGCATATTGATGATGCTGTATTAATGCATTAATTTAGGCTGCAATCTTATACATGCTTACCTTGTTATATTGTTATTTTAATGTTTTTATACTTTATATTGTTTTACTGTGTGCTTTTTGGATTTAATTTTTGTGAACCACTCAGAGAGCTTCGGCTCTTGGGCAGTATAGAAATAAGATAAATACCTGGGAGTAAGCCTCATTGAACTCAATAGGACTTACTTCTGAGTAGGCATCCATAGGATTGCACTGTTAGGCTGCAATCCTATAGACCTTTACAATGAGGAAGTCTCATACAGCTCACAAGGACTGACTTGAATGTTAGGATTGCACTGATAATTATTTCAATGTAAGATCCTTGGCTTTGCCTTGCTTTTACTCTTAAGGTGCTGTATACATAAATGGTGGCATAGGACATCCTCATCAGGAAGTTTGATAATAGCCATTTGATTGACACAGCCAGTCCTTAGACCTCTGTGGAACATAAGCCTCTCCTCCTCTCCTCCTGAAACCAGCCTTAGCCTAAAGGCCAAAACAAGAAAGGAGCAGTCATCCATTGGAAAATGAAGTCAGGCTAATTCAGCTGTGCACTGTGGAGAATGGAGAGGCCAGCTTCAAGGCATCCTTAGGGTGGGGAAGGCATCGGGTCATGTTTGTTTGGATGCTGACCTACGGGAATATCTCTTCCCCACTTCCCACTAACACTCACAGCACAAGGCATCTGTGCACCATTCCTGACTTTATGAAGAAAGTGAAGGGAATGCCTCACCCGGGAGGGCTGTATCACTCCTCCAAATAACACATCTGAAGAACATAAGAAGAGCAATGCTGGATCAGACCAAGGGTCCATCTGGTCCAGCAGTCTGTTCACACAGTGGCCAACCAGCTGTCAACCAGGAAACCACAAGCAGGACACAAGCACAACTGCACCCTCCCACCCATGTTCCCCAGCAATGGGTGTATATAGGCATACTGCCTCTGGTACTGGAGGTAGCATCTAGCCATCCAGACTAGTAGCTATTGATAGCCTTCTTCTCTAGGAATTTGTCTAACCCCCTTTTAAAGCCATCCAAATTGATGGCCATTACTACATCTTGTTCCCAAGGGATTTCCACACTGGTACATTTTCAGCTAGAAAATCTGCATTCCTTATTTATTGTCTATGATTCAAATATAGCCTAAATGAGTTTTATTACCCTGGCCTGTTCTTCTTCCATTACCTAAAAGGTAGTCTGGCCTTTTAATGGCCTTCTGTTCCAGCACAGAGAAGATTTGCTTTTAAGAGCTTTTGTTCCCTCATTCAAATGATCTTTAATAGATGTTTTACTTGTAGGTAATGTTTCACATGCATGCACTTTGGGGGGATGCTTTTGGGGGGTGATAGTGGTCATGAAGGACATTATCCCAGATTAGATAGTGTCTGTGTTTAGTGATTGGGGGATCCTGAGGCGGCCATACATATGATTACATCAAAATCCTTTTGTATTATTAAAAGCCAGGGAAATTTGATATGCAAGAACTGAAGCTTTTCCAGGATCCATCGATGGGCCTCATTTTTGAATTTGTCTTTCTAACCGTTGAATATAATGTAGTCCCATTCACATGTTAATTGTGCAAAGGGGGTTTCACAAGATTAAGGGAATCAGGGCTCTGCCCCTGACCTGATGGTGCAGGTTTTCCCTGCATCTGTTGTCCATGCACTGAGTATGGACATCTGCAGTGTGAGAGCAAATGTGCATAGATCTTCACTGCAATGTAGAAGCACATAAGAACATAATGAGAGCCCCGCTGGATCAGACCAAGGGTCCATCTAGTCCAGCATTCTGTTCACACAGTGGCCAACCAGCTGCCCACAGGAAACCCACAAGCAGGACAGGAGTGCAACAGTGTCCTCAACCCAAGGCATAGCCTGGTGACAGAGATCAGCATCGTGGATCCCCTGCCAAGGCCCACCTTCGGGGGGGGGGGGCTGTCCTAGAGACTCCTGGCCCCACAATTCCTCCTCCTTGTAGTCACTCCCTGTTCACCTCTCCAAGCAGGAGAGCAGCAGCAGAGTGAGAAAATGGGTCAGTAACTTCTGCTCACCTTGTACTCTCTCGACCTCCAGTTGGGCGGAGTGGGCCTAAAGGGGAAGCAGTGACAATGGTGACGAGGAGGGCCCATTCAAAGAGGGGCCCACTGATGCATTCCACTCTCCTGAGTGTGACCGCACCCTCCTGCCCATGTTCCCCAGCAACTGGTGCAAATGGGCATACTGCCTCTGAGACTGGAGGCAGCACATAGCCATCAGGACTTATAACCATTGAAAGCCTCCTCCTCCAGGAATTTGTCTGACCCCCTTTTACGGCACAAAAAGAGAGAAGCTGTGGTGCTTCTTAAAAAATGATTGTTTAATAAGCTCTTCTTAAGTAAGCTCAGCGTTTTCTGAGATAATCCTTCTTCAGGCGTTGCAGTCAAACACGAATGATTGAAATGCGTGGAAAAAAATACAATTAAAAACTCCACAATGTTATCTTTTTTAGGTGTCCCTGCAGAGCACTGCACTCTCAAGGTAACATGCCTAGTCTGACTACCAAGTCGATACCCACTCTCTTTTTGGGCCTTCACTGTGGTGCTGTTTTGCTTGTTTTTTCTTCTTCTCCTTAACCCCCTTTTAAGCCACCCACTGGCTATCACTGTTTTTTGTGGTAGCAAATTCCATAGTTCAACTCTGAGTTGTATGAAGATGTCCTTCCTTTGATCTGTCCTAAATCTCCCACCCATCAGCTTCATGGGATGACCCTGTTGGGTTCTAGTACTGTGAGAGAGGAAGAAAAATGTCCCTCTCTCCACATTCTCCACACCAGGCATCATTCTGTACACCAATATCTATAGGAATCAATAGAAATAGCTGTATGACTGGAGACCAGAATAACAAACAAAAGAAGACAGCTACACTGATTATGTTTCCAAAGCATTTCAGCATCAGTCTTTATCAAGGGGATTATAAATGCAAAGCTATGAAACCAAAGAGGGGTTTAAACGTAGAAGTTACCTATTTGACGTTATTCACACAAGGCACGTGAGAGAGCACTTTCAACTAGGGATGTCATTGTCAGAGAATTCCGCCACGGATCTCAGTGAGGCTGAATGCCAGTGCATTTGGCCCCCCGACATCCATGGCTGAACAAAGCCCCCCACCCCACCCCGCAAAAGGCGCGCAAAACAGAGCACTTACCTGGTGCCATTCGCACTGCTTTGCGAATGGCGTCTGCGGCCGCCATTCACTTCCCCATTTTTGCCATGATAGGCTACGTAAATACTTACATAGCCTATCACAGCTAATGCAGGGACACCATTTGCGTCCCTGCAGAGGCCGAGATAGGCTACATAAGTATTCACGTAGCCTATCACGGCGAAAGACAGGGGCGCAAATGACGGCCGCTATGCCATTTGCGCCCCTGTTTTTTTGCTGTGTTAGGCTACGTAAATATTTACATAGCCTATCACCTTAAAAAAGCAGTAACGCAAATGGCGGCCGCCGTAGCTGCCGCCATTTGTGTCCGCAGGCTCCGCACACCTGCGACTGCACCCGGCCGGCGGCTCCACGGAGTTGCCACAGAGCTGGCCGGGTTAGGATTTCAGAGGGAGGTGTGGAGCTCCTCCCCCCACCGCGAATCACCCCCTTCGAAAAGGTAAGTGACTTTTGCACATCCCTACTTTCTACTAACCACAGTGAGATTTTGAGATTTACGGATAAACAGGAAGGAACACAACAGAAAGGTGAGAGTAGACAAGTATGTAGTTTGACTTATAACAAAACTAGCATGTCCTGAAATATTGGCACATTTGGGGAGGTATATGTATTTTTCAGAAGAAAACTAGTTTTTGCCTATAAAAGAAACAATAATGTCAGGTCCATACTGGTCCACAGCTTTCTTCTCCCCCCCCCCCACAACCCAATGATCCCCCAGATGTGTTGGAGTCCTTTGATGGAGAGAAGGGGAACAATACCTAGAACCTGATGAGGCACTACTCCACCTAAAAGTATCCACCTAAATGCCTCCCCCCAGTGGGCATTGCATATACTGTAACTTGTAAGATGTTGTCCTTCATGGATCTCAATAGTCAATGGGAGTATTTCATACGAAGTTTTACTACCTGTGCCGGCCAAGGTGTGATTTATCATTGTTAGATGCCCGTGCAATTTGATCTACCTAGGAATAACAACTCGCAAATTGAAGATAAGAATTGGAGAATATTTTAACAACAGAGAGAGAGAGAGAAGCTGAACTAGGGATGCTGGAGAAATTCGAGACCAACTAAAATGAGCTCTGGTTTCTAAGAATCCAGCCTGTGGAATCCGCTGCGGACAGACCTCCTCAGGCTGCACACAGTCCGTGGACTTCCAGATCCCTTTTTTCCCTTCACTTTCCTGAAATTTATGCATATTTATTCATAGGAAAATATGCACATTTCTCCTGAGACTGGTACAGATATGTGGGGAAAAGTTGCATGGAATGGGGGGGCAATACACTAAGGGAGCAATCCTATGGCTGCTAGACAGCATCTAGATGGCCATAGGATATGGTGTTTTCCAGGAAACAGCCTCAGAGCCTGCACTCCAAAGTCAGTTCCTGGAAAACTGACCTGACCCCCCCGCAATTCTGCGCTGCCTCCAAGGCAGCGCAGAGAAGCCCCCTCCTCCACTGCGCTTGGAAGAGGAGCACGGAGTGGCTGAAAAGGGGCATGGCTGGGGGGTGTTCTGGGGCAGGGAGAGCGGAACTGCGTGTATGACACATCCTATGTGTGGTACAGCAGCCTCCTCTCCTGCTCGCCTCCCCCCCCCCCGCGACTAGACAGCCACAATCAGCTGTCAATCAGAAAAAGCAGGGGAGGAGAGATGCGGAGGGAATGATCCCCCCCATGCTTCTCCTGCCTTGCTCTGGATACGTGGTCGCCTCTGAGTTCAGAGGCAGCCGCCTATCTAGTTAGGATTGCACCCTAAATGTTACGTACTAAGGTAAATTATGTGAATTGTCGCGAACACTCTTCCAGAATTATTTGTGTATTTTTCTGCACAATGAAAAAAAAAAGAAAAAGAATCCCTCTGTGAATGGATGAATGGAACAAAAGGAGTTTGACAATCTGTGAAATACAAATGGAGCAGATTTTACACACTCTGTACATCTCTAAGCGGAAGCCTTAGTTAAACATCTACAACATGGACATAGTGCAGGGGATATTTTATTTTGGCCTATAGAGCAGATTGCCTCAGAGATGAGGAAAGAGCTTCTGAGGAAGAAACTACTTAGAATGGAAGCAATAAGGATCTTGAGGTTTGGCACCGTAACCCCCACAGGATTAACACGATAATATTGATTACATCTCTCTCTTGGAATAGACTGTGCTATGTACTTATGCATATTTGCACTTTAAGACTCTTGAAACAACAAGTACAGTCACAATTGTCTAAGTTATAATGGTCATTCCAAAATGGAAATTATAAACCTTGAGACTGATTTTCGTGTAATCCAAAGGGCAGTGAGTCTTAGCAGGATTCCCATCATTGTCAAGGACAGTGAGTTTTTGCAGGATTTCTATCACTCTACTTTTAAGAGTTGAAAAAAGGAATACAATCAAGCCCAATTCAATCAAGTTAGGATCAGGTGAGTAACAAACACTCTACATATGCCCTGAGCTACTGAATACCTTTTAGTTTTCTTTGGTTAAGGAGTGGCAAGGGAATCCTCCAAGAAAGTCTCCAAGAATTTTAAGTAAGTCCATAAAAATTCTTCTGTTTGATTCCCATTGGGTATTCAGATGATATGGAAACTATACAGTCATGTACAGAAAATCTCATTGTTATTTCTAATCTGATTGGTATGTTTTGTAGTTTTTAACTAGTGAACTTGCAGTATCTGGAGATTTTGCTGAGAAAATATATAAAACTGCATTTTAAATGCTTTATGTTCATGTTTTTGATCATACTTTTGAATGGTCTGATTATAAAATTCATGGGTCTACATACACAGAATTTGAACTTTACTTTTAGGTTAGTCTAGCATGTTTTAAAAGTTTTTAACTAGTTCATAACATTTGCTATGAACACGTGAAGTTGTATATTAAGTGCTTTGGTGTACATCTTATATTTACCATATACTTTATCTCTTATATTCCCTGGTTCCCTTGATAATGACTTAAGTTGAAGGGCGTTTAGAACATAACCAGTGTAAGCTATCTTCTTCTTTGATTCTGATAAATTTGTACACCTCTCTCATGTCTCCCCTTACCTTCCTTTTCTCTAAGCCAAACCATCCCATCTGCTGTAATCTTCCTTCATAGGGGAGGTGCTATAGTCCCTTGATCATTTTAGTTGCCCTTCATGGGTGTTCCTACTCACCTAGAAGCCTCCACAGGTAGTGGTCTGTGTGTGTACTGGGGCTTCCCCAGTACAGAGGTACATGCTCAACAGGCAGATGTTTGGGGATGGGGAAGCCACATGGCATTGGGAACAGTAGCAGGGCCTCACTTTTCCTTAATTGCATGGTGCAGCACTCATGTGGTTAATGCCTGAAAACAGCTTATATGTTCTAACAAATAAAATATTATGCATTTGTTTAAGGGGAGATACTGATTCTGCAATGGGGGTGTTTACAGAAGATGCTTATAGCCATTTGTTAGAACATGCTGGCGTGGGTGGGTGGGTCAGAGCTGTAGGTTCAGAGAAGTCTACATGGGTCTGGCTTCTGCATGGATATTCTAAGATCTTCAACTTAATCTTGGCAGAGGGGCGGATTAATCCTATGCCCCTGGTGGGGTGGAGAGGTCTGCCCCAGGACCACCTCCACTACTGGAGACCTGCTAGCTCACAGCAGCCAGTCCAGGGGGTGCAACAGCTTCTTTGCCCTTCCTGTCCCAGTGCTTCATCTTTTTCTCCCTCCCATTGGGTGAGAAATTACCTATGTTGGTTAAAGGCGAGCATAGTTTTGGGACCCAGTCTGGGAATGTGCTGGGAGAGCAAGGGGGCTTTGGATCTGCTGTTGGCTGGTGGATACTGACTGGTTGACCTTGGCCCATTCACTGTCTCAGTCAAGCCTACCTAACAGAGATCATGTGCCAGCCCAAACCCATCTTCCAATCTCAAAGCCCAGAACACTGGCAAATAGTATGCCAGCAGATGGCATCATCGTTTTTGCTGTGAAAATTGTACTAGAGTAGTCCTCCCCCCCACATTCCTACTCCACTACTCTAGCTGGGACCATTGTAGAAAGAGGAAAGAAACCCTTATTACATGCACACGCACATGCACGAAGCAAGGGAAGGAAAACTAAAGCTGAATGTAGTTAGACATATACCTTGGACTTCAGGAGAGCTAGTTTTAATAAGCCCAGAGCATTGAAAGTTAGGATTCCATAGCAGGGAAATCTAACAGGAAGAGTTCAAGACAGATGGGAGTTCCTGAAAATGGAGATACTAAAGGCATGATCAGAAACAATTCCAATGAGTGTGCAGCGGGTGGGGGAATGGAGGACAGCAGAAGAAGCCAATCTGGTTCCAAAAAAAGTCTGCCAGAAAAGCCAAAAGTGAAAGGGTACACAAGAAGGATGTTTAATTTAATGAAAACAATTCCAATGTGTTTCTTGCATTCCTTCTGTGGTTCCCCTTTTGTTTGTTCAACACAAAAAGCTTAGTGGTGATCTAAAGACCAAGAAGGCAATAATATAGGAGGTGGAAGGAGGACAGGTCACTAAGGAAGTGTACAGGCAGATAGCCCTGAATTGCAGGGGTGGTGTCTGCAAGGCTTAGAATGAGCTCAGGTTAGCGAGGGATGCAAAGAAATGTAATAAATGTTGTTGTTAAATAACAAAAAGGGCTGCTTCGGATATGTTCAAAGTAAAATGAGGACAAAAGTAATGGTAGAGCAGGTGCTCAGCGAAGGTGACAAAATTCTGACAGGTGACAAAGAAAAGGTGGAACAGCTCACCTCTTATTTTGGCTCAATCTTCTCCCGAAAGGGGATTTGTGTTCCATCTGGCTTATGGGACAAATAGGCTGAAGAGGTAGGTGTTGTTCAGTCGTTCAGTCGTGTCCGACTCTTCGTGACCCCATGGACCATAGCACGCCAGGCCTTCCTGTCCTGCGCTCTCTCCCGGAGTGTGCTCAAGTCCATATTCATTGCATCGGTGATGCTATCTAGCCATCTCATCCTCTGCCGTCCCCTTCTCCTTTTGCCTTCAGTCTTTCCCAGCATCAGGGTCTTTTACCCCAGTACTGCTTTTCCCACCCTTTTGTTGACTATGAGTGCTACTCCATTTCTTCTAAGGGATTCTTGCCCACAATAGTAGATATGATGGTCACCTGAATTAAATTTGCCCATGCCTGTCCATTTTAGTTCGCTGATTCCCAAGATGTCGATGTTCAATCTTGCCATCTCATGTTTGACCACCTCCAGCTTACCTTGATTCATTGATCTGACATTCCAGGTTCCTAAACAATATTGTTCTTTACAGCATCGGATTTTCTTTTCACCACCAGACACATCCACAGCTGAGTGTCCTTTCAGCTTTGGCCCAGCCGCTTCACTCTTTCTGGCGCTACTTGGAAATACCCTCTGCTCTTCCCCAGTAGTATATTGGACACCTTCCGACCTGAGGGGCTCATCTTCCGGTGTCATCTCTTTTAGCCTTGTGTTACGTTCCATGGGGTTTTCTTGGCAAGAATACTGGAGTGGGTTGCCATTTCCTTCTCCAGTGGACCACATTTTGTCAGAACTCTCTGCCATGACCTGTCCATCTTGGGTGGCCCTGCACGGCATAGCTTACGGCTTCACTGAGTTACACAAGCCCCTTCACCACAACAAGGCAGTGATCCATGAAGGAGGGTAGAAGTATAGCCTGAGGTTAAGCAAGGACAGGGAATATCCAAGCACCTTGAATGAGTCCTCTGGTCCAGATGAATTGCATCCCAGGATGTCGAAAGAGCTAGTAGATGGTATTTTGGAACCTCTATTACCTTTGAGAAATCCTGGAGAATGGGTGATGTAACTGGAGGCCTGGAAATGTAGTCCCTATCTTCAACAAGGAAGATCTGGAGAACAAGTCCTGCCAGACTAATCTTGTTTTCAGTCAGGTAACTTCCTTAGTAGATCATAGAAAGGCTGTGGACATAATATATCTTGATTTCAGCAAGACATGTGCCAAGGAGACTCATGATATTTTGATTAGCAAGCTAGTTAAGTGTGGGCTGGATGGCAGTACCACTAGGTGGGTCCACAGCTGGCTGGAGAACTATAGTCAAAGCGTGTTCATCAATAGTGGGTCATCAGGCTCTAAGGAGGTATCACGTGGGGCATTGCAGGCTTCATCTTGGGCCATGTACTCTTCAACGTTTTTATTAATGACATGAAGAGGTGGAGGGAATGCTTATCAGATCTGCAGATGACACAAAATTAGGTGGGATAGTTCATAGCTTAGGAGACAAAAACAAAACTGAAAATGATATTGATAAGTTAGGAAACTGGGCAGAAAATCACAGAATGAAATTTGACTGAGACATGTGTAGGGATGGCACTGGCATCTGGTTGGGGCTCAAAGCTCGGTGGATTGCCGCCAGCTCATGGACCCCTATGCCTGCCTGATTTGGTGCACTCTGAGTATGGCAAGCTTGCAGTTTTTTGTGGCCCATCAAGCCCTTATGGTCTCCATCCTCACAAGAGTCCTGTGCTGCCAGCCAACCCTTCATTTTCTCCTTGCAAGGAGGACAGAATGAGGGGTTGGCGGGCGGTGTTGGGGACTCCAGTTGTTGCCATTTTGTGCAAAATGGCAGCCACCGGGGTGATTGGATGCCTCGCACCATTTGCTGAGCACCTGCAGACTATCTGGTGGCAAACAGTGGGGGGTCCGGTAAGCAGCAGGGGGTTCACCCATCCCTAGACATGTGCAAAGTTCTTCATTTAGGAGAGATACATCAAAAGCGCATCTCAATTAACATTCTACCAGAAGAAGAACTTCTCAAGGAAGCCATGCTTGATTTGTACTATGCTAGAGCATATCAAACTGAGCAAATTTGTCTTTTCAAGCAAGCAGTTGTAAACTTTTGTGGCTCTTAACTACCCTGGGCATATTTTATGGAAAGGCAGGGTATACACATAGCAAAATAAACAAAGTAAATAATTTTCAGCAATTATCACTGAAGACCATTCTTGTTCCAGCATCCAGTACTCAATTGAGAGGATAGCTTCTCCAGTTGACTCATATTAAGGCAAGAGCGGCTGGGTTGGAAGGATTTATTCTCACTGCATGGCTGAGAACCACTTAGGAAGAGGGTTGGGTACAAATACATTAGATTATGGTTAAGCAGCTTATGGACGTAAGAACACATTAGAACTTTATAGTGCTCTATAAATTACAGAGTTTGCAGCATGCACTTCTGCAAAGGGAGATAATTACATTCATTAATCTACTCCTAAGAGCACATAATATTGCCTTCCAAATAGTGCATGTGTTCAGTTTGTTCTTGGGTTGATCAGCTGGGAGCAAACTGTATAAAGAAAAGAAGAAAAAATCTCTCCTTTCCTACTCTCTCTTATGGCTTTAAAATAACAGTGATTGTTTTATTTGCAGAAGCATAGGCTTGGATGGGAGCTCATGAGTCCCTGAACTACTCTGGGGCAATCCTTGGCATGAATAAGATTCCAGTGTGCTGCAAAGCAAAAGGTCACAAGGGGGCCCAGATTCAAGATCCCCAGTTACAGATGGTCCAAATAAAGCAGGGGTGAGGAACCTCCAGGCCGCAAACCAAATTTGGACCTCCGGGTCTCTCAACTCAGACCCCAGCCACACCCCCTGCTCTGTTTCCCAACAAAAAGACTCATGGAGGGAACTCGGCACAAGCTGGGGAAGGAGAATCCCTGGATGTAAATGTTTTCCCCCAGTTGTGTACTGAATAAAGCTAAACGTCACATGTGACTGGGGATGTACGGAGCTTGCAAAAAACATTCTGTATGCGTTTTGCAGACTGTCAGGTTCTTTTTGTTTCATCATCTGCTTGTTGATGGAAGCAGATTTTTCCCAATTTCCTGAATCTGTGCAAACTTGCACTTCTGCAAATGCACAAATCCCCCCCAAAATGTGCTCCCCCATGTGCATTTTCATGCTTTAGCCTATGGGGGAAATGCACAGCTTCAGCCAGTGGGTTTTTTTAAACACATTTTTCTATGACAAAATTTGCATAGAATTCTGGATTTATTTTTTTTAAACCATTTGCAAGTCTGTGGAATCCTTGCAACTCAGGAAAAGCTGGTCTGCTGTGGAAGTCCCAGGTCAGATTGATAGAAATCCAAATGCATTTGATTCCATTGTGGATTTCTCTGACATCCCTGTGTTTGACTCCATCCAGGTTTAGGTCTGGCCATACTCATTGCTGGAATGCAGACCTTGGCAGGGTTTGACCAAGGTGATGTGGACCTTGAGAGGAAAAAAGGAATTAAGACAGATTCTGTGACTGATGACTAGGGATGGCGCAGAGACCCGATTTCATCTGGGAACCTGGCAGAATCCAGTCCCCGCCCACCCCTGAGCCCTGCTCACCGAGCCCCTGCTCGCCCCCTGCCTGTCCTGGGAGAGTGGCCGCACTCACTCCGGTGGCCTTGTGGAGCTCTGCGGTCTCCATTTTTTTGAAAAATAAAATTGTGATTGCAAATATTCATATTTGTAAAAAAGTACATATTCATACATATGCAAACATGCACATTTGTGAAAATGTGCATTTTTGCAAATACGCGAATGAGCAAAAATGTGCATTTTTGCGCATATGCAAGTGTGCACATCTTTGCAGTTGCCATTTTATTTTTTAGGCAATGGTGACTGCAGGGATCGATGAGGCCACCAGGATGACCGTGGGCTGCTCGCCGAGCCTGGGAGGGGCTCGAGTGCAGTCTGGAGACCGATGAGCGGGGGCAGGGGCTCGGCGGGTGCCCGGAGAACCTGGACAGGGGTGGGTCTGCACATCCCTACCAATGACTGCCCACCATACCATGTTGTTGACCAAATCTCATGGGAAGGGCAGCCAGGAGTCAGGAGCTGCTGGGGCTCAAACTGGGAACTGCCCCATGTTGGGGACCCACAGAACTTCCAGCCGAGTGTTGCCCCAGGATTCCCCAAAAGGAAGTGGGTATCCTTGGGTATCCAAAAGGAATCCTCCCCAACCCCAAAAGGCAGTTTGACACAGTCTTTCACAAACAAGCACCCACCTTATATTTCCATAATGTCTCCTCTGGCCCAACAGTAGTAACTCACATCCTGCGCTCCAAACAACTTACATGGTACTGTCAAGGGATCTCCCTTCCAGGTATCATCTTTAGCCTTGTAATAGCCTCCTACTTAACCAGGCCTGATATCCTTCCTGCTGGTTAAGTAAATGTTGAAAACATAGATTACGCATTAAGGATATTGGCAGTGCATCGTAAGGTCTATCAGAGAACATTGAATTCAATCTAGTTTGGGGATAAATCTAATGTTTATTCCTCTGCTCACACCATAATCATTTCTTTATTGACCTTCTGAATGTCTGCATGGTGTTCTATAAACAGCCAAAGGCCGAGGAGGTTCCAATGCCCAACCCGATGGAACCAATAAGTGTAGAGACATAATTAAATAGAAAATGTTTGCCTTCAGTGTTGAGCTAATGCTGCAGATTTGGCACTGAATGAGTATCTCGTCTGGACTAGTGCAATGCATTATACGTGGTGGGGCTGCCTTTGAAAACAGTCTGGAAACTTCAGCTGGTCCAGAACAGGGCAGCAAGATTGTTGACAGGGACTGGCCAGTGAGCTCATATTACGCCAGTACTCTTCCAGCTGTACTGGCTGCCAGCCCATATCCGGGCCCAATTCAAAGTGCTGGTATTAACATTCAAAGCCCTTAACGGCTTGGGGCCAGGTTATCTGAAGGATCGCCTCCTCCCATATGTGCCTGCCTGGACCTTAAGATCATCCTCAGCAGCCCTTCTCCGTGAACCCCTGCCAAAGGAAGTGAGGTGGTTGGCTACTAGGAGGAGGGCCTTTTCTGCTGTGGCCCCCCAGCTGTGGAATGAGCTCCCTAGTGAGGTTCGCCTGGCACGTATGTTGTATTCCTTCCAGCGCCAAATAAAGACCTTTCTATTTTCCCAGGCATTTTAGCATTTTAGCTTTCTAGACTTTTAGCTTTGCTGTTTTAAATCGGTTATTTTAAGTCCCTGCATTGCTGCTAGGGTTTATTCTGGTTTTATTCTGGTTGTATTGTTATACTGTGGTTTTAATGTTTTATAGATTTTATATTGTTTTATTGTGTGCTCTTTGGTTTTAATTTTTGTGAACCGCCCAGAGAGCTTCGGCTTTTGGGCGGTACAGAAGTGAAATGAATAAGTCAATAATTTATATTTATAAATACTTTATATTTATAAATAAATATAAAATATCCAGTATCAATAGCAACCTTCCAAGCCCTTGCCTAGGTTCTGGGTTTTGCTATGAGGGTCCCCATTATACAGTGGTGTATTGGTAAACTTCGTAGTGCAGATGCTCATCATGACAGCCCCCAGAACCATTTCCCAAGAATTTGTAGTTATGTCCTGGGAGGGGAGGGAGGGAGAAAGAGAGGAGGACATCCTGCTTTTATGTTATTTATGGCTGAAGGAGCTAATACTCTGGTTAAAACTGCATCATAAAACAGACTCCAAAACAAACCACTAATAAAATTGCACAATTAACTTTATGGGGTATGACCAAAGTTACCTAGGAGTAAGCTCTGTTGAACTCAGCAGTGGTTCCTTGTAACTGCATCAGTGCAACTTGTAAAATACATTGAGCTTTAGATCTCCAGCCAGTTGAACTGCAATCTTTAGCTTATAAATAGAAATGCAAACAAACTTGCAAAGAAGTGTTACCACTTAAATTGCTTAGCGTGTGAAATAGGAATTCTATCAAATGAAAGGAAATAGGTGTCCAGCCTCTGCTTGGTTATTTTCTTCGTTCTCTGGCTTCTTCTATGCTAATCTGTCACACGCAATACTAAAACTTGACAGCCTCATGATCCGCACCTTCACTTGCTGGAGCAAGGAAAAGGAGAGAGCAATCCTGTGGGGATCGATGATCGCCTCCGAACCCAGGGGCGACCCCCTATCCACTGCAGGGTGGGAGGAGTGGTGAGGGGTCCATCTCCTCCACCCTCCTGCTGCCCTGCATTCACGGCTAGACAGCTGATTTGGGCTGTCTAGATGTGGGAGCATGGGGTGGGGAGGCCAGATGACACATAGGAAGTGTCGTACCCATTCTTCTGGCCTCCCTGCCCCAGCCTGCTCCCAGGAATGTCCTGTTTCCCCCATTCCATGCTGCTCTTCTGAGTGTAGAGCAGGGGGCTATGCTGTATTGCTTACTAGGCGGCATGGGAGGGGGCGCAGGTCGGTTCTCCAAAGAAGAAGAACTGTGGGCTCCAAAGTCAGTTCCTGGGAACCAACCAATGCTATGGCCCTCTAGCAGCTTACCAGCAGACATAGGATTGCACCCTTAGTCAATTGCCCTGGAGCTGCAACAGTTGACACCATCTCTTGAAAAACATCCCGTAGGGATGTACGAAACTCACTTACCTTTGCTCCGTCCCTCCCTGCGGAATCCTCAATGGGGGGGGGAGGCGATCTGGTCCTCCCCCCGGAATCTTCAACGGCCGGCTCTGCGCCGCGGCCAGGCCACAGAGCAGCTGGCCAGGGCTGTCTGCAGCCGGATTTCCAGCTGCGGACAGTCTGGTGCAGACGCAAATGGCAGCCACCATTTGCGTCCAACTAGACAGCCGTGATAGGTTATGTAAGAATTTGCGTACGTTGCATTTTTCTTTTTACATTAGCCGTGATAGGCTACTTAAATTCTTACATAGCCTATCAAGGTCCAAGGACGGCAATGGTGGTGGCAGCAGCCCTGCCATGGCCGGCCAGGAGACCAGCCGCCACTGGAGCAGCTGCCGCTGCTGAATCCACTGCTGCCGAATCTGCCCCAGGTAAGTGCCATCCCGGGGGGATTCCATGGGGGGGTGGGGGGCCAGGAGGCCGTTCCGCCACGGATTCCGGGGGGCCGGATTCTAAAGAATTTTGGCTTCTAAAGAATCTGGCCTCACTGGAATCCATGGCGGAATTCTCCGCCATCCCTACATCCCAGATGTGTTCCTTCGCTATTATGCAGTGCTTAGCATAACACTGTGTTCAAAAGGTGATATTTATTTGGTTCCTTGTGCTTCCCTTATGAATTACAATATTCCTTCAACAACAATGGATTTTATTTAGCGGGGCTGTGTCAAATGTTTGCTCACAAAGTTCTGTGGAGTGAAAGGGCAGTTCATGGGGACAAAAGGCTCATAATCCCCTGCTTCCTGGCCTCTTCCAGTTTAACTGCTTCTTTTCCCAATCAGCAATTTTGGCTTCTTTTACAAGCAAAACGAATAGTACCAGGCAATGAGATTTGACATAGGCTGTCAGGTTTAGGACCTGGGGAGAAACTTGCTTGGTTTACATTTTACTCTGACCTTATTTATTTTGCACTTTTGAACCAATAGGCAAATTGAAACTGCTATCCTTCAAAATTCACACATGTTTTTTTAAAAAAACTTCTTATAAAAATGTGTATGTTCAGGAAAAATACACAAAAATGCATATATTAGTGAAAGTAACGTTAAAGTTCATATTATGTTAGGAAAATGGTTTGCAAAAAAATATGTAGATCGCAAAAGTGTGTATAAAAAAGCATGCATGCACGCAAATGCGTACTTAAAAAACAACTACTCCATGTTCAGGACAACTTAAGATTGCGGGGGGGGGGGAATAGAAGGTGAGAGAAACTCATATTGACAGATTTGTCCATCTCTAAGAGGTTTCACAAAGACAAATCTTTGAGAGCCAGTGAGGTGTAGTGGTGAGAGTGTTGGGCTGGGAGATCCGGGTTCTAGTCCCCACTCGGCCGTGGAAGCTCCCCGGGTGACTTTGGGCCAGTCACAGACTCTCAGCTCAGCCTACCTCACAGGGCTGTTGTGAGGATATAATTGAGAGGAGGAGGATCATGTAAGCCACCTTGGGTTCCTTGCAAGAGGAAAAAAGGCGGGATACATAAATGTAGTAATGTAATAAAATCAGAGCAAGGACAGGCAGCAGGGCCTTTATTAATTTATTTAATTCATTTCTATACCGCCCATTTACTTATTTCATTTCTCTACCAATCACACCCCCATGCAGCCTCTGCCGAAAGAACCATGCCAGCTGCTTCCTGAGGTCACAAATGTGGCCTCGGAAGGAAGGTAAAGGCTGTGGGGAGGGGAAGGGAAAGGAGAGGCCAGGATATGAGAGATCCTATAGCCTCACCAGAGCGTCCTTTCTAGTTGGGATCAAAGGGGAAAAAAAGCATTTAAAAGACAATCCCCTCCATTGTTCCTACTGCCCTGCCAGCAGGATCCTGGCAGGGCATGGGGCATGCGGAAGCCTCCGAGATCCCAGAAGTTTAGGAATGGTTCAGTAGTTCATGCAACCACTTAGAACCGTTTCCGTTAGAAGGCCAAGCAGAGTGACTTTTTTTAAATCAATTGTGCCTGGGAAGGGAACGTCTATGGATTTCAATGTCAGGTTAACAAACTCTTTCTGTATGTAAAAGGATCAAAGCAATCTTGTTGCTACAAAAGCTTCCTCAGCTTCTTTTGTCCAACCTAATCTCGAATAGACAGCTTGCAGCGTTCTTTTTCTGTTGTTCAGCCTTCACTTGTAATCAGCATCTCTGGGTCCTGCCACCTGGCAGAAGACCGTACTGTGGAGAGCGTAGTTGTGAGTTGTTTTGTTTTTGCAGTCAAAGGCAGCTCTCATCGGAAGGTTTATGGGGAAACGTCTGCAACTTTGGAAGAGGCAAATGGAGAATGCCAGAAGGCTGTTCTTAAGAGGAGACGTGAAGTGCTTTATTGAAAATGCTTGTAGTACATCTATTTGTAGACTTGATCCATCTGTGCTGATGGCAGTGAGGGAAGGCCAGAGAGCTCTCCCCTACCCCCAAACAGTAGAAGATCCAAGCACTTAAACACTCACTCACCTGGATTTCCTGAAGCCAGAGCAGTATGTCATTAAGAGCAGGTCTGATGTCAGGAGCACATACCGCTGCTGATGTCCTAAACCCTCATGAATAGGGATGGTGGAGAAATCCCCCTGGAGTCCGTGGCGGAATGGACTACTACCCCGCCGCCCCCTGAAATCCCCCTGGGATGGGCCCTACCTGGCGGCAGCTTCTTTGGGTCATCATCTTCGTTCTGCAGCCGGGCTGTGGAACAAAATGGTGTCCGGCATAGCGGTCGCCATTTGCATTCCTGCCCTTGGCCGTTATTGGCTATGCCATTCGTGTCCCTGCTCTTTGCTGTGATATTTACGTAGCCAATCATGGCCAAGGGCAGGGATGCAAATGGCGTCCCCTACACTGGATGCCATTCACGGCCACAGCCCGGCAGCGGACGTACTTCTGGCTGCGGGCGGCCCCGGCCAGCAGCTCCGTGGACTCGCCATGGAGTGGAGTCCTAGGGGTGAACGAAAGTCACTTACCTTTTCTCGCAGCTTTTTCGCGGTGGGGCCATTATCCGTACACACTTTTTTTTTTTTAAAGTCACCCGTGATAGGCTACGTGATGATTCACGTAGCCTATCACGGCTGACTTTGCAAATCTTGCCGTGATAGGCTACGTGAATCGTCACGTAGCCTATCAGGGGACTTTTTTTTTTTTTCTTTCATTGCAATGGCGGGGGCGGCAGCCGGTCAAAAGACCGGCTACCGCTCCCGCCCCGCTCGAACACCAGCCGGACCCGCCGCCGGGAGGGACATTCAGGGAAGGTAAGTCCCGTCCCGGGGGCGGGGGGCGGGGGGGCGGAGGATTTCTCCCCGAAACTTGTTCGGGGGGCCGAACGCGTTGGCGCTCGGCCCCCCGAAGTTTCGGGGAGAAATTCTCCGCCATCCCTAAGTGGAGCTGGCCGGGGACGATTCCAGGGTGAGGGACGGATGCCCCAAATGGATGAGTGAGTGTGTTTCATAACCCCCTACCCATTAATGAACCCACTCCTGTTGCCTCAGCCATCTCTCTAGTTTGCACAATCAAAATAAGCCACCATGGCTTATTTAAGTTGGCGCTGTGCTGAAAATTTCTCCCATGTTTTTTGACTGTTCTCATTCAACTTGAAAGAAAAGACATTGCTTTCAAAAAGAAATTCAAAGGAGGAGAAATTTGGATACATTCTCATGTGTTGGGCTTGGGTTTCTTGGGCTTGCCTGACTTAGGAGGTGGTTGAGGAGTGTGCATGAGTGTCCTGTCTCTGTCATTGTACAGTAATCTCTGTGGCAGCCTGTAGCCTCCTCGGTTTCCCACACTTCAGTTAAAGCCATCGTGAGGAAGATGTCATGAGGCAATTCCTCCAATGGGGTTTTTCCAGTACAGAAAGTGTTGGCAACCTGGGGGGTTGCAGAACCATGGAAAAATGTGTAATAGAGAAAGAACACACTGCACCCTCGGCCATCTCACATTGATTAGGGAAGCTCAAAAAGACCACCAAAAGAAAATCAAACTTCAGAAAAGTGGAAGCCTGAATACAGTTGAAGCTGTTGCCACCTACAGAATAATAAACCAAAACCTGACTTATGAGGTGGCCATGGAGTGTGTGTGATTGTCCTGTCTTTCATTGTACAATAATCTCTGTGGCAACCTGTAGCCTCCTTGGCTTCCCACACTTCCATTAAAGCCATCATAAGGAAGACATGATGCAATTCCTCCCATGGGGCTATTTCAGTTCAGGAAGTGCAGGTGGCCTGGGAGTCTGTAGAGCCCTGGGGAGATGTGTCACAGAGAGAGGAAACACACACAGCCCCCTCAGCCCCCTCCCAGGGATTAGATGCAGCACTGACACAGTTGATGCTATTTCCGCCTACAAAGCAGTGCAGTAAACCAAAAACCCATAGGAGAAAAGAAAGAAGCTGTGCTACGACACCTGCCAAGAGTGAGCCCTATTTGCGAGAAACGGTTGGAGAGTTTCTCCTCCCCTAGGAGCAATTTGGTGAAATTACCCCCCCCCCCAATTCTCTGCCTGCAAATAGGCTGGGGAATTTTGCGAGACACTTTGCGCACAGCTCTGATTTAAATCACATCACGTGCTGAGCACATGCGGGCTGTGATTTCCATTATTACTGCCTGGGCGCAGCTTGTTGTATCGTTCAAACTTGGGCGGCATGGCTTGTTGGTGGGAGAAACAGCCTATGGAACCCACAGATTACCGGAGGGTTGCTCTCCCCTCCAAGAAGCCATGCCGCTCAGGTTTGAACGATACAGCATGTGGCACTCAAGCAGTGATTTTCGAACTCGCGCCCTGCACATGCTGTGATTTAAGCCACGGTGGGTTATTTTGATCATGGGAACTGGCCAGTTGTTTCCTCTGCCAGGCTACCAGCCCCACCCGACAGCACTGGCGTGCATGCAACGGCAGGTAGCTGGAGCCACCTTTCGGCTCCAGCTAAAGACCTCTTTGCTTACCCAGGCTTTTGACTGAGATCTCTCTCTCTCTCTCTCTCTCTCCTGTAGCAGCATTGTGTCAATTGTGATTTATCAGTTACTGTTCTCCCCTGTTCATGGTGTTTTTGCCAATGCTGTATTGTCTTACTCTATTTTATTGTTTGTGCCCCACTTTGCTATTACTTTAAAATGAAAAGTAGGTAAGACATTTCGTAAATGAATACATAAATACGTCCAGTGGGTGGGCTGCTGTTGCTGCAACGACACAATTTATTTTACGTCAATATAGGGTTTAATTGGCTGGAAGCAGGGAGCTGAGCAGAAACTTGGCTTTGGTTAGAGTCAGCGGCTGATTGCACCTAAGAGCTTTTTCCCCGAAGGCAACAGGGATGGGCTTTGGCGATAGGGATGGCATGGGCATCTGATCCCGTCCAGGAATCTGGTGGAACCTCCCCCGCCCCCCCGAGCCCCTCTCGCCGAGCCCGTGACCCCGCTTTCCCCCTGCAGTGCTTAGCAAGCGCCCACACTCACCCCGGCAGCCTCACCGAGCTCCGTGTTCACCGTTCCTTGAAAAATGAAACAGTGGTTGCAAAAGCGTGCATGTTTGGGTATGCAAAAATGCACATTGGTGCGAATGTGCATCTTTGCGTAGGCACGCAAATGTGTGTTTTTGCAAAGATGCACATTTTCACGCACCCACAAAATGTGCATTCGCAACAATAAGCCTTTTTGCACATATGCAAATATGCACATTTTTGCCGTCTCCGTTTTATTTTTCAAAAAATGGTGACCGCGGCGCTCGACCAGGCTGCTCGCTGAGCATGGTAGGGGCTCAAGCGTGGCCTGGGGACCGGGGAGTGGGGGCAGGTGCTGGGTGGGCATCCAGAGAACCCCGAAGGGGGTGGGTTTGCACATCCCTACTTGGGGAGGAAGCTGCTGAGTAATTCAGTCCTGTTTACTGCTGAGGCTTGTCCTGTTACTTATGTGTAGACATGCAGAGGCTTGGTATTTGAGATGCCATTTGAAAGTGGTGCTGAGTGATTTAGTCCGGCTTATTTATGAGTAGACATGCAAAAACTTGTTCTGTTTGCTTGTGAGTAGACATAAAGAAATTTGGTATTTGGGATACTATCACTCTTGCTTACCCCTGAGTAGACATGCAGTGGCTTATCTTGCTTTTTTCTGAGTAGGCTTAAAATGGTAAAAAATAAATGTTGGCTTCACTCACTTTGGTTGACAAAGTTTGTGTGAATGGTAGGCTTGGCCTAACTGGCTTTTATGTTCATATTTCTATCCTCCCACTTCAAGAAGTCATATTCAATTCTGTGTCTCCTTCCTGCAAGGATTTCCCAGTGGCAGACATGTTATTACCTCTCCCCTAGTTTTAGGGGTGTACGAACCCCACTCACAGTTCTGCCTGGGAGTCCACGGGGTGGGGGGGAGGCGGCGATCTGTTCCTCCCCCCAGAATCCTCCCCGGCCGGCTCCACTCTGCAGCGAGTCTGCGGAGTGGCAGCCGGGGTTGTCCGCAGCTGGACTTCCGTCTGCTGCCAGTCTGCGCACGCAATTGGCGTCCAGCATAGCGGATGCTTTGTGTTCCAGCTCTGTTTGTGATAGGCTATGCAAATATTTATGTAGCCTATCATGGCAAAGAGCAGGGACGGAAATGGCATCCGCTACGCCGGATGCCATTTGCGTCTGCCAACCAGCAGCAGATGCGGCTGCAGACGCAGCGGACGGACCCAGCCCCAGCTGGCAGCAGGTAGGGTCCATCCGCGGCGAACTTTGCAGGGTGGTAAAGGTAAGGGGTCCGTTCCTCCATGGACTCGGGGGGGGGGTGGATTCTAAAGAATCCGTCCTCACTGGAGTCTGTGGTGGAATTCTCCGCCATCCCTACCTTTTTATTCTCACAATAACTGAGAAAAAGTGCCCTATCTAAGACCTCCCAGTGATCTAGCTGTGTAGGATCTGAAGTGTTTACTGTTAATCCTTCCTTTATATAGAGAGACTGGTAACCTTCTTAGTGAATACATTTCTGCAGTTCGGCACTAGGACTAGCTTGCAGTCTGCTGGAATCAGCATTGATATTCAGGAGATTATTGAATGTGATCCTGGAGTTTTCAATGATTTTAATGATTTGAAGAACATAAGAAGAGCCCTGATGGATCAAACCAAGGGTCCATCTAGTCCAGTGTCTTGTTCACACAGTGGCCAACTGGCTATCAACGAGGAACAGGGCATGAGTGCAACAACACTCTCCCACCCATGTTCCCCAGAAACTGGGGTACATAGGCAGACTGCCTCTGGTACTGGAGGTAGCTTATAGCCACCAGGATTAGTAGCCATCGATAGCCTTCTCATCCAGAAATTTGTCCAACCCCCTTTTAAAGCCACCCAAATTGGTGTAAGACTTCTGGTAGCGAATTTCGTTGATTTAGTATTGAATTTACAGAACAAAATGGTTTCGTATTGTGAAGAAATATTAGCAGGGATGGTGGGTGGTGGGAGGAAATCCCCAGGAATAGCTTCAGGCAGAGTTGGCAACCCTATAATCTGTGCTGCTGTCTTGGGAGGGTAGTGTCATCTGTTCTCTCTGCCTCATTGCCTCATAGAGCTCCCAGTATGGAGATTGTACTGTGTCCATGCTAAAAGGCTTTGAACATGAGCGGAGAGTAAAATAAGCAGGTTCCATATCTGGGGCTGTGTGAAGCAAGGCAAACTTAACATACAATCATCCTCCCATCCAGTGTTGTGTTTCTGTGGTTAAGCTAGAGTAGGAATACGTTAAAAACAGGTTGTGTTTTCTTTACGAGAGAAGTAGCCATGGATATTGTACCGGTACAAGATTACTGTAAAGTATATTAGTTGGGGAATGGAGTTAAAGTGATACCATGTTGGCCCCTGCCAAAGGAAATGAGATGGGTGGCTACTAGGGCCTTTTCTGCTGTGGCACCTGGGCTGTGGAATTGGCTCCCTAGTGAGGCTCACCTGGCACCTACATTATTTATTTACATATTTTATTTACTGCATTTATATCCCGCCTTTTTTCCTCCCTAAGGAACCCACAGCAGTGTACATAATCCCCCTCCTCTCCATTTTATCCTCACAACAACCCTGTGAGGTAGGTTGGGCCGAGATTCTGTGAGTGGCCCAAAGTCACCCAGTGAGCTTCATGGCCAAGTGGGGACTAGAACCCGGATCTCCCAACTCCCAGTCCAACACTTTCGCCACTATACCACACCGGCTCTCCCTATACCACACTGGCTCTCAGTTGTATTCCTTCCTGTGCCAGGTGAAGTCCTTTTTATTCTCCCTGGCATTTTAGCATTTTAGCTTTCTAGTCGTTTAGCTTTGGCGTTTTAAATCTCCACTTTAAATCTCTGCGTTGCTGCTAGGTTTTATTCTGGTTGTATTGTTACACTGTGGTTTTAATGCTTTTATATTTTATATTGTGTTACCCTGGGCTTTTTGGTTTTAATTTTTGTGGACCGCCAAGAGAACTTTGGCTATTGGGCGGTATAGAAATGAAATGAAGGAATGAATGAATGAATAAATATCGAATGAGTTTGTGCCGACAGTATCCAGGGGGAGGCAATTTCCAGAGGTCCTGGGTTCAATCCCATCCCACTAGGGATGGCAGAGAATTCTGCACAGACTCCAGTGAGGCCGGATTCTAAAGAATCCAGGCTCCCCAAGCCAGTGGTGGAATGGACTGCTCCCCCCCATCACCCCGCGAAGTCCCTGCGGACCGGATCCTACCTGCCTCTGGTGGGTCCAGATCCGGCTGCTGCTGCCTGCCATTCCGCGGCCGTAAATGGTGTCCCCTACGCAGGACGCCATTTGCGTCGCTGCTTTAAACGTGATAGGCTACGTAAATATTTACGTAGCCTATGCCTATCACGGCCTGACAGGGATGCAAATGGCATCCCCTACGCAGGACGCCATGTACGTCCGCAGCAGCCCGGCAGCAGACGGAGGCCCCACTGCGGATCGGCCTGGCCAGTGGCTCCGTGGACTCGCTGTGGAGCAGAGCCGGCCAGGTAGGATTCCGGGGGAGGGGAGGAACGGATTGCCTCCCCTCCCAGCCAACCTCTGGAGAAAGAAAAGTAAGGGGTGTTCTCACACCCCTACATCTCACCTCCTCCGAGAACCCACCAGGGCTGTTCTTCTGCTGACCCCTGGTGCATTTGCCATTGAAATTTGGTGGCACGACAAATTCTGTGGTGGTGAGGGCCCCCAAAAGGCCGGGGACGCTGCATCTTGCCCTCTCTTGAGCTATACCTTTGAATCTGTAATGGGATTTCATCATTTGGGGCTTTGACAATTGGAAAGGTATGTGATAGCCATTGTCCTTACTTATTGCATTGAAATCCCGGCTTTTTTCCTCTTGCGGGGAGGCTTACACGATCCTTCCCCTCTTCATTTTATCCTCACAGCAACCCTGTGAGGTAGGTTAGGCTGAGAGCAGCTGGATTCCCACAATCGCAGGGGAACATGATGTGATGGTTCCCCTGTCCCAACATGCACCACTCGTGATCCCAGATGGGCTTAATTACCCGTGCTGTGGGTTGCTGTGTCATCCAAACCTGGTGTATTACTACAAGTTGGCCTACTACAAGCTGGGGTGGGGTGGAAGCCACCCCTGCCATGCCAGGTTCAGACAACATGGCGACCCGTGATGCAGCGTGGGTAATTCAGCAAATGGCAGGCACACGCGGCGGGGGGGGGAACAACCCACACTGCGTGTTTCCCCCCGCTGATCGTGCGACCCCAGCCACTGACTGGCCCAAAGTCACCCAGTGAGCTTCATGGAGGAGTGGGGACTAGAACCCGGATCGCCCAAGTCCAACACTCTAACCACTGCACCACGCTGTCTCTCAGCCATGCCTCAGGCTGCCTAACTTTTTACTGGCAAAATGCAAATACCCAGGGGATAAGTGTGATAATGAGGCAAGAGAAGACTGTCTGTGTTGGGTGTCATTTGCTAAATGAACGGCAGATTAAGGTTTTTGAAAACACATTCCTGGGAGACATGCCAGTGGAGAACTGGCATACTGTGGTCATCCAAAAGTGTGCACAAGAGAAGTATAATATGTGTTACACGCCCTTCACTGGTGCATGCAAAATAAAGAAATTTGGCCCACCAACTCACCAGCCACCACTGATCTACAGCCTTCTAAACTAGCGGCATTTCCTTCTCTTTCCACCCCTTTTTACAGAAGGATGTAGCAGTAAAACCTCCAGACCCGGCGGAGAAGCATCCGGATCCCTTGGTGAAGAAGAAGCGGGAAGTACTTACTAATGGACTGCCATACAGCCTGAAAAAGACGAGACTGCACCATCACCATTACGGGTCCGACCGGGAGAATGACCACAACGTCTGTCAACACCTCAGGAAAAGAAAGAAGTTCTTGAAAGGGCTCAGACAGGTAGGAAGGCACATTTATTGGAGTTCGAAGGCATCTCTGCTTGCTCCCCCCGCCTCCCCGGCTGTGGGGATATCTATTTGAAGGGTGAGTGAAATAAAATGAAGTGTGCCGCCTCAGGAATGTTTGTAGGGAAGCGTTGTGGAGCGGTTTGGTTCTTTCTTGGAGTCTCTGCAGCATGTGAGATCTGGAGAGGGTTTCTCTGAGGTTGCTTGAGCACTTGGGGAATGTTCCAGTGTGAATATGAATCCAACTGACCAGAGATGTGTGTGAATCCTCTTGTTACTTTGTGAGCTTGCATGCAATGGCATGGAACTGCCTCAGAATATCTTGGAGGAATATGAATTAATCATGAACAAGGCTGTAAATCATCAAGGTAGATGTAGCACGGTGTTCATCACAGGCAACTCCCAGTCACGTCTGTCTCTGTCTGTCTGTCTTTCTCTGCAGTAGCTGCAACTTTCAGCAGGAGCTCTGTAGCTTTGCCTTGTTTGCTGTAGAGGTTGGAAGGCTGCTGCCATCTGGGCTGCCAGAGGAGGCTTCGGGGGGTGGGGAGTCAGGGGACCTGCCACTCCTCGCTGTAATGTGGCTGGCTGTGGGCAGAGGGAGGGGAGGAGAACACAGGAGCAATCATCAAATGAGCTGTGATGGGGGAATGAGGCCAAGAGCAATGCCATTGGCTAGCTGCAGTGATGCATTGCACAGCTGGTGGAGGAAAAATGGAATCCAAGCAATGTGAACTTGCGCTGGGGCTGCAAGGGGCCGATCCACACTTCCCTTGGGGGACTTTTTTCCCTAAAAGCCAAAAAAGAGAGAGGTTGCACATCACAGGGCTAGCATTATTTATGGGGTGGGCATGGAAGGTGTTTGAGTGTCCTGTCTTTCATTGTACAATCATCTCTCTGGAAGCCTGTAGCCTCCTTAGCTTTCCATGCTTCAATTAAAGCCTAAGGGAAGACAACATGAAGTAACTCCTCCCGTAGGGCTTTTACAGATCAGGAAGTGTGGGCAGCCTGGGAGGCTGCAGAGCAATGGAGAGATGTGTAGTAGAAAGAAAAGGGGGGACGGACAGAAACAGCACCCTCGGCCACCTTGCAGTAACTTGATAAGCTCAAAAATGCCACTAAAATAAATTCAAAATAAATTATAAACTGCCCTGAGGATGAGGCAGAAAAATGGAAGCCCTTTTCACAGGGGAAGAAAACATTCAGGAAATTGGAGGGCAGACTTTGAAACAGAGCTAGCTCTGTCTCTTCCTTGGAGCTAGACACAATACTTCCCACCTCACACCTGCATTGTCAAGGATGCAAAATGGGGGCCAGCTTGCCAACACAGTTGATGCTGTTGCCACTTGCAATGGAAGTGCAAAAAACCCTTAAGGGGAAAGATGGAAAGATAGATAGATAAGCATGCAAGCTGTGCTACAACTCCTGCCAGTGGTGATCCCTACCTGTGAGAAGGTTCGTTCACTTGAGGCTTTTATTGCATGCTTGTGATTAGTCACTCATGGAAGTTTGCAAGTCCTTTACATGATGTCGTCAGCTTCCAGGCCATCTCTCATGGTTTTTGACTTTAATTCCACTTTTGAAAAGATCAGAGATAATGCAGTATTTAAATGTACTTTAAAATTTACATTAAATCTACTTTAAAGGCCATGTGAAATTGTGCAGTTTTGCTATAACCACAGCACCATGAGGTAAATATAGGGTGGCTCTATATGGAAGAAGGGAAGATACTCTGGGCTAGCCTTTCTCTCCCCACCCATCCTCTCTCTTCTGCTTAAGCTGCCTTGCAGAGTTTTTCTAAGGAAATATGTATGCTGCTCTCTGAGCTCCTTGGAAGAATGGCAGGATGGAGTTGATTTCATATTCTGAGTGGTCCTCTCTGACTAGGTAAATTGGGGTGCCCTCAGCTGCTACCTCAGTGGAGTCAGCAGGTTGAGGAGAAAAAGCAAAAGCATTACAAATTTTGGAAAAGCATCCCCCCTCAGCATTTTCTCCCCCTTCCCCTAATTCCTAGACCAAGCAGAGAGAGGCAGCAAACTCTGAGGAGGTGGTGAAGAGGCTGTGAGACATTGCTGAGACAGAGAGCCCTGAAAAAAACAGCTGTTAGTCTGTGTAAGCGAGCCAATCTTAATCCCGCAATGAATCTGGAAGCAGAAGCCCCAGTAAATTGCGGGATAGAAAACTCTGTGTGAAGGAGCCCAGAGAGTACTGGGGAATTTCTCCTCCCCATGGAGACATTCAGTGAAATTGTCCTCCCAGTTTCTCTGCTCAAAAATAGCGTGGAAAATTTTGAGAGGCTATTTATGCAAAACAACAGGTGAGACCCAACCTGGGAATTTTGAGAGGCCATTTGTGCTCGAGTTAAAACTGCTTAGGAAAAAAGTAGAGATGTACGGACTGTGTAAAATCTGCTCCGTCTGTGCTTCGCGGATTGTCAGGCGCTTTTAGTTCCATTGTCCATCCACAGACGGAGGCGATTTTTTTTTCCGTCATATGGAAAGGTATGGAAATAATTACGTAAGTGTTTACATAATTTACCTCAGTACATAACATTTAGCATATTGTCCCCCATTCCATTCAACATTTGCTCAGCAGAAACTTATGTATTTTCCTATGGATTTATATGCGCAAATTTCAGGAAAGTAAAAACAAAACCATCCAAAAGTCCACGGACTTCATATGGCCTGCGGGGGGCACTCTGCAGCAGATTCTGCGGGTCGGATTTTTAGCAATCTGAGCTCATTTTAATCCATCTTGAATTTCTCTAGCATCCCTAGAAAAAAGCCATTATGTCACTCCACAAAGCAGTGTCTGGTTGATGCCCATTAAATGTTAAGCCTTTGACATTCCACATTTCTGACATAATATTTGGTAGCTGATCTTCCAGATCTGAGAATCCTGTGAGAGAAGATGAGAGGTTCAAGCAGTTCCTGATAAGAAGGAAATCTCAGCCACCACACAGACAGAATGAGAAATTTGGCTTGTTTTCTCCGTGTAGCTGTCTGATGGTGTCACTTCTAATAAACTGCAATGCCAGACTCCAGGCAAGTCCGTGTCACCTAATGCTGACTTTTGTAGTCTTTCGGATGTTCAGTTAACCATTCAGGAAATACTTCTTGAAAGTGGCGAAGACAAGAGGTGCAGGGTCCATGGCTTTGCACTGCACAAAAGAGAAACACGTGCAAAGCTGGAAGTTAGTGTGGTCACTAGGGATGCTGGAGAAATCTGCCCTGGACTAAAATGAGGCCAGATTACAAAGAATCCAACCTCCGGAGTCCACAGTGGACTCCACAGCCTTCCTTGGTTGACAACCCTCGAAGAATCATAGAATCCTAGAATAGTAGGGTTGGAAGGGGCCTATAAGACCATCGAGTTCAACCCCCTGCTCAATGCAGGAATCCAAGTCAGAGCATCCCTGACAGATGGCTGTCCAGCCTCATCTTGTATGCCTCCAGTGTGAGAGAGCCCACTACCTCCCTAGGTAAATAAATGGTGTATTGTACTTATACATAAATACAGCTGTAAACATATTTTTGGCTGCAAGTGGCATAAAATACTCCATTTACAACTATAATTCTCCCACGGTAGGCTGTCTTATAGAAAGCTGGAGAACTGCTCTGCCAACTCCAGGGGATGTGGCAGGGCTCTGGAGAAATCCCTGGGCCCCAAGCAGCCCAAATTGCCCTGTGGAGGACCCCTCCCCCCCGGACCAGACATTGGGTTTTTTGCCCATCCCTAGATGTCACCAAGAGTTGTAGTTCTGGTCTGGGACAAACGAGCCATTGGAGATAGTGATGTTTGCCTCAAATAAGTCCCTGAATTATTGTCTGGTTCTGATTAAAATCTGAGCTGGAGAAGCATTTTACCATCCATGTACCGATCCTACAAGCCTCCTTCATGTTCATTCCTTTCCACCCCACTTTGCTTTTGGCTTTCCAAAGACAGCAAGTGGGAGGGAGGGATGAAGGGAGGGAGGGAGGGAGGCAACATCCCCTCTCTCCGTCATTCCAGTGCCTGATGCAGTGCACTAGGAACAGATGCCAGCACTGGGAAGAATTTCCCGGGGACTGATTTTAGAACTGAGTGCAAATGGCCTCTTGACATTCTCCACCTTACTTGTGAGCAGAGAAATTTGGGAGACAATTTCAGTGAATTTTCCTAGGGGGAGGAGAAATTCTCAGCAGTTTCTCCCAGCTAGGGCTCCCCATTGGCAGGACTTGTAGCACAGGCTCTTTCTTTGCTGGTCAGGATTTGGGGTTTCTTTGTGCTGCAACAGCATCAACTGTCTTGGCAAGCTGGCCCCCAATTTGCATCCATCACAATGCAGGTGGGGGCAGTGTGGTGTCCAGCTCCAGGGATGAGGTGGAGTTAGTGCCAAAATCTGTCCTCCAATTTCCTGAAAGGTTTCTCCCCCCATAAAAGAGGCTTCCATTGTTCTGCCTCATTAAGCATGTTTTATTTATGTTTGTGTTGTTTTTCAGCTTACCTTATCACAGGTAGCCTCCCAAGCTTCCTGCACCTCCTGATCTGAAAATGCCCCATGGGAGAAATTACCTCATGGTGCCTTAAACATAGGGATGTCAGAGAATTTCGCCATGAATTTTGGGGAGGCCGAATGCCAGCGCATTCGGCCCCCCGAAATTGGTGGCGAAACGGTCTGCCCACCTGCCCCCTCCTGGGATGGGACTTAACTTGGGCGAATCCTCCTGGCGGCGGTGGCTCCGGCGGCGGTTCAGCAGCGGCGGCTGGTCTTCTGACCGGCTGCCGCCACCGCCATTTCCAGTAAAAACAACAACAACAACAAAACGTGATAGGCTACGTAAAGATTTACGTAGCCAATCACGGCTAGATTTTTAAAAAACACCGTGATAGGCTACACAAATGTTTGTTTATTAAACATTTGGGTAAGTTGCAATTTGCACACAATTGTGGCTCTAAATGCCACAACCTGCACAAAATGGTGGGCGTAAATGGTCATGCCCACAATTTTGTGCAAATTGCAGTATTTATGGCTGCGATTTTGCACAAATGGCGACTTGTGCAAATATTTACACCCACAATTTTGCACAAATGGTGACTTCCGCAAATTAAAAAAAAATGTGAGAAAATGCGAGCTGGAATGGGAGTGAGAAGAGGAGGCAGTGATGGTGGGTAGAATTTGTCTGGCTATGGTACTGGTTGTGGGAGCAAAGCAGATGGGTTTGGATTGTACCCTGTTGTGCCATTCCAGGGAAAGTTGACAGCAGCGACAAGTCATTTGCAATACACTATTTAAAGTTTGGATTTGCAGTCTTATGTTGATGTCTGAGTGCTCTTTAAACAACTGCTTTCATTACTGCCTGTCCAAGAACTGCTAATTGAAAAGAAAGAAGGAGGCAGATTTCCAGAGACAGGGAAGAGTGAGTGACATGAATGTATCATGTACATAGACGTCCATAATGGTTCATTTTGGCTCAAATGTTAACACTAGACTCCACCATCATCTGCCTTCCCTCCATCTAGGGACCTATATATTGGTGAAAGGCATATAAGACCATTAGAAGAGCCCTGCTGGATCAGACCAAGGGTCCATCTAGTCCAGCATTCTGTTCACACAGTGGCCAACCAGCTTTCGACTGGGAACCCACAAGAAGGACATGAGCACAACAGCACCCTCCTGCCCATGTTCCCCAGCAACTGGTGTACATAAGGAGAGGGGGACTCTGCCTCTGAGGCAGAGGCTGAGTCACCCCCAGCTCCCCGGAGCATCATCACCTCAAGTGACAGGCTAGCAGGGCTCCTCTGTGAAGGAGTGCTTGCCTCCAGAAGAGGTCTCCTCAGGAGAAAGGAGCTCCTTGGGAGTTGGCTCTGGAAAGTGAGCTCTTATCACTGCAGCTGAGCTCTGACTGGAATCTGTCTGGCTTTGGGCTTAAAAGCCTTCACTGGAAACTCAGCCAGGGTTGGAACAGGTTGGACCATCCAGCCTCTGCTGTACGCCTTGCCTCCTGAATCATGCCCCGTCTCTGATGCTCTATTTCCTGACCTTCTGGGCTGCTCAGCATCCCTGCTTCTGGACTGCGTAACTTACCTGACTGATTTACTATGTCTGACCTCCTGCTTGTGATCTCGACCATTCCTGCGGCTGCCTGATCTTTGTTGCCCGACTGCCTGCCGATGTTCTGACCTCTGCCTGGATTTTGACTACTCCTGCCTTAGCTTAAACCTCCTTGGACTGCAACCTGTGCGCCTGACCCTTTGCTTGCCAACTGGACTACTCTATTGCCTCGCTCCCTGTACTTAGAATCATAGAATCATAGAATAGGAGGGTTGGAGGCTTACTAAATCAAACAAGGAGGGGTTGTCCGGCTGGGTCCAGGAGGTTGTAAATTCCTCCTTGAGAGAGGGAGTGGTGCCTGCCGCTTTAAAAGAGGCAGTAATTAGACCACTCCTGAAAAAGCCTAACCTGGACCCAGAGGATGTTAACAACTATAGGCCAGTGGCCAACATCCCCTTCCTGGGCAAGATGCTTGAGCAGGTGGTTGTAGGACAGCTCCAGGCACTGTTGAATGAAACGGATTATCCAGATCCATTTCAATCGGGCTTCAGGCCTGGTTTTGGAACGGAAACTGCCTTGGTCGCCCTGTGGGATGACCTCTGCCGGGAGAGGGACAGGGGGAGTGTGACCCTGTTGATTCTCCTGGACCTCTCAGCGGCTTTCGATACCATCAACCATGGTATCCTTCTGGATAGGTTGTCTGGGTTGGGAGTTGAAGGCACTGCACTACAGTGGTTCCGCTCCTACTTGGATGGCTGATTCCAGAAGGTGATGCTGGGGGATTATTGCTCTGAGCCATGGCAATTGTGCCATGGGGTTCCACAGGGCTCTATTTTATCCCTCATGCTGTTTAACGTCTACATGAAACCACTAGGGGAGGTTATCCGGAGGTGTGGGCTGAGGTGCCATCAATATGCAGATAGGGATGTAAGAAAGTCACTTACCTTTTTGCAGCTTGGCTTCGCGGTGGGGGGGGAGGCGCTTTGCTTTTCCCCCCGAAATTCAGGCCAGGGAGAAGCGCCCCGTCTCTCCGGCCGTGAAACAAAAAAAAAAAAAAAAAAAGACCCTGTGATAGGCTACGTAACGATTTACGTAGCCTATCACGGCTAGATTTCCAAAGTCAGCTGTGATAGGCTACATAAATCATCACGTAGCCTATCACAGGTGACTTTGGGGGGGGGAAGCGCGTACGCAAATGGCGGTGGCCCATGTTTTTCCAAAGTCACCCGTGATTAGGGGTGCACAAAAGTCACTTACCTGGTCTCGCAGCTTTTCACGGTGGGGGGGAGGTGCTTCGCTGCTCTCCCCCCGAAGTTCAGGCCGGGGGAGGGAGGCTTCCCGCCTCGCCCGGCTGAAATTCAGGCCGGGGGGGAGGCTTCCCACCTCGCCCGGCTGAAATTCAGGCCGGGGAGAAGGCGCCTCGCCCGGCCGCGAAATTAAAAGTTAAAAAAAAAACAAAAACGCCCCCGTGATAGGCTACGTGACGATTAACGTAGCCTATCATGGCTAGATCTGCAAAGTCAGCCGTGATAGGCTACGTAAGTCGTCACGTGGCCTATCACGGGTGACTTAAAAAAAAAAAGCGCGTACGCAAATGGCGGCCCCCATAGGGAGCCGCCATTTGCGTTCCTTATTTGCGTTCCTTATTTGGTCGCTGTAGTCTACATAAATCTTTACGTAGACTACGGCGAAAATAAGGGCAACGCAAATAGCATTGCCCTTATTTTCGCCGTAGTGTACGTAATCTTTACGTAGACTACAGCGACCAAATAAGGAACGGGAATGGCGGCTCCCTATGGGGGCCGCCATTATCCGTACGCACTTTTTTTTTTTTTTTAAGTCAGCCGTGATAGGCTACGTGACAATTTACGCAGGCTATCACGGCTGACTTTGCAAATCTAGCCGTGATAGGCTACGTGACGATTAACGTAGCCTATCACGGGGGCGTTTTTTTTGTTCTTTTATTGGAATGGCGGCTTTCGACCGGCTGCCGCTCCCGCCCCAGACGAATACCCGACGAACCGCCGGCCGGACCCGCCGCCAGGAGGGACATTCGGGAAAGGTAAGTCCCGTCCCGGGGGGGGGGGCGGGGGGGCAGAGAATTTCTCCAGAAACTTGTTTGGGGGGCCGAACACGTTGGCGCTCGGCCCCCCGAAGTTTCGGGGACAAATTCTCTGCCATCCCTGCCCGTGATAGGCTACGTGACGATTTACGTAGCCTATCACGGCTGTCTTTGGAAATCTAGCCGTGATAGGCTACGTAAATCGTTACGTAGCCTATCACGGGGTTGTTGTTTTTTTCTATTTCAGCTGTAATGGTGGCGGCGGCAGCCGGTCGAAAGACCGGCTGCTGCCCCCGCCCCCGCCGAAAGCTCGCCGAACCGCTGCCGGGACCCGCCGCCGGGAGGGACATTCTGCTATGGTAAGTCCCATCCCGGGGGGGGCGGGGGGGGAGAATTTCACTGCCGATTTCGGAGGGCCGAATGCGTTGGCGCTCGGCCCCCCGAAGATTCGGGGAGAAATTCTCTGCCATCCCTATATGCAGATGACACCCAGCTCTACCTCTCTTTCTCATCAAAACCAGGTGAGGCAGTGGCTGTTCTGAATCAGTGCCTGGGCACAGTAATGGACTGGGTGAGGGCCAATAAACTGAAACTCAATCCAGACAAGACGGAGGTACTGTTAGTGGGTGGTTTGTCTGCCCGGCTAAGTGATATTCAACCTGTTCTGGAGGGGGTTGCACTCCCCCTAAAGGATCAGGTTCGTAGTTTGGGGGTGCTCTTGGATCCAGAACTGTCACTTGAGGCACAGGTGAACTCAGTGGCACGGAGCACTTTTTATCAGCTTAGGCTGGTATACCAACTACGCCCTTATCTGGACAGAGATAGCCTAGCTACACTTATCCATGCTCTGGTAACTTCTCGTCTGGATTACTGCAATGCGTTATACGTGGGGCTGCCTTTGAAAACGTCCGGAAACTTCAGCTGGTCCAAAATAGGGCAGCAAGATTGTTAACAGGGACTGGCCTGCGAGCTCATATTACGCCAGTACTTTTCCAGCTGCACTGGCTGCCAGTCCATTTCCGGGCCCGATTCAAAGTGCTGGTGTTAACATTCAAAGCCCTTAACGGCTTGGGGCCAGGTTACCTGAAGGATCGCCTCCTCCCATATGTGCCTGCCCAGACCTTAAGATCATCGTCAGAGGCCCTCCTCCGTGAGCCCCTGCCAAAGGAAGTGAGGCGGGTGGCTACTAGGAGGAGGGCTTTTTCTGCTGTGGCACCCTGGCTCTGGAATGAGCTCCTTAGTGAGGTTTGCCTAGCGCCTACATTGTATTCCTTTCGGCGCCAGGTGAAGACCTTCTTATTTTCCCAGGCATTTTAGCATTTTAGCTTTCTAAATTTTTAGCTTTGCTGTTTTAAATCTGTATTTTAAACTCCTGCATTGCTGCTAGGTTTTATTGTGGTTGTATTGTTATACTGTGGTTTTAATGTTCTATATATTTTAAATTGTTTTATTGTGTGTTGTTTGGTTTTAATTTTTGTGAACCGCCCAGAGAGCTTCGGCTATTGGGCGGTATAGAAATGAAATAAATAAAATTAATACATAAATAAATTGGAAGGGACCTACCAGGCCATCGAGTCCAACCCCCTGCTCAATGCAGGAATCCAAGTCAGAGCATCCCTGACAGGTGGCTGTCCAGCCTCGTCTTTGTGAAGTAACACTTACGGGTACAGACAGAAGGTTGAGCTACAATACATGTTCAAACGCATTAGCTAATACATGACCAGACAGACGATCCTCAGCCAACACTCACTTTCTATTGCCAGTCACACAAAGTCATCGCATCTTGATTTTTACATGAGAGAAGCTGCTGCTGTAGCTTTCAGGTCGCATATAGGACAATCTGTCCAGCAGACTCAAGGGACAGGCATTTGATGACTAAGAGGAGCAAAGAGCTCACACTCTCACATGGCAGGAACAATAGGCACAAATGCAAAATAACGACATTTTCTCTAAAAGCAAAAGCAAAAACAAAGTTACTGAGTACATTAAACACATTATTCTAATTTATCCAACTTGCTTGATCTAAATCATTGTGGCACCTAGGGATGGCGGAGAATTCCGCCACGGACTCCAGTGAGGCTGGATTCTAAAGAATCCGCCTCCCCGGAGTCCATGGCGGAACGGACTGCTCCGCCCCGCCACCCCACGATGTCCCCGCAGACTGGATCCTATCTGCCTCCGGCGGGTCCGGATCTGGCCGTTGCTCCGCGCCGCTCCGCGCCACTCCGCTGTGTGGCCGCGAACAGCGTCCCCTATGCAGGATGCCATTTGCATCCGCAGCAGCCCGGCAGCGGACTCGCTGTGGAGTGGAGCTGGCTGGGCAGGATTCCAGGGTGGAGGAATGGATCGCCTCCCCTCCGTAGAGGATTCTGGGAGGAGGAATGGATTGCCTCCCCCCCCCAGCCAACCCCCGGCGAAAGAAAAGTAAGGAGGATTTGTACATCCTTCGTGGCATCTTCACCTCTTTGTCTAATGACTCGCAAATAGCCAAGACTCAATCTAGACCTTGCTCACAAATAGCCAAGGCTCAATCTAGAACAGGACAGGAGGGCCACGGAGGAGGACCTTAGATACTGAGCATAGTGTACCGGTCGGTTCATGCCAGGACAGATATTATCAGTCCCAAGCCATGCACGGCTGTATAGATTAAAACCAGCATCTTGAATTGGGCTCAGGAACTTGCAGGCAGGTAGTGCGAGTGGGCCAGATTGGGCCTTATGCGCTTGAACGTTCTGGTCCCTGTGATCCATCTTGGCTGCTTCATTTTGCATGAGCTGCAGCTGCTGAGCCATCTTCAAAGGCAGCCCCATGTAGAGTCAAAAGGTCCTCCAGTGCCTGAGAGCTGCTGCCAGTCAGAACAGGGAGTGCATAGATGGAACAATGGGTGGGCTCAGCATCATATGGCCATATGGCGATGTTGTCAGATAACGTGTGTGCATGGCTTTCTTTGTCCTCCTCTGAGAAGCTTGGCTGCACTAAAGGGAACACTTGCATTAATCGGCCCGCCCCTTGTACAAACTGCCACTTCACTGGAGCTTGGCCAGTCGCGATGCTTGCCTGTCTTCCCTCTTGGATAATTCCCGTTTTCACCTGAATGTATCTGGGAAGCAATTGAATTCTACCTCTCCAAATGAGGCACTGCAGATCAGTTTCTTCCTCCCAGCCGCCCTCACCCATTCTAAATGCTAATAATGGACCAGGGAAGCTTTCCTTTGACTGCAATTAGAGTTTGCAGTCATATCGGCTGCCTTTGTCAGAACTGGGATGGAAACAAAACATCTCGTGGAAAATACGGGCTGGTGGACGAACACAGCCTTTTATGGAAGGGAGGCTTTATTACAGAAGCCATTAAAAACACACACACACATTTTGAGGAGAGCATGTTACATTTATTCTTTTTGGCATTGTACTGTCTAGTCAAGGATACTGTTAGCTTTAAATTATACACATATACATAGAAGAAGGGCTGTGCAATGCCTCATTACGAAGATGAGATAATAAGGTGAAGTGGGCTGATTCGGAGCAAAATCCTCGTGATACGAGGCATGTCAGAGCAGTACCGAGGCTCCCTTGGGTGAATCACCCCTCCCTCCATGAAGCACTTCCTCTGCCCCATATATTTGGAGCTCTACTGAATGCCTGAGCAGTCCAGACAGGCTTTCTCCCAAATGTATCAATTTCTGAACACTCACTCGGAGGGGGAGGAGGAAGGGGGAGGGGGAGGGAGAGCGGATGTGGGAAGGAGGTGGGGGGAGTGCAGGAAGAGGAGGGAGTGTGCCTTGGCAAATAGGAACTCTCAGCCAGAACCCATGCTAGCAGTCTCCAATCAGAAAGAGTGGTGGAGGAAGTGGGTATATATACTTAGACAAAAGGCTGCATTCAGTTATTGAACTAGCTGTGTCTTTGGGAGAGGGCTGGTGTGGGTAGTAGGGATGTCGGAGAATTTCTCCATGAATCTCCGGGAGGCCGAATGCCAAAGCATTTGGCCCCCCGAAATTGGTGGAGAAACGGTCCACCCCCCGCCCCCCCCGGAATGGGACTTACCTTTGCCGAATGTCCCTGGCGCTGGTGGCGGTTTGGCGGCAGCGGCCGGTCTTCCAACCGGCTGCCACCACCGCCATTTCCAAGGTGAAAAAACCAACAACAACAAACGTGATAGGCTACGTAAAGATTTACGTAGCCTATCATGGATAGATTTTCAAAAAACCCCCGTGATAGGCTACGTAAATCCTTGCATAGCCTATCACTGCTGACTTTGAAGGGAAAAAAGTGTGTACGCAAATGGCGGCGCCCATGGGTGCTGCCATTTGCGTTCCTTATTTGGGCATGTGTAGTCTACGTAAATGTTTACGTAGGCTACACGTGCCCAAATAAGGAACGCAAATGGCGGCGCCCATGGGCGCCGCCATTTGCGTACGTGCTTTCCCCCCCCAAAGTCAGCCGTGATAGGCTATGTTAGGATTTATGTAGCCTATCACGGCTGACTGCAGGGACGCAAACGGCGGCGGCTACGGCCGCCGCCATTTGTGTCCCGGCTGGCCAGGAGGATTCGTGGCCAGAGGGACGGGGCGTCTCCCCCCCGGGCAGAATTTCGGCGGGGAGGGATGGGGTGCCTCCCCCCCGTCCAGAATTTCGGCGGGGAGGGATGGAGCGCCTCCCCCCCACCGCGAAGCAAGCTGCGGGATGAGGTAAGGGACTTTTGTCCATCCCTAGTGGGTAGATGGTCGGGGTGTGTGTGTGCACGTGCATGTGTATTCCTAGGAGTTTTCCTTCAATTTATTCAATTTTGATCGCCATTAGACTTTCCTCAAAATTTAAATTAAAAGGAAACAGCTTGGTTGTACTGGGAGTGTTCCCTTCCCTCGCTCCTTGCTCATCCATCCCCTTTGGGATGGTGTCTTTTTCTGCACCTTTCTTTCTGCCTCCGACTCCTTTGTTATTTGTATTTGATCAGATTCATCTCTCCTTCCTATATTTTTTTTTCAAACTAACCACTTTTCCTCACTTGTAGCTGCTTCGCTCTCCCCTCCCCTGCCATCCCTGTGTTTGTTTATTTTGTTTATCTCGATTTTGGACTCCGGAAAGCTGTGTTTGTTGTTTAACGCCGAGCCTCACTTCTGCTTTCTCCATTCTATTTCCTTGTCATTTTTGTCAGTCAGCTCTGTCTCTTTTAGATTTCTACAAACCCACTCTTATTTTGATTTTTAAAAACAAATACTGACTTCTGGGCATGTCCCCCCCCCCCACCTCTTAAGTCATATTCAAGTATTTGTTCTTTCTTTCTTTCTTTCTTTCAAATTCTTAAAGGCATATTATAGGCAGCCTATGTGTATAGCATTTGTTCCCCCTGCCCCCATGCTGAAGTTAACCATCTGTGTCTTTGTGTTGATCCTCCCCAAAGAGACATTAAAGAAGAGGGTTTTTTTGTTATATATTATATTAATATATTATATTATTATATATTATATTATTTTATTGCTCTTGGCTCTTACCTTATCACCTCCGCTGTTGTCCTGCATTTCTTGAAGTTAACCTGCCTTCCATAAAAGAACATGCAATAATAAAAAAACCAATAAATTAAAGACACGGTTATTTGGTTAGGTAGTTCACAGCCACTGTGTGAACAGAATGCTGGACTAGATGGACCTTGGTCTGATCCAGCAGGCCTTTTCTGATGTTTTTATGAGATTCTCTCAAAGGGAGATATTGCTACCACAAGACATAGTGATGGCCACCAATTTGGATGGCTTTAAAAGGGGGTTAGACAAATTCCTGGAGGAGAAGGCTATCAATGGCTACTAGTCTTGAGGGCTCTGTGCTACCTCCAGTACCAGAGGCAGTGAGCCTATGTACTCCATTTGCTGGGGAACATGGGCATGAGGGTGCTGTTGTGCTCATGTCCTGCTTGTGGGTTCCTGGTCCACAGCTGGTTGGCCCCTGTGTGAACAGAATGCTGGGCTAGATGGAGCCTTGGTCTGATTTGGCAGGGCTCTTAACTACAGATCTGCAGCCAAAGGCTGGATTGGGGAAACACAGCTCCACCTTTACCTCCTAGGACCACCACTCTCCTGCCCACTCACCCCCCAGTAAGTGGGAAGGATCTATTTGTCAGTCTTCCATGAGTTGTCCTTCCCCCTATGGTTGGGTAAGAATGTTTGTGAACATTCTGTGGAGGTGTACAAATTAGTTGGGTTCTGTCTTCCATCGATGAAAATGACTCAGTAGAAAGACCTCAAAAGCATCACATGCAGAAGACCACTTCTGTGTCTTATAGAGGAGGGAATGCTTCTTATGAGATGGTATGGACCACCTACAGTCGTCTATTAAAGATAACATAAAAAAATTGAAACCACATCTGCTGACCAAGGTGGTGACGTTGCTGTATTTATTTTCCCTGCCACCATCGCCTGCATCTTCTGCCCTCCTGGTGTGATCCTGTCAGGGCACTCGTTCTGGCATTTTGGCTGCCGCACATTTCTCCTTGCTCCCCTCCCCAATTTAGATTGCTTTTGTAATTTGGCTGCCATGGATTCCTGCCCCCCGCCCCCCAGCACACACACAATTGGGTTTCTCTGTCCATGGCTTTTAATCCATCTATCTAAGCAATGAATTGTCTAAACATTGTGACCCTCAATTTGTCTTGTAAAAATCAATAGGACTTCACATAATATTAAGGATCTTTCGAAGGACACGGCTCTGAAAGTTAAACTGAATGTGCAATTAAAATTCTATGTTAATCTATTCCTTCAGTGTTGAATGTTTCATACACAAGTGTGTATCCACATGTATATTGTTCTCTAGTCACACCCCCTTATATTACTTTCTGTTTCCTTTTTGGCTTTAAGTATGGAAGGAGCGATCCGTTATTCCTGATATTAGGGAACCAGCTCTTCTCCATTCTGCAAGAAGGCAAATTATGTTGGGGTTCACTGAGTGAATAAAAGGCCAACAATTGGCAGGTTTTGACCAGGATCTCTTCTGCACTTTGCCCATTGAGTTGTCCTAACCCACACAACTATGTTACACCTGAGAAATTGCAAGCTGCCTAGTTTCCCTTTATGTGCAAATGATTACGCCCACATGTGTTTAACTATTGAGCTTTATTTATTTGCCGGATTGATTGTTTCATAGATTTGCATCTTGCCTTTTCTGTTTTATGATGATTCATTTGGAATTTTTGTTATGAAGTTGAACTTTTTGGGCTTGCTGCTTTTTCACAAGCTGCTGTGAGAGCCTCAGCTGGAGAGTGCCCAATATGTATTTCTAGCTAACACAAATAAATACAGGCAGAGCAGGGCAGGGTAGGGATGGCACGGGAGCCCAGTTCCATCCAGGAATCCAGGGGAACCGCCCCTGCCTGCATCCGAAAGACCTGCTTGCCAAGCCCCTGCCTGCCCCCTACCTGTGCTTGATGAACAGCTTGCGCTCACCCCAGAGGCCTCATCGAGTTTTGAAGTTGCCATTTTTTGAGAAATCAACTGGCAACCACAAATGTGCATATTTGCGTATGTGCGAAAATGCACATTTTTGAGAGTGGGCATATTTGCATATGCACAAACATGTGCATTTCTTCACATGTACAAATATGTGCATGTGCAAAATGTGCATTTTCACCCATGCACAAATATGTGCGTTTTGTGATCGCCACTTTGTTTTTCAAAAAATGGCGACCGCGAAGCTCGACGAGGCCACCAGGGTGAATGTGGGCTGCTCACTGAGAGCAGGAGGGGCTTGAGCATGGTCCCCGGGGACTGGCGAGCAGGGGCTGGGCAGGTGCCTGGAGAACCCCAATGGGGGTGAGTTCGCACATCCCCAGGGCAGGGCTGGCCCCAGACTTTTTGCTGTCTGAGAGAAAGGACAAGATGGCACCCCCACCCCTTCCATGTACAGAAGCTGAGCAGACTGGGCAGCAGGCTGGCTTAGGGAGGTGGACTGGGCAGGCTGTGTGTGCTCACTTGTCCAACACAAGGGATTTGCCATGGGCTCTAGAATAATGTCTGAGTGAGCGGGGGCTGCCACTGCTGCCCTACACACACACACACACACACACACACACACACTCACTATCAGCCACCTGAGTCAGTGGCCTGACTTTGCCCAATGGTAGGGCCGTCCCTGTATAGGGATCTGCTAGGGATGGGTGGAATGCTTACCTGCCATTTGGGGGGGGGGGGTCCGCAGGGGGGGAGGCGATCCATTCCTCCCCCCCGGAATCCTCTTTCTGGGGAGCCACCATCTGGCTCCAAAGTGCGAGCGATACGATTGCCATGCCGTATCGCTGGCTGAAAGAGACTACTGCCTGCAGACGCAAATGGCGTCCAGGACGCCATTTGCGGCCGTAAAAGCCTTAGTTTAAGGTAAATGCAGCCATTTATGGCGTCCGGGACACCATTTGCATCCTCAGTCAGTCCGCCCAGCCAGTGATACATCAATGGCAGCCGTATAGCTGGCGCTCCGGAGCCAGCCGGCGGGGAGGATCTGGCTGGCGAGGATTCCTCCTGAAGGTGCAGGTAGGAGATCCGATCCTCCGCGGACTTTGGGGGGGCAGATTCAATAGAATCTGGCCTCATTGTGGTCCATGGAGGATTTCTCCAACATCCCTAGTACATGCACATCTAATAAGGAGAGCAGCAGAACTCTGACAGAGTTGAAGAATGTTAACATCTTCATTCATCCCCCTGCCCTGCATCTCCCTTGTCTGCCCCGCTGTCAAGAGACACAGCGATTGCTTTGACTTGTATTATAATTTGAATCATGCAGCAGGCTTCCCCAGCTCTCCAGATGCTTTGGACTCCATCTCCCAGGATTCCTGACCATTGGCTATGCTGGCTGGGACTGAATGAAAGGAGTTAGAGCCTCAAACATCTGGAGGGCTCCAAGTTTGCCTCTGGCTGTCCTATATGATTTGATTGAAAGGAGCAGTATAAAATCTATTAAAATACAAAATAAATTACAGATGTTGTAGGCACTTCTCATTCATTCATTCTCTCTCCCCCCCTCATTTCCCCCAGTCCACATCATCCACTCTTCAGCTTCCTCTCTAGTTGCATTATTAAATGTTAGTCTAATGTTCTCTGGAATTGGTTAGGTCTAGAAGAAGAGAGTGCTCGGTTGGTAATGTATAAAATAAATTTGCATATAGGAAAGCTGGGGGAGAGCAAAAACGGCTAATACGAATATTAATTTCTTTAAACAAAAGGTAATAGATGGTGGCGAAGAAAGCTATTTTCTCAGGTGTGGCAGTTAAATTTACAACCCAGTGTTTTTGTTGATGGAAAGATTATTATTTTCCACCTTTAAAACATGGCAATGGCAGTGTTGAAAATGAACCTTTTGCATTAGCACTCCATAAATATTGAAAATGGTCCCCTCCAACATCTTCCTTTAGAATAACAATACACTCTGGTATAATTATTACCCCGATGCTTGTACTGGAGGTACCAGTGGATATGTTATCTCCATAAGCCATAAAAGAAATAATGATGTGCTGTGTAGAGTTTTAGAACTCATAAAACATTTCCTGCGGAACAGAATAATAATCATAATCATCTAAGTCTGGAAGACGTCAAGGTTGGAATAAGCTCTTACCTACCAATGCTTCACTATTGTTTGGAGCTCTGGTTATCCCTTTCCGAAAAGGATAATGTCATGCTGGAACAGGTACCCAAAAGGGTAATAACCATTATCTAGAGCCTTTCACCCACCCGTTATCTCCAAACATTCAAGGACAACATTTGTACAATGCCTATGGATGGATTCGCACGATCAGGGGGGCAAAATGACCCATCATTGGTTCATTTCTGCACCCACACATCTGCTGGTCACGCAACCACATTTTACGTAATAACCCACAATGCAACCCACTATTGCCGTGTCATCTGAACTCTGTGCGTGGTGGGTCGGGGTAGCTTCGTACTCACACTACAACCCATGACCTGCAGTAAGTGTTGTGGGTGCTGCACCACGCACCAGGCTCAGATGACACGGCAATGTGCACGGCATTGTGGGTAATGACATGGAATGCAGTTGCATGACAGGCAAGTGCAGGGGCCAGGGGAAAGAAACAGCAGTGGGTTCTTTTGCCCCCGCGATTGTGCCGCTCCGTGAAAGTGTGCATATGTTCATCTGTACTTTTACAGCACTCTGGAAAATGGAGGGACTAGGATTGGACATACCAGAGCCTATGGTCAGGAACTGCTGGGACTAGAACCAGCGATTTAAGCACACAGCTGCCCTGTCCGGTGAGCCACCAGGTCTGCAAATTGGAGCATCTCTCTGGGCAGTTCAATACTCTCAGGCATTGGAGATTTTGCTCACCCAGCCTGGCCGTTGGTTGTCCTCAATAGGCAGAGTAATGAGGGCTTCCTGGGAAGTGGGGTGGCTACTTATACACTGCAAAGGAAGAGCAAATGTATCAGCCCCCAAAGACACAGATTTGCATATGCCAATTTATCAGTATAGATTCAGTTTTGGAAACAATTCCAATTATTTCTTTGTTTGTTCGTTTATGTATTTCAGTTATATCCTGCCTTTTCCCCTCCTTAAGGAACCCAACGCGGCATACCTAATCCTCCTCCTCCTCTCTTTTATCCCCACAACAACAACCCTGTGAGGTAGGTTGGGCTGAGAGTCTGTGACTGGCCCAAATTCACCCAGCGAGCTTCTGTGGCCAAGTGGGGACTAGAACCCAGATCTCCCGACTCCCAGTCCAACACTCTAACCATTACACCAGACTGGCTCTCTTTAATTTAATTTAAATATAAATACAGTACATCTCATAGTTGGGAGGATGGTGGCCAGGTGACCTGTGTGCCTGTTCAGTCGGCTGTCCAGGTGCTAGCAATTGTAGATAGGCAGCTTCAAAGCCCCCAAACTCCCTGTCTTTATCTTAAAATTGGACTTGGACTCAACAGCCCCTCAAATATTTATTTTATTTATGCATTTATTTAAAACATTTGTATTGCTCCCCATATCATGAAGATCCCAGGGGGGCATGCAGATAAAAACCAATTTAAACAGTATAAAGCAATAAATAATTTAAACCTTTAAAAGCACATTAAGCAAGCTGATACCATTTTAAAAATCTAAAATTATAAAACAGTGTAAACAGTGTGCAACTTTAGGGAATTAGCCCTCAAAGGCTTTGGTGAAAAGCCATGTTTTAACTTGGCATCCCGAACAAAGCCAACGTCTGCGCCATCTGGGCCTTCAAGGGGAGGGCATTCCACAACCGGGGTGCCACAGCAGAGAAGGCCTTTTCTTACGTCCCACCATAGTGTATGTCTCACACTGGTAGGATGCAGAGGAGGTCTCCTCCAACAGATCTCAATAGAAGCCTGCCCTCTAGTAAGACACATTGCCACCCTTCAGGGCAGCGATTGTTCTTGCTGGTTTCGATCCTTGCTCTGACTCCATGCTGGATGCAGTTCCCAACTCCTGGCACCTGCGTTCTGGTTTAAGTGCGTCATCTCCATGCAAATTGTACCCTTGACTTTTTGGAGATTGGAAGTGGGGCAGCAGACAGAACTTCCATTGATGCCTTCTGTATGCACGTTTGTACCAACATGGACATCTGAAAAGGGCTTTGGTATGCCATGTGCTGCTCCTTGGGAGGAAAGCTATGGCAAACCTAGACAGCATAGTAAGAAGCAGAGACATCACCTTGCTGACAAAGGTCCGTCTAATCAAAGCTATGGTTTTCCCAGTAGTAATGTATGGCTGTGAGAGCTGGACTATAAGGAAGGCTGAGCGCCGAAGAATTGATGCTTTCGAACTGTGGTGCTGGAGAAGACTCTTACGAGTCCCCTGGACTGCAAGGAGGTCAAACCAGTCCATACTAAAAGAAATCAACCCTGGGTGCTCATTGGAAGGACAGATACTGAAGCTGAAGCTCAAAAATTTTGGCCACCTAATGCGAAGAGAAAACTCCCTGGAAAAGACCCTGATGCTGGGAAAGACTGAAGGCAAAAGGAGAAGGGGATGGCAGAGGATGAGATGGCTAGATAGAATCACTGATGCAATGAATATGGACCTGAGCATGCTCCGGGAGAGAGCGCAGGACAGGAAGGCCTGGCATACTATGGTCCATGGGGTCACGAAGAGTCGGACATGACTGAACAACTGAACAACAACAACAACAATGCCATGTGCAAAAGAATGTCAATGTGCTCGATGTATTCAAGTCTCTGTATTCCACTTTTTCGATGCAAACATTGGGTAGCTGCAACCATGCTGTAGGGAAGGAGTAGACAACCTGGTGCCTTCCAGATGTTTCAGACTACAAGTCCCATAAGTACCCGGCCAGCTTGACCAGATGTTCAGGGATTATGGGAGCTCTCATCCAAAATACCTGGAGGGCACCAAGTTGCCTTGCCCTGCCATTGGGAATATAACCCGATGAAGCTCCATGACTGGATAATGCTGAAATCCCATCCTGTCCTGTAAGGGTAATAGGTTACCCTTGGGAGAGAAGGAGATGGGAGAGAAGGAGGAGCTTGGCCAGATGTTTCTTCTTTGCTTCAAGTGTTGCAAAACGTATGCACCTTGGACCATTTTCTGCTTGTTTTCCCCTACATTTTAAGAACGAGAGTCCTGGGAAGTGCAAGTTGGACCTGTAACCCAATGTTATAGTGTGGGGTGCACCTCTGGAGTGTTCCAGCTTAGCCAATAATGTCCTCTTCCAGGATATTCTTTTCAGCCCCCCCCCCCCGTTTTCCATCTCCCCTGCCCCCTCCCGCGAAACTCAGCGAAACTCAGACACTCAGCTTTCTGTGGCCACTGAGCCGTCTGCCCTCGCTAGGGATGGATGGACCCCTCTGCAAGGGGTCCATCACCCCTGTGCAAGCACGAGGAGGCACCATGGCTACCCACTTGTGCGAGCTGGGAAGTGTGAGCCCCGGAGGGCTCGGTGACTGGTTCTCTCAGGCTCGCAGCTGTCCGTCCTCCCAGCGAGCCCCAATTTTAAAGCAAGAAGGGGCTCTGATTTTTCATAGATCTAATCTTGAGCACACTGGCGGCCATAAAGGGCCATTCCCTCAACATTATGGCTGCCATTGCGTGCACATTAGATCCATGAAAAACACAGAACCCCATCTTGCATTAAATAGAGGCTCAGCGGGTGGGGGACAGTGGCTCACCAAGCCAAGTGTGAGTGGAGGGGAGTTAGATGGATTCCTGGACCCAATCGGATGCCCACGCCATTGCTAGCTCTCACTGGGCTCTAAATATATGTTGCCCCTCTGCAAGCTTTAGGGTTCCTCCAGGAATGCTGCTATCTTCCTCTTGTTTCTCCGAGGCCCCATTTTGGTTAGGATCCTAGAGTCTGGGGCACTGCGGAGGATGCAAAATGGTGGTCAGGATGCTGCTGCTGCAAAGAAGACTTCTGGGGGAAAGGAAGAGGTTGTGCTGCTGCCAGCCCTGAGAAACTGTTGGCAACTTTCTCCTCCCGCTGGTCCCCCAATTTCCCTGCTTACACATGGGGTAGAGAATTTTGAGAAGCTATTTGTGCACAGCTCTGCTGTTCTATGACCTTCCTCCCCCCTACAATATCCATTACAGAATTCTCTGAATTAGCGGAACCAAACTATGGCCCAGGATTATTTCTCTTGGCAATTTGTCGATAGTAACTGGGTTGCTACATTGCTTGGAGAGGGGGAGAAATACAGTACGGTAGCTACTAGAATTTAATTTGTAAACCATAAACCTTGTGCTTGTGGCCATCAAGAAAATGGCAGCATTTCCCTGCTTCCTGATGTTATTCAATTACTCACTTGGCCTCTGCATTCAGCATAAACTGTATATTTAGCTCCATGACCTTTGCAGACACCAAGAATAGCGAGTGGAAAATGAGCAATTTGGGGGTCAAAAAGTCAAAACTTTAAAAGCAGTCAGTTGTAGGCTATCTTTCAGGTTTCTCACAAATCCTCCCTGCTGTGTTTTATAATGCAATGTACATGTTCCTGGGAAATCCCTTGCTACATTTCAGCTAGTGATTCTGCCTCCCTTTTGCTGCTTCATAATCCAGACTTTTGCCTTAGTTGAACCTTTGATTTCATCAAGTTCCGAGTGCTATTTAATTAATGCATGGAAGGGCTCCTGCAGAAGCACCACATGCAAAATAATCTTGATACAAGCAGGATGGTGTTGGGGTCTGGAAATCAAGTCTTATGAAGAATGGTTGAAAGAGCTGGGTATGTTTACCCTGGAAAAAGGAAGATCAAGAGGTGTTATCCCTTTTATTGGTTTATGGGGTCCTGATGAACTGAAGTCCCAGCTAATTCACCTTTGTGGTGGCTAAAGTGAGACAAAACACATATGGATCAGTTCAACCGTTTATTGAGTACATGAAGATGATAGACGGAGGCAGAAAGAATGTACAAAGAAAGCTCACATCCCTTCAGTTGACAAAACAGTCACCCTCATCAAAGCTGCTTGTAGGGATGTACGAAAGTCACTTACCTTTGCGGAGCTTGGATTTGCGGTGGGGGGGTGCTCTGTCCCTCCCCCTGGAATGATCCCTGGATGGGCTCCACTCCACGGCAGCTCTGCGGAGCCGCCGGCCAGGGCTGTTCACAGCCAGAGTTCCGGCCGCAGACGGGCTGCTGCAGATGCAAATGGCGTCTGCCGTAGCAGCCGCCATTTGCGTCCTGCGAAGCTGCCATGATAGACTACGTAAGTATTTACGTAGCCCATCACAGCAAGCCCCCCCCCCAAACAGCGTACTCAAATGGTGGTGGCTATGGCGGCCGCCATTTGCGTTCCCTATTTTTCGCCGTTTTAGCCTACGTAAATATTTACGTAGGCTATTACGGCGAAAAACAAGGGGAACGCAAATAACGTAGGGGGCACCATTTGTGTTCCTTCCCCCCCGTTTTAGTCTATGTAAATATTTACATAGGCTATTACAGCGAAAAAAACGGAATGCAAATAGCGCCCACTATGCTATTTGCATTCCCCATGTTTTCGCTGTAATAGCCTACGTAAATATTTACGTAGGCTAAAACGGCTAAAAATAGGGAATGCAAATGGCGGCCACCATAGCTGCCGCCATTTGCGTACACGTTTTTTTTGGCTTGCTGTGAAAGGCTGCGTAAATACTTACATAGCCTATCACAGCCTCCGCAGGGATGCAAATGGCGTCCCTGCCTTAGCCGTGATAGGCTATGTAAGTATTTACGTAGCCTATCATGGCTATGATGATGTGAATGGCGGCCGCAGGGCAGCCACCACTTACAAGTCAGCGCGGATGGCAGCAGGTAAGTGCTCCGTTTCGGGCGCCTTTCGTGGGTTGGGGGGGTGGGGGCTTCGTTCTGCCATGGATTTCGGGGGGCCGAATGTACTGGCATTTGGCCTCACTGAGATCCATGGCGGAATTCTCTGACATCCCTAGCTGCTTGTCCCCAGGATATATGAGAAGTTTCCCCAGGACTGGCAACAGTTCTCTAGGCTGGTAGCATGCATATTCCCCCCTTGGAGCAAGACCAAAGAACAAAGCCTGTGGGTTGGCTTTTATAGATGTCTCCTTCAGCTCAGGAGCCAGTGGGGGGGGTTCCTTCCTGAGGGTGATCGGAGCATCTCAGGCTGGGAAATCACTCTTTCCCTGCAAACAGGGCGCAAACATGGGAGGGGGGTTACTCAGCTCTTATCTAAGAATCAAGGCATGATACCCTTACCTTTAGAAGGATGAGGTAGCTTGGCATAGGGCAAACAGCTGGGGCAGTACTTGCCTCTTACTAATTAAGGCATGTGAAAGGCCTGCTTAATTACAAAGCTGCCAGTGAGGCCAAACTACACAGGTCTCTAGGTGGCTACCAACAGCATATAGGAATGCTATCAGTCCACCTTATTGCTCACTACAAAACTTACCAGAAGAGGAGACATGATCTGAAGGGCTGTCATGCAGAAGGTGGGGAGATTTAGAATCCTGCTGGATCAGACCAAAGGCTGATCTAGTCCCACACCCTGTCTCGCACAATGGTCAACTGGATGCCTCAGGGAAGCCCAGAAGCAGAATATAAGCACAAGTAGGGGTGTACGAAACCCCACTTACCTGGCTCCGCTGGGGTCCGCAGGTGGGGGGAGGAGATCCATTCCACCCCCCAGAAACCTCGATGGGGGAGGGAGGCATTCCGTTCCTCCCCCTCCGGAATCCTGCCCGGCTGGCTCTTCTTTGCTGCCAGTCTGTGGAGCCGCCGGCTGGGCCAACTTGCAGTGGGGCCCCCACCCGCTGCCGGGCTTCTGCGGACACAAATGGTGTCCTGCATAGGGGACGCCATTTGCGTCCCTATGCTAGCCCATGATAGGCTACGTAAATATTTACGCAGACTATCACAGCTAAAGCAAGGACGCAAATGGCATAGGGGATGCCATTTCCGTCCCTGCTTTAGCCGTGATAGGCTACGTAAATATATACGTAGCCTATGACGGGCTAGCATAGGGAAGTAAATGGTGGCCACAGCAGCCTGGCAGCGGCTGGAGCCACCACTGCTTCATCCACTGCCAGAGGTGCCGCTGCTTCATCCGCCACCGCATCCACCACCAGGCAGGTTCTTTAGAATCCGGCCTCACTGGAGTCTGTGGTGGAATTCTCCGCCATCCCTAAGCACAAGAGCCCTCTCCTGTGTTTGTTCCCCAGCAATTGGTATTCAAAGGCATGATGCATTTGATCCTGGAGATAGCTTATAGCCATTAAAATGCCCAGTAATAGTCATGTCCACCCACTGACTTGGATTCCTGCATTGAGTAGGGGCTCGATGGTCTTTTAGGCCCCTTCCAACCCTACTAGTCTACGATTCTATGATTTTATCAAGTCCCTTCTGGGACTACGTCTTGTGGGTGCAAATTCCATACTTCAGCTATGTGGAATAAACTTCCTTTGATCTGTCCTGAATCTCCCACCGGTCAGCTTCATGGGATGACGCCACTGGGTTCTAGTATTATGAGAGAGGGAGGAAAAGGTCTCCCTATCTACATTCTCCACACCATGCATAATTTTGAATGCCTCTATTATGGTATACATGATAGAAGTGTACAATCCACATTCAGAAGTATACTATCCACATTCTCCTTTTGCCCGCCCCCCCCCCCCCCGGCCAAACGATCCCGGCTATTGGAGCCTTCCCTCACAGGGGAATTGCTCCAGCCCCTTCATCATTTTAGTTGCCCCTTTTTGCACTCTTTCTAATGCAGATGAGGCTCCTGAAAGAATGGGAAAATCTAGACTTCTTGCCAGTCTTTGATTACACTCCTTTCCGGTATCAGAGGATGTGTGACGTGCTAGGTTCTGTCTTTCCCTGCTTTTCTTGTAATGTGTAACATCAGACTTCTAAATTTAATCTCTGGGGAAATGTATGAGACCCCCAGGGGAATACCGATCTCACTCACAAGTAAAATACAGAAGTAGGAATATACATGAATGTCATTTCAGTTTGCAAATCCTCTGAACTAGCCCCATTCGCAACTCTAATTGCAAACGGGAGCACACTTGGGGGGGGGGATGTTTGCACATTCCCAAACTTGCAATCACACTTGAAAAATGTGCAGTTTCATGCTTTAGTCAATGGGGGGAAAGTGTGCACTTTTTTTTTTTTTAAAAAAAAGCACACTCAGATGCACACTTTTCCCAGTTGAACAAACAAACAAAAAAAGAGGTCACAAACAAAAATGGGAGTGAGCCGAACCAAGCTTTGAAATGAAGTTTGCAGAATTTTGGTTAGCTCGAACTTCCCTGGTTCTCCCATCCCCAAGAACATCCCTGGTTCTCCCATCCCTAGGTCTCCACTTTAACAACCATAGGCCACTTGGGAACATGTTTAAGAAGGAAATGGCGGAAAATAACCAAAAGAATAGTAAGGGAGACATGTGGAGTCAGATATTTACTTTATACCCAGCTACATCAAGTTGCATCAGGCTCAAAGAGAATCACTCTAAAGTGTGGTGTAATTGGTACCTTATGCTATACCTCCTAGAGAAATTATATGAAATGTAAGCAAGACAGATGTCACAGTGGCAACTCTATGGCTAACATTCGTCACATACTGTGGTCCTATCCAAAAATATATAATTCCTGGAACAGAATTGTATAAGAAATTAAATTTAAAATATTGTTACTATTTATGTATTTCTGCAATAGCCAAAGCTCTCTGGGTGGTTCACAGAAATTACAAGCTACAAATACAAGATAATAAAAATATAATATATAAGTTTAATTTTTTTTGGTTAAAAACTACCCAGCTAAGGGAACAATCCTATGGCCACTAGACACTGTCTAGGATGCCGTAGGATTGTTCAGTTTTTGGGAACCATGCTGCCCTCCCCCTCCCCCTCATAGCTGGTGTGGAACTCCCCCCACTCGTGATGTTTCCACACTCAGAAATGGAGCACGGAGATGGGGAAAAGGGGGCGGTCCTGGGGGTGGGGAGGGGAAGAGACTGTGGAAGCTGCTTTACGCAGCTTCCTATTGGGTCTCTAGGCCTTTACCTCCTCCTCCCCTAATGGTGAAATCGGCCATCTAGGCAGAAATGCAGGTTGGCCGGAGGACAGAGGAGAGGATCCCCTCCATGCTTCAGCCACCCTAGATAGGATAGTTGGCAGCCTCCGATTTTGGCAGCTGGTGACTATCCAGATAGGATTGTGCCCTAAAACAATGACAGTAAGATACTGGACTTGATCAAAATGACTGACATAAATGTCCCATCATATGCCATCCAATGCCTGGGCAAGGATACCACTCTTAACCTGGCATAGGGGTGCACGAAAGTCACTTACCTGGTCTCGCAGCTTGCTTCGCGGTGGGGGGGAGGCGCTTCGCTGCTTCCCCCGAAGTTCAGGCCGGGGGGGGGAGGCTTCCCTCCTTGCCCGGCCGAAATTCAGGCCGGCGGGGAGGCTTCCTGCCTCACCCGGCCGAAATTCAGGCCGGGGAGAAGCGCCCCGTCTCCCCGGCCGCGAACTTCAAAAGAAGAAGAAAAAAAATGCCCGTGATAGGCTACGTAACGATTAACATAGCCTATCACGGCTAGATCTGCAAAGTCAGCCGTGATAGGCTACGTTAATCGTCACGTAGCCTATCACGGGTGACTTTGAAAAAAAAAAAGCGCGTACGCAAATGGCGGCCCCCATAGGGAGCCGCCATTCGCGTTCCTTCTTTGGTCCTTGTAGTCTACGTAAAGATTTACGTAGACTACGGCGAAAATAAGGGCAACGCTATTTGCGTTGTCCTTATTTTCGCCGTAGTCTGCGTAAATCTTTACGTAGACTACAGGGACCAAATAAGGAATGCGAATGGTGGCTCCCTATGGGGGCCGCCATTAGCCATACGCGCGTTTTTTTTTTTTAAAGTCACCCGTGGTAGGCTACGTGATGATTAACGTAGCCTATCACGGCTGACTTTGCAAATCTAGCCGTGATAGGCTAGATTAATTGTTACGTAGCCTATCACAGGGGCATTTTTTTTTTTTTTTACTTTGCTTGTAATGGCGGCGGTGGCAGCTGGTCGAAAGACCGGCTGCCGCCCCCGCCCCTGACGAAGACCTGCCGAACTGCCGCCGGGACCCACCGCCATGAGGGACATTAGTGAAAGGTAAGTCCCATCCCGGGGGGGGGGAGGAGAAGTTCTCCCCGAACAACCTTCAGAGGACCGAATGCGTTGGCGCTCACCCCCCCGAAGTTTCGGGGAGAAATTCTCCCCCATCCCTAACCCGGCATTGGAAAGATTACAATGTCGGCATCAGGCAGACCTCTTTCAGTGTCAGGATGCCCCTGTTGCCCACTGACTTCTCCAATAGCCAGAATCAACACTCAGACAAAAGGGCTGCTTTCCAAGGCTTTAATTCCATTTATCCTAATGAGGCATACATATGCTAATTGCTTGAGACTCAGAGGCACTACAAAGGAACAGCCATCTAGGGGTTTCTAAGGTTTAGGACGTCAGTTGATCTCCATTTGGGAAAAACACAGCAACTCTCTGAACTTAAGGGGTGGGAGGGGAAGATCTCCCCCTCTCCCGTGATGCTTCTGGGCGCAGCTGTTGACATCAAGCCAATCAGGCTGAGCGCCTAAGCTCGGCCCCTGCAATCTCTCACTTGTGCCTGCGTCTGCACCTCACATCTAAAAGCTCAGGTTGTCCCTCCCTTTCCATGCTGCACCCAGGGATGTGAGTGGGGGGGGGCTTCCCCTCCAGCTGTGCCTCTGAGGTCTGAGAGAGTTCCTCTCCCATGAATTGTATCTCCTCCTCAGAATCAGAGCTGCTTTGGGACTCTACGGGCTCAGCTGCAGCCCTGACCTCCAGCCCCATAAACTTTTTATTGGGATACGTTGACAATCCAGCAATTAAAGAACATCAAGCTCTAATCTGGAATTTACTAACTCCATCAAAAGTCCAGGTTGGTTCCAAGTGACCTTCAGTAGAACATCCAGGAATGGCTGGCAAAATTTGGGAAAATTGCCAACATGCCCAGCATCAACATCAAACATTCTTAGGCAAGGGCCAGGGTCCCAGCACCCCGAAAGGAACCACCAGTACCAACACATGGGAAACAGCTGCCTGCAGTTTAGAGTATGCAGCCTTGAAGATCTCTGAATCTGAATTCAGTGGTAAAATGTGAAGAGAGAGGATGGATAGATGGACAGATGGAGGTTAGAGCTCTGTGCAGATGATCTCTCAAAACTCTCCACCTTCTTTGTGGGCAGAGAAATTTGGGAGACAATTTCATTGAATTTCTCTGGGGGGGAGAGAGAAATTCTCCACAGTTTCTCACAGGTAGGCGTCACCATTGGCAGGGCTTGTAGCACAGCTTCTTTTGTTTTCCATAAGGTGGGGGGGTTGTACTGCAACAGCATCAACCATGTTGGCAGACTGGACCCCATTTTGCATTTGCAATGCAGGTGTTAGGGGGAGGCAGTGTTTATCTAGCTGAAGGGAAGATGTAGAGTTAGCGCCAAGCCAAAATCTGCCCTCCAGTTTCCTGAAAGTTTCCTTCCCCGTGTCAGAGGCTTCCATTGTTCTGCCTCATTCTCAGGGTGTACTATCATTCTTTTTTGTGGTGTTTTTGAGCTTACCTCATCACTGCTAGCCTCCCAGGTTTCCTGTACCTCGTGATCTGAAGAAAAAGAAAAGAAAAGAAGCCCTACGGGAGGAATTACCTCATGACACCTTCTACTGGGCTTCATTTGAAGTGAAGGAAGCCGAGGAGGCTACAGGCTGCCGGGGAGAGGATTGTACCATGAACAAACAGGACACTTGTGCTCACTCCTTGGCAACCTTGTAAGTAAGGTAAGCCCATGAAACCCAACCCCAACCCATGAGAATTTCTCCAAAATTTCTTGACCATTGAACTTCTTTTTGAAAACAATTTCTTTTCTATCAAATAGAATGTTCAAAAAGTGTGGGAGAAATTTTCAGCACAGCACTAAGACAGACAGACAAATAGGAAAGATAGAAAGACTAAGAATAGAGTATTCAAAAATATACATATTCTAAGCAAAACATTTTGTCTTCCACCCTCATCCATAGTTGTGCTGTTAAATGGATTATCAAGAGTGGCAGTTTGAAATGCCTGGAGATGCAAGTAGGGATGTCAGAGAATTCCGCACGAATTTTAAATGGGATCGGATTTTGACAAATTCGGTCCGCGGAATCCTCCTCGGAACAGGTCGACCCAGAGAGCAGAGCTCACGCAGACCCTTTTTTTTTTTGTCCGCTGAATGGCAGATTTTATATAAATAAGCACAAAAAAAAATCCATAAATCGGAAATGGAAGAACGCGAACAGCTTTACCCTTTTTACGATAATAAATAGGCATTTTCCCTGTGACCCGTGGTTTTCTTTCACTGGGGCTGAGTCACGAAGCCCATGGAAATCCTCCATATTTTCTGTTTATTGTCTGTAGAGGTCAGGTGAGGTGAGGTCAGGTATTTTCCCTATGACCCGAGGCTTACGGAGACTGACAGCAGGCGTGTGAAAAGGATTTTTTGGCAGTACTTACGGAATTATTTATGTAAGTTCAGGGAGCTGAAAAAAACAGGGGAATCCGGGGCATGTGGATGGTGGAATGGGGTGTCCCTCAGCTCTGCGGAATCCTCATGGAGCCACTCCGCAAGGATTCCAGGGTGGAGGAACAGATCGAGTCCCCCCCCATGGATTCCCCACCAGAACAGACAATGGGGAATTCGTACATCCCTAGATGCAAGTTCCTCACAAGAAAAAAAGAAGAAGGTATGAGTGGTGTGAGACTACAAATTGTTCTCCAGATTAAGGCCACTGGGACTAAGAGTTCTGAGTCTACAGACTCAGAAATTTCCCCTTTTCTCAAGTATGTCATTGTCTTTTGTTGGTTCTGTTGGAAGCAACTGTAAATCCAAGAGACTATGTGAAGGTGAGTTGAAATGTCTTGCAACAGGCTGCTCCAGTCTTTTGGTAAGAATCACAGATTTGTGGTTATGGAATCTTGTTCGTAGGTCTGTTGTAGCTTTCTCTACATAGTGCATACCGAATCCTTTTATTTATTGTTTTTAAGATTCAATTAAATAAACCCTATTAGTAGAAGTACATGTTAACAGATATCTAATGCAATAAGTTTTGTCAGTAACTGTGCTCCTGAAAGTAGCGCTTTCTTGGAGTTAACTACAGGTAATGCAAAATGTTGATTTACAATGGCATGATTCTGGGTTGAAAGTATCTTGTTTAAGTTGAGTTTGAACTAACAATTTACTCAGACTGGGTGGTTCCACATAAGCAGTGGCATTTTTGCATTTTATTTTAATGAAATCTTCTCTTTCCCCCGCAACATCCCCCCCTCCCCCAACTGGATGCTCAGAACTATTGTAAGGATTGTTCTCAATGTTGATGATGGTTTAAAGATGTTTATGACCTTTCTCTGCAAAGAAAGAAACCCATAGAAGGATCTTCTTAGGTTCTAGCCCCCCCTGCAGACGAAGAAACTCAAATGCTCATCTTTTTTTCCCCCCTTTCTCCTTCTAAAATATCCTTCCCTTGCTAAAAAAAAAAAAAAGAAAAATGAAAAAAAATTGAAGGCAAGGGAGTTGACATTCTCACTTTTGCAGGAGAGGCTTAGGAAGTGCACTTTATTTTGGCATGGTGATGAGGTTGGTGCTAGAAGGATTCCAAGTTCTAAAATCATGTCCAGTCCTACAAGAGAAGAACACGAGAAGAGCCCTTCTGGATCAGACAAAGGGTCCATCTAGTCCAGCATTCTGTTCACACAGTGGCCAACCAGTTGTTGACCAGGAACCCACAAGAAGGCCATGAGCACAACAGCACCCTCCCGCCCATGTTCCCCAGCAACTGGTGTACATAGGCTCACTGCCTCTGGTACTGGAGGGAGCACCTAGCCATCAGGACTAGTAGCCATTGATAACCTTCTCCAGGAATTTGTCCAACCCCCTTTTAAAGCCATTCAAATTGTTGTCCATCATTACATCCTGTGGTAGCAAGTTCCATAGCTTAACTGTGCACTGTGTGAAGAAGTCCTTCCTTTGATCTGTCCTGAATCTCCCACCAACCAGCTTCATAGGATGACCCTGGGCTCTAGTATTTTGAGAGAGGGAGAAAAATGTCTCCCTATCCACATTCTCCATACCATGCATCATTTTGTAGACCTCTATCATGTCTCTCCTGACCCTTCTTTTTTCCAGGCTAAACTGTCCTAGCTGTTGTGATCTTCTCTCATTAGGGGGAGAGAAGGTTACAAATCAGATCAGACCAAAGAATCCTGTTTCCTATAGTGGCCAATCAGGTTTCTCCTGGAGGCCAAGAAGCAGGACATGAGGCCAGCTGTTTTTTGTCCCCAGCTACAGGTGTTCATAGCATCATAGAATCATAGGGTTGGAAGGGGCCTATAAGACCCCCGAGTCCAACCCCCTGCTCAATGCTGGAATCCCAGTCAAAGCATCCCTGACAGATGGCTGTCCAGCCTCATCTTGAATGCCTCCAGTGTGGGAGATCCCACCACCTCCTTAGGGAATGGGTTCCATTGCCATATTGCTCTAACGGTCAGGAAATTTTTCCTGATGTTCAGCTGGAATCTGGCTTCCTGTCACTTGAGCCCATTCTTCCATGTCCTGCACCCTGGGGTGATCGAGAAGAGATCCTGGCCTTCCTCTCTGGGACAACCTTTCAAGGACTTGAAGAGCTCTATCCTATCTCCCCTCCATCTTCTCTTCTCAAGGCTAAACAGGCCCAGTTCTTTCAGTCTCTCCTCATAGGGCTTTGTTTCCAGTCCCCCGATCCTCTTCATTACCCTCCTCTGAACCTTCTCCAGTTCATCTGGAGAATGCCCAGAACCTGACACAGTACTCAAAAGGAGGTCTAACCAGTGCTGAGTAGAAGGCAAAGTCAACTGCCACTGAAACTGGAGGTTCCAACAGCCATTGACAGACTAATCTCCCATGATGGTGCCCAATCCCCTTTTAAAGCCATCTAAGCAAGAATTTGTCATCAGATCATGTGGCAGTGAATACTATAATGATGCACTGTATGAAGTACTTTCTTTTATCTAGTGTGGCGTAGTGGTTACGGTGTCAGACTAATACTAGGGAGACCTGAGTTCAAATCCCCACTTACCCTAAACTCCACAAAGTTATCTTGTGATAAGAGAGGCAGAAAGTTTGATCTCCCACTCCTTGTTCGACCCCATTCATAGTGACAAAAAACAACAACACCCTATTTTGCACACGCAGAATAGTGCTGTAGCATTAAGAAAGCATTGGCATAACTGTGTATTAGAGATGAGACCCACCCACTCCAAGGTTTAACTTCTAGAGAGTTAACTTCTACGGAGTGAAAGGAAGCCTGAAAAAAATGAAATATATACCCCACCCGTGTATGGAATTTTTGAGGCAACTCTATGATAACATTTGAGCAAATGAGGTGGTAAATAGATGTTAATAATAAGTGATACTAAACTCATGCAACTCACACTCACAAAAAGCAATTGGACATCTGCAACAGGCAAAAATGGGAAACCGCATTGGGGCAGTGTTTTTCTATGGATTTTGGCAAATGGAGACAGATTGAGTCTCTGGCGCTGAAGCAACTCCTCTACAGAACACAGCAACCAACACAGCTGTTGGTTGCAAACAGGGTCTTCTTCACCTTTGGACAGAACATATTTTATTAATTTAATTGATCGAGCACTGCCAGCTGCAACATTCCTGCCTTCTCTGCTCCACCGTTTGACCATTATTGTAGTTGACGGGTATATGCAGTGGGCTTTGCCCTACGGGGTTGTACTGACGTGAAGTCTGGGTACATATTGCCTTGGTTAGATGCGGCTTTTGAGAAATTCCATTTCTGGGAATGATTTGCAGCTTCGAGAACAACACTCAAGAGCCAAGCCTCCGGTGAGATCCTAAATGGACCAGTTATATATTGTACTGTGTGTGTGTGTGTGTGGGGGGGGGTCAGGCAGGAGCAGTCGCTCTTCCAAATCCATGCCTTTCTTATCATTCATTTTCATGTGTTACCAGTTTGTGTTGAGATTTATCTTCCATAAATGCATAGAAATTGCCTTGTTGGATCAAACCAAAGACCTATCTAGTCTAATATTCTGTCTCCAATTATGGCCATCCCATGGATGTTTATAAGCAGGATATGATAGAAATAAGCCAACCCTATTGATGGTTCCCAGCATCTAGTGAATGGCTAATCACTATTGATAGGGCTCCCCTCCATGACTCATTGTTGGGGAGGCCCACGCTGAAAGTCCTTCCCCATCCTGGTGCCCTCCATATGTTTTGAACTTTAACTCCCATCAGCCCTAGCCAGAATGGGCAATGATCAGGTTATAGTTCAAAACATCTGGTGGGCAGTTGGGGAAGGCTAATCTAGTCCAATGCTCTGCTTGATGCAGCATATAAGAATATAAGAAGAGCCATGCTGGATTAGACCAAGGGTCCATCTAGTCCAGCATTCTGTTCACACAGTGGCCAACCAGCTGTTGACCAGGAACCCACAGGCAGGACACGAGTGCAACAGCACCCTCCCACCCCTGTTCCCCAGCAGCTGGTGGACATAGGCATACCGCTTCTGATATTGGAGGCAGCATGTAGCCAACAGGACTAGTAGCCATTGATAGCCTTTTCCTCCAGGAATTTGTCTAACCCCCTTTTAAAGCCAGCCATGTTGGTGGCCATCATTACGTGTTGTGGTATTAAATTCCATAGTTAGACTCTGTGCTGTGTGAAGAAGCCCTTCCTTTGATCTGTCCTGAATCTCCCACCCATCAGCTTCATGGGAGGACCCCATTGGGTTCTAGTATTATGGGAGTGGGAGAAAAATGTCTCTCTACCCACAGTATCTACACCACACATAATTATGCACACCTCTGTAATGCTACAGCACTGTTTTGCGTGTGCAAAATGGTTCTTTGTTTTTGTCACTATGAATTGGGTCGAACAAGAAGTGGGAGATCAAACTTTCTGCCTCTCTCATCACAGTCGGATTTTGGATCAGTGGACAAAATTGATGAGCAAAAAAAAGATTCAGGGTGGGTTATGTATTTATTTGTTTCCACTACGTTTGCATTCTGCCTTTCCCGTCAAATAACTGTGTGATTATCCTTTATCCTTTGCCTCCATGTTATCTTCACAACAAGCCTGTGAGGTGAGTTAGACTGAAAGACAGGCTGAAAGGCTGGCAAGATAACTTTGTGGAGTTTAGGGTAAGTAGGGATTTGAACTCAGGTCTCCCTAGTATTAGTCTGACACCCTAACCAGTACACCACACTAGATAATTCCTGGAGGAAAAGGCTTCATACAGTGCATCATTATAGTATTCCTTGTCACATGATCTGATGAGAAATTCTTGCTTAGATGGCTTTAAAAGGGGATTGGGCACCACAATGGGAGATTAGTAGTCTCCCCACAGCCTCTACACCACACATAATTATGCACACCTCTGTAGCATCCCCACAGATGGCTGTCCAGCCTCTGAACACATCCAATGAGGGAGAGCCCACCACCCCTCCAGGTTACTGCTTCCATTATTGAACTGTGTTTCCCATCAAAAGGTTTCTCCTAATGTTCAATCAAATCTACTCTGCCCGAACTCCAGCCCGTGAGAAGTAGTTCTGACCTCTGGGGCACAGCGGTGTTTTGGTACGTTTTGAAGTGAAAGGCATTCATAGACACGCCTCCAAGGAGAGACCACACATGCAGGCAGCTCAATAAGCTGCATGGCTAAGCAGACATTTGTGGATCTCATAAGCCCAAAGACAACTGAAAGATATTTCTAACCTATCACAGATTTAACTCTTGACCCAGGATGTTGTAGTGGTGAGCAAAAGGGGGCAAAACCTGTTCTCAGATGCTCCAGCAGTTGGGTAGGGGATTCAGAGTTCACAGAGTTGAAGTTGGTTTGGCAAGGATGATAACATTATGTGCCATCCCCTTCGGACTGTCACATTCCCTTTGAGCTTAGCTGCAATTCTCAGTGATGATCCATGTGTGTGCGTGTGTGTGTGTGTGTGTGTGTGTGGTCTTTTGTAAAGCTTAGAGGGTCATAATTGCCCATTCCAGACCAACCCGCCCCAAAATACTTTGCATTGCAACTAGTGCTGTGCCAAAAAAAACTCCCACATTTTTTTTTTAACCATTCTCATTCAATTTGATAGAAGGGAAATCGCTTTCAAAAAGAAATTCAGTACTGAAGAAATTTCATAGAAATTCTCAAGGGGTGAGTTTGGGTTTCTTGGGCTTTCCTTACTTAGGAGGTGGCCGAGGAGTGAGCACAAGTGTCCTGTTTTTCATTGCACAATAATCTCTCTGCCCTCCTGTAGCCTCCTCAGCTTCCCACACTCCAATTAAAGGACAGTTTAAGGCACCATGAAGTAATTCCTCCCCTGGGACTTTTTCAGATCAGGAGGTGCAGGCAGCCCAGGATGCTGAATGTGATGAGGTAAGCTCAAAAACACCACAAACAGAAATGATAAAACATCCTGAATGAGGCAGAACAATGGAAGCCTCTTTCATGGAGCGAGAAAACTTTCAGGAAATTGGAGGACAGGTTTTGGCAGACCTCTAACTCTACCTTAGCCCTGGAGCTGGACATAACACTGCCCTCACCTGCACTGTGGTGGATGCAAAGTGGGGGCTGTCCTGCCAAGATAGCTGATGTTGTTGCAGGACAAACCTCCCCCCAAATTCTTATCAAAAGAGAAAGAAGCTGTGCTATAAGTCTTGCCAGTGGGGAGCCCTACCTGGGAGAAACTGTTGAGAATTTCTCCTCCCCCTGGAGAAATTCAGTGAAATTATTTTCCAAATTTCTATGCCCCCAAGTAAGCTGGAGAATGTCAAGAGGCCGTCTGCGCACAGCTCTAATTACAGCAGGGATAGGTCACAAACATGTATGGTTCCTTGGAAAACCCACGTTCCCTGAATTGCACTGAGAATTGCAGCTAAGCTCAAAGGGAATGTGAAAGTCCGAAGGGGATGGCACATGATGTATCATCCTTGCCAATCCAACTTCATCTCTGTGAACTCTGACTCCTCTATCCAACTGCTGGGTCATCTGAGAACAGGTTTAACCCCCTTTTGCTCACCACTACAACATCCTGGGTCAAGAGTTAAATCTGTGATAGATTAGAAATATCTTTCAGTTGTCTTTGGGCTTATGAGATCCACAAATGTCTGCTTAGCCATGCAGCTTATTGAGTTTCCTTCTAAAGAACTAGTCTGTCAGGGGGAAGAGTTCCATTTTAGCCTTCTCCCCAGTGTGTTCATTTTCTATATGCATTCATTTGTTTGTTTCTTTATTTCCATTGTGGAGCATTTCATAATGAAAGTCCCCAACGTGCAGCCTGAAGACACAGATTTATGATCACCAGTGAGAATTAGGTTGTTATTGAACTTCACCCAGGGAATCCACCAGGGATAGAGCCTTGAGTGTGGTAGCTCCCTCTCTGTGGAACTCCTGGCCTCTGCATGGCAGGCACCAACGTTGTTTTGCTTCTGGTGCCAGCTGAAGACATTTTTTCTTTCAACAAGCTTTCCCCTATTCAGCAGCCAAAGTTTTTATTGGTATTCTCTTCATTAAATACATTTGAATATTATTGATACTATCTTTTCATCTTTTATTCACCTCTCCAGAATCTATTTAGATGCGGAGCGGTATTGCAAATAAATAATCATAGTTATCACTGGTTCCCTTTGGAAAGAAGACCAATTCAGAACTTCAAAATCCAGATGAGTATTTCAGAAGAAACAACCTCAGAAAACATTATCTCTCTATTGCTTTTGCACTTGCAAGGTGTACATGCACAGGTGATCTAGGACTTACACTGTGTACATGCATAGGTGTTATGCAGAATCATAGAATCATAGGGTTCGAAGGGCCCTGCAAGACCATCGAGTCCAACCTCTTGCTCAATGTAGGAAGCCTGATTTCCAGGCGGTCTCCCATCCAAGTACTAACCAGGGCTGACCCTGCTTAGCTTCCGAGATCAGATGAGATCTTTGCTCGACATCATAGAATCATAGGGTTGGAAGGGGCCTGCAAGACCATCAAGCCCAACCCCCTGCTCAGTGAAGGAAGCCTGATTTCTAGGGATGGCGGAGAATTTCTCCATGAATCTTCGGGAGGCCGAGCGCCGAGGCATTCGGCCCCCCGAAAGTGTTGGGGAAATTCTCCGCTGGCCCCCCGCCCCCCCCGGGATAGGACTTACCGTGGCCGAATGTCCCTCTCGGCAGCAGGCCACGGCGGCATTTCGGCGGCATTTCGTCGGGGGCGGGGGCGGCGGCCGGTCTCCTGACCGGCTGCCGCCGCCGCCATTACAAAATAAAAAAGTAAAAGCAAAACAAAACACACACACATGTGATAGGCTACGTGACGATTTACGTAGCCTATCATGGCTAGATTTCCAAAGTCAGCTGTGATAGGCTACGTAAATCGTCACGTAGCCTATCACGGGTGACTTTGGAAAAAAAAAAAGCACGTATGCAAATGGTGGCGGCCCATGGGCACCTCCATTTGCGTTCCTTATTTTGTCATGTCTAGTCTACGTAAAGATTTACGTAGACTACAGCGAAAATAAGGGCAATGCAAATAGCGTTCCCTTATTTTCGCCGTAGTCTACGTAAATGTTTATGTAGACTACATGTGCCCAAATAAGGAATGCAAATGGCGGTGCCCATGGGCGCCGCCATTTGTGTATGTGGTTTGTTTTTTTTTTTCCAAAGTCAGCCGTGATAGGCTACGTAAGGATTTACGTAGCCTATCACGGCTGACTTCAGGGACGCAAACAGCAGTGGCTACGGCCACCGTCATTTGCGTCCTGGCAGGCCAGGAGGATTCACATCCGGAGGGACGGGGCGCCTCCCCCCCGGCCAGAATTTCAGCGGGGAGGAACAGAGCGCCTCCCCCCCACCGCGAAGCAAGCTGCGGGACCAGGTAAGTGACTTTCGTCCATCCCTAGTGCTGAAGCCTATTTACAGTAAACCTATAAATCGACAATTGCCTGGTTGCCTGTGATGAATAGTAATCGCCTTCTGTGATTGGATGGATGCCCCCCCCAACAATCTGTGACAAAGCTCATTTGCCTGACTTACATGAAAGCTATTTGATGGAAGGTGGACTTTTTCCTTTTTGATAAGAATTTACTAAAATTCACGTCGTTCTTCATATTCAGGAGAGAAAGAAGTTGAGATTTTAAAATGTTGGATGTGCGAGAAAGCAAAGCTGAAAGATTTGGCCACTCCTAGGATGATGTGGGATGTTTTTGAAAGGGTTATCTATTTATTTTTTCTTTGAAGAGCTACTAAGTCCCCCCCAACTTTTCCCACTCATTCTGCAAGAAGTCTTTGTCCATCTGCCAAATGCCAACGGACGCCTCCCACCATTCCCCATCTTTGGCCTTGGAGCCTTCCATAAATCAAAGCAAATCTGTGGTTTATTTTTAAATGCGGCCCTTGTGGAGTGTAATTTCATTAGAGCGGCATCCTTTAATTTGAAGCTGCAGCAGCAGCTGTCGGTAACCTTCTTTGTTCCTCCCCCCCCCTCCTCTTGTGGCTCATGAGCTATTCTGGATTATTTGCTGGTTAAATAGAACAACCATTGGCAATAGCATTATTTTTCAGCTAGAGGGGTTTTCAGCACAGTGAGCAGCAGCTCCAGATTAGATTCCCGCCCCGCCCTTTAAGGGCCAAACTACATAAGGTGTCAGGAGATTCAGCCCTGGATCTCCTACAACTGCCTTTTGTCTTAAAAGCAGTTGTAGGGAGGCTATGTGCATTCTGAATCGGTTGTAGGGCAGGTGTGCGTTCTGGATTGGGCCTGCACTGTTTCCCAATTAAAATCACGTGCAAATGTGCCTGGTTTCAAGGAGCACTTCTACATGAGGCTTTTATCTTGACTGGTCACTCATGGGAGATTGTGGATCCCGTACACAACATCGTCAACCTCCAGGGTGTCTCCCATGGTTTCTGACCTTTATCCTAGTTTTTGCAAGATTGGGGATAATGTGGTAATAAATGTCATTCCACTTGAACGACTGTGTGAAACTGTGCAGTCCTGGTATATCACAATACCATCTAGTGGCTGTATAATGCAACATATAGAACTTGCGAAGTCCCAGAAAAAAAGAAAAAAGAAAAAGCCTGTGTCAGCCTGTGTAAGGAGCCAGTCTTAATCCTGCAAAGAATCCAGAAACAGAAGCCCTGATAAGTTGTGGGATAAAAAGCCTGGTGTGGAGAAACCCAAGAGGAAGTCCAGTGAGTCTATTAACCCTTTGGAAGGGTCACTTTCTATCAGGAAAGCATTGCAAGGAAAGAGAGTTAAATGTTCCCTTCCTTGAGCTGCTTTCAAACTTTAAATATCTGGAAATGTGCTCGCAGATCTCTCATGTCACACATACTTTGCCCTGAAGACATTGTAGATTGCCTTTTAGCTCCAAGAATAGAGCTAAGACTTGTAAAGAATTATACGTCTCTCTTTGGTTTTGCTCTCACCAGTGTCAATGCTAAGCGAGATACCAGGGAGAAGTATTTCTTTTTTATGCAGCTTCTCCATAGCATGTTAGTCTAGGGCCAAAGTAAACATTAGTGAAACTACAGGGCTCCTGATTCAGATTGGGACCCTGGACTGGGAGCGCCGTGCCTGCAATTGATATTGCAAAATAGTGATCCATTTGGGTCATGACTTTGCAATAGAAATTGCACATTTGGGCCCCTCCAATCCAGACTGGGACTGCAGTGGGAGGAGAATCCCCACCCCCACCCCTGTAATAGGGTCCCAATCCAGATCAGTCCTCCTGCGCTTATGCTAGAGTTAAAAAAACAAAACAAAAGCCATCGCTGCTTTCTATGTCTTTAAGGGAATGTCCACCTTAAAAGGAGAAAGAGCACATATAGTCAGGTGCAGAGCAGGGAGATGGCTATGTGCTACCTCAGGCACCAGAGGCAGTGAGCCTACATACAGCAGTTATTGGGGAACATGGGTGAGAGGGTGCTGTTACACTCAAGTCCTGCTTGTGGGTTCCTGGTTGACAGCTGGTTGGCCACAATATGAACAGAATGCTGGACTAGATGGACCCTTGGTCCGATCCAGCAGGGCTCTTCTCATGTTCTTATGTTCTCTTGGTTGGCCACTGCGTGGACAGAATGCTGGACTAGGTGAACCCTTGGTCTGATCCAGCAGGGCTCTTCTTACGTTCTTATGTTCTCTTGGTTGGCCACTGCATGAACAGAATGCTGGACTGGATGGACCCTTGGTCTGATCCAGCAGGGCTCTTCTCATGTTCTTATGTTCTCTTGGTTGGCCACTGGGTGGACAGAATGCTGGACTAGGTGAACCCTTGGTCTGATCCAGCAGGGCTCTCCTTATGTTCTTATGTTCTCTTGGTTGGCCACTGCATGAACAGAATGCTGGACTGGATGGACCTTGGTCTGATCCAGCAGGGCTCTTCTTATGTTCTTAGGTTCTTATGAGAACATAACCTCCACTAAAGAAGAAGAAAGTCTGCCTGCCATTATTTTCTGTGTGGAGGTACAATCAACAGTTGCTTTGATGATTTTCAGAGAAGACAAGAATGTTGGTGCCGAGAATTACCCAGTCTGGGCTCTTCCTACAGGTCCATGCAAGTCATGCTTAATAAACCTGGGGTGGAAGTGATGTGAGCCAACATGGATGGCCCAAGGAAGTCCTGGGGCATCCAATGTCTGGCCAGCAAGATAATGCGGGCTGGAGGATAATGAGAGAGAATATAGGCACTCAGCATCTGGAGAGAAGCAGGGAAGCAGGCATTCCTTCTTCATAGAAGCAGGCTGTCAAATGCAAAGGAGATGTTGTTAGCACAGGGTCCAGAGATGGAGTTTAAACAGTGCTGTTACATATGGCAACAAAAGACTGGAGAGCAGAGCTGTTTGACATCACGTGTTCCATGAATGTCTGCAAAAGCTGCATCAAGAACTCTCTTCCTCTTAAGGAGATGTGAATTTCTCTCTGGATGATCTTGAGAAACATTAGACGTGCTGCTAAGAGGACTCATGAAAACCAAGTACATCTCACACAGACAAATTCCACTCTTTTATTCTCTACCCGTTTTTGTTTGTTTGTTTTTTGGGCAGTGAGCACGTGTCTATCAGTAAAAGAACAAGCAGAATGAATTCATATAAATACAGATGCATGACTACTAGAGATGTATGGAATGTGTAAAATACTCTCCATCTGTGTTTCACAGATTGTCAGGCACCTTTTGCTCCGTCGTCCGCTCACAGACGGATGCGAATATGGTTTTTCGTCATGCAGAAAAATATATAAATAATTACAAAAGTATTTACATAAGTATTTACATACTTTAGCTTAGTACGTAACATTTAGCATATTGTCCCCCATTCCATTCAATGTTTCCTCAGCAGAAAGTTACGTATTTTCCTAAATACGTATGCGTAAATTTTGGGAAAGAAAAAAAAATCATCTGAGCAGCCTGAGGGTGGATGCTGAGGGTGGATGCTCTGGAGTGGATTCTGCAGGTTAGATTCTTAGAAATCTGAGCTCATTTTACTCCATCTCAAATTTTTCCAGCCTCCCTAATGACTACATCACAATTCTTTGGAGACAGGAGAAAACCAGTAGGAGATGTAGAGATGTATTCTTTATTCTTGTCATTCCTCTTTCCCCTTTTAAAAATATCCTTTAAAATTCAAAATGAAAAAAGCATATAGAAGGGAGTCTTATACTTGCTTGGCTGTGGACTGAAAAATGGCCTCTTTGGTGATTGGAGCTTTGACATCTGGAACTGCAACCAGTGTGGAATGCTGCTACAAGGGCTCAGTCTGGCTTGACAGACAACAGTCACTTTCAGATCTTTAGGGGTGGTGGTGGGGCTCTGCACATTCACAGAGTAGGGGGGCATCAAGGCCTACCTCCACTGTACATGTGTTCCATCCCACATCTCCCCTTTTTTTTAATGGACATCTACTCTTCTCCACGTGATCGGTTTCATGTAGAGGTTCCATTTTGTGCTGTGCCAAAAATGTCTCCCACATTTTTTCTGACCATTCTCATCCAATTTCATAGGCTTTTGAAAATAAATTCAGTGGTGAAGACATTCTGGAGAAGTTCTCATGAGTTCGGTTTTAGGAGTGAGCACAAGTGTCCTGTTTTTCAATGTACGATCATGTCCTTGGCCGCCTGTAGCCTCCTCAGCTTCTTTCACTTCAATGAAAGCCCAGTTTAAGGCATCATGAAGTAATTCCTCCCATGGGGCTTTTTTTTTTCAGTTCAGGATGTGCAGGCAGCCTGGGAGGCTGGCTGTGATGAGGTAGGCTCAAAAACACCACAAACATAAATAAACAGAAGGGGGAATTCTGAATAGGCACTCCACAGCCCTTGGCTGCCTCTGGTGGTGTTTCTATAAAAGGCTTGCTGAATTTCCTTTCCCCAAGCATACCATTGCTTCCTGGCATTGCAATGTGACATGGTGTATCTGGATATCTAGCTTTCAGCACGTATCCTGTTACTCACATATCACCCGATGACATCTCAAGAGAACCCCCTGGAGTGAAATGTAACATTCTGAGTTGCACCCACTGGCATTTCATATTAGCGAAATAGGGTGACAGGCAGCGTTGTTTACAGTGCCTGTTGTCTATGACAAAGCTACTTCAAGGGCTATAGGGCCTCCTCTGATTCTGTGACCTGCATCTGAGTATCTCTTACAGACCCATTGAAAAACCCTTTTCGGCAGGAAAAAGGTAGGGATGTATGGACTGTGTAAAATCCTCTCTGTCTGTGTTTCGCGGATTGTCAGGTGCCTTTCATTCCATTATCTGCCCACAAGTGGATGCAGATTTTTTTTGCCATGTGGAAAAATACGCAAATAATTATGCAAATATTTATGTAAGTATTTACATAATTTACCTTGGTAAGTAACATTTAGTGTATTGTCCCCCATTCCATTCAACGTTCCTCAGCAGAAACTTATGTATTCTTCTACGGATTTATATGCGTAAATTTCAGGAAAGTAAAAAAAAAAAAAAAATCATCCGAGCAGCCTGGGGGGGGGTGGGGTCGCTCTGCAGTAAATTCCACAGGTTGGATTCTTGGAAATCTGAGCTCATTTTAATCCATCTCAAATTTCTCCAGCATCCCTAGAAAAAGGTCAGTGGTGGAACACACACTTTGCAGGCAGAAGTCCCCAGGTTCGGTTCCTGGCAGCACAAAATAAAATAGGTTTTAGGAAACTGATATATACAACAATATTCCAAATATATAACAAATTTTAATGTAATATTACGTATAGCATTTAAAACAATGGATAGTTTCTCCTAAGTACATAGGTTCATACCTGGTTTCTACAAAGGACTATATAAATACACAACACCCCTATCACAAATGCGTTTCGATCCTGGTGGTCTTCATCAGTGGGAAAAATATGTGAACTTTAATTACAGCTCTTATTGAAACTAATATCTCATCGTATAAAATGTCCAACATGGAACCAGTAAACATTTAACTATACAGATTCTATGCTTCTTTCAGGACGCTGGTATCCAGATACAATAAAGGTGGAACAAGAACATCTCCTACCAAACCTAGAACGTGTAGAAAGTTAACCAGTCTAATATAAATTCACCATTAACCATTAACTATCCTTAATAGCATGGACATTGCAAGTTAATGGCATCTGGGCTGCAATTTTGTACCATGTGAGCAGTAAACCTGTTCTATAGTCTCATGGATTGTACTTGCTTCCAGCTTTGCCTTTGTGCACTTATTTGCCACCCTTCCATGAAAAACCCCCATCTCTTCCTCTGCGTTTTACATAAGTAGATTTGACGGCAGATGCTAGATTAGACTTGGGAGCTTAAAAGATTAAAGAAACCACTAAATACAGTTCGAAGGAAGTGAAGGGTGTGTTTGTCTGGAGGTTTCTGTTTGCATACTGGTGGCTGAGCAGGAGATTAGAAACAGGCTGTGACCTACAACAGAGCGAACATGTTCTCCTAGGAGTTGCAGAAAAGTTGTCTTCAGTTCCAGCCACACTTTACTTGGCCTTTCGTTTGTACACAGTGTGGATACTTGCATCTGATAAGAATCTCAGTCGTTCCTTTAAAGTAATAATAAAGAATAATACTCTGGCCGTAACAGTTGCAAAGATGGGTTGAATGTATAGCAACAATGCTTGGTGAAGTTCCAAAGGGATTTAGGGCGCAATCGTATGGCTGCTGGACAGCGGCTAGAGGGCCATAGGATTGGTCAGTTTCTGGGAACCGGCCTCAGAACCCATGCTCTGAGGTCAGTTCCTACAGAAGGTGGTGTGGATTGTGCTCGTGCTCCGTGCTCGTAAGAGCAGTGTGGTGCAGGTAGGGATGTCAGAGAATTCTGCCACGGATCTCGGGGAGGCCGAATGCCAGCGCATTCAGCCCCCTGAAATCTGTAGTGGAATGGCCTGCCTCCCTGCCCCCCCCCCCCCGTGGATCCCCCCGGGATGAGACTTACCTGGGGCAGATCTTCCGGGTGGCAGCGGCTGTGGTGGCAGCTCCGGCAGTGGGGCAGCGGCGGCAGCGGCGGCCAGTCTTCTGACCGGCCGCCGCCGCCATTTCCCTTGTTAAAAAAAAAAGACATGATAGGCTACGTAAAGATTTACGTAGCCTATCATGGCTAGGTTAAAAAAAAAAGTGATAGGCTATGTAAATCTTTATGTAGCCTATCATGTCTGACTTTAAAAAAAAAACAAACACGCGTGTACACAAATGGCGGCGGCTACGGCCGCCGCCATTTGAGTTCTTTATTTTGGCCCATCTTAGACTACGTAAATATTTACGTAGACTAAGACGGTGAAAATAAGGGGAACGCAAATAGCGTCCCATGGGCGCCGCCATTTGCGTATGTGCGTGTTTTTTTTTTAAAGTCGGACGTGATAGGCTACGTAAAGATTTACATAGCCTATCACGGCTGACTACAGGGACGCAAACGGCGGTGGCTATGGCCGCCGCCATTTGCGTCCCTGCTAACCAGCGGCCGGATGTCCGGCTGCTGGCGGAGCTGGCCGGCGGCTCCGCAGAATCCCTGCGGAGCACAGCTGGCTGGCCAGGATTCCGGGGGGAGGGAAGGAGCACCTCCCCCCCCCACCATCAACATAATCTGCGAAAGGTAAGTCACTTTCGTACATCCCTAGGAGCAGGGCAAAAGGGGGCATTCCTGGGGGCAAGGCAGGGAGTTCGGAAGTGCCAGTAGCACATTTCCTATGTGTCGTCTGGCCTCCCCACCTTGCACTCTGATGTCCTGCGGCTAGACAGACGAAATTGGCCATCTAGCCATGAATGCAGGGTGGCCAGAGCATGGAGGAGAGGATCCTCTGAGTTAGAGGCAGCCGCCTATCCCCATAGGATTGCTCCCTTACCTGCCTTAGGGATCCTAAGGGGGCTGTTTTCTACCCTAAGAGAAAATTAGCACCCACACCCACAACTAAGGATGTGGGAGAAATCTGGAATGCATTCATATAAGTTTGGATTTCTATGAATCCAACATTCAGATTCCACAGTGGACCAGCTTTCCCCAAGTCATGCAGGTCCCACGTATTTGCAGACCATTTTTTTTTCACTTTTGCGGGGGATTTGCGCCAATTCACAGTAGTGCTAATGCACAGTATCGCTCCCTTGCTTTAGTACTAACTCACATTAGCTCATGCGCAAGTGTGCATCAACGCTAATGCACACGTGTGCTCATGCAAGTGGGCACAACTAGAATGATACTCCGGTTAAAAAAGATACTAAATCCAATTCTGTCAGCGAGCGGATGATGGAAGGAAAGGCACCTGGAATTCTGTGAAACACAGTTGGAACAGATTTAACAAAATCTGTTCACCCCTAGCTCATCTGTCCCAATTTATGTTATCTCTCACCGAAATGGAAGCATTTAGGGAAAAGAGATGATCAGCGTGCAGCTTGGTGTCCTCCAATGTGAAGAGGAAGAGAACTGGGGCTGAAAGACCAAAGAAAAGTGTGGTCTCATAGAGGCGAAACGTAAGCAAATACAGTATGTGGCTTTCTGTTGTTCAGCTACCTCAATTTGCAATTCTGGACTCAATTCAAAGTACCAATTGTTAACTTTAAAGTACTAAAAGGCTTTGGCCCAGGTTATTTGAGGGACTGTCTGCATCTATATGGACCTGCCTGGGCCTTACGATCAGCCATGAGTCATGTGCCCAGCAGTGAGACCCATCAGGTTGGCGGGCATGAGTTGGAGCCTTTTTGGTGGTAGTCCCATCCTTGTGGAATCCCCTCCTTCAGGAAGTGCATCTCACTCACTTACTGTTTACTTTTAAATGGGGCAAGGAATTTCGGGCTCGGGCTGGCGCGCCTTGCGACATAGGGGTGGGCCCCAAACGTAAATGTTGAGCCTCTATTCCACAAAGACCACATGGAATTCAGTGAATGTCCTTTTCAGAGAGCACGGGGTGGGGGGACACTTTGATTTAAGAGAAGAGTTAAGCCACTTACTAATTCACTCATGCACCTTTTAAATAGGGCCTTTCGGGCCTCGTTGTTTGCATTGGCTTTTAATTGACTAATAGACTCGTAATGATTGTTGCTATTTTATTGGTCGTGCTGTGTGTGTGTGTATCTATATATCTCTATCATCTATCTATATCTCTGTATCTCTGTGTATGTGAGAGAGAGAGAGAGAGGGAGACAGAGAGAGATTGAGATACATATAAATAATATAACACAATATGCTTTTTTGCTGCATGAGTGAATTAGTAAGTGGTTTAACTCTTCTCTTAAATCAAAGTTTTCCCTGTGTGTGTGTGTGTGTGTGTGTGTGTGTATCTATATCATCTATCTATATCTGTGTGTGTGTGTGTGTGTGAGAGAGAGAGTGAGAGAGAGAGAGTGAGTGAGTGAGTGAGAGAGAGAGAGAGGGAGGGAGAGAGAGAGGGAGGGAGGGAGGAAGTGGAAGAGATAGATAGATATACATATAAATAATATAACATAATATGCTTTTTGCTGCATGAGTGAATTAGTAAGTGGTTTAACTCTTCTCTTAAATCAAAGTTTTCCGTGTGTGTGTGTGTGTGTGTGTATCTATATCATCTATCTATATATGTGTGTGTGTGTGCGTGAGAGAGAGAGAGAGAGAGAGAGAGAGGGAGGGAGGGAGAGGGAGGGGAGGGAGAGGGAGAGAGAGATTGATATACATATAAATAATATAACATAATATGCTTTTTGCTGCATGATTGGATTAGTAAGTGGTTTAACTCTTCTCTTAAATCAATTTTTTTTCCTCTGTGTGTGTGTGTGTGTGTGTGTGTGTGTGTGTGTTTGAAAGGAAATTCACTGAATTCCATGTGCTCTTTGTGGGACAAAGACTCAACATTTACGTTTTGGGCCCACCCTCTACATCGCAAGGCCCCATCCCTCAATTATGACCTTGCCCCATTGAACAGCAAGGTCTGAACAGTTCTACACACATGTGCTTGAACATGAGTAGGCTTCTCTCCCCAATAAAATGGAGACTAAAGTGGAGAGTAAAATTACTCCATAAAATAATTAAGATATACAAAATTTTAAACAAATTAAATAGCTAAAAACAATTACAACAGAATATGGACATGTTCAGACAGCAGGCATACATGCATGCCCCAACATATGCCACTGAATGCATGGGAGTCGAGGACAGTCTTAACCTGGCACTGAAAAGATGACAGTGTTGGTGCCAGGCAGGCTTCAACGGGGAGCTCATTCATTCCACAGTCAGGGGCCAGCACTGAGAAGGCCCTCTCCCTCGTTGCCACCCTCCAAGCCTCCCTTGGAGGAGGTACTCAGAGGAAGGCCCCAGATGTTAAAGGCAGGGCTAAAGGCAGAAACAAACCAACCAACCAAACAGAAAGCAGATATGTTATGCCTGGACAACAAACAGTCTCAAATAGAGAAAATTGGGCAAAAGGGGAACAGTTTTAAAAATGATCAATGTCAGCCATTTCTCAACAGATCTGTCTGACAGATGGTCAGAGTGTAGTGCTTAACACCTAGATGTGTACCACATTTCAGCCCATTTGGTCAAATGCGCCAAAATTTAGAATGTCCAGGCAAGATAAGATCTGTAACTTTAAGAACTGGTGCCTGAGTTTACGTTCTTCCTTCTCCCTCCCCATGCCTTTGTCCTTTTGTATCATGGCTTTTCAGTTCTAAGCCTGAAAACAGGACTGTGCTGTTCGTTTGTTCTTTAAGTGATCTGGAAGCTGTTCCAGGAGGCTTTTCAGCTGAAGAGCAGGATCAAAATGCTTCAAAGAAACAAAGACACATAATGTTGTAATTAGGGATGTATGGATTGTATAAACAATCCGCTCCATCTGTGTTTTGGGGATTGTCAGGTGCCTTTTGTTCCATCATCTGCTCACAGATGGATTTTAATTTTTTGTTCTTTTGCAAAAAAAAATACACCAATTCTGTAAGAGGGTTTGCAACAATTTACATAATTTACCTTGGTATGTAACATTTATTTTTTATTCATTCATTTATTTCATTTCTATACCACCCAATAGCTGAAGCAGTCCGCCAGTTCACAAAAATTAAAACCAAACAGCACACAATAAAACAATTTAAAATATATAGAACATTAAAACCACAATATAACAATACAACCAGAATAACATCAGAATAACACCTAGCAGGAATGCAGATATTTAAAATACAGATTTAAAACAGCAAAGCTAAAAGTCTAGAAAGCTAAAATGTTAAAATACCTAAACAGCTTTGCTGTTTTAAATCTGTATTTTAAATTCCTGCACTGCTGCTAGGTTTTATTGTGGTTGTATTGTTATATTGTGATTTTAATGTTCTATATATTTTAAATTGTTTTATTGTGTGCCGTTTGGTTTTAATTTTTGTGAACCTCCCAGAGTGCTTCGGCTGTTGGGCGGTATAGAAATGAAATGAATGAATGAATGAATGAATGCATGCCTGGGAAAATATAAAGGTCTTCACCTGGCACTGGAAGGAACACAATGTAGGTGCCAGGCAAACCTCACGAGGGAGCTCATTCCACAGCTGGGGTGCCACAGCAGAAAAGGCCCTCCTCCTAGGAGCCACCTGCCTCACTTCCTTTGGCAGGGACTCACGGAGCTGAGGATGATCTTAAGGTCTGGGCAGGCACATATGGGAGGAGGCGATCCTTCAGTTAACCTGACCCCAAGCCATTAAGGGCTTTGAATGTTAAGACCAGCACTTTGAATCGGGCCCGGAAATGGACTAGCAGCTGGAAAAGTACTGGCATAATGTGATCTCACTGGCCAGTCCCTGTTAACAATCTTGCTGCCCTATTTGGGCCAGCTGAACTTTCCTGACAAAGGCAGCCCCACGTATAACGTACTGCAGTAATCCAGATGAGAAGTTGTCAGAGCATTGTCCCCCATTCCATTCACCTTTCCCCCCCACATATTTCCCAGTCTCAGCAGAAACGTGCGTATTTTCTTACAAAGAAATGTGTGTGAATTTTGGGAAAGCAAAAGAAAATGATTCGGAAGTCCACAGATTCCATGCAGCCTGAGAAGGCTGGTCCGCTGTGGATTCTGCAGGGCCGATTCTTAGAAATCCGAGCTCATTTCAGTCCATCTTTAATTTCTCCAGCATCCCTAGTTGTAATACCACTTAGCCTATTTGTTTTAACTATACAGGTACTTGTGTATGTGTGTAATTTTGAAGAGAAGTTGAAATCAGTAAGGCAATATAATAAGGTGCCAGCAACGTTACAATCCGCGAGGGACCTCTCACGATAAAGTGAGCTTTCTTGGGGAGGGATTGTAAATATCGAGCTAATTCTGAACTGAGCATGAGGGGAGTTTGTTCAATACTAGCACAATCACTGCAGCAGGCTGAACTGAAGGAGTTGAGAGGGGGAAGCAGGGACGTTCCAGCAGTCCTGCTGAAATAATTATCTTTTTCTCCCCTCTTCTCTAGGGATGGCAGAGAATTCCACCACGGATCTTGGTGAGGCCGAATGCCAGTGCATTCGGCCCACCGAAATCTGTGGCGGAACGGCCTGCGACCCCCCTGGCCCCCCCTTGGATCCCCCCCAGGATGAGACTTACCTGGGGCGGATCTTCCGGGCGGTGGCATCTCTGGTGGCGGCTGTGGCAGTGGTGGCTGTGGTGGCTGGTCTTCTGACCGGCTGCCACCACCGCCATTTGCGTTCCTTATTTTGGGCCGTCCGCTACGCTATTTGTGTTCTCCTTATTTTCGCCATCTTAGTCTACGTAAATATTTACGTAGATTAAGATGGCAAAAATAAGGAACGCAAATGGCGGCGGCCGTATCCAGCTGTATCCCCCCCCCCCCGAGCCCTCTGCGGCCATAAATCCGGCTGCAGACGGCTCTGGCCTGGCTGGGCCTGGACGGCTGCTCCGCGGAGCTCCTGCGGAGCACAGCCGGCTGCAGAGGATTCCGGGGGGGAGGAACGGATCGCCTCCCCCCCGTCAAGGATTCCGGGGGGAGGGACGGAACGCCTCCCCCCTACCATCAACATGATCCGTGAAAGGTAAGTGACTTTCATACATCCCTACTCTTCCCTCCCCATTCCTTTATCCTTTTGTGTTGTGTCTTATTGTAAGCCTGCGGGCAGGGACTGTAGTGCTGTGCTGAAAATGTCTCCCACATTTCCCCCCCCCCCAGCCATTCTTGTTCAATTTGATAGAAAAGAAACGGCTTTCGAAAAGAAATTCAAAGACGGAGAAATTTCAGAGAACTTATAATGGGTTGGATTTGGGGCTCTTGTGCTTACCTTACTTATGAGGCAGCTGAAGAGTGCGCATGAGCGTCCATCCTGCTCTCATGGGTGTCATCGTACAATAATCTCTGTGGCCTCCCCGGCTTCCCACACTTCAGTCGAAGCCATCGTGAGGAAGACGTCATGAGGCAATTCCTCCCATGGGGCTTTCTCAGTTCAGGAAGTGCAGCTGGCCTGGGAGGCTGCAGAGCAAGGAAAAGATGTGTAATCGAGAGAGAAAAACACACACAGCACCTCCAGCCACCTCGCTCATAGCGATTACGTAGGCTCAAAAATACCGCCAAAACAAAATCAAAATTTTGCCACGGGACAGCAGAAGCCTAAACCAAGTTGACGCTGTTGCTACCTACAGAAGAAGCGTAATAAACCAAAAACCCTGAGGAGAAAAGAAAGAAGCTGTGAGAAACCGTTGGAGAATTTCTCCTCCCCTAGGAGAAATTCGGTGCAATTGTCCCCAGAATTACTCTGCCCACAAATAGGCTGGAGAATTTTGAGAGGCCATTTGTGCTCAGCTCTAAGGGACTGTCCTGTTTAATTGATTTTATGTAGCCACTCTGGGAGCCTCTTTGGTTTTGGGGTGGCATAAAAATAAATAAAAAGTAAATACATGTCTCAAAATCTGATTGGCTTCTTCTAAGGAAAAAAAAAAAAGGGTGAGTAGCTGCAGGGGGAGAGGGGAAGGTAGCACCTTTGGATGAACTCACCCAAATTCCTCTGTCCAAGCTTCATTTCCTCACTTGGTATTCCAAAAGCAGCAGGGATAGGGGAGAATTCTTTTTGGTCGACATGTTAAAGTGGATTAACTTGATTTGTACTTCCTGGACTAATGTGTTGGCTCAGGTCAGAGTTATCCTCCAGATTGCACACTTCTCCGAATGCTGCACTGCATTTCCCGCTTCAAAAAATCCCTCCATTAAGGAAAATTCACATACAAAAATGTGCATATTGGGGAACGTGTCATCCAAAAATAAATGCAAATCTTCAGGCAGTTCCCCCCTTCCCCCCCCCCAACCTCAGCCATTTTAGTGAGGATCATTTTCACAATCCATACTCCTCATTTTAATCGTCACCCCCTGGCGTGTGACAGATCTGGTTCTGGACGAGTGTGACTATCTCAGCCCTCCGTGCAGTGAGGGTGTGTGTGGGGGGGGGGGGAAGAAAAACTCAGTGTGGCAAGGTTCTGGATTATTAAGAGTAATCTAATCTTTCCATTTGTCAAGCAGATCTTTTTGAGTACACAGATACAGCTTACCCACTTCTTAAGACAGGGCTCTCGGATCAGCTTGTAGTTTACTCTGTAATACCGTATGGATTTGTGTGGATTTTCCAAGTAAATGCATTATATGTATGGCTTACAGTTTGCTTAGACTGTCTGCATTGATAATTAAAGCGGTGTTATGAGGGATGATGGGAAAGAGCACTAGATGTTATGCCCATGTTCAAGGCAGTAGAAAACACGGTCCTTCCAATTTTTGGATTGTTTGTGTGCAGGTGTGTCCCCTCTTTTCATTCTGAGAGAAATCTCCTTCCTGTTACTAAGGTAAGGAAGATATACAAGTAGCAGTGGGCAGTCATCTGGCATTTTAAGCCATGACTGTTTTACTTTTTTGTTGGGGCATAAGGTAGCCAGCCTAGCAGTTCGAAAGCAAGAAATTGCAAGTAGATAAATAGGTACCACCTCGGTGGGAAAGGTAACAGCGTTCCGCGCACCTCGGTGTTCAGTCATGCCGGCCACATGACCATGGAAGTGTCTTCGGACAGCACTGGCTATTCGGCTTAGAAACGGGGATGAGCACCGCACCCTAGAGTCGGACACAACTGGTTGGGGACACCTTTACCTTTACCTTTTTAAGGTAGCTTTATATGGGACATCTTCATGGAGCAGAGTGACGTAGACTGAGACCCTCACCTGATCAATCAATGAATCTGAGATTGGCACAAGTGGAGGAAAGACACCAGAAACTAAGCTGGATCACCAACTGCTAGGAACTAGGGGTGTACGGATTGTACTGACCCTCGTCCACCCGTGGGTCTGCAGGGGAGGCGATCCGGTCCTCCCCCCAGGAATCCTCCCTGGCCAGCTCCATTCTGCAGTGAGTCCACAGAGCCGCCGGCCAGCTCCGGGCGCTGCCGGACTTCTGGCTGCGGCCGGTCCACGGATGCAAATGGCGTCCAGTGTAGCAGGCACCATTTGCGTCCCTGCCTTTTGCTGTGATAGGCTACATAAATCTTTACGTATTTATTTAATTAAAAGATGGAGAAATTTCCTATCAAGGCAAAGAGCAGGGATGCAAATGGCGTAGTGGATGCTATTTGCATCCCTGTTCTTTGCCGTGATAGGCTACGTAAAGATTTATCACAGCAATATCTATCATGGCAAAAGTCAGGGATGCAAATGGCGTCCCCTACGCTGGACGCCATTTGCATTTGAAGACAAGCAGAAGCAGACTGCAGCTGATGGACGGTGGCAGGTAGGATCCAGCCAGCGTGGATTCCCCCCATTTGGTGGAGGTGAGTCTTTCGTTCCACTGCGGACTCCGGGGGCCCGGATTCTTACAATCCAGCCTCATTGGAGCCCATGGCGGAATTCTCGGCCATCTCTACTAGGAACTAGCATGGACTACAGCGAATGGAAAGGATACTTCCATTGTTTGGAAGCATCCCTTCCATTGGGATGGAACTATGGAATTCGCTGCCACAAGATGTAGCAATGGCCACCAACTTGGATGGCTTTCAAAGGGGGTTAGATATATTCATGGAGGAGAAGGCCCTCAATGGCTACTCGGCCTGAGGGCTGTGTGCTACCTCCAGTACCAGAGGCTGTATGCCAATGTACACCAATTGCTGGGGAACATGAGTGGGAAGGTGCTGTTGCCCTTGTGTCCTGCTTGTGGGTTCCCAGTCACCAGCTGTTTGGCCACTGTGTGAACAGAATGCTGGGCTAGATGGACCCTTGGTCTAATCCAGCAGGGCTCTTCTTATGTTCTTATGCCATCTTGATCATCATCCTACCCCTGAATCTGTCCGCACTTCCTTTTGTCCCCTCTCTCTGGATTTAAGAGCCTGTAAGTTGTCATATATCTGCCTTCCCAAACCTGGTGCCCTCCAGATGTTTTGGACTGCAACTCCCAACACTCCTGACTATTGATAATAGCAGCATAGAATGATATGGTTGGAAGGAGCTATTTATGCCATGGAGTTCAACCCCCTGCTCAGTGCAGAAATCCAGTTTAAAGCATCTCTGGCAGATGGCTGTCCAGTCTCCACTTGAATACCTCCATTGATGGAGAGCCCACCACCTCCCTAGGGAGTTGGTTCCATTGTCTGACTACTCTGACCATTAGAAAGCTTTTCCTGATGCTCAAGTAAAATCTGCCTGCCTGCAACATAAGCCCATTATTTCGTGTCTTACACTCTTGGATGACAGAGTACCGGTTGCGTCCCTCTTCTGTGTGACAATCCTTTAGGTAATTGAAAAGTGCTATCATATCCCCCCTCAGTCTTCTCTTCCGAAGGCGAAACATACCCAGTTCCTTCAATCTTTCCTCATTGGACTTCGTTTCTAGTCCCCCGATGATCTTTGTTGCCCTTCTCTGAACTCATTCCAGTTTATCTGAATCCTTCTCAAAGTGTGTTGCCCAGAACTGGACACAGTATTCGAGATGAGGTCTGACCAGGCACAGAGCAGAGTGAAACTATTACTTCTCGTGATTTAGAAACTATACTTCTGTTGATGCAACCTAAAAGTATACTTCTCTGTGGATTTTATTTTAGTTAATTAACCCCCAAAAATGCATCCTGCCATTCCATGTTAACAAAATAAATACAAATAAAACAGTAAATACACAATTAAGAAGGAAAATTAAAATTAAACTTCTTTACCTAATTCATAAAAAAGAGCAGATAAAGCAACAGTTGCTTCAAACTAAAGAATACAATACAATAAAATAAATGGCTTGGATCCAGTATAGCAGTTCTGGAAATAGAAGGGGCTGCAGACATTACCTTTATTGTGAGATTAGCAAACAGGCCTGGGGTGGTTTTTGTTTCTTTTTTAAAAGAATACCTAGCAATGTTTGTGATTTTCATTGGAACCGCAGTGCATGGTGTTGCAGTCCTGATGAAAAACTCCATTAGGAAAAAAAAAATCCCATTATCACCCATGGGTGTGTGTTACTTTGAGTACAAATTGCTGTGCTGGGCAGGGGGGTGTCCATTAGGAACATGGCTGGGTAAGGAAAGGCTACGCCACCCCACTGCACACTGTTTTCCTGATGAAAATTGCCCCCGCATGTGAAATATTGATTTTAAAAAGAAAAGACGTAGTTGCTAACCATGCAATACATACATATAACAGGTTACATTCAGACTTGCACTGTTTTCAGACGGTCCTCCAATTCTCTGGAGCTGATTTTCAGGGGGCTGCAGAGGAAATCAGAAAAAAAATTGCTTAAAATCCATTAACAGGATCTCTTGATGGTTCCCAGTAAAACAACAGAGCAATAGAGCTATATCATAGCACAGGTGAGGAATCAGCCTGACAGGTCAAAAGCCTGATGAAAGAATGATATTATTGCCATATAGTGAAGGGCCATCCAGAGTCTGGGTGCAGCCGCTTGGAAGGCCCTGCCTTAATCTACTTTAAGAGCCAGTCAGGGCCATAAAGCGACGTACACATTGCTTGGAGAATTTCTAAGATTCATTTGGGAAAGGATGCATGTATAGATTGCTGCAGTGTTCATTTCATTCCCCCCCCCCATTTATAATACTTCTAGACTGCCCCATAGCAAAAGCTCTCAGTTCTGAGAACGGAAGTTTTCAGTTCTTGTCTCTCTCCCACTCCCAATCTGCCACAGGTTTACCAAAGCACGTGTGCACGTGGATCAAAACGTAGTATGAAAAGAGAATCTGATGTGACTGCATTAGTGTGGTCACCGACACATCTCCAACCAAGAGGAAATGCATCACCCCAAACCAGGACTGCATATGCTAATTTAGGGCGCAATCCTACCTGGATAGGTGGCTGCCTCCGAACTCGGAGGCAACCGCCTATCCAATGCAGGGCAGGAACAGTGCGGAGGGGCTCTTCTCCACACTTCAGCTGTGCTGCATTCGCAGCTAGACAGCCTATTTCGGCTGGAAGACACATAGGAAGCTTCAGAAAGGCACTTCTGCCCTCCCCAGCCTGCCCCCAGGAACACCCCATTTTTGCTGTTCCACGTTGCTCTTCTGAGCGTGGAGTTGGGGGCTGTTCAGTGCTGCCTATGAGGCAGTGCGGGAGGGGGTGGAGGTTGGTTCTCAGGGAACCGACCTTGGAGTGCAGGCTCTGAGGTTGGTTCCCAGGAACTAACCTATCCTATAGCTGTCTAGCCATTGACTACCAGCCATAGGATTGCATGCTTAGATGTATAGATGCAGATTAAGAAATAATGACAACAATTTCTTAGAGAAATACAGCACATCTCACCAGAACTTAGGGGTGGATGAGAGTCCCTTACCTGTCCTCGAAGGACGTTCGCGGTGGGGGGGAGGCGCTTCGCTGATCCCCCCGCGAAGTTCAGGCCGGGGGGGGGAGGCTTCCCGCCTCGCCCCGGCCGAAATTCAGGCCAGGGGGGAGGCTTCCCGCCTCGCCCCGGCCGAAATTCAGGCTGGGGAGGAGGCTTCCCGCCTCGCCCGGCCGCGAACGCGAAAGTTTTTTTTTTTTTTAAAAAGCCCCCTTATAGGCTACGTGACGATTAACGTAGCCTATCACGGCTAGATCTGCAAAGTCAGCCGTGATAGGCTACGTCAATCGTCACGTAGCCTATCACGGGTGACTTAAAAAAAAAAAAAAGCGCGTACGCTAATGGCGGCCCCCATAGGGAGTCGCCATTCGCGTTCCTTATTTAGTCGCTGTAGTCTACGTAAATGTTTACGTAGACTACAGCGAAAATAAGGGCAACGCAAATAGCGTTGCCCTTATTTTCGCCGTAGTCTACGTAAATCTTTACGTAGACTACAGCGACCAAATAAGGAACGGGAATGGCGGCTCCCTATGGGGGCCGCCATTATCCGTACACACTTTTTTTTTTTTTTTTAAGTCACCCGTGATAGGCTACGTGACGATTGACGTAGCCTATCACGGCTGACTTTGCAAATCTAGCCGTGATAGGCTACGTTAATCGTTACGTAGCCGATCAGGGGGTGTGTTTTTTTTTTCTTTTATTGCAGTGGCGGCGGCGGCAGCCGGTCGAAAGACCGGCTGCCGCTCCGCCCCGCTCGAACACCCGCCGAACCGCCAGCCAGACCCACTGCCGGGAGGGACATTCGGCGAAGGTAAGTCCCGTCCCGGGGGGGTGCAGGGGGCGGGGGGGTTTCAGAGGATTTCTCCCCGAAACTTGTTTGGGGGGCCGAACACATTGGTGCTCGGCCCCCCGAAGTTTCGGGGAGAAATTCTCCGCCAACCCTACCAGAACTGAGAAAGCTGTGACAAAATGACCTTCAAATAGAGGGCACCTTCAAATACATCATGTCAAGATACCTTTTCATGAATCCAATCGATGCATTTGGTTTAGTCAGTTAATTTATGTGGGTTTTCATCTGCCATCCCTGTCTCTGTTTAAAACTTTCATGTTCAGGTTTTCCTTTTCAATCTTTTAGATAATGTTTTACTTTTCCGTTGTTGTTGTTGTGGTGGTGGTGGTTCCCTGCCTTAAGTCCTTTTCCAAGAGGTGGGATAAAAATGTACTCACACAAACAAGTAAAGAAATAACAATCCTGAGAGAACAGTCCCTGAATTTGAATTGTTAAAATAAGCCTAGATAGTGTTTTTCAAAGAGATGGAGATATTTCATCAACTGTTCTTCTAGTATTTCTTTCCTTACGTGGAAACAGCAACAGAGATAGAACCCCATTCACTCAAGCTCCAAGCTTCTGGAGAAGTCTGCCCACATAGAGGTCTGTGCCTCCTGCTCAGATTAGTGCTGTGCTGAAAATTTCTCCCACTTTTTTTTGTCCGTTCTCATGCAATTTGATAGAAAAGAAATTGCTTTCGAAAAGCAATTCAAAGGAGGAGATATTTCGGAGAAATTCTCATGGGTTGGGTTTGGGGTTTTTGGTCTTGCCTTACTTAGAAGGTGGCTGAGGAGTGTGCATGAATGTCCTGTCATTGTGCAATAATCCCTGAGGCAGCCTGTAGCATCCTCGGCTTCCCGGACTTCAGTCAAAGCCATCACAAAGAAGACGTTACGAGGCAATTCCTCCCATGGGGCCTTTTCAGCTCAGGAAGTGCAGGTGGCCTGGGAGGCTGCAGAGCCGTGGAAAGATGTGTCACAGAGAGAGCAAACACCCAAAGCACCCTCAGCCACCTAGCAGCGATTAGGTAAGTTCAAAAATACCACCAAAAGAAATTCAGAATTCTGCCTCAATAAAGTGGAAGCCTCAACACGGTTGATGCTGTTGCCGCTTGCAAGAGCAGTGCAATAAACTGAAACCCCTGAAGAAAGAAGCTGTGCTACAATAGTACACCCTGCCAATAGTGAGGAGGAAGTCATGAGGCAATTCTTCCCATGGGGCTTCTTCAGTTCAGGAAGTGCAGGTGGCCTGGGAGGCTGCAGAGCAATGGGAAGATGTGTAACAGAGAGAGAAGACACACACAACACCCTTGACCACTTTGCAGTGGTTAGGGAAGCACAAAAGCCACCTGGAATCCAAAATTCTGCCTCATAGAAGTGGAAGGCTCAACATAGTTGATGCTGTCACCTCCTACAGAAGCAGTGCACTAAACTAAAAACACTGAGGAAAAAAGAAAGAACTTGTGCTACAACCCCTGCCAAAAGTGAGACTTCTCTGTGAGAAACTGTTGGAGAATTTCTCCTCCCCTGGGAGAAATTCAGTGAAATTGTCTCCCCAATTTCTCTGCCCACAAATAGGCTGGAGAATTTTGAGAGGCCATTTGCACACAGCTCTAGCTCAGATGTCAAGGTTCAACACACGGATGTTTGTCGGCAGGCGAGAAAAGATGTGCAATATTCTGGGCACAGCCAGTGGTGAAGGTCCCGTTGCCCCTATGGATCCCTGCCCCTATGGATCCCTTTCAAGTGTAGTAAGTGTCAAGGGGGCAATGGCGTTTCTCCATTCCAGTCATTGCCATTGCCCTGTGGTGGATAGTCTAGATCAGAAGTGGGCAACGTGTGGCCTAGTGCCGTGCCGAAAATCTCTCCCACGTTTTTTCGACCGTTCTCTTCCAATTTGATAAAAGAGAAAATGCTTTCGAAAAGCAATTCAATGGTGAAGACATTTCAGATGGGTCTGGGTTTCTTGGGCTTCCTTACTTAAGAGGTGGCCGAGGAGTGAGCACAAGTGTCCCGTCTTTCATTGTACAGCCATCTCTCTGGCTGCCTGTGGCTGTCAGGAGCGCCCTAGCAGCCTCTTTCAGTACACTCCAATAGCCAACTCAAGACACAGACGAAAGGATTCTTTTCAAGGCTTTAATCCTTTTACAACTTAATGATTCTTTCAGAAGCTAATCACCAGCGACTAAGCAAGGAACAGCAGAGTAGCCTATGCTCCGAGTAGGCAGTTGATCCCCATTTGAAAGAGAGTCACTTGAAGACCCTGAACTTATGGGCTAGGGAGAGATCCTCCCTCTTTCCCTTGGGTCCACAGGATGCGGCCACTGCTTGCACACCAAACGGGCGCTACGCCTCCTTTCCGTGCACTCCATCGCTCGTCGCTCCCTGCGTCTGCGTCGAGCATCTAGCAAGCCCCCCTCCTGCACTCTCTCACTGCCGGGGTCACTATCTATCTCAGGAATGCTGCCAGGAGGAATCTCTGCCAGCTGCTGTGCCTGTGAGGGATGAGCGGGCTCCTCTCCCATGGATTGCTGATCCTCCTCAGAATCAGAACTGCTCTGGGGTTCTATCGGCTCAGTTTCCACCCTGATATCGGCCTCCTCAGCTTCCTACACTTCAGCTAAAGCCCAGGGGAAGTCATCATGAGGTGATAAGGGGATGTATGAGGTAATTCCTCCTATAGGGCTTTTTCAGATCAGGAAGTGCAGGCAGCATGGGAGGTTAGCTGTGATGAGGTGAGCTCAAGAACTCCACAAGCAAAAATTATAAAGCATCCTGAATGAGACAGAACAATGGCAGCCTCTTTCATGAGGGGAGAAAACTTTCAGGAAATTGGAAGGCAGATTTTGGCAGAACACTGACTCCACCTCATCCCTGGAGCTGGACACCACAATGCCCCCACCTGCATTGTGGTGGAAGCAAATTGCGGGCCGGCCTGCCAAGACAGTTGATGCTGTTGCAGCACAACCCCCCACCCCCCAAAAAAACTCTTAAAGAAAGCAGCTGTGCTACAAGCCCTGCCGATGGGGAGCCCTACCTGGGAGAAACGGTTGACACTGAGAAATTTGGTGAAATTGGCTCCCAATTTTATCTGCCCACAAGTAAGGTGGAGAATTTCAAGAGGCCATTTGCGCACAGGTCTAGTGTGGCCTGATTTTAAAAGCCATCTGCAAGAGATCATCTCAGGCCTCTGGCAAGAGCAAACTCTCCTTTCCCCAGCCATCTGCTGTTGTGGTGGAAGGGGAAAGAGAGAGAGAGAGAGAGAGAGAGAGAGAGAGAGAGGAGAGGAGAAAAAAAGTGTGCCCCTAGCCACTTTTTGCTCTGGCTATGTCCACTGCTAGTGTTGGGCCTTGAACCCTGCTAGCTTGAAGCCTTCAACAGGTTACCCCCTAGGTCAGCTTCTCCCAACCTTGTGCCCTCTAGATGTGACACACTACAACTTCCAGAATCCCCTGGCTGGGGGAATATGGGAGTTTTAGTCCAATGCAACTGGAGGGCACCATGTTGGGGGAAGCTGCCCTCAGCACTGCAGCTCTAGACAGAAAAAAACTGTTCCCCATCCTTGCTGTAAATACTGACAGGGTCTGATACGGTGCCTCCCTTTGGTTTCACATGGACCAGAATTACATAGGCTCACTAATGGCTTTTTCAGGGATTCATGCCCACCTTGTATCTGGGTCTCCTGAGGACACAGATATCCCATAGTGTTTTTGTACATTGTGCTGCAGACAGCTCAATTAATTCCGCCTTCCTCCTTATTCTGGCTGCATTCCTTGGCTTCCTCTCATATCTTTTTAGATGCGAGGAGGAGTGAATAGAATTGCAGTTTGGTTCTGGAACAGAGAGGTGATAAGGGAATCGTATGTCTGCAACACAATGCAATGAAAAAGAACTCATAGATTTTTATGGGCTGATTCTTGTGCCTTTCAACCCTTTATTTGAGTGGAGCTATCATGGATAACTTAGGTTCTGGGCGTTCAAGTGCTTTGGAAGGTCATGTTGGAATACTTCCCACCTCTCCCTAGGCCAGCTTTCCCCAGTCTGCTGACTTCCAGATGTGTTGGACTGCCACCGCCATTGGGGATGATGTGAGTTGTAGTCCAATACAGCTGGACTGCACCAGGCAGGGGAAGACTGTCCAAGGGTGAGATGGCTGCAACCCTTCCGTTCAAATATGGATCTTGCTAACTGAGCTGAGCTACAATCTTTATGGTGGAAATACTTTGGTACGAAATGTTATCTGTGACATTTCTGCATACATATCCTAACCTTTTTCTTCATAGCAAAAACAAAAGCCTCCAGTGTAAAGAATTTAACAATGAATGGAATCATGAATACACTGGTTTTCCTTTCATTTTCCTTTCTTCAAATTAACATGCCTTCTCCTTCTCCTCCTCCTCCTCCACCACCACCACCTTTTCCATCACCAGCACCAACACCACAAATGAACAATTAGGGGCTCATTCATTTCATATTTCATTCATTTTTTAAAGCAAACACCCCCCCCTAATTATATCAATTTAGAGATGGGAAGCCACTGTAAAACAATTTTTTTATCTATTGAGAGATAGGGAAACAATGGATTTCTGCACAACTCTTTCCATATTCTGTGGGGTAAACCTCAGGTGATGCAGGAGACGTGTACACGGTTCTCCCAACATCTTTTTTCTTTCTTTACATCAAAACAGCCACACAGTGTGGGGGTCAATCCTTTGCCCCTGCCTCATTTTCCCAGCTGAACTCACTCTCTTGAAGCTGCAATTAGTTCCAGTGAAAGGGGCGTGTGGTGAGTGGGGACAGACAGGTATGTGTTTCTGTTCAAGTACTATTAGATGTGGAAAGAGAGAGAGTGTGCTAACCCGCATTGCAATCCCAACCCTTTAGAAACTCACCCAGGCCTAAACATTTTAGGAAATGGATATAAGATCTTCATCTTACAGAGGCTGGGGTGAAATTGTCTTTGCTGGGGATGGTGGAGGCAGGAGCAATGTAAATTTTTGTGGGCTTTGAGCAATGTAAATTTTGTGGGCTTTTCAATGCAACTTGATCACCAAAGATACAGAGTGGGTGTCAGGGCCTGGGGGGTGAGCCCAAGCTCCAGAATATCATCCAGTGGATCACACCCCAAAGGAGGAGGAAAAGGAATACACAGAGGAGAAGGAAGTGTAAGAATAAGGAGGACCCACAGTGGGAAGTGCTCTCCTACAGCCAGGGGACTATTGGAAGTGGTTGCCCAGGTGGAGACTCTCAATCCCTGTGGATTGGCCACAGCTGGTGGCACACGCTCACAGGCATGAACTAAGATGAGATGGAGACAGAGGTAACCAGGTGAAGTGACCACTGCTTGCATTGGCGTTACCATGGAAAATAGACCATTACAGAAATCTAAGTGCTGCGGCCTTTGTTGGGGAAGGTGAGATTATGGAACTCTGTGATATGGGGGGGGGTACCCACCGCCCTCCTCTCCATAGTCATAGGCCAACAGATGTAATCCCAATCCTACTCCATCCATCGATCCATCCAGTATCCCTTGTTTTACTTGATTCAACATGGCTGTAAACCAATTTTAATGTAAGAAGAACCCTGCTGAATCAGACCAAATGTCTATCTAATTCTAATCCAGAATCCTGGTCCACATGGTAGCCATCAAGATGCTACCAAGGAGCTCACAATCAGGGCATGAAGGCAATATCCCTCTCCCGTTGTTGCGGTTAATAGCAATTGATAGACCCTCCACTGTGAATTTGTCCAGTTCTCTGTTAGAACCATCTAAGCCATCCATGTGTGGCTGTAAATTAATTATCTGCTGTGGGAAGAAGTCCTTTCTAGTCCTGAATTGAGTGCCCAGCAATTTCATGGGATGACCCCAAGTTCTAGTATGGGGCGGGGGTGGAGAGAGAGAGAGAGAGAGAGAGAGAGGAAAAACTGCTTTCTACTCTATCTACTTTTTGCTGGGTACACACTCTGACCTGGTTTGCACAACAAGACAACCCACGGTGGTTTGTCAGCCTGGTTTGTTTCATGGTGAGTTGTTGTGTCATCCAAACCAGCACTGTGGCTTAAGTGTGGGTTGTTAACCATAGCAAACCATGCTGAGAACCCATGGCTTGTTGTTGGGTTGTTCACGGTGGCTTGTTTTCAGAGTGAAAAACCCCTTTCTACTTTATCCGCTTTCTGCTGGGTGCACACTCTGACCTGCTTTGCACAGCAAGACAACCCACGGTGGCTTGTCAGCCTGGTTTGTTTAATTGTGGGTTGCTGTGCCATCTGAACTTGGCATGGTGGCTTAAGTGCGACTTGTTAACTGAGAACTAGGGATGGCGGAGAATTTCTCCCCGAATCTTCGGGAGGCCAAGCACCGACGCATTCGGCCCCCCGAAGTTGGTTGGGAAATTCTCCACTGGCCCCCCGTCCCCCTGGGACGGGACTTACTTCGGCGAATGTCCCTCTCAGCGGCGGGTCCAGGCAGCGGTTCGTTGCGGGCGGGGCAGCGGCCGGTCTCCCGACCGGCTGCCGCCGCCATTGCAAAAAAAAACACCTAAAGTTAAAAAAACCAAAACCCACCCGTGATAGGCTACATAATGATTTACGTAGCCTATCACGGCTAGATTTGCAAAGTCAGCCGTGATAGGCTACGTAAATCGTCACGTAGCCTATCACGGGTGACTTTGGGGGGAAAAAAAAAGCACGTCCGCAAATGGCGGCAGCCCATGGGCGCCGCCATTTGCGTTCCTTATTTTGGCACGTCTAGTCTACGTAAAGATTTACGTAGACTATGGCGAAAATAAGGGCACGCTATTTACTAGGGATGGCGGAGAAATTCTCCGCCATCCCTAGTTGTTTGTGTCTATCACGAGGGACAGAACAGAACAGACGGAGCAGGGAGACGGGCAGTTAGGTGGAGGGTGGAGGAGGGTGAATGAAATCTGCTTCTCTGGCTTTCTTCACATGGAGCTTTTATCCTGTGATTGAGATTGCTTCTTTGCAGAAGTTTGTGGGCTCTTCACATGACGCTATGTCCCTCCAGGGCGTCTCCTACACTGAATGCCTGTTGGTCCATTTTTAAATAGATAGCAGATAATGAGCTATCAATTTACCCCGTTGTGTTCCACTGGAGTTTCCTTTGAGAAAAGAGTAAAAATGGCAAGAAGAGGAGTGAGATCAATGGGAGATAATGGAAGACTCAGCTACAGGGAGACGGAGGGGGAAAGGGGTGGGGGGAAAGGAAGCGGGTGAAAAAGGGAGTCGCCATGATCCTGCCTTTAAAATGGAAGCAGAAAGCCCTGTTTTAAATGCAGGGTTTTAGGCTGGTGGAGAGATGCCCTCAGACAGGGGCTCAAAGCACAACAAAAACTTTAACAGCAACGAAAAAGAACAAGTTTGGTTTCATTCTGATTGCTCAGAAACATCTTTGCAGGCAGCAGTTGGATGGTGGTGGGGGGATGCAGTGGGAAAGTTTCCCTGTGGAGGTGGCAAAGGCAAAACATGACCAGAAAACACAGTGGACCAATAGTTAAAAGGCCACTGCAGAGCTGCAAAGGCTCCTGGGATACAAGTTGTACTGCAGAGGCCCATGGGATGCATGCTGGGAGTGGGTGGGAAGACGAAGGGGGAAACAACCCACAACAAATCAGGGAGCACCTGATCGTCTCCTGGCACCATCGTGGGTCAGCAATAAATGAACCAAGCGACCGTGGCTTATTGTGATGTGCAAACTCCCCCTCTGTGCCTTCCAGAATGGGGCTGCCTTGAGATCCAGTCAACTTCCCACACTGAGTAACACGCGTGAAGATCGCACCAAATCTGGGACAAGAGCCAGAATTCCTCGGAGTTGTTGAACCTTCTTCCAGGGAATCGATCCTGGTGGATTTAATCCATAGCATTCAGTAGCACTTTGCCCAGTTCTCTTAATAAACCTCATTATTCTTTAGGAAACACTGCAGATGTTTAAAGGGGATTTAGTGAGAGCATATGGTTTTCTTCTCTCTAATCACAGTATAATCCTGGTTCCACCTTCCATTTAGCAACAAGGCAGAGACAGATGTGATCTGTACTGTTTGTTGTTTTCCAGACTGATTTGACAATTAAGCAAGTGTGAGAAAGGGATGTGATAGAAACATTGGGCTCTTTTGGGCTGCAGCGGAGCCTCTGTCATGCAGCTTGTTTTCTTCTTCTTCCCTTGCTGTTTTACATAACTTTCAGGGCTGGAAACTTGTCTGTTAAAAGAATGCTAATGGTATTCTGTGTGGCAAAGTGTGTGATAGCGACTGGCTTCAAACACTTCAAAGGGGGATTAGACTAATTCACGAAGGAGGATAGAACTATTTACATTTATTATTTAGTCATTACTGTCATTTCTATACTGGCTTCGAAGGTGCTTGTAGCAGCTCTACTTGTGTGGGTCCTAAGGGGTTTAATTAAAATTAAACTTGCAAAGATAGAACTGAACACACATGTCTTATAGTAAGAATTGAAATTGTACAAACCATACCACTGTTTCCCAGTACAAATAAATGCAACAGTCCTCCTGAGTCCAAACAAAAAATACAGAGTTCTTGCTTGCAACTTTGCAGTAAGCCAAGTCCCAAAGTATCTTTGGCTCTCTCAAGATGCTGGATACTTCAGTAGCCCTTTTGTAGATTTCTTAACTTTAGACCACAGGAAAGTCCATAATTAGGGAGAGAGCAATCCTGTGCCCCTTTGACAACATCTGGGGCAGGGAGCATAGGATTGTTCAGTTTCTGGGCTCCGAGGTTGGAAAGAGGGCTCCAACCTCGGAACCCAGAAACCGCGCTCCCCACTCCCTCTTAGCTGGCGTGGTTCTCTCTGCAGTGGCTATGTCTCCACACTCAGAAGTGGAGCATGCAGATGGAGCAAAGGGGATATTCCTGGGAGCAGGGAAGGGAGGAGACTATGGAAGCTGCTTCATGCAGCTTCCTATTGGGTCTCCAGGCTCCTTTCCTCTGCCTCCCTGAAGCTGTGGCGAGATGGTCCATCTAGCCAAAATGCAGGGCAGCTGGAGCATGGAGGAGAGAATACGATTTCGGAGGCTGGCGACTACCCAGATAGGATTGCACCCTAACAAATACAAGGTAATTCAAGGTATTAACCCTCCAATAATATAATTATAACAAATAGCAAAGGTAGCAGAAAAGGGCCTCTTCTTGGTAGCCACCTGCCTCACCTCCGTTGGCAAAGGCTCCTGGAGAAGGTCCGCTGAAGATGAACTTGGGGTCTGGGCAGGTACATATGGAAAGAGATGATCCTTCAGATTGTTTGTTTACAGTCTCCCCACCCCCCGCCACACACACATACCCAACAAGGGCAGATTTCTGATTGTGGTCAGAAAAGAGACAGTGAAACACAAGACACAGCTCAATCTTCTCCATAGCTTTCTGAGACGCAAGTTGAAGAACGCCAACATTTGGGGACACCGCGGTCTCATAGGATGGCTGGCTGGCTGGCTGGCTTCTGACCAACATTTTATTTGTGTGTCATTTGTTGTGTGTGATGACAGCCCCCGTTAACAAGCGGCTGTGATTGATCTAACTGAAGCTAGGCTATTGTGTGACAGCCACGTTCTGGAGTAGACAATAGCTGCATTAAGTAGAGAAAAAAAGCAAGTTTTCAGGAAAATGGCTGACATGGGAAGCTTGGAAACAAACAAGGGTGTTATTCTCAAAGCCATGAGGATAAACACCACATTGAGAACTGAGCTGAGAAACTCTCTGTGCACGGACACATTGGCAGCTGTTCATGACCCATTAAATCCAGACTATTCTTATTGAATATAAGAACATAAAAAGAGCCCTGCTGGATCAGATGGGAGGCCTATCTATCTATCTATCTATCTATCTATCTATCTATCTATCTATCATCTATCTATCATCTATCTCATCCAGTATTCTGTTCCTATGGTGGCCATCAAGATTTGTAAATAAAAAAATGAATAGCACTTGTATACCACTCCACAGCTAAACAGATTCCGGAGCAGTGAACAATGAGAGATTAACTGAAGAAAAGACAACAAAAATGAACATGATATTAAAATTATTCTTTAAAAATCGGTTAGCAGCTTTGATTCCTCGGGGAAAGTGGCCAAGACACAATTTAAATAAAATATAGCATTTTGGGGGTGGTTTGATTTATATTTGGCCTGTTTTACAAAAACAGAAGAGAAAGTAAGTGGAAAGTGGTCACAAATCAAATTTTGAAATGAGTGCATTTCAAAATAACTAAATTATAGAATCCTAGAATTATAGGATTGGAAGGGGCCTACAAGACCATTGAGTCCAACCCCCTGCTCAGTGCGGGATGCCCGAATCCCAGGGGGTACCTTATCCAAGTACTAACCAGGGCTGATCCTGCTTAGCTTCTAAGATCAGATGAGATCAGGCAAGCAGCATTACTGGAGGGGTGTCCTAGAATCATAGGGTTGGAAGGGGCCTACAAGACCATCGAGTCCACCCCCCTACTCAATGCAGGAAGCTTGATTCCCAGGTGGTCTCCCATCCAAGTACTAACCAGGGCTGACCCTGCTTAGCTTCTGAGATCAGATGAGATCAGGCACATACAGCCTTTTGCTCATATATACTAGTAGTTGCAAGAGGCTGAGGTTCCCAGGCTTCAGCACCTTTCTTCCTATGCCTCCCTTGCCCTGTTCCCAGCCACAACAAACCTAATGAAATGACTCGAGTGTTCCAAAGGCTCCATCTGGGCTGCAGTACCAGCCTGCCTGAAGATTCCATCATCTGACCCTCATGGCCAGTCCAGCCAAACAGGCCCTATACAGCCTTAGCCTCAGCTTTTGATCCTCTGTCTGGCCAACCTTACTCTTAGAATCATAGAATCATAGAACAGTAGGGTTGGAAGGGGCCTACAAGACCATCGAGTCCAACCCCCTGCTCAGTGCAGGAAGCCTACAACACCCAGTATTCCCAGGCGGTCTCCCATCCAAGTACTAACCAGGGCTGACCCTGCTTAGCTTCCAAGATCAGACAACGTTGGGCACATCCAGCCCTTTGACACTTTGGTAGGAAGACCAGGTAACTTGGAATGCTGAAATCTAGGGAGAAATCCAAATGAGGCATTTTTTGAAGCATCCTTACTTAGATGTTGGCTTAGGTTTCTCAGCTCTGCAACCATTTAGAGTTAATTGCCATCCAATTACTTAACAGTGGAGAACAGTACAAGAGTTGCAATGAGAAGCAATGTGGGTGGTCTAAGGAGGCTTTTTCCACTGACAAATAAGGGCTTATTTTCATGTCCAGATTCTGAATGAATGGATCAACTTCCAGTGGCATGATGCTACGAACCCAAGAGTTCATGAATCTGCCTAGAGGATCCCAAAGCAATCAGGACTTCTATGGAATTAGAGGGAGGCACTTCTGGCCTAGAGGGAGAGTTTTAGAGGGAGTCTCATCACCGCTTTTATAATACCATTCAGCCAAGGGTGGTGTATGCTAAATATGTGATCATTATTTACCATGGGGTTATGATGTCTTGAAATATAAAAGACGTTTCCTCAAACTAGGGGACATATTGCAAACAATAAGCAAGGATGCTGGAAGCAAAGCTAGAACAATCAAACCATTGATTGCTCCTGTAGGGAATAGGGATGCTGGAGAAATGCGAGATGGACCAAAATGAACTTGGATTTCCACTGCGAAGTGACCCCCTCAGGTCGCGCGAAGTCCGTGGACTTTAGGATGATTTTTTTTTTACTTTCCTGAAATTCACGCATATAAATGCATAGGAAAATCTGTAAATTTCTGCTGAGGAAACGTTGAATGGAATGGGGGACAATACGCTAAATGTTACATACTGAGGTAAATTATGTAAATACTTACATAAATATTTATGTAATTATTTCCGTATTTTTCCACATGATGAAAAAAAAAAGTATTCACATCTGTCTGTGGGTGGACGACGGAACAAAAGGCGCCTCACAATCCGCTAAACACAGACGGAGCAGATTTTACACAGTCCGTACATCCCTATTCTCCTGCCGTTTCTCTGAAGAATATACATACATATGTATATTCTTGGAATATACATATGTATGTATGTATGTTGCAGATTTGGAAAAAAAGAGATGGTTGTGTTCTGTTTAAGAGGCTTTATAGTTTCTTCACTGTATTTAGGCCTGTAATCTTCCTTTGAAGTGAAGGGGGAGGAAGAGGTTTTGTGCCGGACCTTTTTCTCAGCTTCTTACATTTTTTGTTTTTAAAGGAAGGGTGGGACCTGGAGAGTGTAGGGGGTTAAATTACCCACAGTGGGCTCTCCAAATGGGCCAGCCAAAAGCCGTTCAGCAGTCAGTTGTCAGAATAATGTTTAGCCAGGTGTTAATCTGTGTCTGGAGGGGGAAGTGATGGAATTCATTATTCATTCCGCCAGGGGAGGTCATGGTCCTGGGTGGCTGCCAGGTCTGAAGGCAGCCTCTTGGATTTACTGACATGTGCCACTTGTAATGAACACAGCTGAAGTCTGTTTGTGGAAATCTCTTGTCAGGCAGCCAAGCCGACAGAGGCATTCGGAGAGCAGCTCCGGAGAGACAAAATCAAGCTTGCCATAGAAGAGGGTGCAGAGCTATCTAGCCAAAAGGGAGAACATCATCCTTTTCCTTTTCTTCCCCTCCTCCTCCTCCGTGTTTCCTTCTTTTAAATGTCCCGCTGTTCTTGAGAGCCCCCTGGATTAAAACAAACAAGCGGGCAGACATTGCTGCGATCTTTTAAAAAAGATAATCCAAGAGACAGAGAAAATGATCAAGTCGAGCTGGTTCTACGTCAAGTTCAAGTATGCGGAAAAGGTATGTGGATATATTTCCTTCCTGGTGAAAAAGGGGCTAGTGGGCATCTCCCCAGCCCAGACCCCATTTCTGGAGAGTCACTCCTGGCCAGTTGTAGTCCTTTAGTGCTGCCACAATGTTTCATGGAGGGTTCTTGCGCTCTTCTTGGCTATATAATGCTTGCATGAAATCTGGACACAGGCATGCAAGCCTGGCAATTTGACTAGAGAATAGAGGGAAATTGTGATACTGCTTCTTTGAAATAGCCACAGGAAAGGTGTGTGCGTGTGTTTTCTCCCTCCTCTGCTACAAGAATGTTTTGCTCTGTGTAGCAGATGGAGAGGTAAAACTTCTTCTGTGTCAAGATGTCAGTGGGTGCAGGGGGGGCATAATAGAAATGCTAATTTTTTTAATTTTTTCAAATAGTTAAAAAGCCTACCTGTTTATCCAGAATTCCTCTTGGGGAAGAGGCGTCTTCTGTAGATCGAATACAGAAGCCAAAATAGAAGATTTTTTCAGTGGCCCTCGGTTCGATTCTTTGCAGTGGATTGTACCTGATAATGTTACATGCCTAGATAATTTTCTTCCCTGTCTCCTTACATGTCTCACTGCAGGGCTGTGCTTTGAATCTTGGCTATGGCCCATGGGGTCATCCCTCTGCCCCACTGTGATCTTTTGCCCCTCTTCCACCTTGGGCCATCAGAGATTGGCACAGTTTGAGACAGGACATTAGATTCTGTGGTGGTCTGATAACATATCTTGGTTGGCGGCTTGTTCTCGGTTTGGTTCTGCCTGCCGTCTTTGCGGGTCAGGAAGGAAGTTACCTCCACATCAAATTAGTTAGTGTTGACAGAGATGCGTGTGTGTGGGGGGAGGTTGCTTTCCTGTAAAAAGGATGTTTCTTGGATGGGTTGTTTGAGTAATGTGGAGCGAGTCTGTTCTTCAAGCACTTTCCATGATGCATCTCCTCTTCTGTGGTCTGTATTCCATGTTAGCTCCATTGGGATCTGATGGCTGAATAGTCCTGAGATGTTCCCTAAATGTCATTTTAGTCCATTCAATTTCTGTGAATGGGTCTTGCTTGGAGGTTGAAGATTGCCTTAAAATGAGATGTCCCTGGCTTTAAAAAGCAAATCCAGTTTCCTGAAGCACTGACATATGATCCAATAGAGGGATGTTCCAGTTTCAAACTTGGCATAATGTTGAAGATACCAAATTTGCTTAAAAAAAACAATCAGAAGCTAAATCCATGTGTTTCACCCTTCTGTTCTCCCCAAACAGATTTTCCTTTCACCTATCATTCATCTTGCATTGATTTAATTTTCTCTTCTGGAGTTCTCAGTTTGCTGTTCCTCAACTCCCTGCCTCAGGTCACGGTGAAAGTTGTGTCCATTTCATTTAATAAGATTGACCTCCCTGATTCTCTGAACCCGGTTGCAAGCCATGTGTTTACCTAAGACACAGATTTAACTGTTTGGTTTCTTAATTTCTTTGCTGAGTTTACTTTATAATGTTACGGGGGGGGGGGGGAACAAACTACTTTGTGGCAACGTCTTAACCATATCTGCATACGTTGTAAAATCGTAATACTTATCTGTACCCAGAGGCCATCTAGTCTAACCCAGTGCTGCAATGGCCACCCCTTCACTAGGGATGGGTGGACACTCACCCTGCCCAGTTTCTCTGGGCACTCCCTAGCCTCTACCCCTGCTTGCGCACACCTGGAGCCACGCTCGAGCTCCCCACAGCTCGCCATGCCACCTGCAGTCACCCAGGTGGCCTCGCCGAGCTCCTGCATGGAAATGAACATATTTGCATATGCATGAATATGCACATTTCTGCAAATGTGCATATTTGCACATATGCAGACATGCACATTTTCACAAATGCGTGTGTATCTGCATATGTGAGAATCTGCGCATTTTCATAAAATGCACATATTTGTGTATGCGTGAATATGTGCATCTGCAAAAATGCACATATTTGCATGTAGGCACATATTTGCCATTTTATTTTCCAAAAAAGGGCAATTGTGGAGCTTGACGAGACTGCCCGGGTGAGTATGGGTGGTTCGGCAAGCGCGGGTGCGGGGCGAGCGGAGGCAAGGGCACAGCGAGCATGGCTCAGAGTCAGAGGTGTGGGCGGTGGGGTTCCTCCAGATTCCCGGACAGAATCAGGTACCTGCTCCATCCCTACCCTTTCAATTGCAGAAACCAGCTACACTACCCATTATCGCAGTGTGATCCATTCAGAGAACAGGTGCCAGTGAAACATTGTCCATAGAGCTTCAAGCCCCAGATGTTTCAAGTCAGTGAGTTGGCCAATGTGCTAAAGCCAGGGTGCACGTTTTCAGCCCCAAGGGGTGCATCCGGGATTGGCTGAGGATGCACACACACATGCACACACACTCTTCCCCTCCCATCTCAGTGCAGAGGGATGAGAAGGTTTAAACCTCCCTTCCCTGTCCGTTGAGATCTAGGGATCGCTGGGGAAGGGGGCGGGGAGGAGGTGAAATCTTCTCCCATCCTCCAGCAATCACCACTGACATGGGTGTTTATAGGACCAACAAAGCTGTGACCTCAGGAGCCAGGGAACAGCAGTTCCCCCTACCCCTGCGGCCCAGCTTATCTGCTGAGCTGTGGGGAAAGTGGGTAGGGTCTGGCAGCTTTGGGGTCCACACGGGGAGTAGCTTTGGCCACATGAGGCCCTGGGCTTGAGGTTGTGCACCCCTGCACTAAAGGGACGCCAGAGCATGTATACCGGGGGAGTAATCTATTTAGTGTGTACTTGAAACTGTCCCTGAATGGTCAACACTGACCATGTGTAATGCTCTACCACTTCCCCAAAGGAGTTTTTGTGGAGTGCAAATACATCATATTTTTCATTGCTACAGTCCCCCTACATTTGGTGAAGGTGATTGATTTAAAGTAAGCTGGGAATGATGGAAGGCAAAAGGAGAAGGGGACGGCAGAGGATGAGATGGCTAGCTAGCATCACCGATGCAATGAATATGAACTTGAGCACAGTCCAGGAGAGAGCGCAGGACAGGAAGGCCTGGCGTGCTCTGGTCCATGGGGTCACGAAGAGTCGGACATGACTCAACGACTGAACACAAGATTTTTAAGGCTGTGCCCTCCCAAAGTTGACATACAAACAAGAGCAAAAGAAAGAAACAAAATATGTAATTGCCACATTAGCAAGGACACATAATGTATTGAGAGGCTGCTCTAAACCACCTAAGCTAATCACGATGTGAGTTAAAGGTGGCGGTGGAGAGGAAAGCCTTCAGGCCTCACCCGAACAGCCGCACAGAAGGTAGAAGTGGAGGAACCCAAGATCAGATGGTGGGGCGTAAGTTGGTGAAGACTTCTGGAGATGGGTGACAAGTGGAGACCAGACTTGAAAGGCGTCCAGAGCAATACAACATTTTCAATGCACCTCTGTCTTTCCTCTCCTCATCCTTGTATTGGTGCCGTGCTTTCCTCCTCCAAAATGGTGTTCTACAAATGCTGCAAGACCTTCCATTATTAATTCACATATTTCAAGGCTGGGCCCTGATACTGGAGATGGGTTTGTCCCAACTCCAGTGTCAAGATAGAAAGAGACTTGATCCCATAAACCTAACTGTTGGATCATTTGCCTGGATGGGGAGTGATCTGCAAGATGGAAAGCTTTTATATTCCATACTATATCCTGGTAGAATTAGACTTCCACTGTAGTAGATTCAAGAAATGTCTAGTGATGATACACTTGAGAGTTTAGGGATGTACGGACTGTGTAAACTCTGTCTATGTTTCATGGATTGTCAGGCATCTTTCATTCCGCTGTCCACCCACAGACAGAATTGGATTTTTTTTTTTTTTTAGTTCGAAGGAAAACTTGAGGAAAGCAAGAGAGGCATTAGAAATAAAGAAAACAATGATAGACATGTTGTATGTTAATCAAAGGTATTATGAGTTTAGGGGGGAAATCTCAAAATTGTTAGTGAACAAAGTCCAGAAAAAGAGGACTAAGAACAGAATTTTAGCCTTGAATACAAAAGAAGGAATTAAAACATATGATCAAAAGGAAATGGGAGAATTATTACACAGTTATTATAAAGATCTTCATGAAGGGAAACAGATATAAATAAAGCAGGTTCAGGAATACCAAGACAAGACAAAAATACCCCTACTAAAAGAATAACAGAAACAGTTTTTAGAAACTGAGATAGGAGAAGATGAGATTAAAGAAGCTATAAAAGAATTAAAATAATAAATCACTGAGCCAAGATGGGTTTATGGGCAAATTTCATAGAGCATTTGGGGATGCATTGCTGCCACAACTGAAGAAATTATATCGGGAAATACAAGAGGGGGGCCCATTCCGGAAAACATGGACACAAACTATAATAACATTGATACCCAAATTAAACAAAGACAAATGTAACTTGGATTCCTATAGACCAATATTTCTACCGAATGTGGATTATAAGACGTTTACTGAAATATGGGCAAAATGCCTGAAAGAAGTTATTAATGATTGTATAGGTTCGGATCAATGTGGTTTTAAAAAATAAATTTATAAATCACACTTTAGCCTATGGAGGAAATGAACATTGTTGGCCTTCTTCTTTTTTTCTTGCATCAGGAAAGTTAAATAATCAGTCTGCAAGTCTGAAGAATCTGCCCAACAGAGGAAAAGCCGGTCCGCCACAGAATTCACTGGTCACATTCATAAGAATCCGAACTTATTTGGATTGTGGATTTCTCTGACATCCCTATGAGAGCTGTGAGGGAGTTAAATAGCACACGCACATACACACATCCCACATTTCTTTCTGCATGTGTCAGAACTGGATAAGAACCTTGCTAGCTCAAATCAAAGGTCCACGTACTCCAGTACAGTAGACCATGCCATTCATTTGTCCCTGGCATCTGGTATTCAGAGATGTATTGCCTCCAGGTTTCAGTTAGTTTTCATGGCTAATAATCATTGGTAGATTACTCCTCCCACATGCCTTTTTCTAATCCTATCAAGCCACATGAACTAGGGGCTATCACCGTATCTTGGGGCAATGAGTTCTGCTTCTCCTGAAGTTAATCATGGAGGTACCCGAAGGACCATCCACCTCCATGTGAACTTGCACACTCTTTAAGAGAAGTTTCCGAAGCCTTCTGCGGGTGCTGAAGTGAGGTGGATGGTTTCCAAAGATAACTGTCTTCTTAGTGGAAGTTAAGTCCTGGTGTGCTCAATGCAGCTGGGATGATGCATGCAGAGTACATTTACACCAACTGGACATTTAAATACTTTCTCAGCCTAGTGCACAATGCAGAAATGGAAAGAGAGACACTTTGCGCAGTCAAGGCGTGTAATGGGCTAGTAACAGGCCTGATGTCTTCAAGCAGTTTCTGAAGCCTGAGACCTCATTGTTGTCTGCCCTGCTGGGTCTGCCATTAAACTCCCCCACCCACCACCACTCAGTTCAGAGCCCAATCTGGGAGCTGCCATTTTAATTTCCCACAGTGACCCTGGTGTTTTATCGCTGTAGAGCAGGGGTGTGCAACACATGACCTTCATACAGTTAAAGCCTGTAAAACTCCATTGCAATAGGCTAGGGTTGGCGGAGAATTTCTCCCCGAAACTTTGGGGGGCCAAGCGCCAACGTGTTCGGCCCCCCGAAGAAGTTTCGGGGAGAAATTCTCCATACCTCCCCGCACCCCGCACCCCTCCCCCGGGACGGGACTTACCTTTCCCGAATGTCCCTCCCGGCAGCGGGTCCCGGCGGCGGTCCGTCGGGTCTTCGTCAGGGGTGGGGGCGGCAGCCGATCTTTCGACCGGCTGCCGCCGCCGCCATTCCAATAAAACTAAAAAAAAAACCCAAACCCCATGATAGGCTACGTGACGATTAATGTAGCCTATCATGGCTAGATTTGCAAAGTCAGCCGTGATAGGCTACGTAAATCGTCACGTAGCCTATCACGGGTGACTTTAAAAAAAAAAGCGCGTACGGCTAATGGCGGCCCCCATAGGGAGCCGCCATTCATGTTCCTTATTTGGTCGCTGTAGTCTACATAAAGATTACGTAGACTACGGCGAAAATAAGGGCAACGCTATTTGCGTTGCCTTTATTTTCGCCGTAGTCTACGTAAAGATTTACGTAGACTACAGCGACCAAATAAGGAACGGGAATGGCGGCTCCCTATGGGGGCCGCCATTAGCCGTACGCGCTTTTTTTTTTTAAAGTCACCCGTGATAGGCTACGTGATGATTTACGTAGCCTATCACGGCTGACTTTGCAGATCTAGCCGTGATAGGCTACGTTAATCGTCACATAGCCTATCACGGGGGTGTTTTTTTTTTTACTTTTTATTTCGCGGCCGGGCGAGGTGAGGCGCCTCCTCCCCAGCCTGAATTTCGGCCGGGCGAGGCAGGAAGCCTCCCCCCCGGCCTGAATTTCGGCCGGGTGAGGCGGGAAGCCTCCCCCCCAGCCTGAACTTTGGGGGGAGAGCAGCGAAGCGCCTCCCCCCCACCGCGAAAAGCTGTGAGACCAGGTAAGTGACTTTCGTGCACCCCTACAATAGGCTGACTCCGTTTGGAGGATTGGCAATGCCTTGCAGGCACAGTAGAAACATAGGAAGGAATTATGAATATTTATTTATTTATTTATTACAATTTAAACATTATAAAACAATAAATAATTTAAACACCTAAAAACATATTAAACATTTAAACAAGCTAAAACCTGTTAAAATCTAAAACAATAAAATAGTTAAAACAATGTGCAAGGGAATGCATTTAGCCCTCAGAGGCTTTGGTAAAAAGCCATATTTCAGCTTGGCACCAAAATGAGACCAATGTCTGTGCCAAATCGGGCCTCCAAGAGGAGGGCATTCCACAACTGGGGTGCCACCGCCGAGAAGGCCCTCGCCCACGCCCCACCATAGTGTATGTCTCATAGTGGTGGGACACAGAGGAGGGCCCCTCTTGGGCAGGCATATATAGGGAGAGGTGCTCCCTCAAATATCAAGGTCCTAAGCCACTTAGGGCTTTGAATGTAATCACCAAAACCTTGAATTCCAGCCAGAAGCATATTGGCAGCTAGTGCAGTTCCTTTAAAACTGGAGTTATATGGTTTTATGAGGTGTTCCACTCCGCAGTCTAGCTGCTGCATTTTGCACTAGCTGCAACTTCTGAGTCGTCTTCAAGGGCAGCCCCACATAAAGTGCATTGCAATAGCGTAAGCCTTAGAATAAGGTAGAATAAGCCTTAAAGCCGATGGTGAATGAAAGATGTGATGTATTATGGCAAACAAGGGAAAGGGCCTTCTTGGCGGTGGCCCCCCTAATGAGGCCCACCTGGTGCCAACATTGTTATCTTTTTGGCACCAGGTCAAGACTTTTCTCTTTTTCCATGCATTTGGCAGCCTGTGCTGAGTTTTAATGGATCCTGGATTTGTTTTATGGTTTGGCTGATTGCTCAAATTTGTTTTTAGATATATGTTGTCACTGTGTATGCTGTCTGTTTGTGTGTGTTCTATTTTTTAACTGTTGCATATTGTACTTTTTAAATGTTTAAACTTGTGTAAACTGCTGAGAGAGCTTCGGCGATGGGGTGGTATAGAAATATAATGAATGAATGAGAATGAATGAATGTATGAATGCAGACCTCAGCCCACTTTGCAAGCCCTGCCAGTTTTGGTTCGGGCACCTCCTAATTTTAGCTCTGGCCACACTAGCATGTTGTGCAAACCCAGTCAATGTGGCATAGTGGATGGAGGGACGAGCTGGGTTTAAATCCCTGTTCATGAAGCAACAAGCGAGAGGGCCTTCTCCATGGAGCCCCCCCACCCCAATTCTGGCGCCAACATTGTTATCTTTTTGGTGCCAGGTCAAGACTTTTCTCTTTTCCCAGGCACTTGGCAGCCTGTCCTGAGTTTTCATGGATCCTGGATTTGTTTTATGGTTTGGTTGATTGCTCAGAGTTGTTTTTAGAGATATACGTCGTCTCTCTGTGTACTGTCTGTTTGTGTGTGTTTTATGTTTTTCAACTTTGCATCTTGTCTTTTTCATGTTTTTAACCTTTGTAAACTGCCCAGAGAGCTTCAGCCATGAGGCGGTATAGAAATGTAATGAAAGAAAGAAATGAAATAAATAAAAATGCCCACAGTTGATGCGTATGTTTGGGAAAATGCATACAACAATACGCATGGATGTTCATGTGAAAAGAAAACAAAAAAACAAAGTTCACCACCTGATATGGACTTGATATCAATATGCGGATGACACGCAGCTCTACCTCTCGTTCAAATCTTCACCAAGGTTGGTCGTAGAATCCCTGTCCAAATGTCTGGAGACGGCTGAATGGGGAGGAATAAGCAGTAGCTGAACCCTGACAAGACCGAGGTACTTTTGGTGGGAGACAAGAGGAGGCTGGGGGATGTTGACCTGGTGTTGGATGGGGTACGGCTACCCTTGAAAGACCAGGTCCGCAGCCTGGGAGTCATTTTGGACTCCCAGCTGTCCATGAAGGCTCAGGTGTCAGCTGTGAGCCGGACAGCGCTATATCAACTCTAGGGATGGTGGAGAATTTCTCCCCGAAACTTCGGGGGGCCGAGCGCGAACGTGTTCGGCCCCCCGAACAAGTTTCGGGGAGAAATCCTCCGCCCCCCCCGCCCCCCGCCCCCCCCCTGGGACGGGACTTACCTTCCCTGAATGTCCCTCCCGGTGGCGGGTCCGGCTGGCGGTTCGTCCGGTGTTCGAACGGGGTGGGAGCGGCAGCCGGTCTTTCGACCGGCTGCCACTCCCGCCATTGCAATCAAAGAAAAAACAAAAACAAATGTCCCCTGATAGGCTACGTGACGATTCACGTAGCCTATCACGGCTAGATCTGCAAAGTCAGCCGTGATAGGCTACATGAATCGTCACGTAGCCTATCACGGGTGACTTAAAAAAAAAAAAAAAAAGTGTGTACGGATAATGGCAGCCCCCATAGGGAGCCGCCATTCCCGTTCCTTATTTGGTCGCTGTAGTCTACGTAAATCTTTACGTAGACTACGGCGAAAATAAGGACAACGCTATTTGCGTTGCCCTTATTTTCGCCATAGTCTACGTAAACATTTACGTAGACTACAGCAACTAAATAAGGAACGCGAATGGTGGCTCCCTATGGGGGACGCCATTTGCGTACGCGCTTTTTTTTTTTAAAGTCACCCGTGATAGGCTACGTGACGATTCACGTAGCCTATCATGGCTGACTTTCCAGATCTAGCCATGATAGGCTACGTGAATTGTCACGTAGCCTATCAGGGGACTTTTTTTTTTTTTTACTTTCGTGTTCGCGGCCGGGCGAGGCGGGAAGCCTCCTCCCCGGCCTGAATTTCGGCCGGGCGAGGCGGGAAGCCTCCCCCCCGGCCTGAATTTCGGCCGGGCGAGGCGGGAAGCCTCCCCCCCTGGCCTGAACTTCACGGGGGGAGCAGCGAAGCGCTCCCCCCCACCGCGAACAAGCTGCGAGAAAAGGTAAGTGACTTTCGTCCACCCCTAATCAACTCCATCTGATACGGTGGCTGTGCCCCTTCCTTCCCGACCATCTGCTCCCATCGGTAGTACATGCCCTGGTCTCCTCTCGTTTAGACTACTGTAATGCGCTCTATGTGGGGTTACCCTTGAAGACAGTTTGGAAGCTGCAGCTGGTACAGAACGCAGTGGCTGGCCTGATTAAAGGCAGCTGCTGGCGAGATCACATCACTCCAGTGCTGAAGGAGTTGCACTGGTTACCAGTTGTTTTCCGGGCCAAATTCAAGGTGTTGGTTTTGACCTTTAAAACCCTATATGGTTCCAGCCCAGCCTATCTTAAGGAGCACCTCCAGCAACACCAGACAGGCTGCTTAACAATCCGCCTCATATGGCCTTCTCTCTGTCCCATCTTAGCTGGTCTTTGACCATAATAAATTTTTATTCTATTCTATTCTCTGTCCCATCAACCAGGACAGCTAGACTGGTGGGGACGAGGGAGAGGGCCTTTTCTGTGGTGGCCCCCACTCTGTGGAACTCCCTCACTACGGAACTCTGCCATGCCCCCTCTTTAATGAGCTTCCGCCGTGCATTAAGAACGTGGTTGTTCAGGCAGGCATTTGGGGTGGGTTAGGGTATTTTAGAAAATGTTTTTATTGTAGAATTTTATTGTTTTAAACTGTTTTATTATATGCTGTACATCACCCAGAGTGGCTGGGTGACCAGCCAGATGGGCGATTAATGAATTTAATAATAATAATAATAATAATAATAATAATAATAACTGAGTAGAATGAGCTTCAAGATGGAATTCGGAGAACATCAGCGAGCTCAGGGTTTCAGATAGAGGTTTCTCCAGTCCTAACTAGAGATACCAGGGATTGAACCTGGGACATCTTGCATGCAAATCAAGCACTCTGCCTCTGAGCTACATCCCTTGCTGCCAGTGAACACCAGGCCTCTGTGAATGTCAACTGGTGCTGTACATGTTAGAGGGGATGTACACTGGCCGCATCCTCTGGAGCATTGAACTAAGATGAGAGATTTTTTTCTCTGCCTGGAAGGAAAGAGGCTTGTGATGAAGAGAAAAAACAAGAGAACTACACAGAGAAAGGCACAGAGGAATTCTGTCAGCTATGTTGTGCATGGCTGCTTTTGTCTCGTAACTCTGCCATACATTGTAAAAGTACGACGAGCAACAACCAGATGGTTGAATATTCAGGACGCTTCCGATGTCAAAAGGCAGGCTCAGGGGATGTTGGATGTCACTTGCAAGGTCATTCCTATGTAATGGTTTTCTTCTAAAATATAAAAGGGATTCTTAAGCTGCTACCATATTTGAGTGTAGTGACAGTGATAAATATAGGGCTAGGGATGCTGGAGAAATTTAGACACAGGCTAAAATGAGCTCGGATTTCTATGATCTGACCTGCGGTATCCGCTGTAGAGCAACCCCTGCAGGCTGCATGGAGTCTGTGGACTTCCAGATGATTTTTTTTTTTACTTTCCTGAAATTCACCCATAGAAATTCATGGGAAAATCCATATGTTTCTGCTGAGGAAGCATTGAATGGAATGGGGGACAATAAGGTAAACGTTTCGTACTAAGGTAAATTATGTACGTACTTCCGTAATTATTTATGCATTTTTCTGCATGATGAAAATATATATATTTGCATCCATCTGTGGGTGGACGATGGTGCAAAAAGGCTCCTGACAATCCTTGAAACACAGACGGACCGGATTTTACAGTCCGTACATCCCTATAATAGCACTTGGAATATGAATTTCAGCAAGACGCAGGAGCTGAGCTCCTTTGCCCTAAAATCTGTACCCTGTTCAGAATTGAAGTAAATGCATGTTATCAGCACATGTAGCAGTCTTGCACCGGTATCACTGGAAGAGGCTAACAGTGCCATCAGACACTGTTAGAATATGCTCAGGAATGGATTACTCTTGACTGAAATTGTTCTCAATTGATAAAAGTGACATGGAATCTTAAAATGGGAATGGGTTCACAGAGCACCACTTTGGCTTGGAGATGACAAATACAGATGCTATTTCGTTGGGTTGGTTGTATGCATGACTTGGGATGCTGCAGGTGTTTGAGAGGGCTCCCAGACCCCACTTGCCAAGTCACGGCACACTTACCAGGCCATTCACCATTCACTGTGCAGCCTGCAAGCACCCAGGGGCCATCCAATCCCTCGCCAAGCTGCCATTTTGTGAAAAAAAAAAAGTAGCTTGAGGCTTTCTATAAAAGTAATGTTGCATAAACGGCAGCCATCATTTACACAACATTGCTGTTATGGGAAAACTCGAGCTGCCATTTTTCCGCAAAATGGTGGCTTGCTGAGGGGAGGGATGGCCAAGGGGTGCTTGCTGGGCACTCTCCAGGTGCTCTCTGGGCCATCCAGTGGCTCGTGCAGCAGGGCAAGCAAGAGCAGATGGCGGTTTGGCAAGCACCCAGTGGGGACAGATGGAGGTGAGTCCATCCATCCCTATGCATGAAGCCTTCTAGGTTATACTACCCATGATTCTTTGGAATACTGATGTTTAAAAACAGCTCACTAGTAGAGTGCATGCTTGGCATGTAGAAAGTTTCAGGTTTAATCCCCAGCACCTGCAGGTAGGGTTGAGAAAGACTCCTGTCCAAAGTCCTGGAGAGTCATTGCCAACGTGCCTTGTTCACAACATCAAAACAACCTCCAGTTTTACTACTATAAAGGCAATCATATTGCCCTTACATTTATTAGGTTTATGTATTTCTTAGGTAGTCCAGTAAACAAAGTCACGTGGGCTGTGTACAGAGAAATAAAACAAAACAAAACAATAAAGTAGCGACAATAAAGCGGCACATAATAAAACCAAAAGTAAAACCATCAGCAAGGATAACACCTTGCAATGATCTAAAGCCAGTAAAACAGTTCCAAAAATGCATGGTGGAGTGGGTGGGGTTGGGACAGGGGCAGGGGGAAAGGTCTTCAGCAGATGCCAAAAAGACCACTATGTAGGTACCAGGCAAGCCTCTCTGGGGAGTGCATTACACAGACAGGATGCCACCTGTTAGTGCTGGAGACAGAATCGGAGTAATTAGTAGATCCCATCTTATAAAATAGGGAAACAGCCGTTATTGATTTTGTCTCAGCCCAGCCCTCTGTGCAACATGAAATCTGTTTTGCACCTAGCAGAGTCTTATCTAATTCAGTCTGCCTCATTCATGGCCACTAGGCTTGATGGCTATGTGCCAGCCCCAGTACCAGATGCAGTGAGCCTATACACCAGTTGCTGGGGAACATGGGTGGGAGGGTGCTGTTGCATTTGTGTCCTGCTTGTGGGTTTTCCATTGACAGCTGGCTGGCCACTGTGTGAACAGAACGCTGGACTAAATGGACCCTTGTTCTGATCCAGAACGGCTCTTCTTATGTTCTTAAATTAAATCCAATCTTCTGGTGGTGACCGCAAGATGTGGTGATGGCCACCAACGTGGATGGCTTTAAACGGGGATTAGACAAATCCATAGAGGAGAAGGCTATCAACGGCTACTAGTCCTCATGGTTATGTACTGTTTCAAAGATCATAGGCCTTCTGAGCACCATTTCCCCAACCTGGTGCACTGCAGATGTTTTGGAATACAAGTCCCAGAATTTCTGGCCATTGGCCATGCTAGCTGGGGCTGATGGGAACTGAAGTCCAAAACATCTGGAGGCAGCATGTTTGGGAAGGTTGCCGCCAGTGTGGAGCAATGCTAGAGGAGAGCTGTCAGCCTCATGTTCTGTTTTTGGGCTTCCTAGATATGTGCTGGACTTCCCCAGGCATAGACAATCTATGGGATTATCTACCACAGGATGTAGTGATGGCCACCAATTTGTATGGCTTTAAAAGTGGGTTAGACAAATCCTGGAGGGAAAGGTTATCAATGGCTACTAGTTCTGGTGGCTATGTGCTACCTCCAGAACCAGAGGCAGTGAGCCTATGTACACCAGTGGCTGGAGAACATAAGCAGGAGGGTGCTGTTGTGCTCATGTCCTGCTTGTGGGTTCCTGGTCCACACCTGGTTGGCCACTGTGTGAACAGAATGCTGGGATAGATGGAGCCTTGGTCTGATCCAGCAGGGCTCTTCTTATGTTCTTATGACCTTTCCAGTGGTTCATGGGATAGCTGAACTGTTCTTCTGAATGGTTCTACACATGCCCTGCCATAGCTGTTCTCAACCCAGTTTTGGAAGACTTTTCCAAGGTACAGATACTCATGTGCCCAGACAGCAAAGATGATCTTGCTCCCCATCCTAAGACTGATCTAAGTGGCAGACTTTGGAGTTCAGCTTCTCCTCTCCCTCTCCTCTTATTGTTTTGCTTACCATCTAGTCTTTAAAGGAGCCCTGGAGAACTCAAAGGTTTTCTCACCGCTTTGTGGATATCAGGGATGTTGGAGAAATCCACAATGGAACAAAATGAGTTTTGATTTTCATAAATCTAACTGGCACATTCTGCAGCAAACCAGCTTTCCCCCTGTTGGGCAGATTCCATGGACTTGGGGACCGGTAATTTGCTGAATCTTGAACAAATCTCCTGGTAGAAAAATATGTTTTTTTTTTAAAGAACACCATCCCAAAATACAGATTTCTCCCGTAGGCTAAAGCATGAAAATGCACATTTTGGGGGTGTGAAAATGCACATGGGGGGGATTTGTGCATTTTCGCATGTGTGGTTTTGTGCAGATGCCCATTTGCACACATTCAGAAACAAACAGTCCAATTCCTTTGATGGGCAGGTGATGGAACAAAAGGTGTGTGACAATCTGTGAAACACTGACAGAATGGATTTCACACAATCCATACATCCCAAGTGACCACTGAGGAAATCTTAACAAAGATATTGTCCTACTGTGTTTCCAGTGGACCAACATGGCTGCCTGTGATTTTGTTCTGGTAACTAAATAATCCACGTTATCATTTTAGGGATTTCTTGTTCTTTAAAAAAAAGTGGGTTGTTCAGCTGAAGTTCCATCTGCCTGATTTATACAGCTTCCCCTCAATTATTTAAAACTGAGGGTTGGTGTTTTTTTGTTTTTGTTTTTGCTTGATTGCTTATAATACAAGTGATAAAAGATTTAACAAGGAAGCCGGGCACCATTCCTGCAGCAAATCAATGCAATTTTGTTTTTGGATCTACTTCAGAAAGCACAAAAATGGAAAACAAGCAGACACCCAGGGTGGTAGGGACCCCCTAAAACTTATTTATTGCATTTTAAACCACCCAATAACCAAAATTGTCTGGGCAGTGTGAAAACTACAAAAAGAAAATGCAAAGTAACAATGAAATACTAAAATTAATTCGTTTATTACTAAAACTATTGAATAGATTGGGGGCAGGTTACCTGAAGGATTGCCTCCTCCCATATGTACCTGCCCAGACTCTAAGATCATCTTCAGTGGTCCTTCTCTGTGAGCCCCTGCCAAAGGAAGTGAGGAGGGTGGCTACCAGGAAGAGGGCCTTTTCTGCTGTGGCACCATGGTGGTGGAATGGGGTCCCCCTACTGTCAATGAAGCCCTTCACAACTAGAAATAAGGCTTTTTGGGTGCTGGCACCCCTATGTTGTTGTTGTTCAGTCGTTCAGTTGTGTCCGACTCTTCATGACCCCATGGACCATAGCACGCCAGGCCTTCCTGTCCTGCGCTCTCTCCCGGAGTGTGCTCAAGTTCATATTCATTGCATGGGTGATGCTATCTAGCCATCTCATCCTCTGTTGTCCCCTTCTCCTTTTGCCTTCAGTCTTTCCCAGCATCAGGGTCTTTTCCAGAGAGTTTTCTCTTCGCATTAGGTGGCCAAAATATTGGAGCTTCAGCTTCAGTACCTGTCCTTCCAATGAGCACTCAGGGTTGATTTCCTTTAGGATTGACTGATTGGACCTCCTTGCAGTCCAGAGGACTCGTAAGAGTCTTCTCCAGCACCACAGTTTGAAAGCATCAATTCTTCGGCACTCAGCCTTCCTTATAGTCCAGCTCTCACAGACATACATCACTACTGGGAAAACCATAGCTTTGATTAGACGGACCTTTGTCGGCAAGGTGATGTCTCTGCTTCTTACTATGCTCTCTAGGTTTGCCATAGGTTTCCTCCCAAGGAGCAAGCGTCTTTTAATTTCATGGCAACAGTCACCATCTGCAGAGATCTTGGAGCCCAAGAAAGTAAAATCTGTCACTGCTTCCATTTCTTCCCCTTCTATATGCCAGGAAGTGATGGGGCCAGATGCCATGATCTTCGTTTTTTTAATGTTGAGTTTCAAACCAGCTTTTGCACTCTCCTCTTTCACCCTCAACAAGAGGCTCTTGAGATCCTCTTCGCTTTCTTCCATTAGGGTGGTATCGTCTGCATGTCAGAGGTTCTTGATAATTCTCCCAGCAATCTTAATTCCGACCTGTGATTCATCCAACCCGGCGTTTCTCATGATATACTCTGCATATAAGTTAAATAAGCAGGGTGACAATATGCAGCCTTGTCGTACTCCTTTCCCAATTTTGAACCACTCGCTTGTTCCATGTCTGGTTCTTACTGTTGCTTCTTGACCCTCGTACAGGTTTCTCAGGAGACAGGTAAGGTGGTCTGGTACTCCCATCACTTTCAGAATTTGCCACAGTTTGTTGTGATCCACACAATCAAAGGCTTTGGCGTAGTCAATGAAGCCGAAATAGACATTTTTCTGGAATTCTCTTGCTTTCTCCATGATCCAGTGAACGTTGGTGATTTGATCTCTAGTTCCTCTGCCTCTTCGGAACCCAGCTTGTACTTCTGGTAGTTCTCGGTTCGCATACTGCTGAAGCCTAGCTTGTAGGATTTTGAGCATCACCTTGCTGGCATGTGAAATGAGCGCAATTGTGCGGTAGTTTGAACACTCTTTGGCGTTGCCCTTCTTTGGAATTGGAATGTAGACTGACCTTTTCCAGTCTTGCGGCCATTGTTGAGTGTTACAGATTTGTTGGCATATTGAATGCAGCACTTTAACAGCATCATCTTTTAGGATTTTAAATAGCTCAGTTGGAATACTGTCATCTCCGCTAGCTTTGTTGCTACTAATGCTTCCTAAGGCCCACTTGACTTCACTCTCGAGGATGTCCGGCTCAAGTTCAGTGACCGCACTATCATGGCTATCAGGGACATTAAGATCTTTTCTGTATAGTTCTTCTGTGTATTCTTTCCACCTCTTCTTAATCTCATCTGCTTCTGTTAGGTCCCTGCCTTCTTTGACCTTTATCATGCCTGTCTTTGCACAAAACGTTCCCTTGAGATCTCCGATTTTCTTGAAGAGATCTCTAGTCTTTCCCATTCTGTTGTTTTCCTCGATTTCTTTGCATTGTTCATTTAAGAAGGCCTTCTTGTCTCTCCTTGCTATTCTCTGGAACTCTGCATTCAGTTGGGTATATCTTCCCCTTTCTCCCTTGCTTTTCGCTTCCCTTCTTTCGTCAGCTACTTGTAAAGCCTCATCAGACGGCCACTTGGCTTTCTTGCATTTCTTTTTCTTTGGGATGGATTTCATTGCTGCCTCCTGAACAATGTTACGTACCTCCGTCCATAGTTCCTCAGGCACTTTATCAGGTCTAATCCCTGAAATCTATTCCTCACCTCCACTGTATATTCATTAGGGGTGCACGAAAGTCACTTACCTGGTCTCGCAGCTTGCTTCGCGGTGGGGGGGAGGCGCTTCGCTGCTCCCCCCGAAGTTCAGGCCCGGGGGGGAAGCTTCCCTCCTCGCCCGGCCGAAATTCAGGCCGGGGAGAAGCGCCCTGTCTCCCCGGCCACGAACTTCAAAAGAAAAAAAAAACGCCCCTGTGATAGGCTACGTAGTGATTAATGTAGCCTATCACAGCTAGATCTGCAAAGTCAGCCGTGATAGGCTACGTTAATCGTTACGTAGCCTATCACGGGTGACTTTGGAAAAAAAAAAGCGCGTACACAAATGGCGGCCCCCATAGGGAGCCGCCATTCACGTTCCTTATTTGGTTCCTGTAGTCTATGTAAAGATTTACGTAGACTACGGCGAAAATAAGGGCAACGCTATTTGCGTTGTCCTTATTTTCGCCGTAGTCTACGTAAATCTTTACGTAGACTACAGGGACCAAATAAGGAACGCGAATGGCAGCTCCCTATGGGGGCCGCCATTAGCCGTACGTGCTTTTTTTTTTTAAAGTCACCCATGATAGGCTACGTGATGATTAACGTAGCCTATCATGGCTGACTTTGCAAATCTAGCCGTGATAGGCTACGTTAATCATTACGTAGCCTATCACAGGGGTGTGTTGTTTTTTTTTACTTTGCTTGTAATGGTGGCGGCGGCAGCCGGTCGAAAGACCGGCTGCCACCCCCGCCCCTGACGAAGACCTGCCAAACCGCCGCTGGGACCCGCTGCCGGGAGGGACATTCGTGAAAGGTAAGTCCCATCCCGGGGGGGGGGGGCGGGGGGGCAGAGAATTTCTCCCCGAACAACCTTCGGAGGACCGAATGCGTTGGCGCTCGGCCCCCTGAAGTTTCGGGGGGAAATTCTCCCCCATCCCTAATATTCATAAGGGATATGATTTAGGTCATACCTGAATGGTTTAGTGGTTTTCCCTACGTTCTTCAATTTAAGCCGAAATTTTGCAAGAAGCAGCTCATGATCTGAGCCACAGTCAGCTCCAGGTCTTGTTTTGACTGACTGTATAGAGCTTCTCCATCTTTGACTGCAAAGGACTTAATCAATCTGATTTTGATATTGGCCATCTGGTGACGTCCATGTGTAGAGTCGCCTCTTGTGCTGTTGGAAAAGAGTGTTTGCTATGATCAGCGTGTTCTCCTGGCAAAACTCTATTAGCCTTTGTCCTGCTTCATTTTGTGCACCAAGGCCATGCCTGCCTGTTATCCCGGTGATTTCTTGACTACCTACTTTAGCATTCCAATCCCCTATGATGAAGAGGACATCTTTTTTTGGTGTTAGTTCTAGAAGGTGTTGTAGGTCTTCATAGAACCGATCAACCTCAGCTTCTTCGGCCTCAGTGGTTGGGGCATAGACTTGAATTACTGTGATGTTGAATGGTTTGCCTTGGATTCGTACTGAGATCATTCTATCATTTTTGAGATTGTACCCCAGTACTGCTTTCCCCACCCTTTTGTTGACTATGAGTGCTACTCCATTTCTTCTAAGGGATTCTTGCCCACAATAGTAGATATGATGGTCACCTGAATTAAATTCGCTCATGCCTGTCCAGTTTAGTTCACTGATTTCCAAGATGTTGATGTTCAGTCTTGCCATCTCATGTTTGACCATCTCCAGCTTACCTTGATTCATTGATCTGACATTCCAGGTTCCTAAACAATATTGTTCTTTACAGCATCGGATTTTCTTTTCACCACCAGACACATCCACAGCTGAGTGTCCTTTCGGCTTTGGCCCAGCCGCTTCACTCTTTCTGGCGCTACTTGGAAATACCCTCTGCTCTTCCCCAGTAGTATATTGGACACCTTCCGACCTGAGGGGCTCATCTTCTGGCGTCATCTCTTTTAGCCTTGTGATACATTCCATGAGGTTTTCTTGGCAAGAATACTGGAGTGGGTTGCCATTTCCTTCTCCAGTGGACCACATTTTGTCAGAACTCTCTGCCATGACCTGTCCATCTTGGGTGGCCCTGCACGGCATAGCTTATGGCTTCACTGAGTTACGCAAGCCCCTTCGCCACAACAAGGCAGGGATCCATGAAGGGGGGCACCCCTGTAGAGGAATGCCAAAAGAGAATTTCCAGGTTTCTAGTTAGAGTTAGCTAAAACTGGAGTGCACATTTGGAGGGGGTGCCCTTGTTCCTTTCTGGGGCCAAGGAGTGTCTTCAGTTTTGGAGGAGTTCTTGTCTGCTTACATTTATGTCTCTGTTCCTTTGTAAGTATTACAAAGAACACTTTCAGTGTGCATATTTAGACAGAACAATATCCTACAACTCCCAGCATTCCCATCAGTGCTGATTGGGGAATGCTGGGAGTTGTAGGATTATTATTATTATTTTCTGTCTAAACATGCATAGGTTTCTGCCCCAAGTCTTCATACAAAGGGAAGAAAATACTCTCTCATCCAAAGGGACTGAAAACCTGCAGTCTTGATAGTTTTATATCCCCATTCCTTTTTATTTAATTGAATAATTGGTAGAGCACATACTTTGAATGTAGAAGGTCTCAGGTTCCCCACATCTTGGTTTAGCTCTCAGGCTGCAGGACAGGACAAATATGTCCATTTTGCTTTCTATAAAATTCACTTTTTTTCAAGCACACATTCAGTCCATCCCATTTCCCATTTGCAATTTGCAAAAAAAATAAAAAAAATAAAATCCACATGGAAATTCACATGCATTTTCATGCTCTCTCTCTCTCTCTCTCTCTCACACACACACACACACACACACACCTACCTTTGTACATATTTTCCCCAATATACAGATTTTCTGCAAGGACGTTCCCCTACTATCTGCCTTTTTGTAAGGCACTTCCTGAAATGGATGCATTTTTGTGCCCATTTTTTGATTGGCGTAACACATTGCAAAATTCAGAGAAGCTCAAAAAGAGAAGGATAATTGTATTGCGGTTCACTTATTAGCCCAGGTAGTGCAAATTAATTTGGACCATATTAAAATGTGAGAGCAGAACCTGGGCCAATGGGTTCAAATGACAAGAAGAAGGATTTGGAAACATTAGGCAGAACTTCCTGATGGTACCAGCTGTTTCGCAGTAAAACAGACTCCTTAGAATATGGTGGGGTTTGTTAGAGGTTCTTAAGCAGAGGCTGGATGGCCGCCTATCAAGCATGGGCTTCCTGCATCAGGAGGAGGAGATGACCTCTTCTTTCAGTTCTACAGTTCTAAGTTTGGTAAACCTGCTCTGAACTCTTCCTTGACTGCATGGGTGCAAATCCTCCCACAGCCTGAGGCGGGAAAGCACCCTCCCTTGGTTGCCATCACTGGCCGCCATCACTGCTGCCACCCCTCTTTGTCCCCTCCCTTCCCCTCATCTGTCTCCCTTTCCCCCCACATCTGTTTCCTCCCTCCCACCAGCCCAGTTGGTCTGCACTGCAGACAATGTCCAGGGACACCCCCTCCAACAATGCCTAGCTCTAAGGCACCCCTCAGAGCCAGGCATTTCGGCATGGCTGTGTATCTAAAGAGCCACGGTGGCCACTTTTCCAGCCAACATGGTTCTTGCGAGAGCTCGGCCGCTTGCTGGCTTGCCCTGAGATGAACCACAGAGAGGGTAGCCGTGGCAACAGAGGGGGTGGGAGGGGGTACAACATGGCAGCAGTAGAAAGGGGAGGAAGGAGAGATGTTGGAGAAGTCCATCCAGAGGTCAAGTTCAGCAGCTGAGCCCCCTGGACTCCAGCTTGCTTTCCCATGAGCTGGCCTGACTCGATCTGTGGAACTCCCTACCATAGGAAATCCATTTGGCTCATTCTGACATTGTTTTCTGCTGTGGGACAAGATTGTTTGTCGGTTGGTTTTTAAATTCTGGCAGGCATTTCATCTACTGGAGCGAGGATTCTTTCATGGCTAATCTCCGTGTTCTTAGATTGGTTTTATCTGATGCACCTGTCTCTGTTGTTGCTCTATCTGTCTATCGTCTATCATCTATCGGTCCATCTATCAGTCCGTCCATCTATCTATCTATCTATCTATCTATCTATCTATCTATCTATCTTTGTTTGTTTGTTTGTTTGTTTGTTTGCTATTGCCTTTTTTAAACTGTTGTAGACTGCAGTGAAAGAGTAGGGTAGGCAATATTCTAAAAATAAAAATGAAGATGTTGTTGTTAGTCAGTGTTTAACTCCCTTCCCAATATGTCTAAGAAGCTACGGGCACAATCCTATGCAAGTTTAGACAGAGAAAGGGCCTACAACTCCCAGCAGGCTGGGGCATGCTGGGAGCTGTAGGCTTTTTCTCTGTCTAAACATGCATAGGATTGTGCCCTAAATCTTGGAGTAAGGAGCAGATGCACCTTGTTTCTACTACATATGCATGTGAATGCATGAGCATGAATGGCAACATAGCTTCAGCTGCTCTGGTATATTTTGAGAACATGATAGCTGGCTTCAAATATCTGAGAGACTGTCACACAGATGATGGAGCAGATCTGTTCTTTGTTGCTCCAGAGAGCAGGACTAGAACCAAGGGGTGGAAATGGCAGGGAAGGAGATTTCAGCTAAACTTTAGGAGAAACATCCTAACAGTGAGACCTGTTTGGCGGTGCAAGAAGATGCCTTGAGAAGTGGTGGGTTCTCTTCCACTGGAGATATTTAAAGAGAGGCTGGATAGCCATCTCTCAGGGATGAACCAGGTGCAAGATTCCTGCACTGAGCATAGGGGTGGACTAGATGACCTCCAACGTTCCTCCCAACTTCAACATTTTATGATTCTATGGCCTGTTTTCCTTGTGTAGTTTAAAGAGAACTAACATCCTTTTGGCTATAAAACTGATGGAAAAGAGGGTATTGTAGGGTCAAGAAATGCAGCATAAAGAAGGTTAATAGAACTTTCAGCAATTTGTCATGGCAGATGGGATGGTGACTCAGAAAGGCCGTTATGGGTATTCAGCAATTATAGTAAGCACACTCCTCTTTTTGTCTGTGAAGCATTGGAGGATATGTAATAGTAACTGTTAAACAGTGTTTGCGTTTGCACTCAAAGGGAACTAAATGATGCCTGCTTCTTGTAGATTCCATTAGAAAACCGTGAGAGTTAGGGTTTACACATTAAGTTGACGTATTTTCTATCATTAGGGAAGAGCTGTGAAAGCCAGCTCAGTAGCAAAGCAGGTTCAAGGGTCTCTGTGTTTATGCCAATCCATTTAAGTGGTTGGGGATACTGTTTCTCTGGCTCTGTTATAAGCTCAGATCCAGTAACCTGAATGTTCCTGTATTGCACATGCAAAATATACACTTGGTAAGATGAGCTGAAAAAGGAACTCAGATGGGAGGAATAGCACACGACTGGATCAGTGCTGGATCTGTAGCAGGGGAGTACCTCAACAACAGTTAGCACACGGCTGCTGATTGGAGTCAGATTTGGAATTGAGAGAACCGGAATTCGGGACGTGAAGTCTTCTAGTTCAGAACGCCTCCCTGGTGCAAGCTGGGTGCAAAGCCCATATCCATGTCTGACTCATGCTAGGGTTCGACGCTCACCATAGCTAGCTTTCCTTATGACTGTCCCCTACCATTTCCCAAGTATGTCCTTGAAAACAGGGAGAGGTGATGAGTGGCAGGTAGGACTTGTTACGGACAGAAGAAACCTGTTCTGCACGTCTCACCCTTATATGGAAATCAGTGGCAGTCCTGAGCATGCTCAGGAACGTAATTTCTTGCTGGTAAGCATGGCATTCTAGCTTCTTGGCACTGCAGTTTCCTTGCCTCCCAATTCAATGTGGGAGCCAAAGGAAAGTATAAATCCCATGCTCCCAGTAGGAAATGATGCTCCTGTGCATAGAGGTGTACAAAATTATGCATGGTGTGGAGAAAGTGGACAGGGGTACATTTTTCTCCCTCTCTCATAATACTAGAACCCGAATGGGTCATCCCATGAGGCTGATTGATGAGAGAGTCAGGTCAGATAAAAGGAAATCCTTCACACAGCACAGAGTCAAACTACGGAATTCACTTACACAAGACATAGTGATGGCCACCAATTTGAATGGCTTGAAAGGGGGGATAGACAAATTCCTGGCAGAGAAGGCTCTCAATGGCTACTAGTCCTGATGGCTCTGTGCTACCCTCAGTATCAGAGGCAGTGAGCCTATGTACACCAGTTGCTGGGGACCATGATCCATGGGTCGGAAAGTGCGGTTGCACTCATGTCTTGCTTGTAGGTTTCCCATGGGCAGCTGGTTGGCCACTGTGTGAACAGGCTGCTGAAGTAAATGGACCCTTGGTCTGATCTGGCAGGGCTCTTCTTATGTTCAGATGTGTCATTTCTAGTTCTAGCCTTTCCTGACTCTAGTGAACTCTTCTTCTCATTGTCGGTTGCTGGGGTCTCTGTGTGTGTAAGGTTTTTGTTTAGTTTTTGCTTGGGGGGGTTGAGGACTATCATGGGACAGGGTGCCCTTTGCCCGTTCTTCACTTTATCTGAACTTTCTAAGAAAAGCATGGAAGGATCCAGGGCTTATCCATTCCCAGTCCACTGACAATTGATCTAGCCAGGAGACAAGGCAGTCAGATGAGTTCTTTGCCAACCAGCAAGTTCCAATGTGTCTTGAATGAGCCACACATTCGGGGATTACTAAAGGGTGCTTTATTTGATGCGCACATGCTCAGCAGCTGAATGTTGGAGCTGAAGGCCTTTTGCAAGTGTCACGCATAAAGATGTGCATGTAGAATTTGGTGTATCTGAGAATCCTGGCTCTTGAATTTGTTTTTAACACGTTTCTTTTGGAACTGCATTTGAAAACACGAGGGTTTGTTTCTTGGACTAGTCTCTGCTGAACAAGGAATAGGCTTTCTTCCACCTCCATGGCTACCTGGCTCTCCCTGGCCACCAACCATATTGACCTCCTGATAGGCAGCTACAGATAAGCTCCTTGCTTATCTGTATCACTTGTTCAACTTCAAGTCAGCTCGTATCCATCTCATATCCCACACCTTTGGCCTAGTAAGCTACTCAACAGCCCCCTTAACAAGTCTGAGCATCCTCTGATGGACCTTCTCCTACGCCAATGTGAGCAATTATGGAGGGGAGCTGTGGCCGTCATCCTCTGCTGGTGGGCTTCCCGGAGGTATCTGGTTGGCGACCGTGGAAAGCAGGGCGCTGGAATACGTGCTGCTTGTATCTTTATCTTCTATGCTCAAAGAATGGAACTGAAAAAGCAAACTTTATAGTTTTACATTTTTCTGAACTCTGAATTTGTGTTGACTTTGGTTTCTGCTCTAGCCTCAAGAATACGGACACCATTAGTGTTCAAAGAATCATAGAATCATAGGGCGGGAAGGGGCCTAAAAGACCATTGAGCCCAACCCCCTGCTGAATTCAAGAAGCCTGATTCCCAGGTGGTCTCCCATCCAAGTGCTAACCAGGGCTGACCCCACTTCGCTTCCAAGATCAGATGAGATTAGGCAAGAAGCATTACTGGAGGGGTATCCTAGAATCATAGGGTGGAAAGGGGCCTACAAGACCATCGAGCCCAACCCCCTGCTCAATGCAGGAAGCCTGATTCCCAGGCGGTCTCCCATCCAAGTGCTAACCAGGGCTGACCCTGCTTAGCTTCCGAGATCAGACAAGATCGGGCGCATCCAGCCCTTTGCTCATTGCCCAAATACTCTTCTTAAGAAGCCACAGATAATCAGTACTAGAAAAATAGTTATTAAATCACATCTTCCCTGATCTCCTGAGAGCTGAATGTCAATTCTCCAAAACCCAAAGTCCTGCTCTTTTCCCAGAGCACTGTTACCATTCGGTTGGGGAAAAAATACATAACAAAATCTGGCTTGCCATGTTTCCTTTCATCCTTCTCCCCTTCCCCTCCTGCTTCCACAATCCTAGAGGATAAATGCTACTCCCAGAGTATCTATAGCCTGTACTTTCTTCTCTTAGAAGAAAGAGTGTGTACACACACACTGCCAGTACATGCTCTGATGGATGGCATGGCTCCCAGCATTATGTATATAGGAAGTGACCTTCTGTACTTGAGTTGTGTCTATTGTAAGCCATCGATTTGGACACCACAGACTGGGGCTGCCTTACACTCAAAGATCCTGTTTGTTTGCTTTTCTCCTCCCCCCCGCCGCCCCAGCACATGTTTAACCTCTTCTTTGCCCCATGAGGGCTCCCTCCTTTTGCCAGAGCTGAGATGGTCCAGTAGGAGAGTGACCATCTCAGACCCAGGATCAAAAGTATTGAATGGCACACCCTGGCCTTAAAATTAATCAACGAAGAGATCATATGTGTGTGTGTGTGTGTGTGTGTGTATGTATATATATATGTATGTATGTATATATATGTATGTATGTATATGTGTGTGTGTATACATACATACATACATACGTGTATATATATATATATATATATATATATGAATGAATATGAATCCCTTGGCTGCTAAATTTCAGCTAAATGCTCAGAATGAAAAAGAAATGAAATACGAGTCCTGGAATTTTGCCAGATTTCAAATGAGCACAAACTTTCCTTGCCACTGAAGTGTTTTTCAGCTGCTTCAACAGATGAGGTGTTTGTAAAACCTGAACATGTAATAATTACAGATGCTGGCAAAGCTCGCCAAGCTTGATCTTTGGGGATTTCTCACGCTCAGCTCTAAGAAGAGAGAAGCATTAAGGGACCCCTGATGTCTTTTCCAGCTTGGATTAAAACCTGAGTTGAAGTAGAATTCCTGGCTTATCTACCAGGCCCCCCAAAACAATACTTACTTGGTCTTCGTTGTGTGCAAGCATCCATTTATTCAATACATTTATAGCCTGCCTTTCTAATTAATTGCCCATGGAAGCCCACCATTAAAAATTAACTCCAAAAGCCATTGCCAAACCCACCCAGAAACAGCACTGAAGATAGCAGAAGAAAAAGGGAAGGCACAGGAGAACAACATTGTTTTAAATTGATGACTAAAGGAGAACAGTGTGGCTATCCGCTAAGCCTCTTTCAGGAAAGTGTTTCAAAGTTATGTGCCTCGGCTGTCACCACCTAAATAATCTCTGAAATTGGGGGCATCTAGAACAGACCCTCTGCCAATATCAGTGAATGGGCCAGTTCATATGGGAAAAGACAGTGGGCTGGTTCATATGTCACAATAAGCCACTCTGAAAGCACACCACAGTGAGTAGGGATGGCCATCATGGAGAAATCCTGTTTGCTTTTCGCTAGATTGATCCTTATGGTGACTCAGTGACCATTTGCAAGCTGAGCAGAAGGTCAGTTCCTGAAACTCGGGAACTTTCCCACTTTTAAAAAGATAAATCTGCGAGTCACAATTCATGGAGAATCACAAGTATTTATGGAAATCGCCATTTCTGCAAATGATGGCCATGAATAGTGCAATTTTTCACAAATTGCACTATTTACACCTGTGATTTTGTGCTAATCATGATTTCTGTAAATATTTATGCCTGCAATTTTGCGCAAATTGCGAATTTGCGCAAATTCCCCCCCCCCCCCAGAAAACCATGAGCTTGCCTGACCTGGCACACGTTGAGTCAGGCAAGCCTGAGGATCTGTAAGTGTCAGGATTGATTCTGAGCGCAGGGAGACATCCTTGCAGCCCTTTCAAACAAGCCACACACAAGCCATCGTGCTGGGTTCGCATGTCACGACAAGCCACTGAAAGCAAGCCACGCTGAACAACCCAATAACAAACCATGGGTTCTCAGGGTGGCTCATGCGTGGTTAACAGCTCCTGCTTACGTGCCCGTGCAAGCTACTCTGAAACAAATAGGGGGACACCTCATCGTGGGTTGGCATGCTGTGCAAACCAGCTCACTGCCAGGGGCTGCTCAATCTGTGTGCAGCACCCCCAAGTGGTGAACCACTGAACTGCAGGTGGAGGCTTCACACGGAAGACCTTCACACCTTGGACTGACTCTGCCCACCTTGCGCTGGATCCTTCTGGATCCTTCTGGGCAGAAAGGAGTATAAATAGCTTCCTGCTCCAGCTGAGCCTTTTTTGAGCAATGAGGTCTTCCTGTATGCTTGGTTATTCTTCAGTCCTCCTGACTTCTAACTTGCACCTCAGTCCTGTTTCCTGGCTTGCTCTTCTGTCCTGTCTGCTGGCCTCTCCTTCTTCCTGGGTCATCTCAGACTGCTGCCCCTGCCTCAGCCCTGGCATTCTGATACCCTAGGCCAAGGCCATTTAGGGCTTTATAGGCCTAAGCTAGTACTTCATTTGGAAGGAGCCCAGAAACACCCTGCCGGAGGCTGAGATACCGCTGGCCATTGTAACACAAGCTTGAGTGGTAATTCATAGAACTACTTACATAAAAGATCAAAATGCTTTGTAAATTTCACATCCCTCCGTTATGGAATTGGCAGAGGTTTGCAGCCAGAGAGAACCTACATCTGGGTCTTGGACTGTGGGATCTGAGTATGCCGGACCTGCACAATGGGGAAAAATGCAGTTGAGGTGTGTTTTGTAGAATTGTGCTTCCACTAAAAGACCCCCCCCCCACCAGCAATGGTTCTATGAGGGGTGCTTTGTAGTTCTATCTATTTAGAGGAGGGGGGATGGAATATGATAATGAAGATTCCTGTTAACATCTCTTTAAAAGTATCCAGGTTTTGGTCTGGGTTGATGCACAGGATCTTCTGCCATTCTAAATCTGGCTGTTCTTATCCTTCTCCTTTTTGACCTTTCCATGCAATTCCTTCTCCTTCCATCTCTCCAAAACACATCAGCTGTCATTTCTTTGTATATATCTTGTGTGGTCCACTGGATCTATGAAAATAAACCAGAGTGGCTGTTGCCAGGTCTTAATCTTCCCTACAGTGCTGTAATTAAACGCCATTTGTTCGAAGAGTTTGGAAAGTATGGGAACAGTCCATTCCAAAAGTATCAGTTCAGGATGCGTTTTGATTAGCTGCAATGATTTGTTTACAACACTTGTTGGAAAATTAGAGTATTTAATTTGAACAAGAGCAGGTAATGACTGCATTTTTTCCTGGGGGTCAAACCATACCATAATATGAAGCAGATGACTGACCCCTTTTTGCATGGTACATTCATCTGTATATGTCTTATTCTGTGTCTCGAAGCTGATGCAAGGGACTCTTGTTTAAAAACACACACACGACGCAAGTTGACTTGGGGCAAAACATCCCAACTTGAAGTATAGCCTGATGGGATCTGAGCTAGCAGTGACCAACCAGGAAAGAGATCTTGGGGTTGTGGTGGACAGCTCAATGAAGATGTCACCCCAGTGTGCGGCTGCTGTAAAACACTCCATGTTAGGCATAATTAGAAAAGGAATTGAGAATAAAACTGCCAACATCATACTGCCCCTTTACAAATCTGTGATGCGGCCACACTTGGAATACTGTATACAGTTCTGGTCACCACACCTAAAATAAAGGTATTGCAGAGCTGGAAAAAGTGCAGGAAAGGGCAACTCAAATGATCAAGAGGCTGGAGCAGCTCCACTCTGAGAGATGGTTACAACAGCTGGGATGGTTTAGCCTGGAAAAAAGGAGGGTAAGGGGAGACATGATAGAGGTGTACAAAATGATGTTAGGTGTGGAGAATATGGATAGGGAGACATATTTCTCCTTCTCTCAAAATACTAGAACCCAGCGGGGTCGTCCCCTGAAGCTGATTGGTGGGAGATTCAGGATAGATCAAAGCAAGGGCTTCTTCACACAGCATATAGTGAAACTATGGAATTCGCTACCACAGGATGTGGTGAGGAATACCAATTTGGATGGCTTTAAAAGGGGATTGGACAAATTCCTGGAGGAGGAGGCTATCAATGGCTACTAGTCCTGATGGCTATGTGCTGCCTCCAGTACCAGAGGCAGTGAACTTATGTACACCAGTTGCTGGGGAACATGGGCAGGAGGGTGCTGTTGCACTCATGCCCTGCTTGGGGGTTCCCGTTTGACAGCTGGTTGGCCACTGTGTGAACAGAATGCTGGACTAGATGGAGCCTTGGTCTGATCCAGCAGGGCTCTTCGTATGTTCTTATGACCTTTCCAGCAGTTCATGGGATAGTTGAACTGTTCTTCTGAATGGTTCTACACATGTCCTGCCACAGCTGTTCTCAACCCTGTTTTGGAAGACTTTTCCAAGGTACAGATACTCATGTGCCCAGACTGGGCTTGCCACAGTCTGCCAGGAGGAGGGCTTGTGCCTGAAAGTGAGTTGGTCGGCGGACATATGCTGGCCAAATATGTTTTGATAGGGGCAACAATCAGAACCAGATCCAGATCTGAGAGGGCCTTGGCAAGGTGCCATCCAAGGGGTCACCTCCAAGTTATGGACACTCATTCTCTGCATCCCCCTGCCCCCATTTCACAGAAGCAGCAGGCACGAGATGCTAATTCACCTTCCGCTACTCAGAGCTGCCTGTACCACTTTTCCACCCACCAGCTCTACTGCAGGAGTACAGTGCAGGAGGCGTTGGCTCTTTCTAGTGATTTATCCACCTGCCAGTCCCAAGGGTGGCTAGGAGCGTGCAGGTGATCTGTGATGTTGGAAGGAGCAGCGGCCATTATTACAGACCAGCCTCTCAAGATGTATGTGTTGCAGTGGATGGGGAGAAGAAGTGGAAGGGTCACTTTTCAGGCCACAAAGAGTAGCCTGGTGCTAAGAGAGGGTGAGCTCCATCAGAGGAGTCCAGTCATTCCTCGACCTGTATACCCACCCCAGGGCTTCGAAGGAGAGGGCAAGTGGTGGTTGCCACTCATCCTCTTCCCCAGAGGTGAGCAGTAGGGCGCTGGGGCCTCAGAAGTGGCCAGATGATGCTGACCCTGGCAAGAATTATGAGTTGTCCTGTTTCAACAGGTCATTCTTCAGAGTTCTAGGCATCTTTCAGTAGGTCATTCTTTGGAGTTCTAGACATTTTTCAGTAGCTCATCCTTTAGTGTTTTAGGCATCTTTCAATAGATATCTTCAGTGACCTAGGTGCCTTTCAAAAGGCCATCCTTTAGTGTTCTAGGCATCTTTCAATAGGTCATTCTTCAGCGTTCTAGGTGCCTTTCAATAGGCCATCCTTTAGTGTTCTAGGCATCTTTCAATAGGTCATCCTTTAGTGTCATAGGCACCTTTCAATAGGTCATTCTTCAGAGTTCTAGGTGTCAGCTCTCCATTGCTGGAGACATTCAAGATGAAGCTGGAGAACCATCTGTCAGGGATGCTTTGACTTAGATTCCAGCATTGAGCAGGGGGTTGGACTCGATGGTCTTATACGCCCCTTCCAACCCTAGGATTCTAGGATTCTTTCAATAGGGCAGTCTTCAGAGTTCTTGCTGACACAGCCTGTTCCATAGCCTACATCACAGATGGTTTATCTCCCAATGGCATGTATAGGGATGGGAGAACCAGGGATGCTCACTGAAGTTCTCTGAACTTTACTTCAAAGCTTGGTTCATCTCTTTCCCATTCTCATTTGCAACCTGTTTTTTTTCCATTCGTTCAAATGGCAGAAGTGCACATTTTCTCAAAACTGCACAGTTTTCCTCCATGGACTAAAATGTGAAAATACACAACTTAAAAATGCAAAACTGAAAAAAAAGAGAGCACAATTTAAAGTGCATTTTCAAAGGGTGCATTTTTTAAAAGGCTCACTTTTAAAAATGCCCTTTAAATTCTGTCTTCTTGAAGGTGTGCATTTTTAAAGATGGGGCTTTTCAAAAGTGCACATTTTGCAAACCCAAACACAAGCTTGGGAATTTGCAAGCACATTTGGAGAACTTACACTCCCATTTGCATTCACAAATGATTTGTGAACTGAAATGAAATTCTCATGCATCCTTACATAGGAGGTAATGATCTAGATGCATCTTGATTGGCAGCAATGTGGCAAGAGGCATAGGCGAGCAAAGAGAGAGAAAAAGGACAGGAAAAGGAAGACAACTTGATTAAAACCAAAACCCAAAAACCTTGACTTCATCAAAGCAGAGCATGGGCCCAGGCACTAAAATGCTGGTTACGTTTGCATTTTTCTTCACCAGCATCTAGTTTTGTATATTCTGTGCTAACAGACTCACGTTCTTATAAATTATGCAATTTTACATAAAAGTAGCTCCATTGGTCTTTCATTGGAATGCCATCTAATGCTTGAGCAACAACAAGTCACCAAACTTCTGATCCAGAGATTGATTGATTGATTGATTGATTATTTATTTATTTATTTATTTTTAAACATCTTGGCTGCCTTTCAGGGCAGAAGGCCTCCCAAGGTGGCTCACAGCAATAATGATATTGAAAGACAGGATCCGTACTCTTTGGCTAATAGAAATTGTGCTCCCATTGCCCACTGAAATCTGCCAGTTGTGGTACCTTCTTAGTTGAGATCTCTTAGGAGTATACAAGCTCATGGGATGATGGGGGGACACTATGCTAAATGTTGCATACTAAAGTAGATTATGTAAATTGTTGCGAATCCTCTTATATAAGTATTTGCATATTTTTCTGCTAATGAAAAAGAAATCGAATCTGTCTGTGAATGGAGGACAGAACAGAAGGCACCTGTCAATCCACGAAACAGACGGAACAAATTTTACATGATCCATACATCCCTAATCCCAATTCAGCCAGCATTCATCATTGTGGATCCAGAAAGAAGGAAATGGAGACTCAGGCACTTGTCTTTCATGCCCAGATCTAGGCGCTAACCCTACGATATTACATTTTTTTAAAAAAAACTCTTCTTTCTTTGCTTCCTCTTTTAAACCCTCTGAAAAATCTATTAGCAATTCGCATTCTTTGATCACCACTGATAGCATCAGTTGGCAGTTCATTTTCTGGCTTGCGTTTTTCTCCCCATTGGCTCAGTCCTTGGAACTGTGCCCACAGCTTTGGAGACCTCTGACCCCTCCAAAGCCGGTTCACTTCAATAAGCCCTCTGTAGTCGGAACTCCAAATATTGGTGTACCTCTCAGACACCAGCATCGTATCCGGCTTGGGGGTGTCTCTCAGATCCATTGCTGATATGTCACATGCTCTTCACTCTGGGGAGGATAACTAGCTTCTTTGTGTTGAGTTTCTCTAATGTTTGGCAGAGAAATATAGCTGTAATTATACCCTTAGACTTTATCTTCTCCCCCACAGCTTTATGAAAACAAGTAGCTCAAAGAGTTGAATAAATGACACAAATGAATCAAAAATTTCCATTTTACACAGTAATTAAGTTTGTTGGGTGTAAGCGTAACTCTTTAGAACACTCTGATATTCTTTGACTATTGGATCATGGTTTGAATAAGATCAGTGAGGTCGTTCAGAACACAGGAAGCTGCCTTGGACCAGGTCAGAGTCTTTGACCTGGTCCAAGCCCAGTATCATCTTTTCTGACTGGCAGCAATGGCTTTCCAGGGTCTCATGCACAGGTGTTGGAGAAATCTGCGACAAAACCAAATGAGTTTGGATTTTCATGAATCTGAACTGCAGATTCCACAGCAGACTGGCTTCTTTCCTATTGGGGGGATTCCACGGATTTGTGGATGGTTTTTCTACGTTTCCTGAATTTTGCACAAATTGCATCATAGAAAAATCATAATTTTTTTTTAAAAAAGCCAAAAATGTGCATTTCCCCCATAGGCTAAAGCATGAAAATGTGCACTTGGGGGAAATTTGCACATTTTCTCACATGCAAAATTGCACAAATGCACATTTGCGCAAATGGGATTTGGGCAAATTCAGAAACGAAAAGATGATTCCATTGATGGGCAGATGATGGAACAAAAGGCACCTGACCCTCCGCGAAAGACAGATGGAATGGATTTTACCCAATCCATACATCCCTAGTCCCAGGCTGAGAAAAGACTTCTCCATCACTGGCTCCCTGGTGCTTTTTTAACACTCTCTTTTCATTGTATACCGCTGTTCATCATTTTATGCTCTAAGCCACCCATATAACTATGTATTAGGTGGCCTTTTATAAATATATTGAATAAATACAATAACTAGAGAGCTCTGATTAAACTGTGGATGTTCTGCATCCAAAGGATGTGCTTTCCCACTGAGAGAGCTATGCAGAGAGGGAGGCAAGCAAGCAAGCCTGCATCCAGAGAATGTTATGGTGAGGGGGGCTAAAGTTATACTGAGTGGGGCATTGCAAGTGAACTTGAAAAGCAAATACCTTAATATAACAACAACAACAAAACCATTATATTACTATACCGCCCCATAGCTGAAGGCTCTTCAGGAGGTTTACAGAAATTAAAAATCATTAAAATTAAAATACATTTATACAAAGTGTAAAACTATTTACATAAAAACAGATAAACAGACAGCACATACGCAGATAACATATATCTAAAACAATTTTAAATGATCAACCAGATATAATTCTGTGTGTGTGTGCGTGTGTGTGTGTGTGTGTGTGTGTATGATTTTTTTTACTGCTTTATATTTTGTGTTCACTACTCTGAAATCTGTTTTGGATATGGAGCAGTATACAAGTATTGTAAACAAAAACACAAATATGTAAGTGATACATAATTAACTATATCAAAGTTACTGAATTAAAGTTATTTAATTCATTAATTAAATTGAATTTAAATGTAAATTAAATTATGCTTTAAGTGCCGTATGTCCAAATGCTTACCTTGGTCCTTGACATATAGGAGATGTTGCCCCTAAAAAGCATTTGGAAACTGCAACAGGTTCAGAATATGGTGGCCAGCTTGTTATCTGTGATGAACGGGACTGATCCTATTTTGCCAGGTCTGAAAGATCATCAGTGGGTTCCATTTCCCCCCACCTTCCCCTGAGGGCAATTTTAAAAGCTGGTGTTGACTCACAAAGCCCCAAACTGTCTTGGGTTGCATCCACACATAGCCATTTGACCATTATCATACTGCCGTGATAACTATTGGTGCCCACTGGTGCCATGTGCAGCAATAGTGATCACTGCAGTAGGATAATGGTACAACTGTTATGTGTAGATTCAGCCTTGGGTGAGGGTATCCAAAGGACCAATGAAACCCTGATCGAATTTTAGAGAAGACTGACCACCCAGTATCTTTGGGACTTCAGTAGGGATGGTGCACGTGCCCGCTTGGGGCTTGAAGCCCAGCAAGAGATAGCCAGCTCGGGCCCCTGAATGCCAGTCTCCAGACCCCAGGGCCTGCCCAACTTGGCAAGCATGCGGGTGTCTGCTCCTTCAGCGAGCACCGTTTGCCACTCAAATGGTTGCTTGCTGTGTTCCATAAGTGTCCCCTCGTTGCAACTGGGGCCCTTCAAAGGGCAACGTCCTCCTGTAATGTTGCAGTCATTGCCCCGTCAAGGCCCCCATTTGCATTGATGGGATACTTTTGGAACACAACAAGCAGCCATTTTGTCGAGGGAGCGGACACCTGTGTGCCACTGCAAAGCACCCCGCCAGCTGCCCGGCAGCTTGCTCTGTGCTGCTCACTTGGGTCAAGTACGTGCTGGGGGTTCGGTGAGCGCTGTGTGGGATGGGCACAGGGTGATCCATCCATCCCTAGACTTCAGAACCATCAAATATATATCTATTAAACTAGATGTCTCAGGGTGCCTGGCACCTGAGATTCTGGTGCTGTAGGCACTGCGGAGGGAGGCCTTTCAGAGATCTCTCACCACAACTGCTACTGTTGCTGCAGACCCCTCCAGCCAGGCTAGGACATTAAGAAGAAAGGGGACAGTGGTGGTGCTTCTAGAGGGGGCTGCAGGGAGTTGGGGGGGCTGCAAGGGTTTACAGGGGCCATGCAGGAGCAGAATGGGTTTCTCAGTTCAGAACTGAGAGCCAGTGTGGCGTGGTGGCTAGAGTGCTGGACTGGGAGCCGGGAGTTCCGGGTTCTAGTCCCCACTCGGCCATGGAAGCTCCCTGGGTGACTTTGGGCCAGTCACAGAGTCTCAGCCCAACCCACCTCACAGGGTTGTTGTTGTGAGGATAAAATGGAGGAGAAGGAGGACTATGTATGCCGCCTTGGGTTCCTTAAGGAGGAAAAAAAGGCGGGATATAAATTTATTTATTTAGCATACGGCATACGTTGCCAGGGAGTCTACAGTGTTTTTACACAGACATTCTGGCACCGGTAGTTGCTAGTCTTTGTTGCACTGATGCACCACAAGAGGGCGAGCTAGCTTTGCATCAGCTGGCCAGCAGCATTCTTAGGGAAGTCGGCTCATCCGGGCTTTTTTTCTCCACCGCTTCTCGGCTGATCGTGTCCAGGCAGATCCAGTGCCGGTTCCTGCTCCCCGCATAGAGTGCTGCCAGCATTCCCCCCCACGGAAATGGGGGTACCTATTTATCCACTCGCAGATGGTATGCTTTTGAAATGCTAGATGGGCAGGAGCTAGGGATGAAATGACGGGAGCTCACTTCCGTCATGCAGAGCTGGGCTCGAACCATTGGAGTGTCAACCATTTCTGGCCGGCAGTCTCCAGCGTCATTAAGCGACTGCGCCACCCTATATAAATGAAAAGAATGAATGAACGAACTGGGCTGGGCTGGGCTGGGAAAATTCAGCTGTTTCCCCCATTTTTTTCCTGGACATAATTTCTGTTTCAAAGCCTAATCCCAAGTCAAACATAGGGTGATTTACCCATCATGAAGTTTTATTAAGAAAAAGCAACATATATCTTCAGACATGGTCAGGCACACTATGACAATAGTCTAGCAGTGAAACCCACCCATCACTTTATAGCTCTCTACTCTCTACAATTCTCTACCCTCTACAGGTTGGCTTAAAAACACACACCACCTGTTGGGGACATAAGACATTTCAGAATTCAGTACAAATTCTCTAGCCTTAGTGGTTCAGTAGCTCCTGCTATGTGACAGGAGATTTTCCGTTCTTACTTCTACCTTGTAGTCCATCTTTTTCCCCTGGGAAATAAATAAATATAAATACTCCCTTTTTACCAGCCCCGTGTTTTACAGCTGTTGTCTATTCTCGTTCATCTGTTACGCTTTGCCATTTGAAACAATGTCAGATGTAATTAACTTCTGTTAATGTCTCTCACCTCCAGGCAGTGTGTGCATCCGCAATAGAGTCTAGTCAAGTTGCAGGGTGTTTTGGAATGTGGAACATGATGGTTCCTTGCATCTTGGCCATGTCCATCTGCAGTGTTGAGGCTTAACATTACAGAATACAATACTTGTAGATACACTGATCTCTGCTGCCCCCAGGGGGTGGGGGCCTTCCTGGGGATTCTCACATCTTCTCTGCATAGCTATCCAGTTGCAGGCCAGCTTGCAAGTACCAGAAAAGCAGCTGTTTATCAGGGCTGAGATGTAGGCAGCTGTCAGAGGTATGTAAGTCAGATGCTTGAAACCAGGAGGCGGCCGGTGAATCAATCAGAGCCAAGGGAGCAAGCCAGGAATCAGAGCCCAAGAACAAAGCTAGGCATCAGAGGGACAAATCAGAGCCAGGAAGCTCAGGTGAGGTCCCATCTCAAACAGGAAATATTTTATGGGCCTTCCTGTCCAACAGGGCACAATAGCTAGTCTCAGTGGACAGGGCCAGTCCAGAACTTCACTGCCAAGAAGATGGTCCAACACAGCTACCGTGGTGATAGTGCAACACAGGGGGCAGCCATACGCAGAACTGAAGGTGGGCTGACTCAGGCCTTCTCTTTGTCACACAGCCTTTCAGCCCGGTGACCTGTGCAAGTTCAGAACTTCTTTTGATTTTAGAAGACAACCAGATTTATATTCCACAGAAGATTTGTCACAGAAGTGTCCTGGGATCTATTCTCTGTGCCAGCTCTTTCTATGGCCGTGTATGTCTGTGTCAAAAGTCCACTGGATCTCATAGATCTCATAGAATCATAGGGTTGGAAGGGGCCTACAAGACCATCAAGTCTGACCCCTGCTCAATGCCTGATTCCCAGGTGGTCTCCCATCCAAGTACTAACCAGGGCTGACCCGAGATCAGATGAGATCAGGCGCATCCAGCCCTTTGCTCGATCTTGATGTTTTTGGTACTTGATGCCTGATGATTGCGTTACACAAAGAATAAAGGGATACTTCGAAGGCAGAGGGTGGTGATAGATGGATCCCAAACCAAATTATATTGTCCAGGCTTCTCTAGTTCCCTCTTTCCATTCAGGACTTCCTGGAATAACCTTGTGATGGGCTGAGGAGGCAACACATCAGTAAGGAGGGAAAGAGAGATGAAAGAACATGAGCTTTTCTCTTATCCCAGGATTAGTGATGATGCCCAAATTTGTAATTATCTGGCTCAAAATAAGAATGTCCCCATCTTGTAAATGACTGGATGCATTATGAATGAAGTATCATTTCCCTAAGGAATTCTTCTACAGCTTTGAATGTAAACTGAAATTCTGCACATGTGCAGAATGTCCTTTTAGGTTGTCTGTTGTGCTCCAATATTTGGACAAAAAATAAATATCACCTAAGGCAAAGCTGAGCAATAAAAGTGTGTGTGTGTGTGTGTGTGTTTAAATAGGGATGTACGAAATGTACTTACCTTTCCGCAGATTATGTTTATGGTGGGGGGGGAGGCGTTCCGTCCCTCCCCCCGGAATCCTTGATGGGGGGGGAGGCGCTCTGTTCCTCCCCCCGGAATCCTCGATGGCCGGCTGTGCTCTGCGGCACCTCTGCGGAGAAGCTGGCCAGGTCCAGGCCAAAGCCGTCCACAGCCGGATTTCTGGCCGCGGAGGGCTCTGGGTGAAAAAAAACAAAAACAAAAACCCGCGTACACAAATGGCGGCAGCTACGGCCGCCGCCATTTGTGTTCCTTATTTTTGGCTGTCTTAGTCTGCGTAAATATTTACGTAGACTAAGACGGCAAAAATAAGGGGAACGCAAATAGCGTAGCAAGCGCTATTTGCGTCCCTTTTTGATTCGCTGTTTTAGCCTACATAAATATTTATGTAGGCTAAAATGGTGAATCAAAAAGGGACACAAATAGCGCCCGCTACGCTATTGGCATTCCCTTTATTTTTGCCATCTTAGTCTACATAAATATTTACGTAGACTAAGACACCAAAAATAAGGAACACAAATGGCAGCGGACATAGCTGCCGCCATTTGCGTACACGGTTTTTTTGTTTGTTTGCTTTTACCCAGCCATGATAGGTTACAGAAATCTTTACGTAGCCTATCACATCTTGAAAAAAAAACAAAAAACAAATCACAAGTCTGCAAATGGTGGCGGCGGCAGCCGATTGGAAGACCAGCCGCCGCCCGGAAGATCTGCCCCAGGTAAGTCTCGTCCCAGGGGGGATCCACGGGGGGGCAGGCCATTCCGCCACAGATTTCGGGGCCCCGAATGCACTGGCATTCGACCTCACTGAGATCCGTGGCGGAATTCTCTGCCATCTCTAGTTTTAAAAGGATCAAGAGAACTCCTTCTGGAGTTGGTTCCCTGCCCATTCTTTGTAATTTGGATTTTTAAATGGTTATGATGGGGTTTGGGGATTGTTTTAACATTTTACTATGTCTTTATTTGTTTATCATTGTTGTTTTCTGATGGTTTTGTAAAATGCCATAGTTGGTTCCAGAAAGATGGTATGGAAATGCAATAAATAAATAAAGATTAAAGCACAACAACACACACCTGGGGATCCCAGGGAAACTGGGAGAGAACGCTTGGTTGGTTGTTTTTAATGAGGGTTTTGAGAGTGTTTGTATATAACAAGACAAGTCTGAACTGAGTGGTGTGGAGCTCAACCATTGCTTCCCAGGATAGAACACTCTCACTGGCTTCATTTGGATGTTATGATAAACTGTGGTTTGTTGTGATGGGAACAAACCTATGTGACCCTTGGGCTTGCATGCCACACAATCCCTTCTCTACCTCCATCGTGACTATAAGAAGGAGTTTGGAAGTTTTCACTAGGGATGTGCAAACCCACCGTCATTCAGGTTCTCTGGGCACCCACCCAGCCTGTGCCCCCACTTGCTGGTCCCCGGACCGTGCTCGAGCCCCTCCCACACTTGGTGAGTGGCCTGTGCTCACCCAGCAGCCTCGATGAGCTCCACGGTCACCATTTTCTGAAAAATAAAATGGTGATCGCAAAAATGTGCACATTTGTGTATGAGCAGAAATGCACATTTCCATGTATATGCAAATATGTGCATTCACAAAATGTGCATTTTTGTGATCAACGTTTCCCACCCCCCCAAAAAAAAATGATGACTGCAGAGCTCAATGAGGCTGCCGGGCTGAGTGTGGGCTGCTCACTGAGCATGGGCAGGGGGTGAACGAGGGCAGGGGCTCAGCGAGTGGGGCTCAGGGGTGCGGGCAAGGGGGCTTCCATCGGATTACTGGATGGAATCGGGTGCCTACACCATCCCTAGTTTTCACTTCCATATTTGATTAACTGTGGCCTGCTGTTTCATCTTGTAATGGTCCCAGGCCTGTAACCAAGTCACCAGTAGTTTTAGAGAGGCCTAGAGATCCATAATGCTTTCTGCTTTGGTTCATTATTAAGACCAATTTCCTTGCTAGTGGGCCGCTTGGCTTGCAAGATGAGTCAAAGGTTGATATCGCCACCTCAGCACATTCCATGCTAACAAGCTCTGAACCGTTTATCTTATCAGGGCCTAGGATGCACCTGGGAAGTGGAGCTCTGCTTGTGCTAAGCTACAGGTGTCTGTGCTGGGAAAGTTCTGATTGTTTCCCTTCTGACCAAGCACTGTTAGTCTATGCTGGGAAAGTTGCATGCTAATTAACGCTTGCTGTTGTCATGCTGCTTCACTGCTGACATGTATGGTATAAAACAAATTGTACCCCTTGGCTTTGGGTTCAGAGAAGCTGTCTGATCCAACCATTGGGTACACCTGTGTGCTGTAAGCACTCAGTGAAGTCTCCTTTTAAGCAAACCTGGATCTGGATCTGGCTTATCATTATCTCGGCACCTCTAAATTCTGTAAGCCCACTGCAGGGGCATATACCTCTGAACCCAACAAACTCTAATCTTAACTATGATTTGTATGAAACAAGCCAGTTTTATAACCCATGGCTTGAAGTTGGCTTGCTTCAACTTCATAACAGGTTATGACACTGGCCCTGTTCAGACACACATAGTTAGGGTAACTATGGAGGGGGGTAGCGAAACCACAACAAGCATGCCCATCACATGGCCAGGAACCACGCAGCAACGTGTGATTCCTGTAACCACCCCCCTCCATAGTTACTATAAACATCCTCCCGTTGCCTCCACTGGTGATCTCAGCTGTCCTCACGCTGTGAGAACGCCCGCACCGGCTGCTCCATCCATTGTGATGTGCCGAGGACCATAAAGAAAGTCTGTGCTGGCTAGAGTGTCACTGGAAGTGCAGGCCACTCTAGGCTTCCATCTCTATGGCTGCAGCCTAGGAACCACCAGGAGCCCATTTCAACCATCTGAGAGCCCGCCACATAAACGGTAATTCACCCTGAAGCTCCTTAACCCTGCTGCAGGAGGGTGGTTAGCTGGGGTATTTTCAGAACCATGGTTAGCTGTTTTTTCTCCCCCCACATGACATGCTAAGCCACTGCATTTAGGGCAAATTCCCTAACCATCATGGCTTAGCATTACATGTGAAGAGGGCCACTGGCTGGTTTCAGTAAACTGTAGTTAATATTAACCACAGTTCATGGTTCAGAAATAACCCTGTGGTGTGGGTAATTAAAGAATGGAACAAAGGGTTCAGATGGCTTGGCCATGCTGGGCATGCTTAAGGCTGGAACAGGTTGTCCTCATCATGAGAAACCATGGTTTATTGTGACGCCTTGACACAGCCACTGTGAATCTGCTGCATGTCATCAACCTGCCATCTCACAAACAAGAACAATCCCAATACATTTAGGATTTTGTGCAGAGGAAGTTCCTTCCCCCTCAGTACCTCTCCCTTCCAAATAGCATGCACACCTCCCCTGTCCTTATTTTTCTTGCTGATTTGGGTGGACTTAAAATGAATCCAATCTCTCCTCTTAAGCACAAAACATATGCCCTTGATTTGTTTTGTAGAGTGTTTCCCCGCTTCCCTCTCTGAGAGAGAGAGAGAGAGAGAGAGAGGAAAAAGCATATCAGATGTTGTATGAACAAAGATATGGCTATGTGAGAAGAGGGCAGCATCTGGCAGTTTTAAAACTCGAGACTGCAGCCTGTATGTTTCTTTTGCTGTTAGAAGAGTAAAAATCTGTTCGCTGTCATTTCCCATCTTGTCACTTGTAGGGCTGGCATCTTGCAGGATCTTCCACTTGCTGTTTCTGTTTTCTGAGCTCTGTAGACAGATGGTGGGAGCTCTTTGATACTTCCTGCCATGTTCTAAATATCTTGCATGTGTTCTACCTTTAGGTAGTGATCACACAACTCTAGTTGTGCCTCTGACCCTGTTAGCGGAGTCATCTGCAGAGAAGGGGAGGAAAGGAGAGAAAGAAAGGTGCTACCTCCAGTACCAGAGGCAGTCAGCCTATGTAGACTAGTTGCTGGGGAACATGGGTGGGAGGGTGCTGTTGTGCTCATGCCCTGTTTGTGGGTTCCTGGTCGACAGCTGGTTGTCCACTGTGTGAACAGAATGCTGGACTAGATGGACCCTTGATCTGATCAAGCAGGGCTCTTCTCATATTCTTATTTTCTTAAGGGAGGAAAGAAGGGGCAGTAAGAGTCTTTTAGTTGGGAGAATCACTTCCTTACCATTCCCATATGAGAATGCTTTGTAACCCTGCAGTGGAATGGGTGAACAACATAATCCCCATGGACCAAAGCTGACTCAGTATGATGGTTGAGTTGAACTGAGTTACAGCAGCCTTCCCCAAACTGGTGCCCTTCAAATGTTTTGGACTACAGCTCTTACCACATATCACCATTGGTCATGCTGGCTGGGGCTTAAGGGAGTTGAAGTCCAAATAACCTGAAGGCACCAGGCTGGGTTAGAGGGCTAAAGGAAGAACTTTGGATCGGGAGTAGCTTTGACCCCCAATTCCAGATGTGATCTGCTTCCTTCACGGATTGGTCTGAGCTGAGTGCTTCTGGAAAAGTGGTCTTACACCTAGCCCTTGGGCCACAGAAGCCAGAACCACCAAGTGCAAAGGGAAAGTAGATCCACAGTTGGCTACAGAATTGGACACAAAGAGTGCTTATCAATGGCATCTTCTCAAACTGGGGAGAGGTAATGAGCGGGGTACCGCGGGGCTCACTCCTGCGCCCAGTACTCCTCAACATTTTTATTGGAGGAGGAGGTACAGGGAATGCTGATCAAATTTGCAAATGACACAAAATTGGGTGGGATAGCTAATACCTTGGAAGACAGAAACACATTTCAAAGTGATCTTGATAGACTGGAGCGCTGGGCAGAAAACAACAGAATGACATTTAATAGGGATAAATGCCAAGTTCTGCACCTAGGAAAAAGAAACCAAAGGCACAGTTACAAGATGGGGGATACGTGGCTCAACAACACTACAAGAGAGAAGGATCTTGGAATGGTTGTAGATCACAAGCTGAATATGAGCCAACCATGTGATGTGGCTGCAAAAAAGGGAAATGCTACTTGGGGCTGCGTTAATAGAAGCATAGCTTCCAAATCCCGGGAAGTACTAGTTCCCCTCTACTCAGCACTGGTTAGGCCTCATCTGGAGTACTGTGTCCAGTTCTGGGCAGCACACTTTAAGTAGGATGCAGACAAACTGGAGAGGGTTCAGAGGAGGGCAACAAATATCTTCAGGGGACTGGAAACAAAGCCCTATGAGGAGAGACGGAAAGAACTGGGCATGTTTAGCCTTGAGAAGAGAAGACTGAGGGGAGATAGGATAGCAGTCTTCAAGTCTTTGAAAGGTTGTCCCAGAGAGGAAGGCCAGGGTGTCTTCTTGATCATCCCAGAGTGCAGGACACGGAACAATGGGCTCAAGTGATGGGAAGATAGATTCTGGCTGAACATCAGGAAAAACAGCCTGACTGTCAGAGCAATATGACAATGGAACCAATTACCTGGGGAGGTGGTGGGCTCTCCCACACTGGAGGCCTTCAAGACGAGGCTGGACAGCCATTTGTCAGGGATGCTCTGACTTGAATTCCTGCATTGAGCAGGGGGTTGGACTCGATGGTCTTGTAGGCCCCTTCCAACTCTACTACTCTATGATTCTGTGATTCTATCTAGTCCGTTACCGATGTCAGATACTGATTCAGAACTTGAGCAGGTCCCTTGGTTTGTTTGTTTGTTTGTTTATTTATTTATTTGAATATTTCTATGCTGCCTTTCAATGCAAGTTTTGCCAAAGCGGCTCGCAACATATTAAAACCATAAAATTCAGCAACAATAGATAACAAAATCCCCAGTCCACATTCAACTTTAAAACACTGTAAACATTGCCCAGCAGCAGTTTGAAGCAGTGCGCACTACAAAAATTAATCAATTGCAGCTAAAGATAAAACACTGAAAATAGCAGTTTTAATACAGAGTGCTACCAGTGTTAATTAAAAGCAGCTTGAAACAAGGAAGCCTTCACAGCCTGTTTGAAAAGTCCTTCTAAAATTAGATGAGAAGGGGAGATAGAATTAGGTGTCATCAGCACATAGGAAGTTGCCGTACACAGAGGAAGATCGTTGGTGCATCTACCTCGATGTGTCTGCAGCACTGACTGGCAGCAAACATGGGTGTTTCCCATATCTAGCTGGAGGAACCAGGGATTGAATGTGGGACCATTCGCATGCAAAGCTCTGGGACCCTTGAACAATGGCCCTTCCCCAGTGCGTTACCAGTATGAGGATTTGCCAAAGTGGTGTAATGTGTATGCAAAAGAGGTGCATGTTGAGTGCACCAGACAGCATGTGCACTCACTCCCATTCTCCATATATGTAGGAGATGAATTCCAGACAAACACTCACTTCGTCAAATGTCTGGAGTGGAGCAATCATTGTGCAGTGCGTGCCTGTCAGGGCTTCTCTTATGACCTGGACCCCCTGAGCAACTCCTTAAGGATCTCTTTCCTCAAGAGTCCCATCTTCCTTCCTTTACCTTCCCCTTTCTGTAACATGGGGTTTACACTATAGACATGGGGTGATTGACACTCTAGACACAAAGTTTAACCACAGCAGTTTACTGGAAGATTAAAGCAAGCAAATCACAGCCAAAGGTATTTACATGATAGAGCTGAGTGATACAAAAAGCCTTACGAGACAATAGAAGTTGCAAAATGCAAGTTCTTTTACCCTAGCTGTACTTAGACTTCTCCAGGCTGCTGCGTCTTGCTCTCTCTGCAGGCTCTGCTCTCTCTGACTCTGCTCATACTGTTCTGGTTTTTATGACTCTCTCTTTTTATACCCTTCTTCCTCAAAACTGAAAATACTGCTTCAAATCTGAAGAAATGAAACTTAACTGGGGAAATGGAACTGAAACTTAACGGAGGAAATGAAACTACTCTCAGCGGTACCCCTTCCCAAAAAACAAACAAACAAAAATGCATCTGGTTTCTAGATCTATTTTTCTCTTTTTTCTAGATCCTCTTCTCTCCCTCCCCCACCATCCTTGTTCTCTTTCTAGATCCAGTCTCTAGATCCAGTTTCTAGATCTAGTTCCTAGATCCGTTTTTCTCTTTCTAAGATCCTGTTCTCTCCCTCCCCCATCATCCTTTTTTTCTCTTCCTCTATCTGTCTTCAGTCACCATGGTTGCCTCGGTGTATGGCTTCAAGAGCAGGCACAATGACAATTTGTGGTGGCCACCTTTTCTTTTCTTTTTAAAATCATAATAATTAGGAAAAGGGCACATTTAACCCCAATGCTCTTGTTTGCTGCCATGATTGGATGGAGATGGCAGGCAGCTGCTCAAGCTAGAAAAAGGTCACCCGGTCACATTGTTTGATGAAAGACCCAGAGAAGCTGTCATCTCCACCATCGCTGAGCTTCCTGGGCTGACGGGCAGCCCTGACACGATTGCAGAGCTCTGCCTTGACCAAGCAAAACTGCCACTGCTGGCATCCCCCTGTGCCCTCCCCCTGTGCACTGTGCCATAAACAGCCTGAGATGGAGAGCTTGGAACAGGGGACGGGGGTGGGACGGTTGATGGGGCCATGCAAGCTGGAGCAGGACCTGATTGCTGTCTCTGTGGACCACTTGCTTGCTCAGTTGGGTGGTGTGTGAGGCAGACACTCCTGACGTAGTAGCATTAAATGGACAGGGGGCAGGGGGAGGAGGAGATCACTTTAAATTAAATATTTGAAACTGTGTTGTGCTGCTTTGTCCAAAAGGACCTACACAAAAGGACTTGGTTAGAGCCAGGTACCCAATAAGAATCAGGATGTACAGGGAGTAGCTTCACCGATCATGTTGCTGGCAGGGATGTATGGACTGTGTAAAATCCACTCCGTCTGTGTTCCGCGGATTGTCAGGTGCCTTTCGTTCCATCATCTGCCCACAGGCAGACGCAAATATATGTTGTTGTTTTTTTCCGGCATGCAAAAAATTTGGAAATAATTACATGCATATTTACATAAGCATTTACGTAAGTATTTACATAATTTACCTCAGTACGTAACATTTTGTGTATTGTCCGCCATTCCATTCAACATTTCCTCAGCAGAAACTTACATGTTTTTTTACGGATTTATTTGTGTACATTTCAGGAAAGTAAAAAAAAAAAAAAATCATCTGAAAGTCTGCGTACTCTGCACGGCCTGGGTGGGGGGGGGAGGCACTCTGCAGGTCTGATTCTTAGAAATCTGAGCTCATTTAAATCCATCTTGAATTTCTCCAGCATCCCTAGTTGTATGTTTTATATGGCTGAGCTCAGGGATGTATGAGAAATTCGTTTCAGTTCAGTTTTGATCAGGATTTACCCAGCTCGCACCTTCCAGACCGAACATGGATGCAAAATCTTTTGGTCCAAGGTCACACATTTCCAAGCTTGCCGTGTGATTTGTGGACTGGAAAAACAATGTGTTCAACAACATGCATAGACTGTGAGAACATGCCTGAACAAATATGTGCATTTGAAAAATGCGCATACATATGCTTTCATCAAGGGGAAAAGAATGCATACATTTCAGAGATGTGTACAACTGGCACGTATATTTGGGAAGATACACATGGAAATATGCATGGATGTTCATGCAAAGAGGAAAACAAAACAAACAAACAAAAAGGCAGTATCCAATTTTGCCCTTCTGCCAAGCAGACCAGGCCCCAGAAGGGGGGGGCACACGTGTGGCCCCTATCCCAGGCGGCCATGATGTAGTGTTTCCAGGGGCAAGTGCCAAAATGAACAGAACTTGTCATTTCTGGAAGGGGCAGGTTGTGAATCGGGGGAGGGGGGCTGGTCCATCTGCAACAGGGAACAATTGGATACTGCCCAAAGCTCACAATCTGATATGGACTCGAGTCAGACCAAGCTTTGAGATGGAATTCGGAGAACATTAGTGAGCTTGAGTGTTGCTGATTTGCACATCCCAGCTGAGCTGAAAGTTTCAGTTGTCACATTTTGGACTCAACGTGTGTGTGTGAAAGGGGTGTCTATGCTAGGGATGATGGAGAATTCCGCCACAGACACCAGTGAGGCCAGATTCATTGCTGCATTTAGGTTAATGGCTGCATTTAGATTAATCGAACAGCTTTAAGGCCACAAATGGCATCCACCAGAGTTAGCTAGCCCTCACTCAGCCAGCGATATGGCACGGCAATGGCGGCCGGCTGTATCACCAGCGATGCGGAGCCAGGAGCTGGCTCTGCAGGATCGCCACATGGAGTGGAGATGGCTCAGACGGATTCCGAGGGGAGGGACAGGTGCCTTCCCTTGTGGGTGGATTCTAGGGATGATGGAGAAATCTCATATTATGCCAGTACTTTTCCAGCTGCACTGGCTGCCAGTCCATTTCTGGGCCTGATTCAAAGTGCTGGTGTTAACATTCAAAGCCCTTAATGGCTTGGGGCCAGGTTACCTGAAGGATCGCCTCCTCCCATATGTGCCTGCCCAGACCTTAAGATCATCGTCAGCGGCCCTCCTCCGAGAGCCCCTGCCAAAGGAAGTGAGGCGGGTGGCTACTAGGAGGAGGGCTTTTTCTGTTGTGGCACCCCGGCTCTGGAATGAGCTCCCTAGTGAGGTTCGCCTGGCGCCTACATTGTACTCCTTTCGGCGCCAGGTGAAGACCTTTTTATTTTCCCAGGCATTTTAGCATTTTAGCTTTCTAAATTTTTAGCTTTGCTGTTTTAAATCTGTATTTTAAACTCCTGTACTGCTGCTAGGTTTTATTGTGGTTGTATTGTTATATTGTGGTTTTAATGTTCTATATATTTTAAATTGTTTTATTGTGTGTTGTTTGGTTTTAGTTTTTGTGAACCGCCCAGAGAGCTTCGGCTATTGGGCGGTATAGAAATGAAATAAATAAAAATAAATAAAAAAAATAAATCTGCCACGGACTCCAATTCTTTAGAATCCGGCCCGATGGAGTCTGTGGTGGAATGGACTGCTCCCCCCCTACCACCCCGTGAACTAAGGTTGGGACAGACCGTACCTGGTGCCAGCCGGTCCGGGTCCATCATCTTTGTTCTGTAGCCACAAATGGCATCTGGCATAGCGGACGCCATTTGCGTCCCTGCCCTTTGCCGTGATTGGCTACGTAAATATTTACATAGCCTATCACAGCAAAGAGCAGGGATGCAAATGGGGTAGCGGTGGACGCCATTTGCGGCCGCAGCCCAGCAGTGTACGGAAGTCCGGCTGCGGATGGCCCCGACCGGCGGTTCCATGGACTCGCTGCGGAGTGGAACCAGCTGGGGAGGATTCCGGGGGGAGGGACGGATTGCCTCCCCTGCAGCGGACCCAGGAGCGGACTGGTAAGTGGGGTTCATACACCCCTAGCGGATTCCCACCTGGACCAGCAGGTAGGGAATCTGCCCATCCCTAGTCTAAACTGAGGGATGAAAGCACTCCAATAGCAAAGTCAACTGCTGAGTGTCAAAAGGATTGTAGTCGAAATGGAGCAATGGAGAAACTAAAGGGATTCACATGCTTAGAAGAAACCCAATAAATAATAAATAAAGGCAGAAAACCTTAAGGGGGCAACATAACAATACAGCTCAATGATGACCAAGCATGATTAGTAGTTACAGAATGCTGAGTGTTGTTGGAGGAAAGGATGCAAAACACAGTGTGGGGAGGTGAATAGAACAGAGAGGAACACGGACCATTTTGTTGCAGGTCTTACTGGGATTTTGGTGCCATGGAGACCTTTGGTGAAAGGGCAGTATTTTGACTCGGCTCTAGCATTTTACAACTGCAGGATGGATAAAGTGACACAAAGAGAGGTGGTTTGGCTGTGGCATTTTCAGAGGGTTCGACCTGTCACCCTTTTCTAGCTTTAACAGCTGCCTGTCTTCTTCATTCAATCATCGCAGAAAATGAGTCCTTTGGGGTAAACTATGCCCTTTCCATAAGGGTTTTCTTTGGGAGGTGGGCAGTGGTAAATGCCATCTTTCCTCCTCTTGAAGCCACATGATGATGCAACCATGATAATTGGAGACAAAGACAATCTAAGCAAAGGAATCCAGCAGGCCACTTAATCCAGTGGTCCCCAAACTGTTGATCATTCACCACTATCAGTATTTTTTTTAGCGTCTGCCCAATATATGTATATTTATTTATAAATGATATACCTGTACTACTGCACTAATATATTATGTACATTATAAAACATACACAAAAAAATGGAAATTTAAAAAGGATGAAATAAACAATATTGTTAAAATATTTTATCAATGGTGCAAAACCTCTTTTTGATCTCACTAAAATAACAATAATAAAGATTATCAGTGAGAGCAATGTGATTGAATAGGCTTTATTATTTTTGAAAATCTTGGTTTGACGCTTTGTGATAAAACTATTTGAAGGTCTGGTTCTAAGTTCAGTTTATTTCGATACTTGCTTTGAATGGCTGTCATAGCTGAAAAAGACACCTCACAAAGATATGTAGATCCAAAAGGAAGAAATGAATCATTCACTGTGCTTACTAAATCATGATACTCATTTTTTTTTTCAATCCCATCCAGCAATTATGCAAAGGCTTTTGTTGAAATTCAGCTAGTAAACTTCCATCTTCCCTGATGTCAATCCATTGTTCTTGCAAATTAATCGGAAGGTGCTGCATTTTTATATTTTTAACAAATGAGTTCAACACCCACTGTAACTCTTCATCTGCAAAATTTTTAAACAGGTTAGAAAATCCCATTTCCATTCTTTTAAGTGTGCAGATATGAGAGTTTGTATAGGTGACACACTGACATAGTTTGTGGCAACAAAATCACGATGGAAAGATTTCCAAGCATCCGTTTTCAAAATGCTCTCTCCATGGCATGAGTTTGGAACACATTTGTTCTCCTTCAGCGGGATGGCCGCAGCTCGGGTACCACAGGTGAGCAAGGAACTGTGCCTTCACCTGTCATGCCCGGCAGAGACTGGCACAGTTTCTCTTGGTGGCCATGGCAGAGGCAGGATAGGATTGGAGCTGAGAGAGAAATGCCATGGGAGCTTTCCAGTCCCATCCTGCTTCCTCTGCCACCACCATCAATGCACAGATTGGGAGGCTGCTCCATTATCAGGTGTCTCATGCACCCCAGTGGATCATCTTGTGCATAGCCTGGGGTGCATGCACCCCAATATTTATTTATTCATTTATTTATTAAATTTCTTAATCACCCGTTTGGCCGGTCACCTGGCCACTCTGGGCGACGTACAACAATACAACAGTTTAAAACAATAAAATTCCACATTAAAACATCGTATTCCTAAAACTATCCTAACCCATCTCAAATGCCAGCCTGAACAACCATGTTTTGAATGCATGGCGGATGCTCATTAAAGCTCTCCAGTTTGGAGACCACTGACTTAATCCACTGGTTCTCTCCTCTGCTCCTGCTACCTGACAACTTGTCATATCACCTCCCCTGCCTCTCTTCTCTTCCTCACCAGTTCACTCAGTTTCTAGGGATGGCGGAGAATTCTGCCACGGACTCTGGGGGGGGGCAGATTCTTAGAATCTGCCTCCCCCGGAGTCCGTGATGGAATGGACCACCCCACCCCACCACCCCACGAAGTCCGACCCAGCTGGATCCTACCTGGCACCGTCAGGTCCAGCAGGGTCCATCAGCGGCGGTCTTCGGATGCAAATGGCGTCCAGCGTAGCGGACGCCATTTGCGTCCCTTTGCCTTACCGTGATAGGCTATGTAAATCTTTACGTAGCCTATCACAGCAAAGTGCAGGGACGCAAATGGCATCCGCTACGCCATCTGCGTCCCTTTGCATCCCTACGTAAATCCATGGTAATTGGCCACTGTAGTTAAATTGAACTTCTGTGACCTTCCAGCCGCTGTACCCTCTGAATGCAACATGCAGCCAGGGCTGACCTGTTGCTGCTGTGTTCAATCAAGAGCTCTGCCTTCTCTGCAAAATTCTCCCAATGGAGGGAAGTAAATAGTGGGGTCCCACAAAGATCTGTATTGGGACCAATGCTTTTCAACCTGTTCATAAATTATCTGGAATTAGGGGTGAGCAGTGCAGTGGCCAGGTTTGCGGATGACACAAAATTATTTAAAGTGGTTTTTTTAAAAAAAAAAAAAGATAGTGAAGAGCTTCAAAAGGATCTCTCCAAACTGAGAGAATGGGCATCTAAATGGCAAATGCGGTTCAGTGTAAGCAAGTGTAAAGTGATGCACGTTGGGGCAAAGAATCCCAACTTCAAGTATAGCCTGATGGGATCTGAGCTAGCATTGACTGACCAAGAAAGAGATCTTGGGGTTGTGGTGGACAGCTCAATGAAGAAGTCAGCCCAGTGTGTGGTCACTGTAAAAAAGGCAAACTCCATGTTAGGCGTAATTAGAAAAGGAAATGAGAATAAAACTGCCAATATCATACTGCCGCTATACAAATCTATGGTGCGACCACACTTGGAATACTGTGTACAGTTCTGGTCACTACACCAAAAAAAAAAAAAAGGATACTGTAGAGCTGGAAAAAGTGCAGACAAAGGCAACTGAAATGATCTAGGGGCTGGAGCATCTCCCCTATGAGAGAAGGTTGCAACAGCTGGGATGGTTTAGCTTGGAAAAAAGGAGGGTCAGGAGAGACATGGAGAGGTCTACAAAATGATGCATGGTGTGGAGAATGTTGGGGAGACATTTTTATCCCTCTCTTGAAATACTAGGACCCAGTGGGGTCATCCCATGAAGCTGATTGGTGGGAGATTCAGGACAGATAAAAGAAAGGACTTCTTCACACAGCGCAGAGTGAAACTATGGAATTCGCTATCATGGGAAGTAGTGAGGAACACCAATTTGGATGGCTTTCAAAGGGGGTTGGACAAATTCCTGGAGAAGGTTATCAATGGCTACTAGTCCTGATGGCTAGGTGCTACCTCCAGTATTAGAGGCAGTGAGCTTATATCCACCAGTTGCTGGGGGACATGGGTGAGAGGGTGCTGTTGCGCTCATGCCCTGCTTGTGAATCCCTGGTTGACAGCTGGTTGGCCACTGTGTGAATAGAATCCTGGGCTAGATGGTCCCTTGGTCTGATCCAGCAGGGCTCTTCTTATGTTCTTAAAAGCCAAAACTGAATCTGTGCATCTTGTCTGTTTCCTGGTTCATCTATTCCTAATCTTAAAACGTGTCATTTTAATGACCTCTCTCTTTCAGCTGATGAGATATAAATAGAAGTCTCACTGCCCTTTGGATTTCACACTAATGGGCTTTTGGAAGTTGGATATTCATTCCAGGCAAATCTGATGAGAGAGCTAGATTAAAATTAAGCTGAGTAAACAGCAGCACATAAATAGATCTGTCCTATTAGCTTTGTCAAAACATTTTGTTAATTAACCTTTGATCCCCATTGTGGAAACAAAACAAAAAAAGAAGTATTTTCTTAGGGGAAAAACTGGGCCTGCATTCCAAGCCATGCAGATAAAGGCAGAAATAAGAATCCTTTTCCAGTATGTAAATTAGATTTGTAGTTGAGTGGAATTGATTCTGTTGAGACTAAATTAATCACAGCACTTAATCACTGTAACCTTTAAATAAAGCAGTCATGACCGTAGCAGCAAGGGGGCGGGAGAAAGGGAGCATTGCATCCACAAGGTCTTTAATTTTTATTTTATTTTATTTTATTTGATCTTAAAGTCAGGTTTGAATTGGTGATTGGGCAGAACTGGAAAAAAACGGAAAAGGGCAAACAAAACTATCACGTATAAAGAGCAGATCTGGATCTGCTGGTAGCTCACTGCATGAGATGGCATAGATTGGCAAAGATTTCTGGCTCCCAACACTTTAACAGTAGCAACACAAAAAGCTTCCCCCACCCCAAGTGCACACACACACACACACACACTCCCCCTAACTAGCTTAGTAGAATGTGTGATCTGCAGTAACTCAGATTTGTATGTATCCTCCCCGCCCCCTAAAATAAGGGCCCCCAAATAATGTATCCTATTCGTGTATGGATTGGATAAAAGTTCTCCACTATGCTGAAAATTCAAAGGATCTCTGAATTTTTCTGCATGACCATGATTAAAGTGCATCTTTGAAATGTGGCATGAGTAATATCCCAGGCATAGTCATGCTATCCTACCATTAGATGTGGTGGTCTCCATAATAGAGCTTCTTGTTGGCTCTGATGTTGTTTGGACCTTCCCAACCTAGGCACTGGGCACTCCCCCTCCTTGCAACATTTTCTTAGAGGGTCCAGCAGGAGGGGGAAAGGGAGACATTCATTTTGCCCCAAAGCAGAATGGGACAGCTACCTTGCTGAAGCTAAGCAGGTCTGGGTCTGGTCAGCGATAAGAACATAGGATGCTGGCTTCTACTGAGTCAGACCCTGGGTCCATCTAGCGCAGTATTATTGACACTGACTGGCAGCAGCTCTCCAGGGTTTCAGGCAGGATTCTTTCTTTCCTTGCCCTACCTGGAGAAGCCAGAGATTGAACCTGGGACCTTGTGCATGCAAAGCATGTGCTCTGTCACACTGAGCTATGGTCCCTCATACTTGGAGGAGAGACCACCTGGGAACCACATGTAGCCACCTTGAGTTCCATGATGGAAGAAAGGTGGGATATAAATGCAGTAAGTAAATCATATGGTGTTTTGAGATCTCAGTTCTAGCATATTTGGAGAAAACCAAGAGTGATTATCAGACTGGCTAGGTCACTGAACTTGAAAGAAGTTCAGCAGGGCTGAACTTCTTTCTTCCTCTCCTGCACTGTGCTGCTGTCCAGCTCGGTAGAGTAGAGAGTGGCCAAACTACTCCAAGGTCCATTTGGGGAGCTGCATATACACTGTAATATGCACTTGTGCACCACCATCTGTTATTTGGGGCTGCACTTGTTACATACCTTTCAGACAGACTGGCCAGTGGCCACCATTAAGTCAATTTGACCTTGTGGAAAATTTCCTTCCATCTATGAATGATGCTATCCTACCATTAGATGTGGTGGTTTCTATAATAGAGCTTCTTGTTGTCTCTGATGTTATTTGGATCTTCCCAACCCAGGCACTGGGCACTCCCCCTCCTTGCAACATTTTCTTAGAGGGTCCAGCAGGAGGGGAAAAGGGAGACATTCATTTTGCCCCAAAGCAGAAGAACCATTCACTGTTTTGACTGAGGTGCTGGACCTGACGTCAGGGAGGATCTAGATCTGAAAGGTGACTGTTCTGAACATCTTGGTGGCATCAACTTGGCTCCACCCAACACCTAAGCACAGATCATTGACTGAACTTCAGAGATGGCTGGGGCAGATCGCTGAAGTGTGATGCCTAAGCGCATACATCGAGGTCTCATTTGTGGCGCTCTCTCTTATCCACTCATTTCTTTAGAACTGCATTTGTTTCCCACATCTTCTGCCTTAAATAGGGCCCTCAGTGGCTTACTGTCAAGATATTAACAATATAAAACAATATGAAAATGACAAGCAGTCAGAACAGCAAGGACACTACATAAAAAGAAAACCAAACAAGAGGAAACCATTAAAAACAAGGACAATACTAGAAAAAGAACATTTGAGCAAGGCCATGTTCACCTCTCAGCTGTATTTCTAAGCATATTGTCCCTCGAAATGCTAATTTGTAATGTACTTTGATGCAATTTTTTGAGTCGAGAACTGCGTTGGAACATTCAGGAAGTGTGAAAGCTAATGGATAATGTTCTCATTCACACCTTAGGCACGGTGGTGCAGATTAGATCCATTTTTAGTGGAATTCACAAGCATCCTCAACCATCCCTATGTTTAGATGGGGCCAATTACATGTTTTTGTTTACATTTACATCCTTATTTGTCAACTGCTTTGGGTTTGATTTTATCACAGAAAGGTGCAATATCAATGTTCACATTGTTCACAATGTTCACATTAATGATGCTATTAGTGATACTCCTCCGTCTTTCTTTGATTTCCCTTCCTTTAAAAGAGCTTTGTTACATGCAGGGATGTCAGCGAAATCTGCAACAGAACCAAATGAGTTAGGATCTGTATGAATCTGACCCAAGGATACCGCAGCAGACCGACTTTTCTCCTGGCAGGCGGATTCTGTGGAATTGCGGACCATTTTTTCTAACTTTTCTGAATTTCGTGCAGATTTCGTCATAGAAAAATACACAGCATTTTAAAAAGGCCCAAAATGTGCTTTCCACCCATAGGCTAAAACATGAAAATGCACGGGGGGGGGGGGCTTTGCACGTTTTCGCACATGTGCATTTGCGCAAATGAAAATTTGCGCAAATTTAGAAACGAGAAAATCCGATTCTGCCAATAGGTGGACGACAGAACAAAAGATGCCTGACAATCCAAGAAACACAGATGGAGTGGGTTTTACACCGTCTGTACGTCCCTAGTTACATGAAGCAAGACAGGTACATTCTGTACCCTGCTGTGATGCACCCAGCTGTTTTACTTGATCTGAATCTGATTCTTCGCCAGTGGTCAGGTTGAAGGGATAATGTAAAAAGAGAGGTATGTCCCCCTCCTCCCAGGGTTGCTCTTGAGATTACCATGTCATGGAAACAAAATTCCCCTTAGTCTTGGCACCGTGGGCATCTCTGAAGTACCATCTGAAGTACTGTTTGGAGAACAGTACTTTGCTCTCCTGGCTTTGATCCCATTTAGGGATCCTGGAGAAATTTGAGATGGACTAAAATGAGCTCAGATTTCTAAGAATCCATCATAAGTGTACTGTTCTGTTCAATGCACCTAAAAAAAGGATGTTGTAGAGCTGCAGAAAGTACAGAAAAGGGCAACTAAAATGATCAAGGGGCTGGAGCATCTCCCCTATGAGGGAAGGTTACAACAGCTGGGATTGTTTAGCTTGGCAAAAAAGGAGGGCAAGGGGAGGCATGACAGAAGTCTAGAGAATTATGCATGGCATGGAGAATGTTGTCAGGGGTGCCTCTGAGCATAGGCAATGGCAGAGAGTAGCTCAGATTCTGGACAGGAACCCAAAAAACGTGGGGAGGAACTTTCCCAGACTCTTCGAGACAGGGAGAGACAGACTCCTCAGGCTTCAAAGGCCCAGCTGGACAGAGAGGGCCTCTCTTCACACACCCCTGTGAGAGATGGCGAACAGGGAGAGGTGGGGCTTGGAGAGCCTGAATTTTTAGATGCCAGGCACAGACGCAGAACCAAGAGAGGACAGCAGGAACAGCTACATGTAGAGACCTCATAGAATAGCGTGCCCGCCTTTTCTCAAACGGTGGGCAACTTTCAACCTCTGTAGCTTCCCCAAGACCTTCCTGAAGGCTTTTCCTTTGTAGACTGTGAGTTACTGACAATTTGCATCTGTATGACCCATTGATGTAAAGGATTACAGAGCCGTGGATAGAAGCCTGTTGTCTGTGTTTTGATTTGGCTTTTGAAATTCAGCAGGGACAAAAGGGAATCCTGACAAATGTGGATAGGGATACATTTTTTATCTCTCTCACATAGTACTAGAACCCAAGGTCATCTCATGAAGCTGTTTGGTGGGAAATTCAGGACAGATCAAAGGAAGGATTTCTTCACAGATCACATAATTAAACTATGGAATTTGCTTCCACAAGATGTAGTGATGATCGCCAACTTGGATGGCTTTAGAAGTGGGTTAGACAAATTCCTGAAGGATAAGGCCATCAATGGCTACTGGTCCTGATGGCCGTACACTACCCCCAGTCTCTGAGGCAGTATGCCTACGTACACCGGTTGCTGGGGAACATGGGCGGGAGGGTGCTGTTGCAATCATGTCCTGCTTGTTGTTTCCTGGTCAACAGCTGGTTGGCCCCTGTGTGAACAGAATGCTGGACTAGATGGACCCTTGGTCTGCTCCAGCAGGGCTCTTCTTATGTTCTTAGTTTTTATCTATTTAATTATGGTTTTTACTAGGCAAACCGTGGTGCAGGACAGGGATGCTGGAGAAGTTCAAGATGAACTAAAATGAGCTCGAATTTCTAAGAATCCGACCTGCAGAATCCTCTGCAGAGCCCCCCCACCCCACCCTCAGGCTGCGCAGAGGCTGTGGACTTTCAGGTGTGTGTGTGTGTGTGTTTACTTTCCTGAAATTGATGCATATTTATTCATAGGAAAATATGCAGGTGTCTGCTGAGGAAAAGTTGGATGGCATGGGGGACAATATGCTAAACGTTACATACAAAGGTATATTATATAAATTGTTATGACATATCTTACAGAGTTATTTGCATATTTTTCTGCATGATGGGGGGGGGAAATGCATCCACCTGTGAGTGGACAATGGAACAAAAGGTGCCTGACAGTTGACAAAATACGGACAGGATAGATTTTACACAGTCCGTACATCCTAATCCCGTTACAGACCTGAGAAAATGAAGAACCATTGCACATTACAGCTCCCTACACTGTGTTCTGGATTTGCCTCAAAATCATTTTAGGAAGAATGGGGTGGGACATGGGAAGAAACCAGTCAATATTGACACATGAATGTTTCAGCCCACTTCTTGCTGCAGGGGAAAACTCGGTCTGGGCTGTACCACTTCAAGCCTCAGGTTGAGGCTCACATGATAGAATGCCCCTTCATACAAACAACAACGCATCTGTGCATATAGAAGCTAGCATGTCAAGGAAAAGGGCTCCAGCCCTGTCATGCTAGTTTTCTGTGTGCAGGGGATTTATGATGATGAGGATGATATGTGGAGGATCATTCAATCATGTGACTCCTCACCTGGAGTCTGAGGTGATACAGCCTATTAATTCAGTGTTGGTCCTGTTCTCACTAAGGTGATAACTCTGTGCCTGGTGTGTCCCAGTTCAAGCTGCAAGTGGAAGTTCACATGACTAAACGTTGCTCTGTAGGAGAAAGTCAGTAAAGAGCTCATTCCTCAAACCCAATTCTTAAAAAAGTCCTTTGTATACCCAGTGATATCAACAGAGTCTGAATCTCTGTGTTCCCAAGTCCCCTGTGATCCCACCAAGCCCCCATAGACCTCTAAACTCTTTCCCACCATTCCCTGACAGTGGTGTGGACAGATCCATGGTGGCAGTAGCAAAGTTTCTTTGGAGGCCTCCATATGATGCCTCACTCGCTGGCATTTAGAATACTGCAATGGTAGAGCTCGGCAGAAAACAACAGAATGACATTGAATAGGGATAAATGCCGAGTTCTGCGCCTAGGAAAAAGAAACCAAATGCACAGTTACAAGATGGGGGATACTTGGCTTAACAACACTACAAGCGAGAAGGATCTTGGAATGGTTGTAGATAACAAGCTGAATATGAGACAACAATGTGATGTGGCTGCAAAAAAGGCAAATGCTATTTTGGGCTGCATTCATAGAAGCATAGCTTCCAAATCCCAGGAAGTACGAGCTCTCCTCTACTCAACACAGGTTAGGCCCCATCTGGAGTACTGCATGCAGTTCTGGGCACCACACTTTAAGAAGGATGCAGACAAGCTGGAGAGGGTTCAGAGGAGGGCAACAAAGATGATCAGGGGACTGGAAAGAAAGCCCTGTGAGGAGAAGACTGAAAGAACTGGGCATGTTTAGCCTTGAGAAGAGAAGACTGAGGGGAGACAGGATAGCACTCTTCAAGTACTTGCAAGGACTTGAAGAGGAAGGCCAGGATCTCTTCTCGATCATCCCAGAATGCAGAATAATGGGCTCAAGTTACAGGAAGCCAGATTCTAGCTGAACATCAGGACTATTAGAGCAATACAACAATGGAGCTGATTTCCTAGGGAGGTGGTGGGCTCTCCCACACTGGAGGCATTCAAGATGAGGCCGGACAGCCATCTGTCAGGTATGCTCTGACTTGGATTCCTGCATTGATCAGGGGGTTGGACTCGATGATCTTGTAGTTGTAGGCCCCTTCCAACCCTATTCTTCTATGATTCTATTTCAGGCAGCTGGGAGCCTGGTAAACATAGTTTCCCAGGTTGTCCACATCTGTTGTATGGGAATCCCCCACCTGAGATTCAGGATAGCCACTTATGGGTAGGGACGTATGGAAGTCACTTACCTTTCGCGGATTATGTTGATGGTGGGGGGGGAGGTGTTCCGTCCCTCCCCCTGGAATCCTCGCCGGGGGGGAGGCGCTCCCTTCCTCCCCCCCCGGAATCATCCGTGGCCGGCTGTGCTCCGTGGCAGCTCCGCGGAGCAGCCAGCCAGGCCCAGCCAGGCCAGAGCAGTCCACAGCCGGATTTCCAGCTGCGGAGGGCTCTGGGGAAAAAAAACACGCGTACGCAAATGGCGGCGGCTACGACCGCCGCCATTTGCGTTCCTTAGTTTGGGCCATCTTAGTCTATGTAAATATTTACGTAGACTAAGACGGCCCAAACTAAGGAACGCAAATGGCAGCGGCTGTAGCCACCGCCATTTGTGCATGCCTTTTTTTTTTTTTTTTACCCAGATGTTTTAGGCTACGTAAAAACTTACATAGCCTATCACGTCTCTGTAAAAAAAACAAACAAAAAAAACACCTGCAAATGGCGGCGGCAGCAGCCGGTCGAAAGATCAGCCCCCGCCGCCGGAGCCGCCGTCACCCGGAAGATCCGCCCCAGGTAAGTCTCGTCCCAGGGGGGATCCACGGGGGGGCGGTGGGCAGACCGTTCCGCCACAGATTTTGGGGGGCCGAATGCACTGGCATTTGGCCTCACCGTGATCCATGGCGGAATTCTCTGCCATCCCTACTTATGGGTTACCAAAAAAGGAGGAAATTGATCACTAAAGAAGAGGCCAAAAGAGGACCCACATTTGCATAAAATGTGAACATGTTATTTTATATGTATCAATGCAAAATTGAAGATCAATACTGTAATTTAATTAGAAGTGCAATGCGTCTCGCCATGGTGGGGAAGGCAGCCACCATGTGGTCTCTGTTGCTGCCTGCCTGCTCTGCTGTTCAGGTGATGGCTCTTGATGGACAACTCAAGGCCCCCTCTTAAGGCTGTTTATCTTTGAACCATCTGTGACCAGATAACTCTTCAAACAGAGGATGCCTTCAGAACATAAGGAGAGCTGTGCTGGATCAGACCAAGGGTCCATCTAGTCCAGCATTCTGTTCACACAGTGGCCAGCCAGCTGTTGACCAGGAACCCACAAGGAGGACACGAGTGCAACAGCACCCTCCTGCCCATGTTCCCCAGCAACTGGTGTGCATAGGCTTACTACCTCTTATACTGGAGGGTACACAGAGGCATCAGGACTAGTAGCCATAGATAGCCTTCTCCTCCAGGCTATCGGTGGCATGCATCATGAAAGAGATAAGGGCTTTCTTTCAGGATACTCTGCTCCATTACTGCCAGGTTTTTCATCCTTCCCCTCTCCAAACAGCCAGCCGGCATTGTGTGGCCACTGAGAACATAAGAAGAGCCCTGCTGGATCAGACCAAAGGTCCATCTAGTCCAGTGTCGTGTTCATGCAGTGGACAACCAGCTGCCTACAGGAAACCCACAAGCAGGACATGACTGTAACGATACCCTCCCGCCCATGTTCCCCAGCAAATGGTATGCATAGGCATACCACCTCTAATACTGAAGGAATCAGAGGCAGTGTATCTATATGTAGCAGTGTACAAACCCCAAGACCTCCCGTTCTGGGGGGGTCCGCAGTGGGGAAATCCAGGCAGGAGCCTTACTATGTCCGTCAGATGTCATGGGGCTGCTCTCCTCCATTCTAAATGCGATTGGCTAATGGTGGCATAAATACATAATACATAAATTGTGTAGTTTACAGTATTTGCAGCCATGAAGCTCATCAATGAAAGTGCTTTATGGCCACAAATGCCGTAAACTACACAATTTGTGGCCGTATTTTTCCAGCAATTGGCTCATGGCATCTGCCATTTGCCAATTGTACCATTTAGAATGGAGGAGAGCTGCCCCGTGGGAAATCCAACAGACCAGGAGGTGACTGGGGTCAGTCTACTGTGGACTTTGCCGGTCGGATTCTTGAGAATCTGGCCTGATTTGAATCCTCAACGGATTTCTCCATCATCTCTACTGATGTACACCAGTACCATGCCATCAAAGAGAGGTTTGTCCTCTGACAGCCTTTCAGATAGAGGGGTGACCTCTGTACAGTAGGACACATGGCCACCCTAGCCTGGGAAACACAGTTTTCCAGTATGGCTAAGTCCCTCGTATGGGAAACCCCCATTTACACATTCTGCACCATCACAAATTAGTTGTCACTACTAGATCTCGATGTGTGGGAAGAAGGTGCTCCCTTAAGTGCCCTGGAGCCAGCCTGTAAAAGACGTTAAACATGTGTACTATTCGTTTGAATTTGGGACAAAATGGCAGCCAATGGAGTTCATGGAGAACTGGTCTTAAACGTTCCTTTGAGCATCATTGAAATACGTTTGAGTTTTCAAATTAAATGAAATGCAGCTCTCCTTTCTCCTGAGGGGGTAGAGACAACGCAAAGCCAACTACATGGGACTCATGATCATCACGAAGCATTGCTCTTTGCCATAAATGCATGGGTGAGAAGGATTTGCTGCTGTTCTCTCCCAGGGAAGTTGACTGACCAACGGTGATTCTAGCTTGCATGGGAAGTTATGAAGTCTGGCCTGGTCTGTATGTCATAATAACTGACTACATTACAGAAACCAAGTGTACCTCCTGACAGCTGTTCATTTGACTTCTTTTTGAAACAACTCTTTATTTAGTTTAGAAACCTCCATTTTCAATAGAATTCACAGAGCAGTGCACAAAATTAAACATGTGTGTGGATGCACACAACAGCCACCCCCCCCATTAAAACATGCGCAGAAACAGAATCTCTAAAATGAATTAACTAGCAAGATAACAATCAATTTCATATCAGCAATTAAGACTTCAATCCGATACCCACTTTCCTAGGAGTCAGCCTCACTGAAAGCAATAGGAATTATGTCTGAGTAGACAAATATACAATTGGACTGTGAATGCACACAGAAACAAAGAAAGGAAAATGTTTAACTTTCCTTTGTAATGGTAGCATAAGTATATCATGCTTTTCTGGTCCGTATCTCTGGTAAATTAACTACCCTTTTTTTTGGTCTCTATCCCCCTGCCTTTACAAGACATATACTGTCTCTGTGTGAGTTGCTAGCATGGTCATTCTTCAGGGTTTAGCTCCTTCCCCAGAGAGTCTCTCGAAGATAAGCAAAGAGAATGGAGTCGACACACTTTGTCTCTCGTCCCATGTGTGGAAATGCTAATCCTACGATTTCACCAATGGCCTACTAAGTTTTGGTAACATATTGAAGGACAATTTGGCTTCCCCTTAGCATAGCTTTAATCACCCATGTTGGCTTCTAAATCGGTGGAGGACAGGCAGTTGTAGAGTGATGAAACACAGCATACAGAAGGCTTTTGAGCGCCTTCAGTGATCTTGGTATGAGAATTAGGGAGTTTGCAAGCGGGTCCCTCTTTTAGCCTATGGCATGTTGGCGATGGAGATGTGCCAGTTATTTGGCACATAGAATCATAGAATAGTAGGGTTGGAAGGGGCCTGCAAGGCCAAGGAAGGAATGCCCTCTCGCTTCTTCTCATGTGAACTGAAAACAATCCCACTTCTTTCCAACAGGTATAATTGAGCCTGGCCTAAGTTGAAACAAAACCATCTCACTGGCATTTTTATCCCACTTTGCACCATCTCCACTAGCGTTCAGTTCATTTGCCGAACCCAGCCCAATCTGAAGCGCTGGTCATTACCTTTAAATCCTGAGGAGAGAAATCCTGTCGCCGAGAGACAGTGTCTACACAGCCGTAGGATTTTTCGGTTTCTGGGAACCAAGTTCAGACTCAGAAACCATGCTTCCCCTCACTCCCACCACCTTGTAGGTGGCACAGTTCTTCCTCATCTCTGCACTCGTAACTGCACCATGGAGTGGACAAAAAGGGGGCATTTCTGGGGGTGGGGAGAGGAGAAGACCACAGAAGCATCATTGTGTCCTTGATAATCTTTGGTTCTGATGTCTGGCGTCTCTGACCTGCTTCCTGGATGAACTTTGGTCCTGAGTAGTGGTTTATTCCACAGCTTCTGGCTCACAGGATTACTGCCAATGGCCCAGCCCAGGCAGAAGTGATCCAGTCCAGAGAGGTCTAGTTCCATGTCCAGTTGATTTCTTAGACTCCTTTAGTAGGAATGTATGGCAGGCTATTCTCTGTGACTGTACCCAGGCTTTTGAATTAGCTGTCCTGGGAGACTTCTTTATCAACCCACGTGATGACATTCCAGTCAAGACTCAAGACTTTCCATCCAAGCATGACTTTGGCCTGTTGGATACCTGAGTTTCTGCTCCTGACAGGTGGGGGTGGGGGGTCCTCACTACTGTTTGGTTTATATTTATCTGCTGGGTTTTTTGCTTGTTTTTAAATTTTATTTTCCTTTATAGTTTATATATTTTACGGATTTGTATTTCGATTGTTTTAGATCTTGTTGCTTTGAGTGCCTCATAGTGATTCAGCAAAATGGATAAACATGTTGCTCTTTTTAATTCGGGCTGTGCACAAAGGGCCTCTCAATTCTCCAGACTATTTGTGGGCAGAGAAACTGGGGGGACTGTTTCACTGAATTTCTCCTAGGGGAGAAGACATTCTCCAACAGTTTTTCACGGGTTATTTATTTATTTATTTATTTATTTATTTTATTAATCGCCCATCTGGCTGGTCACCCAGCCACTCTGGGCAATGTACAATAATAAAAACAGTTTAACACAATAAAATTCTACATTAAAAACATCATATTTCTAAAAATACCCCACCCCACCCCAAATGCCTGCCTGAACAACCACGTTTTTAATGCGTGGAGGAAGCACATTAAAGAGGGAGCATGGCAGAGTTCCCTAGGGAGGGGGTTCCACAGAGTGGGGGCCACCACAGGGTAGGGCTCACTTTTGGCAGGGGTTGTAGCACAGCTTCTTCCTTTTTTTTCCCCTCAGGGCTTTTGGTTTATTGCACTGCTCCTGCAAGTGGCAACAGCATCAACTGTGTTGAGGCTTCCACTTTTTTGAGGCAGAATTTTGAATTTCTTTTGAGCTTACCTAATCCCTGCGATGCGGCCGAGAGTGCTGTGTATGTTTTCTCTCTTGATTACACAACTTTCTGTTACTCTGCAGCCTCCCAAGCCTTACTCTCTTAAGTAAGGTAAGCACAAGAACCCCAAACCCAACCCATGAGCATTTCTCTAAAATTTCTCCTCCACTGAATTTCTTTTCGAAATTTTTTTTTTTTCCTTTTGGATTGCATGAGAATGGTTGAAAAAATGTGGCAGAAATGTTTGGCGCAGCGCTATTTTTAATAAATAAAGAATCCATGCATCCAAATTATGTCAAAGAGAAGATTAAGCGGAGGCATCATAGCAGTCCTCAAGCTGTCTGAAGGACAGTCATGAAAAAGATGGAGTAGACCTGTTCTCAGGGCGGGACTAGAACCAATGGATAGAAATGTTCAGAAAAGAGATTTCAGCTGAACATTAGGCAAAAGGTCCTAATTGTAAGAGCTGTTTGACAGTAGAACCGATGGCCTCATGCAGTGCTGGGTTCAACTTCATAGGAGACATGTAAGCAGAGGTTGGTGGCCATCTGTCAGGGCTGCTGCAGTTGCATCCTTTGTTGTAGTTCTTGCATTGAGCAGGAGGCTGGAGTAGATGACCTCCAAGATCCTTTCCAGCTCTGTGATTCTATGTACTCAAGATCACTTCCAGGATTAAGAGAACCTTAATACTCTTTTGGCTGCGTTGCCATCTTCCCCAGTCAAGATTGTTTTCAAAAGTGTTTTTTCTACTAGGGACAGGGACCAGAAAAAAGGGAATGCCCTAGTATACGGCATGGTTACAACTAGGGATGGATGAATCCGTCTGTTTCTGGTCCATGCCACTTTCCATACGTCTGTTCTGTCTTATTTCTTCATTCATCTCTGTGTGTGTTTTCAAAAATAGAACAAAATAGCATGAACCTTTGTATTAAAACATGCATTTAAGTGTCAGGGATTGCTAAGCCCGCCTGCTGATGCAACAGAGACTCGCTGTGCAATCCACAGAACCTCTATTCAGTTAATAAAATCACTTCACACCTGTAGCATCACACCTAATTAGCTAAACAAAGCAAGGCAGTTGCCTGTGGACTCAAATAGACGGTTTTTGCCATACCCATGTTTTACTGGACTCCTCCTTCAGGGAGAGTCCTCCTGACCCAACTTCTGATGGGCAGCTACTCTGGAGGACCACCTCCCACTTCCTCTCAACTCCATCCACTTAACTCTGTGCTGAACTCTGATGTCTGTCAGTTTTGGTGCTTCCTCTCCCTCTGACAAAGGGGCAGGGGGATGATGATCTCTGAACCTGGCCCTCCTGTTCAATAACCCTGGGAAGATTCATCCCTGACTCTTGAATAGTCTTGGGGAATTTCCGCCCCCGCTCCCTGTCTTGGCTGGGATTCTTCTAGCTCTTCCTCTTCCTCTGAATCAGAGTCTGAAACCAAACCAGAGAGCTTGGGCCAAATCCTGACATTAAGTACATCTTTTTTCAAACTATTTCCTCTTAACAAACACATGCATAACCATATTTTATCTCAAAATATGCATTTCAATGTATCTTTGCTACCGTTATTATTATTATTTTTAGACAAGAACATATTCAGAACACTTGGGAAGTGTGAAAACCAGTAGGTGACTATGATCCATTCATTAGTCTTAAGAGGTGCAGATGAGGTCGGTCGATGTCAGAATTCACAATGCTTGAATCCCTCAAGCGTCCCCAGATGGAACGGATGTGAGTCTTTGAGGGTAAAGTTCGTGTTTGCACATATTATCACAAATCACAGCGCTGAGGTTTTTTGCTACAGTTTGTGCACACGTGTGATCTTTTCCAATGTGAGAAGGGAAGTAGAAGAGAGTCAATATCATGTCGGCTGTGCGTAATAGCCAATGAAGGTTTTGCATTCTAATTAAGTCCTTGGAAATGCCAAAAAGCCACTGGTGAAAAGAACATGTATGGAGCTACAGAAGATTTAAAGAAAGAATATCTGTTCTTCGGGGAGCTCAAATAAATTTGCAGAATATAAAAGCTGTCAACTAGCACCATCTGCAGGCTTTGGGAGTATCTTGTTTTCTCTACATTCTAGGCATAAGCTATAGAAGGAAAGGGAGAGAGAGAGAGAGGGAGAGAGAGAGAGAGAAACAGAAGTGAAGTTTGACATTTTTATAGATATCTAAGGTGTGATAGGAAAATTGGGACGCATCATTTAAGAACATGTTCTTGTTAAAAGGTTTGGGTAGGTGCCCTGGCTTTTGAAACAGTACAGTCTAATGCCACCCTTGAGGTGTCTTACTGGATGTAATCTTTGGTCCCAAATATCGGCTGCCCAATGGCTCCTGTTCCTGGCTTCTGCTTCACATCAGACTGCTGTCCACAACCCAACTTTATGATGGGAGACTAGCACTAACTGTATTTAGACATCATGTGAATACTAAGGCACCATCTATTACTACTCAAGCTGCCATTTAGGGATGTTGGAGAAATCCGCAATGGAACCAAATGAGTTTGGATTTTTATGAATCCAACCTGAGGATTCTGCTGTGGACTGGCTTTCCCCCTGTTGGGCAGATTCTGTGGACTTGCAGAGCATTTCTCTAATCTTCAGGAACGTTTCGTAAATTTTGTCATAGAAAAAAAACTCTTTACTTTAAAAACAAACAAACAAAACAAAGCAGAAAATGTGCATTTCCACCATGGGCGAAAGCATAAAAATGCACATTTTGGGGGGATTTGTGCATTTTTGCACGTGCGCATTCACAAACCCAAAAAAATCCAGTTCCATCGATAGGTGGATTATGTGATGAAAGGCACCTGACAGCCTGTGAAACACAGATGGAACGAATTTTATACAATGTGTACATTGTTACTGCCATTCTGCACAAGATAGCTGGTGGGGTTCATTTCAACCATGTAAGCTATGAGAATATAATTACAGGACTATTATTATTATCATTATTATTATTATTATTATTATTATTATTATTACCTCGCCTTTTTCCCAGTACTGGGACACAAAGTGGCTTAAAAACATTAAAACATACACAATTAAAACATATGAAAATATACAAAAGTTAAAATATAATTAAACAACAATACAATTAAAATTATATTAAAAACATTAAAACAGCATTTGAAAACAGCATTCTATCAGCTTACGCCCAGGTCCCAACTAAGTCCCAAAGGCCTGCTGGAACAAGAATGTTTTGGCCTGCCTCTGAAAACACATCAAGGAGAGGGAGCCATCCTAGCCTCCCTGGGAAGGGAGTTCCACAGCCATGGGGCAGCCACTGAGAAGGCCCTCTCCCAGGTTTCCATCAAACATGCTAATGACAGTTGGGGGACTGAAAGAAGGGCCTCCCCAGAAGATCTCAGGACACGGGCAGGTTCACAGGGGAGAATACAGTCTTTCAGATAACCTGGACCAGAGCTGTATAGTGCTTTATAGGTCATATAGCCAGTGCTTTGAATTGTGCCTGGAAACAGACTGGAAGCCAGTGAAGCTGTTTTAACAAGGGAGTTGTATGCTCCCTGTAGCCAGCCCCAGTCAACCCAAGTCAACCCCAGGCATCAATGATGTTTTAATAACGTGCCTTTAACCAAAAGAGCAACACCCATGTTACATGTATGTGATGTCATCAGGCTGTGGTTCAGCTTGGGTTGGCATGTTGGTCAGCTGACAAGTCAAATATTGTCAATTGGCCAAATATTTGACAGATTTTTATCCTACTTTATCAGTGACATACTCACAGTGAAAAGAAGATATCATATTTTTTCTCAAATATTCCATGAAGCCAAGAATAAAGCAGTGTTGGTAGAAACTTTTTTGCAGTGGCTGCTGTAAAACAGGCAAAGTCCATGTTAGGCATAATTAGAAAAGGGACTGACTAAAGCCGCCAATATCATACTGCCCTTATAGAAACCTATGGTGCGACCACATTTGGAATACTGTGTACACTTCTGGTCACTGCATCTTAAAAAGGATATTGTAGAGCTGGAGAAAGTACAGAAAAGGGCAACTAAAATGATCAAAGGCCTGGATCATTTCTCCTATGACAGAAGGTTACAATAGCTGGGATTGTTTAGCTCAGAAAAAAAGGAGGGTAAGGGGAGACATGAGGGAGGCGTACACAATTATGCTTGGTGTAGAGAATGTGGATAGGGAGGCATTTTTCTCCCTCTCTCAAAATACTGGAACTCAAGGTTATCCCATGAATCTGATTGGTGGGAGATTCAGGACAGATCAAAGGAAGGACTTCTTCAGACAGTGTATAGTTAAACTATAGAATTTGGTACCACAGGATGTAGTGATGGCCACCAACTTGGATGGCTTTAAAAGGGGGTTGGACGAATTCCTGGAGAAGAAGGCTATCAATGGCTACTAGGCTTGAGAGTGATGTGCTACCTCCAGTACAAGAGGCAGTGACCCTGTGTACACTAGTTGCTGGGGAACATGGGTGGGAAGGTGCTGTTGTGCACGTGTCCTGCTTGTGGTTTCCCATGGGCAGTTGTGAACAGAATGCTGGACCAGATGGACCCTTGGTCTGATCCAGCGGGACTCTTCTTATGTTCTTATGTTATTAGCTTTTATCCATTTCATTATGGTTTTAACAAGGCAAAATCTTGCTGAAGGTTGGTCGCTACTGCTACTGGCTGCTTGCTGTAACTCCAGTCAGCTCCAAACAGGAACAGGAAGGAAGCTGTCATAGGCGTCCCAACATGGAACTCTTCCACAGTTTTTCAACCATTCTAATTCAATTTGATAGAAATCGCTTTCACACAAAAATTTAAAGGAGAAGGAAACTGGTAAAACTCTTGTGTGGGTCAACTCCGGGTCCTTTGGTTTGTCTTACTTACAAGTAGGGTTGCTGCTGAAATGTAAAATTAGAAGGTTAATTGGTTGAATCCATTCTGTCCATAATGTGCATGCATGCACTGAGCTGGGTTGGCTAACAAGTTTTAATAGTTTCATTAGTCAAACTGCCCCTTCATGGATCACTGCCTTGTTGTGGCGAAGGGGCTTGCGTAACTCAGTGAAGCCATAAGCTATGCCGTGCAGGGCCACCCAAGACGGACAGGTCATGGCAGAGAGTTCTGACAAAATGTGGTCCACTGGAGAAGGAAATGGCAACCCACTCCAGTATTCTTGCCAAGAAAACCCCATGGAACGTATCACAAGGCTAAAAGAGATGACGCCGGAAGATGAGCCCCTCAGGTCGGAAGGTGTCCAATATGCTACTGGGGAAGAGCAGAGGGTATTTCCAAGTAGCGCCAGAAAGAGTGAAGCGGCTGGGCCAAACCCGAAAGGACACTCAGCTGTGGATGTGTCTGGCGGTGAAAAGAAAATCTGATGCTGTAAAGAACAATATTGTTTAGGAACCTGGAATGTCAGATCAATGAATCAAGGTAAGCTGGAGGTGGTCAAACATGAGATGGCAAGATTGAACATCGACATCTTGGGAGTCAGTGAACTCAAATGGACAGGCATGGGCGAATTTAATTCAGGTGACCATCATATCTACTATTGTGGGCAAGAATCCCTTAGAAGAAATGGAGTAGCACTCATAGTCAACAAAAGGGTGGGAAAAGCAGTACTGGGGTACAATCTTAAAAATGATAGAATGATCTCAGTACGAATCCAAGGCAAACCATTCAACATCACAGTAATTCAAGTCTATGCCCCAACCACTGAGGCCGAAGAAGCTGAGGTTGATCGGTTCTATGAAGACCTACAACACCTTCTAGAACTAACACCAAAAAAAGATGTCCTCTTCATCATAGGGGATTGGAATGCTAAAGTAGGAAGTCAAGAAATCACCGGGATAACAGGCAGGCATGGCCTTGGTGTACAAAATGAAGCAGGACAAAAGCTAATAGAGTTTTGCCAAGAGAACATGCTGATCATGAGATTGATTATGAGTGCCTGTGTGGTCTGCATGACTAACAGTGCAATCTTATGCCCACTTTTGTTGGAGTAAGTCCCATGGAGCTCAATGACACTTCTCAGTAGACATATTGCGCTTTAAAGTATCTAAACGCTGTCATTTCTGCATAGGTCATGAAGTTCGTTGGTTCAATCCTTTACTTTCTGAGAGAAATGTAAATGTGTTGTTTGCAATGCTCATGGAAAGATGTCACTTAAACTTAAAAGTGAATGATGTCATTTTTACATTTGCGACATTTGATGTCACAAATATAAAAGGTTACATCTGAAATCCTTCAACAAACCAATCACTTTTAAAGAAACAGCCATGTAGGTTAATATCCACCCTTAATCAACATGTCGTGTGTGTGTGTGTGTGTGTGTGTGTGTGTGTGGTGTTGTTTCCTTTCTGTATCCAGCTTGTCAACTGAGCCCCTTTTTATTTAGTATTGGGCAGATTTCCCCCTGTCCTGTTTGAGAAGTAAAAGTACTTTAGATCTGGGTGCTGGTGGGTGATATTTCGAGGGAGTAATGGAAAGGCAATATGAAGAGGTGCAAGCTGGTGGGTGTGATCTGGGCTTTGGCAGAGATGGGTGTGCGTCTTCCACAGCACACATGGGTGTGCATCTTCCTGCTGCTTGGAGTGGCTCCATACCAACTGTTAGGTAAACAGTTGGGCCTGTGAGAACAGTTATTCAGAGATGGGAAGCTAATCATAGAATAGTAGTAGGGTTGGAAGGGGCCTACAAGGCCATCGAGTCCAACCCCCTGCTCAATGCAGGAATCCAAGTCAGTGCATCCCTGACAGATGGCTGTCCAGCTTCATAGAACCATAGAATAGTAGGGTTGGAAAGGGCCTACAAGGCCATCGAGTCCAACCCCCTGCTCAGTGCAGGAATCCAAGTCAGAGCATCAATGTAGGGATGTAAGATGCCATGATGCAGAGCATGATGCCATACTTCATTTCCCAAGATGCACGTTGTTGACATGCATGCAGAATGGTTTGTATATACACAACAAGGTCTTGAAATAATGGAGAACTCTCATCCAGGTTTGGATGGAGGAATGTGTAATATGATGGGCAAATTACAATTTCTGTTGGGGTAAGTTCGCCCATCACTAGATATGAGGGGGCTGATGGATGCATGTGAGGGTCCTGTCTTTCATGGCTGCATGGCGGCCTGCAGCATCCCTGGCTTTCCGCCCATCAATTAAAGGGGAGGGGGAGACAGCACGTGGTCACTCCTCCCATGGGGCCTTTTCATATCAGGAAGTACAGGCTGTCAGGGAGTCTGCAAAGCAGCAGAGAGGCATTATAGAAAGAAAGCAGCACACCACACCCTGAGCCATCCCTGAAGAATAAAGTAAGCTCAAGGACTCCACCAAAATAAATTCTAAAGCACCTTGAGAATGAGGTAACGGAAGCCTCTTTTGTGAGGGAAGAAAACCTTTGGTAAGTTGGAGGACAGATTTTGGCATGGGACTACTTTTTACCTTAGAAAGGTTGGAGGTGGTGGTTTATGGGTAGGGTCCAGTAACCTCTGGAGTAAAGAAAAAAGAAAAAAAAAGTTGGCATTATACCGTGTAGTCTCGTAAAAGACACAATCATATTCAGCGCTCACTCAACATTTTAACATCCTCTCTTTCCGTCGTGTTGTTTCTATTCCACTGCTGAAGGTGTTTGCCTTTTTTTTTGCACCAGATGGCACTCTTTAGTTCCATTTTTTAAAAAAGCAAAAAAAGAAGAAGCAAGGAACACAAAAACCCACCTCTTTCCTTCTGGAAGTTTCGCTGGGAGGAGGAAGAAAGAGAGCCTTATTTTCGCAGGCTCTTCCCAATTATATGTCTGTATTTTCCCCCCGTGAAGCTTCATGAAAGCTTGCAAGAGTCCATTGCCTCTGAAACAAGCCTGGCAGGAGTTTTTGGACTCAGCAGTAGTTGAGCAGACATGATGAAAGGCCCTGGTGAACCCTGGCAAAAGGGGCCTGGTAATACCTTTGTAAAGCACATGCACCTTTTCGTATATATCTTAGCAACACACCCACATCCCTTTTGAGCTACAGTTACATGGCACCACATTTAATTTTAACACAGGCGGATCCTTTTCCGTAACACAAAGCAGATTATATGCACACAGGTGACATGAAAGTGTCTCATCTGGTATTTTGATGTTTTCAGTGGAATAGGAACTCTGGCATTACTTTAACGAAGAACAAGGCTGAGGGCCCAACTTGGCGTGACATGGGAGATCCATGCACAGAATCTCCTGTAGTGTTGTTTTTTTTAAAGGATTAAGAACATAGGAAGCTGCCTTATACTGAGTGAGACCACTGGTCCATCTAGCCCAGTATTGTGGACACTGACCGGCAGCAGCTCTCCAGGGTTTCAGGCAGGATTCTTGCCTTGATCTACCTGGGGAAGCCGGGGATGGAACCTGGGACCTTCCGCATGCAAAGCATGTGCTCTGCCACACTGAGCTATGGTCCACCTGGTTAATAGCAGCTGTAATGGGATGTGGCCAAGCAATCAGATTGGCAGCATAGCCCTGTGGGAGGAGGAACATAGTCCTTTCCCCTGTACCATTTCCCCATTTAAAATCACCTCTCCCCAAAAGCATTTCATTGCCTACCAGAGCAAGGCAATATAATATTATGTTTCTACCACACTGGGCAAGGAGCACCTCCTGGGAGGGGGTTAATATTAAGTGGGAAAACGATACAGAGGTTTTCTGCCCCCAGGGTCACGTCGTTGTTGTTCAGTCGTGTCCGACTCTTCGTGACCCCATGGACCATGGCACACCAGGCCTTCCTGCCCTGCGCTCTCTCCTGGAGCGTGCTCAAGTCCATATTCATTGCATCGGTGATGCTATCCAGCCATCTCATCCTCTGCCGTCCCCTTCTCCTTTTGCCTTCAGTCTTTCCCAGCATCAGGGTCTTTTCCAGGGAGTTTTCTCTTCGCATTAGGTGGCCAAAATATTTGAGCTTCAGCTTCAGGATCTGTCCTTCCAAGGAGCACTCAGGGTTGATTTCCTTTAGGATTGACTGATTTGACCTCCTTGAAGTCCAGGGGACTCATAGGAGTCTTCTCTGGCACCACAGTTTGAAAGCATCAGTTCTTCTGCACTCAGCCTTCCTTTGCTACTAACCCTTTTAAAAAATGGAGGAGGTCCTATTCACAGATCTCTTGCACCACATATAGCAGTGCCCGATGTGTAGCATAAGTGGTACTAACAGCCTTTCCCCCTGTTCATTTGTTTTTTTATGTTACGTGCTTGTGATTAAATACTTTTGGACAGTATAACGTAAGCATATTTGTGTCTTCCCCTACCAGCTGAATCACAACCATTTTTTAAATGGCTGCTAAAAGGTCATGCACTTTTTTTCTTTTTCTTTTCTTTTTTACTAATGTAAATAGCTGAAGGGCCGCCACTTAGAGCTCCTTCACGCTGGGCTTTCAGCCTGCCATGGAGATTGCTTACTCACAGAATTTTGCGGGTCCTGAACATGACACAGCCCTCGTCCAGAGAACCTCCTGCTCTTTGTGAGCTCTATCGTCTTGTTTTCCATGACAAGGAAAGTCCAGTATTTTCCCTTCTCCCGCCGTGGACTCGACATAAACAAGGGTGTACAGTTGAAAATTGCTTTTATTGCAAATAAAACAACAGTGCCACCTAGTGGCTTTGTAATGAAACACATACATCTCATTGAGAAGTTTACGGGTTTTTTTTAAGCCGAGTGGAAAGGACCAGATCTGATCCCACAAGATTCCAGAAGCAGAAGCCCTGGTAAATTGCAGGATTTTTAGCCTTGTGTGATGAAGCCCTTAGAAGATGGAGCAGACTTGTTCACTGTTGCTCCAGGGGGCAAGGCTAAAACAGATGGGTGGAAATGGAAAAGAAACACATTTCAGGTAAATGTTAGGAGAAGAAACCTCCTGATAATAAGAGCAGTGTGAAATAGTTCTCTGAACGTGGCAGGGGAAGCAACCTGGTGCCTTCCAGATATTTTGGAGTACAACTCCCATCAGCCCCATGGCCAATGGCCAGCGATGATGGGGTTGTAGTCCCAAACATCTGGAGGTTACCAGGTTGCCTCTTCTGGGCATGGGGGTAGTTGGACCCCCACAATCTTCTGGATTGTGCTTCCTAAAAACTAGTAGAAGTGTTCGATCAGGTATCATGCAATCAAGAAAGGTAGAGTTGCACCACCCATATAATATTTGAAGGTTGAGTTTGGGTATTTAAATCAGTATATAGCAGTAATGCTGTGAGGGAACAACAACTATACAAATTAAATCTGTATCATTGAAGGGTATATAATAGTGCTGTGCTGAATCCTGCCCCCTATTTTTGGGAACTTTTTCTCTCCCTGAGAAAGAGGTGTTGTTTTTTTCTGCCTCTTTCACAGGGAGGGGGAGAATTTCAGAAAATGTTCTTCTTGGGGAGGGGGACAGGGTTTTTACACATACCTGTTTTTTAAGGGTAGGTGATTCTTGAGATGTCTTCTTTAAAAACAAAGGCAAAAACCCCCTGCAGTTGCAGGAGGCAGGCATCCCTCAATGAGCTCCATTTGCCACTCAATGCCTGCAATGTTGCAGACAGTGCCTTTTTAAGGCCCTATTTGCATAGATAGGATAGTTATGGGATAAAATGAGAGGCAAATGGTGCTCATTGAGGGAGTGGATGCCTGCCTCCTGCAACTGCAGGGGGTTTTTGCCTTTGTTTTTAAAGAAGACATCTCAAGAATCACCTACCCTTAAAAACACGAAAGTAAAAAACAAAACAAAAAACCGTCCCCTGATAGGCTACGTGACGATTCACGTAGCCTATCATGGCTAGATCTGGAAAGTCAGCCGTGATAGGCTACGTGAATCGTCACGTAGCCTATCACGGGTGACTTTAAAAAAAAAAAGCGCGTACGCGAATGGCGGCCCCCATAGGGAGCCGCCATTCGCGTTCCTTATTTAGTTGCTGTAGTCTACGTCAATGTTTACGTAGACTACGGCGAAAATAAGGGCAACGCAAATAGCGTTGCCCTTATTTTCGCTGTAGTCTATGTAAACATTGACGTAGACTACAGCGACCAAATAAGGAAGGGGAATGGCGGCTCCCTATGGGGGCCGCCATTATCCGTACACACTTTTTTTTTTTTTTTAAAGTCACCCGTGATAGGCTACGTGACGATTCACGTAGCCTATCACGGCTGACTTTGCAAATCTTGCCGTGATAGGCTACGTGAATCGTCACGTAGCCTATCAGGGGACGGTTTTTTTTTTCTTTCATTGCAATGGCGGGGGCGGCAGCCGGTCGAAAGACCGGCTGCCGCTCCCGCCCCGCTCGAACACCGGACGAACCGCCAGCCGGACCCGCCGCCGGGAGGGACATTCAGGGAAGGTAAGTCCCGTCCCGGGGGGGGGGCGGGGGGGGGCGGAGGATTTCTCCCCGAAACTTGTTCGGGGGGCCGAACACGTTGGCGCTCAGCCCCCCGAAGTTTCGGGGAGAAATTCTCCGCCATCCCTAGAAAGAAGCAGAAAGGCAACTAGGCATGTATGAAAATCCCATTTTGCATGATCACAAGTTTGCCTGTCCACTACATAGCCTCACAGAGGCATATTCCAGAACTTGTTTTTTGTTTAGTTTTTTTGGGTAGGGAGATCTTGACATTTGCACAAAGGGTGTTGAGATAGATAGATAGATAGATAGATAGATAGATAGATAGATAGATAGATAGAAAAAACCTCAAGCGCACATGATAACAAGTCCACCTTGCAGAGGCATATTCCCCTCTTGTAAATATCCTTGTCAATTTCATCCTGCTATTTTGGGATTCCGGAGAAAAGGGGGTGGGGAAATTGACAAGTTCCTTGACAAGCGGCTCTGCTGGGCTAAATGAAGTAGTGTGTGGAGAGGACGAAACTGACAATGACATCTACAAGAGGGGGATATGCCTCATAGAATCATAGAATAGTAGGGTTGGACCATCAAGTCCACCTCTGTGGGGTGGACTTGTTCTCATGTGTGCTTGAGCAAGATCACCACTAAAAAAATAATAATTAAAAAATAATTAAAAAATAATATTTTTTAATAATTTTTAAAAATTACAACACCCTTTGTGCAAATGTCAAGATCGCCCCACCAAAACAAACAAACAAACCATTTCCGCAAATTACCATTTGTGTAAATGGTGGGACTCAAAAAAATGTGCAAAACATTTCTGGAATTGGGAACAATTCTGCTGCTGTCCTCTCATTGCAACGGAAACACCGCGGAATCCCAGGAGGCTCAAATGGAACAGAATTACCAGCATCACACACCCTGTGGAACTCTGAGTAATAGTCTTCTCTGTGGTAAAATGTTCTTCTTACAAGAAGTTTCGGGGTGCAGCCTCCTTCTCATAGTCTCCAGGGGAAGGAGTACAATCTTAAGGGTGGGGGTGAATGTATTTATTTATTACCCATAAATAATATGTGTAAACATTACACATTTACAAAAAACTCAAGGTGACAAACATAGTTCTCCCCCCACCCCCCCTTATCCTCACAACAACTATGTGAGGTATGGCCAAGAAAGAGTGGGGCTTGACCAATGTTACCCAGTGAGCTTCATGCCTGTGTAGGGATTTGAACCCGGGTCTCCCCAGTCCTAGTCTGACACTATAACCGCTACACAACAGTGATTTTCAATCAAACAGGCATCCTGTTTTCTGCTTGGTTTCAGAGCTTCTGATGCTCCATCTGGCTCTGTCTTGAGTGAGATGCAGCCAGGTTCCTCTCCGTCCTCCACCTTTATGCTAATTCCTTTAGTCCACGATAGTCTCTCCTCTACCAATTTAAAAGCTCCATCTGGCTCTACCCTTGAGTGAGATGCAGCCAGGTTCCTCTCCGTCCTCCACCTTTCTGCTAATTCCTTTAGTCCACGATAGTCTCTCCTCTACCAATTTAAAAGCTCCATCTGGCTCTACCCTTGAGTGAGATGCAGCCAGGTTCCTCTCCGTCCTCCACCTTTATGCTAATTCCTTTAGTCCACGATAGTCTCTCCTCTACCAATTTAAAAGCTTCATCTGGCTCTACCCTTGAGTGAGATGCAGCCAGGTTCCTCTCCGTCCTCCACCTTTATGCTAATTCCTTTAGTCCACGATAGTCTCTTCTCTACCAATTTAAAAGCTCCATCTGGCTTTACCCTTGAGTGAGATGCAGCCAGGTTCCTCTCCGTCCTCCACCTTTATGCTAATTCCTTTAGTCCACGATAATCTCTCCTCTACCAATTTAAAAGCTAGGAGCAGTATTGCAACTAGGTAATTTTAGACCCTGGACCGAGTGGTCTTAACAGAGGCCCCCTTTAGATGGCTTTGTGTATTACTTCAGTTGTGACACACATAGATCACATTTTTCTTTTCCCCATCCCAAACTGCCATTCCATGCTTTACAACTGCTTCTTCATTCTTGATATATTAGAACAGGGATGTCGTGGGCGCCTAATATGGGGGTGGAGTCTGACGGACTCCCCACTGCTCGACCCCCCATTCACGGACCGCACAGCACACACCGGACTCATCTGTGAGTGCTGTGTAGCCTGCAAGGGTCCGGCAGCCTGCCCGCCCCTTCCTTGAGCTGCCATTCTGCATAACAATGGTGGCTTGGGCATTTCAGGGAAGGGAATGTTGCATAGATGGCGGCCGTAAAGGGTGATCTACGCAACATTATGGCCCTTTATGGCCAGTATCTACACAACATTCCCTTCCCAGAAGTGGCTGACCCTCCACTGTCATGCAGAATGGCAGCTCGGGGAAGGGGTGGGCAGGTCCGCGGCAATTGTCAGTCAGTCGCCGAGCCATTGAGGGGCTCGCACGATGCATGTGTGGCAGCTCAGCAAGCAACCGACAGCCCCAGATGGATGGACAGCCCCAGAGGTGAGTCCATCCATCCTGATAGTAGAATGCTTGCCAACTCTAATGAAATTATCATTTAAAAAACAAACAAACCCAACAACAACTCAGAGCATGTGCAGTTTTGCATTTGAAGCTCACTTAAATCATAGCACCACCACGACTACAGAAATAAAATGGAGTCTGCTTCTGCTGCCCAGATGCCCTCATCACCTGCTGCCCTCTGTTTGGTCATTTGGTGTGGGGTCCCCCCTGGACTGTGGTCTCACCCTGTGGTGGGTGTTTGCTCCTGAGGTTAAGGATATACTATGAAAATACATTTGTCCTGCAATAGGTTATTGACCATTCTAGAAATACTACAGCAGCTGCAGTACATGAAATGGCAGGCTGCATTGACATCCATGCGCATGGTTTTATGTGTATGTGCACTAGAGATAAGATATGTCCAGTCTGACTCTTAGGGTACAATTCTATCTGGATGCCCATCAGCCTCTGAACCTGGAGACAGATGGGCATCCTATGCAGGGCAGGAACAGCACTGAGGCAATTCTGAGGTGTCGGAGAGAGGGGAGGGAAGGAGGCTGGGCAAGGCTGGGGATAGCTCATATCCCTGTTTCCCCAGTCCCCTCCCCTCCCCTCCCACTGGCACACCTCCTTTCTCTTCCCTCCGAGGTCACCTTTGTGAACTCAGAGAGACAGCTGGTATGGTTCTCTCCATGCCAACAGGGATGAGCCAGGGAGCTCGGACTCCTGGGTCTGGGGTTGAAGCGGTGTCTCCAACCTCAGATCCAAAGTATCCTGTGCCGCTCCCCCCCCCCAATTCTGTCTAGGGGCCATAGGATTGTTCCCTAAGAGACTCTGAAGGGGAACCTCAACCTGAGGGATATCAATGCACACAACTCACATAAACAGCATTTCAACAAAGCATTCCCAAATGGCAAAATATGAGGACAAAGGGTCAGGGATTTAGCAGAAGGCCGGGACTGTCCTGGTGAAAGGGTCCTCATTCAGAAGAGAGCATCAGCTTCTTACATCAAGCAAGTAATAGGAAACAGTTACAACAGGAATGGTGGTGGTGGTGGTGGTCGTGACTGGGAGAGACAGGGACTCTCCTAGTCAGCGACTCACCCAAGGTCTATCCAACATCTGCATTCTACTGGCAACTGCTGTAAAGAAGCTGACTTGGCAACTCTGTTCTGTCAACCTGGATACGACGCTAGCCTTTAGGCAGCCCAGATTCTCTCCTTCAATTTGTGCTCTCCTCTAATTAGCTTATTTTTTGGACCAATTTGCTCAGCTTTAATTAATTACAAGCAAAACAAGGGGAAGAGGGAGGGAGAGAAGGTACAGCAGTAGCATTTTCCCTTCTTTTTTGTCGTGGGGGGGGGAATCTTGGGGCCCAGATGGACCTTTACAGTTATGAAGAAACTCTCTTTGCTTGTAGAAATGAGGAGCATATTTTTGGAAAGCCTTCTTTCTCTCCTTTTCCTTGTAAACATATGAAAGAAACATGAGAGTGAGAGAGAGAGAACATAAAACCCACAAAAGACAAATCATGGTCAGAATAAATATTCTGTTGCGCTGGCAAACTTTTTAAGAACACACTGGTGGATTTTAATAGCTCCAGGCAAGAACTGGATATTTTTTGTGACCAAAGCTCACTGCGGTTTATTATGTTTATAAAACCGTTTAAGGCTACTTTTCTTTTGAAAACGAGGTTTTAATTTTGAAGGTTTTTTCTTTTCTTTTAAGCATTCATGCATGTGTGTGAGTGTGTGCATTTTAATTTCTTTTAGGATTAGTTTCCTGCCTACAGATGGTTGGATGCTGAGGGGGGCAGGCGGGTGCTGAGGGAAGATTACAAGGAAGGAAAATGCTTTGGGGTTCCTCTCTCCCAACCCCTTTCCCCAAATATGCCCAGATGAAAAGAACTGAATGAAATGTTAGACCATTGCCCTGGAAACTAGAAGTGTGATAAACCAAATCAGTAATTCTGCACTGGGGCGGGGGGAAAGGGGGGAAGAGAGGGAGAGATGGGAGGAGGAAGATACACATGGATAGATGCGTGCTATGGAGCAAAGTGGGCTTAAAACAATATGCCTTTACATCCATATGACTGTGATCATGCTGTTTGGTGCTGAATATGGTACCAATTCTATCTGATTACAGTTATTCTAAGTCAATGCTACCTCAGACAACAAATGGCATATTCCTGAGCTGCTTGAGTACCGCTCATTCAATATGACTCTGGCAAGATGGCATTCCCGCCCAACCCACCATTAAAACTGGCAATCACTTGTCTCGAGAGCCCTTCTCATCACTGTACAAGGAATTTGTTGAGTCTTGATTTCTTCCTGGTGTCTCTTGGGTGACTTTGGATGTTTGAGTGAGATGGTACCACATCATGATTAAGAGTGGTAGGCCCCAGTTTGTAGTGCTCAGTTCAGATCTTGGCTCAGCCGTGAAGCCATTGGATGACCTTAGCCAAACTGCTCTATCTCAGCCTTCTGTGCAACTTTCTCTCCTCCCCCTCAGATCTCAGGATATGGGAATGCTGGACATATGCCTGCAATGTTGCACAAATTGCGCTATTTATAGCCGCGATTTTGCACAAATTGCGATTCCCATAAATATTGACACCTGCAAATCTGCACAAATTGCAACTCACAGATTAAAAAAAAGGGGGCGGCGGCAAAGTTTTGGGAACTGGCCCACCACTCAGCTCACAAATGCATGCCAGGTTGGGGGGGTGCGCCATGGGGATCTGTCAAGCCAAAAAATGAATAGGATCTCCCAGCGGTGGAGAAACCTAACTCGCAGTAAATAGTTCAAAATCTTGCTCTGTTTGCATTCTTTCTCCTGAGCCTGATTTTAATTCATGTTTATCATTTAGGAAACAAGTGATGGATATTGATAAATGTATTTAGGCAGAATGATGGATACTGATAAAAGAAAGGTGGTGGGGTACAGAAAATGGAAGCTTTGCTCTCCTCTGAGTTGGCTTCCAGATGACTCTATGTAGCCAATGAAATTTGGCTATATGAGAATGTTGGAAGCCAAATCAGAATGCTTTCCTGCCCTCGCTCACCACCAAGAGCATGAACAGGTGGTGAAAAAGGAGATCAAGTTTTTTACTTTCCCAAAGTTTTTTACTTTCCCAAAGTTCACGGATATAAATTGAAATAGAAAAATATGTATGTTTCTGCTGAGGGAACGTTAAATGTAATGGGGGAAACTGCAATAAATGTTGCGTACTGCGGCAAATTATGTAAATACTTATGTAAATACTTACGTAAATACTTACATAATTATTTGTGCATTTTTCCTCATGATGGAAAACAAAAATTGCATCTGCAATTGTGAGTGGATGATGGAACAAAAGGTGCCTGATAATCTGCGAAACACAGAAGAAGCGGATTTTACACAGTCTTTACATCCCTACTTTTTACAGATACATTTTTTTAAAAAAAGAAAAGCCTAGATACCCTAAAGTAGGTTAACAACAGTTTGGAATATAGAGGAAGACTTGCAGTATTCAAAATGGCAGGCTGTGCACTCCATGGTGGCTCAGATTTCATGCACATTTATTTACATGCTGCAGAGACAAGATACCTGCACGCCCCATACTGAAGTATAACTTCTAGAGACTGGTGAGGAAGCTGAATACGGAAGATAACTCCAGCAACTCACCAAGCAAAAAATTAATAGGGGATGGGCCTCAGCAAAGCCCCTTCATGGCAATCCATAATAATACGGTGTAGGGATGGAGGAGTGTGGTGTACACCAGTGTGGTGTAGTGGCAAGAGTGTTGGACTGCGACTTGGGAGATCTGGGTTCTAGTCCCCACTCGGCCATGGAAGCTCCCTGGGTGACTTTGGGCCAGTCACACACTCTCAGCCCAACCCACCTCACAGGGTTGTTGTTGTGAGGATAAAATGGAGAGGACGAGGAGGAGAATGTAAGCCGCCTTGGGTTCCTTGCAAGAGGAAAAAAGGCGGAGTGTAAACGCAATAAATAAATAAATAAATTTGTTCACTTCACATTTTGCGAACTTGATTTTATCAGAATCCGGCCTCTTTTTAAACAATTTTAAATTATTTTAACATGGTGTTTTTATTCTTTATCCTGTCTGCTGTTCACCACTCCAAGGTCTTTGGATGTGGAGTGGTATACAAATACTGTAAATAAATAAATACATAAATATACAAATGTAATTCAAATTTACCTAATTTCACACATTTGAACCAATCCATGTACTGTAGATTTAAGTTATCCTTTGAAATCCACATTTCTCTGAATTTTGCAACCAAGTTCTCCAATCAAACATTGTGTGCGTATTTGGAGGAAAGTGCACACAACTATGTGCATGTTAGTGAAAATAAGGTTAAAAAATGCATTGTATTTGGAATAATTGCTCGAAAAAAATGTGTATCAGGCAAGATTGCCTACAAAAATGTATGCATTGGGAGAAATGCATGCCAAAAATGCATGCAAAGTTTCATGTGAATTGTTGTTGTTGTTGTTGTTCAGTCGTTCAGTCATGTCCGACTCTTCGTGACCCCATGGACCATAGCACGCCAGGCCTTCCTGTCCTGCGCTTTCTCCCGGAGCGTGCTCAAGTTCATATTCATTGCATCAGTGATGCTATCTAGCCATCTCATCCTCTGCCGTCCCCTTCTCCTTTTGCCTTCAGTCTTTCCCAGCATCAGGGTCTTTTCCAGGGAGTTTTCTCTTCGCATTAGGTGGCCAAAATATTTGAGCTTCAGCTTCAGTATCTGTCCTTCCAATGAGCACTCAGGGTTGATTTCCTTTAGGATGGACTGATTTGACCTCCTTGCAGTCCAGGGGACTCGTAAGAGTCTTCTCCAGCACCACAGTTCGAAAGCATCAATTCTTTGGTGCTCAGCCTTCCTTATAGTCCAGCTCTCACAGCCATACATTACTACTGGGAAAACCATAGCTTTGATTAGACGGACCTTTGTCAGCAAGGTGATGTCTCTGCTTCTTACTATGCTGTCTAGGTTGGCCATAACTTTCCTCCCAAGGAGCAAGCGTCTTTTAATTTCATGGCTACAGTCACCGTCTGCGGTGATCTTGGAGCCCAAGAAAGTAAAATCTGTCACTGCTTCCATTTCTTCCCCTTCTATATGCCAGGAAGTGATAGGGCCAGATGCCATGATCTTAGTTTTTTTAATGTTGAGTTTCAAACCAGCTTTTGCACTCTCCTCTTTCACCCTCAACAAGAGGCTCTTGAGATCCTCTTCGCTTTCTGCCATTAGGGTGGTATCGTCTGCATATCGGAGGTTGTTGATAATTCTCCCAGCAATCTTAATTCTGACCTCTGATTCATCCAACCCGGCATTTCTCATGATGTACTCTGCATATAAGTTAAATAAGCAGGGTGACAATATGCAGCCTTGTCGTACTCCTTTCCCAATTTTGAACCAATCGGTTGTTCCATGTCTGGTTCTTACTGTTGCTTCTTGACCCTCGTACAGGTTTCTCAGGAGACAGGTAAGGTGGTCTGGTACTCCCATCACTTTCAGAATTTGCCACAGTTTGTTGTGATCCACACAATCAAAGGCTTTAGCGTAGTCAATGAAGCAGAAATAGACGTTTTTCTGGAATTCTCTTGCTTTCTCCATGATCCAGCAAATGTTGGCGATTTGATCTCTAGTTCCTCTCCCTCTTCTAAACCCAGCTTGTATTTCCGGTAGTTCTCGGTTCGCATACTGCTGAAGCCTAGCTTGTAGGATCTTGAGCATCACCTTGCTGGCATGTGAAATGAGTGCAATTGTGCGGTAGTTTGAACACTCTTTGGCGTTGCCCTTCTTTGGGATTGGAATGTAAACTGACCTTTTCCAGTCTTGTGGCCACTGTTGAGTGTTCCAAATTTGTTGGCATATTGTGTGCAGCACTTTAACAGCATCATCTTTTAGGATTTTAAATAGCTCAGCCGGAATACTGTCATCTCCGCTAGCTTTGTTGTTACTAATGCTTCCTAAGGCCCACTTGACTTCACTCTCGAGGATGTCCGGCTCATGTTCAGTGACCGCACTATCATGGCTATCAGGGACATTCAGATCTTTCCTGTATAGTTCTTCTGTATATTCTTGCCACCTCTTCTTAATCTCATCTGCTTCTGTTAGGTCCCTGCCTTCTTTGTCCTTTATCATGCCCGTCTTTGCACAAAACGTTCCCTTGAGATCTCCAATTTTCTTGAAGAGATCTCTAGTCTTTCCCATTCTGTTGTTTTCCTCGATTTCTTTGCATTGTCCATTTAAGAAGGCCTTCTTGTCTCTCCTTGCTATTCTCTGGAACTCTGCATTCAGTCGGGTATATCTTCCCCTTTCTCCCTTGCTTTTCGCTGCCCTTCTTTCGTGAGCTACTTGTAAAGCCTCATCAGACAGCCACTTGGCTTTCTTGCATTTCTTTTTCTTTGGGATGGATTTCGTTGCTGCCTCCTGAACAATGTTATGGACTTCTGTCCATAGTTCCTCAGGCACTATGTCTATCAGGTCTAATCCTTTAAATCTATTCGTCACCTCCACTGTATATTCATCAGGGATATGATTTAGGTCATACCTGAACAGTTTAGTGGTTTTCCCGACGTTCTTCAATTTAAGCCGAAATTTTGCAAGAAGCAGCTCATGATCTGAGCCACAGTCAGCTCCAGGTCTTGTTTTTACTGACTGTATGGAGCTTCTCCATCTTTGGCTGCAAAGGACATAATCAATCTGATTTCGATATTGACCATCTGGTGATGTCCATGTGTAGAGTCGCCTCTTGTGCTGTTGGAAAAGAGTGTTTGCTATGATCAGCGTGTTCTCCTGGCAAAACTCTATTAGCCTTTGTCCTGCTTCATTTTGTGCACCAAGGCCATGCCTGCCTGTTATCCCGGTGATTTCTTGACTTCCTACTTTAGCATTCCAATCCCCTGTGATGAAGAGGACATCTTTTTTTGGTGTTAGTTCTAGAAGGTGTTGTAGTTCTTCATAGAACCGATCAACCTCAGCTTCTTCAGCATCAGTGGTTGGGGCATAGACTTGAATTACTGTGATGTTGAATGGTTTGCCTTGGATTCGTACTGAGATCATTCTATCATTTTTAAGATTGTACCCCAGTACTGCTTTTCCCACCCTTTTGTTGACTATGAGTGCTACTCCATTTCTTCTAAGGGATTCTTGCCCACAATAGTAGATATGATGGTCACCTGAATTAAATTCGCCCATGCCTGTCCATTTTAGTTCGCTGATTCCCAAGATGTCGATGTTCAATCTTGCCATCTCATGTTTGACCACCTCCAGCTTACCTTGATTCATTGATCTGACATTCCAGGTTCCTAAACAATATTGTTCTTTACAGCATCGGATTTTCTTTTCACCACCAGACACATCCACAGCTGAGTGTCCTTTCGGGTTTGTCCCAGCCGCTTCACTCTTTCTGGCGCTACTTGGAAATACCCTCTGCTCTTCCCCAGTAGCATATTGGACACCTTCCGACCTGAGGGGCTCATCTTCCGGCGTCATCTCTTTTAGCCTTGTGATATGTTCCATGGGGTTTTCTTGGCAAGAATACTGGAGTGGGTTGCCATTTCCTTCTCCAGTGGACCACATTTTGTCAGAACTCTCTGCCATGACCTGTCCATCTTGGGTGGCCCTGCACGGCATAGCTTATGGCTTCACTGAGTTACGCAAGCCCCTTCGCCACAACAAGGCAGTGATCCATGAAGGGGACATGTGAATTAACTACAACCAAAACTTCTCAAAGTTCAGGATGAACCAAACTTAAGATTGGAAAAATGAGAAATCAAAATTGACAGATTCATCCATTCCTAACAGGATGTCCACCACATCACCAAAAAAGAGGACAAAAGAGGACATAGATTTGCATTAGATGTGTATATGCTAATTTTTTCAACCCAAAGAGGGAAAACATTCAGCACCTCCACCCAGCTGAGCCCCAGGGTGTATCGGCACCAGGCCCAGTCAAGTCCTATCCTTGAATTGCTCAGGCTCTGTTTCTGTGATGCCACTCTGGACTTGTTCTTCTTCTAACCTTATGACCTTTGCCTGTCTTGTGTGCATTTGAGAGGGGCAGTATTTTGAAAATCCAGCTTCAGAGTTTAGAGGCCTCCGGGCAGGCCTACTAAGTGGTTCAGCGTGATGCAGGTTGGATTTGCCAGTTTGGACCGGAAAGCTTAGTGCATGGACTGAGTTAGAATCATAGAATTCATAGAATAGTAGGGTTGGAAGTGGCCTACAAGGCCATCGAGTCCAACCCCCTGCTCAGTGCAGGAATAGTTGTGCCTAGGGATGTACAGACTGAGTGAAATCCACTCTGTTTGTGTTTTGCAGATTATCAGGAGCCTTTTGCTCCATCGTCCACTCACAGTTGGGTGTGAATTATGCTTTGTTCTTGTTATGCAGAAAAATCCACAAATAATTACATAAAAGGTTTCGTAACAATTTACACGATTTACCTTAGTACATAACATACAGTGTTTTATTTTTTTCCTTTCAACTTTCCCTCAGCAGAAACGTGTGTATTTTGTGATTACGAATAAATATGTGTAAATCTGGGGAAAGTAAAGCACAAAAACAAAACAAAAGCAAAACACCTGAAAGTCCATGGACTCTGTGTGGCCGGGGGTGGGGGGTGGGGGGGACGCTCCGCAGTGGATTCCACAGGTCAGATTCTTTGAAATCTGAGCTCATTTTAGTCCATCTCAAATTTCTCCAGCATCCCTAGTTGTGCCCCCCCATTCCTCCCCGAGGGATTTGGGCACCGACAATTTGGGCACCCTCTCTTGTTAGGACAGGGTGTGAGGCCTCTTTGCTCCCGCTCTCTTGCTCGTCCAGCCATTGAATGTATTGCAAAAGCCAGTTTCCCTTCTCTGAGGTTCTCTCTCCTCCTTCCTTTGGCCCAGTAGGTCTTGAAAATATGGTGGACATGCCATCAGCATCCCTCTTGGCCTCGCTTATGAATGGGCCTCCATGCATGGCACCTTCCCATCCTTGCTAATGGCCTCACTGGATGAGAGAAGGAAGGAAACCTATTGACTTGCTGTAGAATTTGTTGAGGTGCCCCCTGAATTCCACATCCTCCAAAATCCACTGCCAAAATCCTGGGCCTCTCCCTCCCGCCAACCCCACCTCTTGGATCCATTGGCAACCTTCTTTTTCTCCCCTTTATTGCTTCCCTTTCTTGGCTGTGCTCATACTTTTCACACTTCTGTGCCAGTCCCTCACAATGAAAACCTGCTTCCTCACTGCTGTCATGTGAAATCTGTTGTGCTTGGAGGGTTGGATTCTTGCCCTCCCTCTGAGCACACACACAACCACCTCCAGCCTCTGCCTCTTGCTTCCCTAAGGGGGCATCCATTCCACAGAACAAACTCATAGCCTCAGGCAGGCCTTACTGATCCTTGGTGTTGCAAGTTAAGACTCAAAGCTTTTATTCTATTTAAATTAAAAGCATCTTAAAAAGTTATTTCCCCTGCTACTTCTCTGCCTGCCTTTCCTCCTCCTCTTCCAAATAAGCATTGAAGCCCTGAAATCTACGGACCAAATGCAGACATAATGACATATACCTTTTCTTAGTGTCATTCATATGGGAGTTAGCATCCTCACATTGCGTGACTGGCCTTCTTAAAATACTGGTAGTGCAGGGGGTAAAGTGCTGGTCGCCTGGGTCCAAGACCCTCCTCAGCACCTTCCACCTCACCCCCAATCTGTATTCTCAGTATGTTGTATTCAGGCATAGTGAAATTAATTGTGCACTGTCCCCTGAAGTGTAGGGATGTGTGAACCCAGCCCCGTCCGGGTTCTCCAGGCGCCCACCCAGCCCTTGCCCGCCAATCCCCAGACTGTGCTCGAGCTGACCCCACCCACACTCAGCGAGCAGCCCGCACTCACCCCAGCAGCCTCATCAAGCTCCATGATCACCGTTTTTTGAAAAGCAAAATGGCGATCATGAAAATGTGCATTTTTGCAAATGCACACATTTGCGTCTGCACAAAATGCACACTTTTGCAAAAATGCACATTTTCACGCCTGCACAAATGTGCACATTCACAAAATGTGCATTTTTGCACATACACAAGTATGTACATTTTGGATCGTCATGTTATTTTTTTAAAAATGGCGACCATGGAGCTTGATGAGGCCTTCCAAGTGAGTGCGGGCCACTTGCCAAGAACAGGCAGGGGGCGAGAAGGGGCAGGGACTCGGCGAACGGGGCTCGGGGGTGCAGGCAGGGAGAGTGCCACTGGATTCCCAGACGGAATTGGGTGCCCACACCATCCCTACAGAAGTACAGCCTTGTAGCCACACTACTGCCTTCTTTTCATGTTTTTGTCCCACCTTTTACAAGGCTGTTAACATAACCAAGGTTGAAAACAAGATGTGTTTGTATTCTTAACATTTAAAGCCCCACAACAAAGTAATAATAACATTAGGGATGTACAGTCTGTGTAAAATCCACTCCGTCTGTGTTTTGGGGAGTGAGGTGCCTTTTGTTCCATTGTCTGCCCACAGACGGATGCAATTTTTTTTCTCCGTGTGGAAAAATATGCGAAAAATTACTTAAGTATTTATGTAAGTATTTACATAATTTACCTTAGTACGTAACATTTAGCGTATTGTCCCCCATTCCATGCAGTGTTTCCTCAGCAGAAACATTAGGGATGGTGGAGAATTTCTCCCCGAATCTTCGGGAGGCCGAATGCCAACGCATTCGGCCCCCCGAAATTGGCGGTGAAATTCTCCGCTGGCCCCCTGCCCCGCCCGGGATGGGACTTACCTCCTGCGAATGTCCCTCCCGGTGGCGGGTCCCGGCGGCAGTTCGGCAGCGTTTCGTCGGGGGCGGGGGCGGCGGCCGAACCCCCGACCGGCTGCCACCGCCACCATTGCAAAAAAAAAAGTAAAGTAAAAAAAAAACCCACACACCCGTGATAGGCTACGTAACGATTGATGTAGCCTATCATGGCTAGATTTCCAAAGTCAGCCGTGATAGGCTATGTAAATCGTCACATAGCCTATCACGGGTGACTTTGGGAAAAAAAAAAGCGCGTACGCAAATGGCGGCGGCCCATGGGCGCCGCCATTTGCGTTCCTTATTTTGGCACATCTAGTCTACATAAAGATTTACGTAGACTACGGCGAAAATAAGGGCAATGCAAATAGCGTTCCCTTATTTTCGCTGTAGTCTACGTAAATCTTTATGTAGACTAGACGTGCCAAAATATGGAACGCAAATGGCGGCACCCATGGGCTGCTGCCATTTGCGTACGCGCTTTTTTTTCCCAATGTCACCTGTGATAGGCTACGTGACGATTTATGTAGCCTATCATGGCTGACTTTGGAAATCTAGCCGTGATAGGCTACGTAAATCGTTACGTAGCCTATCACGGGTGTGTGTGTGTGTGTGTTTTACTTTTTTTTTCGCGGCTGGGTAGACAGGGCGCTCCTACCCGGCCTGAATTTCACCGGCGAGGGATGGGGCGCCTCCCCCCCAGCCTGAATTTCGGCCGGGCGAGGCGGGGCGCCTCCCCCCCCTCGCCTGAACTTCGGGGGGAGAAGCGAAGCGCCTCCCCCCACCGCGAAGCGAGCTTCGAGAACAGGTAAGGGACTTTTGTCCATCCCTAAGAAACATAGGTATTTTCCTACGAATTTATATGTGTAAATTTCGGGAAAATAAATAACAAAATCATCTGGAAGTCCACGGTCCTCGTGCTGCCTGAGCGGGTCGCTTCGCAGCGGATTCTGCATGTTGGGATTTTAGAAATCTGAGCTCATTTCAGTCCATCTCAAATTTCTCCAGCATCCCTAAATAACATTCTCAACAACACTCGATCAAAACTTAGCAGCACCTTCACAGAGCACGAGAATATGGTCCCAAGACATGCCCTGAAGGCAGATGAAGTGGCAACCTAAGTAGGGGGTTAATGTGTCCAGCTTTACAGAGGACAGTCCTTTGTTTGAAGAGCTCTCCAGCCCATGTCAAATTTTAATATAAGGGAGAGCAGAGGGCCTTGGAAGTCATCCATCCACACTTCCAAGCACCTGGAGAGCAGATTGAGCAGGCAGGTACACACTGGTCACCATATTCCCACCATGGTGAGGTGTACTGTATTTTTATTTAATATTATAGTGATTATTTCCAAATATTTCATCTCTCCATATAAACAAGCAGATGCATATTTTATACACAACGTCGTCCTCCTTTGTCCTCTTTTTTGCTGATGTGTTAAGTGGCTATCCTAAACTTTAATGCAGGTTTGGGTCTTTGGTCTGTGCCAGATGGGAGACCTCTGGGGAACCCTGTTTGTAGCTCAATGGAGGAAACGTAGGATATACATGTAATGAGTAAGGTTGCAATCCTTATCAGGGAGTAAGTCCATTGAACTCAAGGTCATCCCATGAAGCGGATGGGTGGGAGATTCATGACAGATCAAAAGAAGGGCTTCTTCACACAGCACAGAGTTAAACTATGGAATTCTCTACCACAAGACATAGTGATGGCCACCAGTTTGGATGACTTTAAAAGGGTGTTAGACAAATTCCTAAAGGATAAGACCATCAATGGATACTAGTCCTGATGGCCCTACACTACCTCCATTATCCGAGGCAGTATGCCTATGTACACTAGTTGCTGGAGAACATGGGCAGCAGGGTGCTGTTGCACTTATGTCCTGCTTGTGGGTTTCCCATTGACAGCTGGTTGGCCACTGTGTGAACAGAATGCTGGACTATATGGACTCTTGATCTGATCTATCATGACTCTTCTTATGTTCTAGTCAAAGAAATAGGCAACTTCCCCCCTTTTTCATCATAGGTTAACAACCCAGTACATCTGAACATTCATAACAAGTTTCTTTGTTGTATCAGGTGGACAATTTAGGGATGGTGGAGAATTCCGCCACGGACTCCAATGAGTTCTTAGAATCCGCCCCCCCCAGAGTCCATGGCGGAATGGACCACCTACCTCCAAGCCACCCCACGAAGTTCACACTGCTACACTGGATGCCATTTACGTCCCTGTCCCTTTGCGTGATAGGCTACATAAATCTTTACATTTGCGTCTGCGGACCGGCAGCGGATGGAAGTCTGGCAGCAGATGGACCTGGCCGGTGGCCCCGCAGACTTGCCGCGGAGCGGAGCCAGCCGGGGAGGATTCCGGGGGGAGGAACGGATTGCCTCCCCCCCTGCGGACCCCCCAGCAGACTGAGGTGAGTGGGGTTCATACACCCCTAGTACAATTAAGGCCTGTTCAGTCCTCGTGTAGTCCCTTTGATAAGTCATCACTGTATTTACAGCAGCTTTCATACCCTAAACAGAGAATGCTTCCCTCTGCAGTACTTGAAGGCCTCTACAGCAGGATCCAATTTCTCCACAAATTGGGTACATGTTTGTGGAGATGGAAATGCTACCTCCAGTACCAGAGGCCGTGAGCCTACATACACCTGGGCAGGGGGGTGCTGTTGCCCTCATGTCCTGCTTCTGGGTTCCCTGTGGACAGCTGGTTGGCCATTGTGTGACCAGAATGCTGGCCTAGATGGACCCTTGGTCTGATCCAGCACAGCAATTCTTATGTTCTTAACTCAGTGGGGCTTAGTTCTAAATGGGGCTTACTTGCAAAGGATGGTAATATAAATAACAGTAGAACATGGTGTCACCCAATGGAATTGATGGGAAGTAGATGCAGAAGGGAAAAAACAAATTACTTGTTCACACAGTGCATTCTTTTTGAAGTCACTGACACAAGATGTAGCAATGGCCACTGGTGTCAAGAACCTCTGACCACTGACCACCATGTGGAACTTCTGACCACTGACCACCATGTGGAACTTCTGACCACTGCACACCAGTGCCTGCCATGCTACACCTTCTCAGGGAAGAACACCCTGGCTGTTGATAGTCTCGTCCTGGGCAGGATGGGATATAAGAGGGCTTCCTGCCTCCACGGAACTTACCTGGAGTTCCAGTGGCTGCAATTTACATAGAAGTAGGTGCTTTGTGGCCACAAATGGAATAAAATACACCAACTATGGCCATAATTTTCCTAATGGCAGCTGCCATTACCTATCACACCAGAGAGCCATCTCATGGGAACTCCAAAAGACCCAATGGTGAGTGGAGCCGGTCTTCTGTGGATTCTGCAGGTCAGTCTCTTGGGAATCCAGCCTCATTGGAGGCCACAGTGGATTTCTCCAAAACCCCTGATCAATGGTAATCCATCATTATGTCCATACTGAGTAGTGCTGTGCCAAAATTTTCTACCATGCCCCCCCCCCCACTGTAGGGATATACGAAAATCACTTACCTTTCACGGATTATGCTGATGGTGGGGAGGGAGGCGCTCCATCCCTCCCCCCGGAATCCTGGATGGGGGGGAGGCGCTCTGTTCCTCCCCCCCCCCGGAATCCTGGCCAGCCGGCTGTGCTCCGCAGTAATTCTGCGGAGCCGCCGGCCGGCTCCGCCAGCAGCCGGACATCCGGCCACTGGCTAGCAGGGACGCAAATGACGGCGCCCATAGCCGCTGCTGTTTGCGTCCCTGCAGTCAGCCGTGATAGGCTACGTAAATGTTTACGTAGCCTATCATGGCTGACTTAAAAAAAACAAACAAAAAACGCACGTATGCAAATGGCGGCGGCCATGGCCACCGCCATTTGCGTTCCTTATTTTGGCACGTCTTAGTCTACATAAACATTTACGTAGACTAAGATGGCGAAAATAAGGGGAACGCAAATAGCGTAGCATCTACTATTTGCGTATGCGCGTGTGTGTGGTTTTTTTAAAGTCAGCTGTGATAGGCTACATAAACATTTACGTAGCCTATCACGGTGTTTTTTTAAAATCTAGCCATGATAGGCTACGTAAATCTTTACGTAGCCTATCACGTTTTTTTTTTTTTTTTTTTTAACTAGGGATGGCAGAGAATTCCGCCACGGATCTCGGGGATCACCTGAAATCGGTGGCGGAATGGTCTGCCCCCCCACCCCCCCGGGATGGGACTTACCTTGGGCGGATCTTCCTGGTGGCAGTGGCTCCGGTGGCGGCTCCGGCGGCGGTTTGGCGGCGGCGGCGGCGGCCGGTCTTCCGACTGGCTGCCGCTGCCATTTCCAATTAAAAAAAAATGTGATAGGCTATGTAAATGTTTACGTAGCCTATCACGGCTGATTTAAAACAACAAAACAAAACACGTGTACACAAATTCGGGGGATTTCAGAGGTACGCATTTGCGTTCCTTATTTTGGCACGTCTTAGTCTACGTAAACATTTACATAGATTAAGACGGCGAAAATAAGGGGAATGCAAATAGCGTAGACGCTACGCTATTTGCGTTCCCCTTATTTTCACCATCTTAGTCTATGTAAATGTTTACATAGACTAAGATGTGGCAAAATAAGGAACACAAATGGCGGCGCCCATGGGTGCCGCCATTTGCATACGCACGTTTTTTTTTCTTTTAAATAAGCCGTGATAGGCTACGTAAACATTTATGTAGCCTATCATGGCTGACTGCAGGGATGCAAACAGCAGCGGCTATGGCCGCCGCCATTTGCGTCCCTGCTAGCCAGCGGCCGGATGTCTGGCCGCTGGCGGAGCCGGCCAGTGGCTCCGCAGAATCTGTGCGGAGTGGAGCTGGCTGGCCAGGATTCCGGGGGGGGGGGAGGAACGGAGCGCCTCCCCCCCGGCCAGAATTCTGGGGGGAGGGACGGAACACCTCCCCCCCAGCATCAGCATAATCCGCGGAAAGGTAAGTCACTTTTGTACATCCCTATTTTTAACTGGAAATGGCGGTGGCGGCAGCCGGTCAGAAGACCGGCCGCCACTGAACCGCTGCTGGAGCCGCCGCCGGAGCTGCCACCGGAGCTGCCGCTGCCAGGAAGATCCGCCCAAGGTAAGTCCCGTCCCGGGGGGTGGCGGGGGGGTGGCAGGCCATTCCGCCACCAATTTCGGGGGGCCAAATGTGCTGGCATTCGGCCTCTCCGAGATCCGTGGCAGACCTTTCATACATCCCTACCCCATTGTCATAAAAGCACATTGGAAGGAGTGAAGTGATAAGCGACAGACGCTTCTGCTATTTGTTTGACATCCTCACACTGTGTGGATGCTGCTGTGCTTGAGACTGGAAGTGGCCATTATGCAGCCTATTTGGAAACGTCACTTTATTGTAGTGCTGTGCAGAAAATTTCTCCCACATTTTTTTCGACCATCCTCATTCAATTTGTTAGAAAAGACATTGCTTTCAAAAAAAAAAAATCATAGGAGGAGAAACTTCGGATAAATGCTCATGGGTTGGATTTGGGCTTCTTGGGCTTACCTTACTTATGAGGTGGCTGAGGAGTGTGCATGAGTGTGCTGTCTGTCATTGTACAATAATCTCTGCGGCAGCCCATGGCCTCCTCAGCTACATCATGAGGAAGCCATCATGAGGAAGACATGGTGAGGCCATTCCTCCCATGGGCATTTTTCACTTAAGAAAGTGCGGGTGGCCTGGGAGGCTGCAGAGCAATGGAAAGGTGTGTCATCGAGAGAGACAACACACACAGGGCCCTTGGCCACCTCATGGTAATTAGGAAAGCTCAAAAATGCCACCAAAAGAAATTCAAAATTCTGCCTCAAAAAAGTGGAAGCCTCAACACAGTTGATGCTGTTGCCACTTGCAGGATTGGTGCAATAAACCAAAAGCCCTGAGGGAAAAAAAGAAAGAAGCTGCACCACAACCCCTGCCAAAAGGGAGCCCTCTCTGTGAGAAATTGTTGGAGAATTACTCCTCCCCTAGGAGATATTCAATGAAATTGTCCCCCCAGTTTCTCTGCCCACATAGGTTGGAGAATTTTGAGAGGCCCTTTGCACACAGCTCTAATACTGAGAGAAGCGGTATTTCGCCAAATAGCAGTTGCCAGGGGCCAGCTGGCTTCATGCTCTGGTTGTGGGGTTCCAAGTAGTATCCAGCTGGGTGCTAGTCACTAGGCTGAGCCTTGGTCTTATCCAGCAGGGATGCTTTTATGTAATTTTCATTATATGTTCCATTCCTTTGGCTCATAACAGCCAAATACCGTGGCCTTTGTTGGTAAAGTGTGTGCCCATGTTATCAGTTACTTCTCCATTAAGGAGGGTCTTCTTCAGTTCTGGAATGTCCACCATGGGCTTTGGGTTCCCCCTGAGAAACAATTGATGTGCTGCTTTGATGATGAGGGGGTTAATCTGAGCAAATGCACCTTTGTAATCAATTGAAGCAGGAAAACCCGGTCCCACCACAGCAAATAGAAGTGCATTAAAAAGCCATTTAGTCATGGGAATAAGAGCTAACGAAATACATGGTACGTTGGGATGGTTTATATTAGTGTCATTAACTCCTGTGTTTTGGAATAAATCCCAGATGAAGAGTTATGCTGAAAGGACGATTTAATAGCACTAATGGAAGCCTTTCTCTACTGTATGCAATTCTTTTGCCATATATATATATATATATATATATATATATATATATATATAAATATATATATATATATATATATATATATATATATATGAATGAACCACTTACTGCAAACTCTCTGTGGTGCAAGGAAACCTCCGATTGAGACAGGGTATGATTACAATTTAGACTGAACGCATCTTGCTTTAAGCCAAGACAGGTAGGAAGAGGGATTGAAATCCTTAATATGTCAGGGGCACTTCTGAGCTGAGCGCAGGGAGTGGGAGAGCAGTTCAGAGTCTGAAGAGGAGCCTCCAGACATGGGGGAGGAATGTTCCCAGGCTAGTCCAGAGATGGTGAGGCAGGCTGCTCAGGTTTCAAAGGTGCCGCTGGAGGAAATTCCCTCTTCACACACACACACCCATTAGAGATAGCAAACAGGGAGAGGCGGTGTTTGGCGAATCTGAATTAAGAGTTGCGAGGTGCAGAGCCAAGAGGGAGATGGCTGAGGTGGAACTTAGGGGGTCTTCCCGATTGGCCCTGTGTGAACAGCAGCACTTAGAATCTGAGAGAGAGAGAGAGAGAGAGAGAGAGAGAGAGAGAGACCTCCCCGTCCCCCTTAAGTTAGGCTAGTGAGCCTGCCTTTCTTTCAAAAGGCGGGCAACTTTCGCAGCTACCTGTTGAACCCCCTGAAGGCATTTCCTTGCAGACTGAGAGTCACTGAGAATTTGCATCTGTATGACCCTTTGTGATAATGGAATTCAAAGCTGTAGATGGAAGCCTCCTGTCTGTGTTTGATTCAGCGTTTGAAGATCAGTGGGGGCGAAGGGAAACCAGACATAATATCGGCAATGGCAAGGGCCTGTGTGTGTGTGTGTGTGTGTGTGTGTGTGTTTTAAGTGGGGCTAAGTAGGGTTGGTGGAGAATTTCTCCCCGAAACTTCGGGGGGCTGAGCACCAACGTGTTTGGCCCCCCGAACAAGTTTCGGGGAGAAATCCTCTGAACCCCCCCCCCCGCCCCCTGCACCCCCCCCCCGGGACGGGACTTACCTTCGCCGAATGTCCCTCCGGGCGGCGGGTCTGGCCGGCGGTTCGGCGGGTGTTCGAGCGGGGCGTCTTTCGACCGGCTGCCGCCGCCGCCATTGCAATCAAAGAAAAAAAAAAACGCCCCCTGATAGGCTACGTGACGATTCACGTAGCCTATCACGGCTAGATTTGCAAAGTCAGCCGTGATAGGCTACGTCAATCGTCACGTAGCCTATCATGGGTGACTTAAAAAAAAAAAAGTGTGTACGGATAATGGCGGCCCCCATAGGGAGCCGCCATTCCCGTTCCTTATTTGGTCACTGTAGTCTACGTAAAGATTTACGTAGACTACGGCAAAAATAAGGGCAATACTATTTGCGTTGCCCTTATTTTCGCCGTAGTCTACGTAAACATTTACGTAGACTACAGCGACTAAATAAGGAACGCGAATGGCAGCTCCCTATGGGGGCCGCCATTAGCGTACGCGCTTTTTTTTTTTTTTTAAAGTCACCCGTGATAGGCTACATGACGATTGACGTAGCCTATCACGGCTGACTTTGCAGATCTAGCCGTGATAGGCTACGTGAATCGTCATGTAGCCTATCAGGGGGCGTGGTTTTTTTTTTTTAACTTTCGCGTTCGCGGCCGGGCGAGGCGGGAAGCCTCCTCCCCGGCCTGAATTTCGGCCGGGGCAAGGCGGGAAGCCTCCCCCCCTGGCCTGAACTTTGCTGGGGGAGCAGCGAAGCGCCTCCCCCCCACCGCGAACATCCTTCGAGGACAGGTAAGGGACTTTCGTCCACCCCTAGGGCTAAGCCATTTCTGAGACAGGTATGCAAACTGTCAGGTTGTTTCCAGATCTGTCATCAGAACAACGAAACTTGTCTCGCTGGATTTGAGCAAAGATTTATGTAGCATGTCTTGCTACATAACATTATTTGTACTGGAGATGCCAGGAATTCAGCCTGGGATCTCTGGTGGTAAAGCATGTCCTCCTCCCCATGGCTATATGCTAGAGCACATATTTTTCCTGCTGAGAGTCACAGGTTCAGTCCCAGGCATATTCCATATCCTCCTCTAAAAGCAACAACAAAAAACTGCTCTGTCTAAACATTCCAACCTGATTTTATGGCACTGCTCTCTTTAACTGTGTCATGCACAATCTAGGGATGTCAGAGAATTTCACCATGAATCTCGGGGAGGCCGAATGCCAGCGCATTCGGCCCCCCGAAATTGGTGGCAAAATGGTCTGCCCCCCGCCCCCCCGGGATGGGACTTACCCTGGGCCAATCTTCCTGGTGGCAGCGGCTCCGGCGGCAGTTCGGCAGTTCAGCGGCGGCTGCGGCGGCCAGTCTTCCGACTGGCTGCCGCTGCCACCATTTCCAGTAAAAAAAACAACACCAAAAACAAAAAATGTAATAGGCTACGTAAATGTTTACGTAGCCTATCACGGCTGAGTAAAAAAAACACACGCGCGTACGCAAATGGCGGCACCCATGGGCGCTGCCATTTGCATTCCTTATTTTGGCACGTCTAGTCTACGTAAACATTTACGTAGACTACGGCGAAAATAAGGGCAACGTAAATAGCGTAGACGTTAGTGTTGAGAATTTCAGGGGGGGGAGGGATGGAGCGCCTCCCCCCTGGCCAGAATTTCGGGGGGGAGGGACAGAGCTCCTCCCCCCCGGCCAGAATTTCGGGGGGAGGGATGGAGCACCTCCCCCCCACCTCGAATCACATTTCATTAAAAGGTAAGTGACTTTTAGTACTTGGGTAAGTATGGCAGCCCCCGCTGCTGTGCCAAGCCACCATTTTGCAGAAAATGGCCGCTCATCCTTTTCTGTAAAGGGCTGTTTTGTATAAATGGCACCTGTAAAGAGGCCCGTTTACACCACATTGCAGGCAGAAATGCTCTAAACAGACCATTTACGCTGGTAACGTTGCATAAATAGGCCCCTTTACAGCCACCATTTATGTGAAATTGTGAACTGCCCAGAGAGCTTTGGCTATTGGGCAGTATAGAAATAAATAAATAAATAAATAAAATAAAGTTGTCCTTTACAGAAAAGGACGAGTCGCTATTTCCTGCAAAATGGCGGCTCGGTGGAGCAGTGGAATGCCATGCACCACTTGCCAGCACCTGCAAACTGCCTGTTGACTTGCCACACATGGCAAGCAGGGTCTGATGAGTATCCGGCAAAGGGTGCACTAGGCGGGCTGAGGTGAGTTCGCCCATCCCTAGGTGATGTTCTGTTGTCAGCAGGCCTCCACACCCTCCATTATATGGCCTTGTTGCTACAGGGATCAATACTAGCAAAGTACAACTCTGTAGCTACTCATTTTTGATTTCTAAGACCCCCCCCCTTTTTACTAATTTCCTTTTTGCCAGCTAGACTCAATGCAGATGCACTGTAATTCCTAAGAACCATGTCGCCCCCATCAGAAGGTTCGACCTGTGAGAAATTTGGCTGGAGGCATTTAAAGGAAAAAAGAAGAAAAAAGAAGAATAGAGGAAATATTGTGGCTGGGAAGCATTTAAGTTAGTGGAGGCAGCCAAGGCTGTTTTATTACTTGGGCCTCTGTCACCTGTGATGACCCATGAGAGTGGAGAATATCGACTGCTTGTCACTCAAAGGCATTCAGCAGATTGCTTTGACACAGCTTGTCGAATCTCTGATAATAGTAGCCAGGTTAGTAGCCTTGGCTGTAACCCAAGGGAAAACTCCTACCATACCCATTACTTGACAGCTTTTTACTCCTGCAGAATTAGGAGTGAATACTGACAAAAGCCAAGGAAGACATGGGTGGGAATCTTACTCCAGCCCCCAGTTCCAACTCCCTCTTTTATATTCTCCAACATTTCAGAGACAAAAATAGGGACATGCATATAATTCCTCCCCCAAATCCCTATACCAAGGATCTTGGCCTAAGATACCTGTTTCCACAACTATTCCACGTTGGTGAAGGTTCTACTCGAGATTGCACTCATGTACTCTGCAACAGCTTGTCTCTCCCTGATTTTTTTTAAAAAAATCGGAAGAGCGTTTGTTCCCATTAAAGAAACAAAGACTTGGGCTAGAACAGGTTATATCAAAGGTTCAGCAGCTGCAGCATGGGAAATCATAGAGTAGAAAAGAACCTTGGAGATCATCTAGTCCAACTGCTCATTGCAGGCATTACAATGGAGGATGCAACTAAATAAGAACAGAAATACCCTGCTGGATCAGACCAAGGGTCCATCTAGTCCAACATTCTCTTCCCACAGTGGCCAACCAGATGCCCCTGTGGAAAGTCCAAAAGCTGGATATGACAGCAGTAGCACTCCCTTGCTCATGTTCTGGGCAAATGGTATAAAGACACATCTTGCCTCTGATACTGGAAGTAATATATAGCCACCATGGCAGTCTTGCCCTCCGTAAATTTCTCTGCTCCTCTTTTAAAGCAATCAAAATTAGCAGACATCACTACCTCTTGTGGTAGTGAATTCCATAATTTGACTACAGCATCCATGACAGATTGCTGTCGAGCTGCTTAAGAAGAAGAAATGATTGCTGCTAACCAGAAGAAATGAAACGTAACTGGGGAAATGAAGCTGAAACCTAACAGGGGAAATGAAACTACTCCTCTCAGGGATAACCCCTCCCCCCAAAAAAACTGGCCTCTAAACCTGACCTTTCTTTTCTTTGCCTCTGTAGGCCTCCAACCTTCACAAGCTGCTTAAGGAGAAGCAGTGAAGGGGGCCCCACTAACTTCGAAGGCAATCTATCCCTCTGTTGGACAGTTGATACCATTAGGAGGTTTCCCCTAATGTTTATAGAATCATAGGGTTGGAAGGGGCCTACAAGGCCATCTAGTCCAACCCCCTGCTCAGTGCAGGAATCCAAGTCAGAGCATCCCTGACAGATGGCTGTCCAGCCTCGTCTTGAACGCCGCCAGTGCGGGAGAGCCCACCACCTCCCTAGTTTGGTTCCATTGGACAATGGTTCCATTGTCATATTCAGGAAGTTTTTCCTGATGTCCAGCCAGAATCTGGCTTTTAGCTCAAAATCTGCTTCACTGCAGTCTCCACCCTATGGATTCTAGTCCAGTCCCCTGGAGAAGGGATGCACAAGAATTTTGTTTCAGTTTGCAAATAATCCAGACTTGCCCCATTTGCAACCCTGTACATGAATGCCAACACTTTTTTTTTTTTCATTCTCTGTTGTTGGTCTTTCTGTCAATGGGGGAAAGGTGTGCGCTTCCAAAAAATGTATGCATAAATGGAACGTTTCTCTCCCCGCCCTGATAAAGCCAGTCTTTCATCTTGTTTATTTCATCTTGCCAGTGCTGACACTTGTCTCTTGATGCTACTTTTTCAATGCTTGTCAAATTACAGTGCTTAATTGATCACCGAGTGCCCTCTGAATGCTTTTAAACAGTCTGCTTGGTTTTAAGAATGAATTACAGCTTTGGAAATAAATGGTTACAATTACAAATGGGCTATTGAAACATTTGTCTGGAGTTCTGCTTTGCTCTAGTTAGCAAAGGCAGAGAGGAGAAGTCGAAAAGCACGGTTGGGATGGGTTCCCTCTTATCTGGCAAGATTTCATTGAACCAATGAGCCCTGCATGAAGTAGTTTGCTTGTAACACGTGAACAGCCCATAAACATGGTTTTGGGGGACCAAGTCATTCCCTGTAAGAGTGAACTCAGTTAGCAAGTGCTGACAGAATTGTAGCCAAAATGGGGCCACTGAGAAAAAAGAGGGAGGAGGTATCAGGATGCTTGGGGGATCCACGAGATTTGCAGAAGCACAAATAATCTTGGGGGGGACCTAATGAGACAATGCTACCCCCACCCCAAATTAGGACAGTGAGGAATGAGCATGGTCAGTTGGCAGCCACAGAGTGGCGGAGAGGAGATGGGTAGAACCAGGGATGTGTGAGTTCACCAACTTTTTCCAAACTTTATTTCAGAGCTTGGTTTCGCTCACTCCCATTCTTGTTTGTGACTTTTGTTGTTGACGTTGGTTCATTCAAATGGGGCAAGTGTACATTTCAAAAGGGGAATATTTGCATTTTTCAAAAATGTGCACTTTCCCCTAGGGATGTCAGAGAATTCCACCACGGATCTCGGTGAGGCCGAATGCCAGTGCATTCGGCCCTCTGAAATCCGTGGTGGAACGAAGCCCCCCCCCTGAAAGGTGCGCAAAACAGAGCACCTACCTGCTGCCATTCGCTGCAGTCATCTCTGGATATAAACTCTATAGGAAGGACAGGGGAAGGCATACTGGAAGAGGCATTGCAGACTGGGGGAGGTGTTTCTCTGAATGTCAAAGAGGCCATAGTATCAACTAGAAAGATCATCGTCAGCGGCCCTTCTCCGTGAGCCCCTGCCAAAGGAAGTGAGGCGGGTGGCTACTAGGAGGTGGGATTTTTCTGCTGTGGCACCCCAGCTCTGGAATGAGCTCCCTAGTGAGGTTCGCCTGGCACCTACATTGTATTCCTTTCGGCGCCAGGTGAAGACCTTTTTATTTTCCAAGGCATTTTAGCATTTTAGCTTTCTAAATTTTTAGCTTTGCTGTTTTAAATCTGTATTTTAAACTCCAGTTTAAACTTAAACTGCTGCTAAGTTTCATTGTGGTTGTATTGTTATATTGTGGTTTTAATGTTCTATATATTTTAAATTGTTTTATTGTGTGCTGTTTGGTTTTAATTTTTGTGAACCGCGCAGAGAGCTTTGGCTATTGGGTGGTATAGAAATGAAAGATAGATAGATAGATAGATAGATAGATAGATAGATAGATAGATAGATAACTTAAAAGGGTAGGGTCTTCCACGGAAGCACTGTGGGTGACAATCCAGGCTCCAAAACTAATTTAGTACTGGGAACATGCTATCATCCCCCAGACTCAAACACTCAGAATTTACACAGTAAATTCTCCCAATGGAGGGAAGTAAATAGTGGGGTCCCACAAAGATCTGTATTGGGACCAATGCTTTTCAACCTGTTCATAAATGATCTGAAATTAGGGGTGAGCAGGGAAGTGGCCAAGTTTGCAGATGACACCAAATTATTTAGGGTGGTTAAAACAAAAAGGGATTGTGAAGAGCTCCAAAAGGATCTCTCCAAACTGGGAGAAGGGGCATCTAAATGACAAATGCGGTTCAACATAAGCAGGTGTAACGTGATGCACGTGGGGGCAAAAAATCCCAACTTCAAGTATAGCCTGATGGGATCTGAGCTAGCAGTGACTGACCAAGAAAGAGATCTTGGGGTTGTGGTGAACAGCTCAATGAAGATGTCACCCCAATGTGTGGCCACTGTAAAAAAGACAAACTCCATGTTAGGCATAATTAGAAAAGGGATTGAGAATAAAACTGCCAATATCATACTGCCCCTATACAATTCTATGGTGCAAACACACTTGGAATACTGTGTCCAGTTCTGGTCACCACACCTGAACAAAGTTATTGTAGAGCTGGAAAAGGTGCAGAAAAGGGCAACTGAAATGATCAAGAAGCTGGAGCATCTCCCCTATGAGAGAAGGTTACAACAGCTGGGATGGTTTAGCTTAGAGAAAAGGAGGGTAAGAGGAGACACGAGAGAGAGGTCTACAAAATTATGCATGGTGTGAAGAATGTGGATAGGGAGACATTTCTCTCTTTCTCTCAAAATACTAGAACCCAGAGTCATCCTATGAGGCTGATTGGTGGGAGATTCAGGACAGATAAAAGGAAGGACGTCTTCACACAGCGCAGAGTTAAACTATGGAATTTGCTACCACAGGAAGTAGTGATGGCCACCAGTTTGGATGGCTTTAAAAGAGGGTTGGGCAAATTCCTGGAGGAAAAGGCTATCAATGGCTACTAGTCCAGATGGCTCTATGCTACCTCCAGTCTCAAAGAAAGTCTGCCTGTGTACATCAGTTGCTGGAGAACATGGGCAGGAGGGTGCTGTTGCACCCATGTCCTGCTTGTGGGTGTCCTGTGAGCAGCAGTGGTTGGCCACCGTGTGAACAGAATGATGGACTAGATGGACCCTTGGTCTGATCCAGCATGGTTCTTCTCATGTCCCCAGTGTCTGGTTATCACAGCCCTGTTACTGATGGATGTTTCTTTCCTTTACTGGCAAAAGGATGAAATCTTTCTTATTTTGAATGACTTTAAAAGGGAGTTGGACAAATTCCTGGAAGAAAAAGCTATCAATATGGCAGCTATGTGCTAGCTGTAGTATCAGAGGCATTATGGAGGGATAGACCCTTGGTCCTGGCCACTCTGTGATTTTAGACCCTGGGAAATAGGCTAAAACCAGACACACAGACCTGGCAACCCTAGATTAGTACAAAGGCCATGCCATTTTCTCAGATGCACTTAATTCCCTTATCTTTATTCCATATTTCCAAATGAAATTAGAGGTGAGTCAAGAGTCCCTAATCATCCAGGGGCATTCCCTTCTGTTCACCTCCAAATTATCCCTTGACAGTGTAAAAACTTTGAGATAAAAGCAAATTGAGAGGTTGGGGAGATGGAGAAGCCTTCAAAAATGGGAGGGGGGATGAACAATTAATATAATCTAGGAAGTTGACAAGTGATATGAAAGCAGAAGAAGATGTAAATTCATTAACCATTCTGTCTTTGTGAATCTTTAGCTTGGGGGAGAAAATAATAGTTGAATAATATATTATTTCAGTGCAGAGAGTTTGAGTTTAAGTATGTCTCTGTGAAAGCTTGTTTAATTCACAGAACCGGCAATAATTTACACCTAATTAGATTTTGTCAACTAAATAATTCTGTCTCATGTTGCTTTCCATGGAATAATGTAAGCGGTTTTGTCTTTACTCTCAAAATAGCTGTAAATGTCACATTAATTTTGTTGACACCAGCAATGTCTGGGAAAGTCACTTGGCAAGGTAATTTGTTAACTGAATATGTTACACTTGGCAGTGAAGCAAGAAAGGTTGTACGGAAGGATAATGTCTCCACTGTAGGGCTGAGCATCCTACCTCTTGTCTTATAGCTCCTCTGGTCCATATAAAGTACAACCAATCATTGCAAGCTCATGACAAGCTGAAGAACGAAAGTGTGTTAATGAAACGTAGTATTTCAGTGGTCGTTGCACCTGGCTCCGTTGTACCACTATACACAAAGAGCCTCTCAAAGGGGGGGGGGGATAATTTCACCAGTTCTTTTTTCCAGGGAAAGGAGAAACTCCCTGACAGTTTCTCAGGAGCTGGTCTCAACATTAGAAGTGACAGTAGCACAATTTCTTTCTTTCTTTCTTTCTTTCTTTCTTTCTTTCTTTCTTTCTTTCTTTCTTCTTTCTTTCTTTCTTTCTTTCTTCCTTTCTTTCGAACCCCCCTGTGAGAAACTGAGGCTTGTTTGAACCACCTCACGATCCTCCTTCTAGTCACCAGGTCAGGTGCTTTGGTCAGTGTCTCTCCTCAGAATGCCACTTTTAGGCTCTCACCCACAACCCGTTGGAGGCCGTTGGAGGCCGTGGCGGAATTCTCCGCCACCCCTAGTTGCAGCACATGTCTAATTTCTAGAAAGCCGTATGCATTTCATATAAATCCATGTATGTACATTTGGGGAAAAAATGGGGAAAAAAACATCAGGTAGCTGTGGCACACCATGTTGGGGACCCATAACCTAGTGAATCTCAGCAACGGTATTGTCCTCTAAGCAAGCGCAAGCAAGAGCAATGGAATAGAACAGAATGCTACCCCATTCAGATGATGATTCAGTTGATCATCCCAAAGGTCATCCCAAAGTAGATGTCCTCCGTCTGCACTGCTTAACTGTTGGGGTGGAAACTGAGCCCATAGAGCCCCAGAGCAGTTCTGATTCTGAGAAGGAACGGTAATCCATGGGAGAGGAGCTTGCTCATCTCTCACAAGCACAGCAGCTGGCAGAGATTCCTCCTGCCAGCATTCTGGGGATAGATAGTGACCCTGGCAGTGAGAGAGCGCTGGAGGGGGGCTTGCTGGACACTCGGCGCAGATGCAGGGAGCAGCGACAGATGGAGGGCGCCGAAAGGAGGTGCTCCACTCGTTTGGCGCTCAAACTATGGTCGTGTCCCGAGGACCCAAGGGAACGAGGGAGGATCTCTCCATAGCCTATAAGTTCAGAGTCTTCCCGCGGTTCTCCTTCAAATGGGGACCAACTGCCTTACCTGGAGCTTAGGCTACTATGCTATCTTTCCCCAGTGCTGTTCCTTGCTTAGTCACTAGTGATTAGTATCTGAAAGAGTCATAAAGTAATAAAGGAATAAAGCCTTGGAAAGAATCCTTGTCGTCTGTGTCCTGAGTTGGCTGTTGGAATTTGGAGGGGACTGCAAGAGGCAGCTAGGGCGCTCCTGACATTAACATGGGAAGGGATTGTGCATGGAGACATGCAGCCAGATGTGCTTTCTAGAGAAACTAATGTATTGCAGAGGGATGGCATCCACATTCATTTATTATTATTTTTGTTGTTGTTGATTATATTTCTATACTGCCCAATAGCCAGAGCTCTCTGGGCGGTTTACAAAAATTAAAAACATTAAAAATACAATATACAGAGATTAAAAACCATTTACATAACCCCCCCCACAGGAATAGACAATATACACAAAAGAAACATATATCTAAAGCGACCTCAAACAAGCAATCTCAAAAGCAAACAGCCATAAAGGCATTCCAGCATCGGTTAAAACATCATATGCTGCCGAACACCTGGGAGAAGAGAAAGGTCTTAACCTGGCACCGAAAAGATAACGATGTTGGTGCCAGGCGGGCCTTGTCGGGGAGGTTATTCCACTATTTGGGGGCCACCACTGAAAAGGCCCTCTCCCTTGTCACCATCTTCCGAGCTTCCCTCAGTGTAGGCAGCTGGAGGAGGGCCTTAGATGTTGAGTGTAGTCTATGGGTAGGTTCTTGTCCTATATGCCTCCAAATACAAGGAAGCAGTTTCAGGCCCTTGGAGAACTACAGCTTGTCAGTGTAGTCATTACTGAGCTAGGAGGAGCTGTGCCTTGACTCTATATAAGACAACTTCCTCTGTTCTTATGAATCAAAATGCATAGACACAGGAAGAGCGTAATGGAAGACAGAGAGAGGTCTTGGAACAATAAACAAACTGAATAGGGGAAATCCACTAGCCCCCAAAGGAAAATCTTGATGTGGACATACCAGTCATGAGGGAAGACAAGTGGCTTGCTGAGGCGATAGGAGTAAAGAGCTCTGGCAAGAGAACGTTAAAAACAAATCAAAACATAATGCTCTACATCATCAGAATGGAGCTGTGGGTTGTGTCTGTATTTGTAGAGAGAGTGAGGGAAATTAAAACATGGTGGTCTGCTTTAGCATGACAAATGAATCCCACATGTGTACAATATGTTCTAAAAGGAACAGCTTTGATCCATCCCCTCCCCCTCAGACTTCTGGAAATCTGGCTGTTAAATGTCACAATGAAAGCAGGCAAGTGCTGAACACTTTGGAAAATCTGGCCTTCATTTTAGGAGCTGAGCTGTTGAGAAAAAAATAAAATAAAATAAAAAGGAAGAAAGAAGGGGAACTAGCCAAAATAGTGGGTGTTGGGTGTCCGCCTACACAGATGGTTTTCTGAGACTTCAAGCAGAATCATAATCTGGTGTATAAAATAAGGATGCCAATTTATAGTCCTCCCCTCCACCCCACTCCTCCTGGAAAAGTTAAAACAAATATGTTCAAATTCTGGATAAGTGGAAAATGAAATTGAAAGATGGGAGACGAGTAGGATGCAGAAAACAAACGTCTCTTGGGATGGATTGCTAAGATCAGATTCATATATTCAGAAAAGGCAGAGGCATCCTGTGTGAAAGATCCGGAAGATCAATTCTGATGCTAAACTTAATTTCTGGCCTGAGCAGAAGCATCCAATTATTTAATTCTAGGGGCTAAACTAGATTCTAAATTAAATGCCCCCATTAGGGGGTTTGGGTGGGGGGAAGTAGCTGGATGGGAAGGTATAACTCCCCATCTCCCATGCAGTGATCCCATTCAGGTCAGGCCTCCACATGCTTGCACAAGAGTAAAATAATAATAATAATAATAATAATAATAATAATAATAATAATAATAATAATAGGATCACTGAGTTGCTATGTGTTGAGTGTAGTGTCTAGTTTAGCCTAGGGATGTATGGATTGTGTAAAATCCCCTCTATCTCTGTTTCATGGGCTGTCGGGCACCTTCCATTCCATCACCCACCCATTGATGGAATTGGATGTATTTATTTAATTAGTTTCTGAAATTGTAAAAAAGTGCATGTGCAAAACTGAGCAGCCCCCCTCCCCAATGCACATTTTCACACTTTAGCCTATGGAGGAAATGCAAATTTTCAGCCATTTTTTTTTAATGCATATTTTTCTACAACAAACATTGTGCAAAATTCCCAAAGGTTAGAAAAATGGTCTGCAAGTCCATGGAATCCACCCAACAGGGGGAAAGCCAGTCTACTGTGAATCCACAGGTTGGATTCATAAACATCCGAACTCATTTGGTTCCATTGAGGATTTCTCCAACATCCTTATTTTAGCCCTAAGTGCATGCTTTTTGCTTCTGCCCAAGCTACTATTTTCTACCTCGTGCAACTCAGGTTGTTGTTGCTTTTTTTTTGTTTTTTTGGGCAGGTGGAGGGGGACTAGTAAATATAGGAAACTTGAAGGTTGCCTGCCCCTGGTTTAGAGAGGATCATGAATGTGCCATGACCTCACATTCTCCCTACTTCAGCTGATTCCCACCCCTTTTTCTGGGTGGCTACAGCCAAAATGAAGTCTAAATAGAGTGAAGGCCTCCGATATTCAGATGTTACATGAACGTGTGGATGTCAGATGTTAGGGGTGTGCACTTGAAAAATGTATACAGCTCGTTTCATTTTCCCATTTGCTCTTAGCAGCTGCATTAGTTTTGTTTTCCATTTGCGATTGTTTCATTTGTTCCATTTCTCTTTTATGTCGGGTCTGTGTCTTTGTCATGTCCCTTCCCTTTAATTTCTAACTTAATTATAACAGAGATCCAGGATACCTGTGGATGCCTATTTCAGAGTTTTCCACTCAAATGGCATGGGATTTTCAGGTGTTTCACTACTCCCAGGAGAGATCACACCTGCCATGTTTCAGACAGCTGAGCTTAGACAAAGGGTCTTCATGTTATAAGCAATTAAAAATGGGATTACAGTCTCTAAACTTCCCATTGCTTAATTCTTCAGATCGGATGGGTTTTGTGTCTCATCACCTTTAGAGTTGTTCCAGATCCTGTCTCCTTACCAAATGTTCCCTGGATATAACATAACAATATGTATTGATTTGCTAAGCAATGCAGTGCCTTTTGTCAGGCATTTCTCCTATGAGAAATGTGTATTAGAAACTAAGGGATTTTCATTTATTTGTCTCATTAATTCCTGTTTTTTATGCATTTCTCATAGAAACAAATTAGAAATGAATGTGGACACATCTCTTTCATTTTTTTCATTCGTTATAGAAACAAATGCTCACCCTAATGGATCAGGGATCCTAGTGGATCTTAGCAGATGAGGAATAGAGGACTGTTTGTTATAATGAAAGAGACCCTGCACATACAGCTCATAAGTGAAGGGTGTCAGGAATGAATCTGAGCGTCTGAAGATGTCTGGCAGCTCAGATTCCATTTCAGAATGGGAACAGACAGAACAGGGGGAGGCACATACACCCTTAGCGAGTTCAGATATGCTGAGACTTTCTTCCCAAGACCTTGACACACAGGTGACCCAGCCTGAATCCCCCCCACCGCTTTCCTCCACCATGAGAACCCAGGTTTTGGAGGAGGAGGTGGGTGAGGGGCGTGACTTGAGGGGTGCTAGGATCCATCTCAGAGTGAAGCAGGAAAAGTTAGGGGCAGGGCTCAGATGCTCCGCCAGGTTGGCCACTTGTGAAAGCCAATGTAGGAGGGAGCCACCCTAAGGGAGGGGCATCCCTGCAAAGCAAGTCTGGCCGAAAAGTTCTTGCCCAGACTGCTGGCAACTTCTCTAACTTCCACTTTGTCTCCTCTGTTGATATTCGTAGATGCGTGGTTAGCTGTTTCATTGCAGTCTGAGAGTTTCCTGGAATCTGCATTTGTAAAGAAGCTAGTTGTTGACTAATAAAATAGTGTAGCCCAAAGCCTTGTTTCCTGGAGTGTGTTGATTGTGAAGGGGTGGGGGGGATGAAGGAACATGACAAAGGGCTCTCTCTGTGGGATTTGGAACCCTAGAAAGCAGGGTTTCCATATGTATGAAGTCTGCTTGTACAGTTTATGGATGGGGGCTCTTTCAAACTTTTTATTGAACATATGGAGGTCAAGCACATGAGAACTTACTCTCACCCTTCAAATGTTCACAAAATGCCTGAAGAGAATTAGTCCTCATCTCCAAACCTGAGGGTTGGGCTGAAGGCAACAGTCTGAGGTGAGCCAGGAGCTGGAAGCTAGAGCAATTGGACAAACCAATAGTCAGGAACAAAGGGTAAGTCAGAACTGAGAGACTAATCAGGTGGCAAGCAAGAAGTCAGGACCAAAGAACAACCAAGAATACAGGAGCAAGCCAGAGCTGAGGAAGACCTTGTTGCTCAAACAAGTCTCAACTGGAACAGGAAGCTCTCTTATACCCCTTCCTCTCCAGGAGGATCCAATGACCAGTCTGGATGGGCGTAGTCAGTCCACAGTCTGAAGATGCTTCACTGAGAAGCCATCACCTGCACTTCAGTATCTCCCCGCCACATGAGGCAGCTGTCCACAGGTCCAGCAGTTCCTGATCCCAAACCATGATGTTCAAACCCACTTCAGATTGCACAGACTGTGGTTTGGTGGTTGGCACTGATTCAGACGTCGCAGCAATTTGTGGACAGAGCCACTCAGAAATGGAGGGGGGCATCTGTGCATGAGAGGGGAGGAGAGGTTGGAAAATATGAGCCATTTGGCGCATTTCTTGACCTCCAAACCAGGGCTAATGATGTATGTGAAGAGTTTTGAGCACTTTGTGACTATATACATTTACTTGTAGTATTATATTATTATTATTATTATTATTATTATTATTATGCCCTGCCCCACAGACATCCCAGTGAGGTTGGGATTATGTTATTGTGTTTATTTATCTTTGGTTAGTAATTTCAGAATGTATATTCTGCATTTCAAAACACTTTTTTTTTCTCAAGGCTGCTTACAGTAAATATCATGAAATGTTTTAAATCAATCAATCAATCAATCAATCAAAAAAACATTAAAAAGCATAAACTAAAAGCAGTAGCAATTAAATCAGAACAGTAAAAACACAAATTATTTAAAGCTGAGAGAAATTATATTAAAATCCAACTAAACATTTCATTAAAAAATGAATTGATTTTTTTTAAGGTCTTGGAAGCTTACGTGAGTGTGAACAGGGAAGGAACCAAATATCACTCCTTTGGGAGGGTGCTCCAGAGCTGTGGGGCCACTACTGAAAAGGGTCTTTATCAAGAGAAAAATTATTAGGGTGTAATCCTGTGCATGTTTAGACAGAAAAAAAGTCCTACAACTCCCAGCATTCCCCTACTAGCCCTGCTGGCTGGGGAATGCTGGGAGTTATAGGACTTTTTTTCTGTCTAAATATGTACAGGATTGTGCCCTTAGAGACTTTTCTGGAGGAGTCCCTCTCCCTTACTTTTTCTGGGAAGAAGTAAGGGGGAGGGAATCCTCCAGAAAAGTCTCTAAGAGTTTTTCCCTTGATAAAGGTCCATGAGGACATGTGTTGGGAATTCAGTTGGTGCAACTGTTCCTTTTTTATTTTGTTTTTTCAGCTTTACAGCTTTCTTTCTTTCTTTCTTTCTTTCTTTCTTTCTTTCTTTCTTTCTCTGATCCCTATGGGTACTGTTGCCACCACTGAAAAGGCCCTGTCTCTTGGAGCCACTATCCTAACTAATCCTAATGGTGGGCCTTTGAGCAGGGCCTCTGTGGCTGAGCTTAAGGCCTGGGATGATGCATATGGATGAAGGGTCTTGCTTGACAATGGGGGTTGGACAAGATCATTTTGGTTTGCTCCTAGCCCAATGAAACAAAGCTCCTTAGTCCTAGAAGTTGCTTTTGGGAGATGAAAAATTGCCTGTGCCATAGCATGAATTTCTCCTGCTAAACACATTTCAGCCATAAACCTAATTAACACATGGCTTTTCCAATGACTCTGCAAAGCCCTGTTGCTGGAGGATCCCCCCCCCCCAGCCAATAAAAATCTTCCTCTTGCAAGCATTTGTTTTTCATATTACAGCTTCATGTGGGCCGCATCAGAGCTTGACCCTGATGTTAAGTGTCTGCAGGTAGGTTTCATTGCGTCCCTCTCGCCTGGAAGCCCTGCCAATATGCTGGCAGCAAAACCCTTGTGGAACGTAAGTGGCAATAAAAAGAGAGGGAGAGAGAAATTAGAGGCAGCGTGAGTGGCGATGATCACTGCTTTATGGAGGCTGGACAGCCCTAGAGATGTCTCTTGGCATGTGAGCACGGGTTGAAGACAGTGTGAGTGAAAGCTGATACAGGAATAACGCTTCTGTGGCACAAGCATGGGAATAATTTAATTAATTGCACCGAAATTTCTTTGATGAATAGTTATGTGGTAATAAGCACGGGGTCGAGCAGCAAAATGAGTTTCAGCTTTTTAATAGGCTGGCACAGCTGCAGTTTTGGAAGCCTTCCCATTCTGTAGCTGCTTCCCTCCATCCCCTACCCTCTTCTATTTTCAGTTTTGCATACTGTCGCTTTCCGTCCATATGTTACAAGTTTCTGCCTACAGTAGAATTTCACTTGCTTGGAGTGCCGCCGTCCATGGTGCTAAGCGTTTGATGCCAAAGATGAGGTGTTTTATGGGTGCCATTCTATAGATAGCTGCAGGAGAATCACACCTGTGGATGCCAGCTGTTGAGGTGGGGGGGTGTATAGAGGCCCTAATATATGCCTGTAGGTCTGTCTCTATATGTTAGTATGTAATGGACCTTGTTTGGGGATTGTGTTTGGAGCAGGGGATGGGAGAATTAGGGATGCTGGATAAATTTGAGATGGATTAAAATGAGCTCGGATTTCTAAGAATCCAACCTGAGGAATCTACTGTGGAGTGCCCCCCTCAGGCCGCACGGAGTCCGTGGACTTTTGGATAATTTTTTTTTTTACTTTCCCGAAATTTATGCCTATAAATCCATAGAAAAATACATAAGTTTCTGCTGAGGAAACGTTGAATGGAATGGGGGACAATACACTAAATGTTACATACTGAGATAAATTATGTAAATACTTACATAAATACCTACGTAAATATTTATGTAATTATTTCCGCATTTTTCTGCATGATGAAAAAAAAATTCACATCCGTCTGTGGGCAGATGATGGAACGAAAGGTGTCTGACAATCCGCAGAACACAGACAGAGCAGATTTTATACAGTCTGTACATCCCTAGGGAGAATATAAAAATTCTCCTGCAGAGGCCTTCAAGGACTGCAGATGGAATCCCATTAATATGTGAGCTTGAAAAAGCCATTCTATGTTTAGGGTATTAAAGCTGCTGTAAAATATAGTGAGGACTTATCAAAGGGACTATGTGAGGACCTAACAGACCTTAATTGTATGCCCTATACATCAAAGAAACTTGTTACGAATGCTCCGATGGACTGGGTTATTAACCTGTGGGGGGAGGTTGCCTATTTATTTGACTAGAACATAAGAAGAGCCCTGCTGGATCAGAACAAGAGTCCCTCTAGCCCAGCATTCTCTTCACACAGTGGCCAACCAGCTGTCAATGGGAAACCCAAAGCAGGACATGAGCGCAACAGCACCTTCCCACCCATGTTCCCCAGCAACTGGTGTACATAGGCATACTGTCTCTGATATTGGAGGTACCATATAGCCATCAGAGCTAGTAGCCATTAATAGCCTTCCCCCTCAGGAATTTCTCCAACCCCCCTTTTAAAGCCATCCAAATTGGTTGCCATCACTACATGTTGGGGTAGCAAATTCCATAGTTCAGCTATGTGCTGTGTAGAATAGCTCATAGTAGGAATGTGAAGGTAAGTAGGAGGGGGGAGTTGGAGGAAGCAAGGAATGATGCGAGACATGGTTGACAAGTAACCCTTGGAAGAGGAAGAGGGGAAAGGGTCAAGGGTAGATGGAAGTAGCTGGGTAGGAATGGGTTGAGGAGATCACTGGTTCTAACTGCATTCATCCCATATTACAGTTTACTGTGGATTTGTTTTCATCGTTCCTCAAATAAACACTTGCTGTTCATCTCAAGTAATTGTCAGTGAAACCCATGCTTAAAGTGTTTGAACACCTGTCATGATAACTACACCTAAATGATGCTGTTAACGTACTATGACTGTGGCATTATAACAGTTTAAGTTAGGTAAAGGGCTTTCATCTGTATAATCCTGCCCTTTGTTAAGATCTTCTTCAGAGGCCCTGCTCCTTTGCCTGCCAATAAGATTGCTTAGGTTGGTGGCCACAAGAGATAGGGCCTTTTTGGTGGTAGTCCACAGATGTGGAACTCCTTTCCAACTGATCTATTCAAAGCCACTATAGTGCAGGCCTTTAAGTGGGCCTTAAAAACTTGCCTGCTCTGGTACTCTTCAAGGACTTGAAAGGCTGTCACAGAGAGGAAGGCTAGGATCTCTTCTCAATCCCGGAATGCAGGACACGGAATCATGTGCTCAAGTTACAGGAAGCCAGGTTCCAGCAGGAAATCAGGAAAAACCTCCTGACTGTTACAGCAATACGACAATGGAACCAATGACCTAGGGAGGTGGTGGGCTCTCCCACACTGGAGGCATTCAAGGTGAAGCTGGACAGCCATCTGTCGGGGATGCTCTGACTTGGATTCCTGCATTGAGCAGGGGGTTGGACTCCATAGCCTTGTAGGCCGCTTCCAACCCTACTAAGTTACAGATTTGAATTGTATGAATGCCACACTGACTGGAGGCATTCAAGATGAAGCTGGGCAGCCATCAGTCAGGGATGCTTTGACTTGGATTCCTGCGCTGAGCAAGGGGTTGGACTCCATGGTCTTGTAGGCCCCTTCCGACCCTACTATTCTGTGATTCTATGATTCTACGAACAGTACTGTTGCATTAACACATGTTAAGTAAATCCTTGTGGTGTGGCCTTACAAGCTGCTCTCTGAACCTGTGGTCTGATTTAATGTGCCATAATGAGCCACCCTCACCACATCCTGCGGCAGTGAATTCCACCAATGAATTATGTGTTGTGTAATGAAGCCCTTTCTTCGGTCTGTCCTGATTCTTTGACCAATCCATTTTACTGGGTGATCCTGAGTTTTAGTATTATGGGGGGATGGAGAATAACTTATCTCTATCCACCTTCTCTACATTATGCATAGTTAATAAAACTGACCCCAACTCTCTCCCTTCATATGTGAGGCGGCAGCCCATATATACTGTATGTGTATATGTGTATATGTGTGTGTGTGTGTGTGTGTGTGTATACACACACAGACACACACATATACACTCCACCATTCCTCCCCCTTCACTCCCATTTTCTTACCCTTGCTCAGCCTCTTTTTACATTGTCCTGAGTTTTATTATCTGATTTACTATGCTGCATGGGGGGAAAGTCTGTGGTTGGAACCGCATGGTAATACCACAGTCGTGTCTTTTGCCAGCAACTGAAAGTAACGCAGTGGGGGAAATGTACGATTCAAGTTTTAGTTGTTCAGGTTCCTTTCTTCTTTTTTTGGAACTTCGCCCACCTTATTATGAGTTCTTTAGAGAAATGAAATGCAGCAGTAGCTTAGAGAAGTGATGGCTATTTTCCAATACCCCCCCCCCCACACACACACACTCCCCGCCCCGTAAGTGAGGGCTCTGGAGCCAGTATATAAGTCCTTCCCCTTGGTTGCACTTAAGAAGTGAGCTGACAGCGTAATAGGTTTCTAGAAAATGGTCTGCAGTAGTTTCATGTTGCAAATGCCTTAGCCCTTGGGGAGATCATGAGGGAAATGATGCTGTCCTTCCTGTTAAAAGGGAAAATATGAACTTGAGACCAGGATGTGAATTTACAATGTAGTAAGGTTACATCCACACTTACCTTTGTTTTCCCTGTGTGTTATATCATCAGTGAATTACCCAACAGTAATAACAACTCTGCTTCTATTATTTCAATACTCCATGTCCTTTGATAGAGCAAACTAGTGATGTGTGAGTTTCTCTTGACTGGCCAGCATGGCTCAGTATTTATGAGCATTCTCAACGACACATTTGGAAATAAGCTCATCTGGTTTTGGAGAGTGCCTTCTCAGCTCTCAGAGATGGTGCATATGTGCGGATGGCACTGCAAACATGGATGCTATATTTCCTCCTGGGAAGTGCACTTTGGTTTCACCTAGACTGCTTGCACCCATGCCACGAGAGAAGGCTACGACAGCTGGGATTGTTCAGCTTGGAAAAAAAGGAGGGTCAGGGGAGACATGACAGAAGTCTACAAAATGATGCATGGTATGGAGAATGTGGATAGGGAGACATTTTTCTCCCTCTCTCAAAATACTAGAACCCAACGGGGCCATCCCATGAAGCTGATGGGTGGGAGATTCAGGACAGATCAAAGGAAGGATGTCTTCACACAGCGCAGAGTCAGACTATGGAATTCGCTAACACAGGATGTAGTGATGGCCACTAATTTGGATGGCTTTCAAAGGGGGTTGGACAAATTCCTGGAGGAGAAGGCTATCAATGGCTATAGTCCTGATGGCTATGTGCTACCTCCAGTACCAGAGGCAATGAGCCTATGTATACCAGTTGCTGGGGAGCATGGGTGGGAGGGTGCTGTTGCGCTCATTCCCTGCTTGTGTGTTCCTGGTTGACAGCTGGTTGGCCACTGTGTGAATTGAATGCTGGACTAGATGGACCCTTGGTCTGATCCAGCAGGGCTCTTCTTATGTTCTTATGAGAGGAGAGCAGATGGAAATTCAACTGTGCCTCTCTCCAATAAATACATCCTGGAACAAGAGAGGGTTTTAGATCTGGCTGGGGGACAATAAACTCATAAAATATTTGCACGGAACACTCAAAAGAATTGGCCTAAACAGAGAACCTACTCACCAAATAAAAGGAGGCTTAGTCAGACAGTCTGGTCATGTAGTTTCACCGAGGGATGCATGGAAAATCCATTGTGGACTCCAATGAGGTGGGATTCCCCAGAATCTGACCTGCAAAGTCCACAGTGGCCCAGCTCCACTCACCTGCAGGTCCTTCAGATTTCCCGTGGGACAGCTTTCTGGCAGTATAAAAAGGCGCAGTAGGCTAATGACAGCTGCCATTAGCCTATCGTGGGAAAATTGTGGTCATAATTGACATATTTTACACCATTTGAGACCATAAAGCACCTACTTCTCCATAGATTGTGGCTGTTCATGGCTGCAATTTATATAGAAGTAAGTGCTTTATGGCCGCATGCTTTATGGTTTTAAAAGTACAAGTTTTTAATGTTGTAAAGCTGCCTTGAGTCCCAGTATTGGGAAAAGGCCGAATATAAATATAATATTATTATTGTTGTTGTTGTTCTTATTAGTTGTTCTTATTGTTATTGTTTTTATTTTCCCACAATAATTGCACCTTTTATAATGCCAGAGCGCTGCCCTGAAAAATCTGGCAGACGTGCTGGGGCTCCGGGGAAATCCTGGGCTGGATTTCCCCATGGCTGACCCCCTCAGACCAGATGTTGGGGGTTCGCCCTAGGGATGTACGAAAGTGACTTACCTTTCTGCGGATTATGTTGATGGTGGGGGGAGGCGTTTCGTCCCTCCCCCCGGAATCCTTGACGGTGGGGGGGCGCTACGTTCCTTCCCCCCGGAATCCTGGCCAGCCAGCTGTGCTCCGCAGCGATTCTGTGGAGCCGCCAGCCGGCTCCGCCAGCAGCTGGACATCCGGCCGCTGGTTAGCAGGGATGCAAATGGCGGCGGCCATAGCCACCGCCGTTTGTGTCCCTGCAGTCAGCCGTGATAGGCTATGTAAATGTTTACGTAGCCTATCACGGCTGATTTAAAAAAACAACAACAACGTGCATACGCAAATGGCGGCGGCCATGGCCGCCGCCATTTGTATTCTTTATTTTGGCATGTCTTAGTCTACGTAAACATTTACGTAGACTAAGACGGCGAAAATAAGGGGAACACAAATAGCGTAGCGTCTACGCTATTTGCGTTCCCCTTATTTTCGCCGTCTTAGTCTACGTAAATGTTTATGTAGACTAAGACGTGCCAAAATAAGGAATGCAAATGGCAGCGGCCATGGCCGCTGCCATTTGCATACGCGTGTTTTTTTTGTTTTTTGTTTAAGTCAGCCGTGATAGGCTACATAAAGATTTATGTAGCCTATCACGGTGTTTTTTAAAAATCTAGCCATGATAGGCTACGTAAATCTTTATGTAGCCTATCACTTTTTTTTTTAACCTGGAAATGGCGGCGGCAGCAGCCAGTTGGAAGACCGGCCGCCGCACCATCGCCAGAGCCGCCGCCAGAGCTGCCACCTCCAGGAAGATCCGCCCCAGGTAAGTCTCATCCCGGGGGGGCGGGGGGAGCAGACCGTTCTGCCACCGATTTTGGGGGGCCAAATGCGCTGGCATTCGGCCTCCCCGAGATCCGTGGCGGAATTCTCTGACATCCCTAGTTCGCCCATCCCTAGATTCACTGCAGTCTACATGAATTCAATCCAGAGTAAGGAGCTAGCTTTAAAGAACTTCAGTGCATATAAAGCAGCCTGTCCAAGCTGAACACCAATTGTACAAGTGTAGAACCTCAACTTTCTTTCAAACCTGGAGAAGAATTTCTGAGGGAAATTTTATTTATTTATTTATTTATTTATTTATTTATTTCATTTCTATACTGCCCAATAGCCGAAGCTCTCTGGGCGGTTCACAAAAATTAAAACCAAACAACACACAATAAAACAACTTAAAATATATAGAATATTAAAACCACAATATAACAATACAACCACAATAAAACCTAGCAGCAGTGCAGGAGTTTAAAATACAGATTTAAAACAGCAAAGATAAAAATTTAGAAAGCTAAAATGCTAAAATGCCTGGGAAAATAAAAAGGTCTTCACCTGGTGCCGAAAGGAATACAATGTAGGCGCCAGGCGAACCTCACTAGGGAGCTCATTCCAGAGCCAGGGTGCCACAACAGAAAAAGCCCTCCTCCTAGTAGCCACCCGCCTCACTTCCTTCGGCAGGGGCTCACGGAGGAGGGCCGCTGACGATGATCTTAAGGTCTGGGCAGGCACATATGGGAGGAGGCGATCCTTCAGGTAACCTGGCCCCAAGCTGTTAAGGGCTTTGAATGTTAACACCAGCACTTTGAATTGGGCCCGGAAATGGACTGGCAGCCAGTGCAGCTGGAAAAGTACTGGCGTAATATGAGCTCGCAGGCCAGTCCCTGTTCTTGCTGCCCTATTTTGGACCAGCTGAAGTTTCTGGACTGTTTAGAAAGGCAGCCCCATGTATAACGCATTGCAGTAATCCAGATGAGAAGTTATCAGAACATGGATAACTGTAGCTAGGCTATCTCTGTCCAGATAAGGGCGTGGTTGGTATACCAGCCTAAGCTGATAAAAAGTGCTCCGTGCCACTGAGTTCACCTGTGCCTCAAGTGACAGTTCTGGATCCAAGAGCACCCCCAAACTACGAACCTGATCCTTTAGGGGGAGTGCAACCCCCTCCAGAACAGGTTGAATATCACCTAGCCGGGCAGACGAACCACCCACTAACAGTACCTCCGTCTTGTCTGGATTGAGTTTCAGTTTATTAGCCCTCATCCAGTCCATTACCGTGCCCAGGCACTGGTTCAGAACAGCCACTGCCTCACCTGGTTTTGATGAGAAAGAGAGGTAGAGCTGGGTGTCATCCGCATATTGATGGCACCTCAGCCCACACCTCTGGATAACCTCCCCCAGCGGTTTCATGTAGATGTTAAACAGCATGGGGGATAAAATAGAGCTCTGTGGAACCCCATGGCACAATTGCCATGGCACAGAGCAATAATCCCCCAGCACCACCTTCTGGAATCGGCCATCCAAGTAGGAGCGGAACCACTGTAGTGCAGTGCCTCCAACTCCCAACCCAGACAACCTATCCAGAAGGATACCATGGTCGATGGTATTGAAAGCCGCTGAGAGGTCCAGGAGAATCAACAGGGTCGCACTCCCCCTGTCCCTCTCCCATCAGAGGTCATCCCACAGGATGACCAAGGCAGTTTCCGTTCCAAAACCAGGCCTGAAGCCCGATTGAAATGGATCTAGATAATCCGTTTCATTCAAGAGTGCCTGGAGCTGTCCTATAACCACCCGCTCAAGCACCTTGCCCAGGAAGGGGATGTTGGCCACTGGCCTATAATTGTTAACATTCTCTGGGTCCAGGTTAGGCTTTTTCAGGAGTGGTCTAATTACCGCCTCTTTTAAAGCGGCAGGCACCACTCCCTCTCTCGAGGAGGAATTTACAACCTCCTGGACCCAGCCGGACAACCCCTCCTTGTTTGATTTAATAAGCCATGAAGGGCAAGGGTCAAGCACACAAGTGGTCGATCGGACTTGGCCAAGCACCTTGTCCGCATCCTCAGGCCTCAGTAACTGAAACTCATCCAATAAAACTGGACCAGACGGTGCTCTGAACGCCTCTACCAATGGAACTGCATTAATGGTGGTGTCCAATTCATGACGAATCTGAGCGACTTTATCCTCAAAGTGCCGCACAAACTTGTCACAGCGTGCTACTGAGGGTTCCACCGTCTCTCTCCCTGGCCCAGAATGTAATAGGCCGCGAACCACTCGGAAAAGCTCCGCTGGACGACACTGAGAAGATGCAGTGCTGGTGGAAATGAGGGGAAAATTATGTATGCCACCTTGAGCTCCTTAAAGAGGAAAAAAGGTGGGATAGAAACAGAATAAATAAAATAAAACAAACACAGTCCACCATTTTTGCAGCATTTCTTCATTCCTTTCTGGTCTGAAGCTGTACATCCCCAGAGCCATAGTCAGCCTAGTTGGGACTGTCAAAGAAATTGATGGAAAATCCACCATTTCTTTATAGTATTTTGAACCCTCTCACCCCACTGCATTCTCCGTATGTGTTTTAGGGTCTCTGAAGGTTTAGTAGGAGCAGTTAGTTTTAAATTCAGATGCTTTTATCTACGTGTAATGAATATTTTCCTTCAGTAAATAATAACTTCCTTAAATTATGACTTGCCTCCTTAAAGCATCTTATCATGCTCATAGACAGTATCTAAAGGGATCGTTTTCCTGTGTCGCCTCACCCTGCGGAAGTGAGAGGTCTAGGGCTGGTACTACTAGCCTGCTGCCACCATTTGAGGTATTTCTCTTCCTTTACCCTGTACCCTCAAGAATACCAGGGCACCTATGTTTCTGCTGTATAAATCTCCAACTCCAGTTCACATGGGTATTGACCTCCACTAAGCCACATTGGATAAATAACAATGTGCTATTTTCGTATAGAGTAAAAATAACAGTTCATGTTCTTCCAAAGCCAAGTCAAATAATAAAACAAGCACACACAAAAGTATCTAACTCCTTTCTCCTTCAGCTGTCAAGCCAACTCCCCTACCTGTTCTTAGATCCCAAACTTTCATAACTCCCTTGGAATCCCACCCAATTGCCATACCCCTCAGAACCCTGCAGTCCAATCCCAGCCCAGGGATGAAGGTCAGTGACCACAAAGGTTCACCACCAGTACTGCTAATCCCAGCAAGAAATATAATCCAAATCTTCATAACCCCCCCAAAAAATAGTTCCCCACTTTGCCACACCTCCCCACCCTATAACTTTTTTAGCACTGTTTTTTTTTTGTATTTTTTTTATTAGAAGTTTCCTGTTCTCAAAAGAAGCTCTTGTTATTTGAATGGAAGTGGTCATGTTCCAAGTTTAAAAAGTCTTAAAAACAGAAACCTTAGGGTCATTCAAATAAGTGAATGCCACATTTGCAGGCTAACCAAAACAAGTCCCACCATTTTGCAAAGGTTTATAAGAACTCTTGGAAATCTGAAGGGAGGAACTATAGATACTTCAAAGAAGTTGCTAACAAAAAAATGTGGCTAAGATGGTTTTTTAAATGAGTTGCAGATTGGCATATTGCCTTGTCTGTCATTCTTTGAAAACAAGACATTACTGAAGCCTTTATGGGTTGGGCAAGAGGGAAATAACGGTTGGCGCCAATAAATAAAAAGAAAAAGAAGAACAACCTTTGTAGTGAGTTAGCAGGGGCCTGGTATAATTTTAGATATTCTTTACAGTTTATAAATATGGGCCTATAAAAAGCCCTAGAAATAAGGAAGCTGTGACTTTAAGCCATTAAGAAACCCAGTGGTTTGATAAAATAACAGGAAACAGACAATTTATTATGAGCAGCCCTGGTAGCTCTGGATTATCTATAAAACTTTTATGGCCCTCCCCAAGTGGCAAGAGGCCATAAAACTTGCCTGAATGAGGGACTTGTTAATTTACTTGTTAAAGCAAATTAAAAATTTATAAGCGCTTTTAGGTAAATGAGATCTTCTCTCATTGATGCTCTTGCGGGGTTCGGGATTCCTAGGAGGCAAGAAAATGGCTATGCTCAAACATCACAGCAGAACAATAAAAGCTACTAAATTGTTCCATTTTATTGCCATGGAGAAACACAGCTGTTGCCATGGTTTGCTGTGAGATACTGAGGGGTGGGGAGATGATGGCATGGTGTTTTAGGTTGTTTTGCTTTTAAGTAGCAACATCACATTTCTTTGGCATCAGCAATGCTCCTTGAGGGCTTCATTTCTCCTCCTTATCCATAGGCATACACATTGGGCACCATCTTGCTTCCATCAAAATCAACATGATGTGTAGTGCTGAGGAGTATGAGTAGACAAAGGTCTCTCAAACTGGACTTCTTGAAAGCCGGACTCTGGCGCTTCGGAATACCCATCTCTAGTAAATCACTTCCCCTACTGTGTTCCTCCCCCTCCCCCCCACATTACTGAGGACATTTTGATAAGCCTTTATTGACATGAATTCCCAATTTACAATTCTTCAGTGTTTGGCTGAAGACCAACCCCACCCCAGGTTGTCTAGAAGTTACATTTCTGAATGGGATAGAACGAGAGATGTTTGAGATCACAAGGATTCTTCAAACGTTGCCTGACCGCTTGTCTCAGGCCTGATTCCTGTTCGCATTTGTGGTTGCTGTTCGCTCTGTGCGAATGGGGAAATGGTGCGAATTGATCAGTGATCGAATGTGAAATTTGCGGACATTTCCTAAAATTTGTGCACATTTCCTAATTTACACAACTTTCCTCCAAAGACTAAAGCACAAACTGAACTGGGGAAGTTGTGCAATTCGAATGTGAGCGCATGTTTGGCAATTTACAAATACTTTAGGCAGACATGTGCTCGTGCTCATGATCACACTTGGGGCTTCGAACAGGGCATGATTGCATGTTTTGTGAGCAAAACCAAAAATTCTCATAGATCCCTAGATGTACGTTTTTGGCATTGTCAGGCACCTGCCAATGGGCCCAGGGCTCAGAAGGGTGTACATGACCACCATCACCCTTTCAGATCTGAAAGATTTCATATCAGAAGGAGAGGCCCTTCTCATTTGTCCACCCATGAGATCAGTTAGCTGTGTGACCACACATGGGAGGGCCTTCTCCGAAGTGGCCCCATACCTTTGGAACAAGTTGCCATCACAGGTCTGCCATGCTCCATCATTGCAGGCTTTTAGGAAGGCCTTGAAAACGTATTATTTTACTGTGGCCTTCTCTTGATATGACTGCTGCTGCTGCTATAGCTGTTGTTTTTGCTGGTCTTATTGTCAATGTCTATTGTTTCTATTGCTTTTGTTGTTTTTATTGCTTTTATTGCTATTTCATTGTGTTTATGTTTTTATCACTTTTAATGTTTTAACTGTTTTTATGTATTTTATTGTTGTTAGCTGCCTTGAGAGAGCTTCTGCCTTGAAAGACATCATATATATATATATATATATATATATATATATATATTTGTTGTTGTTCAGTCATTCAGTCGTGTCCGACTCTTCGTGACCCCATGGACCATAGTACGCCAGGCCTTCCTGCCCTGCGCTCTCTCCCAGAGTGTGCTCAAGTCCATATTCATTGCATCGGTGATGCTATCTAGCCATCTCATCCTCTGCTGTCCCCTTCTCCTTTTGCCTTCAGTCTTTCCCAGCATCAGGGTCTTTCCCAGAGAGTTTTCTCTTCGCGTTAGGTGGCCAAAATATTTGAGCTTCATCTTCAGTATCTGTCCTTCCAATGAGCACTCAGGGTTGATTTCCTTTAGGATGGACTGATTTGACCTCCTTGCAGTCCAGGGTATTCCAGCACCACAGTTCGACAGCATCAATTCTTTGACGCTCAGCCTTCCTTATAGTCCAGCTCTCACAGCCATAGGGCGGCCACTTACAAACTGGCCAGAAAGAGGAAATGTGTCAACAAAAAGGAGGATAAAAGAGGGCCTTGATTTGCATAAAATTTGTGTATGCCAATTTACATGTATAGCTGCAAATTTGGAAATAATTTTTATAATTTAAGTAGAAATATAGTAAATCTCAGTATAATGTGGACATCCATCACCAGGTGACCTTTGTGCCTGCATGTTTGGACTGCTATCTGGCTGCTAACTGTGGATGACCTTAAATAGCATGGCTTTAAATAAAGGACAGCCCTCTGGCAGCCCTTGAAATAGAGAGCAGGACACCTGGCCATCCTACCTCTGCCCAGCATTGCCGACACCAGACTTCCCCCACCACCCATCCGATGCTGTTGCCACCACTGGTGCCCTTTTTGGACACTGATGCTTGATACCTCCACCAGCCATGTGCCCCACAATATCCTTCTTACTTTGTGGGTGGTGACTGTCATGTTGGATGGGTCAGAACTGCTGGTCTCTATTCTGCAGCAGATGGGGGCTCTTGTAGGCCCCCCAGGATGCAATGTACAACACTGACGTGGAGCATTGCATTTTGGTCGGTTTACGATGTCCACTGTGAAACAGAGCCAACTGGTTCTCTCCCATCCACATGCAGTAAATAAACACTCTGGTGGATAGGAGTGACTGGCAGCAGCAAGCAGGACTAGGTAGGTTCCTCATGGTGGCAGGCACAGCAATAGATGCCGGGTGTGGCCCACTGGAATGACCATGCCAAGGGCCCATCAAAGTCTGGCCCAGGGATCCTTTCTCTAGTGCACAGGCATGTCTGTCAGGGTTCCCCTTATGACCTGGACCCACTGAGCAACTCCTTAAGGATCTCTTGACTCCTCCCTTCTTTTAAACTTCCCCTTCACAATGATGTGGGGTTTAGGCTGTAGACATGGGGTGACTGACAGACACAGGATTTAACCACAACAGTTTACTGGTAAATGAAAGCAAGCAAATCCCAACTAAAGGTATTTTCTTAATAGAGCTGAGTGATTCAAAAGGCATTAAGAGAAAATAAAAGTTGCAAAAATGCAAGTTCCTCTACCCTAGCTGCACTTAGACTTCTCCAGGCTGCTTCTTCCTGCTCTCTCTTCCTGCTCTGGTCTTTCTCTCTCTCTCTCCCCTGGCTCTCTCCTGCTTTTTATGCCCTCCTCCCACAAAACAGAAAGTACTGTTTCAAACCTGGAGAAATGAAACCTAACTCAGAAAAATGAAACTTCTCAGGGATACCCCCTTGCAATTAAAAACAAAACAAAAACACACCCAGGCCTCTAGGCCTGGCTTTTTTTTTTTTTTTACCTTTCCTCTGTAGGCCTCAAACCTTCACAATGTCATTGAATGCACATGAATTCCAGGGCATCACGTAGCGTGTGCACTCCTGTTTCACATGCTATGTCTGGCAATGTTGATAACATATTGTATGACAATATCGCATTTTATTCTACTGTTAACCCAAAGAGCAAATGGCCTTTTGGCTTTAAAATCAACTGATTTAAAATGGGGACATGAATCCATCATACAGCAGATAGAGTAGACCTTTCTACTCTATGCATGGAGGAAGGTGGTCTCTCAGGCAGTGAACAGGGGTGTTATGTCCTTACTTTCAGCAGTGGAATGTCAGAGGGCATGCAATATGTTTGAGGCATGGTGGCCAAGCTTGGCTAAGCCAAATCTGAATAATCATATGTTGTCTTATTTCAACCAGTGGATTCTTCTTTCCATCTAGTTACCATCAGTAATATAAAGATAGAGGGATTAGATGGCTTGCTTCTGGCCATTCAAGGAAAACCTCTTGATATCACAACTAGTTCCAAGTAGTATTATCCTCAGTGATGAACACCATGCAATGTTTGCATCTCACATGAGCAAAGGGATAATAAATCAGGTCATAAATACAGGATTTTCCATTGCCTTTGAAGAACATCTTGTCCGCATGGTTTTCATCATGAGTCCTTCGTCGGCTTTAGTTTTGGATTTTGTTTCTGTTCTCAAATACACATTTTGAGTTTAGCTAAGCGGAATTTAAAGGCCGCTTTCTGAAATATTCACATCTTCCCTCCCCCAACGCTTGCCCAAGAACCTAATAAAAAGAGACATGGCACCATTACAAGGGGCTAAACTGTGCATTTCAAAAGGAAGACATAATTAGGAACTGAGTTCCCTTCTGAAATCCCAGCTATGCATACACATCAAAGCCATCGGAGGGGTATATTTCTGCCCCATGGTAGCGATGGTCTCCATGAATGCTAGCGAAATGCCCTGCTGATTGCTGATTGAAAACAGTTGCTAATTCTCTACTCCACTAAATTCCAAGTGGGGGGAAAAAAAGAAGAAGAAAAAAACTTTCCTTAACAAAGAACAGATTGGAGAGTACGAAGTCCTTACTGTGTGGAAATTAATGGCAGATGCCTATGCTGATAGTTAAAATGTTTCATTAGATGCTAATGTCTTGCTGTGTTTTTAATTGTTCAGAAATTAGCCTCTAGAATATTAAAACCATCTGTTTGTTATCATGATGAAACAGAATACTTAAATAGTTATTAATTTTTGTGAGCCTTGTTCTCTTTCCCCCACCCCCACCCCTTTCCCTGTCTGCAAAACTTTGATCTGTTGAGATTTTAGGGAATGTTGGCAAAAGAAGAAGGGGGGAAATTTAAAACACCTCTGTGCCCAAAATATTTTCTCTGGATGTGCACCACCCATATTTTGCGTGCCTGCTTTCTTTCGTAAATTATTGCTCACCAAGGACAAGCTGACATTTCTTAATGCATGGTAGGAATGTGCCAAAGCCTGCTAAGCCTGTATAATGGTTGGTTTAAGGTGTAATGTGGGACATTTTCACATGCTGATGTTCTATTTTGGGGTCCTGGTGGGTTAATTTACAGATAAAATGTATCCAGAAGTTGGAAAATCTTCATTGTTTATCCACCAATAAAAGCCACAATGAATCTTTAGTGCTTGATAGTTCCTATTCTGTCCCTTTTGCTTGAATTGCATTTACTCCACTAATTACGAGCTTCCTTAATGAATGATAAAAAATATCACTTTTTAATTTTGTTTTTAAAGAAAGGGTTCCAAATTGCTTCACCATCTTTTAGCACATGCCTCTTCCCAAAATTGCTAATGGGAACTTTAGTTTTAGGGCAGGCAGGCACCACTTAAGCTCCTGTCTGAGGGTAAGCATTTGTCTTTAAAATGAATGACACAATTATATGAATGCACGCCCATTTGCTTAGAAATAGAATCATAGAATAGTAGGGTTGGAAGGGGCCTGTAAGACCCTCGAGTCCAACCCCCTGCTCAATGCAGGAATCCAAGTCAAAGCATCCCTGACAGATGGCTGTCCAGCCTCATCTTGAATGCCTCCAGTGTGGGAGAACCCACCACCTCCCAAGGTCATTGATTCCATTGTCGTATTGCTCTAACAGTCAGGACATTTTTTCCTGATGTTCAGCCGGAATCTGGCTTCCTGTCACTTGAGCCCATTACTCCGTGTCCTGCACTCTGGGATGATCGAGAAGAGATCCTGGCCTTCCTCTCTGTGACAACCTTTCAAGGACTTGAAGAGCACTATCCTATCTCCCCTCAGTCTTCTCTTCTCAAGGCTAAACATGCCCAGTTCTTTCAGTCACTCTTCTTAGGGCTTTGTTTCCAGTCTCCTAATCATCTTCGTTGCCCTATGGTTTAGTGGTGAGAGTGTTGGACTGGGAGCTGGGAGATCCGGGTTCTAGTCCCCACTCAGCCATGGAAGCTCAATGGGTGATGTTGGGCCAGTCACAGACTCTCAGCCCAACCTACCTCACTGGGGTGTTGTTGTGAGGATAACATGGCAAGGAAGAGGATAATGCCAGCCACCTTGGGTTCCTTGCAAGAGGAAAAAAGGCAGGATATCAATGCAATAAATAAAAATAGATAAACTTTTGTTTTAATGCAAAATTAATGCAAAACCAAAAACTAATGTTGGCATATTCCTTTTTGCACCTCCACCTTTTGGTTGAACCAATCTGCCTGGAGTTTGGAGTATATTATGTCCCAATGGCATTGTAGGTACAATGCCTGAAAATGTTATGTTGTGCTATTTGGATAGAAAGCACGAATGTTACAGACAGAAGAGGACAGGGTGGATATCCTTTGAAAGTAATAGGAATGTTATATGATAGCCCCACTTTTTAAATGTCTCTAAGGAAGGGACCCCTGGGAAGGTAGCACAAAAAGTTTCATGTTGCTTGGATGCAAACCACCAACTGTGATAGGAAACAGAGTTTATTATGGGTTTTCATTGATATCAATGGCGAATCAAACAAAAGTGAAGATAAAACTAAATTGAAGACAGCACAAAAAATGAAGTCAATAAAAAACAACAACAACAACAACAATAAAATGCACTTTATTATCTTGAAAAACAGTTCAGGATGAACCACATTTAAAACTGGAAAAATGAAAAATGGAGAGGAACTGAAACAAATTTATTTGTCCATCCCTCCACTGTGTCCTTGAGTAGACGCCCAACAGAGCTATTCTGGATAGTTGAGGGGTTATTAACAAGTACCCCAGTGAGTCATATGTTGGAACCCTCGGAGGTCTATTGTAACAATTTTGCAAGGCACCTTGAGCATACCGCTGCCCCTCTTCATAACAACCATAGCACTATTATTCTAACAGGTCCAGTGTTCCACCTTGTCCAGTTTTCTGGGATCAGTTCCAGCTGTTGCAGCCTGGGGATGTGCTTGCATCGGTTCAACAGCCCACATGCCCTCCCAACCCTTGCCCATCACAGCTGATTCGATTTAGCAGAGGAGGGTTGACCGTCTGGGTCCTGGGAGTGGTCAGTGCATCATTGTGTAGGGAGTGCTTCCTGCTGCCCTTAAAGAGGCAGTGGTGTGAACACTTCCTGAAATGCCAGAGGTGTAGAACAATGATTGCCCGGGTCCAGAGACTGAGAACAATGAGTGCAGGGGTCCAGAGACTGAGAACAATGAGTGCAGGGGTCCAGAGACTGAGAACAATGAGTGCAGGGGTCCAGAGACTGAGAACAATGATTGCCCGGGTCCAGAGACTGAGAACAATGAGTGCAGGGGTCCAGAGACTGAGAACAATGAGTGCAGGGGTCCAGAGACTGAGAACCATGACCGCCCGGGTCCAGAGACTGAGAACCATGACCGCCCGGGTCCAGAGACTGAGAACAATGACCGCCCGGGTCCAGAGACTGAGAACAATGACCGCCCGGGTCCAGAGACTGAGAACAATGACTGCCCGGGTCCAGAGACTGAGAACAATGACCGCCCGGGTCCAGAGACTGAGAACAATGACCGCCCGGGTCCAGAGACTGAGAACAATGACCGCCCGGGTCCAGAGACTGAGAACAATGACCGCCCGGGTCCAGAGACTGAGAACAATGACTGCCCGGGTCCAGAGACTGAGAACCATGACTGCCTGGGTCCAGAGATTTAGAGCATCAATTGCCTGCATCCAGAGATTTAGAGCAATGATTGCCTGGTCACTAATACCCTCTTCAGGGGCAAGGTGCTTGAGAAGGTGGTGGCAAACCAGCTGCAGATGTTCTTGGAGGATACTGATTATCTAGATCCATTCCAGTCTGGATTTTGGCTTAGACATGGGACAGAATCGGCCTTGGTTGCCCTGACGGGTTACCTTTATTGGGAGAGGGACAGAGGGAGTGCAACCCTGTTGCTCTTATTTGATCTCTCATTTGCTTTTGGTACAATTAACCATGGTATCCTTCTGGACTGGCTCTGTGGGCTGGTAACTGGGGGCACAATTCTACACTGGTTCCACTTCTATCTGCAGGACAGGGTCCAGATAATAGCATTGGGTGGCTGTACCTCTGTCCTCTGGCAATTATGTTGTGGGGTGCTGCAAAGTACCATTTTGTCTCCAATGCAATGTAATGTATATATGAAGCCATTGGGTGTGGTCATTAATGGGTTTGGGGGCAAGGCGTCTCCAGTACGCTGATGATGACGTTCAGCTCTGTTTCTCCATTACACCTGAATCAGGAGAGGCTGTGCTTAGATGCAGTGGTGGGCTGGATGAGGGCTAATAAGCTGAAGCTGAATCCTGATAAGATGGAGGCACTGTGGGTAAGTGGTTCCCTGGTCCAGGAATTACCAAAGTCACCTGTTCTGGATGGGGTTGGACACTCTAGGAAAGCTTGAGGGTACTCCTAGTTTCGTAATTGCCATTAGAAGTACAAGTGACTTCTGTGGCATGGAGAGCCTTTTACCAACTTTGGCTGGTACATCAACTGCGCCTGTTCCTGGACGGGGATAGCTTAACCACTGTGATCTATACATTGAGACTGGACTACTTGAGACTCAACTACATGAGACTGGACAACTGCAATGCTCTCTATTTGGGGCTGCCCTTGAGGCTGGTTTAAAAGATTCAGCTACCATAGAATGCTGCAGCAACACTGAGTAGAGCGCCTTGTCACGTGCACATAACACCTCTGGTAAAAGTCCTACTCTGGCTGCCAGTTCCCTTCTGAGCCAGGTTGAAGATGTTACTATTGATATTTTAGCCCTAAACAACATAGGACCAGGTTTCCTGAAAGATCGTCTCTCCTTATATAGACGTGTTAGGCCATTACGATCCTCAGGGGAGCCCTTCTTGTCCATGCCACATCCTGCAGACTCCCATTTGGCAGCAACACAGGCCTTCTCTGTGGTGGCACCTGCCCTCTAGAATGAGCTCCCCTCTGCGACAAGTCAGGCACTGACGATCATGTGCTTTTGACAATGATTAAAAACGTACTTGTTTACTCTGGCTTTCCCCAACCCTTAACTTATCTGAATGCTGTTTTGCTTGTAGCGATGCATTGCTTTGTAATATGGTGTGAACTGCCTTGGGATTTTTAAAATGGGAAGTAGCATAAAATTATTCTCAGACAAACAAATAGATAATCTAATGTCCCAGAAGCTTTGCAGACTCTGTGATCCACAGGTCTGACTGTCTGACTGTTGCAAAAGCTCCCATTTCAGCCATTTTCTGGCTCAAACGTAAATAGGGAAATGCGACACAATCCCTTAGAGTGCAATCCTATGCATGTTAGACAGAGAAAAGGCCTACAACTCCCAGCATGCTCTGGCTGGGGCATGCTGGGAGTTGTAGGCCTTTTCTCTGTCTAAACATGCATAGGATCGCACCCTTCATAACACTGTCATATTCTTTTCCTTGCTGTTTTATTTTCTCCCTGTGCATCCTCCACCCTGTGTCACACCAATGCTTCAAAACAGCCTTAATTCCCCCCCCCCGTCTCTCCTCCTTCCTCTGCTTCCTCTTCCTCTTCATCAGAAGCATGCTGGGAACTATATCACTGGGAATCAGGAAGGAAGGGTGCTATTTTTTTCCCACGAAAATCACCCAAACGTTGGCCCGAAGTATGTAACAGTGGCTGTCAGGAATTGCATATTCTTGATGTGACATAAAAGTGGAAAAGGCTGTAAGGCCACCTGCTAAGAGAGGTATGGAACTGAGTGCTTTCAGCAATTGTAACAAATGAAGAGCATTTTAGTGTACTTTAAAGGCTGAATTGCAATAAAGTATAGGCTTCTCCTGACCCTTTGCATTCTGATGGCTGCACAGTGAGAAATATCACTGTTAAAATTACACCTTGCCAAGCACACCACCGTATCAGTCACTCTCCCCTTGCTGTTTCAGTATTGCAGAATCTTAAGCAAAGAGCTCTGTGGTCCATCAAAGCAACAGAAATGAGCAAAGTTTGGCCCTGTCCCGATTCTCCCACATTTCAACACTTCTCCTGGTCCACATGGAATTCCTTCCTTTTTTCCCCTCAGCTTTTCCAATGTCAGTTGGATAACCCACCCCACAACACACGCACGCATGCACACCATGGGTTGGAAAGTCTAAAGGTCTGTCTGTTTCACTTTCTAACACATTCATATTTTTTCAAGCATGAGTTCATTCTGCCCCATTCCCCCATCAGTTTGTGTGTGTGTTAGGGATGTACGAGTCCCCCTTACCTTTCTTTCACCGGGGGTTGGCCAGGGGGGGAGGCGATCCGTTCCTCCCCCCCAGAATCCTGTCCGGCTGGCTCCACTCCACGGCGAGTCCATGGAGCCACCAGCCGGGCCGATCCGCAGCGGGGCCTCTGTCCGCTGCCGGGCTGCTGCGGACGCAAATGGCGTCCTGCATAGGGGATGCCGTTTGTGTCACTGCTTTAGCCATGATAGGCTACTTAAATATTTACGTAGCCTATCATGGCTAAAGCAGCGACGCAAATGGCGTCCCCTATGCCATCTGTGACCCCCCTTTATTTATATAGCCTATGGATGCCATTCGCGGCCGCACAGTGGAGCAGCAGGCCGCAGCGGCCGGATCCAGACCCGCTGGAGGCAGGTAAGATCCATTCTGTGGGGACTTTGCGAGGTGGTGGTGGGGAGCAGTCCATTCTGCCATGGACTCCGGGGGGGGGCAGATTCTAAAGAATCTGTGGAGTCCGTGACGGAATTCTCTGCCATCCCTAGTGTGTGTGTGTGTGTGTGTGTGTGCCCATGTGCGTGTTTTAAAGTACACACAAAAATCCATGTGCATGTTTGTGCTCATGAACATGTTATGTATTTTTGCATGTGGTTTCCTTTAATATACATTTCCAAGTCCATCATATATGTTTTTTTTTGTTATTTTCCCCAATGTATGCATTTTTGTACACAATTTTCCACAATGTATACCTTTCTGTATGCATTTTATGGTTGGAAAACTACATCACAGACTTTGGCCAAGTGCAAAACATGTGGTCTGGTTCATGCAGATGGATGCAGACAAACTGGAAAAAGGTTCAGATAAGGGCAACGGAAATGATCAGGGGACTGGAAACAAAGCCCTATGAAGAGAGACTGAAAGAACTGGGCGTGTTTAGCCTTGAGAAGAGAAGACTGAGGGGAGATATGACAGCGCTCTTCAAGTCCTTGAAAGATTGTCACAGAGAGGAAGGCCGGGATCTCTTCTCGATCACCCCAGAGGGAAGGACATGGAATAATGGGCTCAAGTGACAGGAAGCCAGATTCCGGCTGAACATCAGGAAAAATGTCCTGACTGTCAGAGCAATATGACAATGGAACCTGTTACCTAGGGAGGTGGTGGGCTCTCCCACACTGGAGGCATTCAAGATGAGGCTGGACAGCCACCTGTCAGGGATGCTCTGACTTGAATCCCTGCACTGAGCAGGGGGTTGGACTCGATGGTCTTGTAGGCCCCTTCCAACCCTACTATTCTATGATTCTATGATTCTAAAGGGAAACATCCCCTGACCTTGCTAGTTAGACTACCAGTATGGCCTTTTAAAAAGCTTCAGGAGGAAGCAGGGCCAGTTGTCATTCCCAGGTGTCAGGAGGAACAGGTCAAAAGACCCTCTGACCTATATGACAACCTGTAGGTAGCAGAGCTGTTCCTCTCAGATAACAAGTTCTATTTAAAGAAACATGATGGGAAGGCATTAAAATTGACAGATGGGAAGCCACCTGTCAGGGATGCTCTGACTTGGATTCCTGCATGGAGCAGGGGGTTGGACACGATTATCTTATAGGCCCCTTCCAACCCCACTATTCTATGATTCTGTGAAGCTGGACAGCCACCTGTCAGGGATTCCTGCATTGAGCAGGGGGTTGGACGCCGTTGTCTTATAGGCCCCTTCCAGCCCTACTATTTTATGATTCTATGATAATTTCTATATGACATCTAGCAAGCTTCTAATACAGTAGATTTTGCTCCCCTGCTTGCCCCATTACACATTAGTGTTACCCCCTATAAGCACCATCTCTTACCCCTAAACTCCCCTGTGCCCCAAAGCTTCCCTTTCTCATGCCCCACACAATATCTCTACACCAAATAAAACAAAGCAACAAATCAACCAACCAACCAAGGGACAAAAAATCCGTATGGTAACAGAAGTGCTTTCCACTCCCCCCCCTTTTTTTTTGCTGCTGTTGCAAGCAGCTGTAACAGCAGCCATTGTGTTGGCAGCCTGGCCAACACGTTGCACCCTCCACAGTATCCCATTATCACTCCAGTGCATTGGGGTTGGAGGTTGGGGAATGGTGGCCACCATAATACTATGGTTGAGAATAGCTGGATAACATTCTGCAAGTGGGCTTCTTTTTCTGGGTGAGTACCGGGGTAAGAAAAAGACTCTCGGAAATTTCCCTGGAAAAATGTCTTCTGAGGAATTTTCGCCAACCTCTGAGTGGGAGGGGGAGGGCAGCAGTGGAGAGGGCTGATGTTTAAGATCTTGAGAAGGCCTCGTAGGCCTCATGTTTAAGGCATGGATGTTCCTGAGCATGCTCGGGAGTGCTCTTTGCCATTGGGAATGGATGCATAGGGATTCTAGTAGGGATGCACGGGTGTCCAGATAGGATTGTGCCCTAACTGTAACAGTTCAAGCAAGGAAAGGGCAGTAGCTCAGCAGTACAGCATGTGCTTTGCAGGGCTGTATGCACCTGATCTTGTCTGATCCTGGAAGCGAAGCAGGATCAGCCCTGGTTTGTACTTGGATGGGAGACCGCCTGGGAATCAGGCTTCCTGCACTGAGCGAGGGGTTGGGCTCGAGTGTCTTGTAGGCCCTTTCTGACCCTACGATTCCATGATTCAAGCCCCAATCTCATCTGATCTCGGAAGCAAAGCAGGGTCAGCCCTGGTTAGCACTTGGATGGGAGACCGCCTGGGAATCAGGCTTCCTGCATTGAGCGGGGGGTTGGACTCGATGGTCTTGCAGGCCCCTTCCACCCCTACGATTCTATGATTCTATGCAAATGGTCCCAGGTTCAGTCCCCAGCATCTCCAGGTAGGGCAGGATAAGACCCTTGTCTGGACCCCTGGAGGAGCTGCCATCAGCTATCATAGATGATACAAATACCAATGTATGAAACCACTTCTTATTTTCCTAACTAGGGGTAGGAGATGGTGGGATAATGTTTTTGATGCAAGCAGTTGAAACAATGGAAAACAATGTGTGTGTGTCCCCCCCTCCAATAAATATATATTTAAAGACCAGGAACTAGATGAGGCTTTGAGGGTTAAGCTATTAACTTGAAATCGTAATCCTATTTTAAGCCATTTAGCTGTCTGACCATATAAATTATTCAAGTTGTTGAAGTCAGCTTGTGGTTGACTTACAAGGAGATAATAGGGAAGTTGCAACCATAATGACAAAAACAGGGCAAGATCAATCAGACCAGGAGATGTCTAACACCAACAAGGAGCAATTAAGCAGCAATCATGAGCAATTGCGTTGATCGTTGATGTCCTTTCAACACTGATCACCAAAGCCAGGAGAGCAAAACCAACCAAGTCTTTTGCAGCTTGTCAAGGGCTATGGTTCCTCTACTCACAATTCCTTTACAAATTAATCTGGTGAAGCATGAAAAAAAAAATGCAGTGCAATCCCATCTATCTATCTATCTATCTATCTATCATCTACCTACCTATCTACCTACCTACCTACTTGGAAGTAAGCTCCACTGAAGTCAAAGGGACTTGGTCTCAGGTCTGCGTGTAGAGGACTGCAGCCATAATCTCTTATTTACACATGCACAATTGTGTGTTCATTATGCAGCAAGATCTGAGCAAGAGAGCAGAGGGTGAACATCCTAAATGGAAAATCCATTTAGGATTCCTAACATGATCGGTCATAAAGGGATGACAACCTCTTCTTAGTTTATGCCTTCAAAGGGTGAATCAGGTAGGGATGGCAGTCTATTTCTGCTCTGTGTCAGTATCACATGTGTTCATTCATAAACTCATTTCATCCCATTTTTGCATTAATCTGTGAATTTTATAGAAATCAGCATGAAAAATCATATTTAAGTAATATTTTTGCATGTAGTTTCTCACACAATATGAAAAATACTGTCTGTCAATATGGGGTGGGCTCCTAATTGAAAAGCTGTTTATCTTGCCAGCTATTCTTGGCTCTTTCTTTCAACTCATTTCAGCCACTAATTCATCCTTTCAAAATTAGGGAACAAGCGTGAAGAGTAATGTTATTGGCTTTTGAAACAGACCCTATAGCTGTGCCTTTAATAGACATTTGACTGCCAGATAATATGATGTGACAATGTTTCACTCCATGCCATGCCATGCCATGTAAAGCTTCACCTGTGGATTTTTTTTTTTTCCATATTGAATGGGCATTTAAGGCAGGGGTGGTAGAGATGTCAGATGAATCCGTCTTGGGAGGGGGTGAAATTTGCCAAACTTTCAGGATCTCACCCCCTGGACTCTGGCTCGCAAACCCATGAGCTGGCCTGACTCAATGTATATGAGTCCAGCCAGCTTGCGGATTTCCATTGTTTTCTCTCTCTCTAAAATCACCATTTATGCAAATTGTGGAGCAATTTCTGTAATTAGTGCAAATTGCGGCTGTAAGTTTCTTAATTTGCACAAAATGCGCCTGCAATTGCACAAATAGCTGGCACAATTTGCACAAAATTAAGGAAATTGGGACCACAATGTGCACAAAAATATTTGACTTGCAAGCAAAATTTGTGCAAATTATGCAAATTGAAGCTGATATTTGCATAAATTGTGATGGGGGGGGGCTACAAATTTTCCAGATTACAGGAAAAAGCCCATGGCTTGGCTCATAAATGCAAGCTGAACCAGGGGCTCTGGGGAAACCCATTGAGCCCAGAAAGGGCCAGATTTCCCTGCGATGGCCATCCCTAGGGGTGGTCAGACTTCAGGCTTGCAGGAACTAGCTTGTTGTTGTTGTTGCTTTTCTACTAGGAAATTAGGAATACAGGATCCACTGACTAGACCCAATCATGGTGTATGGCTCAGGGAGGCAGACATACACTTAAGAAGCAGAGTGCCCCCAAGCTAGGGATGTGCATACACAAGTAAAACTCAAGTTTGCGGAAGTTCTCCAAATTCCACCATGAAAGTTGTTCCATCTAGAGAGTCCAGATTTTGTGAAACCTGTCTTGTGTGTGTTTTGTGGATTGTGTGGTTTCGTTCATTCCGGCGTCTGTTCACAGACAGATTCGATTCCCCCTGCCTCTTATGTGGAAAAATATGCAAATAATTCCATAAGGAGGTTCACAAGAATTTCCATAATTTATCTTAGTACATAACATTTAGTGTATTGCCCCCCATCCCCCCTTCCATTCAACATTTCCTCTTGTATATTTACCAGTCTCGACAGAAACTTGCATATTTTCCTACAAATAAATATGCATAAATTTTGGGAAAGTAAAAAAAAATAAATAAATCTGAAAGTCCATGGACTCCACATGCCCTGAGGACGCTGGTCCACAGCAGATTCCACAGGTTGGATTCTTAGAAACCCAAACTCATTTTACTCCATCTCGAATTTCTCCAGCATCCCTAGTTCCATCTTGTGTCTGTATCAGATTACAATCTGTGTGTGCGTGTGTGTGTATGTGCATATTTTTCCAAATGTATCCACCAATTGTGTGGATCTTTGAAATGCACACACTCTTCTTCCCTTGATTAAGGGCACAATACTATGGCCTCTAGTCAGAAGCTAGATGGCCATAGGATAGCTCGGTTCCTGGGAATTGACCTCAGAACCCGCGCTCCGAGGTAGGTTCTCTGAGAACCGACCTTCACCCCCCTCCTACGCTACTTTGGAGGTTCAGGCCCTGCCATCTCCAAATAGGGTTGGGAAGGAGTCCTGCTTGAACCCTTGAGTGCTACTGCCAGTCAGTGTCAATGACACTGATCTAAACACGACACATGATTCGTTAAATTTGGTCTTATCAGAACTTGTTTCTTTTTAAAATGTTGTAATTGTTTTAACATGGTGTTTCATTATTTCATCTTTGCTGTTCACCGCTCTGAAATCTTTTGATGTGGAGCGGTATATAAATATTGTAAATAAATAATAAGTAAACGCAGGTGTACAGTGTTATGCATGGAGAATGTGGGGAATGTGGGTAGGGAGACATTTTTCTCCCTCTCTCACCATACTAGATCCCAGTGGGGTCATCCCATGAAGCCAATGGGTGGGAGATTCAGGACAGATCAAAGGAAGGGCGTCTTCACACAGCGCAGAGTCAAACTATGGAATTTGCTACCACCACAAGACATAGAGATGGCCACCAATTTGGATGGCTTAGGCAAATTCCTGGAGCAGAAGGCTATCAATGGCTACTAGTCCTGATGGCTGTGCACTACCTCCAGTATCAGAGGGAGTATGCTAATGTACACCAGTGGCTGGAGAACATGGGCAGGAGGGTGTTGTTCCACTTGTGTCCTGCTTATGGGTTTCCCGTGGGCAGCTGGTTGGCCACTGCTGGACTAGATGGACCTTGGTCTGATCTAGCAGGGCTCTTATGTTCTTAAAGGGAACAATGGGATCTACGTTCTAGGCACAGTCTTAGTCTGCAAAGCAACGTCTTCAAAAAAATATCTTGGTGACTTTTCAAATTTGTCTTTAGGCCACACCATAGTGGCCTAAAGACAAATTTGAAATATGTCATATGGTTTTTCACACCATAATGAAAAACAGCCTACAAAAGGTAGGCCGGGTTATTAAAAATGCTTACAGACTTTTCTTTTCCTCCTCTGAGCTACAATATATAGTTCGATACTTTAAAAAAAAATGGTGCAGAACCTTCAGCTGCCCAGCATGAGAAAAGGTGAACCGGGGAAGAAAGGGGAGACATCATTTAGTCCATGTCATTGCTGGGTTTGCTCTTCCATCTACACCATTCATTTTGTTCCTCCAAAGTAGGGATGTATGAAAATTCCGCCATGGATCTCGGGGAGGCCGAATGCCAGTGCATTCGGCCCCTCGAAATCAGTGGCGGAACGGCCCGCTGGCCCCCTGCCCCCCCCAGATGAGACTTACCTTGGGCGGATCTTCCTGGTGGCGGCGGGTCCGGTGGCGGGTCTGACGGTGGTTCGGCAGTGGCAGTGGCGGCGATGGCGGCGGCCGGTCTTCCGACCGGCTGCTGCTGCCGCCATTTCCAATTTAAAAAAAACCAAAAAAAGTGATAGGCTACGTAAAGATTTATGTAGCCTATCATGGCTAGGTTTTTTTAAAAAAGTGATAGGCTACGTAAATGTTTACGTAGCCTATCACGGCTGACTTAAAAAACAAAACAAAACACGCGTACGCAAATGGCGGCGGCTACATAGACGCTACGCTATTTGCGTTCCCCTTATTTTCACCATCTTAGTCTACATAAATGTTTACGTAGACTAAGACGTGCCAAAATAAGGAACGCAAATGGCGGCGGCTGTGGCCGCCACCATTTGCGTACGTGAGTTTTGGTTTTTTTTAAAGTCAGCTGTGATAGGCTAGGTAAACATTTACGTAGCCTATCACGGCTGACTGCAGGGACGCAAACGGCGGCGGCTACGGCCGCCACCATTTGCATCCCTGCTGGCCAGCAGCCGGATGTCCGGCTGCTGGCGGAGCCAGCCGGTGGCTCTGCAGAATCGCTGCGGAGCACAGCCGGCCGGCCAGGATTCCGGGGGGGGGGGAATGGAGCGCCTCCCCCCCAGCAAGGATTCCGGCGGGAGGGACAGAACACCTCCCCCCCCAACCATAAACATAATCCGCGAAAGGTAAGTACCTTTCGTACATCCCTACTCCAAACTCTTGGGCTTAATTGCCTTGGTGACAGCCTCCTGCTTCTGTACAAATCGCATATAGAGAAGGGGAGGGATATACCTGCTAAGGTTCACTCATTTTCCCTCAAACCAGCTGGGACTACCACTCAAGGGAAGGGAACAGAGGTAGAGATGTACAAAAGTCACTTACCTTTTTGTAGGGGTGCTTCACGGTGGGGGGGAGGCGCTTTGCTTCTCCCCCCGAAGTTCAGGCGAGGGGGGAGGTGTCCCGCCTCACCCAGCTGAAATTCAGGCTGGGGGGGAGGCTTCCCGCCTTGCCCGGCCGAAATTCAGGCTGGGGAGAAGCATCCTGTCTCCCCGGCCATGAAACAAAGTGTAAAACAAAAACAAAACAAAACAAAACCCCGTGATAGGCTACGTAACGATTAACGTAGCCTATCATGGCTAGATTTCCAAAGTCAGCCGTGATAGGCTACATAAATCGTTACGTAGCCTATCACGGGTGACTTTGAAAAAAAAAAAAAGTGCATACGCTTTTTTTTTTCCAAAGTCACCCGTGATAGGCTACGTAATGATTTACGTAGCCTATCACGGCTGACTTTGGAAATCTAGCCGTGATAGGCTACGTTAATCATTATGTAGCCTATCACGGGGTTTTGTTTTGTTTTTTACACTGTGTAATGGCGGCAGCGGCAGCCGGTCGGAAGACCGGCTGCTGCCCCCGCCCCCGCCGAAAAGCTGACGAACCGCCGCCAGGACCCGCCGCTGGGAGGGACATTCGCCAAAGGTAAGTCCCATCCCGGGGGGCGGGGCAAGGTGGTGGTGGAGAATTTCACTGCCGATTTCGGGGGGCCAAATGCATTGGCACTCAGCCCCCCGAAGATTCGGGGAGAAATTCTCCGCCATCCCTAAACAGAGGTAGATGGAGGGATGGGTGGATGGACGGACGGACGGACGGACCGATGGATGGATAAGACAGATGATAGATAGATGATAGATTGGAAGGAAGGAAGGAAGGAAGGAAGGAAGGAAGGAAGGAAGGAAGGGTAAGACAGATGATAGATAGATGATAGATTGGATGGATGGATGGATGGATGGATGGATGGATGGATGGATGGATGGATAAGACAGATGATAGATAGATGATAGATTGGATGGACGGACAGACGGATGGACGGACGGACGGACGGATGGATGGATAAGACAGATGATAGATAGGTGCTAGATTGGATGTATGTATGTATGTATGGATAAGATAAATGATAGATTGGATGGATGGATGGATGGATGGATGGATGGATGGATGAGACAGATGATAGATAGATGATAGATTGGATGGATGGATGGATGGATGGATGGATGGACAGACGGACAGAGAGAGAGAGAGAGATTTAAAGAGCAGAGCTGGGCCCCACCCTAATGGCTGAAATTTGTGCAGAATATATGCCTTGTCTCTGCTGAGCCTTGGCAGTGACAGGAGTTTCGTTAGGCCTTTGGTGGAAAGGAACAGAAACAGTGATCAGACATTTCCTGGCTAGGTAACCGCCCAGAGAGCTTCGGCTATTGGGCGGTATAGAAATGAAATGAAGAAATAAATAAATAATAGGTATTAAAGGTAGTTAACAGTAATTAGATCAGATCAGATCCCCAATGCCTAAGGAATCTATTGACAAAGCAGCCTGTTGTAAAAAGAAAAGAAAAGAAAAGTTGGTGGTGGGGAACAAGCAGAAGAACTTCACGCAACAATGAATGAATGCTATTGATTTGATTATCACTGGCTTGTTCCTTATGTCAACCTTTGGGTTTTTTTTAAGTGACCCATATCTGCATAAAGGAAATGAAAGATAGATTCTAGTAGGGGTGGACGAAAGGCACTTACCTTTCGTCGAAGCTTGTTAGCGGTGGGGGGGAGGTGCTTCGCTGCTCCCCCTGCGAAGTTCAGGCCGGGGGGGGAGGCTTCCCGCCTCGCCCGGCCGAAATTCAGAACGGGGAGGAGGCTTCCCGCCTTACCCGGCCGCGAACTCCATTGTTATTGTTTTTTAAAAAAACCGCCCCCGTGATAGGCTACGTGACGATTCACGTAGCCTATCACGGCTAGATCTGCAAAGTCAGCCGTGATAGGCTACGTTAATCGTCACGTAGCCTATCACGGGTGACTTAAAAAAAAAAAGTGCGTACGCTAATGGTGGCCCCCATAGGGAGCCACCATTCGCGTTCCTTATTTAGTCGCTGTAGTCTACGTAAATGTTTACGTAGACTATGGTGAAAATAAGGGCAACGCAAATAGCGTTGTCTTTATTTTCGCCATAGTCTACGTAAATCTTTACGTAGACTACAGCGACCAAATAAGGAACGGGAATGGCGGCTCCCTATGGGGGCTGCCATTATCCGTACGTGCTTTTTTTTTTTTTAAGTCACCCGTGATAGGCTACGTGACGATTTACGTAGCCTATCACGGCTGACTTTGCAAATCTAGCCGTGATAGGCTACGTTAATCGTCACGTAGCCTATCACGGGGGCGGTTTTTTTTTTCTTTTATTGGAATGGCGGTGGTGGCAGCCGGTCGAAAGACCGGCTGCCGCTCCCGCCCCACTCGAACACCCGCCGAACTGCCGGCCGGACCCGCCGCCGGGAGGGACATTCGGCGAAGGTAAGTCCCGTCCCGGGGGGGGTGCGGGAGGCAGGGGGGTGCGGAGGAGTTCTCCCCAAAACTTGTTCGGGGGGCCGAACACATTGGCGCTCAGCCCCCCGAAGTTTCGGGGAGAAATTCTCCGCCATCCCTAGATTCTAGACACAAGCCACATTCTAGCTAGATTTGCAACACAAACCTGTCTCCTCAGACTTAAGTTTCATTGAATTTAATGGAGCTTACTTCCAGGGAAGTGGGTATAGGATTTATGGTCACCACTTCACTGAGGACCATCCGCTAGTGGAAGGTGTCCTTCACTCAAAGGGCTGCCCAGCCCAAGTCTGGTTTCAAGGTAAAGAAACCTAAGAAGTGACCGCAGCAGGGGTCTTGGACTTCACCCTTCCACAGTTAGCAGCCAAACAGCAGACTGAGGAGATTCACAGGTCACCTGGTCACAGTCTTCCCCAAAATGATGAGATGTACAGGATTTCTATTTAAATTATAGTAACTATTCCTAAATTTGGGTTTATACATCTAAATTATTGTACACATATCTGTATCCTCTTTGGCCCTCTTTTTCTGGTGATGCATTTCCTCTTTGGAGCAATTAGTAAGTAGTGAACACCGTTGGAGGATTACAGCCTAAATTCCTGTTTTGAATATTTATTCTATTATTTATTTATTTGTTTGTTTGTTTGAATGTTAAACATTAAACATTAAATGTTTAACATTTAAATATTTTATTTTTATTTTTATTTATTTCTATACCGCCCCATAGCTGAAACTCTCTGGACGGTTGATGAAGGCTACTGGTATTTCTACACCAGCCTAAAATCCTGCATTTAAAATGGGGCTTTCTGCTTCCGTTTTAAGTGCAGGATCACAACTCCCCTTTTCAACCACTTCCTTTCCTTCCTCCCTCTCCCCGCATCTGAGTCTTCTGTTCTCTTTCATCGTTCATCGTTGGCTCATATTCAGCTTGTGATCGACAACAGTTCCAAGATCCTTCTCGCTTGTAGTGTTGTTGAGCCACGTATCCCCCATCTTGTAACTGTGCATTTGGTTTCTTTTTCCTAGGTGCAGAACTTGGCATTTTTCCCTATTAAATGTCATTCTGTTGTTTTCTGCCCAGCGCTCCAGTCTATCCAGATCACTTTGAATTTTGTTTCTGTCTTCCAAAGTATTAGCTATCCCGCCCAATTTGGTGTCATCTGCAAATTTGATCAGCATTCCCCGTGCTTCCTCCTCCAAGTCATTGATAAAAATGTTGAAGAGCACCGGGCCCAGGACTGAGCCCTGCGGTACCCCGCTCGTTACCTCTCCCCAGCTTGAGAAGGTCCCATTGATAAGCACTCTTTGAGTCCGATTCTGTAGCCAACTGTGGATCCACCGGATCGTTGTTTCATCTAGCCCACTTTGAGCTAGTTTGCTCATCAGGATATCACGGGGCACTTTGTCGAAAGCTTTGCTGAAGTCGAGGTATATGATGTCTACAGCATTCCCACGGTCCACAAGGGAGGTGACTTGATCAAAATACACGGCGGGGTAATTTGATAGCTCATTCTCTGAGATCTATTAAAAAAATGGAACAAAGGGCATTTAGTGCAGGAGACGCCCTGAATGATCACAGCGTCACGTAAAGAGCCCACAAACTTCCATGAAGGAGCAATCTCCATCGCAGGTTAAAAGCTCTGTGTGAAGCAGTCCTTAAAATAATTAAAACACAGTATAGTATCTTGTGCTTGACTCATTGGTGCCCTCCCACCCACTCATCCAGATAATAAATGGTGATGAATAGGGTTCAGTTTCTGCTATTTATTTATTTATTTATTTATTGCATTCCTATCCCGCCGTTTTTCCGTTTTTCCCCTTGCAAGGAACCCAAGGTGGCTTACATTAGCCTCCTCCTCTCCATTTTATCCTCTCTCTCTCTGTCCATCTATCTAATCTATCATCTATCTATCATCTGTCCTATCTATCTGTATCTATCTATCTATCTATCTATCTATCTATCTATCTATCTATCTATCTATCTATCATCTATCTTTCAGTTTCTGGAAACCGAGGTCAGAGCCTGGCTCTGAGCTTGGTTCCCAGAAACCGCAACCCCCACCCCCTCCCCTGCCCCCTCATAGCTGGCATGGTTCTCCCCTGTCCTCTGCTGTCAGAAACAGAATGTGGAGAGGGCAAAAAGGAAGTGGTCCTGTATTATATAAATACAGACACACTGCATTATTACACACTGTAAATACTGACACACTCACACTCCCTGCACAAATACAGACACACTGTATTATACAAATACAGACACACTGCAGTATTACACACTGTAAATACAGACACATTCACACTCCCTGTACAAATACAGACACACTGCATTATTACACACTGCAAATACCGACACACTCACACTCCCTGGTCAAATACAGTCACACTGTATTATACAAATACAGACACACTGCATTATTACACATTGCAAATACTGACACACTCACACTCCCTGGTCAAATACAGACACACTGCATTATTACACACTATAAATACAGACACACTCACACTCCCTATACAAATACAGACACACTTACACTTCCAATACAAATTAGGGATGTACGAATTGTGTACCTTCAGTGCTGCTTGACTTCCGCAGTTTGCGGCCAGTGCTCCGTACCGCTGTTCACAAGCCCCCAGAATTCTCTTTTCTTTTCGCTCCGAAGATTATGAAGATAAATCCGTACTGACTACTGTAATTCCGGTGCCCAGCCATCTCCGTGAGGCTGCATAACTTCTGTAAGAATCACCATTTTTGGTATATATTTACGTATTTTTTACCCTGCCCTGAGATGCAGTAATTACTTTCAGCCAAAACACTTCTTCCTCCTAGCGGCTTCCCAAAACAAGGCTGTCCTAGGTGTGCCTGAGGGATGCACTCTTTGTTTAAAGGAACGCTGTGTTAAAGAAAGAAAAAACCTTTTAAAATGACCATGCCGGTCTGGAGCCCTGCACGAGTATTATTCCCCCTGCTAAGCTTTCTATTTCCATATCCAGCGTTGTTGTCGACGTTGTGGGGCTAAAATGGAGAGGAGAACCGACTCTGTGCATGTCTACTCAGAAGTCAGTCTTACTGAGTTCAATGCGACTTACTCCTACACATGTCAGCACCCCACTTGCCCCCAGCTCAGCTTTGTATTTCCAGATCCAGCTCATGATCAAACCTCCTGTTAGTTATCTCAGAAGACCCTTTGGTGAATTGGGGGGGGGGGGTTCCAGGGAACAGTTGGATTGGGGGAGAAGGTCCCCCCCACACACACACATACATACACTTAATGAAATAGTTCTTCATATTCCCTGGTTCTTCAAATATTCTTCAAATTCCTCACTCGTACAAATGCAGCATGAAGGGAAAGATCAGCAACTTTCTCTTTCTTTGAATAAAAAGCACACTCTGCACATGCTCAGGAAATGGACAAAATGAGGAATAAACATACCAGGGAATATGAAGAACTATATTCTTCCATTATGTGTGAGCGTGGGGGGGGGTAGCTTCTCCCCCAATCCAGCTGTTTGCCTGGGGAAAAAAAACCCCGTTCACCCAGGGGTCTTTTGAGATAACTAACAGGAATTTTGATCATGAGCTGGATGTGGAAATACAAAGCTGAGCTGGGGGCAAGTGGGGTGCTGACACATGTACAAGCAAGTCGCATTGAACTCAATAAGACTTACTTCTGAGTAGACATGCACAGAGTCGGTTCTCCTCTCCATTTTAGCCTCACAACGTCGACAACAACACTGGATGTGGAAATAGAAAGCTTAGCAGGGGGAATAATACTCGTGCAGGGCTCCAGACCGGCATGGTCATTTTAAAAGGTTTTTTCTTTCTTTAACACAGTGTGGCTTTAAACAAACAGTGCATCACTCAGGCACACCTAGGACAGCCTTCTTTTGGGAACCCCCTCCAAGGAAGAGGAAGTGTTTTGGCTGAAAGTAAATGGAGACGGAAGATTTCAATTTAAAAAGAACACCCACAAGCAAGGCGGTGAGCACAATTCATTTTTTTTTTTGAAACTTACGTATTTATTATCGGAATATACCACACTGCGTTTTTATTTACGATAATTCTGCGACTCTTTGCGGATGATGAAAAAAAAAGCTGCATGACGGCTGGCTCCTCTGGACCTCGTGGTGCCGTTCCTAGGGATGTACGAAAGTCACTTACCGTTTCATGGATCTGCTTCGCGGTGGGGGGGGCGCTCCGTCCCTCCCCCCGGAATCCTGCCCGGCTGGCTCCGCTTCACAGGGATTCTGCCGGATATCTGGCCACTGGGCAGCAGGGACGCAAATGGCGGCAGCCATAGCCACCGCCATTTGCGTCCCTGTACTTAACCATGATAGGCTACATAAATTTTTACGTAGCCTATCATGGCAAAGTAAAAAAAAACACGTACGCAAATGGTGGTGGCTACAGCTGCCACATTTGCGTTCATTATTTTTCACCGTTCTAGCCTACGTAAATATTTACATAGGCGAGAAAAGCTAAAAATAGCGAAGGCAAATGGCGGCCGCTGTAGCCACCGCCATTTGCGTTCACTGTGCCCAGCCACAGCCGGCCAGGAGACCAGCCGCCCCCACCACCCCCGCCCCTGCTGCCCCTGCTGCCCCTGCCACCCCCAGCCCCACCGCCGTCGCACCTGCCGCCCCCACCCCTGCCGCTGCCCCTGCTGCCGCTGCTGCACCTTCCGCCGCTGCCACCCCCACACCTGCCGCCCCGCACCCACCGCCGTCACACCTGCTGCCCCCGCTGCCGCCCCTGCCACTGCCCCCTCTGCCGCTGCTGCACCTTCCGCTGCCGCCGCCCCCACCCCCGCACCTTCTGCCACCCCCACCGCACCTTCTGCCACTGCTGCCACACCACCGACGCGCCGCCACCAAAGCCGCCGCCACATCCGCCGCAGGTAAGCTTCATCCCGGGGGGTTCCGTGGGGCGGGTGGGGGGGCAGGAGGCCGTTCCGCCACAGATTCCGGGGGGCCGAATGCCAGTGCATTTGGCCTCACTGGAATCCATGGCAGAATTCTCCGCCATCCCTAGCCGTTCCGCAGAGGATTCCGTGGCACGGACCGAAGGGAATTTGATCCCATTTCGGTCTGCGGCAGGATTGCTCTGTTGATCTTTAAGGTGCCACAATGGACTTTTGAAAGCGTTTCCAGGCTGCTTTTTAGCAGCCCCCCCCCCCCAGCAGCATGAATGATAATATAGACAGGTGAGTCAAACCACCTTTACAGCCACAGGTCTCTGTTTCTCGTCATTCAGGAATGTGTTGATAACTGATACTGGAACCTAAGCATGTTTACTCAGAAGAAAGACCCATTATGCTCAGCGTAGCTGACTTCCAAGTGAGGGTGGTGCGCGTAGGATTGCAGATGTAGGGAGCAATCCTACTGAGATAGTCAGGCGCCTCCAACCACCTCGGAAGTCAGAGGTGACAGCCTATCCAGTGCAGGGCACTGAGGCACAGAAGAGAGGAGTCCCTCCGTGCGCCAGCTGCCCTGCAATTTACCTTAGGCGCCTGATTTCAGGCGTCTAAGTGCGGCTTTGGGGAAGGGGTGGGAATGGGGCTGGAGACTGCATAGGAAGCTGCATCGAACAGCTTCTGCGGTCCCTCACCATCCCCGGGCCCGCCCCTTTTTTGCCCACTCTGTGCTTGTAACAGAGAGTATGGAGGCATGGGGAGGCAGCCGGTGCGGTTCTCTCCATGCCGGCTACAAGGGGGAAGGGGAGGGGAGCGCCGTTTCCTTGCTCCAGGCTCATGGCGCTTTCTGTGAGCTCAGAGCTGGGAAACTGAAAAAAACCTGTCTACCCCAGACGCTGTCTAAGGGACATAGGATTGCTCTGTCAGGCTTTTAAAGTGACTCACAACAGAATGTGATATTATTTAAGGCTACGATCCTATGCTCACTTACCCAGGAGTAAGTTCTCTTGAGCTCAGCAGGACTTCCTTCTGAGTGAACATGCATCAGATCAGGCTGCACATGTAGCATCTTGACTGTCTGAATCACATAGAGAGCTCCGAGTATATGTGAGAAGCGCATAAATCAGAGTATTGTGTTTATGACGAATTAATGGCACGGATGGTGTCTTTGCGTATGTCGATTCGGTTTGTGAACCGCCCAGAGAGCTTCGGCTATTGGGCGGTATAGAAATGAAATAAATAAATAAATAAATAAATAAATAAATAAAATAAATGTCATTGTGATGGAAGGCTGTTAAATTGAGGCAGTGTTTCTGTAACTTCGTGGAGGGTGAGTGTCCTTCATTGCCTTCATTTGCAGAATGGCTTAGTGCCATGTCCTTTGTTGCTGTAGCTTTACGGAGATGCTCGCGGACCTGTGAGAAGCTCCTGAAGACTTCTGTTAGCTGATCTTGAACAGTTCACAGTACAAGAGGGTGGTGTGTATATATGTGTGGTGGGTGTCTGTTGCCTATGTTATAACTTCCTACCACAATTTCGGTCAGAGCAAAGTTTACATTAGGACGTTCTCACAAGTATGAAGGTGTCTTCTCCTATACGTGTCTGCTCTTTGAGCTCAATGGAAGGAGGACGTTACAGCCTGAATTCTCTGCATAGAATTAGCGGTGAGCTGAAAGTTCTCATAGGAGTGCTTATGGCTCAGTTTTGTTTTGTTTTTCACTCAGGGCTACACAAGTCAACACCCCCCAAACAGGTAAATGTTTCTCCAAGCTTTTTTGGTGGGGTGGGGTGGGGTTGCAAAATTCATCACCAGAGAGGTTGCTATTCAGGGTATGTATGTGTCATAATTAGCACCAATGGTGTGCATCTTCCTTTTTTTTTCTCCTGTTTTCTCACCAGCCACCATTTTGTTTCTCCTATAATGCCCCTGATAGAGCACCATTCTGGAGTATTGTTGGAGAAAGTGGGTATATATATATATATATATATATATATATATATATATTTCTTTGAGTATTTGTGGAGGAACAATGGAACTGGACTAGCATAATGCAGCTTCATATGCTCAATCACCCTTGCCCAAATGACTGTATGCTGTAGGCTCCATTGTGTGTGTATTTTTCCCCTTGTACGTTTTGCATGTATGAATACCTTAGATGGGATGCAAACTTTGATTCCCCTCTTGCTTTGTGGAGATGCTGGCTGAACTGTGAGCAGCCCCTGAAGAAGACTCCAAAGTAGGGATGTACGAAAGTCACTTACCTGTTCACGGATTATGCTGATTATCCGTCCCTCCCCCCCCAAATTCTGGCCAGCCGAAGCCGCTCTGCAGGGATTCTGCATAGCCACCGGCCATAGCTGCCGCCGTTTGCGCCCCTGCAGTCAGCCTTGATAGGCTACGTGATGTTTACAAAAAATGTTTACGTAGCCTATCACGGCAGATTAAAAAACACACACACGCGCGTACGCAAATGGCGGCACCCATGGGCGCCGCCATTTGCATTCCTTATTTTGGCACGTCTTAGTCTACGTAAACATTTACGTAGACTACGGCAAAAATAAGGGGAACGCAAATAGCGTAGACGCTACCCTGTTTGAGTTCCCCTTATTTTCGCCGTAGTCTACGTAAATGTTTATGTTTATGTTATGTACCATTTGTGTACGCGCGTTGTTGTTTTTTTAGTCAGCCGTGATAGGCTACGTAAAGATTTATGTAGCTTATCACGGTGTTTTTTAAAATTTAGCCGTGATAGGCTACGTAAATCTTTATGTAGCCTATCTAGGGATGGCGGAGAATTTCTCCCCGAAACTTCGGGGGGCCGAGCGCCAACGTGTTCGGCCCCCCGAACATGTTTCGGGGAGAAATCCTCCGGACCCCCCCCCGCCCCCGCACCCCCCCCGGGACGGGACTTATCTTCGCCGAATGTCCCTCCCGGCGGCGGGTCCGGCCGGCGGTTCGGCGGGTGTTCGAGCGGGGCGGGAGCGGCAGCCGGTCTTTTGACCGGCTGCCGCCGCCGCCATTGCAATGAAAGAAAAAAAAACACGCCCCCTGATAGGCTACGTGACGATTCACGTAGCCTATCATGGCTAGATTTGCAAAGTCAGCTGTGATAGGCTACGTCAATCGTCACATAACCTATCACAGGTGACTTTAAAAAAAAAAAAAAGTTTGTACGGATAATGGCGGCCCCCATAGGGAGCTGCCATTCCCCTTTCTTATTTGGTCGCTGTAGTCTACGTAAAGATTTACGTAGACTACAGCGAAAATAAGGGCAACGCTATTTGCGTTGCCCTTATTTTCGCCGTAGTCTACGTAAACATTTAGCGTAAGCTCTTTTTTTTTTTTTAAGTCACCCGTGATAGGCTACGTTAATCGTCATGTAGCCTATCACGGGGGCGTTTTTTTTTTAAAAAAAAACACAATGGCGTTCGCGGCCGGGCGAGGCAGGAAGCCTCCCCCCCGGCCTGAATTTCGGCCGGGGCGAGGCGGGAAGCCTCCCCCCCCGGCCTGAACTTCGTGGGGGGAGCCGCAAAGCGCCTCCCCCCCACCATGAACAAGCTTCGACGAAAGGTAAGTGCCTTTCGTCCACCCCTAAGCCTATCACATTTTTTTTTTTTTTACTTGGAAATGGCAGCGGTGGCAGCCGGTCGGAAGACCGGCCGCTGCAGCCGCCGCCGCCGCACCGCCGCTGCAGCCACTGCCACCAGGACGATCTGCCTAAGGCAAGTCCCATCCCCGGGGCGGGGCGCGGGGGGGGCTGTCCCGCTACCGATTTCGGGGGGCCGAATGCGCTTGCATTCGGCCTCCCCGAGATCCGTGGCGGAACTTTTGTACATCCCTACTCCAAAGTCAAAATTGGTCAGCAGATGAACGTCCTGTTAGGTGAACTTGAACAGTTTATACAAGTAGAGAGCCCATGTGGTGTAGTGGCGAGAGTGCTGAACTGGGAGTCGGGAGATCCGGGTTCTAGTCCCCACTCGGCCACGGAAGGTCACTGGGTGACTTTGGGCCAGTCACAGACTCTCAGCCCAACCCACCTCACAGGGTTGTTGTTGTGAGGATAAAATGGAGGAGAAGGAGGACTATGTATGCCGCCTTGGCTTCCTTAAGGAGGAAAAAAGGTGGGATATAAATGTAATAAATACATACATACATACATACATACATAAAGAACAAGAGGGTGGCGTGTATATATGTGTGGGGAGTGTCTGTTGCCTATGTTATAACTTCCTACCACAATTTCAGTCAGAACAGAATTTATATTATGACGTTCTCACAAGTATGAAAAGTGTCTTCTCCTATACATGTCTGTTCTTTGAGCTCAGTGGGATGAGGACGTTACAGCCTGAAGTCTCTGTATTGAATTAGCAGTGAGGTGAACGCTGTCATAGGAGTGCTTATGGCTCAGTTTTGTTTGGTTGTTCAGTCGGTGGTACGCAATTCAACACCTCCCCCCAAACAGGCAAACGTTTCTCCGAGCTCTTTTGGTGGGGTGGGGTGGATTTGCAAAATTCATCACCCAAGAGGTTGCTATTCAGGGTATGTATGTGTCATAATTAGTACTGATGGTGTGTATTTCCCTCTGTTTTCTTTTTCTCGCCAGCCACCATTTTGTTTCTTCCATAATGCAGCTGACATAGCATCATTCTGGAGTATTGTTGGAGAAGATGGGGCCATTTTTTTTAGTTCTTTGAGTATTTGTGGAGGAATAATGGAACTGGACTAGCATAATGCAGCTTCATGTGCTCAATCACCCTTGCCCAAATGGCTGTATGCTGCAGGTTCAACTGTGTGTGTTTTTCCCCTTGTACATTTTGCGTGTATGAATACCTTAGATGAGATGCAAACTTTTACTCCCCTCTTTTTTACACAGCTTAATCCAGGCCAGAGCAGCTGCCGGGACAGCGACAGTGAAAGTGCGAGTGGAGAATCGAAAGGGTTCCATCGGAGCAGTTCCCGAGAGAGACTCAGCGACGTAAGTGCAACTCTTGACCTGTACTGCTTTAGGTTCGACTGTTGTTTTCGTGGGCCATAGACAGACTCACCAGTGCCAGGCTTTGTCGGACACTCGCCGAGCTGTTGTTCCCGCCCCTGTTCGTGGCAGCACATGAGCTTCTGGATGTCCCAGCAAGCACCTGATGAAGCTGCAGGGCTGTCAGGAATGAATCTGAGTGTGTGGAGATAGCAGCTCAGACTTGGAATGGGAAGAGCCAGAAGTGGGGGAAGATCCCTCCCTAGTGAGCTCAGATATGGCAAGGCCTTTGTCAGGGTGGACACTGAGCCCACAGAATCCCAGAGTGGTTCTGATTCTGAGGCGGAGCAGCCGCTCCTGGGAGAGGAGCGCGCTCATCCTTCCAGGGCCAACAGCTGGCAGAGATTCCTCCCACTGGCATTCCTGACAAAGATAGTGGTCCCGGGAGTGAGAGAGCGCGGGAAGAGGGCTTGCTGGATGAGCGACGCCGACGCAGGGAGCGGCGCCAAATGGAGGGTGCAGAAAGGAGGCGTAGTGCCCGGTTGGCGTGCAAGCAACAGTTGTGCCCAGAGGATCCAAGGGAAACGGGGAGGGACTCTCCCTAGCCTAAAAGTTCAGGGTCTGCCAGTGATTCTCCTTCAAACAGGGACCAACTGTTCCAACTGAGGGCATAGGTACTCTGCTGCTCATAGCTAGTCGCTAACAGTAGAGTTGTTAAGTTGTAAAAAAGGAATAAAGCTTTGAAAAGAATCTCTTTGTCTGTGTCTGGACTTGGCTACTGGATTAGACTGAAAGAGGCCGCCAAGGAGCCCTTGACAGCCTTCTTCTCAAGACCTTGGCACACAGATGGATTGACCTAAAGGGCTCCCCCTTTCATCCTCCATGAGAGCCCAGGTCTTGGGGGAGGAGAAGAGTGAGGGGCGTGACTTGAGGGATGCTAGGGTCTGTCGTAGAGCAAAGCAGGAAAAGTTAGAGGTGGAGCTCAGACACTCCCCCAGGTTGGCTATGCATGAAAGCCTACGTAGGAGGGAGCAACTGTAAGGGAGGAGCATCCCCCCTAAGCTAGTCTGGCCTGGAAGTTCTTGTTCAAACTGCCGGCAACTTCTCTAACTTCCACTTTGGTTCCACTATTGGTGTTCACAAATGTGCAGAGTAGCTGTTTCCTTGGTAGCCTGAGAGCTTCCTAGAATTTGTGTCTGTAAGGAACCTGGTTGTGAGCCTGAAGCCTGGTATCTTGGAGAGCGTTGATTGCGAAGGAGGAGGATGAAGGAACGTGGCAATGGCCATCGTCTTGAGCCACCATTTTGCACATCAGCGGCAGCTTGGGCTCTTCTAGGAAGGTAAGGTTCTGCAATTGGTGGCTGAAAAGGGGGCTGATTACACAGCATTACCTTCCTGGATGAGCTCGATCCAGCATCGTTGTGCAAAATGGCAGCTTGCTATGAGGGAGGATGGCTGCCAGGTGCTCAGTGAGTGGATCTGCGAATGCCCTGCGGCTAGGGATGTCAGAGAATTTCGCCATGAATCTCGGGGAGGCCGAATGCCAGCGCATTCGGCCCCCCCCGAAATCGGTGGTGAAACGGTCTGCTCCCCCGCCACCCCCGGGACGGGACTTACTTGGGCGAATCTCCCTGGCGGCGGTGGCTCCGATGGCGGTTTGGCAGTGGTTTGGCAGCGGCGGCTGCGGTGGCCGGTCTTCCGACCGGCTGCCACCGCTGCCATTTCCAAGTTAAAAAAAAAACACGTGATAGGCTACGTAAAGATTTACGTGCCTATCACGGCTAGATTTTTTAAAAAATACCATGATAGGCTACATAAATGTCTACGTAGTCTATCACGGCTGAGTGGGAAAAAAAAAACCCGCGCGTACGCAAATGGCGGCACCCATGGGCGCCGCCATTTGCGTACGCGCGGGTTTTTTTTTTCTTCACTCAGCCGTGATAGGCTACATAAATGTTTACGTAGCCTATCACGGCTGACTGCAGGGACGCAAATGGCGGTGGCTATGGCCGCTGCCATTTGCAGACCCGGCAGGACAGGATTCGCGGCGGGAGGGACGGGGCACCTCCCCCCTGGCCAGAATTTCAGGGGGAGGGATGGGGCGCCTCCCCCCCACCGCGAATCAAATTTCATCAAAGGTAAGGGACTTTCGTACATCTCTGCCTGTGGCTCAGCGAGCAGGATCTAGGAGGGCGAGTGAGGGGGAGTCTGTCAAACTCTACCCTGTCGCCCCGCAGACACTTGCAACGTCCCTAATAGGCACTTATTCCAATCTGGAAAAGAAATGAGTCGAGAGCATTTGGTTTTGCCAAGAGTTGTTGACTCAGCCTCTGATACATCTTATTGACTAGCTAATATAATGAGCAGACCTGTGTGTTTTTATTGCAGTGTTTGCAATTTCAAAATCCTTGTTTTGCATCATTGTTTCACATTGCATGTACACTGACTTAACTTCCCATTGTTTTTCACTCAAACATACAAATCTGACTATTGGTTGTAATTCTTCTTTCAAAGCAGTATTGCTCAGTTTGCAGTTTATCACAAGCAGGCCTATTATGCACAATTCTTCTTTCCAAACCTTAAGTATCCTCATGTACAATGAAAACAAAATGACTTGCAACTTCAGAAACAAGAGGCACAGTTTAACATACCTTGTCATTGCGCTTTTTGCCATTTTACCCATGTATGCCTGACTGTTTCACATTCTTGCCTATTGTGCATCTTGCCAGTCTGAATCCTTATTTCCCAATTGGCCTGACTACTCTGTGTCATGGTCATACTTTCCCCATGAAGCTGCAGAATTCTTTGCAAACCCGTAACTTCTTCAGAACGTATTCCAAAACAGTGAATATGTGATCTTGGGCTTCAGGAGTAGAAAATCTAGTATATTCATGCTGTCCCTACAATGGATTGGTGTGAGAGATCCTGTGTCTGTATTTATTTTTCCATGTCCACTTTTGTATAGTCATGGGCATGTAAAATAAGCACTGAAATGGAAGCATGTGTGGCCATTCAAGATGATTAACTAGGGGTGGACGAATGTCACTTACCTGTCCTCGAAGATTTCCCGCGGTGGGGGGGAGGCGCTTCGTTGCTCCCCCCGCGAAGTTCAGGCCGGGGGAGGAGGCTTCCCGCCTCGCCCGGCCGAAATTCAGGCCGGGGGGGAGGCTTCCCGCCTCTCCCGGCCGAAATTCAGGCCGGGGAGGAGGCGCCTCGCCTCGCCCAGCCGCGAACTAAAGAGTTAAAAAAAAAAACGCCCCCGTGATAGGCTACGTGATGATTAACGTAGCCTATCACAGCTAGATCTGCAAAGTCAGCCGTGATAGGCTACGTAAATCACCACGTAGCCTATCACGGGTGACTTAAAAAAAAAAAGCGTGTATGCAAATGGAGGCCCCCATAGGGAGCCGCCATTTGCGTTCCTTATTTGGTCGCTGTAGTCTACGTAAATCTTTACGTAGACTACGGCGAAAATAAGGGCAACACTATTTGCGTTGCCCTTATTTTCGCCGTAGTGTACGTAAACATTTACGTAGACTACAGCGACCAAATAAGGAATGCGAATGGCGGCTCCCTATGGGGGCCGCCATTATCCGTACGCGCTTTTTTTTTTAAAGTCACCCGTGATAGGCTGAGTGACGATTTACGTAGCCTATCACGGCTGACTTTGCAAATCTAGCCATGATAGGCTACGTTAATCGTCACGTAGGCTATCACGGGGGCGTTTTTTTTTCTTTTATTGCAATGGCGGTGGCGGCAGCCGGTCGAAAGATCGGCTGCTGCCCCCGCCCCTGACGAAGACCCGCCGAACCGCCTGCTGGACCCGCCGCTGGGAGGGACATTCGGCAAAGGTAAGTCCCGTCCCGGGGGGGGTGCGGGGTGCGGGGGTGTGTGGAGAATTTCTTCCCGAAACTTGTTTGGGGGGCCGAACACGTTGGTGCTCGGCCCCCTGAAGTTTCGGGGAGAAATTCTCCACCATCCCTATGATTAACACAGTCCCCTTCACGTTGTCATCAACATGAGTCATCTCTGATATTCAGAACAAAATCAAGAGAAAATGCATGTGCTGAAGTGTAAGGCCCCAGGCCTGAACCAAGCTATTAGTAGTTTTAGAGTGGCTTAGAACCGTAATGCTCTCTGGCTTTGGTCAGAGGGCTGCTGTTTCCCTTAACAGGCCTCGTGATTTACCAGGATGAGTCAAAGGGTAAGAAGCAGCTCCACGCACATTCCTTGCTAATGAGGAGAATGTCTTATCACTGCTGTGCCTGAGAAGCAGAGGTTGTTTACCTTAAAGCTACAGGTGGCTGTGCTGGGAACCAAACCTAGTCTATGCTGGGAATGAACGCTAGGGGCGCTTGCTGCTGTTTTCCTCCCTCATTGCTAACATGTATGGTATAAGACCCATTGTACCCCATGGCTCTGGGTTCAGAGAAGCTGTCTGACCCAACCATTGAGCACACCTGTGTGCTGTAAGTTACTCAATAAAGTACTCCTTGTAAGTAAACCTGGGCCTGATTTATCATTATCTTGGCACCTTTAAATTAAGAGGTCGAAGCCCACGGCCAGGGCAATACATTAAGGTACCACTTGGATATTTTATTGGATGTAGAGTGGTATATAAATCCTGTAGATAAATAAGGCTGGGTTCAGACAACATGCTAACCCACCATGGGTTGTGTTTGGGAGTGACTCATGATTGGTTAGCATGTTGTGTGGAGGGGTGTTTTCTCCCCACATGATTGATAAATTACCCACCTCTGTTACCCTCCCTCTACAGTGGGGGTAAGCGGCCCTGGGGTGGCTTACCGTGTTGACTATTGGGCGATGCTTGGATAAATCCCAGCGACAATAGAAACAGCCACTTAGAGTATCTGGAATGTCTGGTGACACTCTAGCTGGCACAGGCGATCTCTATGATCACCGTCACATAACAATGGCTGGAGTGGCCAGTGCAACCCGATTCCCACCATGGCAGCTGCTGAGATACATGGCAACAGTATTGGGAGGGTGACATGGGGACCATGCTATGGGGATTGGTAAGAGAACCACGCTGCCCTGCATGGTTCCACGGTCGTGTGTGGGACACACACATCATGGTGCCCTCACTCTTCTCCGCAGCAGGGTTCCGCTACCCACCTTGCCCCTGTGATCATGTGAACACCCCCACTGTCTTATGAAAATCACTAACCTGGGGCCAGTTAGTCAAAGCAGCCTCACTATCCATTAACTGGGGCTGGTGTGGCGGGGGGAATCAAGTGCAGGACCAAGTACAGATATTCTTGACTGTTCTGCAACCTTTTCTCTGACCATCTGAATGAGACCGGTGGGTCTCACATGCATTTCAAAAGGGCACAAGGCACAACTTGGTTAGTTATTCCAATAATCCTACCAGCAACTCTGTCAGGTAGGCCAATAGTACAGATAGGGATCCAAAGTTGAGAGAGAATGGGTGACCGAAAAGTCAGTCTGAGAATTCATTGTTTAGTGGAGATTTGAACTGGAAAATGTCCCGCTCATGCTCTGAGCCATTATGTTCCACAAGTATCCAGGAACAGATGCAAAATTATGGCTTATGGGTTTAGGAAAGGGGTTCCTCATATAATGGCAGGTAGCAGATAGAGAAGTGGCAAAGCTGGTGACTACACTTTAAAGGGTGGTGTGATATGGGAGCATACCCTGCCCCGAAGTTCCCTTTGAGCCAAGGTTTGCTAAGACTTAGCCCTAAACCCAGCTCTTCAACTTCTCTCTCTGCTGCTTGCCATGACCAGATAGACTGAATGGGATGGATCCCAACTTAGTTATGTTTGGAGGATACCCATGGCTAACTTAAGCCCCTCTGATTTCAGTGGAACTGCTCCAAGCTAAGTCTGGATCCAACCCAGTGATAGGATCAGGAGCCTCTATCCAGAATCCATGCAAAGTGATTTCTTATCTACTCCTGGAAGCTAGCAGTGAGCCTCAAGCTGTGGAGAAAGCAGACAAAGAGATGTTCTTCTCCCATTCTCATATGACTAGAACTCAGGGCCATCCAGTAAACGCGATGGGCAGTGGACTCAGGACAGACAAATTCCTTCACCCTACAGATAATGCAGGTTTGGAAAACTAATGGAGGAGGAGGAAGAGGAGGAGTCTGTCAATGGCTGTTACCCATGATAGCTAAAGGAAACTACCACCTCCATCCCCACCCCACCCCTTCAGAGGCAAGATGTCATTAAGAACAAGTTGCTGTGTTGGGAGACTTTTGCCTTTGTACTAGGCCTGTGCTAGCTTTGCATCTGGCTTTGGAATTCCGAAGCAGGGTAGCCATTTTGTGTGAAATCTGCCATTTTACATTACACAGGCCTAATGGGCCGCGGTGGCTTAGTGGTTAAGACGCTGAACTGCAGCCTGGAAGGTCGGCAGGTCAGCAGTTCGAGACCCGAGTGCTGCGTGACGGAGTGAGCTCCCGTCTTCAGTCCCAGCTCCTGCCAACCTCGCAGTTCGAAAGCAAGAAATTGCAAGTAGATAAATAGGTACCGCTTCGGCGGGAAAGGTAACAGCGTTCCGTGCACCTCGGTGTTCAGTCATGCCGGCCACATGACCACGGAAGCGTCTTCGGACAGCACTGGCTCTTCGGCTTAGAAACGGGGATGAGCACTGCACCCTAGAGTCGGACATGACTGTTTGGGGACACCTTTACCTTTTACCTTTTTTTAAGATCATAGAATCATAGAATCATAGGATAGTAGGGTTGGAAGTGGCCTATAAGGCCATCGAGTCCAACCCCCTGCTCAATGCAGGAATCCAAGTCAGAGCATCCCCGACAGATGGCTGTCCAGCCTCATCTTGAATGCCTCCAGTGTGGGAGAGCCCACCACCTCCCGAGGTCATTGGTTCCTAGGGATGTCGGAGAATTCCGCCACGGATTCCAGTGAGGCTGGATACTTTAGAATCCATGGCGGAATGGCTTCCCCCCTGCCACCCCATGGAATCCACCCAGGACGGAACTGACATGGCAGATGTAGTGGCGGCAGTTGCTCTGGCTGGTCTCCTGGCCGGCCATGGCCGGGCTGCTGCAGCCACCATTTGCATTCTTGCAGCCATCATAGGCTACATAAGTATTTATGTAGCCTATCACGGCTGCTTGCAAGGACACAAATGGCAGCCACAGCAGCCCGGCCGCGGCCGGAACTCCGGCTACAGCCGGGGAGGATTCTGGGGGGAGGGACGGAGGGCCTCCCCCCCACTTCTGATTGCCCGACATGGAGCCAGGTGAGTATTTCGTACATCCCTATTGGTTCCATTGTCGTATTGTTCTAATAGTCCTGATGTTCAGCTGGAATCTGGCTTCCTGTCACTTGAGCCCATTCTTCCATGTCCTGCACTCTGGGATGATTGAGAAGAGATCCTGGCCTTCCTCTCTGGGACAACCTTTCAAGGACTTGAAGAGCGCTCTCCTATCTCCCCTCAGTCTTCTCTTCTCCAGGCTAAACATGCCCAGTTCTTTCAGTCTCTCCTCGTAGGGCTTTGTTTCTAGTCCCCTGATCATCTTCATTGCCCTCCTCTGAACCCTCCTCAGTTTGTCTGCATCCTTCTTAAAGTGTGGTGTCCAGAACTGGACACAGTACTCCAGATGAGGCCTAACCAGTGCTGAGTACAGGGGAACTATTACTTCCAGGGATTTGAAAGATATACTTCTATTAATGCAGCCCAAAAGAGCATTTTCCTTTTTTGCAGCCACATCACATGGTTGGCTCCTATTCAGCTTGTGATCGACAACAATTCCAAGACCCTTCTTGCTTGTAGTATTGTTGAGCCACGTATCCCCCATCTTGTAACTTTGCATTTGGTTTCTTTTTCCTAGGTGCAGAACTTGGCATTTATCCCTATTAAATGTCATTCTGTTGTTTTCGTCCCAGCACTCCAGCCTACCAAGATGGAGGGAGGGAAAACACATAACGACTCCCACCATGCACCTCCCACTCCCAGAATGCACTGCTTCCTCCAGGACTGCAGTCTCTCCTTTCCCCTCTGGGGGCAGACCTGAGGACTAAGCCTTTTTGGAGGGAAGTGTGGTGGGCTATTGTTGCACAGCCCTTACTAGCCCCTGCCATTGGAGCACCAGCCTGCACTGGTCCCTGGCTAGTTTCACTTCCTTTTCCAGCACCGTTGTATCACTTTGAGTTACACCATCACCTCCCTCCCAGGGAATGGCCAATCAAAGGAAGGCAATTAGCATACTGGAGGGGAAGGTCCTGAGTAAGGAGTCTATCATATACACAACAGCTTACTTTGTACTCTGCTTCTGGGTTTCTCTGTTTGGCCACTGTGGGAGGCAAGATGTTGTACTTTACAGACCCTTGTTCTGGCCCAGCAAGGCTCTGTTAGGGATGGGCGGATTAATTAGCCCGTTCCGGGTGGGGGCGTCTGCTGAGGGGTGGAGGCGATCCGTCCCTCCCCCCAGAATCCTCCCCGGCTGGCTCCACTCTGAGGCGAGTCCATGGAGCTGCCAGCCGGGACCACCCGCCTGCAGCCAGACTTCCATCCACTGCCGGGCTGCTGCCGCAAATGGCGTCCGGTGTAGCAGCTGCCATTTGCATCCCTGCATTAGCTGTGATAGGCTACGTATTAGGGGTGCACGAAAGCCACTTACCTGGTCTCACAGCTTGCTTCGCGCTGGGGGGGAGGCGCTTCGCTGCTCCCCCTGAAGTTCAGGCCGGGGGGGAGGCTTCCCTCTTCGCCCGGCCGAAATTCAGGCCAGGGGGGAGGCTTCCCGCCTTGCCTGGCCGAAATTCAGGCCGGGGAGGAGGCGCCTTGCCTCACCCGGACATGAAATAAAAAGTTTAAAAACAAAAACCGCCCCCATGATAGGCTACGTGACGATTAATGTAGCCTATCCCGGCTAGATCTGCAAAGTCAGCCGTGATAGGCTACGTTAATCGTCACGTAGCCTATCACGGGTGACTTAAAAAAAAAAAAAAGCGCGTACGCAAATGGCGGCCCCCATAGGGAGCCGCCATTCACATTCCTTATTTGGTCGCTGTAGTCTACGTAATCTTTACATAGACTACAGTGACCAAATAAGGAATGCGAATGGCGGCTCCCTATGGGGGCCGCCATTAGCCGTACGTGCTTTTTTTTTTAAGTCACCCGTGATAGGCTACGTGACGATTTACGTAGTCTGTCACGGCTGACTTTGCAAATCTAGCTGTGATAGGCTACGTTAATCGTCACGTAGCCTATCACAGGGGCGTTTTTTTTTTTACTTTTATTGGAAAGGCGGCGGCGGCAGCCACTCGAAAGACCAGCTGCCCCCTCTGCCCCTGTCGAAGACCTGCTGAACCGCCGCCGGGACCCACCGCCGGGAGGGACATTCGGGAAAGGTAAGTCCCATCCCGGGCGGGGGGTGGAGAATTTCTCCCCGAAACTACTTCGGGGGGCCGAATACGTTGGCACTCGGCCCCCCGAAGTTTCGGGGAGAAATTCTCCCCCATCTCTACTACGTATATATTTACGTAGCCTATCGCGGCAAAAGGCAGGGACGCAAATGGCATAGTGGATGCTCTTTGCTGTGATAGGCTACGTAAATACTTATGTAGCCTATCATGGCTAAAGTAGGGAGGGAAATGGCGGCCGCAGACCAGGGCAGCCATTCGCAGCCGCAGACCGGGGCAGTGGACAGACTGGACCAGCCGACGCCAGGTAGGGTCCGTCACTGGAAAATTTTGCAGGGTGGTGGTGGGGTGTGTTCCGTTCCACCACGGACTCTGGGGGGCTGGATTCTAAAGAATCCTGCCTCACTGGAGTCCGTGGCAGAATTCTCTAACATCCCTAGGCTCTGTTGATATTCTACACTGGTGTACACACTACAAAAAACCTACCACAAATTTTTCATGTGCCTCAGCACACGCGTACTCTAAGACAGCACACAGATATGCCCTGACAGCAAAAAACAAAAAGAGCTCAGCTGGAGATTTTTTTCCCCTGGTTTTGTGTCCTCTAATTCTAGCAGTTGGACAGCCAAGGGGGTTGAATTCTATCTTGGGCCAGTAAGAATGCAGCCAATTGGCATTCCGAGGCATGAGGACACAGAAACAAATATTTCATGAGAGGTACCGAAGACAAGCTGGGAAACTGGATCCCTTTCCAGGCAACTCTGAAAACAAAAGCAGAAGACCAGAGAAATGTTGGCTTGGTGTAGGTTTGGAAAGGCAAAGTTTGGGACTAGTGTTAAAATCACAAGAGCTGACAGCCCTGGGATAAATGCGGTGTGGGTAATTGTAATCCATACCCACTGAGGAAAAACCTGATCTGTCGGAAGGGCTGGCAGCATCTCTGTTAATAACAATCCTTCACCCGCTTTGCTAACATAGCAGAAATTTAAGTACGCTTTTCTCCGAAGCCTCACACTCTCCAGCTAGCTTGCAATGTTGGCCGAGAGACATAACAAGCATGCTTGATGAGATAAATATCTTGCAAGCCAAGCTTGTGGTGGTGGCCCTCCAGTCTCTTGTCAGATTCTTTTTCTTATGAAAAGTAAATAGTGTTCTACATTTTCCTCCTGCTCAAATGCAGAAATATTGTCAGACTTAAAAAAAAAAAAAGGGACCAGCTCAGATTTGTAATGTTTCTACTTATTACAACCCAGTTGGTCCCCGGTGTGGTGTAGCGGGGAGAATGTTGGACTTAGGGATGTCAGAGAATTCCACCACGGATCTCAGTGAGGCTTAATGCCAGTGCATTCGGCCCCCCGAAATCCGTGGCGGAACGAAGCCCCCTGCCCCACCACCCCGCGAAAGGTGCATGAAATGGAGCACTTACCTGGTGCCGTTCGCACTGCTTTGCAAATGGTGTCTGCATCTGCGGCCGCCATTCGCTTCCCCATTTAGGCCGTGATAGGCTACATAAATACTTACGTAGCCTATCATGGCTAACGCAGGGACGCCATTTGCATCCCTGCGGAGGCCGTGATAGGCTACGTAAATATTTACGTAGTCTATCACGGCAAAAAAAGGGAACGCAAATGGCAGCCGCCATAGCTGCTGCCATTTGCATTCCTGTTTTTTTGCCGTGATAGGCTATGTAAATATTTACGTAGCCTATCACGGTAAAAAAACAGGGGTGCAAATGGCGTAGCGGCCACCATTTGCGTCCCTGTCTTTCGCCCTGATAGGCTACATACATATTTACGTAGCCTATCACAGCCAAAAACATGATCGCAAATGGCGGCCGCCGTAGCCGCCGCCATTTGAGTCCGCAGGCTCCACACGCCTGTGAATGCACCTGGCTGGCGGCTCCGCAGAGTGGATCCGGCCAGGCTAGGATTACAGGGGGAGGTGTGGAGTGAATCAACCCTGCGAAAAGGTAAGTGAATTTCGTACATCCCTAGTTGGACTGGGGCTGGGGAGACACAGCTTTTAGTCCCCACTTGGCCACAAACCTCACTGGGTGGCTTTGGGCCAGCCACTGACTCTCAGCCTAACCTACCTCACAGGGTTGTTAGGAGGATAAAGTGGAGTGGGAGGGGGTCATGTATTCCACCTCAGGTTCCTTGGAGGAAAAGGTGGGATATATAAATGCATCCGGGATGTGTGAAATCTGCTCTGTCTGTGTTTTGCGGATTGTCGGGGCGCCTTTTGTTCCGTCGTCCATTCACAGATTTTTTTTTGTCATGTGGAAAAATGCACAAAGAATTCTGTAAGAGGGTTCACAACAATTTACCTTTGTACATACCATTTAGTGTATTGCCCCCCATTTCATTCAGCTTTTCCCCATACGTGTTTACCAGTCTCAGCAGAAACTTCCATATTTTCCTATGAATAAATAAGCATGAATTTTGGGAAAGTAAAAAAAGAAAGAAAAAAGATCCCAAAGTCCACGGACCGCGTGCGGCCTGAGGAGGTCGCTTTGCGGTGGATTCCTCAGGTCGGATTCTTAGTAATCTGAGCTCATTTTAGTCCATCTCCAATTTATCCAGCATCCCTAAATGCAACACGTGCATAAATATGGGGGAGCAGGATAGTTCTGCCCCACCCCTATGCCTCAGAAGGAACTGAGGACATGAGGGACAGACCATGCCAGTATCCTGTCATTGGGTGTACCTAGCCAAAGGGAGGACTGATACAAGATTGCCTCACATTCTCCCCACCCTCTTTGCATCCAGTCATCCTTTGGGGGGCTGAGTCAGAATTTTTTGGGTGGATCCTCTACACAGCACAAGGGGATCACCCTTTTCCACCTACTTCAGATGGTTAATTAGTGGGGGAATGTGACGTTACACGTCTGTATATAAAGTCTATGGTTACGGTTATGTATTCCTGTTATATCTCTGTATTTTATGCTGAACAGCTCTTTTTCTTCTATTTCAAAATCCTTCCCAGTGAGAATTCCCCTTCTTTAGGACTTTCTCATCTAGCAAGAAACAGCTTCCCCACACACAATCAGGCTGCTGCCAGGGCCTTTAAGGCTCAAGTCCAGCCCACACTCAGTCCTCTATCTGCAAGGACCCACTTGTTCATAATATCCCCTGTATGGTTTCCTTTATTACCTTCCCCTTACCTAGCCAAAAGTAGAGGGCACAGGATTTGGTTAAATAAATGAACTTTTTTTATTTAATAGCTGAGCCACCATTTCTTTCCTCTGCCTTTTACTATGCACATAGCTGAAGAAAGCCATTTTGTTGCTTTTAGCATCCCTCGCTAACCTCAGCTCGTTCTCAGCGTTAGCCTTCCTGACGCCATCCCTGCAATTCTGTGCTACCTGCCTGTACTCTTCCTTTGTTGCTTGGCCTTCTTTCCACTTCCTATAGGTGTCCTTTTTTGTTTTCAGGTCATCTCTAAGCTTTTTGTGAAGCCACATCGGCTTCTTCTGTTGAATTCCACCTTCTCTTCTTGTTGGAATTGTGTGTAATTGTGCCTTGAGAATTTCCTTTTTTAAAAGCTCCCACATACCTTGGACTCCTTTTCTTGTTAGAGTCACTTGCCATGGGACCTTACTGATCATTGTTCTGAGTTTTTTAAAATCAGCTTTCCTAAAATCCAGGGTAAAGGCGTTTGACTACACTCGGCTTTTGCTTCCCTTAGAACCAAGAACTCAGGTACAACATGGTTGCTTTTCCCCAGAGTTCAATTACCTGGGGAGGTGGTCGGCTCTCCCACATTCAAGAGGCATTCAAGATGAGGCTGGAGCTGGACAGCCATCTGTCAGGGATGCTCTGACTTGGACTCCTGCATTGAACAGGGGGTTGGACTTGATGACCTTGTAGGCCCCTTCCAACCCTACTATTCTATGCTTCTACGATTCTAACTACAGCAAATAAGTTGTTGAACCACAAATAAGCAGCTGTTACTGGTTCTTTTCATAGATATTCTCTCATACACCATACACCAGATCGCACTCTTAAATCAAACCGTTCAGAATCACCGCAGGCCTCTCTCTCTCTCTCCCCCCCTCTCAGTTCTAAAATCTTATCACATCAGTTTCCTATCTCTGATCCCTGACAAGTCATACCCAATCTCTGACTCTCTCAAGCAAAGCATACAGTTTATACAACACACACCCCACCCCCTTCACTCGCTCAGCCAATCACCACACATATGCAAATCCACTCTTCTTCCTGTCACTCATCTCTCTCTCTCTCTCTCTCTCTCTCTCTGTCTCTGTCTCTCTCTCTCTCTCTCTCTCTCACACACACACACATACACCACCCCACAGAAATACTCACCATAAAACACAGAGATATAACAGGAATACATAACCATAACCATAGAGGTATTATATACTAGGGATGGATGGACTCCCCAGAGTCCGTGCTCGGGGGTGCTCAAGCAGCCTTCACTGCCACTCACCTGTGCAAGCCACTGGAGGACTCGGAGAGGTGTCTGGGAATGCACCTCAGCTGCCTACTCCATGCGAGCCACCATCTTTTATGCAAGATGGGGCTCTATATTTTTGTATATTTACGGTTGCGCACAATGGTGGCCATAAAGGGCTGTTTCCACCGTTTATGGCCACAGTGGCTGTAAAGGGCCATTCCCCCTAAAATGTGCATGTTTGTATGATTTCCCCATTAAAATCAGCATTTTAATGCATTTTTTGCACAGATAATTACATTGCCGGATGTGGGGAATTGCACCCCTTAAAGGATACCAAAGTTTCAATCTCTGTAATAGTTTGGGAAGTGTGAATTAGGTTGGTTCACTTAAACGTGTGGATGAAATGTAATTATCTGGCATTCCTACCAGAGCATATAGCAACCTGAGCAAAAGCAGAGACTATGTAAGACCGGAAGTATGATTCTCGATATCAATTTACAGTAGTAAGGTGGCAATCCTTTGTACGCATTCATTTCTATGAATTCGACCTGCAGATTCCTCAGTGGACTGGCATCTTTTGAGTCACACAGATTCCATGGAATTGCAGACCAGCTTCTTTGTTTGTTTGTTTGTTTTTTACTTTACAGAACTGTACACAAATTTAGTCGTACAAAAATAGGAAAACCACTGGAATTTGCGCAAGTTTCAGCTGTGTCAGGCAAGTTTGCGCAATTTGCAGCCAAAATTTGCACAAATGTTTTTTTACACAAAAAGAACATATTTATGGAAATTCCTCCAGCTGGCCCCATTCGTTGTGCACAGAGTTGGGGCAGCTGGCAGAAGATGGAATCGAGTCCGGGAGGCCCAGATGACAGAAGCTCATCGAGGGATTCCTCTGACATCCCTATGAGCGACCATCAGTAGTTGGAGCCAACTATTTTTTTTCTTTTCTTTGTTTTTTTTCTGTCTGAGAGTGGCGAAGCAAGCTCCCTGCAGCTGCTCCTTCTCTGGCTGATGGCTACCTGGTGCCAAGCTGGTCTTCCCCTTGCTGGGTCAGAGAGGGAACAGCCTCCCACTGGTCCTTGCTTCTTTGGCAATAAGAAACCTGTGTGTAGGGATCTATAGACTGTGTAAACTCTGCTCCATCTGTGTTTAGTGGATTGTCAGGTTGGGGTGGTGGAGAACTCCACCGCGGACCCAGATGAGTCCAGAGTCCATGGCAGAATGGATCACTTACCTCCGCCTCCCGAGGATTCCCTCCGGAACAGCACGCCAGCTCCAGACCTCTTGCGATATGGTAATGGCAGCTGCCAGACATAAATGGTGTAGTGGATGCCACTTGCAGCCATAAAGCACTTGGTTCAACCTAAATGCATCCGTCCACTCTGCCATTTGCATCTGTGTTTTTTCCCCGCAATAGGCTAGCCTACTGCGGGAAAAAACACAGCCGCAGATGGCGTAGTGGATGCTACTTGCAGCCATAAAGCCCTTAGTTTAACCTAATTGCAGCCATTTATGGCTGCAATTAGGTTAAACTAAGCACTTTATAGCCGCAAGTGGTGTCCACTACGCCATTTGTGGCTGTGTTCCTCACATCGATACGGTAATGGCAGCTTCCATTACCGTATTGGAAGTGGTATGGAGCCGGCGTGCAGCTCCATGGAATCGTCGTGGAACGGAGCCACTCTGGAGGATTCCAGGGCAAGGAACGGATCACTTCGCCCCCCCCCCCCAGCAGACAACACTGTGGATCAGATGGTAAGCAATCTGTCCATCCCTATTGTCAAGCACTTTTCATTCTGTCATCCGCCCACAGATGGATGCAATTTTTTTTTTGGTCATCATGCAGAAAAATACGCAAATAATTACCTAAGTATTTATGTTGGTATTTACATAATTTACCTGAGCACGTAACATTTAGCGTATTGTCCCCATTCCATTCAATGTCTATTTGTCTATTTTTTTACTTTCCCGAAATTTATGCATATTTATTCATAGCAACATAATAAGATTCTGCTGAGGAAAAATAATAACATAATAAGAATCTTATTATGTTGCTATGAATAAATATGCATAAATTTTGGAAAGTAAAAAAATAGACAAATCCGAAAGTCCACGGACCTCGCACAGCCTGAGGGCATCACTCCACAGTAGATTCCGCAGGTTGGATTCTTAGAAATCCGAGCTCATTGTAATTGGTCTCAAATTTCTCCAGCATCCCTACCTGTGTGCTAAAAGGTGCCATAGAGAAAGGGGAAGACAGTCTAGCATCAAATACTGAGTTGGTTGAAAAGCTGGGAAGGCAGGGGTGGCAACATATTTGCGGGCAGCTATCGTTCGCCTTCAGGAAAGGTTGTGGGTGTATTTCCACCATTGATTAGCAGCCGCTGTGAAGGCAAAGTCAACCTTTAAAAGGGTGAAGATAGGTATCAAGTGAATAATGGCTTCCAAACAAGTGTCCTAGAGCTAAGGGAAACTTTGGCTGTTGGCTGCGAAAGGCACAAAGATGGCGGGAAAGCTCCTCTTCAATTAGGAAACTTTTTTTCCCCATAGCAGGCCTCAGATCAAGGATGGGTCATAGTCCTTATCAGATACAGATTTGATCTTACACTCAAGCCCGCAATTTGGTCTACACATAGACAGAGGGAAAGATCAAGGAGTGGGGGTGGACAGGTGGATGGGTGGGGAGAGAAGAGCACTCTCTGAAATAAATTAATGAACAGAAAACTTGCCCTCTGGTAGATTAAGGCCAATTAATTAGCCAACAGCACTTGACACCATGGTGATGAATCCACCTGGAGTTCCGTAAACCTCTCCTCTGCCTCCCCCCCCTCTTCCCCCTCCCTCTGCTGTATCTCTGCTTATGTAGGCTTTGGGGGACTGACAACTTGTTTTCTGCTTTCTGGATAAAACTGCCCTCAGGGGCCCAAAGATGCTGAAGCTGTCAACCCTCCCCTTCCTTATGTAAAGTAGAGCCCTGTTGCCAATTTCATCTCATCAAAATCTTGCCCGCAGTAGAATTCATTCAGTTGAGATTTTGCTCTAAGGCAAGATGGCTGCTTCTTCTGTTTTCCTCAACCTGGAATTCAAGTCGATCCAACTTTTTCTTCCATTTCTCCCTAACTGATTTGTATTTTCATGCTTTAACAAAGAACACAGTCTCTCTCTCTCTCTCTCTCTCTCTCTCTCTCAATCCCCCCCCCTTGATATTAAAAATTTATTTATAGATGCTCATCTTGACACATCAGTTCTAGAATATTCCAGGAGATTAAGGAAATTGCTAATAGAGCACTGGGAATTGTTTTTGGAGCTAATGGAATATTGAAAATGCCATGAAATTGTGCATTGGGAGAAAAACAAACAATTACACATCATCAACAACAACAGTGCTACCGCTCTGTATTAGGATGCTGGTACCAGTCAAGAAAGGGACCTGTAGAATTACTGTAGATAGTTTCCTGAACACATTAGCTGATCATTATTAGCCAACATCAGAAAAATGAGTAGATTATGGTTTATTTAGGAAAAGGAGCAAAAATGATACAAAGAGGGTGGGGTGGAGAGAGAGAGAGAGGATGCTCATTTGTATATGGGTGGTGTGTTGCATTTGTGGGATTCTACATAGTATACATCCCACCACAAAAGCAGTGCAATAGATGCTAATGGAGAAAATTAACAATCACATTAAAGGGACCACAAATACCTTCCATGTAATACCAGGTGAAAAAGATTCACTCCAGAATTTGGTCATACAAAAATATGAATGTAAGAAACAGAACACCCACAATATTTTATACATCTCTAATCTCTCTTCAGCTTCTGCTGTATAGCACTGTTTTTGTGAGTACTATGACCATTGATTGTAGGATAAAGTAAGAAAAATATGCAAAATGTTACATGCCACAGAAAGTTACATAATTTTTTGTGTACTTTTCCTCATGGGGAAAAAGTCTGATTTCATCAAGGAGTGGATGACGGAATGAAAGACTCCTGACATCTGTGAAGGGCACACAGAACAGATTAGACAAAATCTGTACATCCCTATTCTTAATCCCAAAACACAACTGTCACCATTTGTGGTAGAAGGACATATCCAGTGAAACAGGAGAAGCCAGATGCTTCAGTTGAACTTTTTTTAAAAAATAAAAAATAGTACACATTTCCCTTAAAATGTGCACATTGGTAAACTTCCCTCCTTAAAATCAGCATTTTAATGCATTTTTGAGCAGAGAACTACATTGCCAGATTTGGGGAAATGCACGCTCTGAAGGAAACTGAAGTTCCAATCTTTGTAATAGTCTGGGAAGTGTGGATTAGGTTGGTTCACTAAAACATGTGGACCACCTGAAATAATCCAGCATTCCTACCAGGGCGTATGGCAACCTGAGCAAAAGCAGCAATTAGATAACACTGGAAGTATGATTCTGGATATCAATTTACAACAGTAACGTGGCAATCCTTTGTACACATTCATTTCTATGGGTTCGACCTGCTGATTCCTCTGCAGACTGGGACCTTTCGAGTCACACAGATTCCATGGACTTGAGGACCATTTTTAAAAAAAAAAAAACTTTCCAGAATTGTACACAAATTTAGTTGTATGGAAATATGAATGTTACTGGAAAATAGGGTAATATATTTGCCTTTAGAAGGGCGGGGGGCACACAACATTTTATGCATCTCTGATGTGTCTTCAGCTTCTACTACGTAGCATTTGTTTGTGCTCATTGATTGTATACTGACTAGGGATGTACAAAAGACACTTACCTTTTTGAGGGTGACATTTGCAGTGGGGTGGGAGGCGCTCCATCCCTCCCCCTGAAATTCTCTCTGGCTGGCTCCACTCCACAGCGATTCCATGGAGCTGCCGGCTGGGGCCACCCGCAGGTGGACATCCGGCCACTGGGCAGCATGCACAGGGACGCAAATGACAGCTGCAGTGGCCACCGCCATTTGCATCCCTGCATACATAAATATGGGTGCAAATGGCAGCCACTACGCCATTTGTGCCCCTCTCTTTTGCCGTAATAGGCTACGTAAATATTTACGTAACCTATCACTGCCAAAAAAAAGGGAAGGCAAATGGCGTCTGCCGTAGCCGCCGCCATTTGCATCCCTGTATTTTGCCGTGATACGCTACGTAAATATTTACGTAGCCTATCACAGAAAACAAAAACAAAAGCAGCAAATGCAAATGGTGGCAGCTACAGCTGCCGCCATTTGCATTCCCTTTTTTTTTTGGCCATGATAGGCTACGTAAATATTTACGTAGCCTATTACAGCAAAAGAGATGGGCAAAAATGGTGGCGGCTACGGCGGCCGCCATTTGCCTTCCCTTTTTTTTCCGTGATAGGCTACATAAATACTTACACAGCCTATCATGGCTTCTGCAGGGACACAAATGGTGTCCCTGCATTAGCCGTCCTAGGCTATGTAAGTATTTACGTAGCCTATCATGGCTATAATGAAGAAGCGAATGGCAGCCGCGGACATGGCCACCATTCGCAAAGCAGTGCAAACAACACCAGGTAGGTGTCCTGTTTCATGTGCCTTTTGCGGGGCGGGGGGGCAGGGGACTTCGTTCCGCCACGGATTTTGGGGGGCTGAATGCACTGGCATTCAGCCTCACCGAGATCCATGGCAGAATTCTCTGACATCCCTAATACTGAGCTAAGAAAAATGTGCAAAATGTTACGTGCCAGTGAAAGTTAAGTAAATTGCAGTGGAACTTTTTGCATACTTTTTTGCGGGGAGGGGAATCCAATTCCATCAGTGAAAGGACAATGGAATGAAAGACACTTGACAATCCATGAAACACACAGAGATTGATTTAAACAAAATCCATACACTCATACCAAAAACAAAGTAATATAGGTGCATGCTTGATCTCAGTTGAAAAGGCATCCCATAAGATGGGAGTCAACACACTAAAGACCTTATTCCTGGTGTTTTCTCCCAGACTTGACTGCCTGGCAACATCAGCAACCAAATATGTGTTAAAGAAACAGTGAAGTCCCTTATTACAGCTGGACACAAACACAGGCACTTCACCAGAGTCCTCAGATCAGAGTCCTTTGTGAGCCCAAATGAACTCAGATAACCAAACAGGAGACAGAAACAGGGCCTTGAAGTCCACCAGCATAATCCAAGACAGGTTCCCAATGCACAGGATTCAAGGCATGCAACAGTTCAGGGTTCTAGTATGAGGGGAGTTTCCGGGATCAGCATTGTTTTACCCACAAACCTCTTTTGCCTTTGTGCCAGTTTCCATGTGGGGGTGGGGTGACTAGAGTTCCTCACTTGTCAATCTAGCCCTATAGGAAAACTTTGCCTAGAGCTGAGAGCTCTGTCTGACTGGTTCATCCTCTTGCCTTTTCAGCCACTGGTATTTTCTCCGAGGCAGTCTTGGGCATACCCCTTCTGTATTGGGGCCAGGCCTGTAACCAAGTTACCTGTAGTGTTAGAGGGGCCTAGATCCATAATGCTTTGCTTAGTTTCATTATTAGTGCAATTCCCGTGCTAGTGGGCCTCTGAGCATGTGAGATGAGTCAAAGGCCAATAGTGGCCTCAGCACATTCCATACTAATGAGTGGAGTGTCTTATCAAGATGTGCCTGGGAAGTGAAGTTTGTTTGTCTTAAAGCTGTAGGTGGCTGGGCTGGGAACCAAGCACTGCTAGTCTATGCTGGGAATGAATGCTAGTTGGCACTTGTAGTGTCATGCTGCCTCACTGTTGACATGTATGGTATAAGACACATTTTACCCCATGGCTCTGGGTTCAGAGAAGCTGTCTGATCCAACCGTTGGGTACGCCTGTGTGCTATAAATTACTCAATAAAGTACTCCTTGTAAGTAAACCTAGATCTGATTTATCACTATCTTGGCACCTCTAAATTAAGAGTTCGAAGCCTACGGCCGGGGCAATACACCTTCCTTGGCCAAGCCTGCCTCCTGGCCTCTTATTCTCAGGCTGGGGCAACTTGGCTGCTGTTTCCTAGCTCTGGCTGTTGAGAAGTAGGAGTAGCTACCCCCCCCACACACACAATCTACTATAAAACCAGGCAGAGATGAATTCCTAAAACCCTGATAATCCAAAACTTGTCTAGGCCCTAAATCAGATTCTACTATCTCTGAATCTTCCCCTGAGACTGTGGCATTAGGGGAAGGCATGAGAAGAAGACTCTTACGAGTGCCCTGGACTGCAAGGAGGTCAAATCAGTCCATCCTAAAGGAAATCAACCCTCACTGCTCATTGGAAGGACAGATACTGAAGCTGAAGCTCCAATATTTTGGCCACCTAATGCAAAGAGAAAACTCCCTGGAAAAGACCCTGATGCTGGGAAAGACTGAAGGCCAAAGGAGAAGGGGACGGCAGAGGATGAGATGGCTAGATAGCATCACGGATGCAATGAATATGAACTTGAGCACGCTCCGGGAGAGAGCGCAGGACAGGAAGGCCTGGCGTGCTATGGTCCATGGGGTCACGAAGAGTCGGACACGACTGAACGACTGAACAACAACAAATGAGAGTTTCCAAGCAGATTCCCGACCCATGTGTGACCCCTTGGAGCAGAGTCTCTTCAGAAGGTCTCAGTGTGTTCGTCAAATACACCCAGTCAGAGTATTAGTCAATCTAACCCAGTATTTCCTACTCTTCCAAGGAGTTGGGGGGGGGGAGAGAGAGAGAGAGAGAGAGACTTCTCCCACTCAACTTCCCAAGACTGGAGATGCCAGGAATTGAGTTGGGGACCTCTGCATGCAGAGATGTGCACTACTACACATAGGCAAATGATGGCCATGAGCATAATAAGATAAGCATGTTTTGAAGCTCCACTAAATTATTCCACTACAAAATCAGTCTTCCTCTCCAGAGTAACCTCAAGGGTTTCTTCTTCCTTTCTTTGTCCTATTCCGATCTAATGACCGATGGCCAGCTCACAATCCACATGCCGGAATTCGACGGGGAGCCTTGCACATCGCCTCTGTTTTCTTCCCATGTGCTTGTTTTGTGTTTAGGGTATGTGAGTATCTGAGGCTGGGTGCTTAAATGCTTTGTTGCATTATGTTAATTCCTCAGCAGTGCAATCAAATTCATGTCGTAATTAAAGCTGTCAGTTGGAAGGCAAACCAATGGCTGCAAAAACACAGCATAACAAATGAAGTGAAATGCTTCTGCATGTAGCTATACAATGCTTCGCCAGGCATGAAATTAAATAAGTAATTTGATGTTGACATCAGAAATTGAAATGATACCCACTGTTCCTTCATTCTGTCAGACCTGCATAAACAATGGCCAGAGCAAACACGGGCAGCACAAGCCGCTCCCCGACCCAGCTCCTTCTCATAATTCACAATATATATGCAAAATCAGTATAGCAGACCTTCCAAGACCTGAAGGATGTAATTTCTTTGGGTTCTTGATGAGCTGCGGAAAACCGAAGGGTTACTTCTTCTGTGTTCCAGGGCCTTAAACATGCTTCCCGTTAACAGCCCAACAGTCAAAGGCCTAATTAAATGCACTTGGATCAGTTGTTGTTTCTGGATTTGAACCTCTGTGGGATCTGTCTCTCCTGTTGTTTGTGGATAGATGAATCAGCCATGATGTCTTTGTTGTTTAGAGTTTCATTTTTCTTTGGGCAGAGATATGGGACTGCACGCCCACCAACATATCGCAAGATCGCAGGCTATTTATGCCTGTAATCTTGCATATTTATTTATTTATTGCATTTATATCCCGCCTTTTTCCCTCTTGCAAGGAACTCAAGGCGGCTTACACCGTCCTCCTCCTCTCCATTTTATCCTCACAACAACAAGCCTGTGAGGTAGATTGGGCTGAGAGTCTGTGACTGGCCCAAAGTCACCCAGTGAGCTTCCATGGCTAAGTGGGGACTAGAACCTGGATCTCCCGGCTCCCAGTCCAACACTCTCGCCACTAATCCATGCTGGCTCTCATAAATGGGAGATTCACAGCACCATTTTGAATATAGGACTATGTGTACATTTTTTCAATATGTTTTCACTACATGGTGATCGTGAAGGAAGAAGACAGGGCCCGTGTAAGTGCAGGCAGTTTGGTGAGTGAGTGAGTGAGTGTGGGGGGGGGGTTGAGCAGGGACAGGGGCTCAGTGGGAATGGCTTGGGAGGTTAGGGATGTACCAAAGTCACTTACCTGTTCGCGGATTATGTTGATGGGGGGCGTTCTGTTCCTCCCCCCCGGAGTCCTCCGCGGCCAGCTGTGCTCCGCGGCAACTCCGCGGAGCAGCTGGCCAGGCCCGGCCAGGCCAGAGCCGTCCGCAGCTGGATTTCCGGCCGCGGAGAGCTCTGGGTAAAAACAAAACAAAAACACCGCATACGCAAATGGTGGTGGCTACGGCCGCCGCCATTTGTGTTCCTTATTTTTGCCCTCTTAATCTACATAAATATTTACGTAGTCTAAAACGGGGAATCAAAAAGGGACGCAAATAGCACCCACTACGTTATTTGCGTTCCCCTTGATTTTCGCCATCATAGTCTAGGTAAATATTTATGTATATTAAGAGGGCAAAAATAAGGAATGCAAATGGCGGCGGCTATAGCCTCCACCATTTGCGTACGCAGTTGTTGTTGTTGTTTTAACCCACCCAGCCATGATAGGCTATGTAAAGATTTACATAGCCTATCACGTTCTGTGTGTGTGTGTGTGTGTGTTTTTAAACCTAGTCATGATAGGCTACGTAAATCTTTACGTAGCCTATCACGTCTTTCTTTTTCTTTCTTTTTTTACAAGAGTGGAAATGGCGGCGGCGGCAGCCGGTCAGAAGAACGGCCGCCAAAGCTGCCGCCGGAGCCACCGCAGCCCGGCAGATCCGCCCCAGGTGAGTCTCATCCCGGGTGGGATCTGTGGGGGGGCGGGGGGGTGGCAGGCCGTTCTGCCACGGAGTTCGGGGGGCTGAATGCACTGGCATTCAGCCTCACCATGATCTGTGGCGGAATTCTCTGCCATCCCTATGGGAGGTGCAGGCAGTCCACCAGACTCCCAGACCGAAACAGGTTCCTGCACCATCCCTAGTGTTGTGCACATTCACTATGTCTCATGGAGAATGTGCACATAAAATACCTATGAAGAGGGAATTTGTCAGGAATTAATCTGAGCATTCAGAGAGGTCTGGCAGCTCAGATTCGGAATCAGAATGCGAACAGCCAGAACAGAGGGAGACAGATGTCAGGGTTGGATTGCAGCCCAGAGAGCCCCAAAGCAGTTCTGATTCTGAGGAAGAGATAGAAACCGCAGGAGAGGAACCCGTATATGGTTTAGAGGAGCAATCAGGGGGAGAGCCCCTCCCGGTACACATTCCTGAGAGTGATAGTGACCCTGGCAGGGAGAGGGCAGAGCAACAGCAGTTTCTGGACTCTAGGTGCCGGCACACTGTCAAGTGTGAGATGGCAGGTGCTGAGAGGAGGCGCTCAGCCCGCTTGGCGCAGCAGCAACAGCAGGGCCCCAATGCCCCATGGGAAAGGGGTGGACTCTCTCCTCCTAGCCCATAAGTTCAGAGGTATCCCGTCTTCCCCTCCAAATGGAGATCAACTGATTCCTAAGGTTAGAACCCCCGAGTAGGCAGTTTTCTTAAGTCTCACTCGTAGGATCAAGCAATTAGCATCTGTAAGCGTCATTAGGTTGAATGGGAATAAAGCCTTGGAAAACAGCCCTATTGTCTCTGTGTTAATTCTGGCTACCTGAGAATTTCAGAAGGCAGCAGGGGCGACCTCTTGGCAGCACTCTCCCTAATGAGCCCAGATATGGCAAGACTTTCTTCTCAAGATCTTGACACACAGATGGCCCAGACTGAATGCCCCTGCCTTTCCTCCACCATGAGAACTCAGGTTCCAAAGTAGGGGGGGGATGGGGGGCATGACTTGAGGGATGCTAGGGTCCATTGGAAAGCAAAGCAGGAAAAGTTAAGGGCAGGGCTCAGACGCTGTACCAGGTTGGCCACTCATGGGAGCCAACGTAGGAGGGAGCCACCCTAAGGGGGGGGGGCATCCCTGTGAAGCAAGTCTGGCTGTGAAGTTCTTGCCCAGCCTGCTGGCAACTTCTCCAACTTTCACTTTATATCCTCTATTTATAAGCATAGATGTGTGGATAAACTGGATCTATGCCGGCTGGGAGTTTCCTAGAATCTGCATTTGTAAGAAAGCTGGCCGTTGACTAATAAAGTGGTGTTGGCCTGAAACTTTGTTTCCTGGAGTGTGTTGATTGTGAAGGGAGAGGACAAAGGAAGGTGACAGAATTGTGCACATTTCCTGTTCAACTCTCCAAAAGGATTTGAGGAATGTGCACATCTTGACAACTTTTTGTACATTCTCTGAGCATGGTGTCTAATCTCGAATCATGGAGTTTGTACACCTCAACAGGATTTTCTACATTATCCGAGTGATATGCATAGTCTCCAACACCCCTTGGGGAATGTGCATAGCTCAACAGATTTTATTTATTTTTTAACTCCAGCCAATGTCACTCGAGGTGGCTTCGGTGGCACGGAGTGCCTTCTACAAACATGGTTTGGTGGCCCAGCTTTGCCCCTATCTGGACAGGTATAATCTGGCTTCAGTTGTCTATGTCCTGGTAACCTCCAAGTTAGATTACTGCAATGCATTCTATGTGGGTCTACCTTTGAAAACAGTTCAGAAACTGTGGCTCATGCAAAATGCAGCAGCCAGATTGATAACAGGGACCAGAAGGTTTGAACATATAAGACTGACTCTGGCCTGCTTGAATTTGCTGCCTGCACATTCCCGAGCCCAATTCAAGGTGCTAGTTTTAACCTATAAAGCCTTACCTGGCTCAGGACTTCAAGACCTGATAGAGCACCTCTCCTGGCTCAAACATATGCGCTACACTCAACATCTAAGGTCCTCCTCCGGGTGCCTATTCTGCGGGAGGCTTAGAAAACAGCAACTAGGGAGAGGGCCTTCTCAGTGGTGGCACGCCTGATTATGGAACAATCTCCCTGATGAGACCCACCTGGTGCCAACACTACTCTCTTTTTGGCGCCAGGTCAGGACTTTTCTCTTTTCCCAGGCATTTGGCCGCATGTGCTGAGGTTTAATTGACCCTGGATTCATTTTATGGTTTGGCTGATGGTTCAAAGTTGTTTTTAGATACATGTTGTCTCTGTGTATGCTGTCTGTGGTATGTTTTTTGTGTTTTACAATTTTGCATATTGTATTTTTAATGTTTTTAATCTTTGTAAACCGCCCAGAGTGCTTTGACTATGGGGTGGTACAGGAATGTTAACAACAACAACAACAACAACAACAACAACAACAACGTAGTATGTGGGCTGAATGAGGGTCAACAAACTGAAGGCAAATCCTGATAAGACAATGGCTCTTGTGGGTATGTGGTTCCTGGGTCTGGAAACTGGATGGGGCAGGACTCCCTCTGATGGAGCAAGTAGGTAGCCTGGGAGTACTCCTCGATTCAAAGCTGTCACTGGATCCTCAGCTGGCCTCAGTTGTGAGGAGTGCTTATGGCCAGCTACAGCTGGTTCACCAGCTGTGGCTGATCCTGGACCAGGATAAACTAGCAGCATCCGCAAACTTTCCAGCTGGACTACTGCAATGCACCTTCGTGGTGCATCCCTTGAAGATGGTCCACGAGCTGCAGCTGGTGCAGGATGTTGCTGCCATGTGTCGATGAGGGGCACTGAGAGTTGAGCATGTCACATCAGCTTAGAAATCTCCACACTGCCTGCCAGTGAGCTACCGGGCACAGGAAAAAGGTGTTTCTACTGGTGTACAAAGCTCTAAACATCTCAGGACCCAAGTACTTAAAGAACTACCCCAGTACTGACCAATTCAGAATTCAAGATCTGCCAGAAAGGCTTTGCTGGTGGTGACCTTAAGGAACATGGCCCATGGGGCTACCACACATGGCAGGGCCTTTTCGGTGGTGGCATCCCAGCTCTGGAACTCCAGTCCAGGAGAGATTTGGTTGTCCCCCACACTGTTGTCATTTAGGCACAAGTTAAAAATGTATTTGGGCTCCTTCTCCCTCAATTGTCACCATTAACTGTCATTCCAGCATGTTGGACTGAGGGAGGTGAGGGAGGGAAGCAAGGCCTTTCCATCAGCCCTGCTGAGAGACGTTGCCTCTTCCTTCCCTGTTCCTTTTTACTTGTACGTCATCTCTTTTACATTGTAGGCCTGTGGACACAGACTGTCTTCTCTTATTGATTATTTGTAAGCCACCATGGGAGTCTTTTTTGACTGAGAAGTGGGATCAAATTACTCGAAATAAACCAATATTTGTGCAGGCTTTTAGAATATAGGCAGGTGCTTTGTTTTATTAATTCTGTTGCTGGATTTAATGCTTTTTATTATATATTTATGATTTTAGAGTTACAATTTTATTGTTTATGTGGTGTACTGTGCTTTATATAGATTGTTACCCCCCCATCATCTATCTATTTATCTATCTAAAATTATTTGTAGGCTGCCTTTAAGGGTGGGACCCTGGCTCTTTGTGAGGAAAGGCAGGATATAAACACAATAAATGAATGAATGCAATAAAACCATAATATAACAACAAACAATGCAACTGCATGTTGTTGTTGTTGTTGTTGTTGTTACTCCTCCTCCTCCTCTAGGAATGGGGCAGGATAGAAATGGAGATAAGTACACTTTTTAATCATATAAATGCATCACCTAAGAATATGTCCGTGTGTGTGTGTGTGTGTATGTGTGTGTGTGTACTTTTAAAGACAAAATGTGAAAAACAGACATTCAAATATACTTAATAAATGTTATATAATAGAAAATTACAATCCCTATGCCAATAAGCCTTACAAGATCAGCCTCGGATAGCCTTCTCTCTGTCCCATCAGCCAGGACAGCTAGGCTGATGAGGACGAGGGACAGTGCCTTCTCTGTGGTGGCCCCCACTCTGTGGAGCTCCCTCCCTAGGGAATTCCGCCATGCCACCTCTTTAATGAGCTTCCACCACACATTAAAAACATGGTTGTTCAGGCAGGCATTTGGGGTGAGTTAGGGTTTTTTTTTTAGAAATATGATGTTTTTAATGTAGAATGTTATTGTTTTAAACTGTTTCTATTATTGTAGATCGCCCAGAGTTGCTGGGTGACCAGCCAGATGGGCGATTAATAAATTTAATAAATAAATAAATAAATAAATAAATAAAATTACATTTCAGACATCGAGAAAAAGAAAAGAAAGACATCTCTACATGTTTGATGTTTCCCCTCTTGTCCACGACTTCTTTACGAAAAACAAAGCAAACTAACTTTGGGGAATCAGTTGACACATACGTTGCAAAAGAAGGAAAGAAAGAAAGAAAGAAAGAGAGAGAGAGAGAGAGAGAGAGAAAGAAAGAAAGAAAGAAAGAAAGAAAGAAAGAAAGAGCACCCATTCATCCAAACCGACAGGGCTATTTTCTTTTGAATTCTGTCAGTCTATGGATTTGCTTCCCCCCACCCCCCCAACACACACACAGAGAGAGAGAGAGAGAGAGAGAGAGAGAGAGAGAGAGAGAGAGAGAGAAGTCTTGCTCTCCTATCCTGCCCACCCTTGGGATGACACAGAGCTATGTAGCTGGAGTCCAGAGCACTGAATGCCAGCGTGTCATGGAGGTTGGTTGATGTGTGTCTATTTAGTCTCAGCATAGGACGAAATGCCATCATTAATTCATTACCCAGCTGCCTGTCAAATAAATTGGCAATTACACCCACTGCCAGAGCCCGGGATTTCAGTAAATAGCATGTTGCTATCGGTGGAGCTGCTGAGAAATGTAAGGGGGTGGGAGGGAATCAAGCAACAACAGCGTGTTTGTTTCACGAGCGGATGACAAGGGGCAAGCTCCAGCCGTGTGGTGTTGTGGGGATGAAAAACGTTCTTTTTAAAAGAGCAAGTAATGAGGAATACTAGTTGGGATATGTAAGAAACAACAACAACAACATGAAAAGGAGAGAGAGAGAGAGAGAGAGAGAGAGGTCTCTGATTTGTCTGTTTTGTCTTTTTCTTTTCTTATGACAGAGCTCAGCGCCATCCAGCTTGGGAACCGGCTACTTCGTAAGTGGATCTCGACTTTTCAAATGTGTGTCTCTCGGAATGGTGTAGGAGACGGTATTGCTCCAGTTGTGACATCGCAAGACAAATCATCCATGTTAAGCTGATGGGTTTGGTCAAGTGTTATGAGGCCTGTGCACTGATGACTGTAAAAATGAAAGGGAAAAATAGGCCTGCAACCTAGTTATTTTGAATTCAGTTTGTTGTTGCCCCAGCCGAACTCTTCCTTGGTCTCCAAGTCTCCTCAAGTACCTCGTCCACCATGGGCTGGTCTCCTTGCTATTTCCCCTCAGAACCCTACACCGCAACGCCATCCCTACACCCCACGCATGCATTTCCTTTGATCCCCTTTTCTTGTTGGCCTCTGCTTTGCCTTATCCAACCGAAACTATTCTTCCCTCGTGCCTCTACTTTTCAGCCCAATATCTATCTCGGTTCCCATTCCTGCGACAATACAAATCTCTTTATTCCTTAGGTTATTGCAGGGAGGATAAATGCCCCATGTTCTGTACATTTGAGGACTGGTTCCAGATTGCTCAGATAACTATTAGGGTAGGGTAGAGCTGTACCAAAATGATTCTCTAAGTGGCTTGAAGGTCTCCGTTCAGTTGGATGCCCTAACCCCCACCCCCAATTATTCTCCTGTTCTAGAACGATCGTGTTTTGTTTGGGTGTGCAAATGCTCAGGATCACAATTATCTCTCTGTGGAGTTAGAAATGCAAGATCAGGCCAGACATCAAGCTCACTGATTAAGCAGGACACTGGGTGTGTTTCTCTAGCACTGCTCTGGAGGTAAGGGTGAGTTGCAATAGTCCTGCAAAGAGAGATGTGTATGAAATCCCAACTCCTTGGAGGGTGTTTGCTCAAGAGCTGAAGGGGCATGTTCTATTATGTGGGGGTGTACTCTGGACGGACTGGAATGCCTCCTGCAGCCCATGGACTTTGTAGGATGGTGGAGGGGGTGAACTGTTGTAATGCATGGGTCTCAGAAGGAGTCATCTGTGTCAGAATAGAAGCAGAGCTACCACTTCAGGGGCAGAGGGGTGGAGGACCCTCTAGTCCCTGGGATTACTCCTCCATGAGCAGCTATCTAGTGGGATGGACACTTCATTGACTGCCTCTCTTGAACCCACTCCTCTCCAACCTCCAAGTATTCCCCAGCTGGGGGTAGAAGATTGAGTCCTGAGCCGTGGTAATTTTCTGTGACTGTAGAATTGTATGCATATGAGTTCAAATCATGCCAGTGATCATCTGTGGCTGTAGGATGTCATGTACGTGAAATTAAAGGATGGGCCTCTAGCTATTCTTGTGGCAATGGCTGCTCGGTAAATCCAGTCCCTTGACCCATGGCTGGACTCTGTGCTCCTCCTGCTTGAAAAGATGAAGGAAAGAGAAACACAGCCGATGATGTAACACTGCAAAGGACACGAGATAGATGTAAATGTGCACGCTGAGTGAGTTGCAGCATCTTTAGCCTGCTGGGTTTACACCTGACATTTGGCCCGGGATCTTCATCAATGTCTCTCTTTGGAAGAGCGTTACCGACTGAGAAATGCTGTTGCCAGATCTTGTAAATAAGGCTGCAAAAGGAATGAACTCAGATGGTAAATTCAGAGGGGTGTGCGTGTGTGTGTGTGTGTGTGTGAGTGTGTGTGTGTGAGAGAGAGAGAGAGAGAGAAAGAGAAAGAGAGATGCTTTCTTCCTTTTTTCTATCAGGCTTTTAAAAAATGGTTCTTTGACAGCTGGAGGGCCTCTCTTTCTTTGATGGTAATATTAGTTGAGTCCTTCCCTTCCGCATGATGTGTGTGTTAATTCTAAAACAGCTTTGAGCTGTATTTCCCAGAGTGATGTAAACCAGGGCTGGAACTTGCTTACTTACTTACTTAACTTTATTTATTTATTTATTTATTACACTTACATCCCACCTTTTTTCCTCCTAAGGAGCCGAAGGTGGCATCCGTAATCCGCCTCCTCTCCATTTTATCCTCAAAACAACAACGCTGTGAGGTGGGTTGGGCTGAGAGTCTGCGACTGGCCCAAAGTCACCCCGTGAGCTTCCATGGCTGAGTGGGGACTAGAACCCGGATCTCCCGACTCCCAGTCCAGCACTCTTGCCACTAGACCACGCTGGTTCATAGAGATGTAGGAAGCTCTCTTATATGGCGTTAGACCACTAGTCCATGTAGCTCATTGACCGTTGACTGCACTGACTGACAGTGGTTCTTCAGGGGCTCAGACAGGGGTCTTTCCAGCCCTACCTGGAGAGATGAGACGCCAGCAGTCACTGATTGGGAGCCAGGAGCTACAGTCCAGGACTGGACGTATGGGAGTGTGGGCAAGGAATGAGCCGGTACAGACCTTTGTTGCGTAGATACGCATCTCAGCCTGTACAGGAAGCTGTTACAGCTCTTTCTGGCAAAGGGGGCCATTGGCCAGCTGGTGCTGGAGGACCCACCCTGGAAGTCAGGAACCCTTTATTGGCCACATAACAGTTCAGGACGTGGTTGCAATAGCCTAATACAGGGCAGCAGTTTCAAATTCATGATTCCTGGCTATGGTCCCCACAGTTCCTCACATTCATGACCCGGACCCACAGCAGCTGCTCGTACTCAGACAAGAAGTGAAGGAACACGCAGGAGCAGGAAGACAAATGACATTAGTATGAGTATATCAACAAAACCATTCTTGGAGAGGGGTTGTCTTTTTCAATGTAAAATATTTAGAACAGTTCTTTTAAGAATCCCATGTGCATGCATTTACACGGCTCGGGACCACAGGACCTGACGGAACACCTCTCTTGTCATGAAACGACCTGTACGCTACACTCCGCATCCAAGGCTCTCCTCCGGGAGCCTCCTCCGAGGGAGGATCAGAGGGTGGCAACAAGGGAGGAGGCCTTCTCGGTGGTGGCCCCCATGTATGGAATGATCTCCCTGACCAGGCCCACCTGGCGCCAACATTGTCATCTTTTCGATGCCAGGTTAAAACTGCCTTCTTCCCCCAGGCATTTGGCAGCACATAATGAGTCTCTTTGATTGTCTGTGGCTGATAGTTTTAAATTGTTTCAGATATATGTTGTTGTTGTTGTTGTTGTTGTTGCTGTGGTGCTGTTTGATTTATGTCATCACGTGAATGGTTTTATACTTTATATAATGTATTTTAATGATGTATTTTAATTATTTATAACTTTTGTGAACTGCCCAGAGAGGTTCAGCTATGGACGAATGTATTTGGTTGGCTGGAAATGTAAACAATTGGGCTAGATTGTATCTGGGTCCCCTTCCCTATACGTGGTAGGAAGCAAGAAGAACGTGTATTTCCTCCCTATCCACTTGATGTGCCTGTCATACCCCCGATGCCACCAGATGTCCACAAAATGGCTCAATAGTCTTAAAGGCATAAACTTTTTTATTATTATTTTTAAAAATCCAATGTCTTTATACCGAGATTGGGAGAACAATGTTCACCATCACCCACTGTGAGGAAATCTGCTCCCTAATGGTGACAAAAAGGGAAACAAAGGAAACATGGATTTTAAAAGAGAACCCATTGATGCTACCCAGCCATCAACAGTAGTTCCCCCCTAAAACTTTATTATTTATGTATTTATTGCATTTATATCCTGCCTTTTTTCCTCCTTAAGGAACTCAAGGTGGCTTACATCCTCCTCCTCCATTGTATCCTCACATCAACCCTGTGAGGTGGATAAACAAGGGCTGGAACGAACTTTCTTTCTCTCTCTCTCTCTCTCTCTCTCTCTCATCTATCTATCATCTATGACATTTATATTCCACCTTTCTTCCTCCTAAGGAGCCCAAGGCGGCATACTTAATCCTCCTCCTCTCCATTTTACCCTCAAAACTACAACCCTGTGAGGTGGGTCGGGCTGAGAGTCTGCAACTGGCCCAAAGTCACCCAGTGAGCTTCCATGGCCGAGTGGGGACTAGAACCCGGATCTCCTGGCTCTCGGTCCATCACTCTCACCCCAAATCCCCCCGCCCATCTTGGTGCCCCCCCCAACAGAGCCCAAATTTCAAAAGCTCAATTATTTTGCATTCAGCTCTAGGTTGTACACAGACGCTCCTTTCGGAACATGGTCATTTGTTATTTATTTATTATTAATATTTCTCTGCCACCATTTTTTTGCCCCAAAGCCACCAAGGCAGTGCAGAATAAGCCTAAAATTAAACCGAAAAAAAAAAAAAACATTTGAATGTTGGCTGGAAATGTACACACTGGAAATGTACACACTGTTTTGTACACACTGTACAAAATCAAAAGGCTAGGTTAAAGAGATGTGTCTTAACACCTGTTCTAAAAGCTGTTAAAGAGGCAAGTAATTGTAATGAAGGAGGGAGTGCATCCTGTAGTTTGGGAGCACCACGGGAGAAAGGCTTTCCTGTGTGCCTGAGAAATGTGCCTCTATGAGCCGTGGTGTTCTCAGCAGGGCCTCTCCTGCAGATTTTAATAACTGGACAGGTGCATAATGAGATAAGCCGTCCTTTGCATTATCTCAATACCATGCACCCATTAGAAGTCTAGCTTCCACCTTTCGCACCAATTGAAGTTTGCTCCCCACCAAGTGTAGAGTAACATACTGGGTAACGTGATTGTGTGATCCCACCCTTGATTGTCAGCAATCAAAATTTCAATGTAGAGGAGCTCAGTACTCAAATATCAAGTCTGCATGTTCACATAATAATCAGATAATTTGATTGTTCGAATGTATGAAAGGTGCAACCACAGACCTTGATGGGATGGCCTATTGTGCAAGTAAGCGTTTGTGGTTATTTAAACTTTGTTGTTGTTGTTCAGTCGTTCAGTCGTGTCCGACTCTTCGTGACCCCATGGACCATAGCACGCCAGGCCTTCCTGTCCTGCGCTCTCTCCCGGAGCGTGCTCAAGTCCATATTCATTGCATCGGTGATGCTATCTAGCCATCTCATCCTCTGCCGTCCCCTTCTCCTTTCACCTTCAGTCTTTCCCAGCATCAGGGTCTTTTCCAGGGAGTTTTCTCTTCGCATTAGGTGGCCAAAATATTTGACCTTCAGCTTCAGTATCTGTCCTTCCAAGGAGCACTCAGGGTTGATTTCCTTTAGGATGGACTGATTTGACCTCCTTGCAGTCCAGGGGACTCATTAGGTTATTTAAACTAGGATCTTTGAATTCATTCCAACACCATTCCCAAACTTGTAGAACAGAAATAACAGTTGGTTATGGTTACTTACAACCCACCTTTCTTCCAAGGAATTAAAGATGGTGGACATAGGGCTGTACATATTGTGTTTAAGTCTGGTCCGTCTGTGTTTCATGGGTTGTCAGGAGCCTTTCGTTCCATTGTCCACAGATCAACACAATCAGATTTTTTTTTTTTTTATGTTTCTGAATTTGTGCACATTTGCATTTGTACAGTTTTTCATGGGCAAAAAATGTGCAAATTCCCCCAGGTTGTGCATTTTCACGCTTTAGCTTATGGGAGAAATGTACATTTTTGGCCTTTCCCCCCCTCTTTTGCTTATTTTTGTATGACAAAATTTGCACAACATTTGGAGAAAGTTGGAGAAATGGTCCACAAGTCCGCCCAACCGATTCATGAAAATCTGAACTCACTGCTTCCATTGCGGATTTCTCTGACATCCCTAGGTGGACATGAGTCTGTCTGTCTGTCTGTCTATCTCCCCCTACCCCTTATTATCCTCACAAGAACTCTGCAAGGTTGGTTAGTCTGAGAGAATGTGACTGGTCCAGAGTCATCCATTGAGCTCCATGGCTTAGGGGACAGTCAGGATGTTTTCCCTGATGTTCAGCCGGAATCTGGCTTCCTGTCACTTGAGCCCGTTCTTCGGTGTCCTGCACTCTGGGATGACAAAATAGTAACTCCAGTGGGCAGACACACACTAAGAATTAAGGAACAGGAAGCCTCTCAGAAACATGCTTAGCTTTGGAAGTTGCAATCAGTACCAGAATCAAGCTCACAAGTCCTTTCACACAAAAATCCATTTTGGGTCCCCTCCCCCAGTGTTCTTTTCAGCAATCGAACTGGGGTGCTGCAGAGTTAGTTGTTACTACTGTTAGACAATTGGGAGACAGCAACCATTGCTGATCTACCGCCAATCACCCAGAGATCTACCAGCGCATCCTTTTCTATCATAGTACTTTATACAATTATGCCCTGCCACTCACGTTGCATGGACTTCTATACCCCTCTCTGTTGATCATTCTTCCAGCTTTTCCCATATGAGACCTAGGTAGGAGAAAAGCAGTGTGGGGAACAACAGGAGCATCAAGGTAGTTTGCTACAGGCACCTGTTTTTAATTCTTCCTCTCCAAAGTCTAGCCTTGGACTTTCCACTGCACAAGATAAATAGCATAAGCTATCCCCCCTTTCACCCACTCTGTCTGTCTGTCTGTCTGTCTGTCTTCCTTCTTTCTTTTTAAGCCCCACATCCCCACACTCACATACATCCCATTGATGGAAATGGGAACTACCAAGAGACAGACACTTATGCCATGAATCTGACAGTTACAGTAATTCCAGCTCGGTTTTGCTGGAATTTCGACAATATAGTCGGACAAACTCACAACGTATCATTTGGTTCCTCCCTGACAGAGCAGCACCGTTTCTTTCAACAGATATCCTTCTGTCTTCAGTCGCTGAGGAAAATCAGCTTTTTTAGCATCCTAAGCCTGGTGTATGTCCCCCCCCCGCCCCGAAAGCAGGATGAGGTGTCAATGACTGCATCTGTCGTGAAATCTACAGGCAGCTCAAGCTGTCAATAACAGATGCTCTGTGTGCTAACAATGTGGGACTGTTTCTTTTTTATTTACTTTTTGCACCCCATGCTGCTGTTCAGAAAGCATGGGCCACTTGGTATGACTGTATGAGCGCATGCACGCACATTTTCTCTCTCCCCACCCATGCGAGAAGCAACGGCGGTCACGTTGGCCATGAGAAAAATGCTTAAGTCCATATGGGGTAATACCTTTATTAGGCCAACCCAAAGATCACCAAGAAAAAAAGTGAAATCTGGAGATCTTGAAAGCCTGCGCATTTTGGGGTGCAGTGGGGTGATCTTTGAGTTGGCCTTGTAACGGTATTACGCTATATGGGTTCTGGACTCTCTCTGCTCTGTCCTCCTTAGAAATTCATACCTTAGCTCTGAAGATCGTGATGCCTTGGTGATCCCAAGGGGACGTGATGTCATTGAAATTCACAATACACAGTTGCTCAGATCTTTACTGTTTGGATGTACTATGAACTGAGCATCATTTTTGTTGGGGATATTGCAACCTTGTCTGCAAGTTACAGGAAGGGGGGCAGTGTTGTAGTTAGTTACTGCAGGGACATAGTTAGCCTTAGGACCTCTAGAGTCTACAGTGTGGTTCCTCCTTCTTGCTCCTCCCTTTCCTTCTGTCCTCCCTCCCTCCCTTCCCTCATCCCCCCCGCCTTCTCCATTGCTGGGACCGCACATGTTTGCTCTCTTGGAAACAAGAACAGGCAATTCTGAATTCTAAGACCCAGGGAGACATTCAGAGGAGATTTTTGGAAGTGAACCTGATCTTTATTTTCAATACAACTGCATAGGGATGGTGTTGGCACCCATTTGGGTCCAGGAGCCTGGTGGATGCCCCCCCCCACACACACCTGCACCCCCGAGCCATGCCCACGAAGCCCCTGCATGAACCCCCCCCCCACACACACACTCACTGTAAATGCACCATTTACACCTGTAATCTTGCATCTATGGGTTATTCACAACACTATTTTGCATACGACTAAACGTTTCCTTCTGCAAAATGGCGCTAGCAGTGTTCATGGACGGGTCCCGGGTGAGTGCGGGTGGCTTGGCGAGCGGGGGTGGGGAAGTTGAGCACAGGTCTGGGGGTGCATGAGTGGGGGCGGGGGCTTGGCGGGCAACCAGAGAACCCAGACTGGGGGGGGCGACACCCGTCCTGCCCTGCAGCCACACATTATGAATCTACAGCGTGAATATGTGAAATGGTCCATACTTGGCTTATTGCTTGAAAACACAAACTCAGGTTTCCCACAGCTCATGCTTTCAAAATACTGTGTCTCTTCTTCAGGTTGCTACCTTAACACAGCTGTCTCTCACCTGGCTCCCCAGGGAAGGGCTTTTTCAATGTCATGCAACACCACACCATGTGGAGTCCCAGTGGCATCCCATAATAGTGCAAACAGCTGTTGAATTCACTGTCTTGTACTGGGTCCATCGTTTTGAATGCAGCTGAGAAACTCTTCCTAAGGGAGTGTTCCTGCAACGTATGCTTCCCAGATTCACCAGAGTGGGTGCAAATTAAAGCATTTCTCAGCTGCGAATCGGGGAGACATATACTTTGGTAGCTGAAGGACAAATGTCAAAACAATTCAACCACTCCCTTTTCCTAAAATATAAATTAAGCTCACCCACTCTCACCAATCTCATCACCCTAGATGCATAACTAAACAGTAATCCAACATGGGGCATTTCTACACCAGCCTAAAATCCTGCATTTAAAAGGGGGCTTTCTGCTTTTGTTTTAAATGCAGGATCACCACTGACTCCCTTTACACATGCTTCCCCCCCCCCCCCCCGCACTTCTCCCCATAGTCTTCCATTATCTTTCATTGATCTCATTCCTCTTCTTGCCTCTTTAAGTCTTTTCACGGAGGAAACTGAAGAAGAACACAATGGGGTAATTTGATGGATGGATGGATGGATGGATGGATAGATAGATCTGCAATCTATTTAAAAACGGAACAAAGGGCATTTAGCACAGGAGGGTCATGGCAGTGTCACGGTGTCATGTAAAGAGCCCGCAAACTTCTGTGAAGAAGCAATCTCAATCGCAGGATAAAAGCTCCATGTGATGAAGCCCATGGACACCCACCAGTATTAACAACAAGTGCGGGAGAAGAAGTATCCCTCTGAATCTCTGAATCGCTCACAAAACATCAGGAGAGTTTATTTTATGTATTTTAGTTACATCTAAAATACATATACATATCTAAAACATATTTCGGAGAGGTGAACACAAAAGATAAAACAGTAAAAGAAACGAGCAAAGGGCTGGATGCGCCCGATCTCCTCTGAACTCGGAAGCGAGGCAGGGTCAGCCCTGGTTAGTACTTGGATGGGAGACCACCTGGGAATCAAGCTTCCTGCACTGAGCAGTGGCTTGGACTCAATGGTCTTGTAGGCCCCTTCCAACCCTATGATTCTATGATACTTTCTATGAATAAAACCATCATGGCAAGGGGGAGACCAGCATGGCCCCACCCATCTGCCAAAGAAAGGGCAGCTGAAGGAAGCTTGATTCACCCCTCTCTGCCAGAAAGAGCAATCAGCTCCAACCGCCAGTTGCCCTAGGACCAGAGAGCCAAAAGGAAGCATGCTCTGGAACCATTCGTCAGCCAGAGGACTAAGGACTGTACGGGTTTGATTGTGTGTGCATGTGTGTGTGTATGTGTGTGTGTGATGACATTCTGTTGTCAGCGGTCTTCAGGATCATTCACTGAAAGGTGGGATAGAAACCTTCCAAATCAATAAATACTAGATAAGGTGAAACCAAAGCATGGGGGATCCACTGCCGTTTTCTTTGTTTGTTTATTTTCCAAATTTTGCAGAACGTATCCGTAGGTTGTCACAATTTACCTTTCCTTCAGCTCATTTTCACGTCCCCCCTCTGTGCTACCACTGCACATGTATGCCTTGATAAAACACTGGACAAAAGGCAAGGATGGCTAGGGATGTATGGATTCACCTCCGTCTGGGGTGCAGGGGAGCTCAAAGAGACCCCCTCTTCGCGCAGCCCAGACCTGCTTGGCGAGCCTCCCTGCTCACCCCACCTGCCGAGCTGCAAGAGCTGCCCTTCCTCTGTATGCCAACGACTCTGGTAGTCAAGTCCTTGTGCTTTATGCACACAAGGGCTTGATTGCCAGCGTCCTCAGCACCATGCATGCCCCAAGTGCTCGCAAGGAGGAGAGGGCTAGAGCGCTTGGGGCACCAAGGCCCATCCTGCTCCCACTGGCTGACAAGGGCTTCCTTGACATTCGGCAGAGGCAGGAGGAGACCTTGGTGCTGCTTCCAGCTGCTGTCCGAGCTCCAGGGTGCTCAGCGTCTGGGTCCATCAGTGCCCCATGGCTCGGCGAGTGGGTACCAGGCGTGGTGGGAGAGTCCACCGGCCTCCCAGACCAACCAAAACACTCATGACATCCCTAATAATGGTGCATATGGTTGCATCTGTCTGTCTGTCTATCATCTATCTATCTATCTATCTATCTATCTATCATCTACCTATCTATCTATCTATCTATCTACCTACCTATCTTTCTATCTATCTATCTATCTATCTGTCTGTCTGTCTATCTGTCTATCTATCTATTCATGTAGGGTGTCACCAATATACAGATGTGCACGTGTGCATCATTAACACCCCACTAGAAAGGAATCTTGATGCAAACATATGTATGCTCACTTCAGAGATACATTTCCTGCAGTGTTTGTTTGTTTGATTTTTATCCCACCTTTCTTCCATCTTGGAACTCAAGGTGGCTACATGTAGTTCCCAGGTGGTCTCCCCTCCAAACACCAACCAGACCCAGACCTGCTTAGCTTCAGCAAGGTAGCTGTCTCATGTGCCTTCAGACCATGCCTGGGACCCAGTGGATATGCATGCTTTGGGAATGTAGAGTGGGGAAAGATGAGGATGCATTGAAAGAGATGAAGGCTGTGGCAAACTGGGGATGCTCTAGTTCTGGAATACTCTTATGGAAACAAGTCCTGTGAGGAATGGTTGAAAGAGCTGAATATGTTTTACCTGGAGAAGAGGAGGTTAAGGGAAGACATGATAGGGGCTTTCAAATATCTGAAGGGCTGTCCTGCAGAAGATGGAGCAGACTTGTTCTTTGTTGCTCCAGAGAGCAGGACTAGAACCAACAGGTGGAAATGGCAGGGAAGCAGATTCAGCCAGACATTAGGGGAAGCTTTCCAATGGTGAGGGCTGTTCGGCATTTGAACAGACTGCCTTGGGAGGCAGCAAGCACTCCTTTACTGGAGATATTTAAGCAAAGTCTGGTTGGCCATCTGTCAAAGACATTGTAGACGCAAGATTCCTGCAATGAGCAGAGAGTTGGGACTAGATGACATCAATTGATAAACGTCTATGATTCTATGGGTGAACAAATGCAAAAGTGGCATGAACCAGAAATATACTGATTCACCCGCTGCTAACAGGAACTTTCTAGGACAAGTAAAATTTCAAAACCTTATCAAGACCCATAGGTCCCCATACTGAAACTGTCTTGAACCAACTGGCTGATATTTGGCTTCAAATACTGTGCAGAAGGAGTGGGGGAGGAAATTAGGAACAAAAGGAATTCACCTATTCCATTATTTTATTGTTCCTCCTGAATCATGGTTGAAGAATAAAAGTTTATAAAATTAATTCTTGAACTGGAGCATGGGCCGGTGATCTTGACGTAATGATCATATCATGTTTGCTTTTTGAGGTGGTGGGGGTGGTATTTTATAAGTGCACAATTGCATTGAACTTCAGCAAAACACCATACAAAAAGAACCTTGATGTAGTCATGCACACGACCGCATCAAGATTGTTCTTTTGCTGTATTCACTCAATGCATGGATGCACAGAAAACAAGATAAAAAGAACAGAGCAATGGAGAATTCCACATACATCTGTTCCACTTGGGCAACAAAACAATATCATTTGGGACTCCAAAATCCAGAGAGCAATTCAGATTTGCTTGTTTATTTATTTTCTTTCATTTGTAGACCGCCCAGTAGCCGAAGCTCTCTGGGTGGTTCACAGAATTAAAACCATAAAAATGCAACAGAAAATACAATATAGAACATAATCAAACTACAGAATAAAAATACAACCAGATTAAAACCTAGCAGCAGTGCAGATATTTAAAACACAATAGAAGATTTATGACAGCAGAGTTAAAACAAAACAAAACCTGGAATGCTAAAGTGCACAAAATGCCTGGGAATTTTTGTTTAAAGTCTTCACCTGGTGGTGGAAAGAACACAGTGTAGGTAGGTGCCAGGTGAACCTCTCTACGGAGTTCATTCCATAACCGGGTGCCACAGCAGAAAATGTCTTTTTCTTGGTAGCCACCTGCCTTACCTCTTTTGGCAGGGGCTCCTGGAGAGGGACCCCTGAAGATGATCTTAGGGCCCAGGCAGGTACATGTGGGAGGAGGCAATCCTTCCGATAACCTGGTCCCAATCCATTTAGGGCTTTGCATGTTAATGCCAGCACTTTGAATCGGGCCTGGAAAGGGACTGGCAGCCAGTGCAGATGGAATACTGGCGTAATGTGATCTCATTGGCCGGTCCCCGTTAACAATCTCGGTGCCCTGTTTTGGACCAGCTGAAGCTTCTGGACTGTTTTCAAAAGCAGCCCCACATAAAATGCATTGCAGTAATCCAGATGAGAGGTTAATTTGGGGGCAGGTGGGGGAAGGATAAAAAACAGATGGACAAAATTCAGATGAGATGAATATCGAAAGCAAAGCATCCCTCCAGGAAACGAGAGCTTCACTACTGGGAGAGGAGCAAGTTCTCACTTAGGAGGGTCTGCATTCATATGAATCTGCTCTGGCCTTAAGGCTGACGGCAGAGATTCACAAGCCCACCATAAAGCTCAATTAGATTGGCAGGCTCAAGAGAAAGAGCCTTTCCAGTAGCACCCTGTTGAACTCCCTCCCATGAAGTTACTTGTGCCCCCCTTCTCTTTATTCTGTGTAATGTCCAAAAGCATCTTTGATTTCTTTGTTTTGACATAACCAAATGCCACAATGTACCTGAAAACATTATTTCTGGAGATGGACAGAGTATTGCTGGTCCTTGTTAGCTTCACATGCATTCAATCATAAGCCCGTTCCATCCTGTTTCTTGCAAATGTTTTCTTTTAAAACTGCATGAAAATTCAGATTTAAATTGTACACATTTCCCTTAAATTGTGCATTTTTAATGCATATTTCTCTTTAAAATACTCATTTGGTTACGTGTAATTCCTCCTTAGGAATTCATACCTTAGCTCTGAAGATCATGATGCCTTGGTGATGCCAAGGGGATGAGATGTCACTGAAATTCACAATACACAATTGCCCAGCTCTTTACTATTTGGATGTACTATGTATGAACTGAGCAACATTTTTGTTGAGGATATTGCAACCTTGTCTGCAAGTTACAGGAAGGGGGGCAGTGTTGCATTTAGTTACTGCATGGGCGTAGTTAGCCTTAGGATCTCTGGAGTCTACAGTGTGGTTCCTCCTTCTTGCTCTTCCCCTCCCTTCCCTCACCCCCCTCCCTTCCCTCACTCCCCCGCCTTCTCCATTGCTGGGACCGCACATGTTTGCTTAAAGCAAAGAGCTGCATCACAACATTGAGAGAAGTTCACCATTGCAAGGATAATGGCATTCAGTTCAACATAATAGTGTAGGAAGAACCAATTAGGCTGGTTTGCTTAAAAGTAGATCTGTGCACAACCAGCTCCTCGAACTTCTCCACCCTAGTTGTGAGCAGAGACAGTGGGAGGGCAATTTCACTGAATTTCTCCAGGGGGAGGAGAAATTCCATAACAGTTTCTCACAGGTGCCATTGGCAGGGGTTGTAGCATAGGTTCTTTCCTCTTCTGTAAGAGTTTTGAGGTTTGGGTGCTGCCACTGCAAGCGGAAACAGAATAAAAGGTTGCCCCAGAAAGGAAGGCCAGGATCTCTTCTCGATAATCCCAGAGTGCAGGACGTGGAAGAATGGGCTCAAGTTACAGGAAGCCAGATTCCGGCTGGACATCAGGAAAAACTTCCTGACTGTTAGAGCAATACGACAATGGAACCCATGACCTAGGGAGTTGGTGGGCTCTCCCACACTGGAGGCATTCAAGACGAGGCTGGACAGCTGCTTGTCAGGGATACTTTGACTTGGATTCTTGCACCAAGCAGGGGGTTGGACTCAAGGGTCTTTATAGGCACCTTCCAACCCTACTATTCTATGATTCTATGAAGCTAGACAGCCATCTGTCAGGGATGCTCTGACTTTGATTCCTACATTGAACAGGGGGTTGGACGCAATGGTCTTATAGGCCCCTTCCAACCCCACTATTGTATGATTCTGTGATTCTATGTGTTGGTTGGCCAGCCCCCATTTTGCATCCACCACAATACAGGTTTGAGAGGGGCATTGTTGTATCTAGCTCCAGGGAAGAGGGGGAGCTAGTGTTGTGCCAAAATCTGCCCTCCAATTTCCCGAAAGGTCCCCCACCCCATGAAATAGGTGTCAGTGTTCTGCCCCATCCTCTGGGTGTGTTATAATTTATTTGTTTGGTGTTTTTCAGCTTACCCAATCATTGAGAAGTGGCTGAGGGTGCTGTGCATGTGTGTGTTTTCTTTCTATTACACATCTCTCCATTGCTCTGCAGCCTCCCAGGCTGCCTGCACTTCCTGATATGAAACAAACAAACAAACAAAAAATGTTCTATGGGAGGAATTACCTGGACAGGGGTTGGACAAATTCATAGAATCATAGAATCATAGAATCATAGAATAGTAGGGTTGGAAGGGGTCTACAAGGCCATTCCTGGAGGAAAAGGCTCTCAATGGTTACTAGTCCTGATTGCTACATGATACCTCAAGTACCAGAGGAAGTGAGCCTATGTACACATGTTGCTGGGGAACATGGGTGGGAGGGTGCTGTTGAGCTCATGCCCTGCTTGTGGGTTCCTGGTCAACAGCTGGTTGGCCACTGTGTGAACAGAATGCTGGACTAGATGGACCTTGGTCTGATCTGGCAGAGCTCTTCTGATGTTCTTATGTACCTCATGATGTCTTCTTCTGGGCCTTAATTGAATTGGGGGGAAGCCAAGGAGGCTACAGGCTGCCAGAGAGTTGACTGGGGAACTGAAACAATGATACTTGTGCGCATTCCTCAGCCTAAGAAAGGTAAGCACAAGAAACCCAACCCATGAGAATTTCTCCAAAATTTTCTTCACCATTGAAGTTCTTTTCAAAAGCAATGCATTTTCTATCAAATTATGAAAGAGAATGGTCAGGAAAAAAACGTGGGAGGAATTTTCGGCACAGCACCACTCAAAAATGCCGACTGACTGAAATTCTCTCGCATCCGTAGACCATCATGGAGGGGGCGTTCTGCTGTAAGGCTGTGAAATGAGGCATCTGGGAGCTTGTCGAAGAAGAGGGAGAGGTGCTGTTTTAGCTCTGCATGGTGTTTTCCTACCGTCAGCGATAACGGTAAACAAGAAATATTGGCGTTGCAGATAGTTGGAGAGACTTCACTCATCTCCAGTGCTCAGCTCAGGAAGCGGAACACTCAAATGCATTTTGCTCATGTGAAAACGTTTATCTGTTTGGAAACTGGCACATTTACACAAAGGCACCCCGGTGACTTGCTGTTTGGATGTGTTGGAGTTAATACACTGTCATGTCTTTCCAACGTGCGTCTGTGTGTTCTTGTAAAGGCTGGTTCCTGCTAGCTACCACTTGGCATTATAAATCATGGTTAGCAAATCTTAACTGACTTAGCTTGGCTAAGCTGACTGAGCTCCAGTTTTCACACAGTAATTAGCTCTAGTGAGTATCAAAAGGAGAGTTTCTTGTATTGGGGTGGATGAACTCGCCCAAGTCTGCTTCGGGCACCGGGCACCGGACCCCTGCCAGCTTCCTGCCCCTGCTTGCCATGTGCGACGATCCACCAGATGGTCCACAGGTGCCCAGATGCCCAATCCCTCAGCAAGCTGCCATTTTGTGTAAAAATGGCGGCTCATTCTTTTACGTAAAGGGCCTTTTACTCAAATGATGGCCATAAAGCAGGCGTTTATTCAAGACTACAGGTGTGAATGGTCCATTGACGCCTGCAATCTTGTGTAAATGGCTCCTTTACACATGCCATTTGCATCAAAGGCCCTTTGTGTAAAGGAATGATCTGCCATTTTTACACAAAATGGTGGTTTGGCAGACCAGCGGGGAATGCCTCGCTTGCCTGACTCGGCACACGCTGAGTCCCTGGACTGGAGTCTGGGAGCCCTAATGGGGGGGGGAGTCTGCCAGACTCCACCCCCCTCTTGGACTCCCAAACTAATCTTGCAGCTCATTGTTGCTGGAGCAAACTTTTACACAGTTTTGAAATCCAGTGAAAACCCCATTTTTTGGAATAGCTCGAATGGCTTTAGATCTTTCAAGGTTTGACCTCCAGAAGAAAAAACTCAAGAGTTCAGACCTGCATTGCTGCTCTTGATCTTAAAAAACTTTTTCTTTCTTTTTCCTTCTAAAATCACCTCGATTGTGGTTGGATGTTCAGAGGCAAAATGAGAACAAATTTCAGTCACTGGGAATCCTTAGCAGGGGAGGGTCATTGTCTTTAGACCCTTCTTGTGGGCTTCCTTGAAGCATTTGATTGGCCAAAGAGATGCTGTACTGATGGACCTTTGATATGATCCAGCAGCGCTCTTCATATGTTTGTATTAGCTGTGACGGAAATGGAACCTCCATGGATGGAGGCAATATACTTCAGAGTACCAGTTGTTGGAGACATAAACTGGGGAGGGCTGTTACTTTCATTCCCCATTTGTTGGCTTTCTGGAGACATCTGGTTGGCCACTATGGGGAAAAAGGATGCTGGATTGGCTAGACCTTGGGTTGGATCCACAGGACCCTTCTTTGCTTATGTTCTCAGTGTTCTAGAGGTTTAACAGTTTCCATGGTTCAATTCTGATGGGATGAAGAAATTATAATGCTATAGTGTAACCCCAGTCATTTGGTTTAATTAACTAATTGTTGGTGCCTTGACCTTCAATTTTTAGTATTTTGATTTCAAATTGAACTTCATGTATTTGTTTCATATCTGCCCACACAGATCTCTCTCTCTCTCTCTCTCTCTCTCTCTCTCTCTCTGTTATTTACTGAAAGAGATGTGAAACTTGGGCAAACTCAGAAGTCAGTCTCACTGGATTGAATCCAGTTCTAGTCATGCTTAGAGTAGACCCAGTGAAGTCAGTGGGACTTAACTTAATTCTAACTGACTTAATTCCCATTAATTTCAATTGTTGTTGTTCAGTCGTTCAGTCGTGTCCGACTCTTCGTGACCCCATGGACCATAGCACACCAGGCCTTCCTGTCCTGCGCTCTCTCCCGGAGCGTGCTCAAGTTCATGTTCATTGCATCGGTGAAGCTATCTAGCCATCTCATCCTCTGCTGTCCCCTTCTCCTTTGGCCTTCAGTCTTTCCCAGCATCAGGGTCTTTTCCAGTAATTTCAATTAGTCTGTACTAAATATGCCTAAGACTGGATCCAACCCACTATTTCAATGGAACTTACTCCCAAGTAACAATACATCAGATTGCAGCCTTAGCAGCATACATTCTGGTAATGAATCAAGTCGGTCAGTGTGTGATTTCCTGGAGACACAACTCTTAGATTGATGTTTGCCTTGCCCTTACTAAGATTTGTAAACCTTACTATTTGCCTTAAAATTTGCCACCCACCTTACTAAGATTTGTAAACCTTAATGCAGCTCATCAGAAATGGGTCTGGGAAACAGGTTAATCAGATGACGCTCCAGGATGAACTTTGTTTATCTGAAATGTTGCCCATAGTCTTTTTATACTCCAGGACCCACTGAAAATTCAGTACCCTGTTAACTGCACATGTAATGGGCCACCATTATCCCATAAATACATTTTGAACAATAAAAATCTACCTCCGGGTCAATTAATTTTAATGTTTGTCAGCAGCAGGATTGCCCTTGGTGTATTAATTTACGAGAGAGAGAGAGAGAGAGAGAGAGAGAGAGAGAGGGAGAGAGAGAGAGAAATGAGACTGGCCATTGAAATGAAGCAGTTGGTATTCGGGATGTCAGAGAATTCTGCGACGGATCTCGGTGAGGCCGAATGCCAGTGCATTCCCCCTGAAAACCATCGTGGGATGAAGCCCCTGCCCCCCCAACCTACGAAAGGCGCGCGGGACGAAGTGCCCGCCGCCCCCACCCCATGAAAGGCGTGCGAAACAGAGCCCTTACCTGCTCCAGTCCACGCTGCTGTGCGAATGGCGGCCGTCCTGTGGCCGCCATTCGCTTCCTCCTTCAGCCATGATAGGCTACATAAATACTTACGTAGCCTATCACAGCTAACGCAGGGACACCATTTGCATCCCTGCGGAGGCTGTGATAGGCTACGTAAGTATTTACATAGCCTATCACGGCGGGGGGAGGGAACCCAGCGTATGCAAATGGCTGTAGCCACCACCATTTGTGTACGCTGGGGTTTTCCCCCTGCCGTGATAGGCTACGTAAGTATTTACGTAGCCTATCATGGCTCACTACAGGGACGCAAATGAGGGCGGCTACGACAGCCGCCATTTGCATCCCTGCAGGGCTGCCCAGCAGCCGGATGTCTGGCTGCAGGCGGCTGGCCAGGATTCCGGGGGGAGGGACGGAGCACCTCCCCCCACCTGCGGAACCCGGCGGAGCCAGGTAAGAGGGGTTTTGTACACCCCTAGTTGGTATGAACAAACTACCGAGTAAGGAAGTGAACTATATTTTCCTGATCTTGTTAAAATAGATGCTGATAAGTTGGGCCAACCGCAAGGCCTTATCATGAAAATGTACTCTTCATTCCATCGGTAAATAAAATGCTTGCAGTGGGTGGAAACATTTTCAGTGGTGGGGCCAGTCCAGCCTGAGGCATTTTGCCACCCCGACCCTTGAAATTCACCCACCCAACCCTAGTAGTCTACCCCCCCACACACACACACACCATTTTACAGACTCTGAACGACGCCACAAAATTGGGGAGGGGCTTTTTGGCTCAGAACAAGGGACTGCTTTGCATCAGGGATCCCTGGGTAATTAACCATCACTGCTTGTCCCAGTTTGACTGGGGCTTTACGCTACACACATAATGACTAATCCAAAGCCGCCTTCAGAGATCTTCCCCTTCTGAAGCCTTGAGAAGCTTTGTTGCAAGGAAACAAACAACACTAAACCCTGCAGCCTTTGCGATCACGCTGTCAGGGTGGAAACTGAGCCCATAGAGCCCCAGAGCAGTTCTGATTCTGAGGAGGAACAGCAATCCGTGGGAGAGGAGCTCGCTCATCTCTCACAAGCACAGCAGCTGGCAGAGATTCCTCCTGCCGGCATTCCTGGTATAGATAGTGACCCTGGCAGTGAGAGAGCACTGGAGGGGGGCTTGCTGGACACTCGGCGCAGATGCAGGGAGCAGCAACCGATGGAGGGCACTGAAAGGAGGCGCTCCGCTCGTTTGGCACTCAAACAATGGTCGCATCCCAAGGATCCAAGGGAACGAGGGAGGATCTCTCCATAGCCCATAAGTTCAGGGTCTTCCCGCGGTTCTCCTTCAAATGGGGACCAGCTGCCTTACCTGGAGCTTAGGCTGCTCTGCTATCTATCCCCAGTGCAGTTCCTTGCTTAGTCACTAGTGATTAGTATCTGAAAGAGTCATAAAGTAATAAAGGAATAAAGGCTTGGAAAGAATCCTCGTCGTCTGTGTCCTGAGTTGGCTATTGGAGGGGACTGCAAGAGGCAGCTAGGGTGCTCCTGACACATGCTCTGCTCAGGAGTGCCAGTTTGTATTTTGCATTAGTTCTGGGTCTCCCCTCCTTCAAATCTTGCCATAGCAGTGCCACAAATGCTGTGGGGAGACCCTGTTAGCAAATGTCAAAACCTCAGCAGTGCCAAATTCACATTCTCAGCAAGCCACCCCCTTCCTATATAACCTCTTGCCAGCCTCTCCATCAATCTTTGTTTAAACATGCTTTAAAAAGGACCCAAGTGCAGTTTTTAGCATAATCAAACTTGATTATTATTATTTTTTGTCAGCTCCCTCTTGGAAAGATTACAAGGTTTATTCAAGCAAGAGACAACCCGAGATTAGCTGTCACTCCAGATACAGTCTGTCAAGCTTGCTTTATTACGACGTGGCCCCCTTTTTATTATTATTATTTTCCATTGGGCTGGAATAAATATATTCTTTGCTCATCATCTCTTGTGAAGCAACGTCAAAGGGATTATTATTTTCATCATTCCTTTCCCCCAGCCATTTCCCTCCTCTCCCTCCATTCCCTTTCCCCCCTTCTCTCCCTCCCTCTACATGTGACATAAAACACAAATGTGAACGTGAATAATAAAGATTTGCTTCATTGATTGCTAAACATACATTATGACACTTTGGGTCAAATTAGGGTGATTGCAAAGCAGTTAAGCTGTCAGAGACAAAGCCTTTGTCTTGCAAAGGGCTCTGTTTCAGATCATTAAAATAGAATGTTCCATAGCACTCTCTCCATCAGTTATGCTGATGTCTAAATTATATTTTGGACAATAATGGAACTAGGTCCCTACATAGTCATAGTCAGGAATCTGGCACCTCCAGTGATCTTCCAGGGAGCTTTACAAAATGTTTAGCTTCAGCAGTGTTTTATAGCGGAAGGGGGGGGGGATCTTTTCCCTAGCAGTAGGCATGGAGAAAAAGTGGGTGGAGTTCCAAATGTAACTGTGTTTAGGCATGAGGGAGAAATTCCGTTGGTTTGCATTTTAATGAGTGCTGGGCCGAAAATTTCTCCCACATTTTTTTCAACAGTTCTCATTCAATTTGATAGAAAAGAAATTGCTTTTGAAAAGGCATTCAAAGGAGGGGAACTTTTGGAGAAACGCTCATGGGTTGGGTTTGGGTTCTTGGGCTTACCTTACGTATGAGGTGGCTGAGGAGCGTGCATGAGTGCCCTGTCTGTCATAAGAACTGGGCATGGTTCGCCTGGAGAAGAGAAGACTGAGGGGACATAGGATAGCGCTCTTCAAGTCCTTGAAAAGTTGTCACAGAGAGGAAGGCCAGGATCTCTTTTCCATCATCCCAGAGTGCAGGACATAGAATCATAGACTTGAGTTACAGGAAGCCAGATTCCGGCTGAACATCAGGAAAAACATCCTGGCTGAATATCAGGAAAAACATCCTGGCTGTTAGAGGAATACTACAGTAGAACCGATTCCCTAGGGAGGTGGTGGGCTCTCCCACACTGAAGGCGTTCAAGACGAGGCTGGAGATCCATCTGTCAGGGATACTCTGACTTGGATTCCTGCATTGAGCAGGGGGTTGGACTCAATGGCCTTGTAGGCCCCTTCCAACCCTACTATTCTATGATTCTATGATCGTGCAATAATCCCTGTGGCAGTATGTAGCCTCCTCAGCTTCCCGCACTTCAGTTAAAGCCATCGTGAGGAAGACGTCATGAGGCAATTCCTCCCATGGGGCCTTTTCAGTGCAGAAAGTGCAGGCAGCCTGGGAGGCTTCAGAGCCATGGAAAGATGTGTAACAGAGAGAGAAAACAGGCAACACACCCTCAGCCACCTCTCAGTGATTAGGTGAGCTCAAAATTGCCACCAAAAGAAATTCAAAATTCTGCCTCAGAAGAGGGAAGCCTCAACACAGTCAATGCTGTTGCCACCTACAGAAGCAGTGCAATAAACCGAAAACCCTGAGGAAAAAAGAAAGGACCCATGCTACAACCCTTGCCAGTAGTGAGCTCTATCTGTGAGAAACTGTTGGAGAATTTCTCCTCCCCTACAAGAAATTCGGTGAAATCCCCCCCAGGTTTCTCTGCCCACAGATAGACTGGAGAATTTTGAGATGCCCTTTGTGCACAGCTCTAGTTAATATCTCGATTTTGTCCTGTCTCTGCATTACTCTGCGATTAAAAACAATGCAGAAAAATCCAGATTTAAATAATGTATATATTTATACAGTGTAGTGTAGTGGTGAGAGTGATGGACTGGGAGCCGGGAGATCCGGGTTCTAGTCCCCACTTGGCCATGGAAGCTCACTGGGTGACTTTGGGCCAGTCACAGACTCTCAGCCCAACCTACCTCACAGGGTTGTTGTTGTGAGGATACAACGGTGAGGAGGAGGATAATGTAAGCCGCCTTGAGTTCCTTGCGAGAGGGAGAAAGGCGGGGTATAAATGCAATAAATAAATAAATAAATAAATAAATAAATAAATAATTTAAATGTCCCTGTGTAAATGTATTTTATCTCAAAATAACTACTTTCCAATCCTCACATTAGTCTGGGAGGTGTGGATCAGGTCAGCGCATATCGGAATTCACAAGGATCACATTCCTCAAGCATCCCTATTTCGGATGCTCTTACTCCAGATCTCCTGTATTGAGCAGGTGGTTGGACTGGGTGGCCTATGAGGCCTCGTCCCACTCATTCTATGATTCTCATAGAATCATAGGGTTGGAAGGGGCCTACCAGACCATCAGGTCCAACCCCCAGCTCAATGCAGGAAGCTTGATTCCCAGGCGGTCTCCCATCCAAGTACTAACCAGGGTTGACCCTGCTTCGATTCTGAGATCAGACGAGATCAGGTGCATCCAGCCCTTTTCTCGACATCATAGAATCATAGGGTTGGAAGGGGCCTGCAAGACCATCCAGTCCAACCCTGCTCAATGCAGGAAGCCTGATTCCCAGGTGGTCTCCATCCAAGTACTAACCAGGGCTGACCCTGCTTAGCTTCCAAGATCAGACGAGATCTTTGCTCGACATCATAGAGTCATAGGGTTGGAAGAGGCCTGCAAGACCCTCAAGTCCAACCCCCTGCTCAGTGCAGGAAGCCTGATTCCCAGGCGGTCTCCATCCAAGTACTAACCAGGGTTGACCCTGCTTCGATTCCGAAATCAGACGAGATCAGGCACATCCAGCCCTTTTCTCGACATCATAGAATCATAGGGTTGGAAGGGGCCTGCAAGACCATCAAGTCCAACCCTGCTCAATGCAGGAAGCCTGATTCCCAGGTGGTCTCCATCCAAGTACTAACCAGGGCTGACCCTGCTTAGCTTCCAAGATCAGACGAGATCTTTGCTCAACATCATAGAGTCATAGGGTTGGAAGAGGCCTGCAAGACCCTCGAGTCCAACCCCCTGCTCAGTGCAGGAAGCCTGATTCCCAGGCGGTCTCCCATCCAAGTACTAACCAGGGCTGACCCTGCTTAGCTTCCGAGATCAGACGAGATCGGGCGCATGTCCCTGCAACTTATTACCACTTGGGGGAGTGGCAGGGAGCACACAACCAGTTCACTCCCTTCAGAAAGAGAAGACACACCCCAGATGCTAAGTCAGTGCCAAGCCAAAGATGGCAACCCTCGCAGAGAATGGTAAGCTTGCATTTTCCAGATTTTGGGGGTGGTGGTGAAGCAGAAACATCTCTTGCTGATAAGAATGAAGAAAAGTGAATTGCATCATGGGAGGGGGGGAAAGAAAGAGTCCCCAATCCTCTTTCTCAGCAATTTGTGTCAGAGCACACAATCACCGTCTGATAAAATGTAGGACACCAGATTGAATTACTTCATTGAACTGCTGCTGTCCTCTGTTAATGGTAATTGCGTGGATCTAGCGGTTTTTCTTGGCACCTTCTCAGATATTTACCTCCCACTGTTTTTCAATTCAAACCTTTGATGAAAATATTCCCAGTACTTCTTTAAAGCAGACACCCGACTGTCTTCCTTGACAAAGGCAAGGTCTCTAAATCAGTTCCTGGCAATTTGTGGCACAGCAGTCAACCTAAATCACCTTTTACCCATGTCACTGTGTCATTTCCTCAAGAAAAACGGGTCGTGAATGCCCATCAGAGGAAGGTTTCTGGGGGGGGGGGTTGGTGTTCTGCCAGCCCACGGGTGGGAGCAGAAGTGTGCCGAGGACTTTGTACATGATTTTCAGGGGAAGGAATTGACATGAGATCTTAGAACGTTGTGATCGTAGAATCATAGTGTTGGAAGTTTGCCCTGAAGTTTAGCTGAAATCCCCTTTCTTATCATTTGAAGCCCCTGGTGATGAAGCCTGCTAGAGAACTGAAGGCACCTTCTTGGAAAGCAAGATGAGGCTGTTACTTTACTCACAGTAATGGGACAGCAGCTAGTCATGGTCCAGCTCTAGAGGTACTGGGGCCTGAGTTGCTACCTGATGGTGCCCATCTCTGCTACTGGGCTTGGCTACATCAGCCCAGGTACAGGGATTTTTTTTCTGCCTCCACCGTTGGATCAGTCTTGACCAACTACCTTGCTGCCTATTCACTACCGGGCCAGGTTTAAGGTTTTGTTACTAGTGTACAAAGCCCTAAACACCTTGGGACCAGTATAACTGAGGGAGTGCCTTATCCCTTACCAACCTGCCCAATCACTGAGGTCATCAGAGGACATACTCCTGGTGGTTCCACATAGACCTATGGTCTGACTGGAGTCCACCTGGAGAAGAGCCTTCAGTGTGGTGGCCCCCTTCCTGTGGAACTCCCTGCCTCTGGAAGTCAGGCAGGTTCCAACACTGTGTTTCCAGTGCTTCCTGAAAATAGCTCTTTTCTGGGTGGTTGTTCAGCCTCAGTTTTACTGGCACTCTGTTTTTTTAAACGAATAATTTTAATATCATGCTTCCTCCTCCTCCTCCTCCTCCTCCTCCTCCTCCTCCTCCTCCTCCTCCTCCTCTTCTTCTTCTTCTTCTTCTTCTTCTTCTTCTTCTTCTTCTTTTGTTCATTGTATCTCTTGTTGTTCACCGCTCCAGAATCTATTTAGATGTAGAGTGATATACAAATATTGTAAATAAATAAATAGATTGGGTCTTACCCTGCTTCAGAAATACCTTCTCAAAAATTAAGCTCTGCCCGTGGAGCTTGGTTGAACACTCTGAGAAGAGGCCCAATTCAGCTGCCAGATGGATTTCTGCATGTCTGTCCATCTCCTGATAGGGGCAACAGTGTCAATAATGATGGGGAATTCCTCAGCGGCCCTTCTCTGTGAGCCCCTGCCAAAGGAAGCGAGGCGGGTGGCTATCAGGAGGAGGGCCTTTTCTGCTGTGGCCCCCTGGCTGTGGAATGAGCCCCCTAGAGAGGTTTGCCTGGCACATCACCTATGTTGTATTCCTTCCGGCGCCAGGTGAAGACCTTTTAATTTTCCCAGGCTTGGGGCCAGGTTATCTGAAGGACTGCCTCCTCTCATACATGCCTGACCAGACTGTAAGATCTTCCTTCGTGAGCCCCTGCCAAAGGAGGTGAGGTGGATGGATCCTAGGAGGAGGGCCTTTTCTGCTGTGGCACCCCGGCTGTGGAATGAACTCCCTAGTGAGGTTCGGCTGGCACCTACATTGTATTCCTTCCGGCACCAGGTGAAGGCCTTTTTACTTTCCCAGGCGTTTTAGCTTTCTAGACTTTGAGCGTTGCTGTTTTAAATCTGTTGCTGCTAGGTTTTATTCTGGTTTTATTCTGATTGTATTGTTATAGTGTGGCTTTAATGCTTTTATATTTTATATTGTTTTACTCTGTGCTGTTTGGTTTTAATTTTTGTGAACTGCCCAGGGAGCTTCGGCTCTTGGGCGGTATAGAAATGAAATTAATTAATTAAAATAAATTCTGAAATGGGCTATAGGGAATAGCACTGAGCTGTAGGCTGGCGGGGGGACAACTGACATGTCGTCCCCCCCCCCCGATCCTCCATTATAGCGTTGGGCCAGTAGCTCTCCGGTATTACTATTCCTGATGCAAGCATTCTGCTTTTGGCTCTGCTTCATAGCCTGGATATGAGTTCTCTTCACTGCGACCCTCTCCTGTGTATCTTCTCCTTGGCTGACACCAGTAGCCACCCAGAAGGAAAGGGCTTTGTTTCTGGCAACGGGACAGATGAATTTGACCTGTATTAAATACTTCACTGATGAATAACAAAATTCCCTTCTTAGACAGTTTTGGATAAATAACTCCCACCCCCTATTGCAAAATTTTGATTGCTTTTTGCAGGCGTCCCAAACCAACCACAGGCAAGTTTAATCAGTCTCTCCCAAACACTCTCCTGATTTATGCGGCTTAAGCTAGTTATAAAACACTGAGCCATGGTGCTTTGTTGGAAAGGCGGCTGCATTCTGAAAAATCCATGACGTCTAGTAGTCTACAACCGTGCTGCTTTTCTTGACGTCTTTATTTTTTTTTAGGCATGCCGAGCTTTGCATGTCATTTGTGATTTACCCATTATTACTCTTTCTGCACTGAAAATGGCAATCTATGCATTATGTGTTTGTCACACATTGAAAAGGAGACCAGTGCATGGACAGGCACTAATCGCAGGCACATGCTACGTGGAATCTCAGATCCCACATGTAGTGCATTGACCCTCCTGGCTCGCCGTACCAGGAAGGGCTCCTTTGCCCCCAATCTCTCTAGGCCAGAAGAAAACAACAACACCCTCTGTGCCTCAGAGGTATTCCACCTTCATCATCCCCAATGTCATGAACGGAAGAACACAGAGGGGTTGCATAACCAAAAGGACTTTAATAACAAGGGGCTTGGGGTGGGGGGATGCCATGCAGCAAAATGCTGCTGGCAATACAGAACTGAAAATGAAAGCACAGTGCCTGAGAGCAGACTTGGGCACCAGCTGGTGTGCCAACCCAGCCACACCAATACACTGCACCACTCACAAGTTAAGAACATAAGAAGAGAGCTGCTGGATCAGAACAAGGGTTCACCTAGTCCAGCATTCTGTTCACGCAGCGGCCAACCAAGAGAACATAAGAACATGAGAAGAGCCCTGCTGGATCAGACCAAGGGTCCATCCAGTCCAGCATTCTGTTCATGCAGTGGCCAACCAAGAGAACATAAGAACGTAAGAACGTAAGAAGAGCCCTGCTGGATCAGACCAAGGGTTCACCTAGTCCAGCATTCTGTCCACCCAGTGGCCAACCAAGAGAACAGAAGAACATACAAAGAGCCCTGCTGGATCAGACCAAGGGTCCATCTAGTCCAGCATTCTGTTCACGCAGTGGCCAACCAAGAGAACGTAAGAACGTAAGAAGAGCCCAGCTGGATCAGACCAAGGGTCCATCTAGTCCAGCATTCTGTTCACGCAGCGGCCAACCAAGAGAACGTAAGAACGTAAGAAGAGCCCAGCTGGATCAGACCAAGGGTCCATCTAGTCCAGCATTCTGTTCACGCAGCGGCCAACCAAGAGAACGTAAGAACGTAAGAAGAGCCCAGCTGGATCAGACCAAGGGTCCATCTAGTCCAGCATTCTGTTCACGCAGCTGCCAACCAAGAGAACGTAAGAACGTAAGAAGAGCCCTGCTGGATCAGACCAAGGGTCCACCTAGTCCAGCATTCTGTTCACGCAGCGGCCAACCAAGAGAACGTAAGAACGTAAGAAGAGCCCTGCTGGATCAGACCAAGGGTCCACCTAGTCCAGCATTCTGTTCACACAGCGGCCAACCAAGAGAACGTAAGAATGTAAGAAGAGCCCTGCTGGATCAGACCAAGGGTCCATCTAGTCCAGCATTCTGTTCACGCAGCGGCCAACCAAGGGAACATAAGAATGTGAGAAGAGCCCTGCTGGATCAGACGAAGGACCATCTAGTCCAGCATTCTGTTCACGCAGCAGCCAGCCCATGGGAAACCTACGAGTAGGACATGAGTGCAACGGCACCCTCCCACCCACGTTCTCCAGCAACTGGTGTACATAGGCATACTGCCTCTGATACTGGAGGTAGCACAGAGCCATCAGGACTAGTAGCCATTGATAGCCTTGTCTTCCAGTTCTTTCGCATAGGACCTGTTTGTTGGGAGGGAATAGGAAGCACCAGGGAGTTGCACTTCCTGCTTGGCATGGGTGATACTGTGTTCAAAGAGGGACTTGCATATAGGAGTTTGAAGGGCTGGAGGATGCTGAACCAAGCTGTGTATTATTTTCTCTAAAAAGGTAAAGGTAAAGGTGTCCCCAACCAGTTGTGTCCGACTCTAGGGTGCAGTGCTCATCCCCGTTTCTAAGCCGAAGAGCCAGCGCTGTCTGAAGACGCTTCCGTGGTCACGTGGCCGGCATGACTGAACACCGAGGTGCACGGAACGCTGTTACCTTTCCGGCCGAGGCGGTACCTATTTATCTACTTGCAATTTCTTGCTTTCGAACTGCGAGGTTGGCAGAAGCTGGGACTGAAGACGGGAGCTCACTCCATCACGTGGCACTCGGGTCTCGAACTGCTGACCTGCCGACCTTCCAGTCTGCAGTTCAGCGTCTTTTGCTGTTTGTCTTTAATTTTTGTGAACTGCCCAGGGAGCTTTGGCTCTTGGGCGGTATAGAAATGAAATTATTTTCTCTATGCACATCCTATTCTGAATATCGGATGAGCCATAAGAAACCAGGAAGTAGAATTTAGTTGCAGTTCCTGCTCCCTTGCCAGCTGGTGATGTCGTTAAATGAGAAAGGGATGTGTGTCAGTATGTAGTTCCATTTCAGTTTTCCAGATTCCACCTTTGTACCACTTTCTTTGTTTTCCTTTTATGACGTGTATGGTGAGGGAAGAGGGAAAGAGAGCAAGGAGACTGGCTATTGAGTAGTTCAGCCAAGCCTGCTCCATCAGCTACTTGATTGCCACAGATATTTCAGGTTTCTCTTCATGACATTTCATAGGGTATGTGGGATCATACGATATGTCTGTCAGTGACTACTGATCATGATGGCTACATATCTGTCTAAGCATGCATGGGATTGCACCGTTAACTGACTAAACCTCATACAATTAATCAATGCAAACCCTTTAATTGGGCTGTGTGCATGCACGTGCATGCACATATAACACTTTTCTTAAGGGTCTCTAAAGGGACTCACAGCAAAGGCCTTGTACAGGGACAATTAACATATATCATTTTAATTTCTTAATTAAAAACAGTAATAATGCACATGTAACAATTTTACATGCATAACAGTTCACTCATCACTAAAAACAATAAAACGGAGCACAGCCTTCCAAAAGTTCTATCTTTCTCCCACATTTTTTTTTTTTTACTATTCTCATTCAATTTGATAGAAGAGAAATCGCTTTCCAAAAGAAATTCAATACTGAAGAAATTTCGTAGAAATTCTCAAGGGCTGAGTTTGGGTTTCTTGGGCTTTCCTTACTTCGGAGGTGGCCGAGGAGTGAGCAGAAGTGTCCTGTTCTTCATTGCACAATAATCTCTCTGGCCGCCTGTAGCCTCCTCAGCTTCCCACACTTCAATTAAAGGCCAGTTTAAGGCAGCATGAAGTAATTCCAGAACTCAGCAGCTTGGAGCACTTTTTATCAGCTTAGGCTGGTATACCAACTATGCCCTTATCGGGGCAGAGATAGCCTACCTACAGTTCTCCATGCGCTGATAACCTCTCATCTGGATTACTACAATGTGTTATACGTGGGGCTGCCTTTGAAAACAGTCTGGAAACTTCAGCTGGTCCAAAATAGGGCAGCAAGATTGTTAACAGGGACTGGCCTGCGAGCTCATATTGCACCAGTACTTTTCCAGCTGCACTGGCTGCCGGTCCATTTCCGGGCCCGACTCAAAGTGCTAGTATTAACATTTAAAGCACATAACAGCTTGGGACCAGGCTATCTGAAGGATCACCTCCTCCCATATGTGCCTGCCCAGACCTTAAGGTCATCCTCAGCTCCATGAGCCCCTGCTGAAGGAAGTGAGGCGGGTGGCTCCTAGGAGGAGGGCCTTTTCTTCTGCGGCACCCCAGCTGTGGAATGAGCTCCCTAGTGAGGTTTGCCTGGCACCTACGTTGTATTCCTTCCGGCGCCAGGTGAAGACCTTTATATTTTCGCAGGCATTTTAGCATTTTAGCTCTTTAGACTTTTAGCTTTGCTGTTTTAAATCTGTATTTTAAATCCCTGCATTGCTGCTGGGTTTTATTCTGGTTTGATTCTGATTGTATTGTTATAGTGTGGCTTTAATGCTTTTATATTTTATATTGTTTTACTCTGTGCTGTTTGTCTTTAATTTCTGTGAACCGCCCAGGGAGCTTTGGCTCTTGGGCGGTATAGAAATGAAATAAATAAATAAATAAATAAATAAATAAATACACTTGTTCAACAGCCCTGTCTCAAGGGTTCAGGGCCTTACAGAGAGGAGAAAGCAAGCTTCTTCCACATTACATTTTCGTAACTGCCGAAAATGGTGGCCACTCCCTATCTCCTTTACTGAGCATGTGCAGGAATATTCCCACTCAAATTTTTAAAAGAAAAATATACCGATGGGTTACACGTGCGCGCGTGTGTGTGCACGCGCGCGCGCACACACACACACACACACACACACAGAATTTGGATTATCATGGATAGTTGAGCAGCTGGTTTTTGGATGCGTTGAACATCTCTTTGTTGTTGTTCAGTCGTTCAGTCGTGTCCGACTCTTCGTGACCCCATGGACCAGAGCACGCCAGGCCTTCCTGCCCTGCGCTCCCTCCCAGAGCGTGCTCAAGTTCATATTCATTGCGTCGGTGATGCTATCCAGCCATCTCATCCTCTGCCGTCCCCTTCTCCTTTTGCCTTCAATCCTTCCCAGCATCAGGGTCTTTTCCAGAGAGTTTTCTCTTCGCATTAGGTGGCCAAAATATTTGAGCTTCAGCTTCAGTATCTGTCCTTCCAGTGAGCAGTCAGGGTTGATTTCCTTCAGGATGGACTGATGTGACCTCCTTGCCGTCCAGGGGACTCGTAAGAGTCTCCTCCAGCACCACAGTTCGAAGGCATCAGTTCTTCGGCGCTCGGCCTTCCTTACAGTCCGGCTCTCACAGATTATTCTCTCCTGTGAGCCAGACTCATCCAGTCATTAACAAATGTCACCATCTCGAGTGACATTTTATAAATAAAATAAACGTATGTATGTATGTATGTTCTGAGCTGTGTCCCCCCTGAAAACCAGATTTTAAAGGTATGCCACACTCGGCTGATGTGTCTTGCATCGTTTGTCCCTGACAGACCAAAGCCTGTTCCATGAAAATCCAAGTAATACTCCAACACGCTTCTCATTCCCTTGTTGTGAAGATCCCTCCTAGGACTCAGATCCCTCCTTGTTGTGAAGATCCCTCCTAGGACTCAGCTGCATCACATCAGAAGCTTCTGTAAGAAGACTTCCTCATGAGGAGGGCCCTACTCACAAAAAGTCCTTTACTCATGAGGAGCCCTCCTTTGTAAACAGGCACTCCTCACAGGGGCTCTTCTGGTGGACATCACTCAGCCTCTACCTCAGAGGTGGAGCCCTTGCCTGTTGCAGGGATGGACCTGTGGCCATCTCCTCTGAATGCCCAGGCTCCTCCTGGCCTTCTGGCATGGGCTGTTCTGTGGTGTTCCTTGTCGCTTAGAGCTCTAACTTCTCCTCTGAGGACGATTTTTTCCAGGAGGGGCATGACAGTTTGGGGGAAATGCCCCCACCCCTTGCTTCAGTGTCCAGGACTAAAGAACCAAGTGTTTGCTATTTATGGACTCATTTGTGTTAAGTTTCTTGATCCTTGCAATAGGGTAACATTGATCTTTTCAGTATATATTTCCTATACTTAACCATCTGGTATCATGTACTTTTCCCAGGAAACGTTCTTTGCCGGGGCACAGAGTTTCCACTAAAGGAAAGATAGAGCTCTTCTCTGGAGGCTTTTACTTACTGAGCGGGAGAGTGTTTCCTGTGTAGGATCAGGATCATTGAGGGGTTATGAGTCTTAGTAAGAGAAGACCATGGACCTGCACACCCTAATGGATTGATACGTGAAGAGAGATCCATGCCAGATAATCGATCCGTGTTAAAAGGATAAAGCAAATAAGCACACTAGGGCAGGCAAGTACGCAGAGCAGACATGACCACATTTCTCCTGTCCTATGTTTTGCTCCTCCAATGTTTGATTTAACCAGGAGAACTTAGGCTGGACTACTGTAATGTCTTGTATGCTGGGCTGCCTTTGAAGATGGTTTGGAACCTTCCACTGGTGCAGAATGAAATCACCCAAAGCGGTCAGATTATATGGCATCTATACTTCACCCACTGCATTAGTTAGCAGTGCATTTCTGAGGCCAATTTGCAATGCTGGATTTGACCATTAAAGCCTTAAAAGGTTTGGGACCAAGTTACTTGAAGGACCGCCTTCACCCGTATCAGCCTGCATGCAATTTAAGACCAGCAACAGAGGCCCTTCTCACTTGCCCATCTTTCAGGGCAGTTAAATGGGCAGGTACACAAGACAGGGCCTTTTCTGCAGTGGCCCCACACCTCTGGAATGGGTTGTAATTGGCGGTCTCTCAGGCCCCATCATTGCAAGTTTTTAGGACAGCCTGAAGACCTACTTGTCTACTCTAGCTTTCTCCCGAGTATGTCTCGCTGTGCAATTGTGTGTTAGATTCCATCTGGGCTAGAAGTTTTACTGCTGGTGTTTGTTGATTTTATTAATTTTGGCTGTTGAATCATCGTTATTGGATTTTATTGCATGGGATTTTATTGTGTGAGCCGCCTTGGGAGGGCTTTTGTCCTTAAAGGTGGCCTAGAAATATTTTAAATAAATAGAAATGGATTTAAACGGCTTCCAGAATTGGAGGAAGCATGGCTTGCCACAACCTGTGCTCGAGGCACCCACGAGTTCGGTGAATTCCCCAGAGCTTGCCACGAACCTGTCCGGGGAGCACCGCCATTCCCGCGCCTTTGATTTCTGCATGAAACAGGATGTTTTAAAAAATGTGCATATTCAAATACACGCATTTTGGAGCTGGGAAAGCGAAATAAGCACAATGTTAGAGGAATTATACCTCTAGGCGCAAAAATGGCGGTGCTCGCCGGACGGGTTCGCGGTGAGTACTGGGGAGTGCATGTGGGCACGAGTGGGGGGCAACCGAGGACAGTGTCTTGGCGGGCGCTGTTCAGGGGTAGTGGGTGGGGGCTGCTCGACAAATCCCTGCACCCCGAACTGCGCTCGCGACCTCCCTAGTTGGACCATGCAAAAAGCATCTTGATACAACAGATGACACACACGTGTGTGTGTGTTTCAATAGGTCTTCAGTCTGGTCCAATAAGGCTCTTCTCATGTTCTTAGGTTCTCCTTGAGCCAGTCTGCTATCTATTAACACTAACAAGTGTTATGCTGTTCCATACCTGACAGAGTAGGGGAAAGATTTCCTGTCACACCTAGTGCCTCATAATACTTCTAAACAGAAACATTTGTTGAAAGAAGTACTTGTAAATTACATGCAAATGGGAGCAGTTGCTGCAGGAATAAATCAAAGACAGGATGTGCATCTCTGTCGCACAGTTGCTGTTCCTACGTCTACCGGTCTCACAGTTTCTTTTAACAGCACACTTCTTTTTTAAAAACAAAACAAAACCCCAAAGATTAATAAACCTTTGCATGTATTTATATATATGAAAAAAAAGAAAAGAATGTAGGCAGTCTTTTAAGGTAAAACCCTCTCAAGTAAGCTCCCAGCATATAAACATATAATAATACATTTCAAATGCTGTAAGGAATTTTTAATCGTTAATAAAATCAGGACTTGTCCAGCCAGGCATGTGTGTGAGCTGGTAGGCTTCCTTTGCAGGCATTGCTGGGGAGAGGTAGGATCGGGCCCCATCTCGATTCAACTGGTGTAGAGTGGGATGTTGGGTATAAAAGCCCATGGCGCCCAATGCTGACCCTCTTGTCATGTAGGCAGCACAGCGAGTGGAACTCCAGAGGATTCCTGATTGGCAGTGGCTTAGGCCCCAAGAGTGGCAAGGAGTGTCAAGGGGAGGCCTGGAAGGACTTTGCAGCCGGACTTCCTTCCGCTGCCAGGCTGTGGCCGCAAATGGTGTCCGGCGTAGGGGACGCCATTTGCGTCCCTGCCCTTTGCCGTGATTGGCTACGTAAATATTTATGTAGCCAATCACGGCAAAGGGCAGGGATGCAAATGGCTTCCGCTACACCATTTGCGTCCCTGCCCTTTGCCGTGATTGGCTACGTAACGTAGCCATTCATGGCAAAGGGCAGGGACGCAAATGGCGTCTGCTACGTGGCTGAGGAACGAGAGGATGGACCCGGACCGGCTGGTGCCAGGTAGGGTCCGTCCTGACCTTAGTTCGCAGGGTGGCGGGGGGGAGCAGTCCATTTCGCTACAGACTCCAGGGGGCTGGATTCTAAAGAATCTGACCTCATTGGAGTCCGTGACAGATTTCTCTGCCATCCCTAGTGCACAGGCCCTGGAGAAAGGGTCCATGTGGGGAGGATATCCACATGAAGGGATGAGGGTACAAGGGAAACCAGATCTGAATCCCCTCAGGTGAGTATGCTGCTTAAGCCTGCCAGGAGGCCCTAGGAGGAGTTGAACACCCAAGGTTCGAGGTCACAGTAGGATGCTATTTATTCATCAGAGATGGAAGCCCACTTGATGATGGGACAGCCAGGGCCCCAGGCTGCCAAGATGTGTATCGTGGGGTGTATGTGGTACTCCAGCTATGCTGTTCTAACACAGACCAATGCCACAAAGGGGAGGAAATCATGCTTGCCCCATGCTCTGACTAGGGTCTGTTGCCTGTACAGGCCATAGGAGCATAATCAGAGGCCTGGGAAAGACTCCAACTCCACTCAGACATGACCCTGGCCTGGGATGTGCTAAATCAAAGATGGAGCATCAAAGATGATAGTGGACTCCAACTCCACTCAGACATGATCCTTGGCCTGGGATGTGCTAAATCAAAGATGGAGCATCAAAGATGATAGTGGACTCCAACTCCACTCAGACATGATCCTTGGCCTGGGATGTGCTAAATCAAAGATGGAGCATCAAAGATGATAGTGGACTCCAACTCCACTCAGACATGACCCCTGGGATGTGCTAAATCAAAGATGGAGCATCAAAGATGATAGTGGACTCCAACTCCACTCAGACATGACCCCTGGGATGTGCTAAATCAAAGATGGAGCATCAAAGATGATAGTGGACTCCAACTCCACTCAGACATGACCCCTGGGATGTGCTAAATCAAAGATGGAGCATCAAAGATGATAGTGGACTCCAACTCCCCTAGCTAGCATAGTCAATGATTAGGGATGATGGGGCTTGCATTCCAATGGCATCTGAAGGGCCTTGGGCTAAAAAGTCATCTGTTCGACTCCCCCGCTGCAATGTATTAACTTCTGATTCAATGTCATAGAAACAGAAGCTGGATGTAATGATCAAGAAAATTCCCTCTTATGCCTGACAATCCCAGCATTTCAGCCAAGTTGAAACTTAATGAAAAATCAGACTCTGAACCACCGGCTTTAAGGATATATAGGAATATGAACTAGTACATATTGTATTAAAAAAAAAATGAGAGAGAAAATCTGTGCTTCTTTAACCAGGCTGTAAGATTGGGCTCAGAAGATAAAGGTTCTTTCCTCTGCAATGTCCGTGGTTTGATGTGTGTGACCTTGGGGAAATCGCTCAGGTTGAATCTGGTTGTTGGCAAGAGTCTAGAGCTGCATGCAGATGGCTCCCCAAAGTTCTCCACCCTACTTGTGGTCAGAGAGGTGGTGAGGACCATGTGAGGACTAATTTCTCCAGGGGGAGGAGACATTCTCCAACAATTTCTCAGGGGTGGGGCTCACCGTTCGCCGTGGCAGTCGCACACCTTTTTTCCTTGTTTCTAAAGAAGGAAGGGGCAATGATATCAATTGTATTGGCAACCTGGCCACCAATTTCTATCTTCTACAATGCCCCAGACCTACCACCGTTCCAGGGTATTGGGGCAGGGATGGGATGGAATGGCAGGTTGCACAAAAAAGATGGTGGAGAACATACAGAGAAAATTCTGTCAAGTGTCCATTTTCCAAGGGTGGGGATAAGGGGGGGGGGCGGAATTAGACATAATCTAAAAAAAAAAAAAAGTCTTCTGAGAAATTTTGGCCCAGCTCTATATGAGATCATTGTTGCTGTTGTTGTTGTCCTCCTCCTCCTCTGTCTCCATCCCCATCTCCTCCATCTCTGTCTCTGTCTCCATCTCCATCTCCTTCTCCTCTGTCACCATCTCCGTCTTTGTCTCCTCCGTCTGTGTCTCCGTCTCCATCTCCTCTGTCTCCATCTCCATCTCCGCCTCCACCTCCTCCTCCTCCTCCTCCATCTCCGTCTCTGTCTCCTTCTTCCATGTTGAAGCCTGGATGCATTTGTTGACCCAGGCAATTTGCACAAGTTGAATTGCATATGTGGCTGAGATCAGATTTTAAGTAATAAAATGGCTACGGATAGACAGAGCTATACAATCATGAATGGTGTAGAGAGACATAACAGGGAGCTTTTATTCTCTTTCCCCACTCCACTTCCCATACTAGAACTTGAGGCCATCCAATGAAATGGGTTGGCAGTGCATCCAGCAGAATGACTTTTGGGATACATTGTCACATGCTGTGGTATTGGCCACCAACTTTGACTGTTTTAATTGAATGAAAAACCCAATGAACAGTGCTAGGTCTTACTGTTAGACATGATAGGTAAATGTAACTGTTGTGTGCAGAGGCAGTATACCACTGAATACCAGTCGCTGGGGGTAGGACAAATACTGGAGGACATCTATTGGCTTTGTTTCCTGCTTGTGAGCTTTCCAGAGCTTTCTTCTCTGCATCCCACCAGTGCAAGACACACACTGTGGCGGGACATGGGAGAGGGCCTTCTCTGCTGTGGCACCCTGGTTGTGGAATGCCCTCCCCTTGGAGGCTCGATTGGCACAGATGTTGGTTTCATTTTGGCGTCAGGTAAAAACATAGCTTTTTACCAAAGCCTTTGAGGGCTAAATGCATTCCCTAAAGTAACACTGTTTTAACTGTTTTATTGTTTTAGATTTTAATTGGTATTCACTTGTTTAATCATTTAATATGTTTTAGGTGTTTACTATTATTTGTTTTATACTGCTTAAATTGATTTTATCTTTATGCCACCCTGAGATCTTAATGACATAGGGTGGGATATATATGTTTTAAATAAATAAAATAGAAATAAATGAATTATATCACCCCTTCAGTCTTCTCTTCTCCAGGCTAAACATTATTATTAATATATGGAATTTGTTGCCAGAAGCTATGGTGATGGCCTCAGGTGTAGATGGTTTTACAAGGAGATACATAAAATGACAGCAAAAATCCCCAGCAAATTGAGATATGTGCTGGGTTTTTTTTTGCTATGATGGAACATTCAAATTAGGGATGTGTGAGCCCACCTCTGTCTGGGTTCTCCAGGTATCTGCCCTTCCCCTTGTCAGGGTGGAAACTGAGCCCATAGAGCCCCAGAGCAGTTCTGATTCTGAGGAGGAACAGCAATCTGTGGGAGAGGAGCTCGCTCATCTCTCACAAGCACAGCAGCTGGCAGAGATTCCCCCTGCTGGCATTCCTGGGAGAGTTAGTGACCCTGGAAGCAAGAGAGCACTAGAGGGGGGCTTGCTGGATGCTCGGTGAAGACGCAGGGAGTGGTGACAGATGGAGGGTGCCGAAAGGAGGCGCTCCGCTCATTTGGCGCTCAAACAACGGTCGCATCCCGAGGACCCAAGGGAAAGAGGGAGGATCTCTCCATAGCCCATATGTTCAGAGTCTTCCCATGGTTCTCCTTCAAACAGGGACCAATGGCCTTACCTGGAGCTTAGGAGCTCTGCTATCTATCCCCAGTGCAGTTCCTTGCTTAGTTGCTAGTGATTAGTATCTGTAAGAGTCATAAAGTAATAAAGGAATAAAGGCTTGGAAAGAATCCTCGTCGTCTGTGTCCTGAGCTGGCTATTGGAGGGGACTGCAAGAGGCAGCTAGGGCGCTCCTGACACCCCTGTCCCTGCTGGCCAGTCCCCGGACCACGCTCGAGCCCCTCTCATGCTCAGCGGGCAGCCCACACTCACCCCGGTAGCCTCGTTGAGCTCCGCAGTCACCATTTTTTGAAAAAACAAAATGGTGACCGCAAAATGTGTGCATTTTTGCACGCATGACAATGTGCATTTTCGCAAAGATGCGCATGTTTGCACATATGCAAAGTGTGCATTTTTCATACACAAGTATGCACGTTTGGAAAATGTGCATTTCACGCATGCGCAACTATGCTCATCCTTGTGATCTCCATTTTATTTTTAAAAATTGGAAAGCGCAGAGCTCCATGAGTCTGCTGGGGTGAGTGCGGGCTGCTCACTGAGCATGGGCAGGGGGCAAGCAGAAGCAGGGGACTCGGAGGTGTGGGCATGGGGTGTTCCACTGGATTCCCAGATGGAATAGGGCGCCTGCACCATCCCTAATTCAAATCAGTGTTCCTTCATATACGATGCACATTCTTCAAATGGATTTCAGGATTCCAATGCTTGCATTGCTTGGTTCTCAGCTTCTTCAGCCATAATTACCCAGTTGCAGGGCTTAGCTCTTCTTGATGTTTCATTAGGTGTTGACAGCCATATTTCAGGGAAAATATATGTGCAAAAGTGAGCTCCATGTAGGGATATATGAAAGTCACTTACCTGGTCCCACAGCTTGCTTCGCGGTGGGGGGGAGGCGCTTCGGTTCTCCCCCCAAAGTTCAGGCTGGGGGGGAGGCGTCCCGCCTCGCCCGGCTGAAATTCAGGCCGGGGGGGAGGCGCCCCGCCCTGCCTCGCCCGGCCGAAATTCAGGCCGGGGGGAGGCGCCCCGCCCCACCTCGCCCGGCCGAAATTCAGGCCGGGGGGGAGGTGCCCCACCCTGCCTCGCCCGGCCGAAATTCAGGCCAGGGAGAAGCACCCTGTCTCCCTGGCCGCGAAATACAAAGTGAAAAAAAACAAAAACACCCGTGATAGGCTACGTAACGATTTACGCAGCCTATCACGGCTAGATTTCCAAAGTCAGCCGTGATAGGCTACGTAAATCGTTACGTAGCCTATCACGGGTGTTTTGGGTTTTTTTTACTTTATTTTGTAATGGCGGCGGTGGCAGCCGGTCGGAAGACTGGCCGCCGCCCCCGCCGAAACGCTGCCAAAACGCCGCTGGGACCCGCCGCCAGGAGGGACATTCACAGGAGGTAAGTCCCATCCCGGGGTGGGGGGTGGGGGGGAGAATTTCACCAACAATTTTGGGGGGGCCCGAATGCGTTGGCATTCGGCCTCCCGGAGATTCGGGGAGAAATTCTCCACCATCCCTAGCTCCATGGTTTTTATTCCATCAGCTTTTACTTTGCACTGTCCCCAACCAGTGCCAATGTATAGATAGATAGATAGACAGACAGACAGACAGACAGATATAATTTTTATTGTTATTAGCAACACGCTTGGTGGATAGAATGATTACACTAATGATGACACATTACATCATTTACCTTTCATAGCTTGGTGCAATTTTCATAAAGTTCAAAGCAGCATCCAAAAGGAGGGGCAGAGGAGTAGGGGGAACATGACTCAGAATTAGAGTGTTCAGAAGATTATTATATAGACATTATTTCCCTCAGGTCACAGGCTTTAGTCAAATTTGGAATAGAATGGAATTGCCAGCAGTGAAAAAAGCAGACAGAAAGGTATGAGTTCATGAGCATCGAAATAACATTTTCATTTGTTCCTTCCCCATGGGAAAGATTCAACATTCTGGTAAATGGAGACGGTTATAAGAAATGAATTTTTGTCAGCGGGAAAGTGATTTTAAGGCTCACTTATCCATTGGCAATCTAGATTTCTAACCCCAGGAATCTAGGAAATTGCTACAGAATGTAGTCTTTATTATAAACGGGGGTGGGGGGGCTTGTATGGAGACCTACATTTCAGCACATATTTTGAGGAGGCAGGGAGAGGCTGAGGTTCAGGCCAGTCAGGGATTATATGGTATATGGCTCAGCATCTCTTTGAATTTATTTCTAGTATAGTGAGTGATCCTTCTGCTCCATAGCTTCTTTGGTCTTCACAACAAGGTGGTGATCGGGAACCAAAACTATCAGTCGCGATGTCCTTCTAAGTTTCGGAGAGCTTATCTTTATCTTTGTAGATGACGCTCCCCTTGTTCTATGTTTATTTTTATAACTTGTGTCTTATTTATCATGGGGGAGGGTTGGAGAAACACTGAGTCCATGTTACAGCACTTATAAATACTAGTACACATGCTTTCTTCCCATTTTCTATCACTTTTTAAAATTACTATTAATTTGCCCTGGAACTGGTCTGATTCCAGATTTGTGGGCAAGGGACTTGTGTCAGGCGCCTTTCCAGACAAGAGGAATCATAGTAATGCAGGGGTGCCCAATCTTTTGGGGGTGAATGACACATTGGAATTGGGGGGGGAGTGTCATGGGTGCTCTCACAAAATGGCTATTAAGGGGGCATGCCTGTTCACAAAATGGCTGCCATGTCAGGCATGTCCGGTCACAGAACACCCATTTAGCAGATGGCAAACAAGTGAGACTAAAAGAAAAGTTACTTGGCCAAGAATGTAAGTACAGGGTAGGGTGGGTCCTGCACTCCAAAACACCAGACCACACTTTTGAACCAACCATTTTTTGTTCCAGTCAAACTGACAAGGCTCGAAGGTAGGTAACTTCACCAAGAAATGGAGTCCAAGGGCTCCTTTACACCAGACTTTTATCCTGCTATTGAGATAGCTTACTCACAGGAGTTTGCGGGCTCTTCACATGACTCTGTGAACCTCCAGGGCGTCTCCTGCACTAAATGCCCTTTGTTCTGTTTTTAAATAGATGGCGGATAATGAGCTATCAAATCACCCCCTTGTGTTCTGCTTCAGTTTCCTCCATGAAAAGAGCTAAAGCGGCAAGAAGAGGAGCGAGATCAGTGAAAGGGAATGGAAGACTCAGATATGGGGAGAAGGAGGGGGAAAGGTGCAAGTGAAAAAGGGAGTCATTGTGATCCTGCATTTAAAATGGAAACAGAAAGCCCTGTTTAAATGCAAGATTTTAGGCTGGTGTAGAGATGCCCCAAGAGAGAGGTGAGGTCTGATCCCAAATGAACAAACACGTATTTTCCCCCACAAAGCAAAACCCCCGCACAAAACCATACTACAGAAGGCACAAGGTGATTCTCAGAGAAACTCAAACACACACAGGCAAAATACAGCAATAGTGGCGGTAGTGGTGGTGATGATGCAAAACAGAAACACTGCACAAAACCCAAGCAATATTCACCAGAGAGAGAGAGGGAGAGAGAGAGAAAGGAGAGAGAGAGAGAGAGATGTCACAGGTAGGGATGTACGAAAGTTCCGCCACGGATCTCGGGGAGGCTGAATGCCAGCGCATTCAGCCCCCCGAAATCGGTGGCGGAACGGCCCGCCCCCTGCCCCCCCCGGGATGAGACTTACCTTGGGCGAATCTTCCTGGCGGCGGCAGCTCCGGCAGCGGCTGCGGCGGCTGGTCTTCCGACCGGCTGCCGCCGCCGCCATTTCCAGTTAAAACAGAAACAAAAACGTGATAGGCTACGTAAAGATTTACGTAGCCTATCATGGCTAGGTTTTAAAAAACCACCATGATAGGCTACGTAAATGTTTACGTAGCCTATCACGGCTGACTGCAGGGACGCAAACGGCGGCGGCTACGGCCGCCGCCATTTGTGTCCCTGCTAGCCAGTGGCCAGATGTCCGGCTGCTGGCGGAGCTGGCCGGCGGCTCCGCAGAATCGCTGCGGAGCACAGCTGGCCGGCCAGGATTCCAGGGGGAGGGATGGAGCACTTCCCCCCTCACACCATCAGCATAATCCCCGGAAGGTAAGTGATTTTCGTACATCCCTAGTCACAGGTAAAACACTCCTCCTCACTTCCCACCCCTTCTAGGCCCCCAGGACACTCACTACCACCCCCAATTCCACACACAGCTTACCCCTGTCCTTTGTTTCAGGGTTGCTGGGCTGCAGCCAGCCAGACTTATTGCATTCTTGGCAGTAAAAATTACAATGGATGCCAGCACTTTATTTTGCAGCATGCTAGCCTTCCAGTTAAAGAAACTTTATACACACACACACACACACACACACAGAGAGAGAGAGAGAGAGAGAGAGAGAGAGAGAGCAGGGAGCCTGGCAGGTGCCAAGAGAAGAGAAAATCAGGGACCCCAGAAATAATAGGAATTTTAGTTGGAAGGTACTTTCAGGGTCATCTAGTTCAACCAGCTCAGTACAGGAATTGACTGCATCCCTAATGGATGACCATCTATCTTCTGCTTACATGTCTCTAGTAAAGGAGATCCCTTCCTCTCCTGAGGCAGTCTGTTCCATTGTTAAACAGCTCTTACCATTAGGAAGTTTCTCCTGGCATTTAGCCAAACTCTGCTTTGCAATTGCCACCCATTGGGCGGAGTCCTGTTCTCTGCAGTCACAGGGAACAAGTCTGCTCCACTATCTTCAGGACAGCCCTTCAAATATTTGAAGACTGCTTTCATGTCTCCCCTTCATTTCTCTTCTCTAGGCTAAACATACTTCGCTCTTTCAACCATGGCTGATACACCCATCACTATCCTAATCACCCTCCTCTCGATGCACGGTAGCTGGTCAATGTCCTTTCAAATGTGGCACCAGTAACTGCTTGATTGAAGCCCCACCCCACCCGCAAGTTGAGGGTGACTCCCCACCCGCAAGTTGAGAGTGAAGCCCCCCACCCCACCCGCAAGTCCAGTGTGACTCCTAATTGACCCTTGTCATCAACCACTCTTGGGACAGCAGTTTAAGGAACATGGGGGGGGGGGTAACTCAAGTCCCAAATTCTCTGGTCTCATTTTCCCAAATGGAACGAATGAACTGGAAATCATCCACTGTTCTGTGCTTATTTTGAGATTTTGTACAGAATGCCGTGCATGTGTCATATGCTACAGCTGCTAATTCCTTCAGTTTCTTTGTATCTTCCCCCACCCACATTGGAGGTGGTGGAGAGACAACTCCTGAAGAAAACCTCCCTGGGTCCAGAAAAACTTAATAATTTTAGGCCAGTGGAAAAGATTCCTTTCCTGCACAAGGTCCTTGAGCGGGTGGTTGCTAACCAGCTCCAGATGTTCTTTGATGAGACTGGTTATTAGGGATGTACGAAAGTCACTTACCTTTTTGTGGATTGTGTTCCATCCCTCCCCCCGGAATCCTCGACGGGGGGGGAGGCGATCTGGTCCTCCCCCCCGGAATCCTCTACGGCCGGCTCTGCTCCGCGGCAGCTCCACGGAGCAGCCGGCCAGGCCAGGGCTATCCGCAGCCGGATTTCCGGCTGCGGACTGGCTGGTGTGGACGCAAATGGCAGCTGCCGTAGCGGCCGCCATTTGTGTCCAGCCAGGGAGCCATGATAGGCTACATAAGTCTTTATGTAGCCTATCACGTCTGGGTAAAAAACAACAACGGTGTACGCAAATGGCGGTGGCTACAGCAGCCGCCATTTGCGTTCCTTATTTTTCACCGTTTTAGTCTATGTAAATATTTACGTAGACTATTACAGCGAAAAAAAGGGGAACGCAAATAGTGTAGTGGGTGCTATTTGCGTTCCTTTTTTATTCGCCATTTTAGCCTATGTAAATATCAGACCAGCCGCTGCCGCCGCTGAAGCCGCTGCTGGAGCCGCCGCCATCTGGAACATCCGCCCCAGGTAAGTCTCGTCCCGGGGGGAATCCGCGGGGGGGGGGGTGGGGGGTGGCAGGCCATTCCGCCACGGATTCCGCCTGAAATCCGTGGCGGAATTCTCCGCCATCCCTACTGGTTATCTGGATCTGTTTCAGTCGGGGTTCAGGCTAGGTTTTGGCATGGAAACAGCCTTGGGTTCCTTGTATGATGATCTATGTTGGGAGAGAGATGGGGATCATGACCGTGTGGATTCTCCTTGATCTCCTGGTGGCTTTCAGTACCATCAATCATGGTATCCTTCTGGGACAATGGTGAGAGCACTCCTGAAGAAACCCTCTCTCGACCTGGAAAATCTTAACAACTTTAGGCCAGTGACAAATGCTCCTTTCCTGGGCAAGGTCCTTGAGCATGTGGTTTCCAACCAGCTCCAGACACTCTTTCATTAAACGGATTATCTGGATCCATTTCAGAATATAATAAATGAAATGAATGGATGAGTCTGGTGCATTTAAACATGGAGAAAACACGCAAACACTCACAATGAAAACAATCTTGATGTGTTTGCAAATATAATTGCATTGAGGTCACTTTTGTGTGGTCTTTTATCTGGAATTTAAAGGCGAGAGACATCTGTTGGGTTAATTAGTGCCAGAATTGTATTAACATTTAAGAGATGGCTATCTGCAATGTAAATTATCAGCTGTACGGGGCACTGGGATGTGGATGAAGCAAGGGCTGCCTTGTAAAGCAACCATCTCCTAGCCTGCCCAGTTAAGGATGAGCCTGGGCCCTCCTTGAGTTGGAAGCTGCATGCTTCCTAGCTTCTGCCACACAACTCGGCTCTAGAACCCAGGAAAGGGTTGGCTGTGAGATTGTCAAGAATGTATTGTCCTTACCCTTCACAATCAACACCACCATAGACACAGCTTCAGGCTAATAAGACTAGGGACTAGCCTCTCTACAAATGCAGATTCAAGGAACTCTCAGACTGCCCCAGGTCCTAACAACTAATCAACAATCTCTAAGCGGAAGAGACAAATCAGGGAATAGGGAAGTTGCAGGCAGTTTGTGTATGAACCCACAGCCCAGTTAGCTTCACAGTGACGCCCCTCCCTTAGGGTGGCTCCCTCCTATGCCGGCTTCCAAGAGTGGCTATCTGGGTGGAGAGCCTGAGCCCTGCCCCTAACTTTTCCACGTAGCTTTGTGAGACACCCTAGCGTCTCTCAAGTCACACCCCTCTTCCTCCTTGGAAACCTGAATTCCCACAGTGGAGGGAGGGGGCAGAGACTCAGCCTGTGCTATCTATTTGTCAAGGCCATCGGAGGAAATCATCCCAGTGTCTAGGTGCTCTGGGGAGGGTCCCTCCCCCATGCCTTGATCTAGCAGTTCTAACTCTGACTCAGAATCAGAGCTGTCAGACATCTGCAAAGGCTGGGACTCATCCCTGACAAAGTCCTCCTGCAGGACTAAGGGGTTCAACCCTGTTTCCTGGAACAAGCAAACAGCACCCCACAAATTCTACATCACCCAGATGACAGAGATGGCATAAACATGAATATAACAGAATAACTAGCAACAAGTTATATTGGTTTTGCCCGAAGTGGTTGTATATGCCCAAACTAAAGCAAAGGAAGTCTTGGCAACATCATCTGGGGGACAAGGGACATTAAAAGGTGAAACCTGTGAGGCCCCAAGTTACAGGCTGCAAACTTGGCCTAAATGGCAACTACATCTGGGGAAAAATATATGCCCAAATATCATGCTTAATTCAGTATTGGGGAATAGGTTCATAGTATGAAGGAATGTTCTTCCATGGAAAATATAGGTGAGTGAATGGATAGTTCTTTTTTAACCATCATTTCAGTCAACTGTGTCCCAATCCTATAGTGCAAGGTGGTTTGGGTTCTAAAGTCTTCATTCAAAATGGTCTCCGTATCGTTAATATTACCTTTATGGCTTGTGTATGCATGTTGTTCTTTAAAATTTAATAACCTGAAAATATGTACATCTAAAATATCGCCTCCCCTGGTGCATTTTTGCCCAGTTTAATATCTCTCTCAGTGCAATAAACCTATTTGCTTTGCATTATTATCAAGGAGTTTTATTGCCTGCCAACATCTTACTTCCACAGCAAACTGCATTAGCTGGGCTAGATTCATTAGAAGTGTGTCTGAGCTATAATGGTTATGAAACTTCATGATCGGGGGTGATTAGTAAATAGGAACTAATTGGGGCAACTTGGCCCATTACACTAGGCTCTTGGGAAGTATAGATTTACATGTCCCTCTCTGGTGGATACATAAGAGGACAATGATTATAACAGATCCTCTCTGTCTCATAAGTAGAGATGTATGGATTTGGTTTAATCCATTCTATGTATATTTTGTGGATTGTCCAGCATCTTCCATTCTGTCGTCCACCCATCAATGGAATTGGATTTTTTTTTCCATTTGGAAAAGTATGCAAAAAAATCTGCCACATTTTTTTTGTAGGCTTAGGGATGTACAGATTGCGTAAAATCTGTTCTGTCTGTGTTTTGTGGGTAGTCAGGTACCTTTTGTTCCATCATCCACCCATCAATGGAATTAGATTGCATTTAGTTTCCATTTCCATGCAAATTTACAGAGGGAGAAATGCGCAAATATTCACAAGATGCCCACATCTTCCCCAAAAGTGCATTTTCACATTATTATTTATTACACTTCTATATTGCTCAATAACCAGAGCTCTCTGGGCGGTTTACAAAGATTAAAAACATTAAAATTACAATATACAGAGATTAAAAACCTTTTACATAAAAAAACAGATGAACAGACGATATACACAAAAGAAACATATCTAAAACCACTTCAAACAAAAATCTCAAGAACAAACAACCATAATCATAAGACATTCCAGGGTCGATTAAACACTTATCATATACTGTCGAATGCATAAAACTCTGAACTCATTTGGTTCCATTGCAAATTTCTCTGACATCTTTATATACGTTTTGCTGGCACAGAACATTTTGCATATTTTTCTTAGCTCAGCTTGCAATCAACGAGGACACCAGCAAGAGTGCTACACAGTGGAAGCTGAAGAGAGATCCGGATGTGTAAATACTTTTTTTAAAAAATGGCATATATTAGCATATTTTCCAGTAACTTTTGTACAACTAACTTTGCATACAGAAAGTAAAAATAAAATGGTCCACAAGTCTGCATAATCGGCACGACTCAGAAAATGCTGGTCGGTTGTGGAATCTGCAGGTTGGATCCATAGAAATCCAAAGACTTTTAAATAATTTCAGATTTCTCTGAAAACTGTATTCATCAGTAATTGCAATGCCATTCCAATGCTCTACACAATCCAGACCACAATATGCCACAATAATCTACCTGATTATTTGAGGGGTTTTTCCCCCTTTAGAATCCTTCCTCTGTGTCCTGTTTCCTGTGTCCCAACAATGTTGGGACAGGAAAGTGTTGTAAGTCAATGCAAGATAGCAAAAACCTAAATGCATGTAATTGGCTATGTTCAAATGAAAATTGCTTACCATACCAGTTCTAAGTATGGTGGTGGTCATGGTGTGGAGATCCGTGGTGGACTAACTGCCATGTTCAAATCCCTGCCAACTGGAGAGGGGGATTGTAATGCAGTATTTTGGAAGAGCTGGCTGGCTGGAAATCTAAATAAAGAGCATTCCACAGCATCATTTTCTTGCAGCTCTCCTTTATTTCTTTGTTCATGTGCTCATTTATTTGTAATATTTAGACTGTGTACTGCATTTCAACAGGAGGTTCTCAAAGCGATTTACATAGTCAAAGGTGGCTTTCAAACATGTGACACCAAAGCTACTCATAATCTCAGCAGGGCAGACTTTCACATGTATTCCATCCTATGCTGTATTTACTAGAGCTGTGTGCAATTGGCCTCTCAAAATTCTCCAGAGCATTTGTGGGAAGAGAAATTGGGGAGAGAATTTCGCCGAATTTCTCCAAGAGTAGGAGAAATTCTCCAACAGTTTATCATAGATAGGACTTGGAATTGGCAGGGATTATAGCACAGCTTCTTTCTTTCTTTCTTTCTTTCTTTCTTTCTTTCTTTCTTTCTTTCTTTTCCTAAGGGTTTTGGTTTTTTTCTGCTGCCACTATAAGTGTTGAGGCTTCCACTTCTCTGCCTCATTCTCAGGGCATTTCATAATTTATTTTAGTGGTGTTTTTGAGTTTACCTGATCACTGCGGTGCGGTGAAGAGTGCTGTGTGGGTTCATTTTCTCCCAGGCTGCCTGCGCTTCCTGATCTGCAAAAGCACTATGGGATGAATTATTGTATTATGTCTTCCCCTGGGCTTTAATGGAAGTGGGGGAAGCAGAGGAGGCTGCAGGCAGCCATGGAGATGATTGCACAATGAAAGACAGGACACTTATACTCACTCCTGGGCCACCTCCTAAGTAAGGGAAGCCCAAGAAACCCAAACCCAACCCAAGGATTTCTCCAAAATGTCTTCTCATTTGAATTTCTTTTCAAAAGCCATTTCTTTTCTATCAAATTGAATGAGGGATATATATATATATATATATATATATATATATATATATGAGAAATTTCTGGCACAGCAGTAGTATTTACTCAGGCCCTGGCTGTCTTAAAGAGCAACCCCACCCCTGGAAGCATCAATCACACCCCCACAAACAAATTTGGAAACAAATCAGATCATGTCCAAGGCAAGAGACAGGGCTTCTCCTCCTGTCATACAATTCTTCCCTCAGACTGCTGACTTGATAGCAGTTGCAACCCTCGCAGGAGGGGTCTTGGTGGAACTACCTTCTCTTTTGCTGACGTCAGTAGGGGTTCTCTCTTGGCCTCAGCAAAGAGCAAGTCCACCAAGTCCAAAATAGGGCAGCAAGATGGTTAACAGGGACTGGCCAACGAGATCACATAACTCCAGTACTTTTCCAGCTGCACTGGCTGCCAGTCCATTTCCAGGCCCGATTCACAGTGCTGGTATGAACATTCAAAGCCCTTAAGATCTTGAGGCCAGGTTATCTGAAGGACTGCCTCCTCCCATATGTGCCTGCCTGGACCCTAAGATCATAGAATCATAGAATAGTAGGGTTGGAAGGGGCCTACAAGGCCATCTAGTCCAACCTCCTGCTCAATGCAGGAATCCAAGTCAGAGCATCCCTGACAGATGGCTGTCCAACCTTGTCTTGAACGCCTCCAGTGTGGGAGAGCCCACCACCTCCCCAGGTAATTGGTTCCATTGTCATATTGCTCTAACAGTCAGGAAGTTTTTCCTGATGTTCAGCCGGAATCTGGCTTCTTGTAACTTGAAATCATCCTCAGTGGCCCTCCTCTGTGACCCCTGCCAAAGGAAGTGAGGTGAGTGACTACCAGGAAGAGGGTCTTTTCTGCTGTGGCACCCCGGCTGTAAAATGAGCTCACTAGAATGCTTCTCCTGGCACCTATGTTGCACTCCTTCTGGCACCAGCTGAAGACCTTTTTATTCTCCCAGTATTTTAGCATTTTAGCCTCCTAGTCTTTGGTGTTTTAAATCTGTATTTTAAATCTGCTAGGTTTTATTCTGGTTGTACTGTTATATTGTGGTTTCCAGCTTTCATATTTCATATTGTTCTATGCTGCATTTGTGGTTTTAATTTTTGTGAACCACCCAGAGAGCTCTGGCTATTGGTGGTATAGAAATACATACATACATGCAGTCTTTCCCTCCCCACCCCCCACTCCTGGTATCAAATCCGGAAGCAGAGGAAATAAGCATGTCCTGTCCAGGACAGGACAGCAGGGCTGGGCCTGCTATCACACAGCTCTGCCATCAGACAGCCAACACTGGTTCTTAGGCACTTTATGTAGCTGTGTGTGTGTGCAATGAAAGTTTATTGTATTTAATTCCAAATGCAATTGAATACACGCTTTACTATTTGCAGTGGGAGAGGATAAGTGTGCCAGCTCTGGGGATAATGTACTTGCAGGGCCTTATCAGGTGAGTGCAGGGGAACAAGGAGGTATAGGGAGCTGCAGATTTGTATCATCTCTGACACATCCTGGACACACGGCATTCCTGTTTGCACCACTGCACCAAGGAATGCAATGTCCTCTCCAACAGCAGACTTCCTTTGCCTCTGGTGGACAGTGAGGTCTGCAGAACCCTATGACCCTCCCAGGAATACAGGATGACTCCCTTAGGCTGCAACCATGTCCACATTTACCTGGGAGTAAACCCGTTGCACTCAATGGGACTTACTTCTGAGTAATGTGTATGATTGTACTAGGATTGAACCTACCCATAAACTGTGCTCAGTATCTAAGGTCCTCCTCCAAGGGAGGCTGGGAAGAGAGCAACAAGGGACAGGGCTTTCTCAGTGGTGGCCCCCCAATTTTGGAATGAGCTCCCCGATGAGGCCTGTCTGGCACCAACATTGTTATCTTTTTGGCACCAGGTCAAGACCTTTCTCTTTCCTCGGGCATTTGGCAGCATATGATGAGTTTTACTCGGTCCTGGATTTGTCTTATGGTTATGGTTGATTGCTCAAATTTGTTTACTCTGTGCATACTGTCTGTTTGTGTGTTTTTATATAATTTTCTTTTTAGACTTTACATACTGTATTTTTTAATGTTTTTAATCTTCATAAACTCCCCAGAGAGCTTTGGCTATGGGGCAATATAGAAATGTAAATGATGATGCAAATGTATGTCCTGATTTATTTATTTTGTAAATACAGACTAATGTAGAAACAGGATAGAACAATCTTATGAATGAACACATTTACAACTGGCAATAGTCTTCCCTAATGGGAAAATACGGAGGAAGAGAAGATGGACCATAATGTATCCGTGTCCCTGCCCAGCCATTTATGTCAATATGTCAGGGTATTTGTTCTGTTTGTTCTAACCCCTTAGGCCCACTAATGACAAAAATTCTGCCCATCAGCCTGTCTTCTGTGCTGAAATGCCCTTACAGCAATGAAAAAAAAAAAGGCTTAGGGTGTGTATTTTATGAAGGTTCAATATGGAAAAAGTATGGATAAGTTAAATTTGTTTTGTTTTTAAGGTGGAAAATTAGGCCGGTGATTTGAAAAATTATATCAGCAAGGAAGCCGCTGTGGTAATGGGATGTAAAGAAGCTATACTGAGAGTCATGTTCAATATTTCACATTTATCTGAAAAAAGACAGAAAGAAACCTCATGGTGTGATTTATTCATACATTCAGTATAAAAAGGTCCAGGGAGAATCCTCTTTCAAGCCTTGGGAGACTCACATTTGATTTCATTCTGGGATTTGGTAGATCACTGCTCCTGTTTTGAACAAGCAGAGGATTTATTTCATGACTGAACTGGTAGAAATCTGTACAGATAGGACAGATATGAAGAAACTGCAGATAATTCCAAATTTGATATGTGCAAAACAAAATTCAAATCACAAGATGACGGACGATTATTACCGAGGATAATATCTATATCTACTTAAAGAATTAATAATTAGGGATGCTGGAGAAATTTGAGACAGACTAAAATGAGTTCAGATTTCTAAAAATCCAACCTGTGGAATCTGCTGCGGATTGACCCCCTCAGGCCGCGTGGAGTCCGTGGACTTCCAGATCTTTTTTTTTTGTTTTTACTTCCCTCAAATTTACACATATTTATTCATAGGAAAATATGCAAGTTTCTGCCGAGACTGGTAATATGTGGGGGAAAGTTGAATGCAATGGGGGACAATATGTTAAATGTTACGTACTAAGGTAAATGTTGTAAATTGTTGCTAACCCTCTTACGGAATTATTTGCGCATTTTTCCACGTAACAAAAATAAAAGATCAAATCCGTCTGTGACTGGATACCAGAACAAATGACACTGCACAATCCACGAAACACACGGGACGGATTTCACAAAATTGAGGCATCCCTATTAATAATAGCCTTTAGGCTGCCTTTTAGCTGTCATCCCCTCCCAAGACAGCTTGTAGCATTCACAATATCAAAAATAAAATAAAAACCATAAAAACCATAACATTAAAATTAACAAATAAGAACTAACTGCAACTAACTAACTAATGAACCTAATAAAACAAACAAAAACAAATGAGAACCAGTCACTATAATAATAACCAAACAACAAGAGGAAAAATAAACACAAATCAGATAACTGAAGGAACACCATAAATGCAACAATCCAATACAATCGTTGAGAGAAGGCAGTTGTAAACAAATGGGTTTTTAGGGACTAGTGAAAGGCCTGCAATGATGGGAACCTCTTGTATTTCCCCTGGAACAGAGTTTCACTGGCATGGGGCCACTGCTGAAAAGGTCCTATCCCTCAAGCCCATTAGCTAAATCATTCTCACCGATAGGCATGCATTTGAAATTCCAAGTGTGTTCCTGAGGAAGGCGGAGGCCGGAACATATCTCAACAAAGTTATATCTCTGTTAAATCTCTTTTCATACCTGCATATGTGCACACACACACACTCACACATTTATAATCCATCTTTCTCCCAACATGCTCAAGACAGCTTACCGTTTAAAATAATGGTCTGCACTATAAGAACAAAGACAATACAAATGCAGAAAAATGGGAGCTGTCAGAAGGGAGAAAATAAGCAAATGCAAAGAACTGGCTCTTTCATCATCCCCTCTAACAGCCAACTTGGGTAACTGAGTGCCTAAAAGATGGAAAGTGAAACCTCAAGATTAAGTAGTAGTTGCTACATGCCAAAGGGTTTCCTTGGGTATGAAGAAGCATATACGTTCATAAACTAAAAGGAAAAAAATAAAAGAAAGAAAGCAGAAGCTGCATGACCATCTATGTGGGATGTGGTCACTGCATCCTGGACTCCAGATCCTGCGCTGAGCAGGGGGTTGGACTATATGATCTCTGAGGTCATGTCCAACTCCATGCTTACCTTAAGAACATAAGAAGAGCCATGCTAGATCAAACCAAGGGTGCATCTAGACGAGCATTCTGTTCATACAGTGGCTGACCAGCTGTCAACAAGGAAACCCACAAGCAGGACATGAGTGCAACAGCACCCTCCCACCTATGTTCCCCAGCATCTGATGTACATAGACAAACTGCCTCTGATACTGGAGGTAGCCATCAGGACTAGTAGCCATTGATGAACTTCTCCTCCAGGAATTTGTCCAACCCCCTCTTAAAGCCATCCAAATTGGTGGCCATCACTACGTCTTCTGGTAGTGAATTCCATAGTTTGACTCTGTGCTGTGTGAAGATGCCCTTCCTTTGATCTGTCCTGAATCTCCCACCCATCAGCTTCATGGAATGACCCTATTGGGTTCTAGTATAATGAGAGAGAGAGAGAGAGAGAGAGAGAGAGAGAGAGAGAGAGGGAAATGTCTCATCTAACAAGGGAGGACTTGTTGCCTTTATGCCCTAGTTGAAGTCTTCCTGGAGGCATCTGGCAGGGAAGGAGCATGCTGTACTAGGCAGCAGGACAATTCATAAGAACATAAGAGCAGTGCTGGATCAGAACAAAGGTCTACCTAGCCCAGGACCCTGTTCCCACGACAGCCAGCTGGAAGACTCTGGGAAGCCCTGATGTGAGCACAACAGCACCCTCCTGTACCTGTTCCCTTCCAACTGGCATTCGGAGGCATGCTGCATCTGACACTGGAGGTAATATATAGCCACCGTGACTTCTAGTCATTCCTATCCACCTGTCCTATGTAAGAACATAAGAAGAGCCCTGCTGGATCAGACCAAAGGTCCATCTAGTCCAGCATTCTGTTCACACACTGGCTGACCAGCTGCCAACGGGAAACCTACAAGCAGGACATGAGCACAACAGTACTGTCCCCCCAGCAATAGCCTTTTAAAAGCCCAGTAGCTGGGGAGGGGCACTATCATAAAACCTAAGCCCCCCCCCCACGCCCATCCTGGTCTGAACAAAGCATGTACAACTGAAAGTCGGTCAACAAGTCTGGCTGGGAGTGCTTCATTTGTTTGTTCTCCTCTAGCACTCTCCAAACAAACTGAAGTATAGCTTGACTTGACAAGGTCACATCACCGTGGATTTTGAAGATTAACCTCGGAAATCATGGAGGCCGGTATTATGTAGTGCTAAGCAAAAGTTCTCTCCCTTCCTTTCCCAAAATGGAAATCCCCTTTGCATTTTTACATGACTGAATGCAATAAGATTCCCTACGCCGGCTTTTCCCAACCTGGGATGCCCAGATGTTTTGGACCTCAACTCAGATCATCCCTGACTATTGGCCAGGCTGCCTGGGGATAACGGGGATTGTAGTCCAGGCTGAGAATGCTAAGTGTTGCTTCTACTAGTAGAAAAGGGGGGATGCAGATGCATTACTATCAGGGTTCTGCCATTGACATGAGCAACTCCTTTAGGATGTCTTGCCTCATTATTATTATTATTATTATTATTATTATTATTAAATTTATTAATCGCCCATCTGGCTGGTCACCCAGCCACTCTGGGCGATGTACAACATACAATAAAAACAGTTTAAAACAATAAAATTCTACAATAAAAACATTTTCTAAAATACCCTAACCCACCTTAAGAGTCCCACCTTCCTTCTTTTAAACTTCCCCTTTCTAAATCCTGACTTGGATTCCTGCATTGAGCAGGGGGTTGGACTCAATGGCCTTGTAGGCCCCTTCCAACCCTACTACTATTCTATGTGGAGTTTAGGGTATATGCATGGGGTGACTGGCTCTTCAGACACTGGGTTTAACCACACTTTCTTGCTAAATTAAAGCCAGCAAATCACAACAACAGTTTTTAGAGCTGAGTGATAGAAAAGGCATTTAAGAGAAAGTAAAAGTTGCAAAATTCAAGTTCCTTTACCCTAGCTGTACTTAGTCTTCTCAAGGCTGCTTCTTCCTGCACCCTCTTCAGGCCATGGTCTCCCCAACTCTGTCCTTACTGGCTCTCTTGATCTCTTTTTATACTCTCCTCCATCAAAACTGAAAGTACTGTTTTGAACCTGAAGAAATGAAAGTTAACTAGGGAAATGAAACTGACACTTATCCGGGGAAATGAAACTATCCCTCCCAGGGATACCCCCTCCCAACAGCAACAAAACCTGGCCTTTTTTTCACTCTCTTTGCCTCTGTAGGCCTCAAACCTCCACAATTACAAATCATTTTTTATTATTCATTTGTTAACATTTATATGCTGCCCAAGAACAAAGTTCTCTAAGTGGCTTACAATAACAGTGATTTGAGTGAAATTTCCTGAGAACGTCTTCTCCATCTCAGAAATGTTGAATGAGATCAGCAGGATTAACGTCACCCCTTCCCCACAAAGATGAATATATCTTGAAGCATATATTTGTTAAAATTTTATAAGGGCTTCAAAAAATTAAAGCAAACAAAGGGAGAGATTATTGCATGCAAATCATACATTGCATATAGAATTTGCATAGTTACCATGCATGTTTTTGTTTTGTTTTGTTCAGTCGTTCAGTCGTGTCCGACTCTTCGTGACCCCATGGACCATAGCACGCCAGGCCTTCCTGTCCTGCGCTCTCTCCCGGAGTGTGCTCAAGTTCATATTCATTGCATCCGTGATGCTATCTAGCCATCTCATCCTCTGCCGTCCCCTTCTCCTTTTGCCTTCAGTCTTTCCCAGCATCAGGGTCTTTTCCAGGGAGTTTTCTCTTCGCATTAGGTGGCCAAAATATTGGAGCTTCAGCTTCAGTATCTGTCCTTCCAATGAGCACTCAGGGTTGATTTCCTTTAGGATGGACTGATTTGACCTCCTTGCAGTCCAGGGGACTCGTAAGAGTCTTCTCCAGCACCATACCATGCATAGGGGCTTAAATATATATATATATATGCTAGTGTGTCTGCCCAGAACATCATGTGAAGTTGCAGCTGTCTAGGAATACAGGCATCACTTTTCCCATGGGAATAAAGGGATCCCATGTTGTACAGACATTGTCAGCTTTGGCCACATTTCTTGACTAGTTTGAGTCATGAGTCGTTTTTTCCAAGATGGACACATCTCAAGCAAGGGTGTACCATATCTCTAAAGAGTCAACCTTCCAGTGTTGCACAACTTCTAAGCACAATTCATCCATCAAGAAGATTATCAGGTTTTTATGAAAAAGAAACGGAAAAGTTCTTCTGCAAACAACACTAACAGTGAAAACCTGGGACCAGGCTCAATCATTTGCTCAGTAATAGGAACCTAGGGACCTGCTCTATATCAAGTCGGTCCTTTGACCCATCTCAGTATTCTTTGCACTGAGTGGCAGTGGCTTTTCGGGGTTTCAGATAGGGGGCATTCCTGTTCTGTTATTAATTATGCTGAGGGCCATAATTCCATGGTTTAGAAAAGAGCCTTGGTAATTCTTTTTTAAAAAAAGGTAAAGGTGTCCCCAACCAGTCGTGTCCGACTCTAGGGTGCGGTGCTCATCCCCATTTCTAAGCCGAAGAGCCAGCACTGTCCGAAGACACTTCCGTGGTCATGTGGCCAGCATGACTGAACACCAAGGTGCACGGAACGCTGTTACCTTTCCCGCCGAGGCAGTACCTATTTATCTACTTGCAATTTCTTGCTTTCGAACTGCTAGGTTGGCAGAAGCTGGGACTGAAGACGGGAGCTCACTCTGTCATGCAGCACCCGGGTCTCGAACTGCTGACCTGCCGACCTTCCAGTCTGCAGTTCAGCGTCTTAACCACTAAGCCACTGCAGCCTTCTTTTTAGAATATTATTATTCACTGAATTCCTTAGGGAGCAATTCTATGGCCGCGGGACAGTGGCTAGATGGCCGTAGGATATCCCGCTTTCTGGGAACCAGCTTCGGAGTCCGCGCTCCGAGGTCGATTCCCGGAGAACCGACCTCACCCCGCTTCTGCGCTGCCTCTGAAGCAGCGCAGAACAGCCTCATCCTCTGCACTCACAAGAGGAGCTTCTCCCGAAAATTTCTCCCACGTTTTTTCCCGAACATTCTCATTCAATTTGACAGAAGAGAAATTGCTTCTGAAAAGAAGTTCAGTGGTGAAGAGATTTTGGAGGAATTCTCATGGGTTGTGCTTGGGTTTCTTGCGCTTCCCTTACCTAAGAGGTGGCCGAGGAGTGAGCACAAGTGTCCTGTTTTTCATTGTACAATCATCTCTCTGGCTGCCTGTGGCCTCCTCAGCTTCCTACACTTCAGCCCAGTGGGAGGCATCATGAGCTAATTCCTCTCATAGGGCTTTCCCAGATCAGGATATGCAAACAGCCCAGGAGGCTGGCTGTGATTAGGTAAGCTCAGAAACACCACAAAAAAATCATAAACATCACATCCTGAATGAGGCAGAACAATGGAAACCTCTTTCATTGGGGGAGAAAACTTCCAGGAAATTGGAGGACAGGTTTTTGCAGAGCACTAACTCCACTTCACCCCTGGAGCTCGACACAACACTGTCCCCTCCTGCATTGCGGTGGATGCAAATTGGGGGCCAGTCTGCCAAGACGGTTGATGCTGTTGCAGCACGAACCCCCGCAAGCCCTTACCCCCAAAAGGAAGAAGCTGTGCTACAAGCCCTGCCAATGTGGAGCCCTACCTGGGAGATACTATTGAGAATTTCTCCTCTCCCCGGAGAAATTTGGTGAAATTGTCTCCCAGATTTCTCTGGCCACAAGTAAGGTGGAGAATTTCAAGAGGCTGTCTGTGCACAGCTCTACTTGGACCTTCTCGTCTGGCTGCCGCATTTTGATGAGTCAAGCATCTCACTGGCCACAGTGACCAAACAGATACCTCCAGGAAGCCTTCGAGCAGGTCATGAAGGCAGTCACCCCTCCATAGAAACTGCAACTCACTGGCATATTTCTTCTGAACATGGTGACTCATAGGCACTGATAGGCCCATCCTTCATAAATTTGTCTAACTCTCTTTTAAAAGCTACTCAAGCCTTTTACTCATTCATTTTGGCTTACCACAACAATTACGGCATCTGATATGGTTTCATCTTCATTCCAAACCGGTTGTTTTGCCAATGTGGCAAATTTGTGAACTCTCTTGTGCCATGACAGCACTATGGACACGGTGTACTCTTATTAGCTTTTGATGGAGCCCAAACCCACAGGAGATGACTTAATTTGTAGCAAAAGTAACTGGAAAAGCTTTCGAATGCCCACTGAGAGAAGCTAGCCAGCAAAAATGTTGGCTGCCTAGTCTGACGAAGGGTTGTGAATAATCTGAGCTGAAAACGATAGCTTTGAAACATTGCTTGAAATGTAAAAAAAAGCTTCCAAACTCAACAGCTTTCTTGATCCAGATACACATTAAACAAGAGAAAAGAAAGGAAAAGAAAGACCTACACACAATGTCTGGGAGAAAAGGTTTTGAAACTATTAAGGGATATATATTAGAACCACATTATTGGCTGCTGTTATACATGGGTCATTTTATGCCCTGTAGTAGTTTCTTTTTCATAGAATCATAGAATAGTAGGGTTGGAAGGGGCCTATAAGACCATCAAGTCTGACCCCCTGCTTAATGCAAAAATCTAAGTCAAAGCATCCCTCACAGATGGCTGTCCAGGTTCATCTTGAATGCCTCCAGTGTGGGAGAGCCCACCACCTCCCTAGGGAATGGGTTTCATTGTTGTATTGCTCTAACAGTCCCGATGTTTTTCCTGATGTTCAGTCAGAACCTGGCTTCCTGTAACCTGGGCCCATTCTTCCGTGTCCTGCACTCTGGGATAAATTGAGAAGAGATCCTGGCCTTCCTCTCTGGGCCAACCTTTCAAGTACTTGAAGAGTGCTATGCTATCTCCCCTCAGTCTTCTCTTCTCCAGGCTTAACATGCCCAGTTCTTTCAGTCGCTCTTCTTGGGGCTTTGTTTCCAGTCCCCTGATCATTGTTGTTGCCCTTGTCTGAATGCCCCCCCCACCCCAGTTTGTCTGCATCCTTCTTAAAGTGTGGCCCCTGGAACTGGACACAGTACTCAAGACCAGGCCTAACTCTCTTTTCCCAGCCTATATATATATATATATATATATATATATATGAGAGAGAGAATATGCTAAGAAGTGTTTATCAGTTGAGAGCCCCTTAGACATTGGCTGGACTGCTGCGATGTCACAGAACATTCTAAAGAGAATGTCATGCAGAATTCCAGTGGTGATCTCATAAGAGGAAGGTCTGCTAGTTGCAGTGGGGAAGTAAGGTAGAAGCTTTGAGTCATGTGGAGTAAGGTAGAAGCTTTGAGGCATGTGGAGTAGGAATCATCCTAAATCATCCTCATCCACATTTCTCCATATAATCTGGAGTTCTGAATTAACTGGTGGTGTTTCAGAAGTGCAGCTGAGCATTAAGAAGGCTCCATGGCTCTGTGTTGTTGTTGTTGTTTTAATCTGAGTAGGGCACTGTGCATCCTCAGTTTGCCAGAGGATTCAGTTTCTTGAAATACAGATCAATGGATCTGTGAATTGTTGTCCCACGGAGATAGTCTTTTTAAAAAATTTTTTGAGGTCAGACTCATTTCACCCCATTTCCTCATGGAAATTCATGCAAATCTTTGGTAATGCATGCTTTAATGTATACATGAATGTATGCATTTTTGTGCCCATTTTAAAATGTACATATTTTTGGATGCACACATTTTTTCTTTGTGCATTGTTCAAATTGCTTGATTTGTGTGTTTGCTTTGTGGAACGCATTGCAAACTACAAAATGCATGGATTTCTGACCTCAAATTGTGTCCAGGTCTGGGAGGTGCATGTTGGGTAATCTGTAACAAGAAACCTCGACGGAGCAAATTTCTCACAAATCCCTACTTTATTTTTATTTTTATTTATTTCATTTCTATACTGCCCAATAGCTGAAGCTCTCTGGGCGGTTCACAAAAATTAAAACCAAACAGCACACAATAAAACAATTTAAAATATATAGAACATTAAAACCACAGAAGTTCATAAGCGTTAACTCAAAGTAGCAACGCCCTCTTCTACATTGCCAGTCCTCTACATTACATCTTCCTCCTCTACTATGTCAGTGGGGATGGCAGTGACGTTCACCTGAGCCAGGCTCAGGGATTATCTCTGGGGGTCCAAAAAGCCACCTTGAAACTCCGAAACTCTATTCCAATTTAGACTAAAAGCTGAGAGCCTCACCTCCCAACCCCTACACACCCATCACTACCTCGTCCCCATAAGGACTTTTCACCAACATCCTACACCAAAACACATTCTCCTTCCCCCCCCTATCTTTTAAAACCAGGTAAGCACTGTGGCGCAAGGGGTAGCATTAGGCAGAGGGAGCTTCCCTGCTTCTCTTCACTGATGCTTCAGAACACTGATTCACAGTTTTCCAGGTGTCAGAGGTCAGTGGTCCATGGAGGCTGGGGAGGGGGATATAGTTGTTCCAGTGGATGCTACAATTCCAGCACCCTTCTTCAGCTACTTGGCCCCCCGAGCCACTTGACTCTGTCATCCAGCAGTGCTGTTCATCAGTGCCTTGGAGCATCAGAGAAGAGAGGGAAAGGAGGAGAGAGGAAGAAAACTCACATACCTTGTCTATCTAATTTGAAATGGTAAGTCTGAAGACCGGCTCCCTTGAACCACCAACAGCTTAGCATAGGTTAGAATAAACAGCGAACTCTCTTTATTGCAATAAGACAGTTATGTAAACAATCCACCAGAGTCCGTGGCTCAGAAACATTATAGAGCTTTCGGTCCCAAGAAGTCAGATAATCTGACTGGAGCCAGGAACAGAGCCATCAAGTCTGGTGGTTTCATCTAAGACAGAGTCCCAAAGGTGCAGAACTCTTCAGGGTTCAGGAGTATAGTCCTAGGCAGGGTCCCAAGAGCATGGGAGTCCAGGCAAGCCAAAAGTTCAGGACTCAGGCATAGTCCAAGCAAAGGAGTGTTCTGGTAAGACGTGGTACCCATGGAGCTCTTTGGCTTCTGCAGCAGCTTTTAAAGAGAGGTGGGGTGCCTAGAGCTCTTCACACACCAACCTATCCCTGCAGGAAAACTTCATCTGTAATTGTGAACTACCTCTAGCTGGGGTCTCTCCTCTATTATCTTTAGTTGCCTTCATTGCCAAAGAGACCAACCCAACCCCCCACCCCATAGAATCATAGAATAGTAGGGTTGGAAGGGGCCTACAAGGCCATTGAGTCCAACCCCCTGCTCAATGCAGGAATCCAAGTCAGAGCATCCCTGACAGGTGGCTGTCCAGCCTCGTCTTGAATGCCTCCGGTGTGGGAGAGCCCACCACCTCCCTAGGTCATTGGTTCCATTGTCGTACTGCTCTAACAGTCAGGAAGTTTTTCCTGATGTGCTTCCTCAGTCGCATCTCTGACCTGCTCATTTCCCACAAGAAGCCCCCCAGGTTACTGCACTGCAGGTCCCTTTCCCAAGGCTGAATCTTGCAGCTACGGATGGGCAGATTCCCTACCTGCTGTTCCAGGGTGGAATCCGCCCGTGGAGGGAGGCAATCCATCCCTCCCCCTGGAATCCTCTTCGGCCAGTTCCCCTCTTCGGTGATTCTATGGAGCCAGCCACCGGCTCCGTATCGTTGGCAGTACATGGGTGTGCCGTATCGCTGGCTGAGGGATTTCCAGATGCAAATGGCATAGTGGATGCCATCTGCGGCCGTAAAGCTCTTAGATTAACCTAAATGCAGCCGTAAATGAGGATTCCAGCAGGAGGCAGAGGTAAGGGATCCTTTCCGCCATGGACTCCTGAGGCTGGATTCTATTGAATCCGGCCTCTTTGGGGTCCATGGTGGAATTCTCCACCATCCCTACTTGAAGCTGGCTAGGAGTGTTAGACTCCCTCAGCCAGCCTTCCACTGGGAAGCCAGGCAGAACCAAACTCCCATCCTCCTGAAATGCCACAGCCTGAGCAAGCATGACAGTCAGGGGCGAGTGTGTTTCAGGGTTCTGGGGGGACTGGTGAAGAGCATGTCTGGGGATGGTGGGGCAAATGTTTCTGAGCTTCGCAGAACAGCTTGATGAAGTTTTCTTATATTTCCCCTTTGTTGGGGGTGGGATTAGATAATTAACATGTCAATCTCAGCCAATTTTGGAAAGCTTGCTAAATACCAATGAGCATATGTGCGGGGGGGGGGGGTAACCGCTTCAGAAAAAAACAAACTTTACGTTTTTATACATCTAGTCAAGCTTCTTTGGTGTGATGTGTATCAGTGTGGGAATGCTTCAAATGCCAGCCAAAAAGAACCTTGATGGAGTCATGTTTGCAATTTGGGATGGTGTGGGAATCGGAAAAGGGGGTGGAGACTGATGGACTCCCACCCTGCCCCCGTCCAGCCTTCTGGACCCCACTCACTGAGCCCTGGGGTGCTGATGGACCTGGCTGCCAAGCGCCCCAGGGTTCAGCGAGCGGCTGCAAGCACTGGGGTTAGGAATGAACCTGAGCATGTGGAGATATCTAGCAGCTCAGATTCAGAATGGGAACAGCCAGAACAGCAGAAGGATTCCTCCCTAGTGAGCTCAGATATGGAAAGGCCTTCTTCCCAAGATCTTGGTGCACCGATGGCTCAGCCTGAAGCCCCCCCTTTCCTCCTCCATGAAAACCCAGGTCTCAGGTGAGGAGAAGAGCGAGGGGCGTGACTTGAGGGATGCTAGGGTCCATCCCAGAACGCAGTGGGAAAAGTTAGAGGCAGAGTTGGGATGCTTCACCCTGTTGGCTATGTGTGAAAGCCCACATAGGAGGGAGCCACTGTAAGGGAGGGGCATCCCCCTTAAGCGAGTCTGGCTGGGAAGTTCTTGTTCAGACTGCCGGCAATTTCTCTAACTTCCACTTCGGCTCCTCCACTGGTATTCGCAGTTGTGTGGAGTAGCCGTTTCCATTGTAGTCTGAGAGTTTCTTAGAATTTGCATTTGTAAGGAAACTGTTTGTTAACTAACATAGTAGTGAGCCTGAAGCCCTGTTTCCTGGATTGTGTTGATTGTGAAGGGGGAGGATGAGGGAATGCAACAGCCTCTTGAGGAGGCCCGGGCGAGAGCACTGGGGGCTGACCGTGCTGAGGTCCTTCCTCCCTGTGCAGGCTGTTAAGGAAGCCCTTGACAGCTGGTGCGGGGACAAAGGGCTCCAGCAGCACCTCAGCATGGGGGCAGGCCACACCGAGGACTTGGCAGTCAAGCCCTTGTGTGCATAAAGCACAAGGTCTTGATAGACTCCTTGGTGAATAGAGAAGGGGCAGCTTGTGCAGCTCAGCGGGCGGGTGAGCTGAGGAGGGAATCTTGCTGAGCTGGTCCAGGCCACATGAGCTGGAGGGGAGCTTGTCGAGCTCCTCCCGCCCCAGACGGAGATGGGTCTGTCCATCCCTATTTGCAATCCCATCAACATAGCTGTTCTGGTTGTGTCAGTTCACACACGTACCTCTAGCAGCTCAAAGGAAGGGCAACCCCAAAGGAGCTGAAGGTTACAACTAGGGATGTTAGAGAAATCTGCCACAGATTCAAATGAGGCCAGATTCTTTGGAATTTGGCCTCTGGAAACCATGGCGGGACGGCCCCACTTACCTCTGCTCCAGGAGGATTCCGTGCAAAATGGCTCTCAGCTGCTTGCTTAACCGGAGCAGTTCTCCTCCGTGCCGATCACAATTTTTTAAATAAAAAATGGCGATTGGCAGGATGTGCACATAGATTTATATGCAAAATAGAGCCGTGAATCTTGCATATACGTCTATGTGTCCATAGACGTATATGCAAGATTCATGGCTCTATTTTGTGTATAAGTCTATGGGCACATCCTGCTTATCACCATTTTTCTATGGATACATAGACTTATATGCAAGATTCACGGCTCTATTTTCTGTATAAGTCTATGGGCACATCCTGCCGATTACCATTTTTTTAAGCAACATGGTGATCGGCGCAGAGGCGAATGGGTCAGGTAAGCGGCCCTCGAGCTGGGCATCTCCGAGGAATCCTCGTGGAGTGGAGCCACTCTGGAGGATTCCGGGGGGGGGGGGATTGCCTCCCCCCCGCAGACAGATTCCCCACCGGAACGGATGGTGGGGAATCTGCATATCCCTAGTTACAACACTTTACATGTGTTCCAATTTTGAAATTAATAGTAGACATTCTCCTAGCAAAACCAGAATTCAGGAGGAGCGGACTACAGGTTAGAAGGAACCTCTTGGCATTGGCCCATGGGCACCATTCTGAGGTGAGCCAGAAACCATGGCACAAGTCAGTAATTAGGATGAAAGGACAACCCAGAACGCAGGAACATAACAGAGCTGAGGAAGCACTTCTTGTCCAAGCAAAGCTCAAATGGAACAAGGGAGTTCTCTTGTGCTCCCTCCTGTCCAGAAGAGATCCAGTCGCCAGCCTGGGTGGGACCATGATACTTATAGAATCATAGAATAGTAGGGTTGGAAGGGGTCTACAAGGCCATCGAGTCCAACCCCCTGCTCAGTGCAGGAATCCAAGTCAGAGCATCCCTGACAAATGGCTGCCTAGCCTCATCTTGAAGGCCTCCAGTGTGGGAGAGCCCACCACCTCCACAGGTAATTGGTTCCATTGTCGTATTTCTCTTACAGTCAGGAAGTTTTTCCTGATGTTCAGCCAGAATCTGGCTAGGGATGGCAGAGAATTTCTCCACAAATCTTTGGGAGGCCGAATGCAAACGCATTCGGCCCCCCGAAATTGGTGGGGAAATTCTCCGCCAGCCCCCCGCCCCCCCCCAGGATGGGACTTACTGTGGCTGAATGTCCCTCTCGGTGGCGGGTCCCGGCGGCATTTTGTCGGCGTTTCGTCAGGGGCAGGGGCGGCGGCCGGTCTCCCGACCGGCTGCCACCATTGCCATTGCAAAAAAAAAAAGTAAATTAAACACACACACACACACACACGTGATAGGCTACGTAACGATTTACGTAGCCTATCATGGCTGGATTTCCAAAGTCAGCCGTGATAGGCTACGTAAATCGTCACGTAGCCTATCACGGGTAACTTTGAAAAAAAAAAAAAGCGCATATGCAAATGGCGGCGGCCCATGGGCGCCGCCATTTGCGTTCCTTATTTTGGCACGTCTAGTCTACGTAAACATTTACGTAGACTATGGCGAAAATAAGGGAACGCTATTTACATAGTCTACGTAAATGACGTGTCAAAATAAGGAACACAAATGGCGGTCCCCATGGGCCGCTGCCATTTGCGTACGCGCTTTTTTCTTTTTTTTTTCAAAGTCACCCGTGATAGGCTATGTGACGATTTACATAGCCTATCATGGCTGAGTTTGGAAGTCTAGCCGTGATAGGCTACGTAAATCGTTACGTAGCCTATCACGGGTGTGTGTGATTTTTTATTTTTTGTTTACTTTTTTTTTCCCGGCCGGGTAGACGGGGCGCTCCTATCCAGCCTGAATTTCGCCAGCGAGGGATGAGGCACCTCCCCCCTGGCCTGAATTTTGGCCAGGCGAGGCGGGGCGCCTCCCCCCCCCTTGCCTGAACTTCAGGGGGAGAACCGAAGCGCCTCCCCCCCACCGCGAAGCAAGCTTCGAGAACAGGTAAGGGACTTTCAGCCATCCCTAAATCTGGCTTCCTGTAACTTGAGCCCATTATTCCGTGTCCTGCACTCTGGGATGATCGAGAAGAGATCCTGGCCTTCTTCTCTGTGACAACCTTTCAAGTACTTAGCTATCCTATCTCCCCTCAGTCTTCTCTTCTCAAGGCTAAATGTGCCCACTTCCCTGAGATGGTCCCCTCATGGGGCAATTGTCCCCAGATCACGGCAGCTCCTGACAATAACAGAGGAACAACAAAAGCACAGAATGAGGAACGCCCTCCCTTACAGAAGGGGTGGTTTATTTGAGTGTTCTCAATCACATACCTTAATTTTTGTTGAGCATATAGGGAAATCACTATATAACACGCAACTATCTTTATTGCTCCAGCAGAAGCAGTCTGACTGCTGCTAACGTAAACATCCTGGAACATTGTCAAATGTATGTTTAATGTGTCCAATTATCCACCTTTGCATGACTGAAGTCAAGGCCAGCCATTGACGTCTTCAAGGCTCTAATGCTGCCACACCATGCCAAACCGTCTCCACATTTAGCTCATTTTAATTATCTTCCACTATTTACATTGGTGTTTATTATTTTATATGCTTTTCTTCCCCTCTCCATCCCTCTGAGAGTATTATTAAATATAATGAATTCACTTAGTTATGGGCACCACGTCCAAGCTTAGCGTTAAAAGCTGCAGCTTCTCTTTGATCTACAACATACCCAAATGTGTGATTATGCTATAAAAAGATAATAGTGGGAACATCAAAGGAACTTTGGGGAGGGGGCAAACCTCCCGCCAGATTGGCTTAGTAGCTGCTGAACAGCTTATGAATAGTGACAGGACATGCAGACAGCCTGAGTTGAGTCTTTAATGCATTTTAATAGGTGCTCTGCAAAAGTCTGTAACACTGATATCCGTGAAATATCGGGTGTTCTGACTTCCCTCAAAAATCGTGTTTTAAATGCAGGCTGTGTCTGGAAGTCACGTATATCAGCCTTAGTGCATTTGGTGGAACAAATACTTGCTTCTTCCAAGAAGGAAAACTTACAAAATGTTTTTCCCACTTCCCATCACTACGCACCTGTCATTTCCTCCTTCCAGAATTAGACACAGCTCAAAGATTTCAAGACAAAAATACATCTCTGCTAAGAACATTGAAAGCTATTTTGGCCAGAGGAGGAGGTTGTGGGGTTAATTTAGGCTTACACATGGTACCTAGAGCTAAATGCCAGATGTCATTAAATGATTCTATCATGTCCTGAATGGAGCAGGCAAGTGAAGTAAGCAAGTGGAGCAAGCAATCGCTGAAAGTCCTTTAGAATGATCTGCTTGAATTCAAGCTTGTGAATCAGAATTCATGTGTTATTTGAATTTGTATCCTATTCTTGCAGAGACTGTGGGTTAGGGCTTGTGTCAGCATCCAGTAGGGATGGGGAAGGTGCATGATTCTGTCTGGGAATCCAGTGGAACTCCCACACAAACACACACACCCGTGAGCTGCGCTCGCTGAGTCCCTGCCCCTGCTCGCCCCCTGGCCATGCTCGGTGAATGGCCTGCACTCATCCTGGCAGCCTCGCCGAGCTCTGCAGGCACCATTTTTTGAAAAATAAAACAGAGATTGCAAAAATGCACATATTTGCATATGCACATGTTTGTGTATGAGAAAATGCACATTTTTGCCGATGCCCGTATTTGCGGATGCACAAAAATGTGCATTTTTGTGAAAATGAGCATTTCCGCACATACTCGGATGTGCACATTTTTCCGATGGTTGTTTTATTTTTCAAAAAACGGTGACCATGGAGTTTGACGAGGCTGCCAGGCTGAGTGCGGGCTGCTTGCCAAGCACGAAAGCGGCTCAAACACAGTCCGGGGAGCAGCAAGCAGGGGCAGGGGCTGGGCGGGCGCTTGGAGAACCCGTACGGGAGAGGGTTCGCACATCCTAACATCTAGCATTGTTGGGCAAATGCCAGGGTTCATGGGCCTCAGAGGGACCAGTGCAGCTGATGCCAGGATTTGGTTTTTAAAATGCTATTTTATTTTGTTTTTAATTTTAGGGCCAGTGCTGAAAATAGAAGCACTGGCCCACGCAGACGCAGTGGCCACCATCTTGGTTGCCAGTGCAGATTCACCCAGACTGGTGCTTCTTCCAGCACTGAGCATTTGCTTGAAAGAGAGGGGGAGAAGTCATGACAACTGGGGAGTCATGACCAGTATTAGCTTCAGAACCAATCTTCCCCTTCCAAAGAGATGTTTGGACTCTGAATCTGTGGCTTTAGGAACCCAGCAACCTTGCCAGTAAGCCATGGAAAACACCTGGTTTCCAGGGAGCATGACAGTGAAAAGAATTGTTCCCATTTTAACAATCCAGCATAACTTTGCCTTTCCTCGTTTGAATGCAGCCATTCCCACTTCTTCCCGTCTGAGTATATACTCAAGTCTCAGTGGTTAAAAGCTAGCTTTTTTGGCGGCCGCAGTATGTTTAAATTTTATCCATGCATTTTAATTAAAGGGTTGAAATATTGTGCTGTGTTTCATCCTTGGATTTTAATTAAAGGGTTGAGAAGATTCTTGCTTTGTTCCTTTCAGCAAAACACACAGATTATCATGTTAGCAATTACCTAGGATTAGTCATCCATTTTTAATATGGGGGGGGCATTTTTGTTTTGACATTTTCTGTTTCATATATAATTAATAGATAATGTACATGAGAACAAAAATGCTGCAAAACATTAACAAACAGTTCTTCTCCCCTCCAGAAGACACCTCCTGAAATTAAGCACCAGCCTATTCCCGGGAACCAGATCCAGTTCTATGTGCCTACGTTAGCATCTTTAACTTAGAACATTGTTTTAAAATTTTACCATGTACTTAATTGGACTGGCTGTTTTAGTTTCATATATCAGTTTGTATGCTTTGCCAAGCATACTAAGTGTGTCTGTGTGTGTGCAAAAGAGAGTGAGAGAGGCTATTCACACAACACGCTAACCCACACTCAATGGTTCAATGTGGGCTGTCTTGAACTGTGGGTTGTCTGTTGAACCGTTGGTTAGTGTGTTGTCTAAACTAGGGATGTACAAAACTCCCTTACCTTTGACGAAATGTGATTCATGGTGGGGGGGGAGGCGCTCCATCCCTCTCCCCGAAATTCTGGCCGGGGGGGAGGTGCCCCGTCCCTCCCCCCCCAAATTCTGGCCAGGGGAGAGGAGCCCCGTCCCTCCCCCCAGAAATTCTGGCCGGGGGGAGGCACCCCATCCCTCCCGCCGCGAATCCTTGCCTGCCGGGACACAAATGGCGGCAGCCGTAGCTGCCACCGTTTGCGTCCTTGCAGTCAGCCGTGATAGGCTACGTAAATGTTTACGTAGCCTATCATGGCTGAGTGAAAAAAAAACACCTGCGCGTATGCAAATGGCGGCGCCCATGGGCGCCACCATTTGCGTACGTGCAGATTTGTTTGTTTGTTTTATCACTCAGCCGTGATAGGCTACGTAAACATTTACGTAGCCTATTACGGTATTTTTTTAAAATCTAACCGTGATAGGCTACGTAAATGTTTACATAGCCTATCACTTTTTTTGTTTTTTGTTTTTTTTTTACTGGAAATGGTGGTGGCGGCTGCCGGTCGGAAGACCGGCCGCTGCAGCCGCCGCCGCTGAACCACCGCCGGAGCCGCCGCCGCCAGGGACATTCGCACAAGGTAACCCCCATCCTGGGGGGGGCAGGGGGGCAGACCGTTTCGCCACCAAATTTGGGGGGCCGAATGTGCTGGCATTTGGCCTCCCCGAGATTCTTGGCGAAATTCTCTGACATCCCTACAGACAACACGATAACCCATCCTGTGGAAAACAATCTGTGTTCAGATAACACAATAACTCAAGGTTCAGCACACAACCCATGGGTCAAAACAGCCCACACTCAACCACTGAGTGTGGGTTAGCATGTTGTGTGAACAGCCCCAGAGAAAGAGAGAGAGAGAGAGAGAGAGTTATGCAGTGGATTTTCCACCGCTTCCCATGCCCTGCTGCCTTACTGGGAGGTTTGGAATTTGGAGGAGGTACTTATGACACTGGAAGATGAGCCCCTCAGGTCAGAAGGTGTCCAATATATGACTGGGGAAGAGCAGAGGGAATTTCCAAGTAGCGCCAGAAAGAGTGAAGCGGCTGGGCCAAAGTCGAAAGGATGCTCAGCTGTGGATGTGTCTGGTGGTGAAAAGAAAATCCAATGCTGTAAAGAACAATATTGTTTAGGAACCTGGAATGTAGGGATGTACGAAAGTCACTTACCTTTTCGCAGGGGTGCTTCGCGGTGGGGGGGAGGCGCTTCGCTTCTCCCCCCGAAGGTCAGGCGATGGGTGAGAGGCGTCCCACCTTGCCCAGCCGAAATTCAGGCCGCGGAGAAGCGCCCCGTCTCCCCGGCCATGAAACAAAGTGTAAAAAACAAACAAACAAAAAACCCGTGATAGGCTACGTAACAATTAACATAGCCTATCACAGTTAGATTTCCAAAGTCAGCCGTGATAGGCTACGTAAATTGTTACGTAGCCTATCACGGGTGACTTTGGGGAAAAAAAAAAGCACGTATGGAAGCGCCGCCATTTGTGTTCCTTATTTGGTCCCGGTAGTCTGCGTAAAGATTTATGCTTTTTTTTTTCCCCAAAGTCACCTGTGATAGGCTACGTAACGATTTACGTAGCCTATCACAGCTGACTTTGGAAATCTAGCTGTGATAGGCTACGTTAATCGTTACGTAGCCTATCACGGGTTTTGTGTTTTTTTTACACTTTGTAATGGTGGCGGCGGCGGCAGCCGGTCGGAAGACCGGCTGCCACCCCTGCCCCCGACGAAAGGCCGACGAACCGCCGCCGGGACCCGCCCCCGGGAGGGACATTCGCCAAAGGTAAGTCCCATCCGGGGGGGGCAGGAGGCGGAGAATTTCACTGCCGATTTTGGGGGGCCGAATGCGTTGGTGCTCGGCCCCCCAAAGATTCGGGGAGAAAGTCTCCGCCATCCCTACTGGAATGTAAGATCAATGAATCAAGGTAAGCTGGAGGTGGTCAAACATGAGATGGCAAGATGGAACATTGACATCTTGGGAATAATCAACGAACTAAAATGGACAGGCATGGGCAAATTTAATTCTAAATACTAAATTCAATTTAGTAGACCATTATATCTACTGCTCTGGGCAAGAATCCCTTAGAAGAAATGGAGTAGCTCTCATAGTCAACAAAAGGGTGGGAAAAGCAGTACTGGGATACAATCTAAAAAATGATAGAATGATCTCAGTACAAATCCAAGGTAAACCATTCAACATCACAGTAATTCAAGTCTATGCCCCAACCACTGAGGCTGAAGAAGCTGATGTTGATCGGTTCTATGAAGACCTACAACACCTTCTAGAACTCACACCAAAAAAAGATGTCCTCTTCATCATAGGGGATTGGAATGCCAAAGTAGGTAGTCAAGAAATCACCGGGATAACAGGCTGGCATGGCCTTGGTGTACAAAATGAAGCAGGACAAAGGCTAATAGAGTTTTGCCAAGAGAACACGCTGATCATAGCAAACACTCTTTTCCAACAGCACAAGAGGCAACTCTACACATGGACATCACCAGATGGTCAATATCGAAATCAGATTGATTATGTTCTTTGCAGCCAAAGATGGAGAAGCTCTATACAGTCAGTAACAACAAGACCTGGAGCTGACTGTGGCTCAGATCATGAGCTGCTTCTTGCAAAATTTAGGCTTAAATTGAAGAACGTAGAGAAAACCACTAAACCATTCAGGTATGACCTAAATCATATCCCTTATGAATATACAGTGGAGGTGACGAACAGATTTAAAGGATTAGACCTGATAGACACGGTGCCTGAGGAACTATGGGCGGAGGTCCGTAACATTGTTCAGGAGGCAACAACTCAATCCATCCCAAAGAAAAAGAAATGCAAGAAAGCAAAGTGGCTGTCTGATGAGGCTTTACAAAGTAGCTAAGGAAAGAAGGGAAGCGAAAAGCAGGGGAGAAAGGGGAAGATATATCCAACTGAATGCAGAGTTCCAGAGAATGGAGAGACTAGAAGTCCTTCTTAAATGAACAATGCAAAGAAATTGAGGAAAACGATAGAATCGGAACGACCTTTTCAAGAAAATCGGAGATCTCAAGGGAACATTTTGTGCAAAGACAGGCATGATAAAGGACAAAGAAGGCAGGGACCTAACAGAAGCAGATGAGATTAAGAAGAGGTGGCAAGAATACACAGAAGAACTACACAGGAAAGATCTTAATGTCCCTGATAGCCATGATAGTGCGGTCACTGAACTTGAGCCGGACATCCTCGAGAGTGAAGTCAAGTGGGCCTTAGGAAGCATTACTAACAACAAAGCTAGCACAGATGACAGTATTCCAGCTGAGCTATTTAAGATCCTAAAAGATGATGCTGTTAAAGTGCTGCACTCAATATGCCAACAAATTTGGAACACTCAACAATGGCCGCAAGACTGGAAAAGGTCAGTTTACATTCCAATTCCAAAGAAGGGCAATGCCAGAGAGTGTTCAAACTACCGCACAATTGCGCTCATTTCACATGCCAGCAAGGTTATGCTCAAAATCCTACAAGCTAGGCTTCAGCAGCATGTGAACCGAGAACTACCAGAAGTACAAGCTGGGTTCCAAAGAGGCAGAGGAACTAGAGATCAAATTGCCAACGTTCACTGGATCATGGAGAAAGCAAGAGAATTCCAGAACAACGTCTATTCTGCTTCATTGACTAAAAGCTTTTGATTGTGTGGATCACAACAAACTGTGGCAAATTCTGAAAGAGATGGGAGTACCAGACCACCTTACCTGTCTCCTGAGAAACCTGTTGAGAGGGTCAAGAAGCAACAGTAAGAACCAGACAAGGAACAACCGATTGGTTCAAAACTGGGAAAGGAGTATGACAAGGCTGTATATTGTCACCCTGCTTATTTAATTTATATGCAGAGTACATCATGAGAAATGCCAGGTTGGATGAATCACAGGTCGGAATTAAGATTGCCAGGAGAATTATCAACAACCTCAGATACGCAGATGATACCACCCTAATGGCAGAAAGCGAAGAGGACCTGAAGAGCGTCTTGCTGAGGGTGAAAGTAGAGAGTGCAAAAGCTGGTTTGAAACTCAACATTAAAAAAACTAAGATCATGGCATCTGGCCCCATCACTTCCTGGCATATAGGAGGGGTAGAAATGGAAGCAATGAGAGATTTTATTTTCTTGGGCTCCAAGATCACCACAGACGGTGACTGTAGCCATGAAATTACAAGACCCTTGCTCCTTGGGAGGAAAGCTATGGCAAACCTAGACAGCATAGTAAGAAGCAGAGACATCACCTTGCTGACAAAGATTCGTATAATCAAAGCTATGGTTTTCCCAGTAGTAACATATGGCTGTGAGAGCTGGACTATAAGGAAGGCTGAGCGCCGAAGAATTGATGCTTTGCAACTGTGGTGCTGGAGAAGACTCTTACGAGTCCCCTGGACTGCAAGGAGGTCAAATCAGTCCATCCTAAAGGAAATCAACCCTGAGTGCTCATTGGAAGGACAGATACTGAAGCTGAAGCTCAAATATTTTGGCCACCTAATGCGAAGAGAAAACTCTCTGGCAAAGACCCTGTTGCTGGGAAAGACTGAAGGCAAAAGGAGAAGGGGACAGCAGAGGATGAGATAGCTAGATAGCATCACCAGTGCAATGAATATGAACTTGAGCACAATCCTGGAGAGAGCGCAGGACAGAAAGGCCTGGCGTGCTATGGTCCATGGGGTCACGAAGAGTCGGACATGACTTAACGACTGAACAAGAACTCAGAAGCACAACCCCAACCCCTACCCCCTTATCCCTGTGTAAGAAAAAAAAATGGAGCACATGTCTCATTCTGCTTGATCCCAGGGCAAGGAGGAGCTGCAGGCGAGAATTCTCAGGTATGGCCTGTGCATGCAATAATTCTTGTGTGTAGCCCCCAGCTTTGTACACATCTCCCTGGGTCCTTGTATGGGGCAGCCTTGTATGGGGCAGCAGCAGTGCCCCAAACATCACTCCTGCACCAGCCACCATATAACCTCTGGGCGGCCCTGCAAAGCTGAACAGGCGGGGTGGGGTGGGGGACCAAAGGCACTCCTCGTCCAGGGCACTACTTATCCCAGGGCTGGCCCTGGTCCACAATATCCCCTGTGGCTCCATCCACTGCAGGCTGTTGTCCTGATTGATTTTTTCCCATGGATCATTGCCCCTTGTAGGAAAAAAAGATTCCCCATCATGCAATCGAGTACTGAGCTATGGCTCCTATTGTCAAATATATATAAATATTCCTTGGCTGCCTTTCAGGGCAGAAGACGTTGCAAGGCGGCTCAAAGCAATAAAATACATAAAAACAGTGAAAATAGTCAAAGCGATCAAAACATAAACACAACACAATAGCAATAAAAGCAACAAGAAAAGCCGACAATAAAACCAGCAGCAATGGCAATCATATCAAGGGAAGTCCATGGTAAAATAATACATTTTCAAGGCCTTCTTAAAAGTCTGCAATGACTAGGAATGTTAGAGAATTCTGCCACGGATCCCAGGGAGGCTGAATTCCAGTGAATTCGGCCCCCTGGAATCCGTGGCGGAATGGAGCAACCCGCCCCACCATGCTGCGAAAGCCCCACGAAACGGAGCCTACCTGGCTGCGGCTCTGGCTGTGGCTCCGGTGGTGGCGGTGGCCGCTCCATCCGCTGCCGGGCTGCAGCCGCAAATGGCGGCTGCTATGCCGGCTGCCATTTGCGTCCCTGGCAAGCCATGATAGGCTACGTAAGTATCTATGTAGCCTATCATGGCAAAAGGCAGGGACGCAAATGGTGTAGCCGCCGCCATTTGCGTCCGTGTTTTTAGCCATGATAGGCTATGTATATATTTATACGTGCAGCCCAGTGGCTGGATATCCGGCTGCAGGCAGTCCCAGCCTGCGGCTCCACAGAGTCGCTGCAGAGCGGAGCTGGCTGGGGAGGATTCCGGGGGAGGGACAGAGCGCCTCCCCCCCTCCAGCGGACTCCGCCACCAGAACAAGGTAAGGGATTCATACATCCCTAGCAACGACGGAGCATGGTGGACTTCCAATGGCAACGTGCTCCAAAGGTGTGGGGCCACTGCAGAAAAGGCCCTCTCACGTGTGGTCACCCATGACTGCTCTCATGGGTGGGCAGATGAGAAGGGTCTCTCTTTCTGATCTTAAAGTGTGGGCAGGCTGATATGGGTGAAGGTGGTCCTTCAAGTAACTTGGTCCCGACTTTGTCAGTCGCATTATTGCAAGCATCTTGTCCACATCATCAGGTCGTAACAACTGGAACTGATCCCACAAAATCAGGCAGATGGTGGCATCAGACACCTCGACTGGTACTGCACTAACAACAGCATCAAGGTTGCTGTGGAGACAAGTGATTTTGTCCTCAAAGTGTGATGCAAAAAGTTCAGAGGGTCCTCGACGGGGCCAGGGCCCCATTTACTGGGGAAGATGTTAACAACCGCTGGAAGAGCTCTGCTGGATGGCTACTTGAGGATGCAATGGAGGCAGCAAAATAGTTCCCTTCTACTCAGCACTGGTTAGGCCTCATCTGGAGTACTATGTCCAGTTCTGGGCACCACACTTTAAGGAGGATGCAGACAAGCTGGGGAGGGTTCAGAGGACGGCAGCAAAGATCATCAGGGGACTGGAAACAAAGCCCTAAGAGGACAGACTGAAAGAACTGGGCATGTTTAGCCTTGTGAAGAGAAGTCTGAGAGGAGATAGGATAGCACTCTTCAAGTAGTTGAAAGGTTGTCCCAGAGAGGAAGGCCAGGATCTCCTCTCAATCATCCCAGAATGCAGGACACGGAATCATGGGCTCAAGTTAGAGGAGGCCAGATTCCGGCTGAACATCAGGAGAAACTTCCTGACTGTTAGAGCAATATGACAATGGAACCAGTTACCTGGGAAAGTGGTGGGCTCTCCCACACTGGAGGCATTCAAGATGAGGCTAGACAGCCACCTGCCAGGGATGCTCTGACTTGGATTCCTGCACTGAGCAGGGAGTTGGACTGTATGGTCTTATAGGCCCCTTCCGAGTTCCACCCCTACTATTCTATGATTCTATGATTAGCCTGCCTTGTATCAAGTAAAGCCACAGCATGTCTATCTCACTCAGTTTTATCTGCCCAAACTGTTGGTGGCATGTTGAGGTATCAGTCAGTCAGTCAGTCAGTCAGTAAGTAAGTAATGCATTTATTGCTCAATCCAAAGATGGTTGCAAAAGTTACAAACTTAAAATTTAAAATATGATTATGCAATATCAAAAAATTGCGCATGAAGTTAAGACAACAACAAAATGATGAGATACATATCAAGTCTTTACTAAAGTTAAAACAGGGTGGATATACATGTCAAGGTATCAGGAAGAGGGGAGTCTTTTCCAGCTCAGCCCCCCAAGAACATTTTAATTGGAGGAGAGGGGGAGTGTAAGGGGAGGGAACTGCTCCTAAACTGTATCCTCTCCTCTTAGCACCTGTCATTTGGGAAGTACTGAGGTGTGTTAGAGATAAGGATGGCTGGATCAATCTTTTCCCAGTGTGTCTCAGTTTTGCATGCATTCAGTCATGAGTCCGTTCCATCCCATTTCTGTGCTTGAATTATTTTTAAAAAACAATTATAAATAATATATATATATATATATATATATATATATATTTAAATGACAATTTAATTTGAGCATTTTTTTTTTGGTATGCAGTTTTGCCCTGAAATAAATATTTCAGTACATGTTTCCTTAACATGGACAATTTTGTATGCATTTTGTTGGAGCTGAGAACTGCATTACAAAATCTGGAGAAGTGTGCAGTCTGAGGGTTAACTGTGGTCCGACCTGTGAATTAATCCAGGACATGCGAATTAGGTTGGTTGGCGTAGAAATGCAGATCAAACACCGTCCTTGCACAGCCCTACTTAAGAGCTGCAAGGTGTGTATGATGTGGTCACTGGGGACTGGTGAATATCGTCACACCCTTTTAATTAAAAGCAATGAACAGAACTTTAGAGAGTCCATTAAGCATGGTATGTTTAGGCATCCACAGTCTCCAGGTAGGAATGCCACAGGTTCATAGAAGGCAGAATAATTGGACTTGGGAAATCAAAATGGCTTCAGTTACCTGGATTTGCTCACATAATGCTGTCTGGGAAAAAAGACCCACACGTAGACATGCAATGTGTTAAAAATAAAAACAAAACACGCAAAGATACGCACGCGCGCGCACACACACACACACACGTGTGCCTGTGTGCGCAAAGACGTATCTTTAAAAATCAGTGTTTTTTTTTTTAAAGTGTTTTTAATTTATTATTTAGTTTTAGATACACACACATACAATTTTAAATATATGTATGTGTGTGTATATATACATATGTAAATGTAAATATACATATATTTAAAATCATTATATATATATATGTGTGTGTGTGCGCGTGCATGTAGAAATATTTTTAAAAATCAGTTTTTTAAAGGTTTTTTATTTAGTTTTTATAATGATTTTAAGTGTGTGTGTGGCGGGGTATACACACACACACACACACACATTTAATAATCAGGGTTTTTCTATGTGTGTTTTTCTTTTCTTTTTAATTTTTATCACATTGCATGTATACCTGAGGGGTCTTTCTTCCCAGTCAGCATGATGATGGAAATGTCTTGCGTAGGTATATTTGCTGTTGATGTTAGGAATAATAATACTATCAATAACAGTGATGGTGGTGATGCTGTAAGAATTACTTTTTGTCGAGGCACCAATCTTGCTCAGAGGTTATCATGTTGCTAGCCCATCTCTTGGCCCTCAGGTCTTTTTAACTTGTGCCTTGGCTGAACAAAACTGACACTCCTTGGCCACAATAGGCAACTGGTAACACCTGTACTGAATCCCTAAAGCAGGGACAGCAGGCGCCGTGCAAATGGGAAGAGACTGGAAAGGGGGTGGAATGGCCTTAGAAATCCCCCCCCCAAGCATGCTGACATCATATATCTCTGCATGTTCCCATCATGCCTCACCCCGGGCATGGCCACAATGCCCCCCCCACCCCCACCCACCCGTTCGGGTCCTGGGGTGGAAAGGGGAAGGCATTTATTTGCCTCTTCTCTTGGAATACCAGTTCCAAATTAAGAACTCCCTTGTGTGAAACATGAAAACAGGATAACTACCTCATTCAATATTAATCCTTTCCTCCCCCTTCTTTGTGAGATGGCAATACATTTCAAATTTCTTTAAGGGTGGGCACTTCAGTTTATTTCACAGAGAGAAAGAGAGAGAGAGAGAGAGAGAGAGAGAGAGATCTTATGTCTGTTTTCTGCAAAATATGAATCAAAAGTTGTTTACATTTCCTTGGTGCCGGATCTTACAGACCAGCCAGTAGACGTCTAGTAATTAATGCATGTATTTCCTCATTAAAGTATCATTAGTGAAGGCTTTGTTCTTTCAAGATATTGCAAACGAGGGTTTATTGCATTGTGTTGATATCATTATGGCTTACCAGTAGCCAGATGTTATAGGACTTTAATGATAGGACATGATCATCTATGCCGTTCCAATCTCCGGTGTTATAAGAAGTGGGTAGTAATAAAATTGATCTGGTACAATTAACGGAAGCATCCATGAAGAAGGTTCAGTGTGATGTGGTACATATAAAGTTTTGAGTGTTGATCTGGGGTCATAGCAAACTGCTTGTTCCAAGTCAGACCATAGGTCCATCAAGATCAGGAGGGGCTGCCCCGACTAGAAGCAGCCCTCTAGATTTCAGACAGGAATCTTTCCCAATCCTATCTGGAAATGTCAGGGATTGAACCTGGGACGGTCTGCATGCAAAACAAGAGCTCTGCCACTGAGCTATGGCCCTTCTTCTAAAAGGAACTTTGCATTTAGTCCCACCTTTGCCATGGGCTAATTTAATGGTTTTCAGCAAGACACCATCTGTTGAATTCAGCTCCCAGTCTATAAAATTGGAATTTTTGGAGCTTTCACACAAAGTGCTATGAGTATCAAGCAGTATTTAAGGCTCAAACTACAATTTTGTTCTGCTCCCCTATATTGCAGATAACTCTGTTGGTTGGTCCATTAGGGGGGAAACCATCTAAAAATTACTATAATGTAGAGATTAAGGGGATTTCCTCATTCAGTTTCCTTATAAAGTTTCGCTAGCTTGCTGTGCCCTGCATTCCACTTGTCCTGAATTCCAGTTTAATGTGAGAAATGTCTAAATGTAATGCCAGCATTGGACCATGTGCAGTTTGCCATAGCTTTTGAAGTCCATTCCATTTATTTGCGGTTTTGGATGCCTTGGTGATACCAATATCTAGTGATGCCAATATCTTGGTGATACCAAGTGTCTAGTGATACCAATATCTTGATGACGCCAATATCTATTTGTGGTTTTGGATGCTTTGGTGATACCAATATCTAGTGATGCCAATATCTTGGTGATACCAAGTATCAAGTGATACCAATATCTTGGTGATGCCAATATCTATTTGTGGTTTTGGATGCCTTCGCAATACCAATATCTTGGTGATACCAAGTGTCTAGTGATACCAATATCTTGGTGATACCAATATCTATTTGCGGTTTTGAATGCCTTCGTGATACCAATATCTTGGTGATACCAAGTGTCTAGTGACATCAATATCTTGGTGATGCCAATATCTATTTGTGGTTTTGGATGCCTTTGTGATACCAATATCTTTGTGATACCAATATCTAGTGATACCAATATCTTGGTGATACCAATATCTATTTGCGGTTTTGGATGCCTTGGTGATACCAAGTGTCTAATGATAACCAATATCTTGATGATACCAATATCTATTTGTGGTTTTGGATGTTTGGTGATACCAATATCTAGTGATGCCAATATCTTGGTGATGTGTCCAATATCTTGGTGATAACAATATCTATTTGTGGTTTTGGATGCTGTGGTGATACCAATATCTAGTGATGCCAATATCTTGGTGATACCAAGTGTCTAGTGATACCAATATCTTGGTGATAACAATATCTATTTATGGTTTTGGATGCCTTTGTGATACCAATATCTTGGAGATACCAAGTGTCTAGTGATACCAATATCTTGGTGATACCAATATCTATTTGTGGTTTGGATGCCTTGAGGCTTATGGTGCTTATTTAGTGCTTATGCCACCCCACCCCTAAGCAATCTTTATGTGATTGCATTATTACATCAAGATTTTTGCAGTGCACTGTTTAACACATGCACTCCAGATAACACATAAAACAAAACTAAACTAATCTAATGCAACCACGCATACAAACGGATCATGATTGCCTTTTTTGGCACTGTTTTAGCAATAAGCATACATGCATTGGTAATCTGCAGTGAGAGGAAAGTTATAAATTAATGTGAAGGAACCGCAGGCTATACATAAATAACATTTGGAAACACACACACACCCCGCCCCAACAATTGAGAATTAAGAACACATTGGTATTTCTTTGGAAACAAGGCTAGCTGATTTTGAACTCTGAAATTCAGATGAGGCAACTGCTGGAAGTGTTCCTAGTTTGATCAACTAAAATTTCCACTCAGTTACCCACTGATGAGCCAAATTCCATTTCAAAGCATTTCCACATGATAACCAAAACATGTAGATTGGCCCTCACTTGGTCCTAAGGCACTTTTTCATTCCAGGACGATGCTATTGTTGAACTTGAAACAAAATGTCTTGACCTATTGCATGGGTGGGGAGAGATTTTCAGCTCGAGGGCTGCATTCCCTCATGGTTAACCTTATGGGGACCACATTAGCAGCGCGTGATGCCAAAGCAAAAATTGGTCAGGGCCACACATATTTTTCTCCCTCTCTCATACTACTAGAACCCAGAGTCATCCCATGAAGCTGATGGGTGGGAGATTCAGGACAGATAAAATGAAGAACTTCTTCACACAGCACATAGTCAAAGTATGGAATTTGCTACCACAAGACATAGTGATGGTCACCAATTTGACCATAATTGACTACGTCAATTAAAAAGGGGATTGGAAAAATTCATGGAAGAGAAGGCTATCAATGGCTACTAGTCCTGATGGCTATATGCTACCTCCAGTATCAAAGGCAGTAAACCTATGTGCACCAGTTGCTGGGGAACATGGGCATGAGGGTGCTGTTGCACTCATGTTCTGCTTCTGGGTTTCCTGTGGGCAGCTGGTTGGCTGCTGTGTAAACAGAATGCTGGACTAGATGTAGGGATGTCAGAGAAATCTACTGTGGATTCAAATGAGGCTGGATTCTTTGGAATCCGGCCTCAGGAATCTGCAGTGGATCGGGACCACTTACCTCCACTCCAGGAGGACTGGAGGCAGAATGGCACTTGGCTGCTTCTTGCCAGCCAGAGCCCTTCACCTCCTCCCAGTCCCTGCTGATTGTCATGTCTTTTTTTTTTTTTTAAAGGCAATAGGGTGGATGTGCCCATAGACGTATACTTAAAATAGAGCAGTGAATCTTGCATATAAGCCTACGGACACATAGTCTTATATGCAAGATTCATGACTCTATATGCATATAAGTCTATGGGCACATTCTCCCGATCACCATTTTTTTTTTTTTTTTAAAGACATGGCAATTGGCAGGGACAGGGAGGAGGCGAACGGCTCTGGCTGGCAGGAGGGAAGGTAAGCGCCCCCAAGCCAGTTTCCCCCCGCACACACACTGGAATCCAAGCAGAGCGGAATCGCTCTGGAGGATTTTGGGGGGTAGGAACGGATTGTCTCCCCTCCCATGGATTCCCCACCGGAACAGACAGTGGGGAATCAGTACACCCCTAACTAGATTGACCCTTGGCCTGATCCAGCATGGCTCGTCTTATGTTCTTATGTTCACACACACATTCATGCATACACACACACACACACACACACATAATGTTCACACATACAACGCACACAAAGATCCTCCCCCCATAATTAATCTTGAAAAAATCCCCCCATTGGAGGTAATGGGAGGGTGTTTAAAAAGTCAAATTGCTGCACAGGGGGGGTTAGGGATGTGTATCACACAGCTAGGGATGATGTAGAAATTCGAGAAGGACTAGAATGAGCTCAGATTTCTAACAATCTGACCTTCAGAATCCGCTGTGGACCAACCTCCTCGGGCCGCATGGAGTCTTTCCAGAAGAGTGGCAGAGAGATCGGATTTGTAGGGCTTGTTCTTATGGGCTCGTGGCTAGAAATGTCTGGGCAGCATTTTCAGTGATTGTATAAAGGTTCTTTAAATTTGACTGCCCTGGAGATGCTTGAGGAATTCGGCCTTTGCGAATTCTGGTGCTAACTGAGCTGATACTCACCTTCCTGTTCAGAACATCGTTATTTTTCTCCAGATTTCACACTTCTCCTAATTTGGGATACTGGAGAAATTTGAGACAGACTAAAATGAGCCTGAATTTCTAAGGATCTGACTTGCTGCAGACCAGCCCACTAAGGCAGTGTGGAGTCTGTGGACTTTTGGATCTTATTTATTCATTAATTCATTCATTACATTTTTATCCCAACTTCTTCCCTCCTAAGGAGCTCAAGGCAGCATACATAATCCTCTTCCTCTCCATTTTATCCTCACATCAGCAACCCTGTGAAGTAGGTTGGGCTGAGAGTCTGTGACTGGCCCAAAGTCACCCCATGAGCTTCCATGGCCGAGTGAGGACTAGAACCTGGATCTCTCAGCTCCCAGTCCAACACTCTAGCCGCTAGACCACACTGGCTAGTTTTCCTGACATTCCTGAAATTAGGCATATTTATTTGTAGGAAAATATGCACGTTTCTGCTGAGGAAAAGTTGAATGGCATGGGGGACAATACGATAAATGTTACCTGCTGAGGTACATTACGTAAATTGTTGTGAGACCTCTTTACGTAATTATTTGCATATTTTTCCACATAACGGGAAAAAAAAGAGAATCTGTGGATGGACAATGGAACAAAAGGCACCTGACAATCCATGAAACACGGACGGAGAGGATGCTTCCCAATTGGTACACCCCTGATCGCTGCATGCAGGGAGGGTTATACAGCAAAAGGTTTTCATTTTAAAAAAGAGGGGCACAAAGCAAGAATAACAGAGAGCGGATCCAAATCAGCTGAAGTATTTTAATATATAAAGAGTGTTTGTTTTAAAATAGTGGATATTTTCTCAGTCACCCCTGTAATGCTAAAATGGTGTGTATATGCCCAGGAGTAAATCAATACACTGCTCAGTTCTGCCATCTTACATAAAGCACGGACTGTAAAATAGACACAAAAGATGCACGATACCCTCCAAGGCCCCCAGCAGCTATAATATCCATCTTTGGCAGTTCACTTGACATTTACTCGCCCTACTTCCCGGTCCTTTTTCTTGCCTCCCTCCTCTTTGCTTCTCTCTAACAGCTAGGCCCTGACTCTCTGGGGCTCGCCGACCGGGTGAGCAGATAACAAACCTGTCAAGAAGGGTTCAGCTGGGGAATAAATCCTGAATTCGCCAGGAAATGATGTGTACAATGGGAAAATGCAAGGGATGACAAGAGCTTTCCCTTTGGAGATAGTAGCCGGGAGATGCTTAAAATGTTACAGCGTGTGTTAAATGGACTCCAGGACAGTTCCTCCAATTGTATCTTGGAGGGTTCAAGGGGCCTTTTACTCCTTTTTCCCCCATAACTGGTTTTGGGAAGAGAGAGAGAGACAGAGAGAGAGAGAGAGAGAGAGAGAGAGAGAAATAAAGCAAGTGAGCAAGCATCAACTACTGACCTCTAAGCAAAAATGATATTCTTTAGAGGGTCAAGAGAACATTTGAATTTAAATAGCTTTCTCTAGCCAGTGTTAAAAATAGTGAGAGTTTTGGGGAAACACACACCAGATGCACATCCACAGGCCGGGGTAGTTGATGATGCTGTTTTCTTGTTTCTCTAAGGAAAAGGATATATATATATATATATATATATACACACACACACACACACACACACACACATACACACACACACACACACACATACATACACATGCATACATACATACATACATCAAAAACATCAAAAAGCCTTTCCCCAGCAACTTCAGATAAGACGGCCTTGTCAGTGGCGACTCCCAGGCTCTGGATTTCCCTGCCAGGGGAGGAAAGGTTGGTCTCCTCTCTCTTGTCCTTCTGCCGGAAGACAAATATGTTTTTAATCAGGTAGAGTTTGGGCATATAAGCTGTCCTGTAGCTGAAGAGGGTTTTGTTTTTGTTTTGTTTTTTTTAATTTGTTGGTGGTGTTTATTTCTTTTCTTGTTGTGTTTTTAATGTATTTATTTTTACGTTATGCTTTAATTCAGAATTTGTTTTTAATCTATATTTTATTGTTAGCTGCCTTGAGTGCAGGGTTGGGGGGGGCAGAAAGGTGTGATATAAATTAAATGAATATTTATTTATTTACCTGCCTCTATCTGTCTCTGTCTCTGTCTATCTATATATTCTGCCTAGGGATGCTGGAGACATTTGTGGTGGACTAAAATGAGTTCTGTGGAATCTGCTACAGACCAACCTCCTCAGGTTGCATGGAGTCTGTAGACTTTCGGATCTTAAAAAAAAAGAAAAAAAACTTTCCCAAAATTTATGCAAATTTATTTGTAGGAAAATACACAAGTTTCTGCTGAGACATACACCATTGTGGAAAATATATATGGGGAAAAGTTAAATGGAATGGAGGAGAATATGCTTAATGTTACGTAATAGCATACATTACCTAAATTGTTGTGAACCCTCTTATGGAATGATCTGCATATTTTGCTGCATAACAGGAAAAAAATCGAATCTGTCTGTGAAATGTTGGAATGGATGACATCACACAATCCACACATGGGATGGATTCCACAAAATCCGGAAACTGCTAATACTGCCCCTCTCAGATTTGTGCAGAAACATGATGGAATAGTCTTCATTCAGAAACACTTCCCCACCTATAACTTACATCTTACTGTGTTTTTTTTCCCCTTTTATCTTGTACAATTTGCTTTGGATGAGTTGGGGCTAAGTGAGGTACGCAGGAGTTCGAACCCAAAAGTCAAAGGTCTTGGAGTAATTTGGAGATGAAGTGGAAATAAGGCATTTGCTATTTAAGTTAAAGCTATGCTAGGAAAAGAAAAAGCATAATCGTCCTGCAATATGTTCAAAACTAACCTTATCAGCATGTGAGCATGTGTTCGTGTGCATATATTTACATGCATTAACATTAGAGGCAAGATGTACTATTTATATTTATTTATTTCTTTATTTACCCACCTACGTCCCAAACTCACTAGCAAAATCTAAAAGCAATAATTGGCACTCTGTTTTAATAGTAATAGTAATATTGTGTGTTATGCTTTTTTCTCACTGTATCATTTTATCTCTCTTTTGTGCACTGCTCCAGAATCTGTTTAGATGTCAAGTAGTACACACATATTGTAAATAAATATACCATCATTATAAAAAGAGTAATGAGCCAGCAGGTACCAAGTCTGTTTAACAAATAAATAAATCCCCTATTAAAAGGGGGAGTTACTGTAGTAAAGTTACTGTAAAGGACCATTAAATGCTATTAAAAAAAAAGCCAGGAGAACAGGACATAGCTTTCCTGGTGCCCCAAAGTTAGCAAAGAAGATGCCAAGCATACATAGCTATGGAGGGAGCTCCACAGTTTGGCTACCTCCACAGAAACATCCCCACCCCCCATCCCCTCTTCAAAGGCCCTTTAACTTAAGGTAACCACTTACCCATCGCCCATCTGGAAAACAATAAACTGCTATTTGCATAACATCTGCAATGCTAATGTATATGAATAGATGCAAATTTAGAAAGAATTAATATAAATTAAATAGAAATATAATACATCTCAGCTTAGTGGGGAAAACTCTGGCCAGGGGATTTGTGTGCCTGCTTCTCCGTCTGCTGTCTAGGGGATAACTGTGAATGAGAAACTCCCCCCCCCCCGTCTCCTTTCCTAAGTAAAATCTTTAAACTGGTCTTGGACTGGAGAGCCCTTCAAATAGAGGACTGACTTATGTAAAGTAGGATGCATAGCCACATTAGTTTAATTTCTAGACACCCTGAAGAAGGAACCCTAGCCATGGTGATCCATGCACTGGTAACCTGACGGTTAGACTACTGCAATGCGCTCTGTGTGGGGCTGCCCTTGTACATGGTTCAGAAGCTGCAGATAGTGCAGAATGCAGCAGCTAGGGGGATCATTGGGACACCCCACTATGCTCATGTAACGCCTGTTTTAAAAGAACTTCACCGGCTGCCTATTAGCTACCAAGCCATGTACAACTGTAGGGATGGAGGAGAATTCTGCCACAGACTCCAATGAGGCAGGATTCTAAATAATCTGGCCCCCCAGAGTCTGTGGTGGAATGAAGCACCTCCACCTCGCCCTGTAAATGGCTGCATTTAGGTTAATCTACCAGCTTTATGGTAGATAAAGCCATTACGGTCTATGCCATTTGCGTCCGGAGACTTACTTACACTAATACGGCACGGCAATGGCTGCCGGCTGTATTGACATTTGCCAGCAATGCGGAGCTGGCGGCCGGCTTCACAGGATCAATGTGGAGCGGAGCCGACCTGGACGGATTCCAGGGAAAGGAACGGATTGCCTCCCCCTGTGGGCAGATTCCCCTGTGGAACGACAGGTAAGGAATCCACCCATCCCTACATACAAGGTTATGTTCTTATCATCTGAAGTCCTAATCAACTTGGGACTAGGATACCTAGCAGACTACCTTCCTTATATATACCCAGGGAACATCTAAGATCAGAGGAGGCCTTGCTGGTCATTCCAAAGTGAAAGGAATGTCGCCATGAGGAACACAGATGGCAGGCCTTCTCTGTGTTGGCACCCACCCTCTGGAAACCCTCCCCTGTGCAGTTCAGGAGGCAGGAAATACGGCATCTTTCAAGCGCCTCCTAAAAACGCACCTTTTCACCCAGGCTTTCCCTAGGTTGTAACTGCTGTTGGATCCTATGTTGGTTTTACATGCGACTTTCAAAGTTTTAAAGTCTTCTGTGATGTTTTATCCTGTTGCACTGAATTGATTTAATTGTTGTGAACTGCCCAGGGAACCTCAGCTCTTGGGCAGTACATAAACGTAATAAATAAACAATTAAATAAAACTGTGAAGAATGCACATTCAAGTGACTCACACTGTCAGTTGTCTCCGTGACCCCACCAAAAGAAAGCATCCCCAGGTAGCAAAAATAGGGACTTGAATTGCCAAGGACCAGCCGCAGAAAGTAGGAACTGTTGGAACATACAGCATTATTGCCTCCTTTCTTGTAGCCCAAAGTCATCTTGGAATGAATTATTGGAGAAGAGAACAAAGTTTTTCTTGAAGGCAACATCTGTTCGTAGGGCTGAGCCACCAAGCATGAATGTAAGGACTATAATATTTATTGAATACAGAAATATTTATTTCAAAAAAGCACACATGTTAATATATTTTCCTTGCTATTTCCCCTTCTGTTGTTTTCCACAGTTTCTGTTCAGCACGTTTTGTCTAGTATGAGCAAATGCAGAGAGTGCCGTATGGCAGCCTGGATCAAAACACTGTGCTCACATCTTTTGGTAGACTGGAACAAAGACTCAGTTCTTTATTCCTGTATCTGTTTTCTCTTTCCCCGTTCGTTTCTAGCAATGAGGGTCAAATTCACACTTTGTTTATATATTTATTTGTGGTATTCACATAGCGCTAAATAGAATAAAAGTCCCTAAGCAGTTCACATATAAATATCAACATCACATTTAAAATGCAATATTAAAAATACAACATTAAAAACAATTCCAATTCCAATAAAATAATGGAGCAGTGTGACTAATTTAATTACAACCTGGGGAAAGCCTGGGGAAAAAAGTGCATTTTCAGGAGGTGTTTGAAGGATGCTACATTTTCTGCCTCCGGAAGTGCACAGGGGAGGTTTTACATTACATTTTGGAGGTACACCTAGGACGTTTTAAGCATATATCCCAAAATGGTTTTGTTGATATTGACTGTTAACTAGTGCTGTGCCAAAAATTTCTCCCACATTTTTTCCAACCATTCTCATTCAATTTGATAGAAAACAAATTGCTTTCGAAAAGAAATTCAAAGGAGGAGACATTTCAGAGAAGTTATCATGGGTTGGGTTTGGGGTTCTTGGGCTTACCTTACTTATGAGGTGGCTGAGGAGTGTGCTTGAATGTCCTGTCTGGCATTGTACAATAATATCTGAGGTAGCCTGGAGCCTCCTCGGCTTCCCACACTAAAGCCATCATGAGGAAGATGTCATGAGGCAATTCCTCCCATGGCCATGGGGCTTTTTCAGTTCAGGAAGTGCAGGTGGCCTGGGAGGCCACAGAGCAACAGAAAGGTATGTAATGGAGAGAGAAAAACACACACAGCACCCTCAGCCATCTCACAATGATTAAGTAAGCTCAAAAACATCACCAAAAGAAGTTCAAAATTCTGTCTCAGAAGAGTGGAAGCTAGGGGTGTACGAACCCCACTCACCCATCTGATCTGGGGCGTCTGCTGAGAGGGAGGGAGGTGATCTGTCCGCGGAGTCCACAGAGGCGATCTGTCCACGGAGTCTGCGGAGCTGCTGGCTGGGCCCGTCAACAGCCAGACTTCCGTCCGCTGCCACGCAAATGGCGTCCAGCATAGCGGACGCCATTTGCATCCCTGCCCTTGGCTGTGATAGACTACATAAATATTTCTGTAGCCTATCATGGCAAAGAGCAGGGACGCAAATGGCATCTGGCGTAGCGGACACCATTTGTGTCCCTGCCCTTGGCCGTGATAGGCCACGTAAATATTTCCGTAGCCAATCATGAAAAGAGCAGGGATGCAAATGGCGTCTGCCATGTCATTTGCATCCCTGCTCTTTGCCGTGATAGTCTATGTAAAGATTTACATAGCCTATCATGGCCAAGGGCAGGGACATAAATGGCGTCTGCTGGCTGGGCCCGTCAACAGCCAGACTTCTGTCCGCTGCCACGCAAATGGCGTCCAGCATAGCGGATGCCATTTGCATCCCTGCCCTTGGCCGTGATAGACTACATAAATATTTCTGTAGCCTATCATGGCAAAGAGCAGGGACGCAAATGGCATCCGGCGTAGCGGACACCATTTGTGTCCCTGCCCTTGGCCGTGATAGGCCACGTAAATATTTCCGTAGCCAATCATGAAAAGAGCAGGGATGCAAATGGCGTCTGCTATGTCATTTGCATCCCTGCTCTTTGCCGTGATAGTCTATGTAAAGATTTACATAGCCTATCATGGCCAAGGGCAGGGACATAAATGGCGTCTGCTGCGCTGGACGCCATTTGCGTCTGCAGCCCGGCAGCAGATGGCTGCGGACGGCAGTGGATGGACCTGTCCCTACCGGACTTGGCGGGGTGGCAGGGGGGAGCAGTCCATTCTGCCACGGACTCCGGGGGGCTGGATTCTTTAGAATCCATGGAGTCCATGGCGGATTTCTCTGCCATCCCTAGTGGAAGCCTCAACACAGTTGATACTGTTTCCGCCTACAGAAGCAGTGCAATAATCCAAGAATCCTGAGGAAAACAGAACCTGTGCTACAGCCCCTGCCAATAGTCAACCCTACTTGTGAGAAACTGATGGAGAATTTTTTCTCCTCTAGGAGAAATTCAGTGAAATCCCCCTCCCCCACTACCACCATAGGCTGTGCAGCATTCTACTCTTAATGCACAGTGGGTGAGTAAAACCGCCATTCTGGGGAAATGTGTTTGTTCAGGGTCAGCACTGAGGGTCCATCTCCTCCTCAGGGTTCATCATGGCTCATACGCAAAGTGTGGGGATTCTTTCGTCAGAGCCATGATGCTATATATCCCTCCGCTTGCCGATTGTTGGGGAACACAAGCCACAAGAATGAGGGAGAATTTCATTTGGGCCACATTTTTAAGCAAACCAGCTTAATTCCCATGAAGCTGATGGGTGGGAGATTCAGGACAGATTAAAGGAAGGGCTTCTTCACACAGCACACAGTTAAGCTGTGGAATTCACTACCACAGGATGTTGTGACGGCCACCGATTTGGATGGTTTGTGGGTTAGACAAATTCATGGAGGAGGAGGTTATCAATGGCTACTGGTCTTGATGGCTCTATGCTACTTCCAGTATCAGAAGCAGTATACCCATGTGAAGGTGAAAGAAGAAACTGCAAGAGCTGGGTTGCAGTTAAACCTCAAAAAAACCAAGATTATGGCAACCAGCTTGATTGATAACTGGCAAATAGAGGGAGAAAACGTGGAGGCAGTGACAGACTTTGTGTTTCTAGGTGCAAAGATTACTGCAGACACTGTCTGCAGCCAGGAAATCAGAAGACGTTTACTTCTTGGGAAGACAGCAATGACAAATCTTGATAAAATAGTGAAGAGCAGAGACATCACACTGACAACAAAGGTCCACATAGTGAAAGCGATGGTATTCCCCGTAGTAACCTATGGCTGCGAGAGCTGGACCATAAGGAAGGCTGAGCGAAGGAAGATAGATGCTTTTGAACTGTGGTGTTGGAGGAAAATTCTGAGAGTGCCTTGGACTGCAAGAAGATCAAACCAGTCCATACTAAAGGAAATAAAGCCAGACTGCTCACTTGAGGGAATGATATTAAAGGCAAAACTGAAGTACTTTGGCCACATCATGAGAAGACAGGACACCCTGGAGAAGATGCTGATGCTAGGGAAAGTGGAAGGCAAAAGGAAGAGGGGTCGACCAAGGGCAAGATAGATGGATGATATTCTGGAGGTGACGAACTTGACCTTGGGGGGGCTGGGGGGGGGGGCGACGGCTGACAGGAATCTCTGGCAAGGGCTGGTCCATGAAGTCACGAAGAGTCAGAAATGACTGAGAGAAAATAACAACATGCCTATGTACTTCAGGTGCTGGGGAACATGGGCAGGAGGGTGTTGTTGTGCTTGTGTCCTGCATGTGGGTCCCTGGTTGACAGCTGGTTGGCCACTGTGAGAACAGAATGCTGGAATAGATGGACCCTTGGTCTGATCCAGCAGGGCTTTTCTTATGTTCTAGTCAAAGAAATAGGCAACTCCCCCTCCCCTTTTTTCCCTCATAGGTTAACTACTTAGTCCATCTGAGCATTCATAACCAGTTTATTTGATGTGTAGGGTCTACAATTAAGGTCTTTTGGGTCCTCATTTAGTCCCTTTGATAAGTCATCGCTATATTTACAGCAGCTTGTAGGCTTCCCACAGGCGGCTGACTGACCCCTGGGTGAAGAGAATGCTCAATGAGGTGGATCCTTGGTCTGGACTAGGGATGCTGGAGAAATTCGAGACATGCTAAAATGAGCTTGGATTTCCAAGAATCCAACTTGTGGAATCTGCTGTGGAGTGACCCCCTCAGGCCACGCAGAGTTTGTGGATTTCCAGGTGTGCTTGTTTTATTTGTTGGTTTGTTTACTTTCCCAAAATTTATCCATATTTATTTGTAGGAAAATACCCAAGTTTCTGCTGAGGAAATGTGGAATGTAATGGGGGACAATACACTAAATGTTACATAGGTCTTCCCTCTTTAAAAACGTGCATACAGAAATCTGTGATACTGTATTGGAAAAAGCTATTGCTGCTGCGGGATCATTATTTAGCAAATCTGTGCTTTTTCACTCAACAAAATAGAGAAGGCTGGGTACAATCATGCAGATGTTTGATGCGTAGCTATTCAATCTCCCCAGTAATGATGATGCAAGACGCATCTGCCCATAAGATCCTGGACATAATCTTTGTTGAAGATGCTAAGAGAGATACTGAATATATAAAGAATTGTAAGTTCGCTATTTGGTATGTCAAAATCAAGCTAGACCATAGGGCCACCTGTCTGTGGGAATTAACCTTCTTCCCTGTAAGGCGAGCTTTTACTCAGCTCAGATTTCAACTGATGCCCACTGAATACCTGGCTGGCAGAAGCTAAAATGCCAGCAAACTATCGTTTTTGTGTATGTGGATTAGGCCAAATTGAAGATGTAGTGCATTATATTTTATACTGTCCTGTATATCAGCTTAGGCTGATATACCAACTATGCCCTTATCTGGATAAAGACAGCCTAGCTACAGTTTTCCATGCTCTGATAACCTCTCTCCTGGATTACCGCAATGAGTTATATGCGGGGCTGCCTTTGAAAATGGTCTGGAAACTTCAGCTAGTCCAAAATAGGGCAGCAAGATTGTTGACAGGGACTGGCCAATGAGATCACATTATGCCAGTAGTGTTCCAGCTGCACTGGCTTCCCGTCCATTTCAGGGCCTGATTCACAGTGCTGGTATTAACATTTGAAGCCCTTAACAGCTTGGGGCCAGGTTATCTGAAGGATCACCTCCTCCCATAAGTGCCTGCCGGGACCCTAAGATCATCCTCAGTGGTCCTTCTCCGTGAGCCACTTCCAAAGGAAATGAGGTAGGTGGCTACTAGGAGGAGGGCCTTTTCTGCTGTGGCACCTTGGCTGTAGAATGAGCTCCCTAGGGAGGTTCGCCTGGTGCCTGCGTTGTATTCCTTCCGGCACCAGGTGGAGACCTTTTTATTCTCCTGGTATTTTAGCACTTTAGCTTCCTACTCTTTTAGCCTTGCTGTTTTAAATTTGTATTTTAAATCTCTGCAATTCTGCTAGGTTTTATTCGTGTTGTACTGTTATATTGTGGTTTTAAGCTTTCATATTTTATATTGTTTTATGCTGTGCTTTGTGGTTTTTATTTTTGTGAACCGCCCAGAGAGCTCTGTCTATTGGGTGGTATAGAAATAAATAGATAAAATATATAATTCATCTAGGGTTAAGTTCATTCTCCCATTTGAGACCTCTCTAGAAGGCCTATCTGATGATCTTAAGATCGGATGTCTGCTGTCAGACGTAGACAGATTTGCCAGTTACAAAGTAGCTCTGTTCATGCTAGCTGCAACAAAGTTAAGAGTGGCCTTTGTCAGTGAAGAGTGGCCTTTGTCAGTTACAAAGTTAAGAGTGGCCTTTGTCAGTGAAGAGTGGCCTTTGTCAGTTACAAAGTTAAGAGTGGCCTTCTTCAGTTACAAAGTTAAGAGTGGCCTTTGTCAGTGAAGAGTGGCCTTTCTGAACCACATTAGTGACAAAAGCTAAGGGGAGTTTCATTTTTCAAACATATGCTTAAACCTTTTTATTTGTATTCCCAAGGCCCAATTTGTGTTTTATTGGATTGATTATCCAATGATCTATAAATATATTTTCTTGTGTTTACATTGTAATGGCCATTGGCTATAAAAAATAGAATTTGAACTACTAGTAAATGTTACGTACTCAGGTAAATTATTTAAATTGTTAAGACACCTCTTATGTAATTATTTGCGTATTTTTCTGCATGGTGAAAAAAAATCTGCATCCGACTGTGAACAGACGATGGGGAAAAAGCACCTGACAGTCCACAAAGCACGAGCAAAGCAGAGTTTACACTGTTTGTACATCCCTAGTCTGATCCAGCATGGCTCTTCTGGTGTCATTAGGACACAGAGTTTCAAATGTTTCATTAAGCAAGATAATCAACACCAGAAGCTTAAGTTGCAACATTTATGGTTCAGCCAGACATGAGTCAACCAATTAATGTGTATGGAGTGCCCAATATACAGAGAAAACCGGTTTTACCACTGCTGTGTTTGGTGCAGTTTTCTCATCTTCTTCCCTTTGTTGTCTCAGCTGAAGCTAATACTAATGTGTTTTGCTTTCCATGCACTAATTAAATCAATTTACCCTGTTTTCATATAATTTTATATTTAGCATTCATTTTCTACTTAGCTTTTGCCTTCACTTCCTGATAATAAACAGCCTAGCACACAACACAGTCATGCGCATGCATAGAGACACCAATAATGCTGTCCATGTGTTTGGCATATAACACTTCTTAATGAAACAAACAAAACACCCTCCCATGCTTGTCAGCTCTGTCACCACCACCACCCTTGTGGTTTGAGATTTGTGTACAATGCCACTTCATAAAAAGGAATATATGGTTTATTAAATGACAAACATGAGACACTGTACTGTATTCCCCACATTATGTTGTTCTCTGCAGTGGGTACTATGTCCATGTTGACACAGAAACATATACTTCCAGATGTTAGTGATGGAAAGCATGGCTACAAAGTTGCAACTGGTGTTCCTGCTACAGAGCGTAGAGTAAGGCCTGGCAGTCAAATGAGATTAGGGATGGGAGAACCATTGATTTTCGAACTGCCAACATTCTCTGAAAATCATGTCGAAGCTCATTTCAGCTCACTCCTGTTTTTGTTTTCAACCTGTCGTTTTGCTTGTCAGGACACAAAAAAGAACACATTTATGTGTGTCTTTTTTTAAAACAGGTGCTATTTCCCCATTGGCTCAAGTATGAAAATGTGTATTTCTGAAAACTAATGTGCATTTCAATGTGCACTTTTTTAATACACATTTTTATAACACAACTGAAGATTTGAGCATTTGCAAACATTTCTTGAAGAAACGCACTCATGCTCATGTCCTGGCCCATGTACCCATCAGTGGCACATCCATCAGTTGTTTGACATGGATCAGGGCCTCCACTGAGGATCTGGGTGGGGCAGAATCAAATGGAAGACGATGATCCTTTACATATTCTCACACATATGGATGTATGTATTGTGTGCAATCGGTTTCATCTGTGTTCTGCAGAATACCAGGTGCCTTTTGTTCCATCGTCCGCCCATCAGTGGAATTTGAATTTTTTTTGCTTCCAAATTGGTGCAAATTTGCATGTGCAAAAAAGGGCAAATTCCCCCCAAATGTGCATTTTCATGCTTTAGACTATGGGGGAAATGTACAATTTTGGCTGGGTTTTTTTGGGGGGTATTTTTCTATGATGAAATTTGTGCAAAATTCCTGAAGGTTGGAAAAATGGCCCACAAATCCACAGAATCCTCCCAAGAGGGGGAAAGCCGGACCACTGCAGAACTTATGGGTCCGAGTGACGAAAATCTGAACTCATTTGGTTCCATTGCAGATTTCTCCAACATCCCTACACATATGTGATCAATGTTCTCCACTCTGGTGTTGTCATAGGAATTAAATCAGAGAACTGACTACACAACACTCCTTTCTTGGGTGTGCTCAGTCCCATTGCTGGAACTATATTGTAACCAGAAACACTACAACAGAAACAAATATGGGACCATGTTATCATGCCATATTTCCAGGTACAAAATTCTGAACATTGTTGTCTGAGGTTGAACATTTGAGGTGGTAAATCATGTAAAACAGGGAACAAGTCTTTAACCACCTCAAAACTATATGGAAAGTTTTCAACAGTCCTTTTTTAAAGGGCAGATTAACTCATGCTGATTTAGGTTATCTGCCACTATGATGAAATCTGTTGCCCAATTTCCCAGAAGTTTTCTTTCCATGTAAGAGACTTGCATTTTCCACTCTCATTCTCAGGGTGCTTTAGGATTTCTTTTCATTTCTTTTGGTGGTGTTTTTGAGCTTACTTTATCATTGAAAGGTGTGTGACAGTGCTGTGTGTAGCATTCCCCCCTTTTTCTGAGATATATCTCTCATTCACACTGCAGCCTCCCCAGCTACTCAAACATCCTGTTCAGAAAAAGCCCCATGGGAGGAGTTACCTCATGACATCTTCTCCTGGGCTTCAATTGAAGCACGGGAAACTGCAGACTGCCTGTGAGATGATTGTGCAATGAAATAGGGATACCATGAGAGTCTGGGAAGGGGGTGGAGTCCAGCAGCCTCTCCCCAGCTCGCTCCACCCAGACCCCTCGCCAAACCCCCATGCGCACCTGGACCCACTTGCCAAGCAGCTGTGCGTCTGGCAGGTGGGTCTGGCAGCCTCCCGTTCTCTTAACGAGCCGCCATTTTGCATAAAAATGGTGGCTTGGGGATTTCCGTAAATGTAATGTTATGTAAATGGCAGCCGTAACGCACTATTCATGCAAGATTACAGGCATAAATGGCCCATTCACAACTGTAAGGTTACATGTTGTAATGGTGGTGGCTTGCTAAGAGGACTGGAGGCTGCTGGACCCACTTACCGGACATGTGGCTGCTCAGCGAGCAGGTCCGGGTGAGCGTGGAGTGGACGCTCGGCGAGCACGTCTGGGGAGAGTGAGCAGCGGGGGCTCAGCGAGTGCCCAGTGAAACCAGAAGGCAGTGAGTCCGTCCATCCCTGCAATGAAAGACGGGACCCTCAAATACACCCCTCAGCCACCTCATAACTCAAGGAAGGGCAAGAACCCCGCATCCCACCCATGAGCATTTCACCAACGTTTTCTTCCCCTCTGAAACAAACAAGCAAACCCCAAAGCAATTTCTTTTCCATCAAATGGATTGAAAATAATTTCAAAAACATGGAAGACATTTTCAGCACAGCACTAAGGTTATCGCTAAATTGACACCAGAAAGTCTAACTTCCCCTGTCACTTGAAATTATATGGCAAGCAACTGGTTTTGTGCCGCCTCTGACTGCTGAACAGAGAGGCGTGTTCGTGGTAAATCTGTATTGACGTTGACTGTCACCCATCAAGCTGACCTACTGATTCCCTTGGTGCACCTTGAAAATAATGTGGATGAGATTTTAGAAGGCACCAATGGAAAGAATCCTGTGTGTCACAGCAGAATTCATGTCTGCCATCACCGTTGATGTGAACATGACATCCGCTTAAGAGATTTCTTCGAGGAGTAGTTATGAAGTTCGGAGGGGGGGGGGATTAAGGGTTAGTAAGCTATTTGTACACAATTTTCTTGTCAGTTTTGCTCATCAGGTTAGAGATTAACTGAGCATGATAGCAGCCTCCCCACCCCTTTCCTGTTCTCTTCTTCACTCTTTCTTTTTATCAATTTTCCACTCAAATAGAACCATGATAACAATAACCCCCAAAGGAGTAGTTTTGGGTTGATGCTTTTGTTCCCATCTGTGCAGAAAAGAAGGGAGGAAGTCACCTAGTCTGATGTCTAAATTGTCAGGAAGAATTATACTGAATCGTGGTATACAAATCCTATAGAAAACATGTTGTCCTTGATAGAAATACATTTAATTTAAGATTGTAGAATCATAGAATAGTAGGGTTGGAAGGGGCAATGGTATACCTGCCTGCCATATAGATGTTCACAATGTGGAGCCAGTCGGGGTGGGGGGAAGGTAGCACCCCTAATTCAGTACCACCAACATAGTTGAATACAGAGGGAAAACACTCAAAACTGGATGGACCTATCTGCCAGTTTTGGTTTCTCCCACATTCTTTTTTTTTTGGGGGGGGAGTTCAAGTTCTTTTTCTCCCCAGCATGGAGAACTTCGCAAATTGTACTGAATTCTTATCGAACAGAACTGAAATAAAATTGAATTCTTATCGAACAAAACTGAAATAAAATAAAATAAAAACTCCAACCTGATGGTTCCTGGCAGCCTTACCAGTCTGCTCTCGGGTCTGGTGGTGCTGCTGCTGAATGCCAGGTCAGCCCAAAATAAAATCTCCCTCATCCATGATTTGATTGTGGATGAGGGGGCTGACCTGGCATGTATTACTGAGACCTGGGTGGGGGAACTGGGAGGGGTCACTCTCTCCCAGCTGTGCCCTCCTGGGTACTCGGTGCAGCACCAACACCCACTTGAGGGTCGGGGAGGGCGGGTTGCCGTGGTCTATAGGAATTCAATCTCCCTCTCCAGGCTTCCTGCTCATTCGAGTGCAGATCTTGAGTGTTTGTACCTTGTGTTGGGTACCCGGGACAGATTAGGGATTCTAATCCTGAGCTGACGGAGGTGGTCTTGGACTTGGTGTTGAGGACCCCTAGGATGATGGTCCTGGGGGATCTCAACTTCCATGCCGAGGCTGCTGTATCCGGGGCGGCTCAGGACTTCATGGCCGCCATGACAACCATGGGGCTGTCCCAACATGTCATCGGCCCAACACATATAAAAGGACACACGCTTGATCTGGTTTTCTCGACTGGGCAGGAGGATGGTGATCTGAAAGTGGAGGAATTAACATCTGTCCCTTTGTCATGGTCAGATCACTTCCTGCTGAGGTTTAGACTCCTGGCGGCCTTTCCCCTCTGCAAGGGTGGGGGACCTATTAAAATGGTCCGCCCCCGGAGATTAATGGATTCCGATGGATTCCAGAGGGCTCTGGGGGATTTTCCTGCTGGTATGGCTGGTGCTCCTGTCGAAGCCCAGGTCGCTCTGTGGAATGCAGAGATGACTCGGGCAGTTGACACGATCGCGCCCAAGCACCCTCTCCCTCCGAGCAGAACCCGGCCAGCTCCTTGGTATACACCTGAGCTGAGGGCAATGAAGCAAGAGGGGAGATGTAGGGGTGCATGAAACCCACTTACCTGGTCTCGCAGCTTTTCGCGGTGGGGGGGAGGCGCTTCGCTGCTCTCCCCCTGAAGTTCAGGCCGGGGGGGAGGCTTCCCGCCTCACCCGGCTGAAATTCAGGCTGGGGGGGGGAGGCTACCCGCCTCGCCTGGCCGCGAAATTAAAAGTTTTTTTTTTAAAAAAAGCCCCCTAATAGGCTACGTGATGATTAACGTAGCCTATCACAGCTAGATCTGCAAAGTCAGCCGTGATAGGCTACGTAAATCGTCACGTAGCCTATCACGGGTGACTTAAAAAAAAAAAAAAAGCGCGTACGCTAATGGCGGCCCCCATAGGGAGCCGCCATTCACGTTCCTTATTTGGTCCCTGTAGTCTACATAAATCTTTACGTAGACTACGGCGAAAATAAGGGCAACGCAAATAGCGTTGCCCTTATTTTCGCCTTGTCTACGTAATCTTTACGTAGACTACAGCGACCAAATAAGGAACGGGAATGGCGGCTCCCTATGGGGGCCGCCATTATCCTTACGCGCTTTTTTTTTTTTAAAAGTCACCCGTGATTGGCTACGTGACGATTTACGTAGCCTATTATGGCTGACTTTGCAAATCTAGCCGTTATAGGCTACGGTAATCGTCACGTAGCCTATCACGGGGGCGGGTGTTTTTTTTTAGTTTTATTGGAATGGTGGCGGCGGCAGCTGGTCGAAAGATCGGCTGCCGCCCCTGCCCCTGACGAAGACCCGACGAACCGCCGCCGGGACCCGCCGCCGGGAGGGACATTCGGGAAAGGTAAGTCCCGTCCCGGGGGGGGGGTGCAGGGGGGGTGCGGAGAATTTCTCCCCAAAACTTGTTCAGGGGGCCGAACACGTTGGCGCTTGGCCCCCCGAAGTTTCGGGGAGAAATTCTCCGCCAACCCTAGGGAGATGGCTAGAATGCAGGTGGAGGAAAACTCGTGCTGAGTCTGACCAAACACAGGTAAGAGCACACTATCGAGCCTACTCTGTGGTGGTGAGGGGGGCAAAGAGGCAGTTCTTTTCCACCAGCATTGCATCTTCTCAGTGTTGTCCAGCGGAGCTTTTCCGAGTGGTTCGCGGCCTGTTACATTCTGGGCCAGGGAGAGAGACGGTGGAACCCTCCGTAGCACGCTGTGACAAGTTTGCACAGCACTTTGAGGATAAAGTCGCTCAGATTCGTCATGAATTGGACACCACCATTAATGCAGTTCCATTGGTAGAGGCATTCAGAGCACCGTCTGGTCCAGTTTTATTGGATGAGTTTCAGTTACTGAGGCCTGAGGATGCGGACAAGGTGCTTGGCCAAGTCCGATCGACCACTTGTGTGCTTGACCCTTGCCCTTCATGGCTTATTAAATCAAACAAGGAGGGGGTGTCCGGCTGGGTCCAGGAGGTTGTAAATTCCTCCTTGAGAGAGGGAGTGGTGCCTGCCGCTTTAAAAGAGGCAGTAATTAGACCACTCCTGAAAAAGCCTAACCTGGACCCAGAGAATGTTAACAATTATAGGCCAGTGGCCAATATCCCCTTCCTGGGCAAGGTGCTTGAGCGGGTGGTTGTAGGACAGCTCCAGGCACTGTTGAATGAAATGGATTATCTAGATCCATTTCAATCGGGCTTCAGGCCTGGTTTTGGAATGGAAACTGCCTTGGTCGCCCTGTGGGATGACCTCTGCCAGGAGAGGGACAGGGGGAGTGTGACCCTGTTGATTCTCCTGGACCTCTCAGCAGCTTTCGATACCATCGACCATGGTATCCTTCTGGATAGGTTGTCTGGGTTAGGAGTTGGAGGTACTGCACTACAGTGGTTCCGCTCCTACTTGGATGGCCGATTCCAGAAGGTGATGCTGGGGGATTATTGCTCTGTGCCATGGCAATTGTGCCATGGGGTTCCACAGGGCTCTATTTTAACCCCCATGCTGTTTAACATCTACATGAAACCGCTGGGGGAGGTTATCCGGAGGTGTGGGCTGAGGTGCCATCAATATGCGGATGACACCCAGCTCTACCTCTCTTTTTCATCAAACCCAGGTGAGGCAGTGGCTGTTCTGAATCAGTGCCTGGGCACGGTAATGGACTGGATGAGGGCCAATAAACTGAAACTCAATCCAGACAAGGCAGAGGTACTGTTAGTGGATGGTTCATCTGCCCGGCTAGGTGATATTCAACCTGATATTCAAAGTGCTGGTGTTAACATTTAAAGCCCTTAACGGCTTGGGGCCAGGTTACCTGAAGGATCGCCTCCTCCCATATGTGCCTGCCCAGACCTTAAGATCATCGTCAGCAGCCCTCCTCCGTGAGCCCCTGCCAAAGGAAGTGAGGCGGGTGGCTACTAGGAGGAGGGCTTTTTCTGTTGTGGCACCCCGGCTCTGGAATGAGCTCCCTAGTGAGGTTCGCCTGGCGCCTACATTGTATTCCTTTTGGCGCCAGGTGAAGACCTTTTTATTTTCCCAGGCATTTTAGCTTTCTAAATTTTTATCTTTGCTGTTTTAAACTCTGTATTTTAAACTCCTGCACTGCTGCTAGATTTTATTGTGGTTGTATTGTTATATTGTGGTTTTAATGTTCTATATATTTCAAATTGTTTTATTGTGTGTTTGGTTTTAATTTTTGTGAACCGCCCAGAGAGCTTCGGCTATTGGGCGGTATAGAAATTAAATAAATTAAAGAAATAAAAATAATAAATAAAATTCTCGCCCATACTTACTGCCATCTTATCAGGATCCGGCTTCAACCTATTGGACTTCATACAGCCCACCACTATATCTAGGTCATGTATGGCCTGTTCTGATCCAGATGCGATGGAGAAATAGAGTGGAGTCTCATCAGTGGTGATGCCGCACCCCCAAACTTCTAATGACCGCACTCAGTGGCTTTGTATTGTCAGAACTACGAGCCCTCCCACTGTGCAATCAGCAGGCGGAGACCCCACCTTCAAGGCAATACTTCTTCATTACACTAGTGGTGAGCAGTTCAACTAATACAGACTCAGTAGAAGCCCAAGGACTGTCGCATGGCCTAATTAGCTAATCCTGAGCTTTCTAATAGGGAAGACTTCAATAGGGTGACAGAGTTGCTGCTAAACTAATAATAGGCTACTACACAGAACCCAATTGGCTTTCTAAGTGCCTCCTTCAGGGTGGGTCCTACCTCCCTTGTCTCTGGTGGGTGGCCAATCTGGCAGAGTGCCTCCCTCCTCCACTGTTGGATTGATGGTGGACTCTTCTGTCTGCCAAGTTGGGCCCTCCTCCTCTTCTGTGGGAAGCTGATTTCCCATGGAGAGGGGAAAGCAGTATCTCTACCTGATCCTCCTGATTGATATGCCCTTGGGAAGATTCTCCTTCTCCAATTCCTGTAGAGTCTTGGGGCATTTCGTCCTCTGCCCTCTGGCCCAACTGTTCTTCTCCTAGCCCTATCTCTTAAATCTTTGGACTCCACAGGGAGCCTGGACTCAATGCTGTTATTTATGTATTTACGTATTTATGTATGTATGTATGTATGTATTTAATATCCCACCTTTTTTCCTCCTTAAGGAACTCAAGGTGGCATACATTCTCCTCCTCCTCTCCATTTTAGCCTCACAACAACAACCTTGTGAGGTAGGTTGGGCTGAGAGTCTGTGACTGGCCCAAAGTAACCCAGGGAGCTTCCATGGCTGAATGAGGACTAGAACTCAGATCTTCCAACTACCAGTCCAACACTCTAGCCACTATGCCACACTGGCTCTCATATATATATATATATATATATATATATATATATATATATATGAGAAAGGTACAAAGGCTAACAACGGAGTATACAAAAATATATTTCAAATAAATGTTTTATCATAGAATCATAGAATCATAGAATAGTAGGGTTGGAAGGGGCCTGCAAGGCCTTGAGTCCAACCCCCTGCTTGCATAACCCCATAGCATAATTGCCACGGGGGTGAGTTATAGCCACCCAGTGGTACTCTCTGGATGCTATAGGAGTGGAAACACTGCAAAACAATGCCCTCTACTCCCAATCCTAGGGATGTACGAAAGTTACTTACCTTTCGTGGATTATGTTTATGGGGGGGGGGAGGCGCTCCGTTCCTCCCCCCCGGAATCCTCCGCAGCTGGCTGAGCTCCGCGGCAGCTCTGTGGAGCAGCCGGCCAGGCCCAGCCAGCCCAGAGCCATCCGCAGCCGGATTTCCGGCCGCGGAGGGCTCTGGGGAAAAAAAACGCTATAGCCCCCGCCATTTGCGTTCTTTATTTTTGCCGTCTTAATCTACGTAAATATTTACGCAGACTAAGACGGCGAAAATAAGGGGAATGCACGCTTTTTTCTTTTTTTTTTAGCCAGACGTTTTAGGCTATGTAAAAACTTACGTAGCCTATCACGTCTCTGTAAAAAAAAAACACCTGCAAATGGCGGCGGTGGCGGCAGCCGGTTGGAAGACCAGCCGCTGCCGCTGCAGCTGCTGCCGGAGCCGCCGCCGGAGCCGCCGCCGCCGCCCGGAAGATCCGCCCCAGGTAAGTCTCATCCCGGGGGGATCCACGGGGGGGCGGGGGGGTGCAGGCCGTCCCACCACAGATTTCGGGGGGCCGAATGCACTAGCATTTGTCCTCACCGTGATCTGTAGTGGAATTCTCTGCCATCCCTACCCAATCCACAGAGCCAGTCCAGGAGGATACCATGGTATCATACGATGCCTAGTGATGGTATAAGAGTAACAGGATCACACTCCCACACACACTGAAAATGACAATCTCTCTCTCTCTCTCTCTCTCTCCCTCTCTCCTTCTCTCTCTCTCTCACTGACGCTCTCCTCACACTCCCAAGTCTTCAAAGAAAACATTCTAAACAAGACCCCTAGCTCAGCTCTAATTACATCCATACATGCATATCTTCAAGAGAAGCTTGCAACAGGCTAACTAATGGTTTAGAATGAGTTTTCACAATATTTTCATGGGAAACTTTGAAAGACTGCCTAAATGGCTACACTTGGGGAAATGATGCCTTTTGAAATTACACAAAACACTTGTTTACACAGCAGGATATAGTGACTCCAAGAAGTACTTCAAAAATCATTTTTAAAATACTTATTTACCCAAATAACTGCCCTGCCCCCCGCCATTCAGCTTGGGTTGCAAAGTGCTTTTCTTCCATCGATCTGTTCCTCCAATAATTTTGTCCTTCTAAATCATTGTAATGTGTAGAGGGAATTAGATGACATATATTTACATCGTCAGAGCATTAAGGGTTATGTGTGACTTAAATCTGCAACAAAACATGGAAATTGACTTTATGAAACTGCTGATATGTGGTGGGAAATTGCTCATTATGCCTAGAAGAGGTTGCACTTCGGACGTTTCTCCCCGCTCTTCCCTTTTTTGTACATGACTAGTTGGCATCTTTGTTTCCTCAAAGTGATCCCTGCTGTTTGTTTTTACATACCTATTCCTTTTACATTCCTGAAGTCCTGTACTTCAGCTCTTGTCAGGGTGGACACTGAGCCCATAGAATCCCAGAGTACTTCTGATTAAGAGGAAGAGCAGTCGCTCCTGGGAGAGGAGCGCGCTCCACTTTCCCAGGGCCCGCAGCTGACAGTTTCCTCCCACCAGCATTCCTAGCTTAGATAGCAGTCCTGGGAGTGACAGAGCATGGGAAGCAGACTTGGTGGACGCGTGACGCCGACGCAGAGAGTGGCGCCAAATGGAGGGTGCGGAAAGGAGGCGTAGTGCCCGGTTGGCGCGCAAACAACGGCTGCACCCAGAGGATCCAAGAGAAAAGGGGAGGGACTCTCCCTAGTCCTTAAGTTCAGGGGTCTGCCAGTAATTCCCTTTCAAATAGGGACCAACTGTTCCAACTTAGGGCATAGGTACTGTGCTGCTCAGATCTAGTTGCAAACGGTAGAGTTGTTAAGTTGTAAAAGAAGAATAAAGCTTTGAAAGGAATCCCTTTGTCTGTGTCAGGACTTGGCTACTGGATTAGACTGAAAGAGGCCTCCAAGGAGCCCTTGACAGCTCTGTCCTCAATCGCTTGGCCACCATTTTCTTAATCTCAAAACATAGATGCAGCAGCATCGTTCCAGAGTGCTTTTTTTGTATGGGAGGTGGGACGAGGAAGTCTGGTGGGCAATATAAAAAAAGTTTGAGTGTCACATTTTTACAGAACAGTCCTGAACGTGAGACCTGTGCATTTCCTAGGGATGCGGTGGGCTCTCCCACACTGGAGGCATTCAAGATGAGGCTGGACAGCCATCTGTCGGGAATGCTCTGACTTGGACTCCTGCACTGATCAGGGGCTTGGACTCGATGGTCTTGTAGGCCCCTTCCAGCCCTCTGATTCTATGATTCTATGATACTCAGAAGTAAGTCGCATTGAATTCAGTGCATCTTACTCTCAGGTAAGTGCGTAGAGGATTCCCAGGTTAATGTATCTGGCATCAACAGTGATGCTTCCACTCACTTAAAACCTCTTTGGCACACAAAACCTCTTTGTTTCTGACCAAGCAGAAGACCATTACATGAGAAATGTGAATCCACATCCAGATGAATGATAAATTCTATGTGTTTAAGTTCTTCACAACTAGGGATATACGAATTGTGTACCTTCCGTGCCACTTGACTTCCACAGTTTGTGTCCAGTGCTCCGTTCCGCTGTTCACAAGCCCCTGGAAATCTCTTTTTTTTCTGCTCTGAAAATACGCAGATAAATCTGTACCAACAAACATAATTCCTGTGCCCAGCCGTCTCCGTGAGTCTGCATAACTTCCATAAGAATTGCTATTTTTCATAAATATTTACGTAATTTTTTCCCCTGCCCTGACGTGCAGTAACTACTTTCAGCCAAAACACTTCCTCTTCCTTGTAGGGGCTTCCCAAAAGAAGGCTGTCTTAGGTGTGCTTGAGAGATAAACTATTTGTCTAAAGCAATGCTGTTTTAAAGAAAGACAAAACCGTTTAAAATGATCGCACTGGTCCTGGAGCTTAGCAGGGAGAATAATACATCATGCAGGCATCCAGGACCTTTTTTCTTTCTTTAAAACAGCATTGCTTTAAATAAATAGTTTATCTCTCAGGAACACCTAAGGCAACCTTCTTTTGGGAAGCCCCTAGGATAGGGGTGTATGAAACCCCCTTGCCTGGAGTCCGCTGGGGGTTCTGGGGGGGGAGGCGATCCAGTCCTCCCCCCCAGAATCTTCCCCGGCTGTCTCTTCTCCGCGGCAACTTCGCAGAGCCCCCAGCTGGGGCTGGCCACAGCCAGACTTCCGGCTGCGGCTGGTCTTTGGACGTAAATGGCATCCGGCCTAGCGCACGCCATTTGCGTCCCTTCCCGTGATAGGCTACGTAAAGATTTACGTAGCCTATCATGGGAAGGGGAAGGGATGCAAATGGCGTAGCTCATGCCATTTGCGTCCCTGGTCTTTACTGTGATAGGCTATGCAAAGATTTACATAGCCTATCACTGGAAGGGGAAGGGATGGAAATGGTGTCCGCTAGGCAGTGGTGCCAGGTAGGATCCGGCTGGGGCAGACTTCGGCGGACTTCGGCGGTGCCAGATAGGATCCGGCTGGGTCGGACTTCGCAGGGTGGCGGGGTGGGGTGGTCTGTTCCGCCACTGACTCCGGGGGGGGCGGATTCCAAGAATCCGGCCCCCCAGAGTCCATGGCGGAATTCTCCGCCATCCCTACCCTAGGAAGAAGAAGTGTTTTGGCTGAAAGTAAACTCCCCAACAGAGAAGGAGGATTTCAATTTAAAAAGAACACCCACAAATAAGGCAATAAGTACAATTCATTTTTTAAAAAAACCTTACGTATTTATTATCGCAATATTATTTATACTGCGTTTTTATTTACAAAAATCTCGTGACGCCTTGCGAATGACAACAGAAAAGTCACATGACTGCTGGCTCCGCAGGACCTCGTGGTGCCGTTTCGCAGACGATTCCGTGGCACAGACTGAAGGGAATTCGATCCCATTTCAGTCTGTGGCAGAATTCTCTGACATCCCTATAAATCACAACATTTTGCATTTTATATCCCACTAAAGTCACATTCAATAGATGGAAGCTCTGTTATTCACCACATTTATATGTATGTATGTATGTATGTATATTGTAACACAATCTCTGATAAATGGTGGTGCTTGGATTCTTCCACTACCATTTACACAAAACTTGGAGGAACAGCACTAATACATTTTTAGTTTTGGCTCACAGCTCTTTCAGTCCAAGCCATTATAACTGGCATTGTCATCTGGTTAAAGAAATTTTGCAGTGCAACCCAATATATGTCTACTCAGAAGTCCCACTGAGTTCAGTGGGGCTCACTCCCATGTAAGTGAGTATAGGATCGCACCCTAAGTTAATTGATCAGGACTGCAATCCTATTCCCCACCTATCTAGCAGTAGGGATATATGGATTGTGTAAAATCTGTACCATCCGTGTTTTGCAGATTGTCAAGTGCCTTTCATTCTGTTGTCCACCCATCAATGGAATCGGATTTTGTTGTTTCTGAATTTGCAAAATGCACATATGTGTGAATGTGCATTTGCACAAATTCACATGTGTAAAAATAAACACACTTCCCCAAAACATGCATTTTCACATTTTAACCTATGGGGGGAAATATGCATTTTTGGCTGTGGATTTTTCTTTTAATTTTGTGTATTTTTTCAAGGTCAAAATTTGCACAGAATTTATGGAAGTTAGAAACCTGGTCTGCAAGTTTGTGGAATCCACCTGACAGGGGAAAAGCCGGTCCACTGCTGAATCCATGGGTTGGATTCCTGAAAATCCAAACTCCTTTAGTTCCATTGTGGATTTCTCCAACGTCCCTACATGGGAGTAATCCCTATTGAACTCTATGGAACTTATTTCTAAGTATAGGAAAGTACTATAATGATCAGAGTTCTTATTGATTACTTGGGTAAATTTTCCCCAGAGTAAAAATAATAATTCCAAAAGTAAAGTATGTGTTTTCCTTCCAATGATACACATGTATATCATAGCAACTACAATTTTGCAGATGATATTTGCCATTTGCGGTTTTACAAGTCATACAACTTGTTTATATGTAAAAGCAAGCAGCCCAATTAATGAGGAGGCATCCTTTTAATCAAAAAAAGGTTTTCTACTGTTTGATGGATGACATGCTGCAGTCCTTATATCCAGTGTTTATTTAATGCATCTTGGTTATCCTCCCCCCCCGCCCCCCCCCACACACTTGGTTATTCCTTTCTTTTATGATTTCTTGTGTCTTTTTTTTAAATGGACCCAGGCCATGTACAGAATTTGTCTGCCTTATGCCTAGGGAGAAATTTGAGACAGACGAAAATAAACTTGGATTTCTAAGAATCTAACCTGTAGAATCTGCTGTGGACCGATCCCTTCAGGTTGCACAGAGTCCATGGACTTCCAGGTCTTTTTTTTTTTCCACTTTCCCCAAATTTATGCATATTTATTCATAGGAAAATATATATGTTCCTTCTGAGACTGGTAAATATACATGGGGAAAAGTTGAATGCAATGGGGGACAATACACTAAATGTTATGTATGGAGGTAAATTGTGTAAATTGTTGCAAACCCTGTTACAGAATTATCTGCATATTTTTCTGCATAACAACAACAACAAAAATCGAATCCATCTGTGGATGGACGATGGAACAAAAAGCACCTAACAATCCACAAAACACAGATGGAGTGGATTTTCCACAATCCATATGTCCCTAGCCATGCCTTCCAACTTGAAAACCTTGGGAAGTCATACTCAGAGCAGTCTTTCTTAGAATAGGCCTCTTGTCTTCTCTGCCCATGTGACACACTGAATGTGTCTAAAGTGTGATATTTAATTGCATTTTCTTAATCTTTACCACTGTACTGCTAAGCTTTCTAATACCTTTAAAATACTGAATTGCAGGCTTATCCTAATTAAAGAATCTCAATTTAATCCATATTGCATGACAATTCAATTTGTTGATTGCTTTTTCTCTTCTCTTTCCACCCCCAATTCCCCCCCCCCTTTGTGAAATTCCCGTCAAATGTATTAATTCAACATGATGAATCCTGTATTCAGCCCACTGGAGTGAATAATTAAAATTAGCTGATAAAACTTTCAGCAGAATTACTTTATGAAATTGTTGAACAGATGTGTCATTTTAATGAAAATCCACAGACAAGCTCCTTCCCCCCTCGGCAGGATAAAAATATTATCCCCATGGCACATACTTAATTTGGTGGTAAATACACTCGGAGCGATTGCTGGAAGGGAAGAAAAAGCAACTTGTCACACTTAGTAACTTGATTTTTCCCCAGCATGCCGTAACAGCTATCTACAGTAATTCATAGCGCTCCATTGTTGCTGCAAGTCCCAAAGAGAACTTATTAAAATGCAATAATCTCCTATTTAAACAGAAACAATAACCATTAAATTTCCTGTGGATCCAAAATTGAGCACAAGCCCCATCTGGTAAGAGTGATTAGAGGACTGATGAGGGAATTTAATTTGCAACATTCAAAGACTAAATCGGAGGCGATCGGGTCACCTGGGACCTGGAGAGCTGCTTGCTGTAGTCTTACAAAATCTCGACCTAAACTGAAAATGGGATGCAGAAGTGAAAATGTTACCCAGGGGCTGAGATTGACAGAACTGTATTTCATTATGTGCCTCCAACGGACTTAGTGAGCTGTGAGAAATTTGGGGTGGGGTGTTTGGGATTTTGTTTTGTTTTGTTTTCCACTTGTCAAGTCTTCCATCTGCAATGTAAAACCCAATGACAAAGCTGCCTTTTCTGCCAAGTGAGGTGTGTTTACTGCTGGTTAATCACCAGCTACCAACCGTAATTTGATGTTAAGTCACCACTAAGAAGTCCAGTAGTGTGTCTCCAAACATTTCAAAGGTAAAGGAAGAACATGGCTCTTTCTCAGGTTCAGAATTACTTAGGGATGTATGGACTGTGTAAAATCCTCTCCATCTGTGTTTTGCAGATTGTCAGGCGCCATTCGTTCCATCATCTGCTCACAGACGGATGCAATTGTTTTTTTCGTCGTGTGGAAAAATACAGCAATAATTACGCAAATATTTACATAAGTATTTATGTAAGTATTTTCATAATTTACCTCAGTACGTAACATTTAGTGTATTGTCCCCCATTCCATTCAACATTTCCTCAGCAGAAACGTACGTATTTTTCTATGGATTTATTTGTGTGAATTTGGGGAAAGTAAAAAAAAAAAAATCATCCAGAAGTCCATAGACTCCGCATGGCCTGAGGGGGGTGCTCCACAGTAGATTCCACAAGTTGAATTCTTAGAAATCTGAGCCCATTTTAATCTGTCTCGAATTTCTCCAGCACCCCTACAGTTACTAGGTTGTTCCTCCTAGACATAGAGAGCTGGCTAGACTGGCCTTTTTAATGGCAGTATCCTTAGAGATGCTAGAGAAATCTGCCACAGCCTCAAATGAGGCTGGATTCCAAAAAATTCGACCTGTGGAGTCTGCAGCAGACTGGTACCACTTGTCTCCTGGTCCAAAAGAGTTCCTCAGGGTGGCTCTTTGGCTTTCGACAAGAACCAATGGTGGATGTCATTAGCCTACTGCAAGAAATCACAGCAGGAAATGGTGTATTTTGTGCCATCCGCAGCCATAAAGCAATTACTTTTACATAAATACATCCGTAAATGGTGTCTATCTACATAAAAGCAGGGATGTATGAACACCCACACTGTCCAGTCCGGTGGGACTCCATGGAGGGGTAATTTGGGCCACTCAGGGCCCTGTGGAATCCTGCGGAACCCAGCCACATCCATGAGTTGGTGAAGCAGCTCTCCAGCTCCCTATAAGACGCAATACCCTAATGGCGGCTGCCATTAGCCTATCGCGGGAACAATTCAGCCGCAAATGGCATATTGTGTGACATTTGTGGCTGTAAAGCACTGACTTTGACGTAAACCGCAGCTGTAGACAGCTGTATTTAGGTCAAATGAAGTGCTTTACAGCTGCAAATCGTGTAAAATATCCCATTTACAGTTGTGATTTTCCTGTAATAGGTGAATTGCAGCCGCCATTTGCCTATTGCTCTGTTTTGAATGCCAGAGAGACATCCCACAAACTTCAGAGGCCATGCCAGGGCTCCAGGGAAATCTGTCGGCCCTGAAGCTGCCCAGATTGCCCCCCCCCCAGACCAGACATCAGGGGGTTTACCCATCCCTAATTATCCCTCATATTCCTTTCCTTAATGCAAGGGAAATTCTCAGCTCACATTTCCTGTAGGAAGTTGACATGTTGTGGTGCCTTTGCCCTGTCTTGGTTCTCTAGGAAGTTGACATGTTGTGGTGCCTTTGCCCTGTCTTGGTTCTCTAGGAAGTTGACATGTTATGGTGCCTTTGCCCTGTCTTGGTTCTCTAGGAAGTTGACATGTTGTGGTGTCTTTGCCCTGTCTTGGTTCTCTCACACTAGGAAGTCGACATGCTGTGGTGCCTTTGCCCTGTCTTGGTTCTCTAGGAAGTTGACATGTTATGGTGCCTTTGCCCTGTCTTGGTTCTCTAGGAAGTTGACATGTTGTGGTGTCTTTGCCCTGTCTTGGTCCTCTCACACTAGGAAGTCGACATGCTGTGGTGCCTTTGTCCTGTCTTGGTTCTCTCACACTAGGAAGTCGACATGTTGTGGGGCCTTTGCCCTGTCTTGGTCCTCTCACACTAGGAAGTTGACATGTTGTGGTGCCTTTGCCCTGTCTTGGTCCTCTCACACTAGGACGTCGACATGTTGTGGTGCCTTTGCCCTGTCTTGGTTCTCTCACACTAGGAAGTCGACATGTTGTGGTGCCTTTGCCCTGTCTTGGTTCTCTCACACTAGGAAGTTGACATGTTGTGGTGTCTTTGCCCTGTCCTGGTCCTCTCACACTAGGAAGTTGACATGTTGTGGTGTCTTTGCCCTGTCTTGGTTCTCTCACTCTAGGAAGTTGACATGTTGTCGTGTCTTTGCCCTGTCTTAGTTCTCTCACATTAGGAAGTTGGCCTTAGGTGGCTTATATAATGGGGAAGGGGACCATCTGGCTGATCAAGGAGCAGGTGTGTGGTGCCGCCTTTGCATGACTTTCTCCTTTTCACTGGGAGCAAAGCAGAAAGGAATAGCTGAAATGGTGGTGTACAGACAAGGAAAGCCTTGTAGTCCTGAAGTTAATACAGAAGTATACTACTGAACACAAAGTAGTATTGCTGTATTTATCTGTTGTGTGTCTATATTTGGTACAGATATGATGAAGTCATGAGCCCTATCCATGCATAATCAGGGTTCTAAATCATGTGACAGTCTGAGTGAGAGGAACATAACAGTCCTGCTGGATCAGACCAAGGGTCCATCTAGTCCAGCATTCTGTTTACACAGTTAAACACCCTCTCTCACCCCACCCCTTCAAGATGAATTGTGGGGTGAGGGAGGATCTTTGTGTGTATTGCATGTGTGAACATTTTGTGTGTGGATGTGTATGCATGAATATGTGTGTGAACATAAGAACATAAGAAGAGCCATGCTGGATCAGATCAATGGTCCATCTAGTCCAGCATTCTGTTCACACAGCTGTTGCCCAGCTGCCCACGGGAAACTCACAACCAGGACATGAGTGCAACAGCACCCTCCTGCCCATGTTCCCCAGCAACTGGTGTACATCGGCTCACTGCCTCTGGTACTGGAGGTAGCATATAGCCATGGGGAGGGGACTAGTAGCCATTGCTAAGCTTCAGGAGTGGTGAGACTTTGGAAGTGGAGCTAAATGTGAAGCCCCACTGCATCCTTCACCACACTTACTCATAGAAGTCATAAAAAAATTACAGTGTCAACCCCTTTCCCCAGTACTCACTGTGCATGCGGAGAGGGTCCTGTCCCCTTATAAGCATCATGTAAGTCAGGGCCAATCCCAGTCTTGAAGGGTTGTCAGCAAGGTGGGCCTTCTCCTAAACAGTTAGACCATCGATGCCTCTAATTTTGCATAAATAGTGCTATTTATGGCCGCCATTTTACATACATGACAATTTATGTAAAGTGTTTTGCATTTTATGCAAAATGGCAGCTCACAGAATGGGGTGTATGTGCTGTGTGGATAAGTGGTGTGTGTGTGGGGGGATAAGTGGTGGGGGTCTGGCAAGCAGCATGGGTGCAGGGTGGTTTCTCCATCCCTAATTACCAATGTGTCTGTTTGCATTGGCAAAACACTGAAAACAAGGAAACTGGATTTGACTGTGCAGACGTAGAACATAGTTTTCATGCATATCGCCAAAACCTTTTGCAACCTCTCAGTTCATATTAGGAATGATGGAGAGTTTATTTGGTCTACATTTTTCAGCAAACTGACACAATTCAACTTTCCTGGACTAATATATGGATTGGAACACAGTTGTCCTTCAGATTCTACACTTCTCTGAATGTTGTGACGCAGTTCTTGGCTCAAAAATTTGCATAAACATATGTTTTAGGAGAAAGAGTTACAGACTTACTTATTTTAAGGGAAATGTGTGCCCAAAAAATGGTATTTTAGGCTTGATCACATTACCTTGTGGTACATTATGTAAATACTGAGACAGAATATCTAATACAAATCCCTCCCCCATTTCAATACTCATATGAGGGGCAAAATGATACATAGTGAATTATGTCTTCAATTTGGTTTCATGCAAAACCCATATTTGCTCATGCAGAAGAATGCTTGTGTATTCCCTTCAAGATATGAGGGTGGCATTATTAGAGCTGTGTGCAAATGGCCTCTCAAAATTCTCCAGCCTATTTGTGGACAGATAAAATGGGGTGGGGGTGGCAATTTCACCAAATTTCTCCTAGGGGAGGAGAAATTCTCCAGCAGTTTCTCCCAGGTAGGTTTCCGCATTGGCAGGGGTTGTATCACAGCGTCTTTCTTTTTCCCGAAAGGTTCTTGGTTTATTGCATCGCTCCTGCAAGTGGCAACAACATCAACTATGTTGAGGCTTCCACTTTTCTGAGGCAGAATTTTGAATTTATTTTGGTTTTTCAACTTACCTAATCACTGCAAAGAGGCCAAGGGTGCTGTTGTGTGTGTTTTTGTGCTCTATTACAAACCTTTCCATGGCTCTGAAGCCTCCCAGGCTGCCTGCACTTTCTGTATTGAGAAAGCCCCATGGGAGGAATTGCCTCATGAGGTCTTCCTCACGATGGCTTTCCTTGAAGTGTGGGAAGCCAAGGAGGCTACAGGCTGCCAGATATTATTGTATAAGGACAGACAGGACATTCATGCACACCCCTGAACCACCTCATAAATAAGGTAAACCCAAGAACCTTATAAGAACCTTATAAGCCCAAGAACGATGGCTTTCCTTGAAGTGTGGGAAGCCAAGGAGGCTACAGGCTGCCAGATATTATTGTATAAGGACAGACAGGACATTCATGCACACCCCTGAACCACCTCATAAATAAGGTAAGCCCCTGAGCATTTCTCCAAAATTTCTCCTCCTTTGAATTTATTTTCGAAAGACATTTATTTTCTATCCAATTGAGTGAGAATGGCTGAAAAAAAGTGGGAGACATTTTTGGCACACCATTACCTGAAGATGATGCCTGCTATTCTGTCAAGAGTTAATCTCTGTGTGGTGTGTTGCCAAAGCTAGCCACACATGAGCTCATTGCCTATGAGTAAAGCACTGCAAAAAAATAATATTGATACAGTCATACATAAGATGACAGCTACATTGCTTGGGGGGAAGGAATATAAGTGTGCACATGCCTAGACAACATTAAAGAGTAGTGGGCAGGGTGAGAGAGATACAAATGAACTGTGGCAAAATTGTGTATGCTTCAGTTTGGCCCCTGAGCATAGTCTGAAGGCACATAAGGCAGCCAGCTTGCTGAAGCTAAGCAAGTTTGGGTCTGGCCAGTGCTTGGAGGGGAGGCTACCTGTGAACCACATGTAGCCGCCTTGAGTTCCATGATGGAAGAAAGGTGGGATATAAATGCAATACATACATACATACATACAGTTCCAGGATTAATTTTATAAACTCTCCTGCTTAAACCAGAATTCAAGAGGAAGAGAATCAGATGGACTATAAAGCAATGGGATGGGGGAAATATGCCATGCAATAAAATAGTTCTTGCACCAGGTTAGGGTTCAAGCAACCTTTCTTCACAACATTAAGGAGTATTAAGAGGGTCCTCCCCCTCCCTCTCAGGGGAGAACAAAACTAAACAAAACAACATCATGGCAAGGGGGAGACCAATGTGGTCCCATCCATCAGCCAGAGAAAGAGCTGCCTTTCCTGGTCCCTGCTGGACAGAACATTACCAGTTGCCCTGAGACTCCAGCATGAAAGGGGGAAAGCACACCCTGGCCTCAGCCAAGGGACTAAGAGTTCCTGAGTTATGTGGGTTCAGTGTGTGTGTGTGTGTGTGTGTGTGATTACATATTTTGTAAGCCACCTTGAACATCATTTGATTGAAGTTGGGATATCTATCTATCTATCTATCTATCTATCTATCTATCTATCTATCTAATCTATCTATCTATATATCTATCATCTATCATCTATCTATCAATTATCTATCTATCGTATTTCTAGATGGTTCTACATCCCCTCCCACACACACACACAAACAGTGAACAGCAATAACAATATCAAATGACAAAATATTAAAAATAAAATAAAATATAGCAATTATACCAATACAATCGTGGCTGCACTTTCAGCATCAAAAAGCTTGTTTAAGTAAGAATGTCTTTAAAAAAAGGTAAAAGGTAAAGGTGTCCCCAACCAGTCGTGTCCGACTCTAGGGTGTGGTGCTCATCTCCATTTCTAAGCCGAAGAGCCAGCACTGTCCGAAGACGCTTCCGTGGTCATGTGGCCAGCATGACTAAGCACCGAGGTGCATGGAACGCTGTTACCTTTCCCGCCGAGGCGGTACCTATTTATCTACTTGCAATTTCTTGCTTTCGAACTGCTAGGTTGGCAGAAGCTGGGACTGAAGATGTGCCAAAACCAGAGCAATGTCGGTGCAGATCGATCATGAGTTGGCAAGGAATTCCACTGAGAGGGAGCTCAAACAGTTCAAGTGATCTCCTTCAAGTGATCTCCAGCATGTAACCACCAACACCTCATGACCTCCGTGATGGAGGAGGACGCGCACTCTGAAGTATCCTGGTACCAAGTTGGTGTATCGAGGTACACCAGCAATACAAACCTTAAACCTGGCCTGGTAGCAAATAGGCACCTAGTGCAAGAGTGTTACATGCTGAAGCACAGCAGCTCCTGGGAACATCCAACCGGCTGAGTTCTGCACTAGCTACAGCTTTCGGAGCAACCTTAAAGTCAGCCCCACATCGAGCACATTTCAGAAGTCCAATCTTGAGGTTACTAGCACCTGTACCGCCATGGCCAAGCTATCCTTGTCCAGGAAGGGCATTTATCTATCTAAATTAGAGATGTGCCAAATGGTCTCTCAAAATTCTCCACCGTCTTTGTGGGCAGAGACATTTGGGAGACCATTTCACCGAATTTCTCCAGGGGGAGGAGAAATTCTCAACCGTTTCTCCCAGGCGGGGCTCCCCATGGGCAAGGCTTGTAGCATAGCTCCTTTCTGTTTTCATAAGGGGTCTTGGTTTTTTGTTTTTGTTTGTACTGCAAAAGCAACAACTGTGTTGGCAGACTGGGCCCTATTTTGCACTGTATCCAGCTGAAAGGAAGAGGCAGAATGAGTGCTGAGCCAACGTTTGTCCTCCAGTTCCATGAACGGTTTCTTCTCCTATGAAAGAGGCTTCCATTGTTCTGCCTCTTTTTCAGGGTATTTTATAATTCCTTGTTGAGGTGTTTTTGAGCTTACCTCATCACTGTTGCTCTCCCAGGCTGCCTGCACCTTCTGATCTGAAAAGGCCCTCTGGGAGGAATTACCTCATGGCACCTTCCACTGGGCTTCAGTTGAAGTGAAGGAAGCCAAGGAGGCTACAGGCTGCCAGAAAGAGGATTGTACCATGAAAAACAAAAACAAAACAACCCAACCCCCCCAACAACCAGGATACTTGTGCTTCCTGAGTCTTAGGGATGTTAGAGAAATCCACCACGGATTCAAATGAGGCCAGATTCCTTGGAATCCAGCCTCCAGAATCTGCAGTGGGACGGCCCCACTTACCTCTGCTCCAGGACAATTCCATGCAGAACAGCTCTTGGCTGCTTGCTTAACCAGAGCCATTCACCTCCGCGCTGATCGCCATTTTTTTTTTTAAATGGCAATCAGCAGGATGTGCCCATGGACTTATACGCAAAATAGAGCCGTGAATCTTGCGTATAAGTCTATGGTCCATAGACTTATACACAAGATTCACGGCTCTATTTTGCATATAAGTCCATGGGTACATCCTGCCGACTGCCATTTTTTTAAGCAACATGGCGATGAGGCGAACCAGTCCAGGACCAGGTAAGCGGCCCTCAAGCCGGGCGGCTCCGGGGCATCCTTGTGGAGTAGAGCTGCTCTGGAGGATTTGCGGGGGGGGGGGGGGAGGAACGGATTGCCTTTCCCCTGGGCATATTCCCCACCAGAATGGACAGTGGGGAATCCGTACATCCCTCCTCCCTCCTCAGCCACCTCGTAAGTAAGGTAGCCCCATTCAACCCAAACCCAACCCATGAGAATTCCTTTGAAAATTATTCACCATTGAATTTATTTTCAAAAGCAAGTTCTTTTCTATCAAATGGAATGGGAAGGGTCGAAAAAAAAGTGGGAGAAATGTTTATCCTAGCACTAATCTAAATAAATACCAAGTAATAGGCTCAGTCCTTTACAAAGAGATTCTTGGTGCTAGAATCCTGTTCGTATACATTGGAAGCATTTATTGCCACCACCACCCTCCCAGAAAATACCTCAAGAACTTTTTAAAAATATATGTACTCTGGTTATAGTTAATTGTGCTCTCCCTCTCACCCATCCCCTGTTTTTTGTTTCTTTGTTTGTTTGTTTAGAGGAAAATGCTCCTAGATAAAAGGGCTTGCTGCTTGGTTTCAAAGCATTTCCCTTAAATAAAACACTTTCATCTCTGAACTTTAAATATAGTTCCAACGTCAATTTCCATTCTCACTCCATCTACAAGCTGCCCCCCCTCCAAGAAAAAGGGCATATCAGCACTGAGAGGTGTGTGGGGGAGGGGGCGGTGTATGTCTTAATAAATCCCCAAGGTAATCAAAAAGAAAGACAGCAAAACGAAACAACTCATAAAATATTCCACTATGTCCTCAGGGAATACTTAATGTACACAAGGTCAGGCCTTTGTAATGTTAATTTAAGACTTGTAGGAAGCAATCAATCATTTTTAAAGAGCAAGGTTGCCATCCCTGATGACAAGTTTATAAACAACTTCAGTCCCTGAGTACTGGGGAAAAGGAGGAAGAAGAGGAAGAGGAGGAGGAGGAGGAAGAGGAGAAGAAGAAGAAGAAGAAGAAGAAGAAGAAGAAGAAGAAGAAGAAGAAGAAGAAGAAGAACATTCCTGCATTTCATGGCTGCAAGTTCTCCTGGATAGTGAGAGCTCACTTCTGCAAAAATGCCAGGTGTGGACTAACTGATCCTAGATCCTGGTCAGTTCCTTCTCCAGTTTGGGGAATCATAGAATCATAGAATAATAGGGTTGGAAGGGGCCTATAAAACCATCAAGTCCAACCTCTGCTCCATGCAGGAATCCAAATCAGAGCTTCCCTGACAGATGGTTGTCCAGCCTCATCTTGAATGCCTCCAGTGTGGGAGAGCCCACCACCTCCCTAGGTCATGGGTTCCATATTGCTCTAACAGTCAGGAGGTTTTTCCTGATGTTCAGCCAGAATCTGGCTTCCTGGAACTTGAGCCCATTATTCCATACCCTGCACTCTGGGATGATCAAGAAGAGATCATGTCCTTCCTTTCTGGGACAACCTTTGAAGGACTTGAAGAGTGCTATCCTATCTCCCCTCAGTCTTCTCTCCTCAAGGCTAAACATGCCCAGTTCTTTCAGTCTCTCCTCATAGGGCTTTGTTTCCAGTCCTCTGATCATCCTCATTGCCCTCCTCTGAACACTCTCCAGCTTGTCTGCATCCTTCTTAAAGTGTGGTGCCCAGAAGGATTCTTCTTCCATGGTAACAAATGTTTCTGCCAGCCTGCAACTGCCTAGACCACACACATTGATTCTGCCAAAAGGCTTTGAGGCCTGCCCTGTCATAAGACAGAGTGAGATGTCTGCTTCAGGCAGTGGAGGTGGGTGTCACAAAAGGGCAACACAGACACACACACACACACACACACACACACACACACATATATATATATAATGTATATATATATGGCTTATTATGATTGCATTTATTAATTCCAGGGAGGGGAGTAAGGATGGATGGACCTACCTCTGTCTGCACTCGCTGGGCGCACGCTGAACCCTCATTTCTTCCTGTCTCCGCTCACCATGCTGTGTGTGAGCTACTGGACAGCCCAGTGCCTGCCCAGCAACTGCTGTGCAGCTGCCCGGTACCTTAGTGAGCCACCATTTTGCATAAAAATGGCAGCACATTATTCTGTGTAAAAGGCCTTTCATGAAATCCACATCTCCAACCTCACGTAAAGGACAGTTTTGCAGCAGCCATTTCCATAAAAGGCCTTTTCCCCAGAATAATGAGCTGCCATTTTTTATGCAAAATGGCAGCTCTCTAAAGGCCGTGTGGCCATCACTGGACCGTCCAGAGTGTGAGGGGTGAGTCAAAGTGCCTTGACATGTCTGACAGCTCCGATTCTGAATCATAGTTGGAACAGCTAGATCAGAGCCTGGGGGAGGGACCCTCCCTAGCGAGCCAAGATGCTGGGAGAGATTCCTTCAAAGACCTTGACAAACAAGTGACCCAGGTTGAGTCCCTGCCCCCTCCCTCCACCATGGGAACTTAAGTTTCTAAGGTGGAGCAGGAAGAGGGGCATGACTTGAGAGACACTAGGGCACGTTGCAAAACAAAGCAGGAAAAGTTAGGGGAAGGGTTCAGACACTACTCCCAGGTAGCCACTCTTGGAAGCCAACGTAGGAGGGAGCCACCCCAAGAGAGGGGCATCACTGTGAAGCAAGTCTGGCCATGAGGTTCACATCAAACTGTTGGCAACGTCACTACCTTCCAGTTCATCTCCTCTAATTAGAGATCACAGATGAGTTGTTTAGGGGCCTGAGGCAGCCTGATAGCATCCTGGAATCTGCATTTGTGAAGAAGCTAGTTTCTAGCAAAATAAAGTTCTATTAGTCTGAAGCTTTGTCTCCTTGTGGTGTTGATTGCAAAGGGGAAGAATGATCCATTTCTGACACACAGGCTCACATGTCATGGTGAGTGGGGGTGGCTGGCCAGTGGGGTCCAGAGAACTCAGTCCAGCAGGACAAGCAGGGTGGAGTCTGTTGGACTTCAGCCTCATACTGGGCATCCCTAGAGGAAAGTACCCAAGTCCAAAATAACTTGCCTTGCCTTAGATGCTATCATGCACCTTGACTGGGAAGGTGCATCAGGGCCAGATTCGTTGCTTTGCCTCAGGGAACAAAATCTCTTGGACCAGTCCTGAGCACAGGAGGAGTCCTCTAGTAATGCAGTAAGGCTCAGATGCTTTGTAAGGCAATACAGGACCAGGATGACATGGGGCATGTTTGCTGCTTCCAAGCACTCCATCCTCCCCAGCTGGCTTTGGGCTTGAAAGACCAAGGAAACATGTGGATGAATGGAGCATACATTGTAAGCAAACATGTTGGTGCATGGAGCATGTGTTGTAAACAAATATATGGGTGCATGGAGCATACGTTGTAAGCAAGCATGTGGGTGCATGGAGCATACGTTGTAAGCAAGCATGTGGGTGCATGGAACATACGTTGTAAGGAAAGATATGGGTCCATGGAGCATACGTTGTAAGCAAGCATGTGGGTGCATGGAGCATACGTTGTAAGCAAGCATGTGGGTGCATAGAGCATACGTTGTAAGCAAAGATTTGGGTGCATGGAGCATATGTTGTAAGTAGACACAATTGTGATATTGCACACCATCATTACGGTTCAGGGGGTTCATCTGTTAGCCTCCTGGCTTTGTGGAGCTTAAAATCAACATGCAATGGGGTTAACTCTAGTCTTAAACGAGCAGGTTTTTTTTTAATACAAATATTTAAAACATTTCCATATCCCCTTTCTGGGAGGGGTGGGGGTGGGGATCAAGGAGGTTTATAAAAAATAAGTGAAAATCACAAATGAATGAAGACACAGTAGAACTAGGGATGTACGAAAGTGACTTACCTTTTGCGGATTATGTTGATGGTGGGGGGGGAGGTGTTCCGTCCCTCCCCCCAGAATCCTCGATGGGGGGGGGAGGCAATCCGTTCCTCCCCCCTGGAATCCTTGATGGCCAGCTGCGCTCTGCAGCTGGATTTCCGGCTGCGGAGGGCTCTGGGGGGGGGAACCATGTATGCAAATAGCGCCCGCTATGCTATTTGTGTTCCCCTTTATTTTCGCCATCATAGTCTAAGTAAATATTTACGTAGACTAAGACGGCCAAAAATAAGGAACAAAAATGGTGGCGGCCGTAGCCGCCACCATTTGCGTATGCAGTTGTTTTTCTTTTTAAACCCACCCAGCCATGATAGGCTACGTAAAGATTTACGTAGCCTATCACGTCGTGTGTTTTTTTTAAACCTAGCCATGATAAGCTACGTAAATCTTTACGTAGCCTATCAAGTCTTTTTTTTTTTTTTTAACAAGACTGGAAATGGTGGCGGCCAGTCGGAAGACCAGCCGCCACAGCCGCCGCTGCTGCCGCCGCCGCTGCTGCCACTGCAGCTGCCGCTGGAGCCACTGCCGCCCAGAAGATCCGCCCCAGGTAAGTCTCGTCCCAGGGGGGATCTGCGGGGGGGTGGCAGGCCGTTCTGCCACGGAGTTCGGGGGGCCGAATGCACTGGCATTCGGCCTCACCGAGATCCAATGCGGAATTCTCTGCCAACCCTAAGTAGAACCCTCAAAACAATCTTGAAATCCGTAACAACAATTTTAGAAGCCAGATTAAAAATATGTGTCTTGACTCCCTTCTTGAATGCAGAAAGAGTGGGGGACCTGTTACAACTTTAGCAGTAGTGCATTCCAGAATCTGGGAGCAACACAGGAGAAACCCTTCGGAGGGTGTGAGATAAAAGGGTTGACTTGCAACTCTAAAGAATCTGAAGAAAGTTGGACAGTGATGCCTGACAAACTGAACAATAGCAGTTTGTGTTCCTCTGTACATGTAGCCACAATTTAAAACCTGTTGCTATTGGCTTTACATGAAAATAAACTTTTCCTGGATTTGCCTTTCTCCTTTTGGAGGTGGGCAGTATATGAACATTACTCTGTCTTCTACCCTGGTATTTGAAAGGTCACAGAGGTGGACACAAACTCTTAAGCAGATGATTTTCCTTCCATGCATTCAGCATTACTGTTCTTGCCTATGTTACCCTTAGGCATCTTTTACTCCTTGCACAGATGGTCTCATTCAGCCCTAACAAACTGTTTTAAGCCACTGCATAAATTAAAGCAAGAGGCCTCCAAAGTGCACCCATCATATCAACTATTTGGTAACAAAACAGAGAAATGCATGCAGAGGGCCACTCCCTTATCTGTAGAATGTTCTGGAGTCAAATGGCTGATATGGAGTGCTGGCTTTCATTTTATTTCATTTGTATTTATGTATTTAAATATATATATTGTTTTAAGGCATTCACAATTTGGTTTGGTTGGTATGCAGTATCCAACAGATGAGGGAGTTCAGAACACCATAGGCCATTCATATATATATATATATATATATAGAGAGAGAGAGAGAGAGAGAGGGAGGGAGAGCGCAGGGGTGAGCAGTTGATAGATGGGTCATGCTCTTCTGGATTATTTGCGGTAGATCCACCAAGGTTTCTGACTCTCAATTGTTTAACAACAATGTCAGGGCTCCCTTTATGACCTGGACTCCCTGAGCAACTCCTTAAGAATCTCTTGCTTCCATAAGAGTCCCACCTTCCTTCTTTTACCTTCCCCTTTCCAATCCTGTCAGCTTTAGACTGTAGGCATGGGATGACTTGACACTCTAGACACAGGGTTTAACCACAATAGTTTACTGGTAAATCCAAACAAGGAAATCATAACTAAAGGCATTTGCACAAATAGAGCTGAGTGATGCAGAAGGTATTAAGAGAAAATAAAAGTTGTAAAGCACCAGTTCCTTTACCCTTGCTGCACTTAGACTTCTCCAGGCTGCTTCTTCCTCCTCCTTCTTTAGGCTTTGGACTTCCCAAATCTGCTTGTACTATTCTGGTTTTTCTGCCTCTCTCTTTTTATACCCTCCTCCCCCAAAAACCGAAAGTACTGCTTCCAATGAAGAAATTAAACTTAACTGGGGAAATGAAACTGAAACTTAGCTGGGGAAATGAAACTGAAACTTTGCTGGGGAAATGAAACTACTCCTCCCAAGGATACCCCCTGCCAACAAAAAACTCCAGGCCTCTAGGCCTGAAATTTTCTTCTTCTTTTCCTTGCCTCTGTGGGCCTCAAACCCTCTCAAACAGCAACAACAAAAATCCTCCTCTTCTAAACTAGGCTGCTCAATGAAGAAAGCCCTGGGTAAGGGGATACAGGAGTAGAGTTTTGTAGGAAAGGACTGCGAGCTCAGTTCTGGCACTAAAAACAAAGTTTCAGTCTGAGCCATGTGGTCAGAGGCACTGTGGTCCTTAATTCTACACCAAGGTGGGCAACAAGTAGACCATCATGGCCATTTGAGTAGCCCCCACATGGTTCTTGCCACCACTGTTGCCAGCCTCCCACCAAATCCCAGTGATTCTGCAAAGTCAGGTGTGTGGGGAGTAGGGATGGGCAAATCCCCCAAATGTCCTGTTCACTGTCTGCTCGATGACTCCCATTGGCTGTCCAACCGTGGTGGGTGCACCAGGCAAACTGCCATGTGGTCTGTGGACACCCAGCAAGAGCCTGTGACTTCTTTCTTTTCAGCTGAGCTGCAATTTGTGCAAAATAGCAGGTACATATATTTATAGAAATTGTGATTTGTGCAACAGCGTGGCTGTAAATAGTGCAATTTGCAAAAAATGCAGGCACAAATGGCCATCTGCACCTGTAGTTTTGCACAAATTGTGCTGTTTGTGGCCACAATTTTGCGCAAATCGTGATTTCCAAATTATTTATGCCCGTGATTTTGTGCAAATCACAATGCACAACTTTTTTACGAGTGGAAAACCACAAGTTTGCCTGACTCATCTCATGATGAGTTGGCCAAGCATGGGAGTCCATGAGCCTTAGTCTGGGTGGTTGAGCTGGTGAAAGTCCAGAGTCTGGGGGGACGAGCTCTATCTCCTAACCTCCAACATCCCTAGTGGGGAGTATGGGGCTTGTTTCCCAGCAGAATGGGGCTCACATTCTGTGCTGACAGCCCATCAAACAGCTACAGTTCTGCTGAGAAACAAGGACCATGCTCTCCATGCACCTTGTTTCCCAGCAGCATCATTGTTTCTGCAGAGAAACAGGGTGCATGGGTATTGCTTGCCCTGTTTCTCTGTAGAGTGGCGTTCCCAATAGCCAAACAGTTTGATGGGCTATGGGGGGTCTGATTTCACTGGGATTCTAGTGGTGGCCACTTCTACCCCTGGCTGCAAGAAGGTGTTTGGCCCCTGCAGAGTTCTAGGGTGGCCAGTGCACATCCCCCCCAATCCTCCAAAGTTGCCCAGCCCTGTTCTACATGGTGCATGTCCGACCTGTCCAACTGACACCAGTTAGTGGATCTTGAGGTCTTTGTAAAATAAAAGAAAAAGAAAAGTATATGACAGAAAACTGGTCTGCCCACCCCTGTTGTAGAGAACCAAGAAAGCTTTTTCAGGTGCTTCCAGTCATATTTTATAGCACAGTCCTGTACATGTTGACTCAAAAGCAAGTACAGTTGAGTTGACAGGATGTGTTGCCCCAGCCGTGGGCTTTGACCCCTTAATTTAGAGGTGCCAAGATAGTGATTATTCAGATCCATAGGTTTACTTACAAGGAGTACTTTATTGAGTAACTTTCAGCACACAGGCATACCCAATGGTTGGATCATCAGACAGCTTCTCTGAACCCAGAGCCATGGGGTAACATGGGTTTTATACAATACATGTTAGCAATAAGGCAGCATAACAGCAGCAAGTGCCCTCTAGCGTGCATTCTCAGCATAGATTAACATCACTTGGTTCTCAGCATAGCCACCTATAGCTTTAAGGTAAACAAACTTCACTTCCCAGGTTAGATGGCCTGACAAGGCCTTCTAGCTTGACTCATCTTCACATGCTCATAGGCTTACTAGCAAGAGAATTGCACCAATAATGAACTTAATAATGAGCTTCCGTCATGCATTAAAAACATGGTTGTTCAGGCAGACATTTGGGGTGAGTTAGGGTATTTTAGAAAATGTTTTTTACTGTAGAATTTTATTGTTTTAAACTGTTTTATTGTACGTTGTACATCGCCCAGGGTGGCTGGGTGACCAGCCAGATGGGCGATTAATAAATTTAATAATAATAATAATAATAAAGCAAGCATTGTGGATCTCTAGGGCTCTCTAGCACTACAAATGACTTGGCTATGCTCCTGGGGCGAATACACAGGATTGCTGCATTAGGATGCAATCCTATGGGGATAGTCGTCCACCTCCGAACTTGGAGGTGGCCAACTATCCAATGCAGGGTGGGCAGAGTACGGAAGAGATCCTCTCCTCCATGGTCCGGCCAGCCTGCATTTGTGGCTAGATGACTGATTTTGGCTGTCTAGCTGGGGACATCAGAGCAGGAGGGGGTGAGAAGGCTGGACGGCGCATATGATGCGTCAAAACAACACTTCCATTGTCTTCTTCCCATCCCCAGAAATGCCCCCCTTTTGGCCTGCTCTGTGCTGCAATTATGAGCATGGAGATGGGGAAGAACCACACTGCCTTTGAGGTGGCAGGGGAGGGGGGAGGGAGTGTAGTTTCTAAGAAACAAGCTCAGAGCCAGGAAAAACAAAACAAAACACCTATGGCCATCTAGACACCTTGTGCATTGATTCATTTGCCTGTTAAGGTCTGCACTCTAGCCCAGAATTGTAATAACATTGAACTTGAAATTTCAGCCCGGTTTCAGGGATGGCCCACCCGTATAAATAAATAAAATTACCCAAAATAAATAAATAAAATAAAATGGGATGACCTTCTGTTTGGAGGAATGAGTTAATCTGGTTTGGCTTGGGACATTTACTGGATTTAATTTCTAGAGACTGTCTGTAACCCAAGCAGTGTAACAACTGCTGGCCAGTTGCAACTATCCCTTTCTTGGGCTGGGCAAGGTGCTAGTACAACTCTAGGCTCTCTTGGATGAGATTGATTCTCTGGGCCCTTTTCAATCTGGGTTCAGGTCTTTGACAAAAATTGCTGCAGTCACCTGGATGGATGATCTATCGTAGGAGAAGGACGTGGGGAGTGCCACCCCATTGGAGCACTCAGTGGCCTTCAATACCATTGATCATGGTATTCTTCTGGATTGGATCTATGGGTTCGGAGCAGGAGCATGGTGCTATCTTGGTTTTGCTGCTTCCTTCATGGCTATGTCCAAAAAGTGGTGTTGGAGGATGACTGTCCATGCAGCCCTGTAGCTTTTATTCTATGGAGCCCCATAGGGTTCCATCTTATGCCCCATGCTTTTTGACATCCACATAAAACCTCAGGGAGAGAGTACCTGGAGATTTGGGGTGAAGTGTCACTAATATATTGATGGAACCCAATTCCGTTTTTCTTTGATATCTAAGTCAGGCAGGATGGTGGAGTCAGTGCCTGGAGTCAGTAATGGTCTGGATGGTCTGTAATGGTCAGTAATGGTGGGTAATGGTCAGTAGTGGTCAGTAGTGGTCTGGATGGTGGAGTCAGTGCCTGGAGTCAGTAATGGTCTGGATAAGGACCAATGCATTTAAGCTTGATTCCAAGAAGATGGAAGTTCTGTGAGTGGGTGGTTTGTCTGTTCAATGATACGGTCATAGAATCATAGAATCACAGAATAGTAGGGTTGGAAGGGGCCTATAAGACCCTCAAGTCCAACCCCCTGCTCAATGCAGGAGTCCAAGTCAAAGCATCCCTGACAGGTGGCTGTCCAGCCTCGTCTTGAATGCCTCCAGTGTGGGAGAGCCCACCACCACCCTAGGAAACTGGTGTTTCTCTTATTTTGGATAAGCTTCCACTTCCCCTGAAGGATCGGGTTTGCAGCTTGGCACATGATCTTTTGTCACTAGGGGGACAATGCTATCTTTTCAAACAAGGAGAGACCAGAACAGGGGCGAATTGCATTGAATAGTTAGATTATTGCAAACCCAAACTTGAAAGCCACATTTCAGCACCGATATCCATGATGTCTCCAAGTACTGTAGCTGGGAAATACTTTGCTACTCTTCTGAAAAAAAAAAAAAAAAAATCCAAGAGGATAAATCCAATCTCTCTCTCTCTCTCTCCTCTCTCTCCCCCACACCTCTTCTATACGTATGGTCTGGCTTCTTTGTTTCAGCATTTCCATTTTGTATAATAATGGATGGTGTAGGAAGCTAATGATGCAGTCTCTAGGTGTTGCTTTACTGCGCAGAGTACTGATAATGAGCTGCGAGTAATAAGGTATGAGTCCCTGAAGATGAATTCTGATTACCTTGGAGGCATTGTCCCCTGTACGCTCCTTTCCTCCTTGAAGTTTCTGTAAAGAACATTTGGATTTTGATGAGGGTTTTGTGTATTTGACTTTTAATTAGATTTGCAGTATGTTAGGTTAATAAACCACAGCCATACTGAATCGCGTACAGCCAGGAGAAGCGGAAGCCTTCCTCCCACCCCCGCATTCTAATTACAATGCTCCTCTTTATTGGCATCAGAGAGGGTAAATGTTTCTCCATACTTAGACAATAAATATTATTTAAACTGTGCAGAAACCAGTAAACCGGGAAGGCGGCGGCGGGGGGGGGGGGACTTCTTGACTACGAACAGACTCTATGAGATCCATTCTGACTGCCCCTGGATACAACGATTGCATAGGCAAGTATAACATGTGAACTGGCTGTATTTTCCATGACTAGTCGCATTACCTAAAGCTGCTACAATCATGAACATGGCAGCTCCCCTATGAGCGTATAATCATGCATTAAACACTGCAAAAAAGCAATCTTGATGTCACTGAAGGATCACCTACACTGAGGGATGGCAGAGAATTCTGCCATGGACTCCAATGAGGCCGTATTCTTAGAATCCAGCCCCCCAGATTCCATGGCAGAACGGACCACTGACCTCTGCCTCCCCGTGGGATCCATCTGGGTCGGATCCCTGTCCACCTCAAACCTGCAGAGCAGGCCACTAGCTCCACAGGGCTGGAGAAAGCCGATACAGCTGTCAGCCATTGCCACGCCGTATCTCTGTCTAAGTCAGCCCCCCAGACGCAAATGGCGTAGTGGGCGCCATTTGTGGCCGTAAAGCTGGTCGATTAGCCTAAATTCAGCCATTTACATCCGCTATGCCATTTGGGTCCCTGTTTTTGGCCATGATAGCCTACACAAATATTTGCGTAGCCTATCGCCTGAACAGGGACGCAAATGGCATACTGAACGCCATTTGTGTCCCTAATCGACCAGCTTACGGCCGCAAATGGCACCCACTATGCCATTTGCGTCTGGGGGGACTGACGTAGACAGAGATGCGGCATGGCAATGGCTGCTGGCCGTATCGACTTTCTCCAGCCCTGTGGAGCTGGCAGCCGGCTCCGCAGGTTCGGCATGGAGGCAACCTAGACAGATTCCAGGGGGGGAGGGGGAGGACCAGATCACCTTCCCTCCCCCCCATCGAGGATTCTGGGGGGAGGACCGGATTGCCTTCCCCACCCGGCGGACCCCCCATGGATGGCAGGTAAGGAGATTTGTACATCCCTACCTACACCCATATACACTGTCTGGACCCTAAAATCATCCAAGAAGCCCTCGTCTCTAGCCCACCTAATAAGGTCCATCAAGTTGGTGGCTACCAAGATATTTTTCAGTGGTGGCCCCAAACTTATAGAAATCTTTGTGAGGGCTTACCCTAAACGGTGAGGTAGAGATATGATCATAACAAAGAGTTTCACATTTTAATGCAAAAAATACAAAATTTACATCTGCTGAGACTAAACACGTCATGGGACACATTTTGCTGATGAAATTTGTATGTTTCTAAGGCTTGCAATGAGGATTTTTGTGTCTGTGGGGAAAATGTGTAGCTTTTTTCATACTTTTGAATGTGCACATAATGAATGCATACATTTGAAGACTGTACGCAAATGCTGCATTTCAATGGAAAAAATGAATATTAAAATATGTATATTTGAGGAATGTGTATAAAGAATGTGTACAATTTTAAAGAATGTGTACATTTTTTAAAAATGTGAACAAAAGACTGACAAATTTCCATCCAGAGATAAAAAAGGCTCACAATCCAATTCGGACCTGAGTTGGAATGAGTTTGGCAGTGGAAACATATCCATGAAATCAAGTTTGATGGATTTCCCTAACCCTATTCTCAATGTATATTACTAACGTAGCAGGTCGAGGGTAGGCACAAATGAACTGAAAGAACTGAAATCCATGCTTAGCTACAGAGGAAAAGTACGCAGTTTTGCCATGTCTCTGCATAAAATTTAGAAATATTAACACTAATAATCTTAATAATAATATTCCATTTATTTGTTACATTTTTAAAAACACCTTATAGATGATTTCTCTCTAGCTAGTGCACTGCTGAGTGAGTAAAAAAGAGAGCTTCACAGAGTTCTTGTATGCTGGTAGTAGGCCTGTGTGATTTGGCTTGGCTCACAGTTTTATAGTTAAGTAAGCAGGCTGTTTACACCAGTTTGTAACTAGTTCCAGGCAAGTTTAGCTCCCTGTGTCAATAACTGTACCTTGCTAATCCTTGCCCCATTAGCTCATGGAGTAAAAGAGATAAGGTGTATTACCTTGATTCTCACAGCTGGGATTTGGGGCTTCTCTCTTTTAAGAGAGGCAATTCAGAATCAGAACCCCAGACCAATACAGTGTTGTAGAAATTAGGCATAATAATAATAATAAGTCTAAAAAGCGCCTTCTCCCTTACCAAGCTGCCTGGTCACTGGAGTCATCAGCTGAGTTGCTCCTGGTCGCTCTGCATGGACCAAGAGCATGGTTGGGATCCACCCAGAGTAGCAGAGCCTTCCATATGGTAGCTCCCTCTCTGTGGAACTCACTGCCTCTGGATGTCAGGCAGGCACCAACTTTGTTCTGTTTCTGGTTCCTGCTGAAGGTATTTAAAAAAATAATCAACAAGCCTTCCCCGATTGACCAACCATGGCTTTTATTGGTATTCTGTTTTTTTGTTTTGTTTTTTTAACCCTTTAATATTGTGTTTTATTGATTTTGTTGCTCACTGCTCTGGAATCTATTTAGTTGTGGAGTGGTATATAAACATTGCAAATAAAATAAATACATAAATACAAATACAACAAAGCCGTGACCCTACACACGCTTATCTGGGAGAAAGCCCCATTGACCTCAGTGGGGTTGCTTCTGAGTAGACCTATATAGGATTGTGTTGTGCATAATTTAAATCAAGCACAGCATAAAAGTTCAAATAAATATATACCAGGTCAATGCATAAGATGACGATGATAGGCATCAGGAGAAATGGCTAAAACCAAACTAGAGGGATTGAAAAACAAACACAGATACCTTTTAAAAGCCTGAAAGTACAGAAGAGTCTTGCCTAGTACTGAAAGGTAAATAGGGTGTGTGCCAGGTGAAGGTCCCTAAGGAGAACATTCCGAAGTTCAGGGGCCACCACTGAAAATCCCCCCCCCCATGCCATCCGTGATCTTCCGATTAAGGCGTGTGAAGGTGATAATAGTGCTTGGATAGGCATATATGGGAGGAGGTATTCTGTAACAACTACAACCCCACCATGGAAAATCCCTAATGCATTGGTTCCACTTTGGAAACACAATCAGGTCATTGGGGAGAAATGGGGATGAGGAGGAATTTGGAAGCACCCCTAACCCACACAAGCACTTTCTTACATATTCTTTGTACTTGGGAATAGTCAGAAGGGATTTTGCTTGTGATCCCATTTATAGCACCATCGTTGCTGACTGCTTATTAAGGACACAGACATCAGAAGCTTTGTGCTGTTTTCTTTTCTTTTCTTTCAAACATGGCTCCAGATTCCGTTTAGGCAGTAGCAGTGCAGATATTCCAGTGGATCCCTTATCCTGATGGGGTAACACGTGCACAACAGAAACATGGCAGTTTGGTCTGCGCAACCAAGTGATCGATTTTCACAAGTGCTAACATTTATTTATATGTCCCCTGTGAAGCAGATCAAATGTTGAATTGCTGACTTGCCAGTAACCTAAAAATGTTATTTCATATCATATCTCAGACCATGGCTGTATTTATCTATTTGTCTGTTTCTTTGTTTAAATCTATGCCCCACCTTTCCATAAGGTATGTTCCATAAGGGGGCTAGCAACTTAGGTTGTATGTGTCACATTCCCTTGGTCCCCCTCCTTCCTAAAGCACACACACAAGAAGAGAGGCTTCAGTCTCACGCCTTTAATTCACTATCAACAGGTTCATTACAGATGCAAATCCTCGAAGACTCTCAGGCTACAAAGGAATGACAGCAGGGGATCCAAATGGGAGCTACGATGTTGCCAGCAGTTTAAAACAAGACTTGCTGGCTAGAATAACTTAGGGAGGGAGGCCCCTCCTTTCCAGTGATGCTCCCCTACGTTGACCCTCATGCATCACCAAATGGGTCAACTGTCTGAGCTCCACCTCTAACTTTTCCCGCTTCGCTCTGCGCCGCAGTCTAGCATCCCTCAGGTCATGCCCGGCGCTCTCCTCTTCCTCCACCTCCTCCTGGGTTCTCACGGGGGGGGGGGGGGCTTCAGGCCCAGCCACCTGGGTGCTAGCATCCTGAGAAGCATGCCTATCCATATCTGAACTCGCTCAGGAAGATGCCTCTCCCGGTTCTGGCTGTTCCCCTTCTGAATCTGAACTGCTAACTGTCTCCATATGCTCAGAATTAATCCCAACAGCATGGTTTGTGTAAAATCTTCCCGTCTGTGTTTTACAGATCATCAGGCGCCTTTCGCTCCATCACCCTCCCATCACCGGAATTGGATTTTTTGTTTTGTTTCCGAATGTGTGCAAATTCACATGTTTGGAAATGCGCAAATTCACCCAAAATGTGCATTTTCACTTTCAGCCTATGGAGGAAATGTACATTTTTGGCCATTTTTAGTGTGTGTGTGTGTATTTTCCTATGACAAAATGTGTGCAAAATTCAGGGAAGTTAGAAAAACTGTCCACAATCCGTGGAATCAGCCTGACTGGGGGGAGGGGGGAGCCAGTCTACTGCAGAATCTGCATGTCAGATTAATGGAAATCCAAACCGTTCTGGTTCCGTTGCAGATTTCCCCAACATCCCTACTAGCGGTATAAAATCTGCAATAAAATATAACATGACAAATCATACAAAACCATCTTAAAATCAAGCAGGAACCTATCAAAATAGCATCCAGTTAAAACTAGGGGTGTACGAAGCACTTAGCTTGTTCTGCTGGGGCCATCCGCGGTGGGGGGGGAGGCGCTCCGTCCCTCCCCCCAGAATCCTCCCCGGCTGGCTCCTCTCTGTGGCGACTCCGTGGAGCCACCAGCCGGGGCTGCCCACAGCTGGACCTCCAACCAGTGCTGGGCTGCGGCCGCAAATGGTGGCCTCCATAGTGGCCACCATTTGTGTCCCTGCTGTAGCCATGATAGGCTACGTATATATTTACGTAGCCTATCACGGCAAAAGGCAGGAACGCAAATGGCGTCCCTGCATTAGCCATGATAGGCTACATAGATACTTACGTAGCCTATCAGGGCTTGGCAGGGACGCAAATGGCAGCCGGCGTAGCAGCCGCCATTTGCGGCCATAGCCCGGCAGCAGCCAGAAGGCCACCTGGAGCCACCGCCGCCACCAGGTGGGCTCTGTCCTGGGGGGATTCCGCAGGGTGGCGGGCGGGGATTGCCCTGTTCCGCCACAGACTTCAGGGGGGCGGATTTTAAAGAAGTCCTGTCAGGGTGGACAGTGAGCCCATAGAATCCCAGAGTAGTTATGATTCTCAGGAAGAGGAGCCACTCCTGAGAGAGGAGCACGCTCATCCTTCCCAGGGCCAACAGCTGACAGAGATTCCTCCCACTGGCATTCCTAGCATAGATAGCAGTCCTGGGAGTGACAGAGCACGGGAAGCAGACTTGCTGGATGCGCGCCGCCACCGCCGCAGGGAGCGGCGCCAAATGGAGGGCGCGGAAAGGAGGCGTAGTGTTCGGTTGACGTGCAAACAACAGTTGCGCCCAGAGGATCCAAGGGAAAAGGGGAGGGACTCTCCCTAGCCCATAAGTTCAGGGTCTGCCAGTGATTTTTCTTGAAACGAGGACCAACTGTTCCAACGTAGGGCATAGGTACTCTGCTGCTCATAGCTAGTTGCTAACAGTAAAGTTGTTAAGTTGTAAAAGAGGAATAAAGCTTTGAAAAGAATCACTTTGTCTGTGTTTGGACTTAGCTACTGGATTAGACTGAGAGAGGCCTCCAAGGAGCCCTTGACAAGTCCGTGGCAGAATTCTCAAACATCCCTAGTTAAAACACCATTAAATTAAAATACACATTAAAACCAGGAGCAACAGAGAAAGCAAATCCGCTGTATAGACCAAACGCCCATCCAAATAAAAGGGGTTTGCCTGCTGATGGAAGACCATCAATGACAAGGCTAAACCGCCTTCAGTAGGGAGTTCCAAATAGAGATGTCAGAGAATTCCGCCACGGATCTCGGTGAGGCTGAATGTCAGTGCATTCGGCCCCCCGAAATCTGTGGTGGAACGGGCTGCCCCCCCGCCCCCCCGCGGATCCCCCCCCAGGACGAGACTTACCTGAGGCAGATGTTCCGGGCAGCGGCGGCAGCTCTGGCAGCGGCGGCGGCGGCCGGTCTTCTTACCGGCTGCTGCCGCTGCCATTTCCAGGCTTGTGGGAAAAAAAAAAGATGTGATAGGCTACGTAAAGATTTATGTAGTCTAACATGGCTAGGTTAAAAAAAAAAAAGACGTGATAGGCTACGTAAATCTTTATGTAGCCTATCATGGTTGGCGGGGGGGCTTAAAAAAAAAGTAAATATTTACGTCGGCTAAAACGGTGAATGAAAAAGGGACGCAAATAGTGCCTGCTATGCTATTTGCGTTCCCCTTGATTTTCGCCATCATAGTCTACGTAAATATTTATGAAGATTAAGACAGCCAAAAAGAAGGAACACAAATGGCGGCGGCCATAGCCGCCACCATTTGCGTACGCGGTTTTTTGGGTTTTTTTACCCAGAGCCCTCTGCGGCCGGAAATTCGGCTATGGACGGCTCTGGCCTGGCCAGGCTGGGCTGGGCTGGGCTGGGCTGGGCTGGGCCGGGTGCTCTGCAGAGCTGCCGCGGAGCACAGCCAACTGTTCGAGGATTCCGGGGGGAGGAACGAAACGCCTCCCCCCCATCAACATAATCCGTGAAAGGTAAGTCACTTTTGTACATCCCTAGTTCCAAAGACTGGGCACAGCCATTGAGAAGTGCCCCAGAGATATAGATGGATTAACAAGGAACGAAAATCTTAGCACTCCCTCACACGTTGAAAGGCAGAGATGCAGTTACTTCTTCTGAAATCTCTCTCAGTTTATTTCCCCATTTTATTTAGCAAGCTGCTTCGGCAATTTAATCCATACGCTGTTACATACACTCCTATAATTTCGCTGCCATTTTGCTGGGGCGAGATAGTGATTGGTTATGGCAGGACCGTAATACGTTGTCAGCCCTGATTACTCAGCGCTTGTTGACGCTGGCCTAACATTGTCAGAGACACTGTGTCGCTGCGAAATTGTTTGACAACGCTGATGCCGTGGTGAACGGCGAGTGCGAACAAGTGCAGGGGTTGAGGGAGGGCAGAATGAGAAGCGGCGTTTCAGAGGGGGTCAAAGGGACAGAGGCAGAAAGCCAATCTAAGCAAGCTGTGGACGTCGTTGACAATACTGCAGTTTTCTCCTAAGGCGTTTTGTTTTTTTCTTGTATGTCTGCATGCTCATGATTTCTGATTCTCATTCCACTGAAACTGAAAATGGGGATGGCTTCTACTGTGTGGTAGTGTGGCTGGACATCCATCCAAATGATAAAAGGAAGGACGTCCTCATACAGTGCAGAGTCATGCTATGGAATTTGCTACACCAAGACGTAGTGCTGGGCACCAATTTGGATGGCTTGAAAAGGGGGTTAGACAGTTTCCTGGAGGACAAAGTTATCTGTGGCTACTAGTCCTGATGGCTCTGTGCTGCATCCGTCAGAGGCAGTGTGCCTAGGGATGTCAGGGAAATCCACAGCCAAGCCAAATGAGTTCAGGTTTTTATACGGATGTCAGAGAATTCCGCGACGGATCTTGGTGAGGCCGAATGCCAGTGCATTTGGCCCCCCAAAAACTGTCACGGAACGAAGCCCCCACCCCTCAACCCACGAAAGGCACGCAGGATGAAGTGTCCGCCGCCCCCACACCACAGAAGGCACGCGAAACGGAGCACTTACCTGCTCCCGTCCGCGCTGCTGTGCGAATGGTGGCCATCCTGAGGCCGCCATTTGCTTGCTCCTCTTCAGCCGTGATAGGCTACGTAAATACTTCCATAGCCTATCACGGCTAATGCAGGGATGCCATTTGCATCCCTGCGGAGGCCGTGATAGGCTACGTAAGTATTTACGTAGCCTATCACGGAAGGGGGGGGAAACCCCAGCATACGCAAATGGAGGCAGCTACCGCCATTTGTGTATGCTAGGGTTTTCCCCCTGCCGTGATAGGCTACGTAAATGTTTATGTAGCCTATCATGGCAAAAGAAAGGGACGCAAATGACGGCGGCTACGACAGCCACCATTTGCGTTCCTGCAGGGCTGCCCAGTGGCCGGATGTCCGGCTGCGGGGCTCCGGGGCTTGGCCGCGGAGCAGAGCTGGCCATCCAGGATTCCGGGGGGAGGCACAGAGCGCCTCCCCCCTGTCGAGGATTTCAGGGGGAGGGATGGAGCGCCTCCCCCCCAGCGGAACCCGGTGGAGCCAGGTAAGTGGGGTTTCGTACACCCCTAGATTTTTATGAATCCAACTCACAGATCTTGCAGTGGACCAGCTCCCTCCCTCCCCCCCGCCCTGCCCTGCCCTGCTCCATCAGGTGAATTCTGCAGATTTGTGGGCCAGTTTTCTAACTTCCCCAAATTTTGCATAGATTTTGTCATTGGAAGAATGCAAATGAAACAACAACAACAATAACAACAATGGCCAAAAATGTGCATTTCCCCATAGGTTAAAGCATAGAAATGCACATTTTAGGGGGGAATGTGTGCATTTCCATACATGCAAATTGTGCAACTGTGCATTTGCACAAATTTGGAAACAACCAAAAAAATAAAATAAAAATCTAATTCTGGCGATGGGTGGATGACTGAACGAAAGGTGCCTGACAATCTGTGAAACACAGACAGAATGCATTTCATGCAATCCATATATCCCTAAGTGTGCCTATGTACACCAGTGGCTGGGGAACATGGGCAGGAGGGTGCTGTTGCACTCATGTCCTGTTTGTGGGTTTCCCATTGACAGCTGGCCGGCCACTGTGTGAACAGAATGCTGGACTAGACGGACCCTTGGTCTGATCCAGCAGGTCTCTTCTTATGTTCGTCTGTTCTTATTCTCAACCAGTTCAGAGGGAGCCTGGAGAGCATTGCAATAATCCATTCTACTAAGACATACATAGCCACGTCGAATGGCTATCATCCCTTAGTTCCTTTTGCATTTAACTACTATCGCTACAGACTCTTTTACAGACACACAGACTCAACGTCCATCGCATCCTTCTTCCCACTGATCTTGTCATACCAGAGATGTGCAATTGAACTGACAGCCAGTTATTGGCATCCTTGTGCAACTCATTAGTGCTTCAAGAATCTGGCAAGTCCACTGAGACCGTGTACCACTAACACGAAGCCTCCTTTTCACTCCCCATTGTTTGTTCCGCCCAGTCTTTTTCTTCATGCCAGGTCCCCCTCACTCCACATCAATCCAGGAACTTGTCAGAATAATGAGTTACGGTTCATACAAATCACTCTGTGGCAGATGTCTTCTTGGGGAGGGGGTGTTCTTGAATATTTAGACCTTGAGGGTGGTGGGGGAAGAGCTGAAAATACCCTCATATTAGTGCTGTGACCAAAATGTATCCCACATTTTTTTCGACCATTGCCATTCGTTTTGAGAGAAAAGAAATGGCTTTCGAAAAGAAATGCAAAGGAGGATAAATTTTGGAGAAGTTCTCATGGGTTGGGTTTGAGGGTTTTGTGCTTACCTTACTTATGAGGAGGCTGAGGAGTGTGCATGAGCATCCTGTCTGTCATTGTACAATGATGTGGCAGCCTGTGGCCTCCTCAGCTTCCTGCACTTCAGTTGAAGTCGCCATGAGGAAGACGTCATGAGGCAATTCCTCCCACGGGGCCTTTTCAGTTCAGGAAGGGCAGGCAGCCATCTCGCAGTGATTAGGTAAGCTCAAAAACCAAAAGAAATTCAAAATTCTGCTTCAGAAAAGTGGAAGCCTCATTACAGTTGATGCTGTTGCCACTTGCAGGAACAGTGCAATAATCCAAAAACCCTGAGGGAAAAAGAAAGAAGCTGTGCTACAACCCCTGCCAATGATGAGCCCTACCTGTGAGGAACTGTTGGAGGATTTCTCCTCTCCTAGGAGAAATTAGGTGAAATTCCCCCCCCACCCCCAATTTCTCTGCCCACAGATAGGTTGAGCATTTTAGAGGCTGTTTGTGCACAGCTCTGCCTCATACGGTTCAGATCTTCAACAGGCAGTAAGTTCCAGATATATCTTGCACTAAGATCTTGGACTGCCCTTTCTTGTTAGTGTATCAGAAATAGGGATGGTGCTGGTGCCTGTTTGGGTCCGGGAGTCCAATAGACTCCCCCACACACCCGTGCCAGCGAGCTTCTCTCACTGAGCCCCTGCCCCCACTCACACCCCTCTGTGCTCACTGAGCCACGCTTACTCGCCTGGGAACCATTGGCGAGCACCATTTTATGAAAAAATGGCACTTGCAAAATATGTGCACATCTCGTTGTGTGCAAAAGGGGGACATGAATGGCCCATATATGCAAGGATACAGGCACTCACTGATGGCTCCTGGGTGAGTACAGGTGGCTCAGGGGGCAGAGGATGGGTGGGCACCCATCAAAACCAGACAGGGGGTCTCTTGTCCATCCCTAATATTAAACCATGAGTTTACACCTGTCAATGGGTTACCAGTAGGGATTGCCAAACACATCCATTTCCATCTATTTCCTTGTCACTTTTGTATCTCATTTCCCCCTAGTTCTGTTCCATGTATGCATTCATCTGCATTTTGTTAAAATATCCCCAGATAAGTATTGCAATGCTATTGCAATAAATTTTGAAATTCATGCTTTTCTCCCTCTCAAAATACTGATTTAAATGCACTCCATGATACATTTTAACTGCCACGAACTGTGTCACAACATTTGCAGAGAAATGCAAAATCTGTTGGATAGCTCAGTTCCAATTTGCACATTCATTCGAGACCACATTTCATACAGGAGGCACACTGTCCTTGATAGTAGTGGCAATACATAGCCATCATAACTCATAGCCATTCATAGCCTTATCCTCCAGGATTTTTCTCAAGTTGTTCAAATTGTGTCCATCGCTACATTCGGGGTACGTGAGAAATTTGTTTCAGCTCATTTTTTGACCAGAATTCACCCAGTTTGCACCATACATTTCTGAGCTTGCAACACAGTGTACAATACCAAAAAAAAGAAGAAAAAAAAAGGTGGGTGGGTGGGTGGGTGGGTAAGTGCATCCATTTGGAAAATGTGCATGACAAATGCATTCTTTGCAGGGAAAAAATGTGCATGACTGATACAGATGTTTGGGGAAATGAACAAGAAAATATGTGCAAATAAGTTTCATGTGAAAAGAGAACAACAAACCTTGCAAACTGAGGCAGACATGAGTTGAAACAGAGAACTTCACCAAACGTGACTTTTGCTGATATACACATCCCTGCACTACATTTTGTGATAGCAAATTCTCTCTCTCTCTCTCTCTCTCTCTCTCTATATATATATATATATATATATATATATGCTGTTCACCAATTTTCTATTGGTGAACAGCATCACAAGAGCTGGAGAAGTGGAAATACCAATGGATAACTTTTTTTTGGTTCATGTATTGGTTTGGGACACACTGACAACAAAGGTCCGCATAGTTAAAGCAATGGTATTCCCCGTAGTAACCTATGGCTGCGAGAGCTGGACCATAAGGAAGGCTAAGCGAAGGAAGATTTTGAACTGTGGTGCTGGAGGAAAATTCTGAGAGTGCCTTGGACTCCAAGAAGATCAAACCAGTCCATACTCCAGGAAATAAAGCCAGACTGCTCACTTGAGGGAAGGATATTAAAGGCAAAACTGAAGTACTTTGGCCACATAATGAGAAGACAGGACACCCTGGAGAAGATGCTGATGCTAGGGAAAGTGGAAGGCAAAAGGAAGAGGGGCCGACCAAGGGCAAGGTGGACGGATGATATTCTGGAGGTGACGCACTCAACCTTGGGGGAGCTGGGGGTGGTGATGGCTGACAGGAAGCTCTGGCGTGGGCTGGTCCATGAAGTCACGAAGAGTCGGAAGTGACTGAATGAATAAACAACAACAATTGGTTTGGGAAGTGTAAATTAATTAGGTCTGCATTTTAATTAAAATTGAATTAAAATACGAACCAAAGACATTTCTCCCTCATCCCATTGGCAAACGGCCCTGCTACCATGAGGCTACCCATCTTATGAGCTAAATCGGTGGAAACCAAGCAGACACCTGCCTGGATCAGGGACTGGCTGAGAACCAGTTAGGTGTGTAGTCTCTAGCTCCAATATAGCTCTCAGTCTGAGCCAGGCCGGTGCTTCTGAAACAGGTCCCTTGAGCCTCTCTGCACACTCCTGGCTCCAGTTTGTGATCAGCTGGCTTCCAGATTCATACAGTGTAGAGACAGCTGCTCATAGATTGTTGGGTAAGAGAATATCAACTTAGTTGTCATCAACAAATTGATGACATGGTACTACAAAGCTACAGATGATCTCACTGGCAGTTTCATATTGATGTGAAATAGGAATTGTGATAAAATCGAGCCCTGTGGACTTCTCTTCTATACTTCCTATGGTGAGGGGCTGGCATCTTCAAGGAATGCTCAAAGAAGTAAAATCTCAGGATTTTTAGAAGACAAAGAAGGCAAATATGACAATGAAAGCTTACAAGACTTGTGTCCCACCTGTTGACCAAAGATTAATCCCAAAGGTAGTTTACAATACAATGCTATTTAAAATAGCAGTGGCATAAAGCGAGCAGAACTGTTTAAACCACAGGACAAATATAATGAAACAGAAGCAGATATTAGAGTGGACAATCATCTGTTTGAAGTGCTGTCAAAAGACTGAAATGCTTCCAGCCAGTCAATCATGACAAAGACTGGAACATGTGCTTTGGAAGGGTAACCCACAGCCTGGATGCCACCACAGAGAAGGCCCAGATTTTGGTTTACCACTTAGCTAACCTTGTATGGTGGGGTCATCTCAAATCAGGCATTTATTACATGATCTTAATAGAAAGAAAAGTCCTTGTGACTGTCAGGAGGGGTTGCTAGAGGCAAAGAAGCCCCCATGACAACCCTGAGAACTGAGTGAAGAGAGCTAATTTGGGGCTAAACTAAATGTTTCTTAAAGCATGCACAGTGGAGCTATGTACGCTAGCTTTCTCTACTCTGCCGTAAGAACACACAGCCCCAATTTGGATTGGGGCCATGGCATTTTGGGAGAGGTGGATTTAACACCCACCCCCTTGCCATTTACTTTGCAAAATTCCATGCACACGCCCATGGAGGAGGGTGTTAAAGAAAAGAAAAGAAAAAGTCTTAACTAGGGATGTCCATTGCTGGGAAATCCCATTCTTTTTTTACTCAAAAGAGTTCCATGGCATGTATGACTCACTTTGTATTTGTGAGCTGAGGTGTGGGCTTTTCCCCAAACTCCATGAACTTTTTTGCACATTCTTCCACCAGTTTATTTATTTATTTTATTAGCCAACACTCTCTGGGCAGTTTACAAAAGATAAAGCATTAAAATACCATATGCAAAGTTTAAAAACCATTTGCATAAAAGATGCAGACAATATATACAGACAACATACAGCTGAAAACATCTTTGAACTAATTTTTTTTTAAAAAACAACAACAATAAAACACAGCTTAAAACAACACTGCATAAAACAGTATACAAAAGTCAGCAAAAGGAACAAGAGTTCTAAAAAGGGAAGGCCTGACGGAATAATAGAGCCTTCAATCCCTGCTTAAAAACCTTCAGCGAGGTCAGAAGGCACATTTGAACTGTCAGGTCATTCCACAACTTAGGCGCGGCAAAGGAAAAGGTCCTCTTGCACGTGGCTGCCGATTTCATTAGGCAGCCTCAGCAGAGAGCCCTCAGAGGACCTCAGTTGGTGGACCAGGACGTAATGGAGAAGGCGCTCCCTAAGGTACCTTGGACCTAGACCATGTAAGGCTTTACACGTAACAACCAGCACATTCTATTTTGCTTGGAAACAAATCGGCAGCCAGTGTAAAGATTTTAAAACCGGTGTAATATGGTCTCCAGGGGATGTCCCAACTTCTGCAATTTCTGAGCGATTTGCTGAGTGAGAAACTTTACACAAATGTGGCCAAAGTTATGCAAATCCGGTCATAATGTGCACAAATTACTTAGAAATATGTACTAATTGCTCAGAAATACGTTCAAGTTGCAGAACCTGTGGGGAAAAAATGCACAAAAGGCCCAGAAAAAAAAAATCCACAAAGCGGTCTGACTCTCTGCAGGCCAAGCTGGGTGCCACAGAGGGAACTGGAATGAATTCCGGGTGGGGGGGAACCTTGGAAAACCCATCGAACTCCATCCCCCCAATGGATTTCTCCAGCATCCCTAGTCTCAATGGAATTGAATGAATACTGTATCCTGGCAGGAAGTAGCAAAAGAAAAGAATGGCCACAGAGTGTTGAGAGCTACAGAGAAGAGTTTCTTACTCCTGAGAGGAAGGTGCAGTTTAGAGCCCTCGATGGGTGTTTTGGAGAAGTAGGATGAATCTAATGCTGCCTCCCAAAAATTACTGTACCAGTAAACTGTTCCTTTGAATCCAGCTGCTGGAGTGACTACCCTTCTTTGAGTAAAAACAGGCAGTCAAGTCTGGGGCCTTGTAATTTAGAATTGCCTCCACCAGCTAGCCCAGAATTAACAGTCCTCTAGTTCACAATGTTCCAAACGTAGAGGTAACGCCTCATGGATCACAGTGTCGGCTGCAAGAAGCCAGCTCAAAATGAGTAAAGTTATTTTTTTTTCTCCCCCAGCATTCCTGAAGTTGCTTTGTCACAACACATTCAATACACTCCCCCCACCCCAAAGAAATGAGGGTGAAGAACCAGCCCATAATGATTAGGGGTGTGCATTTGTTTTGAAATGAATTGAATACACACCCCATTTTAATGTGAAACAAATGTTAAAAAAAAACCCAAACATTTCTTTTTGTTCTTCATCTTTGTTTGTCCAATCTGTCTGAAATTTGGTGGGTATAGTACAAGGCCTGCAAATTTCAGGCCATGCAGATGGAAAATACCAACGTCTCAGGCACTAGAAAAGAAGATAAGAGTTCCACTGAAATTAATGGGAAAATGAAAATGAATGTAAAAAAAAAACAAATTTAATTTAAATAAAATAAAGTTAAAATTAAATGAATGAGGTTGTAAAAAATGAATATGAAAAAAAAAACCACCTTCCATTTGCACATAGGGATGTACGAATCCCTTACCTGGTTCTGGTCCGAGGCTTTGACGGTGGGGGGGAGGCAATCCGTCCCTCCCCCCGGAATCCTCCCCAGCTGGCTCCATTCTGCAGCAAGCCTGCGGAGCCGCCAGCTGGGGCCAGCCCTAGCCGGACTTCCAGCCGCTGCTGGGCTGCTGCAGCTGCAAATGGTGGCCGTCGTAGCAGCCGCCATTTGCGTCCTTGCATTAAGCCGTGATAGGCTACATAAGTATTTACATAGCCTATCACAGCAAAAGGCAGGGACGCAAATGGTGCCCACTACGACAGCCACCATTTGTGGCTGCAGCAGCCCGGCAGTGGCCAGAAGACGAGCCGGAGTCGCCACAACCGCCGCTGCATCCGCCACCACCGCATCCACGGCCAGGTAGGTCCATTCCAGGGGGGATTTTGGGGGGGGTGGCGGGGAGGGGAGGTTGTTCCGCCACAGACTCCAGCAGGCCGGATTCTAAAGAATCCGGCCTCACTGGCGTCCATGGCGGAATTCTCCAACATCCCTATTTGCACATCCCTAAATTAGCAGTGCCATTCACTTCCAGAGAGTGCCAGTAACTTCTAGGAGACATTTCATCGTTTTAGAATGGCGGAAAAATGTATCAAAGGAAATCACCCAAGCAATTGGTGGTTGGGAACATGGGGGTGTAGCCACTTGGATCAGATGGGAACTCCCACAGGCTGGAGCTCCCAGGTCAGGACTTCCAGAGGGCTGGAGCTCCCAGATCGGGACTTCCAGAGGGCTGGAGCTCCCAGGTAGAGCTGTCAGAAGCGTCCGTTTGGGGGCTCGAGCTCAGTGGGTTCCCACTAGTTCAGCACCCTGTACATCACTCCCAGGCCTCCTGCTTTTGCTCAACATGGGACATGCTGAGTCGGGCAACCGCGGCGGCCCCTGTTCCTTGCACGAGTGGTGATGGCAGGATGGGAAGCCTTCCTATCCTGTCGCTGAGAGCAACTGGTGCTCAGCAGAGAGGGGTGCAGTTGCTCTGGATGGCAGAGGCAACAGCACTTGCCAGGCTCCTGTGAACTACCATCCGGCTCGTGTCCCAACACAAGCCAGGTACGACAGTGGGCAGGGATCTGGTGAGCGGGTCGCAGGGTGGACTCAGCTGAGTTTGCACAACCCTACTGTAATGGCCCCAGGCCTGTAACCAAGTCACCTGTAGTTTTAGAGTGGCCTAGAGATCCATAATGCTTGGCTTAGGTTCATTGTAAGTGCAATTTCCTTGCTAGTGGGCCTCAGAGCATGTGAGATGAGTCAAAGGTCAATAGTGCGGCCTCAGCACATTCCATGCTAATGAAGGCTAGTAACTTATCAGGGCCCAGGATGTGCCTGAGAAGTGAGGCCACGTTTATGCCGAACTACAGGTGTCTGTGCTGGGAAAGTTCTGATTGTTTTCCCTCTGCACAAGTACTGTTAACCTATGCTGGGAAAGTTGCAAATGAATGCTAATGAATGCTTGCTGCTGTCATGCTGCCTCACTGCTGATGTGCATGGTATAAAATCCAGTGCACCCCTTGGCTCTGGGTTCAGACAAGCTGTCTGATCCAACCATTGGTTATGCCTGTGTGCTGTAAGTACTCAATAAAGTCTCCTTGTAAGCAAACCTGGATCTGGCTTATTATCTCAGCACCTGCAAACCTTAGCGGCCCATGCCTGGGACATACACCTACTCCCAGATTGGGACTCCCAGAGGGCTGGATTTGGTTCTACATCCTTGCACTAGATGGAGAGATGCTTGGTAGAAGATCATTTCATCCATCCAGAACAAAAGTCTATCAACATATCAAGGCAATTGCTCAGTGGCTGAGCACATAGTATACATGCAGAAAGTCCCCAATTAATTTCAGTTAATCAGGTTGCAGGGCTGAGGATCCCCATATGAGACTTGGAGAGTTCCTGCCAATCAAACTAGGGAATACTGGGCCATGTAGACCAATGATCTGACTTTGCATAAATCAGCTTCCTGTGTTCATAATGGAAGTCTAGCAATGCATCCATATAAGCTTAAATAAGGCCAGAGGGGGTTCTCCCCATTTATTCTCTAGAGAAAATTTCACATCTGATTAAATAGTTTACATAAACTTAAATCTTTCGCCGCCTCCGCTCCATGCATTATAATCTCAGATATTATTCATGTAGCTATTCCTCCGTGAACCATAAAATGTTCATTTCTTCAAAATGAATATGAGAACTCCAAAGCATTAGTGGTCTAAAGAGCATTAAAAAAAAAACCAGTTTATTGCTTTGTGCTTAACATTTTTCAAGTGACTTTTCTGTATTTATTTATTTATTTTCAAAGGCTGGAGCAAATTTTGCATTTAGATTAATTTGGAAGATATTTTCCATCTGAAGGGAATGTATGGGCTTGTGTGTGTGCACACACATACATGCACACGGTAAGAAAAATCCCCTAAGGTTAAAAGTGTAGTGCTTTAGATTTTTACCAGAACTGTGTTAGCAGAACAATCACTCCTCAGCATGGAAAGGTAACATAATTGGTCTATATCGTGGCAATATCGAAAATGAGCATGCTTCAGAGAAAGCTAATACAGCTCTACTTAATAATTTCCTTCAAGAGCCTGAATTTGAATGTGTATTTCACCGAGCTTGAAGCAAACAATTTGTGCCCCTATGTTCTAGTGGAACTTACGGGGGGGGGGGGGTCAGTCAGGCAATCCGAGTTCTTGAAATGTTCGGAAGTGTGCAGAAGTTAACACCATTTCTCCTTGCATTGTGTCCGCCAGTAATTTGATCCAATTGGATGATGTTTCTTTTCCTCTTCCACTGTGCTCCATTACCACAAGTGAAAGACCCTTCTTCCATCTATGTGGTGGGAACGCGGCAAATTGGAGTCATTACAGCCTATGACTGGGCCTGTCAAACAAATAAAGTTTGGTGTGTGTGTGTGTGTGTTTACAGTCTAATCTGTTTATTCAGAATGAGGTGTGCTGAGGATGAAGCCTCATTCCGTAGCACATGATGCGATCTCTTGCTGTTTGTTTGTTTAAATATGGCAGATGTAGCCATGACAGGGAGGGGACACATGTGATGAGCTTTGGGGAGGAGATTTCAGCTGGAAAAAGCAACATGGGAAAACAATTGTCCTCCTCACCCCTCACGCCATAGTCTAGATTGAATCCCTTATCACAACCACAGGCGTGACTGTATTTTCCATTCAAACAATTCAGAGCTAATCACAAATGTCCCACTATCTTGTCAAGCTCTACCCAAAGTTACTTGTGTTATGAATATCCCTAATGTGTTGTCTAGTTATATGTCAGGGAGTCAAAGGAAGTGAGGAGAGTGGTTACCAGGAAGAGGGCCTTTTCTGCTGTGGTGATGCACCTGCCCAGCCTCTGCCGCAGCTGGCCGGCCCCCAGACCACATACGATTCCCTCCCACACTCAGCAAGCGGCCCACACTCACCCTGGCAGCCTTGTCAAGCTCCACGGTGGTGATCTTTTGGAAAATAAAGTGGCAATCGCAAAAAGTTGCGTATTTGCATCCGCGCGAAAATGCACAATTTTGCAAATGTGTGACTTTGCATATGAGCGAAAATGCACATTTTTGCAAATGTACATCTTTGCATATGGGTGAACATGCACATGTCACAAAAATGCACAGTTTTGCACACACACAAATATGTGCATACACAAGATGCATTTTCACACATATGCAAATATCCGCATGTTGGCAATCACCATTTTATTTTTTCAAAAAATAGGGAGCATGGAGCTCAATGAGTCTGACAGAGTGAGGGTGAGCTGCTCGTCCAGCACGGGCAGGGGGCAAGCGGGGGCAGGGGCTCAGCGAGCGGGGCTTGGAGGTGTGGGGGCGGGGTGTTGCGTTCTGGACAGAAACTCACCCCAGCTGTGAAATAAGCTCCCTAGAGAGGTTCTCCTGGCGCCTATGTTTTACTCCTTTCGGTTCTAGGTGAAGATCATTTTATTTCCCCAACATTTTAGCATTCTAGTGTTTTAGCTGTGCTGTTTTAAATCTATATTTTAAAGCTCTGCATTGCTGCTACATTTAATTCTGGTTGTACTTCTATACCGGCATTTTAAGCTTTCATATTTTATATTGCTTTATGCGCAAATTGCGGCCGTAATATGATCAACATTGCACAAATTGCACCTGCGGTTTGTGCAAATTGAGCATAGTATGGCAGCAATTTGCACAAATTAAGCAAATTACAGCCACAATTTGTGAAAATGGAGATTAAACAAACAAACAAACAAACTGAAAATCCGTGAGCTGGCCCGACTTCATGCAGATTGAGTCGGGCCAGCTCATGGGTAAGTGATCTGGACTCCGGGGGGCTGATCTGCTTGAAAGCTCAGTGAACTTCACCCCCTGGACAGATTCCTCCAACATCCCTAGCTGGCACCTGAAGCTTGTAAACGTGGTGCTATGATGGGGGATGGAGCTCCACAACTGGGGCACCTGTACTGAGAAAATCCTCTCTCTGGTTTCTGCATATCGAACTCCAGGCAAATGTGCCATCATCACGTGCCTGCCATCTTTATTTCTCAGAGTGCATGTGGGCCCACATGGACCCAGATACTTTCTTAGGCAGTAAAGATGATGGGACAGAGCTTTGCTGTTACCTGGTAGCCCTCGGTGATCTGATGGATTGGGAGGAAGCTTTGAGACTGGCTGGGGCTGGGATGAAGACACTCAACAAGGTGGGAGGAAGAAGTGCAGAGATCAGGGCTTGGGTAGGGAGGACTGCAAGATGGCCCAACATGAAGTAGGAAGAAGCAGAGAGACTGGGGCTGGGCATTTATTTATTTATTTAAAGGGTTTTTACCCCACCTTTTTTTTTTTAAGTGTCATCCTTGCCTTGGACGGCTTAACACATACAGAGAAGCAAAATATAATCTCCAACTCTCTCTCTCTCTCTCTCTCTCTCATCTATTGTATGTATCTATCTTCAGCAATCAAAAAACCTGCTGGCTTGAGGCCAGAGTTAATGTCAACTCATGTTGATTCAGGCGCCACAAAGCCAGGACACCGGAAGCGAAGGCTCGTGCTTTAACTGACATGCCACATGCTCACTGGCGATGTTGTGTAATGTCACAAATCGTGCTTTCTTACAACTTACCTTCTATGCACCCACATGTTTCCGTGGTCTTTCAAGCCCAAAGCCGGATGAGAGAGGATGGAATGCTTGGAACCAGCAAAGATACCCCACCTCGTCCTGGTGCTGTTTATTGTCTTATCAAGCATCTGCGCCTTTCTGTACTGATAGAGGAATCCCCCTGTGAGTTGACCCATGACAGTTTGCTGCTGGCATTAGTAGCTGGCAGGATGGGTGGAACAGTGAGAGGGAGCCCTCTCCCAGCAGTGAGGCTTGGTGCTTAATAAGGCAATACAGGAGTAGGACAACACAGGGCATCTTAGCTGTCCAAAGAAAAGCATGGCCGCATGGAGGTTAAATTGTAAGCGACAATTTCTGGCATGGCACAACATCATGACTGATCATGGGACATGCCAGCTAAGGCTTCAGCTGTAGCTTCCAACACCCGTGCCCTACGTGCGTGCACGTGTGTGTGTGCACGCGCGTCCATGTGTGTGTTCAGAGGCTCTCCTGTATATGAGGAGAGCCTCTGAATGTGATCTTAATCTATGGGGAGCTTGATGTGAAGCATGCAAGCAATCCTTCATGTACGTGCAGTGGTGTTTAGATCTACCAGACAAACGTCATTGTTCCATACTGCGTCCACAGTTCCAAAACAAAACGAAAGGAGGCAGCTGCAATGTGTGAAAAGGGGACTGTAAGTGGTGCATTAGTGTTCATGCACAAACATTTTATGCATCTGTACATGAACAATGAGGTGCACGCAACCTCTCTTCCAACTCTCAGAAATGCAGTGACATTAATCTACCTGAGACAGTGATCAACAGAGACGTTGATCTACCTGGGGCAGATTTTTTAAAACAACAACAATGACAGCAACAGCAACAGCAGCAGCAACAACAACAACAACAACAACTGTCCCAATTTATCAGGGACAGCTGGAACCAGTAATGCTGGTAAACCTCTCCACATTCAGGTTGAGAGAAGGAGGCCAGGTGTTCAGAAGAAGGAGATGAGTTTTACAAGCACTAACATTCTTCTCCATCTCACATTTAAAAAGAAGTTGCACCTATATCATGGCTCTCTAATGGTGGCAAGAAGTGCATTGGGATGCAAACACATGGGATAATTGCAGCAGATCCCATGAGAACTGCACTGTGAACCTGTGAGTAGGGAACACAGAGGGAGAAATAGGGATGGTGTGGTCACCCAACTGGGTTTGGGAGTCCATCGGGCTCCCTGCCACCCATGCCCTTGGACCATGCCCACTGAACATCTGGCCTTGCTCAACCCCGCTTGCACCCTCCTGGATGTTCCCCACACTCACCCAGGCCTGTCTGAGAGCATCCGCAATTTTGCCGAGCTTATTTTTCTGCGGGGAAAAGGAGGTCACTACAATTTGCATATTTAAGTATGGGTGAATTTGGGCTGAGAAAGCTTGATCTATGCAACATTAGAGGCAGAAGTGGCCCATTTATGCCTCTAATATTGCCCATATCAAGTATTCCTAGCCCAGATTTGTGCATATTTAAATGATGACTTCCTTTTCCCCATAAAAATAGGCTCAGAAAAATGGTGGGCGCTCATGGACGGGATCCAGGGTGAGTGCAGGTGGATTAGGTGAGCTCATGGGGGCTCGAGCGTGGTCCGTGGGGGCTCGAGTGGGGTCAGTGCTTCAGAAGGCACCCACTGATACCAGATGAGTGGGTTTGTCCATCCCTAGGGAGAAAGCAAAAACCTTCTCTCCTCTTGCCCCAGACCTGCCACCTTTGCTCTTAACCCCACTCAGAAGGAAGGATGGGGTATGTTTGGAGGTGAGGGCTGGTGAGGAGGTGGGGTTGGCATTTTGGGGAGTTCCCATTTTGGGTCAGAAAACTGATCCATGATTTTCCAATCCAGGTTGAAATGGGGAGTACTTTTCAGAGGTCTCCCATCCCTTGTTGGACCGTATGTTAGAATCTTCAAAGGCTGCTCTCTCTCACTCACGTGCACACCCACCTCTCAAAATCCAATTTGCGAACCAGAGGTAAAGCTCATGTTCTTTGGCACTCAAGAATGTAAGCTTTACCATCACGGGTGGGAGCTAGGGATGTACAAACTGTGTCAGATCCGCTCTGTCTGTGTTTCGTGGATTGTCAGGCACCTTTCGTTCCATCATCCGCTCACAGACGGATACATTTGTTTTTCCTTCACATGGAAAAATGCACAAATAATTACGTAAGAGGTTTTGTAACAATTTACATAATTTGCCTTGGTACAAAACTTTTAGCGTATCGTCCCCCATTTCATCCCACTTTTCCTCAGCAGAAACTTGCATAGTTTCCTATGAATAAATACACACAAATTTTGGGAAAGTAAAAGCAAAACACATCTGAAAGTCCATGGACCCTGCATGGCCTGAGGGGGTTGCCCCACAGCGGATTCTGTAGATCGGATTGTTAGAAATCCGAGCTCAATTTAGTCTGTCTCAAATTTCTCCAGCATCCCTGGTGGGAGCCTCTTTAAAGAGCTTGTCATCCCCCCCCCCTTCCCCTGGCAAACAGGGCTTGAATTTCGTTAGCACTGTGACAATGAGAGAGATAAATAGATGTGACAGTTTTGAATGATGTACTGTCGTGCACTTCTGCATTCCGGCTCAAATAAATTGACACCGCTGTCAAACAGCAGCCGCAGAGAGAAGAGGCCTTTGATGAACCTTCTAATATGGTAAATGGGACTCTTAATTCTTCATTAACTGGGGAAAAGGAGATTTGGCCATGTAATTTTCTCCATGCTGCCTGTTTTAAAGATTCCAGTAACCCAGCATTTACAGTTGACTAGGTAAAGATTGCTTTTTCTTTCTCTCTCTCTCCTCCCTGCCCCCCCCCCCACAGGCTTATAAATTCTAAGGAAGTGTTGCTTAAACACAGACTTATTGCCTTAGTTATCTTTAATGCCTTTGAAATGTATTGGCCTCATTATGGAGCAGTTCGGTTACCAATTCCTCTAATTAGGTGATGTGGTCCCATAAGAAATTGAACATTAAAGCACACACACAAAGTTAGTGGCATCTGTTGCCGGCAATGGGGGTGGGTGGGTCACACTGGATTTGAAGCTATAGTGCATCCTCCCCCCCCCCCCGGTGCAATGACTTGTACTAGGTGACAAGAAGCATAGTAGCACGGTCTCCTACCCCTTGGGCCATGGCCCTGTTCAGACACACACTAGGGAAAGGTGGTTTGGCTAACCATAGTTCATGGTGGTTACCGCTAACCACTGCGAGTGCTACTGTCACACATGCAGGTAACCATGTTTGGCAGCGTAGTCAGACTAACCATTCTCTAAACACCCTTCCTCCCACAGGAACCCACAGTCCTCCAGATGGGTGGCTATGCATACCAGCAGCCTTTGCGCTGTTGGCCCATTTTTGGTGCTGGCAGCCATTTTGGAGCTTGGGAGCTACTCCTTCTTTGGCCGTTCTTGCCACAGAGCTCTATGGCAGCTGTCAATTAACCATGGAGGCTGTTCAGACATCGTGCTAAGCCATGGTAGAGCCCACTACCCATCTTGCATCCAGTGGTTAGTGAACGTGATTAGTCTGTGGTTAATAAACCACCATGGCTGGGATAGATGCCTGTTCAGACATCACGCTAAGCTGACATGGTTAGCTCAAAACTCTTAGCCATCATGGCTCAGGGTGATGTCTGAACAGGGGCCATATATATATATATATATATATATATACACACACACACACACACACATATACGCACACACACATATACATATACATACACACCCATATAAATATATAAAACATTTCCAGGTTTTATGGTGTTTCTTTAAAACAAAAAACAAAAAAACTAGTGGTTTAGTCTGGTTTCATTTTCTATCCTTGTAGGTATGCATTTTGAGCTATTTTATTTATTTGATGTATAGTTGATTCATAAGCAGAGGGTGAATGGCTACCAATCAGGGATGATGCTGCAGCAGTGGATGTTCTGCAGAGGGTGAATGGCTACCAATCAGGGATACTGCAGCAGTGGATGTTCTACAGAGGGTGAATGGCTACCAGTCAGGGATGCTGCAGCAGTGGATGTTCTGCAGGGGGTGAATGGCTACCAGTCAGGGATCCTAGAGCAGTAGATGTTCTGCAGGGGGTGAATGGCTACCAATCAGGGATGCTGCAGCAGTGGATGTTCCACAGAGGGTGAATGGCTACCAGTCAGGGATCCTACAGCCATAGAAGTTCTGCAGGGGGTGAATGGCTACCAATCAGGGATGCTGCAGCAGTGGATGTTTTGCATGGTGGGGGTGGGGGGTTAGACTAGATGAACTTTGAGGTCCTTTCCAACCACATGGATTCTATATTCCATCCCATCCCATGTAGTCACAGCAGGTAATGGCAATGTTTCCCTAAATGTTAATAATCCTGCCCCCTAGGCAACCAAATGAAGCAATGAAATAATTTGGGAGGGGGAGGGATACAAGAAACCAAATTTAATAGAAATGATATAGACTTGTACAAGCAGTGCTGTACTTAGAGCCAGATCTCAGGCTGAATTCCGTGGTCTTGCTGCAGCCCAGACCCCCCCCCGACCCCCCAGACAGCGGCAGGTGATCAGGAAAGTGGCAAACGGGCCTGGAATCAGCATAGATCCCCCACCCCCACCCCCGGGCTGACACTGGTCACTAGAACATCCAACGTCTTATAGCCAGAGGGTGGCTAGCCAGGCATATACATGGTTACAGAGGCTCATGTTATTATTTTTACTCCCAAAAATATATTCTCCTTTTCTGCAACAAAACTGAAAACAGTGCTTGTTTAAATATGTTTAAAGTTAAATGTGTATTGTTAAGTGTGATTGCACCATAGATTTGTATAAGGACAGGATGATCTTGGCGGTTTTATTCTCAATTCCTTTCCTAATTATGCCTAACATGGAGTTAGCCTCTTTTTCCCCCTTTTTTTCTTTTTACAGCAGCCGCACACTGGGCTGACATCTTCGTTGAGCTGTCCCCAAAACCCCAAGATCTCTTTCTTGGTCAGTCCTGGCTAGCTCAGATCCCATCAAGTTATACTTGAAGTAGGGATGTCAGAGAATTTCTCCACAAATCTCAGGGAGGCCGAATGCCAGCGCATTCGGCCCCCTGAAATTGGTGGAGAAACAGTCTGCCCCCCCCGCCCCCCCCGGGACGGGACTTACCTTGTGCGAATGTCCCTGGCGGTGGTGGCAGCTCCGGCGGCGGTGTGGTGGCGGTATGGCGGCGGCAGCCGGTCTTCTGACCGGCTGCCGCCGCCGCCATTTCCAAGTAAAAAAAAACAAAAAAACAAGCAAACGTGATAGGCTATGTAAAGTTTTACGTAGCCTATCACGGCTAGATTTTAAAAAAACACCGTGATAGGCTACGTAAACATTTACGTAGCCTATCATGGTTGACTGCAGGGATGCAAACAGTGGCGGCTACGGCCGCCGCCATTTGCGTCCCGGCAGGAGACGACGTTTACAGCTGGAGGGACGGGGCGCCTCCCCCTGGCCAGAATTTTGACGGGGAAGGACAGGGCGCCTCTCCCCCTGCCAGAATTTCGGGGGGAGGGACGGAGCGCCTCCCCCCCACCGCGAAGCAAGCTTCGGGATCAAGTAAGTGACTTTCGTCCATCCCTAAGAAGTTGGGATTTTTTGCCCTGACGTGCATCACTTTACACTTCCTTATAGTGGACCTCTTTTGCCATTTGGATGCCCCTTCTCCGAACTTGGAGATATCTTTTTGGAGCTCCTCACAATTCCTTATTCTTTCAACCACCCAAAATCATTTGGTGTCATTGGCAAACTTGGCCACTTCACTGCTTACTCCTACTTCCAGATAATTTATGAACAGGTTATGGGCTGGCATCTCTGGAAGATCCACAGATCCCATGATGGGATTCGGTGGGCATTTCTATTCAAGCATCAGATTGTGTCAACTGACAATGCAGCTCTGTGAGGATCCAGTTCTTTGATTTTATGAGACATGGGAGATTAACAGAGAAAAGCACAAGAGAATGAAAATGCCCCTGAAAGTAAGACATGAATTTGCTTTCTTCTTCCAAAGAGATTTCAAAGGTAGTTCTATTATCTACACAGCTGCATTTAGCAAGGATTTCATGTTGTGCTTGTTTGCTGCTTTTGTGCCTCAGGCTGCCTTAGTGATGTGCATCAGAACTGGCAAGCTCAGACTTTCCAAAGGAATATGATTTAAATAACATGCTTTCTAGGGACTGCAAGTTTCGCTCAGACACTTAACCTTCTGGTTTCCTTGGACAGCTCAACCTTCTCCAGCTTCTCCTACTGCTAAGAGTATCAAGCATCCTTGAGTTGTCTTCACATGGTTCACTCACAACAGCAGTTATATAGACATAGAAGCTGCACACAGGGCATTTGGAAATCATAATTCCCAGAGACATCCCCCAGCAATATTATAGGGCCTATCTCAATGGTAGAACTCATATTTTGAATGGAAATAGTCTTGTGATAAAGCTATCAGGTGGATCCACAGTTGGCTACAGAATCGGACCCAAAGAGTGCTTATCAATGGGATCTTCTCAAACTGGGGAGAGGTAATGAGAGGGGTATTGCAGGGCTCAGTCCTGGGCCCAGTGCTCTTCAACATTTTTATTAATGACTTGATTTGGAGGAGGAGGTGCAGGGAATGCTGATCAAATTTGCAGATGACACAAAACCGGGCGGGATAGCTAATACCCTGGAAGACAGAAACAAAATTCAAACTGATCTTGATAGATGGGAGCGCTGGGCAGAAAACAACAGAATGACTTTTAATAGGGATAAATGCCAAGTTCTGCACCTAGGAAAAAGAAACCAAAGGCACAGTTACAAGATGGGGGATACGTGGCTCAACAACACTACAAGCGAGAAAGATCTTGGAATTGTTGTAGATACAAGCTGAGTATGAGCCAACCATGTGATGTGGTTGCAAAAAAGGCCAATGCTATTTTGGGCTGCATTAATAGAAGCATAGCTTCCAAATCCCAGGAAGTACTAGTTCCCCTCTACTCAGCACTGGTTAGGCCTCATCCAGAGTACTGTGTCCAGTTCTGGGCACCACACTTTAAGAAGGATGCAGACAAGCTGGAGAGGGTTCAGAGGAGGGCAACAAAGATGATCAGGAGATTGGAAACATAGCCTGATGAGGAGAGACTGAAAGAACTGGAACTGTTTAGCTTGGAGAAGAGAAGACTGAGGGGAGATAGGATAGCACTCTTCAAGTCCTTGAAAGGTGGTCACAGAGAGGAAGACCAGGATCTCGTCTCGATCATCCCAGAATGCACGACACGGAATAATGGGCTCAAGCTACAGGAAGCCAGATTCCAGCTGAACATCAGGAGAAATGTCCTGACTGTCAGAGCAATACGACAATGGAACCTGTTACCTAGGGAGGTGGTGGGCTCTCCCACCCTGAAGGCATTCAGGATGAGCCTGGGCAGCCACCTGTCAGGGATGCTCTGACTTGGATTCCTGCACTGAGCAGGGGGTTGGACTCGATGGTCTTATAGGCCCCTTCCAACCCTACTGTTCTACGATTCTATAGCATCTTTAGGACCACTGGGGGAAAGTGCCTAAAACTCTTCAGGTCTGTTTTACCTGTTGTCATGTCATTCTTTGTCTATGTCTTCTCAGAGAGCACACATGATGCCCTCTGCTTTAGATGGAACACATTTCCTCTTCTGACACACCACACACACACACACACACACATGGGCACACACATTTAGACATCATGCCACTGGGAATAAGGATATGCTTTTCTAGAATTGTAGATCAGGAAGAAATGAGGAATTCACCAGCAGCAGGATTGATTTATTTTATTTATTAAAAATGGCTTTTAGGCTTCCTTTAAGGGTGGAGCCCTCTCAAGGTGATGTGCAAGATAAAAAGAGTTCAAAACAATGCAAATCAAATCCGATAAAAATAATCAATAAATATTCAATAAAAATAGATACCAATAAAAACTGCAGCCCATGGACTATGGAGAGGCCAGCAAAGACAAATGAATCTAAATAGCCTTCCTGAATACCTGTGAAGAAGGGGGGGGGGGGCTGATGAATCCCTGATGGAAGCTGATTCCAGAGGTGCAGGGCTCTCTCTCTCTCTCTCTCTCTCCTCTCCCACCCTCCATAGATGTGCATGTCTCTACAGCCTTATGATGCCAGGGGGCAAGACTTCAGAGGAAGGGGTGGGGCTTCTGGAGGAAGGGCCCACCCCATGTCATCCAGCCCCCAGGATATGAACTGACAGGAATCCACACACACACACCCAGGTGCTAAAGAAGAGTATAAGGAAGGCACGTCCCTCACATAAGAAGGATTCTTTTTTCCAGAATTAAGGGATAAGACATCTCATGAAGAGGAATATACTTCAGGTCCACAGACAAGTTCTGAATCCAATGGTGGTATGTGATACACACCCAGTTTTTTTAGAAGGACATCAGAAACGGGGTCAAGGCATATTAAGCGGTCAACGAATAAGGAGATTACAAGAAGCAGAACCTACAGGATTACAGGAAACACGGTCAACCAGAAAGGGAATCAAGAGGAGAAATCAATAGTCAGTCTTTTCAACAGAGTTCTGAATGATATTGAAACCAAGGTACTAAATGGAGGACTTTCCTTTGTGCCCACACCAAAATATATATGACCCACTACAAACCAGAATAGATTTGTTCTCCGTTATCAGAGCATACGACTTAAAAGCTCTTTAATGAGCTTCCGTCGTGCATTAAAAATGTGGTTGTTCAGGCAGGCATTTGGGGTGGGTCAGGGTATTTTAAAAAAAAAAAATTATGGTAAAATTTTATTGTTTTAAATTGTTTTATGGTGGGTTGTACATCGCCCAGAGTGGCTGGGTGACCAGTCAGATGGGCGATTAATAAATTTAATAAATAAATAAATAAATATTATTTAGGATAGTTTAGCATGCTCTGACGATTTTAATCATACATATTATTCAAGAATTCTTTTGGAAACATGTACAATTGTATTTTAAATGCTTTGGTGTGCATTACATATCATTTATCATGTATTTTACATTTTATATTATTCAGTTCCCTTGATAAAGACCAGTGTCAAAACACATTGGGAATTCAGTTGGTGCAGCTGTTCCTTTTTCGATTTTGGTTTCCAGCCTTACAGCTTTCTTTTCTTTTCTTTTCTTTTCCTGATCCCTATTGGTACTGTTATTAAACTGTTCCCCAACTCTGGTGGGGAGCAGACTCTGCGCTCCAATCAGGTCCGATAGCCAGACTGGATATGATGCAGCTTCCTATGTTCCAGTTGTTTACGGGTTCGATGGACATATTCCCAGAAGTCATGTTTCCCAGCCACTAGAAAATCTAAACAGCTTTCTAGTTCCTGTGGGATAACTCCATCAAATAGTTTTGCAGATCTATCCAGTGAGCTACATTTGGAATACTGTGCATTGTTCTGTTTGGCCCACCTCAAAAAAAGGCTATCGTATCACTGGAAAAGATACAGAAACTGGCAATCAGAACTGGCGAAAAGGCTAAAATGTATAGGCCTTTTTTTGTTTTGCTTTGAGAAAAGACTACTGAATGGGCACATGATAGAGGTTTAGAAACTTTTACATGGCGTAGAAAGTGGATACAGATAAGCTTTCCTCCCTTTCTCATCATAGTGGCAGCCAAGGGTCACTGGATGAATTTTAGTATATACAGGAAAAGAAAAAAAGAAAAGAAAATACATCTTCATGAAGTGGTGGAAGGTGGGTGAAAATGAACATCTGGGCAAATAATAGTGCTGTGCAGGGACCCCCTCAGAGGCCGCTTTGGGGCTTCTGAGGTGGGCCCAATTCACTTTGGGCTATTTCAGGGGGGGGGGGGTCCCTGACCCGCTTTGGCCTCTGGAGCTGAGGTGGGATTTGGATGGCCAAATACCACTTCCCTCTCATGCCACTGCTGTGCTGCGCAAGCCCCCAGCTCCTTACCTGGGCCCTCAGGATGCACACCATCATCCTGCTTCCTGTTCCAAGGAGTCTCCATTTGTGCAGGATCTATTTCTGGAAATACAGGGAGTCACTATTTTTCAAAATGGCAACTCTCTGGAACAGGAAGATGGCTGCCAGCACACATCCTGAGGGCCCGGGGAAGGACAGCAGTGGTAGCAGCAGTGGCACAGCTGGGCTTCTGGATTGCTCCAAAGTACTGCCAAAGCATTTTGGAGTGACCTGACCTGCTTCATGCTGCTTCATGTCCCCTCTGCCTCACCTCAGAAGTGGCCCAAAGCGACCTGCTTTGGCTCGGAATTTGGGCTTCAGGCTGAAGTGGTGCACAGCCCTAGCAAATAAGTGGAACAGGAAATAATTGCACAGCCTCAGCAAATAAGTGGAACAGGAAATAATTGCACAGCCCTAGCAAATAAGTGGAACAGGAAATAATTGCACAGCCTTAGCAAATAAGTGGAACAGGAAATAATTGCACAGCCTTAGCAAATAAGTGGAGGGGCATCTGTTCCCACAGGAGTTCTTTACCAGGCTGCTTGAACCTCAATAAGACTTCGGTCTGGGACACTATATTTTAGCAGGAAGAGAAATAAAGGGGTGCTTAAAAGAAAATGAGGCAGAGCAAGTTGAATTTTGACACCTTATAAGAGGGCTAACATCACAAGCCCCACGTTGCACCAGATCTGTGCAAGGGGCAGCGTGTGATCAGGCAGAGAGGTGAAATGATGGCTGTGGTAAACCCCAGCTTGTGTGCCTGCTGTACTCCCCGTTTTGAAGCAGTCTAGTGTACGATCCCTTGGGCATTCAAATTTTTGAGATGTCTCTTGGGCATTTCGGCTGTGGTTTTATAAATACTGGTTAATATTTTACCAACTTTGGCTGGTGGCCCAGCTACGCCCCTATCTGGACAGGGATAACCTGACTTCAGTTGTCTATGCTCTGGTAATCTCCAAGTTAGATTACTGGAATGCACTCTACGTGGCACTGCCTTTGAAGATGGTTCAGAAGCTGCAGCTCATGCAAAATGTGGCAGACAGATTGATAAAGGGCACCAGAAGGTCCGAACATATAAGACCTACTCTGGCCCGCTTGCACTGGCTGCCTGTATGTTTCCGAGCCTGTTTCAAGGTGCTGGTTTTAGCCTATAAAGCCTTACATGGTTCCGGACTGCAATACCTGGCAGAGCACCTTTCCCTACATGAACGTACCTGTACACTACACTCAACATCTAAGGTCCTCCTCGAAGTGCACACTCTGAGAGAAGCTTGGGAGACAGCAACAAGGGAAAGGACCTTCTTGGTGGTGGCCCCCAATGTCATAATTATCTCCCTGATGAGGCCCACTTGGCGCCAAAATTGTTATCTTTTTGGTGCCAGGTTAAGACCTTTCTCTTCTCCCAGGCATTTGACAGCATATGATAAGCTTTAATTGATCCTGGAATGGCTAATGATTACGGTTGATTGCTTGAGGTTCCTTGTTTGAAGTCATTTTAGATTTGTCTGTTCTTGCATTATTATTTTTTTTAAATGTAAATGGCTTTTAATCTCTGCATACTGTATTTTCAGTGTTTTTATCTCTGTGAAGCACCCAGAGAGCTTTGGCTATTGGGTGGTACAGAAAAGATAATGATGATGATAATGATAATTTGAGGGGATTATAATAGCAGCTTGCTGTGTTTTGAACACAATTATAATGGTAACAACTAGGGATGTGTGAACTCACCCCGATCCGGGTTCTCCGGGCTCCTGCCCATCCCCTGCCCCCACTTTCTGGTCCCCAGACTGCGCTCAAGCCCCTCCCATGCTCGGTGAGCAGCCCACACTCACCCTGACAGCCTCGTCGAGCTCTGTGGTCAATAGTTTTTGAAGGGAAAGAAAGATGACTGCAAAAATGCGCACATTTGGATATGCGCGAAAATGCACATTTTGTGAATGTGCATTTTTACATATGCATGGGAATACGCATTTTTGGAAATGTGCATATTTGCATATGTGTGACTATGCACATTTGCGAAAATGCGCGTTTCCGGACATATACAAATATGTGCTTTTTTTCAATCGCCATTTTCTTTTTCAAAAATTGGTGACCACGGAGCTCGACAAAGCCTCTGGGGTGAGTGTGGGCCACTTGCCGAGCACGGGCAGGGGGTGAGCACGGGCAGGAGCTCAGCGAGCAAGGCTCAAGGGTGCTGGCAGGGGGGGTTCCATCGGATTCCCGGACAGAATAGGGTGCCTGAGCCATCCCTTGTAAGAACACCCTATGTAAAATGTCTCCCAAGGTGGGTTGCAGTGCTTTAATGTCTGTCTCTGGTGCCTTGAATGAATTTAGCCGATCTTTCATCAAAGAAACATATCTTTCTCCTTCCTGTCTTTAAAAAACAGCAATTATGCGCAAATGGCATCTGATTTATTTGAGCCCGAACCACTGGCCAGTTGTGAGTCATGACAATTTATTGCCAACCGTCACTTGTACATGATAGGTTTGTAACAAATATCTGCCGCATATTGTTAAATTAATCTTCCATTTAAAATTAATGGAGTTAGACTCCCCAGGTTCAATGTAATTTCGTGTTCACGGGTAGGGAGCGATGCGTGCCGCATACGGAATGAGCGGAGGCCAAACGGCCTAATCTTTCATCACCTTGAACCTGGTGGCGAGGACGATTGCTGGCAACAGCTAATGAGATTGAGCGTGCGCCTCTCCCGAGGATGCCGTCTCAAAGCGGCGTTTCTGCTGGGCTACCACAGCCTCCGTCTTATTTCAATAATTCCTCAGATATGACAACCCTGATGTTGTGTATGAAAGAGTGAGGCTTTGGATGAAAGACAAAGAGAAGGGGAGATGAAATGGATTTTAGGCAAAAGGGGACGTGCCGCGGTTAGAAATGGAGTAAGCATTTTTGCTGTGAAATATGATGACAATAAGCACAACTCATGCTCCCAGTCCCTATTAGGATACACCTTTGCCTCTGGCTTTTTTTTTTTGCTGTCATGTTTACACCCATACACACTTTATTTCTTGTTTCTGTCGGGAAAGAGAGAGAGAGAGAGATCAAAATGAAGTAGATGAAAAAGATTGTATGGATAGAACCCAGAAAGATTCAGATGATCCCTTTTATTGGATGAAATCTGGGACTAACTGTAGACGATACTAATTGTGTAGTTTGCAATCATGTTGATGGAGGCAAAAATCCCCCCCCCACACACACACACACACACTGCTGTTAAGCTTAGAAAGAAGCTCCCATTTGCCCCCAATAATAGCTTTTCCTCCAAGCCTTGCTGCAATGTGTGTGTGTGTGTGTTTCAGGGGGGAGGCATTTTTGTTGTGATCAGGGAAGGAAGGGCTAAACCTCCCCACTCTATTCACTGTGGTTGTAATAAAAAATCCCCCCACACACACCTGTAATTAAATAAAGAAAAGCTCTAGATTTGATTGCCAATGACATAATTAGTCTCATGTCTCATTTAGTCTTCCTCAGCCTGGTTGGACTCGATGGCCTTGTAGGCCCCTTCCAACCCTACTATTCTATGACTCTACTATTCTATGACTCTATGTGTTGGACATCTCTCTCCCGTAAGGGAGACAGTGTTGTGTAGTAGTTAGAGAGTTGAACTCGGATGCAGGAGATCTGGGTTCTAGCCCCAGTCAGCTTCATGGCTTTGGGCCACTTCTGACTCTCAGCCTAACCTCCCTCACAGGGTGGTTGTGAGAATAAAATAGAGATGTGGAGAGCCATGAAAGCCATCTTGGGTTCCTAATAAGAGGAGAAAAGGTGGGACATAAATGTAATACATAAATAAATAGGAGGGTGACAGATTAGGGAATGCTGCTCTGGTTGATCATAGTGTCCTCCTGGTAGCACAGTGACTTTTCCATGATCCCCAACTTGAAAGGGCATAAAATTCCTCATAAAATGCCACCAAGGATCACTGACCAAATCATAGAAGCATACAACATGGCAACCTGCACTCAAATGTTGAATATGGGTTGAGCGTGGGTTGTCATTGCACTTTGGGTTGTTGTTGGAACATGGGTGGCTGTGTTGTCTGAACCCAGATGTCCTAACAAAGCATGGGTTGTTAACCATGAACAACCCATCAAGAGTTGTTCAGTTCACAACCCAACAACAAACCATGAACAAACTATAGTTTGTTGTCAGGTTGCAAACTGTGGCTTTTCTGTGGTTAACAAACCATGGTTTGTTATCACAGCTGGGTTCAGACAACACAACAGCCCACATTTCAACCACAACAAGGTTGCTTATCCAATTCCTGGGAATTCCCTGGAGCCACCAGTCCACGGAGCTTCCATCTTGTCAGGACTTAGCTTCAGTTGATTGACCCTCATCCAGCCCATTACAGCCTCCAGGCTGTGTCCAGCACTTTCACAGCCCCAGCTGACTCCGACAACAAGGAGAAGTAGAGCTGAGCATCATCAGCATACTGGTGACACCGCACCCCAAACTCCTAATGATTGCACCCAATGGCTTCATAAAGATGTTGCACAGCATGGGGGATAGAATAGAGCCCTGTGGCACCCCACAACTTAATAGCCATGGGGTAGAACAGGAGTCCCCAAATACCACTCTCTGGAGTCAGCCCTGCAGGTAGGAGCAGAACCAGTGCAACACAGTGCCCTCAGCTCACATCTCACAATGCCAATCCACTAAGATACCATGAGTAATGGTATCTAAAACCATTATTGTTGGGTTACAGCTTCCATCTTCTCTACCCCCTGGCCATGGTGGTTCAGGCTGATGGGAGCTAGGGGGCCACAAATAGGGATGTTAGAGAATTCCTCCACGGACTCAAGTGAGGCCAGATTCTTTAGAATCTGGCCCCCAGAATCCATGGCGGAACAGAGCAATCCCCCCTGCCACCCTGTGAAACCTCCCTGGGATGAACCCTACCTTTTGTCAGCCGTCCGCTGCCCTCGTCTGCGGGTGTGAGTGGGTGCCGCTACACCATTTGCGTCCCTGCGTTGGCCATGATAGGTTACGTATATATTTACCTAGCCTATCACGAAAAGAGCAAGGACGCAAATGGCATAGCGGCCACCATTTGCGTCCCTGCTGTTTGCCGTGACAGGCTACGTAAATATATCCGTAACCTATCACGGCAACACAGGGACACAAATGGTGGCTGCTACGGCAGCCGCCATTTGTGGCTGCAGCCTGGCAGCAGATGGAGGTGCAGCAGCCCTGGCTGGCGGCTCTGCGGACTCGTCACAGAGCGGAGCCGGCCGGGGAGGATTCTGAGGGGAGGGACGGATCGCATCCCCCCACTGCGGATGCCCCTGAACGGAGCCAGGTAAGGGATTCGTACATCCCTAGCCACACATCACCAACTCCTGCATTACAGGCAAGAGGCATCCACTTCTTCCTCTGAGATTTGATTTTGAAAGATGTTAGGGAGGGAGGTGAACCTAAAGAATGGCAATGCTAGCAACATGAACATGTTTCCAGAAGGAATACCCCAAAGGACCAACAGGAAGAGGGACACGACAGGAGCAGTGATTAAGATGGGGCAGATAAAGGGATGGCATCAGAGTCCAGTTGGGGGCTCAAGCTGAGGAGTTTACCACTGGATCAGCCCCCGGACTGGAGACTGCAGACCATTGTGCTTGCCCAACCCGGTGCGTGCTGTGTCGGACAAGCACAGCAGCTCCCGCTGTTCCACTAAGCCACCATTCTGTGCAAAAGGGAGTCTTGGCCGTTTCTATAAAGGCTGATGTCATGTAAATGGTGGCTGCAAAGAGGCCCATTTATGCTACAGTACAGGCATAAATGGTCTATTTAGTCAGCCCTCAATCCAGTTGGGCCAGAAGCAGGTGTGGACTTATGGTTAGTTTGTTTGTTTGTTTGTTGATTATTTCAACCATCATGGTCATACCAACTAAGAACGCAACTGCATACATGTGGGCTTATTTATTTATTATTAAATTTATTAATCGCCCATCTGGCTGGTCACCCACCATCTGGCTGGACACCCACCATTATCTTCCATGACACCACAGTGAGCCCCTTTATATAAATATCCTGTTTTCTGTAACGTATCTGTAGTGCAATCTTACGCATTTCTGCTCAGAAATAAATCCCATTAAGTTCAAGGGGACGTACTTGCAGGCCAGTGTGTATTGGATCATAGCCATCGAGCTTATTTGGCCATCAAAGAAATTAGTCCACAGACATGCAAAATGTTTAACTCTGAAAACCATGAAAAGTACATGCCAGTAACCTCCCAGATAATTTAGCTACATCGGAAGTCCCAGGTTGACCTCCATCCTGTGTTGTGACACAGTTAACAGAATAGTTAACTCGACTGAAAAAGAAAGAAGACACAGCGAAATAAGGGCCATTATCCCCCCCTTCACTTACCACTTTTTTTTGTTGTTGCTTGTCGTTTCTAGAATAAAAGACAAAGCTAGAAAATCACACACAATAATTCAGTTTTCTCTAGTTTGATATAGATCATAGATGACACAGCGTACATCAACAAGAGATGGAACTTGCGATGTATCTTTGGGTTAGATTTATTAGTGTCTTCAGTATCTGCTGAAGTCAGCAAAACTGGAATAAGCTTTAAGTAAACACTATCAATTTTGATGATAAGATTTTGATAGTGGTTTTCTCTCTTTTGTTTCTGTTTCTGTTTCTCTCTCTCTTTTATACAAGGCCAAATAGCAGAAGTTTCTTTATTCATGGAAATGTGTCCATGATGGGCACAAGATGTAACAAAGTGTTTTGTACATTATTTTCTTACTAACAGGTATCATCCAGCTCTCTCTTTGTTTGATCTGCATTAATGTGAACTAGGGATGCTGGAGAAATTTGAGACGGATTAAAATGATCTTGGATTTCTAAGAATCTGACCTGCGGAGTGCCCCCTTCAGGCCATGCAGAGTCCATGAACTTTTGGATGATTTTTCTTTTTTACTTTCCCGAAATTTATGCATACAAATCTGTAGAAAAATACATACGTTTCTGCTGAGGAAATGCTGGATGGAATGGGGGACAATACACTAAATGTTATGTACCGAGGTCAATTCTGTAAATACTTTGTGCTCTTTGTCCGTGCTCTGTGACTAAGGGGCACTTTGTCCATGCCCCTTAGTCACAGCGCTTGGTTGGTCATAGCAGTTGCAGGTATGGCTTATGCTCTGTCCCCTTCCCAGATTTGCACTGGGACAGCTCAGGCAGGCCACCCACAGCCACGAACTGGGATTGGAGCATTCTTGGGTTACTTTTGGAGTCAAAGCTATTTATTCGGAGTATTTGCAGTCCACTTTTTAACTGATGCAAAATCCTCGAAGCAGATAACATATAACAAACTTCATTAAAACGACATTTAAAATAACACAATCACAAAAGCAGCGGGACAAAACAGACAAAGAGCACGGATGGTATAAAAGAGATGAAATAGTGGATTAAAACCATTCTGCATGAAACCCTGCCAGTCACTGCTCAATAAAAGCTGTTTCTAAGGACACAACTACTGCTAAATCAGTCACTTGAAGTTCTATCCCACAAAGCTGTTACTCAGCGTGGGAGGAAAGCTCCCACTGGTGTCCATGGAAGCTTCCTTCCCAAGCCAAATAGTTTTGAGGAGGAGGGGTGTTCTTCAACACTTGCAGCACAGGCAAAGAGGTTTACCCCCATTTCCCACACACTGTGGTCTTAATTTACAGCACAGTCCTATGCATACATACTCAGAAGTAAGCTCCATTGAGTTCAGCAGGACTTACTCCCAGGTAAGTGTCTATAGAAGCCTTCCCCAACCTGGTGTCATACGTATGTTTTGGACTACAACTCCCACAATCCCTAACTATTGACCATTGTAGTGGGGGCTGAATGGAGTTGTAGTATGGGTGTTGGAGGAATCCGCCTGTGGGGTGGAGCTCACCAAACTTTGAACAGCTTTGACCCCTGGACTTTGGCTCGCTTTCCGCGAACTGGCATTGAGTCAGGCCAGTTCACGTTTCTTCATGCGTTTGTTTTTGTAAATATAAATACCAATGTGCACAAATTGCAGCCACGATTTGCATAATTTGTACAAATTGTGGCCAAAATGAGTGCAAATTAAGCAATCCGTGGATGAAATTTGTGCAAATTACACCTGGAATTTGCATAAATTACTATTTACATAAACACACGCACGCAAGCTCAAAAAAGTTCCCAGGTTTTGGGAAGAAATCTGTGGCTTGGCTCACAAATGCAAGCCAAGTCAGCGGTGCCACAGAAATCTGACAAGACCAAAGAAGGCTGCCATTTGCATTCCCTTTTTTGCCGTGATAGGCTACGTAAATACTTACGTAGACTATCACGGCCTCTGCAGGGACGCAAATGGCGTCCCTGCGTTAGCCGTGATAGGCTACGTAAGTATTTACATAGCCTATCACGGCCTAAATGGGGAAGCAAATGGCGACCGCAGATGCGGCCGCCATTCACAAAGCAGCACGAACGGCACCAGGTAAGTGCCCAGTTTCACGTGCCTTTCACGGGGTGGTGGGGTGAGGGGCTTTGTTCCGCCACGGATTTCAGGGGGCCAAATGCACTTGCATTCAGCTTCACTGAGATCAGTGGTGGAATTCTCTGACATCCCTACCCTACTGTACACACAAAACATAAAAAAGGAACAAAAAACCCAAAGAGCTTGTGCGTATGGACTGTAATAAAAATGTATTTATTGTGCAGATCTCTAAAATACTTGTGGACTGTAAAACATGTTTTTACGCGGATCTCTAAAATGCTCAACACATTTCAAGACTAGGTCTCTTCCTCAGGAGCAATTGATCTGTTTAAAATAGTGTGTGTGTGTATATACATACATACACTACACACACACACACACACACACACATATATATATACACACATACACCATACATACATACATACATACATATACTATATATATATATATATATATATATATATATATATATATGAATACATACACACACATTTTTTTGTTGTATAGTGAAATTAACTTATATAATTCTTAAAAACCTTTAAAATTATATCACTCTCCATTATTATATCATATGACTATGTTTTTTTATCAAGTGTATGTGTTGTAAAGGAAAATAGCTCTAAATATTGTGGTTGAGAACTAATTTTTGATAATATTTAAGTTTTTTAAAAAGAATTGTATATGTTAATTTCACTATACAACTATATATATATATATATATATATATATATATACACACACACACACACATGAAAAAATTTAGCGAACTGCATAATAATTTTTTTTTAAATAGCCCACAAGTATTTTAGAGATCTGCACAATATATTTTTTTTTTATTACAGTCCATACTCAGAGGTGCTTTTAGATTTTTTTCGTTTCGGATTTTTTAAAAAAAATCCTCAAAATGTACACATTCTTCTCTCATTGATTAAAGTGTATATGCGCTCATTTTTCCAAGTACACATTTTTCTTGCACATTTTTCAAATGTCCACATGCTGTCAAACACATGTTTTGGGAGTGCGCACATGACATTGCAAGCTCCGAAATGTACAGACCTCAACTGCAGATTGTGTCTGAGTCCATGTTTGATCCGTAAAGTGTAAGCAGGGTAAATCCTGGTCAAAAACAAACTGAAACAAATTTATCATACACTAGCTTGGGGAATGCTGATAGACAGGATTACAGCTTCAACGTCAGATGTAGTTTGAACCTTAAATGTCTGGGGAAACATAATGTGCTTAACCAGACACCTAAAATTCAATAGCAAGAGTGTCAAGGATGTCTCTTTGAGGTGGAATTCCACAACTGGGTGCAACACAGTTGGGGATGTTTCTTGCGTCACACAGAAATGGGGCTCAAATCTTGATCTTCCTTCTTGAGCTTCATATGAGGAGCAGTGGTTCATTGAGTACCTCCATTTCAAAGCTGCATTGGCCTTGCCGTAACGTTTCCTGCATCAATCTCATGGTGATCTCAGCCCGTCAATCCAATGATCTCCCACTCTTGCTTGTGTTAACACGTCTGCCCTCCCTTGGGCAGAATCCCCCCCCCCAATCATCCAGGGGGTGCTTTTTGAAGCTGCTCAAAAAACATTCAAAGGAAGCATGCTAGCTTAGGTCTTGGAATGGATGGATGAACCTCTCACATTTGAATATTTCAAAGCTTGATTTCTTTCAGTCCTGTGTATGGAGAAATTTGGGCCTTTTGTGAAGTTCTTAAAAAACGACGACGACTGGAAATGAATTTCTCACTCGTTGCCTCAACTCCCTTCCCATCGCCTCAACTATCCCCTCACTAGGGTATAAAGAATGGGACTTCCGCAGTGGTCAATGCTACTGTCAGGGACGAGTCCCAGCCTTTTCAGACGTCTGACAGCTCCGACTCTGAGTCAGAGCTAGAACAGCTAGGTCAAGGCATGTGGGAGGGACCTTCCCTAGAGGGCTTAGATGCTGGGAGGGTTTCCTCCGATGGCCTTGACAAGTGGATGGCACAGGCTGAGTCTCTGCCCCCTGCCTCCGCAGTGGGAATTCAAGTTTTGGAGGAAGAGGAGGAGGAGGAAGTGGGGTGTGACTTGAGAAATGCTAGGGTGCATCAAAAAGTGAAGTGGGAAAGGTTAGGGGCAGGGCTCAGGCTCTCCACCCAGATAGCTGCTCTTGGAAGCCAGTGTAGGAGGGGGCCACCCTAAGGGAGGGGCATCACTGTGAAGTCCTACAGCCTGCAACTTCTCTATCCCCTGGTTCATCTCCTCTGCTTAGAGATCGTTGGTTAGTTGTTAGGGCCTGGGGCAGTCTGATATTTCCCTTCCATCTGCATTTGTAGAGAGGCTAGTCCCTAGCAAAATGAAGTTGTATTAGCCTGAAGCTGTGGCTATTGTGGTTTTGATTGCAAAGGGAAAGGACAATACATTCTTGACAGCTACATTCATCCTAGCGATGGCAGACAATTCTGCCACGGATTCCAATGAGGCGGAGGCTGGATTCTTTAGAATCCGGCCCCCCCGGAATCCGTGGTGGAATGACCTCCTGCCCCCCCCCCCTGTGGACAGCACTTACCTGAGGCAGATGCAGCGGATTCGGTGGCGGCGTTTCCGGCGGCGTTTCCGGTGGCGGCGGCGGCGGCAGCTCCGGCGGCTGGTCTCCTGGCCAGCTTTGGCTGGGCTGCTGCCACCGCCATTGCCATCCTTGAAGCCATGATAGGCTATGTAAGAATTTACGTAGCCTATCACGGCTAACGCCCCCTTCCAAAAAACCCCCCAGCGTACGCAAGTGGCGGCGGCTACGGCGGCCGCCATTTGCATTCCCTATTTTTCGCCGATTTATCTTACGTAAATATTTACGTCAGATAAAACGGTGAGAAAAAGGGGAATGCAAATAGCCTGGTGGGCGCTATTTGCGTTCCTTTATTTTTCGCCGTTTTATCTTACGTAAATATTTACATAAGATAAATTGGTGAAAAATAGGGAACGCAAATGGCGGCCGCCATAGCCACCACCATTTGCGTACGCTGGTTTTTTTTGGGGGGGGGTAGCCATGATAGGCTACATAAATTCTTACATAGCCTATCACGGCTGCCTGGCTGGACACAAATGGTGGCCGCTACGGCAGCCCCCATTTGCGTCTGCAGCAGCCCATCCATGGCCAGAAATCCAGCTGCAGATGGCCCTGGCCAGCTGCTCCGTGGCCTGGCCGCGGAGTGGAGCTGGCCGTCAAGGATTCCGGGGGGGAGGACCGGATTGCCTCCCCCCATCCCCCCCCACTGCGAAAGATTCCGCGAAAAGTAAGTGAGTTTCGTGCATCCCTAATTCATCCATGGCTACCAGTCATGATGGCTATATGTTGCCTCCAGGTCCAAAGGCAGTATGGCCCTGAATGCCAATTCCTGGGGAATACAAGCAGGAGGGTGTGAATGTGCTCATGTCCCACTTGTTCTGGGCTTCTGACAGGCAGCTGGCTGGCCATGGGGGGAACAGGATGCTGGGTGATCCAGCAGGGCTCCTCCTATGTTCTCAATCTCAACATTTTCTGGATGCAAATACGGAAAGACTTGTAAATCTAATGCCAGAAGTTTTTGCCTGAGCCCCCTTTACTCCAATATTACACATTGCAGAAGGCTTTAGGGAAGTGGGCATTTGGGGCCCCTTGGGCTATTTTTGTACATTTGGAGTAGTGCTGTGCTGAAAATTTCTCCCACTTTTTTTTTTTTACCATTCTTATTCAATTTGATAGAAAATAAATTGTTTCCAAAACAAAATTCACTGGTGAAGAAATTTCAGAGAAATTCTGATGGGCTGGGCTTGGGGTTCTTTTCCTCACCTTACTTATGAGGTGGCTGAGGAGTGTGCATAAATGTCCTGTCTTTCATTGTACAATAAAGTTCTGGGGAAACTGCACGGCTTCGGCTGCAAAAGCGATTTTGTGAGCTAAGCCGTGAGGACACAAACTTTGCGAAAACATTTTTGTTTTGTTTTTTTGGTCTTGGCTGCAATTTGTGAAAATAAAGGTGTTTGCTGCACATTTGCTTAACTTGTGCATGTTTCCATGGTAAATTGTGCAAATTTGCATAATTTGCACAAACTATGGCTGTAATGCGTGCAAATTTGCACATTGCCACAATTTACAGCCATGTTTTGCCCAATTGTTTTTAAGGGGGGGGGAAATAAAAGGAAATCCCACCATCTGGCCTGACTTGTTGCAAACTTGGTCGGGCCAGCTGGCAGAAGATGGAATGGAGTTTGGGCAGCTGAGCCAATCCAACTTTTCGAGCTCCACTCACCCCCACCAGATTCCTCCAACATCCCTACCTAGTGCTCATGCGCTCATGTGCGTACAAATACATACAGTCTGCTAGAGAGAAGATGAAGTTGGAGTACTGTGTCCAGTTCTGGGCACCACACTTTAAGAAGGATGCAGACAAACTGGAGAGGGTTCAGAGGAGGGCAACAAAGATGATCAGGGGACTGGAAACAAAGCCCTATGAAGAGATACTGAAAGAACTGGGCATGTTTAGCCCTGAGAAGAGAAGACTGAGGGGAGATATGATAGCACTCTTCCAGTACTTGAAAGGTTGTCATAGAGAAGAAGGCCAGGATCTCTTCTTGATCATCCCAGAATGCAGGACACGGAATAATGGGCTCAAGTTACAGGAAGCCAGATTCCGGCTGAACATCAGGAAAAACTTCCTGACTCTAAGAGCAATACAACAATGGAACCAATTACCTGGGGAGGTGGTGGGCTCTCCCACACTGGAGGCCTTCAAGACGAGGCTGGACAGCCATTTGTCAGGGATGCTCTGACTTGGATTCCTGCACTGAGCAGGGGGTTGGACTCGATGGACTTATAGGCCCCTTCCAACCCTACTATTCTATGATTCTATGAAGCTAGACAGCCACCTGTCAGGGATGTTCTGACTTGGATTCCTGCATTGAGCAGGGGGTTGTACTCGATGGCTTTGTAGGCCCCTTCCAACCCTACTATTCTATGATTCTATGAATGTACCCCCACCCCCAGAGCTTTAGAGTGCAACCCTGTGCATGTCTACACAGAAGTAATTTCTATTGAGTTCTATGTGAGTTACTCCCAGAGAGGTGTTTGCAACCTAAACATGAACTGAAATGTGTGTGTTGCGATGCGGCCCTCCTATTAAAACAAAGAAACAAACAACAGACAGACAGACAGAAAAATGTGTATATTAGGAGGAAGTTCACAGAAGAGTGCATGTATTCCTGGAAATAACATTAACATGCGTTTGAATAGAGGAAATTGCTTCCCAAGCGGTTTATATTAGGAGAAATGTGCACAAAAAAAGGTGTACAAATTTCCCTGTGGACTTTTTAAAACATTCGCAAAGTGAGGGGGAAGCAGGACAAAATGAACCTCAGATGAGAAAAATGAGAAATGGAAGGAAAGGGACATTGACAGATTCATCCATCCCTAAATAACTGTCCCTGGTCAATCAGGACAGGGGCTGTCTGTATTAACCTCTGAGGAAAGCTCTTCCATAGTAAATGTCCTTGCTTGAAATCTCTGCAAAATGTGTGGGTGTGTTGGAGAGCGGGGAATGTTTGACAGAAAGGAGTGTGCAAAGGAAGAAAAAAAAGAAACTTTTCCTTCCTACACTGGGTTGGAAATAAAAATGACTGATAGTTGCCCGTAGCAGAGTCTTTTGTTCAATTCAGCTCCGATTACAGAGCCTATTAGTCGGAGTTACAACCTATTTAAGAGCGGTGCTTACTAGTAATAGGGGCCAAATGATTTTGGAAAGTTCAGATTTACCGGGCTCCCCGCAGAAATGAATTCAGCGCCGAACATATTGATGCCAAGCCAAACCAAAGCCGTCTCAGTTGGGGCCCAGGGAGTTGTGTGTGCTTAGCAAGAAATGTGCGGCAAGCGGAATGAAAGATCAGATAAATGCGAGGCTCAAGGGCAGGCTAAAACTCCGGAGTTCATCACACCGACTTCATCAGACTAAAATGAGGGCTGCGCCAGCAGGGAGCAGCCGTGTGTGCGACAGGAAATTTAGCTTGTTAAAATGGTGCCATGGTTCCATCTACATTTCTGCCTCGGGGTGCTTATGATGAGCTGGTTTGTTGCTGGCTTTCCCTGGGTATGGAGCCAGGGGGTGGGGTGGGGGCTCTGAGTTTCCCTCAATATTATGTTGAACCATGAAATCCCTGCTATGGAAATAATATCGGTCTTCCCACCCACCCCGCCTCCCCCGCCTCATCGTTTTGGTTCTGCAAATCGTATCCCAGCAAGCCGTCTAGAATCTGTGCACAGGCTTTCTGATTCTCCAGTCGTCTTTACAAGCGAGCCCTGCAACAAAATGTTACAGCGGGTTCTCATTTCCTGGCAGGAGTGCTCCTGTTCGGGATTCCAGACAACCAGGCATGCCTTCTCCCAGGATACTTTCAGAGCTGGAAGAGGCTCCAGCAAGCCAAGTGCAGTGGCCCAAGGTCCTGCTTTCCAGATGACAAGTCCAGTTTAACGATACAGATCAATCAGAACGGGAGAGCTCATGGGGGCCTTGAAATTGCCCGTCTACAGTTAGCAGCAGCTGGGCAGCAGACAGGGCCAGCCGAAGACATTTTGCTGCCTGAAGCGGAGGGCAAGATGGCGCCCCCTCCCATTCCATGTACTTCAAGAATGAACATCTTTCTTCAACACTGATGGATGGGACATCCATCTCTGCCACACCTGGAGGCAGCAGGCTAGTTTACGGGGTGCAGGGGATGCCACGTGACACACGATTTCCTCTTCCATCACCTTGCTGCCGCCTCCTAGCATTTGCCATCTGAGGCAACCGCCTCACTTTACCTAATGGTAGGGCCGCCTCTGGCAGTAAACTGAGCAGCAAGCACACAGGTCACCTGGTCGCACTCTTCCCAACTAGGAGGAGAGCTATGTATTTCTAATTAAACTATCTGTCTATCTATGATCTGCTTATCTGTCTGTCAGGGACTGAGATTGGCAGAGTAGCTCAGAGTCCGAAGAGGAACTGCGAAACGTGGGGGAGGAAATTTCCCAGGCCTGGACAGAGATGGATAGGCCTACTCCTCAAGCTTCACAGGCACAGCTGGATGGAAAGGGCCCCTCTTATCCCATCCCTGTGAGAGATAGCAAACAGGGAGAAGGGGGGCTGGTAGAGCCTGAATTCTTAGATGCTAGATGCAGACATAGAGCCAAGAGAGAGATGGCGGGGGGGGGGGAGCTTAGGCGATCTGCCCAATTGGCCCAGTGGGAACAGCTGCGCTTAGAGTCCTCATGAGATAGAGGAAGATCCCCCCCACCCCTTAAGTTAGGACAGCAAGCTCGCCTGTTCCTCAAATGGTGGGCAACTTTTGTAGTTTTCCTTTGAACTCCCTGAAGGTATTTCCTTTGTAGACTCTGGGTCACTGACAATTAGCATCTGAATGACCCATTGGATTAAAAAGCCTTGGAACTGAAGTCTCTTGTCTGTGTTTTGATTTGGCTTTTGAAGTTTTACAGCAGGGGCAAAGGGCAACGTGACAGCTTGCCCACCGTTTGAGGAACAGGCGAGCTTGCTGTCCTAACTTAAGGGGTGGGGGGGATCTTCCTCTATCTCATGAGGACTCTAAGCGCAGCTGTTCCCACTGGGCCAATTGGGCAGATCGCCTAAGCTCCCCCCCCCCGCCATCTCTCTCTTGGCTCTACGTCTGCATCTAGCATCTAAGAATTCAGGCTCTACCAGCCCCCCTTCTCCCTGTTTGCTATCTCTCACAGGGATGGGAGAAGAGGGGCCCTCTCCATCTAGCTGTGCCTGTGAAGCTTGAGGAGTAGGCCTACCCATCTCTGTCCAGGCCTGGGAAATTTCCTCCCCCACGTTTTGCGGTTCCTCTTCGGACTCTGAGCTACTGTGCCGATCGCTGTGCTCAGGGGCAACCCTGACATCTGTCTGTCTGTCTGTCTGTCTGTCTATCATCTATCTATATAATTTTATGCAAATATGTGCCCTCGTTTGTCCTTGTTTTTGATGATGCATAACAGCCAAACTACATGTTGTGCTAATCATGTAGTGGGGATGGTGCAGACACCTGACTGGGTCTGGGAGTCCATCAGGCTCCCCCCTGCCCACATCCTCGGACCACTGAGCCTTTGTTCTCGCTCGCCCTCATTTGCCCCCTCCTAGATGTTCCCCACACTTGCCCAGACCCGTCCGATCCCATGTATGCCTCTAATCTTGCACACAGCAAGCTTTCCCAGCCCCAATTTGTGCAGATTTAAATGCACACATTTCTAATGACCTCCTTTTTTCCGTCAAAATAAGCTCGGCAAAATGGCAGGCGCTCATGGATGGGATCCAGGGTGAGTGCCAGTGGCTGGTGAGCTCATGGGGGTTCAAGCGAGGCCAGAGGCTTGGTGGGCACATTCCAGGGGTAGGTTCATCCATCCCTGTCATGTGGCTTGTAGCTGAAGTTTAGCTTTTTATTTACCCTAGGGATGTACGAAAGTCACTTACCATTTCGCGGATCTGCTTCGCGGTGGGGGGGAGGCTCTCCGTCCCTCCCCCAGGAATCCTTGATGGGGGGGAGGTGCTCTGTCCCTCCCCCCAGAGTCCTGCCCAGCTGGCTCCGCTCCGCAGGGAATCCACAGAGCAACCGGCTGGCTCCGCCAGCAGCCGGACATCCGGCCGCTGGGTAGCAGGGATGCAAATGACGGCTGCTGTAGCCGCCGCCGTTTGCATCCCTGTATTCAACCGTGATAGGCTATGTAAATATTTACGTAGCCTATGTCGTCTGGGTTAAAAAAGAGAAACGCATACGCAAATGGCAGCAGCTACGGTGGCCATGATTTGTGTTCCTTATTTTTCGCCGTCTTAGCCTACGTAAATATTTACATAGGCTAAAACGGCGAATCAAAAAGGAACGCAAATAGCGCCCACTACCTACCCTATTTGCGTTCCCCTTTATTTTCGCCATAATAGTCTACGTAAATATTTACGTAGACTAAGATGGCGAAAAATAAGGAATGCGAATGGCGGCTTCCGTAGCCGCCGCCATTTGTGTATGCATTTTTTTTTTTTACCCAGACGTGATAGGCTATGTAAGTCTTTACGTAGCCTATCATGTCTATGTAAAAAAAAGAGAGACCAGACTGCAAATGGCGGTGGTGGCGGCAGCCGGTTGGAAGACCAGCCGCTGCCGAAGCCGCTGCTGGAGCCGCCGCCATCAGGAACATCCGCCCCAGTTAAGTCTCATCCCGGGGGGGATCTGTGGGGGGGGCAGGGGGCAGGCCGTTCCACCACGGATTTCAGGGGGCCAAATGCCAGTGCATTCGGCCTCACTGAAATCTGTGGTGGAATTCTCCACCATCCCTAATTTACTCCAGTGTGGTGTAGTGGCGAGAGTGTTGGACTGGGAGCCGGGAGATCCGGGTTCTAGTCCCCACTCGACCATGGAAGCTCACTGGGTGACTTTGGGCCAGTCACACACTCTCAGCCCAACCTACCTCACAGGGTTGTTGTTGTGAGGATAAAATGGAGAGGAGGATGATAATGTAAGCCGCCTTGGGTTCCTTGCAAGAGGAAAAAAGGCGGGATATAAATGCAATAAATAAAATAAATAAAATAAAATTCGTATTGGGACCGCCACCACACACCAGGAAGGGAGGAATGAATCTTCCCCAGCACCATTGATCCTGAAATTTCACCCCCCCGGGGGGGTGGGTTAAAAGTCTCCATTCACACCAGTCCAAATTTACTGAAGTAAACAATTCACTAGAGTACATAAAAAAAAAACTAACCTTCAACTACACACCACGTGATTAACATAGCATCTAGTTTGCCCCTAAGTGGGCACCTTAAACCCAGCTCCCTTTCCCTGTTTGCCTTTTCCTTTTCCAGCTGATACTCACCCTTCGTCGGGCTATTTTCTTTTACAGGGCCTGTCCCCTTTTCAGATTTTAGGCTATTATTGTGAAAGGCTGGACTGGAATCCTTCTCCCTGACATGCTAGCTTTCTATGTGCAGGAAATTTCTTTGTGTGGAGGTGAATGCAATCATTTTGCAAGCCGCAACTTACAGTTTGAAGTGGTACCATCCATTTGTAGGTTGAAACCTAGGTCCCAGGCATGACTTTCTCTTATGTTGCCCTGTCAAGGATGGCTACAGGTTGAGTGGCTGAATAGTTTGGGCCTGGCTAGGCGCTTTCATGTCACCCCTTCCCTCCATGTTCTCTGCACAACCACACTTGTGCAACATACTGCATCTGAGTGGCTATCAAGTTTAAACTTCTTCTTCTTGCAGTGATGTTGGTTGAAATACTGATATTTCTTGTTACCACACTTTACACACACATTCTGAGATTATTCAGTTGTTCCATAGCAACCACACTGAGCCTGTAATTATGTGGTATGAATGGCACAGACTTTACATGTGCAGGGGTAATTAGGAGGGATTTCTTATTTGCAGAGCTGCATTATTAAGCCTTTAAAAACATAAATGGCATAGAAACTATATTTTGGAATGCAACTGATAAACTCCATGCGCTGCGGAATTATTGCTCTGCATTACCTCCATGAGCCTGTAATTGCTTTGTAGTTACATGGAATTTTTCATATGTAACACAACGTTCTAAATTGTCCTGATTCATAACTCCTGTCATTATGGTTTCTTGACTAAGGGCCGGCTGTTTGACAGCTAACCACTAACTATGCACAAACAGCCTCTCAAAATTCTCCAGCCTATTTGTGGGCAGAGAAATTGGGGAGACAATTTCACCAAATTTCTCCTAAGGGAGGAGAAATTCTCCAACAGTTTCTCACAGATAGGGGTCACTATTGGCTAGGGGTGTACGAAACCCCACTTACCTTGCTCCGCTGGGGTCCATGGGGAGGGGGAGGCAATCTGGTCCTCCCCCCTGGAATCCTTCCCAGCCGGCTCCACGATCCGCAGCCGGGCTGCTACGGACACAAATGGCATCCTGCGTAGGGGACACCATTTGCATCGCTGCTGTAGCCATGATACGCTACGTAAATATTTACGTAGACTATCACGGCTACAGCAGGGATGCAAATGGTGTAGTGGACGCCATTTGCATCGCTGCTTTAGCCGTGATACGCTATGTAAATATTTACATAGCCTATCATGGCTAAAGCAGCGACGCAAATGGCATCCCCTACTCAGGACGCCATTCGTGGCTGCACACCGGAGCAGCGGCCAGCGGGGGGATTGTTCCATTCCTCCATGGACTCTGGGGGGGAGGTGGATTCTAAAGAATCTGGCCTCACTGGAGTCCGTGGCGGAATTCTCTGCCTTCCCTACTATTGGCAGGGGTTGTAGCACAGCGTCTTTCTTTTCTCCCCAAGGTCTTTGATTCACTGCACTGCTCCTGAAAGTGGCAACAGCATCAACTCTGTTGAGGCTTCCACTTTTCTGAGGCAGGATTTTGAACTTCTTTTGGTTTTTGAGCTTAACTAATCACTGTGAGGTGGCCAAGGGTGCTGTGCCTGTTTTCTTTCTCTATTATACATAAAGGCATAGAATAGTAGGGTTGGAAGGGGCCTATAAGACCATCAAGTCCAATCCCCTGCTCAATGCAGGAATCCAAGTCAGAGCATCCCTGACAAGCAGCTGTCCAGCTTCATCTTGAATGCCTCCAATGTGGGAGAGCCCACCACCTCCCTAGGAAATTGGTTCCACTGTCGTATTGCTCTAACAGTCAGGAAGTTGTTCCTGATGTTTGGCCGTAATCTGGCTTCTTGTAACTTGAGCCCATTATTCTGTGCCCTGTGCTCTGGGATGATCAAGAACAGATCCTGGCCTTCCTCTCTGGGACAACCTTTCAGGTACTTGGAGAGCACTATCATATCTCCCCTCAGCCTTCTCTTCTCCAGGCTAAACATGCCCAGTTTTTTCAGACTCTCCTCACAGGGCTTTGTTTCCAGTCCCCTGATCATTTTTGTTGCCTTCCTCTGAACCCTCTCCAGCTTGTCTGCATCCTTCTTAAAATGTGGTGCCCAGAACTGGACACAGGACTCCAGATGAGGCCTCACCAGTGCTGAGTAGAGGGAAACTAGTACTTCTGTCTTGATGCAATCATACATTTGTTCACATCAAGATTACTTTCTCTCTCTCTCTCTCTCTCTTTGTAGTATTTTATCAGTGTGTGTAGAGAAGGGGATAAAAAGTTGGAAATGAATTGAAGGAACTGAAAGCTGTCAATAAACAGCACATTGTCTATCCAGTTTGGGAACTAATTTTAGAAATTCTCCAAGTTCAACCAGAATTCAGAAGTGGAACGAAAGGCAGAGTGAACCACTAGAACTACAAAAGGAACAAAATTGAGGAAAGCTTCTTGTTCTTAAATTACAGCTGTGATATAAACACTTTGGGAGTCTTTCTGTTACCTGTGCTGGAGGCTCTTGGATTTTAGTGGTGCTGTTCCTCTGCCTTTATACCCGTATCTTCTGAGATTCTAACCTTTCTTCAGTAGATTTATTAGCTGTTCTAAAGCAAAGAGGGAGGGAGAGAAGAGGAGGAGAATGCAAAATGAACAGAAGGAAGATGGAACAGTGGGAGGGGAAGGGAGACGGAAGATAAGGAATGGATGAATGAAGACAAATGGTAAGGACACGTGACAACGAGGTAGGAAACACAGACCAGAGTTTCTTGCGAGCACATATACAAGTAGGGCCTGGGGGATGGTTTTCTGCAGAAAGTGGTGTAAATCAATGAGGAGGAAATTAATAGGGCAATTGTGCAAATGGAGCAGACTCATTTAAGGCACACGCGATACATCACAGATGATTTAGAGAAAGAGAGACGCCCATAGGGCACACCTTACAATTCATTGGAAAAGGAAGGATGCTGATGCTTCAGGAAATGGGGCAAATGAACAAAGCGAGTGGCATGCACTGCCTTATGAAAAGAAAGGCAAAGAGAAAATTAAAACAGCTAGAAAATGTGGGACATATGAATCTCCGAGTCAAACTTTTGGTCCCTCTACCCAGTACTGTCAACTGACTGACCGTAGCTCTTCAAGGACTTGGACAGAGATCTTCTTTTCCATCCTAGAGATGCCTAAGATTCCTTTAATTAGGGATGATGGGCAGTCAACTCTTGTATGGACTCTTCTATTAAACTAATGTGATGTACTCATGCTGTAGCCATATTCTGTTGCATAAATCATATTATTATTATTATTATTATTATTATTATTATTATTATTATTATTTCTATACCACCCAATAGCCAAAGCTCTCTGGCCAGTTTACAAAGATCAAGAACATTAAAAAAAAAACAGTATACAGAGATTAAAAGCCATTTACATAAAAGGCACACAAACAGAGAATATGCACAAGATAACATATATCTAAAACAACTTCAAGCAAGCAATCTCAAGCAAACAACTATAACCATAAGACAATCCAGTATCAATTCAAACTGATCATGTGCTGCCAAATGGCTGGGAGAAGAGAAGGGTCTTGACTTGGGGCTGAAAACATAACAGTATTGGTGCCAGGCAGGCCTCATTGGGGAGATCATTCTGGAATTGGGGGGCCACCACTGAGAAGGCCTCCTCAGTTGTTGCTATCTTCCAAGCTTCCCTAGGAGGACCTTAGATGTTGAGTGCAGTGTACGGGTAGGTTCATGTCAGGTGAGGTGTTCCATCAGGTATTTTTAAAAAGCTCTGGGATGCTGTGTTCATATATTTCATAGTCTGTAAACTGGTTTGTTCCATTTCAGATCTAGGGAAAAATGCATGTGGTGAGGCAGCAGTCTCTCTGATCTAGGGGTGTATGGATTCCCTACCATCCGTTCCTGTGGGGAATCCACCTGGGGAGGAGGAGGCAATCCGTTCCTCTCCCCACCTCCCCGGAATCCTCTAAAGCAGCTCTGCTCTGTGAGGATTGCATAGAGCCACCCGGCTTGTTTACCTCCTGGACCCATCCTGTTCACCTCCGCACGGATCACCATTTTTTTTTTAAGGTGATTGGCAGGATGTGCCCATAGACTTATATGCAAAATAGAGCCATGAATCTTGCGTATAAATCTATGTGTCCCAGATTATCAGAATCCTTCTGCACCTTTCTGAGGTGAAACTATTGTGGAAACCACTTGTACGCTTGCACCAATGTGCAGTTCAAATGTCAGCACATAGGACAATATTGTTTAGAGATGGGTGAACTCAGGTTCTCCTCAGTTTAAGTCCAAAATTATCTGAGGTTTCTGTTGGGTGGGGATGGGAAATACTGGATCATTTTTCCCACGCTAGTCTGATGCCTACAAAAATGACCCAAATCTCAGTCGCTTTAATCTGTCCCTAGTCAATAGCAACAACAACAACACAGATTACCTCAGCCTGGCATGTCAAATGCCTGCCGGACCATTGATATCTAAGCCACTTCGCACCTTCCAGACCAAAAACTGACTCGGATGCAATCCATGACTGAAAGTTCATATGCTTCCGAGCTTGTAATGATTCGCAGACCAACGCCACCCCCCAAAGATGCATTCGACAGCATTTCTACATTTCAAAATGCACACATTTCAAAAATGTGCACCATTGATGGGGATATTGGGGAAATACACATGGATTTTCATGCCAAACAAAGCCAAGCTTTGAGACGGAGTTTGGAGAATTTTGGTGAGCTCGGATTTTGCTGATTGGCACATCCCTCATAATATCTCAGTCAAGCAGCAGCAGGCCATCGGAGAGAGTACCAGATGAACCTCACATGGTAGGGAGTTCCATATTCATGATTACTAATGCTGCGGGAGTCTGAGAGGGGGCTGGATTCCAGTGGACTCCCCCCCTCACACACACATGGCCTCCCAGACCCCATTCACTGAGCCACTGCAGTGCACGCTTTACCGGACCCATTCACCAAGAGCCACAAGGTCTGAGAACACCTGGTGGCTACCCATCATTTTATGCAAAATGGCGGCTTGGGGTTGTCCAGAAATATAATGTTATATAAATGGTGGCTGTAAAGGGGCCATTTATGGAACATTACAAGCAACAATGGTGCATTTATGCCTGTAATGTTGCATAAATGGCTCCTTTACAGCCTCCATTTGTGCAACATTACATTTCTGGAAAACCCCAAGCCACCATTCTTTTTACACAAAATGGAAACTAGGTAAGGGGATGGGAGGCCCCACATCACTCTCTGGGTGCTATCAAGGCTGTTCAGCATCTTGTGGGGCAAGTTCAATGAGCACCCAGCAAGTCCAGATGGTGGTGAGTCCATTCATCCCTATCCATGATGGAGCCACAGAAAAGGTCCTCTCCCACCTTTGCCACTGGCTGGGCAGATGTACATATAACAGAAGAGATAGCCCTTTAGGTTTTCAGTGCTGAAGTCATAAGAACTTTAGTCTTGGGATGAGCAGAATTGAACAATTCTGTTCCATAAGTATTCTGGGATGTTGACATCCAATAGATTGTATTCTTGTTTAATACTGTTGGAAATCCAGATTTTGAAACCTATGTGATAGAATTCTACAGTTCCGATCTATCTATCTATCTATCTATCTATCTATCTATCTATCTATATCACAAGTGGAGAATTCTACCACTTATTTTCCAAAGTGTGTTTTGCTATATTCCTAAACATTTTAGTAGACCTGGATAAAGCATTGATATGAAAGGGGTCTCTTCTCCCCACCCCCACTCCCACCACCCCACCAACATAAATTTTCAGTTTAGCAAACCCATCCCAGATGGTTCAAGGAAGAACAAATGGTACCAGCAAATTTGCAACAAGCAAATGACTCCTAGGGAACTTGGAATTGCTTTCGATCAGCTCCTTTAATAGAAAGGCGGCGAGAACATTTGCATGCAAGCAACTGATCAAATGTTAACTAAGAATTACTTAATTGCCTTAATGGTTTGATTTTATTTGTCACTAATCTGATTAGCAAAGGGGAACTAGTGGGCGGGAGGCTGCGGGAGAATTCTCTTTTTTCTATGGAATTACAGAAACTGCAGTGGAGTCGTTAAGGTGGTGAGGCTGCAGCAGCATTTTTTCTGTTGCTCTGATGCGGCAGTTCCATCCAAGATTTCCCTTAAATACAAGGCTCTAATAACATACATTAATTTCTGTCCCAGATAAGGTGAGCGGTGCTGTTTCTTGCAGAGTAATTTAATAGGGCCTCAGATCTAATTTAATAGATCCTTTATGTCTCTGTCAGGGACAGTTAACACTGATTGGTACAACATCTTATAGAAGTCAGTAAATACATTAATCTCTTGGGAACTTGGGATAACAATTCCATTAGCAGCAGGAGAGTGCTACAAGGACAGCCAAACTAAAGGGACAGAAGAAGAAGTGAGCTAAAAGTCCTAAATGGGGGAAACAGCAGGTTTTCAAGCTTAGGGTGGCCATCATCATGTGGCCGCCATCTTCCTCAGGCCCATATTCCAGCCACTCTGCTGCCACTGTGGGCTCTGTCTCCCCCATCCCACTCCTGCTCGGTCTGGGAGAGACCTGCCATTTTAAATTTCCCAGAATGCCCTGAAGCACCTGCTGTAGGGAGCCACCAGGGCGTTGTTTGAATTTCAAAATGGTGTCAAGGGGCTCACCTTGCCAAGGCACCTAAAAAACGTGGATCCACATCTCTGCAGGGTGACGGCAACGGTGTGTTTTATGGCTCCCCTTGGGTCTTGTTGTGTTTGCCTTGCGCCCCTCCATGACAACCTGGTCTGAACCATACTACAATCTTCCCTAGGGATGTTGGAGAAATTCAAGATGAGCTCAGATTTCTAAGAATCCAACCTGCAGGATCCATTGCAGAATGACCCCCTCAGGCCATGTGGAGTCTGTGGGCTTTCGGATCATTTTTTCTTTTTCTTTTTTACTTTCCTGAAACTTGCACATATTTATTCACAGGAAAATATGCACACTTCTGCTGAAGGCAAGTGGGATGGAATGGCTGACAGTGCGCAAAATCTTACACACCAAGGTAAATTATGCAAATTGTTATGAAACCTCTTACGGAGTTATTTGTGTAGTTTTTTCTGCCTGACGAAAAAAAATCTGCATCTGTCTGTGAACGGACGATGGAACAAAGGCTCCTGACAGTCCGCGAGACACAGACAGAGCAGAGTTTACACTGTCTGTACATCCCTAGTCTGATCCAGCATGGCTCTTCTTCTGTCATTAGGACACACAGTTTCAAACATTTCATTACGCAAGATAATCAACACCCGAAGCTTACATTGCAGCATTTGCTGTTCTACCAGACATGAGTCAATCAATTAATGTGTATAAAATGCCAAATGTACAGAGAAAACTGGTTTCACCACAGCTGTGTTTGGTGTAGCTTTGGTGTAGCTTTCCCATCATCTTCTCCCCCCCCCATCATCATTTTTCCTCATCATCAGCACGACAAAAACAATGTGCATCCATCTGTGAGCGGACAATGGGATGAAAGGTGCCTGACAATCCGTGAAACACAGATGGAGTGGAGTTTAAAGAGTCCATACATCCTAAGCCTTCCCTAATGCAGATACTTTGGAGCACAGTTCCCATCAGCCCCAGCCAGCATGGCCAATAGTCAGGGATGATGGGAGTTGTAGTCCAAACATCTGGAGGGCGCAATGTTGGGAAACGCTGGCTTTAATCTGCTGAGTGTAGCATACATTCCAGCTGTCGCTATCTAGCATTTTCTTCCTCCTCTCTTCAGTACCACATTGGCAGAAGCTGCCCTAATGCCCTTACTTTGCCCCTTGGAGAAATGTTGGTGGATGTATGTGTGTGTGTGTGTGTGTGTGTATCTCAGCATGTGTTCTACAGTGTATTTAGCATGTATTTATTAAGGCAATGTATATCCCACCTTTCTGGATTAATAATAAAAAAAAAACAGTCAAGGCAGCTGAGAGTCAAGCAGTCATTCAAAAGTAAACTAAAGCAACAAGATACTAAAAATTCAAGAGACAGCAGACACATTTGTTTACAACAACTCTGTAAAAAGCTTCAAAATGCTGCCAACTGTTCAAGGAAGCCACAAACAAACAACAACATCACCAACAAATTGACAAGCCAAAGGCCTTTTGTATTTTACTTCTTTAAAAGGTCTTCACAAGGCACGAAAGAACATGGGGTGGGATGCAAGGAGAGCTTCACCAGAAGATAATAATGTAAGAGAAAGCCTTCTGTATCAGACCAAAGGCCTACCCAGTATCCTGTTTACCACAGTGGCCAAATAGAAGCCAATGGGCAGTCCACCAGCAGGGCATGAGGGCAAGAGCTAGGGATGTCTGGATTTTGTGAAGTTCGTCCCATGTGTGTTTCGTAGATTGTGCTGTGCCGTTTCTTCTGGTGTCTTTTCACAGACAGCTTTGATATATATATATTTTTCTTATGTGGAAAAATGTGCAAATAATTCCGTAAGAGGGCTGCAACAATTTACATAATTTACATTAGTATGTATCTTTTAGTGTACTGTCCCCCATTCCATTCAACTTTTCCCCACATATCTTTACAAGGTCTCAGCAGAAACTTACTATTTTCCTAGGAATAAATTTGTGTAAATTTTGGAAAAGTAAAACACACATGTTTTTTACTTTTCCAAAATTTACACAAATTTATTCCTAGGAAAATGCATGGACTCTGAATAGCCTGAGGAGGCCAGTCTGCAGTGGATTATGCAGGTCGGATTCTTAGAAATCTGAGCTCATTCCAGTCCATCTCAAATTTCTTCAGCATCCCTTGCAAGAGCTTTCTTCTGTTGCTTTTCTCCAGATCTTCACAGGCATACTGTCTGTGATCCTGGAGATTGCATCTAGCCTTCATGACTACTAGCCACTGGTAGCCTTTCCATCCACAAATTTGCGGGTTTCCCGTGGGCAGCTGGTTGGCCACTGTGTGAACAGAATGCTGGACTAGATGGACCCTTGGTCTGATCCAGCACAGCTCTTCTTTTGTTCAGATGTCTCCTTGCCAGCACCAGCAATGAAAGTCATGTGGTTGGGAAGGGTGGTGAGTGGGATTTGGTGAGAAGATGAGGGGCTGAGACTCTCATGGGGATGTGCTGTGTGTGTGTGTGTGTGTGTGTGTTATATACAAACTGGCTTGGAAATGAGCCAAGTTCTCTCCCAAAATAGTTTGATTGAATTCTGAGCCAATCCAGTGCTCATCCTCCACTAATCCCAATCCTGAGATAGGAGGAGAATTCTACTACCATTGAACCAAGACCCTTGTGCATGTTCTATCACTGAGCCATGTGGCCCCTCCCAACAAATACTGTGCCTCATACTGTGTCAGGCAACTGGTCCAGTTAGCCAGGGCCACCTCAAGGCATATGCTGCCCGAGGCAAAGGACAAAATGGTATCTTTTCCCATTCTGTGTACAAAAGCCAAGTGGGCCAACAGTTGAATCTTACTTCAACACTACCAATCTGTCAGCAACATCCACTGCACCTGTAGGCAGCAGCTTAGGGGGTGAAGAGCAGGTCCCATCTCACACACAGCTCTCTCCTCCAACACTTTGCTGCTGCCTCCCAGAATTTGCTGCCTGAAGCGACCACCTCACTTTGCCTAATGGTTGCCTAATGGTACACCTGGCCCTGCACTAGGGATGTACGAAAGTCACTTACCTTCCCGCAGCTTGGATTCGTGGTGGGGGGGAGGCACTACATCCTTCCCCCTGGAATCCTTCCTGGGCTGGCTCCGCAGAGCTGCCAGCCAGGGCCATCCGCGGCCGGAGTTCCAGCCGCAGACGGGCTGCTGCGGACGCAAATGGCAGCCGCCGTAGTGGCCGCCATTTGCGTCCAGTGAAGCTGCCATGATAGGCTATGTAAATATTTACATAGGCTATTATGGCAAAAAAGGGGAACACAAATAGCATAGTGGGCGATATTTGCATTCCTTTTTTCTCTCACCGTAATAGCTTACGTAAATATTTACATAGGCTAAAACAGCGGGGGAAAAAGGAACGCAAATGGCGCCCACTACGTTATTTGCATTCCCCTTTTTTTCACTGTAATAGCCTACGTAAATATTTATGTAGGCCAAAAGGGCTAAAAATAGGGAACACAAATGGCGGCCGCCATAGCTGCCGCCATATGCATACACTGTGGGGGGTTTTTTTGTTTTGCTTGCCGTGATAGGCTATGTAAATACTTACGTAGCCTATCACGGCTATGATGAAGAAGTGAATGGAGGCTTCAGGGCGGCTGTCATTCACAAATCAGTGCAGATGGCAGCAGGTAAGTGCTCCGTTTCACGCGGCTTTCATGGGTTGGGGGGACGGGGGCTTTGTTCCGCACTGGCTTTTGGCCTCACCAAGGTCCATGGTGGAATTCTCTGACATCCCTACCCTGCACTTAGCCCACCTCTGGTGTACTCTCCTGAGCTTCTCCCTGGTCATGCTACCTGAGACGCTTTCCCTGGAAATGTCCAGGATTCAGCCTGGTACTTTTCTGCATATAAAACATGTGCTTAGGGTGGCCACTGTCAAGGGCTCCTTGGAGGCCTCTCTCATTCTAATTCAGTAGCCAAGTCCAGACACAGACAAATGGATTCTTTTCAAAGCTTTATTCCTCTTTTACAACTTAACAACTCTACTGTTAGCAACTAGATATGAGCAGCAGAGTACCTATGCCCTATGTTGGAACAGTTGGTCCCCGTTTGAAAGGGAATTACTGGCAGACCCCTGAACTTAAGAACTAGGGAGAGTCCCTCCCCTTTTCCCTTGGATCCTCTGGGCGCAGCTGTTGTTTGCACGCCAACCGGGCACTACGCCTTCTTTCTGCGCCCTCCATTTGGCGCCGCTCTCTGAGTCGGCGTCGCGCGTCCATCAAGTCTGCTTCCCATGCTCTGTCACTCCCAGGACTGCTATCTAAGCTAGGAATGCTGGTGGGAGGAATCTCCATCAGCTGTTGGCCCTGGGAAAGAGGAGCGCGCTCCTCTCCCAGGAGCGACTGCTTTTCCTCAGAATCAGAACTACTCTGGGATTCTATGGGCTCAGTGTCCAGCCTGACAGCCACTTACACATAGGGATGTACAGACTGTGTAAAATCCACTCCGTCTGTGTTTTGCAGATGGTCAGGAGCCTTCCGTTCTGTCATCCGCCCACAGACAGGGCGAATATTATTTTTGTCATGCAGAAAAATACGGAAATAATGATGTAAAAATTTATGAAAGTAGTTACACAATTTACCTCAGTAAGTAACATTTAGTGTATTGTCCCCATTCCATTCAACATTTCCTCAGCAGAAACATATGTATTTTTCTACGATTTATATGTGCAAATTTTGGAAAAGTAAAAAAATCATCCGAAAGTCCATGGACTCCACACGGCCTGAGGGGGGTACTCTGCAATAGATTCCGCAGTTTGGATTCTTAGAAATCCAAGCTCATTTTAAACTGTCTCCAATTTATCCAGCATCAGCAAAAAGGAGGATAAGGGGAGTCAGGGATTTGCATATAATCGGCATATGCTAATTTATATGTATAGGTGCAAATTTAATTTACATTCAAGTACAGTACATCACACCATAGACTGGGACCATGTATTTCATGTACTTCATCTAAATACATACATTTCATGTATTTCATGTCTTTACATTAAAATACAGTACATCTCACCATAGACTGTGACCATGTCTTTCACGTCTTTACATTGAAATACAGTACATCTCACCATAGACTGTGACCATGTCTTCCATGTCTTTCATGTCTTTACACTGAAATACAGTACATCTCACCAAAGACTGTGGCCATGTCTTCCATGTCTTTACATTGAAATACAGTACATCTCACCATAGACTGTGGCCATGTCTTTCATGTCTTTACATTGAAATACAGTACATCTCACCATAGACTGTGGCCATGTCTTTCATGTCTTTAATGTCTTTACATTGAAATACAGTACATCTCACCATAGACTGTGGCCATCTCTTTCACGTCTTTACATTGAAATACAGTACATCTCACCATAGACTGTGGCCATCTCTTTCACGTCTTTACATTGAAATACAGTACATCTCACCAAAGACTGTGGCCATATCTTCCATGTCTTTCATGTCTTTACATTGAAATACAGTACATCTCACCATAGACTGTGGCCATGTCTTTCATGTCTTTACAATGAAATATAGTACTTCTCACCATAGACTGTGGCCATGTCTTTCATGTCTTTACATTGAAATACAGTACTTCTCATCATAGACTGTGATCATGTCTTTCATGTCTTTCATGTCTTTACATTGAAATATAGTACTTCTCACCATAGACTGTGGCCATGTCTTTCATGTCTTTACATTGAAATACAGTACTTCTCACCATAGACTGTGACCATGTGTGCCTGCTCAGTCTGTTGTCCAGGTGCTAACTTGCTCTGGTGATGGTTCTTTATCCTGAAACTGGACTTGGACCACAGAGTCTTTCAAATAGAGCGTGCCTTCAAACAGAGGACTCTCCTCTGTAAAATAGGACACATGGCTACCCTTCATGTACTCTTATTACCCTTTGTGTAGGATGGGATTTATAGTGGTCTGGGGTGAGGAGGCCTTTGGAGCTCTCAGCCGTCTCCCCATTATTTTGCGTTGCTGTGTGATGCCCCTGTTCAAAGCAACTCTGTAAATGAAGCACTTACACTGAGAAGAAAACTAGGGGGGTGGAGGAACGCTATCCAGGCAGGGAGATCATGTTATTTTGGATGCAAAGCAGGGGGTTATCTGTCTTACTGTTGCAGCAGCAGAGAAAATCAATTTTGACACGGAACTGCCACTTTACAAGCAAATAACTATACTTTCCAATAACCTAATCTGTGCAGAGCCTACTGAAAATTCCCTGAAGAACTAGTAGTTAAAACCTCCATTAAATCAAAGGCTTTAATATGGGAAGGGAAAAGAAGATGCCGTTTGACTTGGGAATGTAATGGACTCAGTGGGGAAATAAATACGTTGTTTTATGTGTACAGTTACAGAATTTGAGAACACTGCCTCCATTTCAAAGGGAATTCTCTTGGTGTGCAACTTACTCCTAAACAGATGTGATTTTTGCTTATTCAAAAACATTTAGGTAACAATTACTGCATAATAAATTATAATTGCTATCCCCCCCCTTTTTTTTCCTTGGCGACTCGATGACTTTGCAAACAAACAGAAAGGAAATGCAATTATCGAAAACCATAAATCCCATTTACAGGGAGCTTTTAAAGCCCTGATGCAAAGCCGTATCTTTAAAAAACACAATAAAAAACCACAAGTTGGCCAAAATATAAATGTTGCATTTAAACTGACCTCTTTTTTTTTTTTTAAAGGAAAGGATGTTCGTGGCACTGATATCATTAGTGGACTACTGAATGATTGATTTAAATTAATACATATATACCTCACCTTTCCACTGCAGCGGAACTTCAAGGTAGCATACAAAGATGAAAACAGTTTACAAGAACATGCATGAAACAAAAGACGCTCAATGCAATCCTGTTCATGTTTACTCAGAAGTAAGCTCCATTGTACTCAGTGGTACTCACACCCAGGGAAGAATGTGCATTTACTTGGAGTCCTGCTGAACTGATTTCTGAATAATCATGAATAATACCAGGTGTGTTATCACTGCATTCCTTCTAGCTTTTTCTCCAGCTTCTTATGCTTGTGTTACCTTACCTTCTAGGATCTATATACATTAACCCTTGTTAGGCTAGGCATGGGGAGAAATTCATTCAGTTCACATTTAATGCGATTGTACCTAATTTCACAGTTTTGAACCAATTTGTGGGCTGAAATGCAGCATTTTTTTTTTAAATCCCCACTTCTCTGGATTTTACAATGCAGTTCTCCAATAAAAGAAATACATACAAAAATGTGTACATTAGGGGAAAGTGTGCACAAAAATGTGCACATCAATAAAAATAATGTACAAAAAGGCATTGCACTGGGGAAAGTTGCTTCCACCCCCGATAGTGTATATTAGGCAAAGTTGCATACAAAAATGCACACCAAAACGTGTATGAATTTTTGTGCCATTTTTTTTAATCAATTCATGCAGAAATGGGCTTAACCAAGCTTAAGATTGGAAAATGAGAATTGTAGAGAAACCAAAACTGACTCTTTTGTCCATCCCTACATCCCTGACCAGAAACAAAACAGTGTACATGTTTGACATTTGGGTGAATTTCCAAAATTTAGATTTGAAATCTTAAAGTGTGTGTGTGTGTGTGTGTGTGTGCGCGTGCGCGTTACTCTTTTTTCCCAAAACTGTAATTTAAACTTTTATTTTCAGGGCCTACACAATTCAAAATACAAAGGGAAATGTTAATAATCGCTGGGAAATTCCATATTGCAGATGGGGATGGGAACTAAAGCTGGGAGAAAGTGGCTTGCCTATGGCTACCGAGTGAGTACATTGGACAGGCAAAATTTGAACCAGGGACTTCCTGATTTATACCTGAATCTCTTTGCCACTATACTACACCAGCTTCCAACTCTGTACATGGGGCTGCCCTTGAAAAGCTTGAGCATCCAGAAACTTCTGTTACTTCTATATGCCACTACCAAGTTGTTATCTGGGACTGGCCGGACAGATCACCTGGCTTCATTGCTTTTAAAGCCCCAAATGGCTTACATCCTGGATACATAAGAAGCCCCTTCTCCTATATATGCCCTCACCTGTGCTCTCATCAACATCAGAGGTCATAGAATCATAGAATAGAAGGGTTGGAAGGGGCCTATGAGACCATCAAGTCCAACCCCCTGCTCAATGCAGGAATCCAAGTTAGAGCTTCCTGGACAGATAGCTGTCCAGCCTCATCTTGAATGCCTTGAGTGTGGGAGAGCCCACCACCTCCCTAGGCAGCCCACTACCTCCCTAGGTCCTGCTCTATGTGCCCCCCCCTCCCCATGCCAAGAGGGATTCAGATGATGGATACAAGAATGAGGGTCTTCTCAGTCATGGCAACCTTTGACGTACCCTCCCCAGGGAAGTCCCATCTGATCCTACCATTTTCCTGCCTGTTTCAAACCCGGCTCTCTCATGAAACCAGTGCTTTCCATTGCACCTGGAAACTGACTAGAAGACAACATATGGCACACCAGGCCAGGTCATCAAGTCTTCTCTGATGAAGATTCTGATGCTGAAGACTCCATGAGACAGCCTGACTCCAGCATTCCTGTAGGCTCTACATCCCTGGAAAGACTACACCAAACCTTCAGCAACAGTGGTCTTTGAGGCAACCAAGGTGAACCTACTTCACCTGTGGAGTCAGGAGAAGGCAGAGCCCAAGAGACCACCAGTGCCAAAAGGTACAGATGCAGGCAGCTACCGGTTAGTGAAGCACATGCCTGAGGGTCCAAAAAAACCAAACTCCTCAGAAGAGCACTCCTCAAGAGTAGGGGACTCACTAGGAGCAGGAAGCCTGGAGGAATGGGCTAGGGATTTATGAGAAATTCATTTCAGTTCATTGTTTATCAGGATTTACCCAGTTTGCACCTTCCGGACCGAACAGGCACTCAGATGTAATATGTGGTCAAGGTCCATACATTTCCAAGCTTATAATGTTAAGCATGGACTCAAAACATGCATTCTACAACACACACCGATCTGAAAAATGTGCACGAAAAGAATGAATTTCTCTTTTGAGAAACGCACACAAATATGCTTTCATCAAGAGGAGAAGAAAATATGAATTTCACAGTTGTGCACAATTGATGCATACATTTGCCAAAATATACATGGATTTTCATGCAGGATGGGGGGTGGGGGGGATGTCAAAGCTCTCTAAACTAAAACCAAAATGTTGTATACGTAGTCAGAATGACTGCAAGAATCAGCCGGCCTCAAACACAACTGTTCATAGAATCATAGAATACCAGGGTTGGAAGGGGCCTACAAGGCCATTGAGTCCAACCCCCTGCTCAATGCAGGAATCCAAGTCAGACCATCCCTGGCAGGTGGCTGTCCAGCCTCATCTTGAATGCCTCTAGTGTGGGAGAACCCACCACCTCCCCAGGTAATTGGTTCCATTGTCATATTGCTCTAACAGCCAGGACATTTCTCCTGATGTTCAGCTGGAATCTGGCTTCCTGTCACTTGAGCCCAGTATTCCATGTCCTGTACTCTGGGGTGATCGACAAGACATACTTCCTCTCTGTGACAACCTTTCAACTACTTGAATAGCACTATCCTATCTCCCTTCACCTCTTCATGGATCACTGCCTTGTTGTGGCGAAGGGGCTTGCGTAACTCTGTGAAGCCATAAGCTATGCCGTGCAGGGCCACCCAAGATGGACAGGTCACAGCAGAGAGTTCTGACAAAATGTGGTCCACTGGAGAAGGAGATGGCAACCCACTCCAGTATTCTTGCCAAGAAAACCCCATGGAACGTATCACAAGGCTAAAAGATATGACGCCGGAAGATGAGACCCTCAGGTCGGAAGGTGTCCAATATACTACTGGGGAAGTATATTGCATGGGCGAATTTAATTCAGGTGACCATTATATCTACTACTGTGGGCAAGAATCCCTTAGAAGAAATGGAGTAGCACTCATAGTCAACAAAAGGGTGGGAAAAGCAGTACTGGGGTACAATCTCAAAAATGATAGAATGATCTCAGTACAAATCCAAGGCAAACCATTCAACATCACAGTAATTCAAGTCTATGCCCCAACCACTGAGGCTGAACAAGCTGAGGTTGATCGGTTCTATGACGACCTACAACACCTTCTAGAACTCACACCAAACAAAGATGTCCTCTTCATCATAGGGGATTGGAATGCCAAAGTAGGAAGTCAAGAAATCACCGGGATAACAGGCAAGCATGGCCTTGGTGCACAAAATGAAGCAGGACAAAGGCTAATAGAGTTTTGCCAAGAGAACACGCTGATCATAGCAAACACTCTTTTCCAACAGCACAAGAGGTGACTCTACACATGGACATCACCAGATGGTCAGTATCGAAATCAGATTGTTTATGTCCTTTGCAGCCAAAGATGGAGAAGCTCTATACAGTCAGTAAAAACAAGACCTGGAGCTGACTGTGGCTCAGATCATGAGCTGCTTCTTGCAAAATTTTGGCTTAAATTGAAGAATGTAGGGAAAACCACTAAACCATCCAGGTATGACCTCAATCATATCCCTTATGAATATACTGTGGAGGTGAGGAATAGATTTCAGGGATTAGACCTGATAGACAGAGTGCCTGAGGAACTATGGACAGAGGACCGTAACATTGTTCAGGAGGCAGCAACGAAATCCATGCCAAAGAAAAAGAAATGCAAGAAAGCCAAGTGGCTGTCTGAGGAGGCTTTACAAGTAACTGAGGAAAGAAGGGAAGTGAAAAGCAAGGGAGAAAGGGGAAGATATACCCAACTGAATGCAGAGTTCCAGAGAATAGCAAGAAGAAACAAGAAGGCCTTCTTAAATGAACAATGCAAAGAAATTGAGGAAAACAATAGAATGGGAATGACTAGAGATCTTTTCAAGAAAATTGGAGATACCAAGGGAACATTTTGTGCAAAGACGGGCATGATAAAGGACAAAGAAGGCAGGGACCTAACAGAAGCAGATGAGATTAAGAAGAGGTGGAAAGAATACACAGAAGAACTATACAGGAAAGATCTGAATGTCCCTGATAGCCATGATAGTGCGCTCACTGAACTTGAGCCGGACATCCTCGAGAGTGAAGCCAAGTGGGCCTTAGGAAGCATTACTAACAACAAAGCTAGCGGAGATGACAGTATTCCAGCTGAGCTTTTCAAAATCCTAAAAGAAGATGCTGTTGAAGTGCTGCACTCAATATGCCAACAAATTTGGAACATTCAACATTGGCCACAAGAATGGAAAAGGTCAGTTTACATTCCAATTCCAAAGAAGGGCAATGCCAAAGAGTGTTCAAACTACCGTACAATTGCGCTCATATCACAAGCCAGCAAGGTGATGCTCAAAATCCTACAAGCTAGGCTTCAGCAGCATGTGAACCGAGAACTACTGGAAGTACAAGCTGGGTTCCGAAGAGGCAGAGGAACTAGTGATCAAATCGCCAACATTCGCTGGATCATGGAGAAAGCAAGAGAATTCCAGGACAACGTCTATTTCTGCTTCATTGACTACGCTAAAGCCTTTGATTGTGTGGATCACAACAAACTGTGGCAAATTCTGAAAGAGATGGGAGTACCAGACCACCTTACCTGTCTCCTGAGAAACCTGTATGAGGGTCAAGAAGCAACAGTCAGAACCGGACATGGAACAACCGAGTGGTTCAAAATTGGGAAAGGAGTACGACAAGGCTGCATATTATCACCCTGCTTATTTAACTTATATGCAGAGTACATCATGAGAAATGCCGGTTTGGATGAATCACAGGTCGGAATTAAGATTGCTGGGAGAATTATCAACAACCTCAGATACGCAGACGATACCACCCTAATGGCAGAAAGCGAAGAGGATCTAAAGAGCCTTTTGCTGAGGATGAAAGAGGAGAATGAAAAAGCTGGTTTGAAACTCAACATTAAAAAAAAACGAAGATCATGGCATCAGGCCCCATCACTTCCTGGCATATAGAAGGGGAAGAAATGGAAGCAGTGACAGATTTTATTTTCTTGGGCTCCAAGATCACTGCAGATGGTGACTGTAGCCATGAAATTAAAAGACGCTTGCTCCTTGGGAGGAAAGCTATGGCAAACCTAGACAGCATAGTAAGAAGCAGAGACATCACCTTGCCAACAAAGGTTCATATAATCAAAGCTATGGGATTCCCATAGTAATGTATGGCTGTGAGAGCTGGACTATAAGGAAGGCCGAGCGCCGAAGAATTGATACTTTGCAACTGTGGTGCTGGAGAAGACTCTTACGAGTCCCCTGGACTGCAAGGAGGTCAAATCAGTCCATCCTAAAGGAAATCAACCCTGAGTTGGAAGGACAGATCCTGAAGCTGAAGCTCAAATATTTTGGCCACCTAATGCAAAGAGAAAACTCCCTGGAAAAGACCCTGATGCTGGGAAAGACTGAAGGCAAAAGGAGAAGGGGACGGTAGAGGATGAGATGGCTAGATAGCATCACCGACGCAATGAATATGAACTTGAGCACGCTCCGGGAGAGAGCGCAGGACAGGAAGGCCTGGGTTGCTATGGTCCATGCGGTCACAAAGAGTCGGACACAATTTAACAACTGAACAACAACAACAACAATTTCCCTTCAGTCTTCTCTTCACAGAAGTGAGGACTTAGCAGAAACTCCACCCACTGTTGCTTCTCCCAACTCTACAGGAGCTGCCAAGGTTCAAAAGAATAATTAATCCATAGTACACCTCCCCCCCAGGATACAGAATATTCCTCCCCCCTTAGCTGTCATAATCTTTCAACCAATGAGGAGGAACCCTTTCATGGCACAGTCTCTGCAGTTGACTAGTAATTCTAGATTGCTCAGATGACTTCCTTTCAGTAATTGCTGTAGGTAAGGAAGTAGTATTCCTCCCATTGCTTAGTGGTTCTGGAACTTCAACAGGTGATGAGAGAAACTCATCAGCTCCAGATAGATCTTCAGCAGCTGCCTCTGCTGATGGAAACACACTCTGGCCAGACTGTCTTCTCAGACGGTGAACATGGTGATGCCACAATGACCCATCTTCGCACTGGACCTTGTATGACACAGGTCCAGTGACCTCAGTGATAGAGGCAGAAATCCACCTTGGTCCAGCACCATAGTTCCTAGCCAGCACCTGATCCTGTGGGGCAAATGAACAGAGAGTAGGAGCTGAGAAAGCAGCGTGAAGAGCTTGCTCCCATTTGTAACCCTTCAGCTAAATCTGGGTGGAGATGGTCAAGACAAGTTGCAATCTGATACGGGGTCGAGTTGGAACAAGCTTTGACATGGGAATGGGAGAACGTTGGTGAACTCAGGTCAGGCTGGTTTGCACATCTCTAGAGTGGGCTAACTGCCTGTAGTGGGGCTCTGAAAGCCAGGCTACATAAGCCTTCAGTTCTGATCTATGTGCTGCTGGAACAGCATATGTCCTATGCTCTGTGAAACCCAGCTGCCTAATGGACATTAGGGATGTCAAAAGAATCCGGTTGGGGGTGGAGCGCGACGAGCTTTTGTCAGCTCCCCCCCTGACTCCATACTGTCTTCTGCCAGCTGGCCCAACTCAGTGCACAACAAGTCAGGCCAGCTGGCAGAATGTCCAGTATGCATAAAAAGAGATTTGCACATATTACAGCCATACATTGCATAAGTTGCGCAAATTACGGCCATGCATTCCAGAATTTGCTCACATTACAGCTGCAATTTGTGCAAGCTATGCAACTTACAGTGGCCATTGCACAAATTAAGCAAATTTGTGCAAATTCAGTCTATCATTTGTGCAAATCTCTATTTGTGCAAATGACAGCTGGGACCAATTAAAAATGCTTAAATGTCCCCAGAACTTGAGGAAATTACATGACTCAGCTGGCAAAAGCAAGCTGTGTCAGGCATGCTACTGAAGTCCACCAACCCCCAAAAGGGTCAGATTTCCCAGCAACATATACCCCTGCTGGACATCCCATATTTCTCACTTCTAGCTACCAGTTTTACTTTGTTGCTGAGACCATGCTTGTCCCTTGGCTTTCTCCTCTGTGTTTCACCTTGGATATGTTCATTTGTCCTTCTAATGGATTGTACTCTCTGTCAGATGGCTCTTCTAAATTTAATCTCAATCCCTGTTTGGAACCATGTATTTGGCTGGCTCTGCCACCCAAAGCTGCCAGTGACAACTTGGCCTGACTAGGGATATCAGAGAATTTCTCCACAAATCTTGGGGAGGCCAAATGCCAGCGCATTCGGCCCCCCGAAATTGGTGGAGAAACAGTCTGCCCCCCGCCCCCCCTGTGATGGAATTTACCTTGCTCAAATGTCCCTGGTGGAGGCGGGTCCGGCGGCGGTCTGGCGGCAGTCCAGCGGCAGTTCGGCAGCGGTTCGGCGGTGGTTCGGCGGCGGCAGTGGCCGGTCTTCCGACCGGCTGCCACCGCCGCCATTTCCAAGTAAAAAAAAAAAAAAAGTGATAGGCTACTTAAAGATTTACGTAGCCTATCATGGCTAGATTTTAAAAAAAACACCATGATAGGTTATGTAAATCTTTACGTAGCCTATCACGGCTGACTTTGAAAAAAAAAAAAGCGCGTATGCAAATGGCGGCGCCCATGGGCGCCGCCATTTGCGTTCCTTATTTTGGCACATGTAGTCTACGTAAACATTTATGTAGACTATGGTGAGAATAAGGGCAACTTCTTCTTGTGAGTTAAGAATTCTTAAAAAATAAGAATTCTTATTCTTATGGTGAGAATAAGGAGCGCCTCCCCCCCACCGCGAAGCAAGCCTCGGGATCAGGTAAGGGGCTTTCATCCATCCCTAGGCCTGACTGGCTTGACTTAGCTTCTTCTCTGCATTCAGGTCATGGGTAGGGATGTATGAAAGTCACTTACCTTTTAATGAAATGTGATTCGAAGTAGGGAAGAGGCGCTCCGTCCCTCCCCCCGAAATTCTGGCCGGCCAGGTCCACAAATGACGGCGGCCATAGCCGCTGCTGTTTGCGTCTCTGCAGTCAGCTGTGATAGGCTACGTAAATGTTTACATAGCCTATCACGGCTGATTAAAAAAACAACAACACGCATACGCAAATGGCGGCGCCAATGGGCGCCGCCATTTGCATTCCTTATTTTGGCATGTCTTAGTCTACGTAAACATTTACGTAGACTAAGATGGCGAAAATAAGGGGAACGCAAACAGCGTAGAATGTTTACGTAGACTAAGACGTGCCAAAATAAGGAACACAAATGGCGGCGCCCATGGGCGCCGCCATTTGCGTACGCACGTTTTTGTTTTTAATCAGCCGTGATAGGCTACATAAACATTTATGTAGCCTATCACGGTGTTTTTTTAAAATCTAGCCGTGATAGGCTACGTAAATCTTTACGTAGCCTATCACTTTTTTTTTTTACCTGGAAATGGCGGTGGCGGCAGCTGGTCGGAAGACTGGCCGCCCCCGAACTGCCACCGGAGCCGCCACTGGAGCCGCCGCTGGAGCCACCGCTGCCAGGAAGATCCACCTAAGGTAAGTCCCATCCTGGGGGGGGGGGCAGTTCCGCCACCGATTTCGAGGGGCCGAAATCGCTGGCATTCGGCCTCCCCGAGATCCGTGGCGGAACTTTCATACATCCCTGCCTGGACTCATGCAACTGCCTTGTGCTTGCATTCTTGACCCTAATTATTGCTGGCTCTTTAGAACCGATGATGGACAAGACCTCCCAGACCTGCCCTCAATATAGACCCAAGCCTGGCTCCATGCCTACTTGCTGGCAAGGTTCCTAACAGCCTAGTATATGTTTCATTTAAAGACCTTGGCTCTGATATTTCCAAACTATTATGCCAACAGTAGAATAACAAGAACGTTCTTTTATGCTGTGTGCCACTGTTGCTTCTCGTCCCCTTCTTCCTCCCCTTCTCTCTTTAGTGAAGGAAGCCCCAAGGTTACGAGGTCAATCAATTTTGACTGACTAAGCCATCTGGCTACCTGCCTAACATTGTATGAAAAACCTCAAAGATCAGTGTGATTGTCCAAGGCTTTATTTTTATTTTTAAATACAGCCGATTTCCAGCACAAGAGTAAATCAACGTTTATGCATGAATGCATTTAAATATGTAGGTTTTGTAATGGGCATGCTAAAGGAGTACAGTTCAATGGTGAAGCACATTTCCACGTGAAAGGTCCCAGGTATCTCCAGATAGAACTGGGAAAGACTCCTGTCTGAAACCATGGAGACCTGCTTTCAGTGAGTGCAGACTGAGCTAGATGCAGCATGGGGAGAGATCATGGCCCAGGTTCAATCCCCAGCATCTCCATAGAGGGCTGGGGAAAGACTCTTACGAGGCGGCTGCCAGTCACAGTGGACAATGCTGAGTGAGCTGGAACAATGGGGTGACTCAATGGGCCTGTCCAGACATCATGCTAAACCATGATGGTTAGGGAATTTGCACACACCATGGTGGCTTAGCGTGTTGTATGGGGGGAGAAAAACCTGCTAACCATAGTTCCAAAGCTATCCCAGTTAAGCACCCTCATGCAGCAGGGTTAAGGGGTCCTGGGGCGGCTTACCGTTACATGTGTCGCACTGCTCAGTGGTTAAAACAGGCTCTGGGTAGTGTACAGGCCACAACCATAGAGACGGCAGCCCAGAGTGCCCCACACTTCGAGCATCATTCTAGCCAGTGCAGGCTTTCTCTATGGTCTCTGGTGCATCATGATAGATGGAGTGGCCAGCATCCATGTTTTTGCAGCATGGGGGACGCTGGGATCACCAGTACAGGAGGGCAGTTAGGGTAACTATGGAGGGGGGTGGTTACAGGAAACACATGGTGCCATGTGGCTCCCAGTCATGTGATGGATGTACAGACCCCTCCTCCGTAGTTACCCTAACCACACTCCCCCCATGAGTGGCTGAACAGGCCCAGGATGAGGTTCCTGTGTTCCAAAATCCTAACCTGTTCCACTCGATCCTAGAGATTTCAGTATAGTGTGACAAATTGCCTGGGAAAGGCAAAAGAAAGTAGGGATGTCAGAGAATTTCACCACGAATCTCGGGGAGGCCAAATGCCAGCGCATTCGGCCCCCCGAAATCGGTGGCGGAACGGTCTGCCCTCCCCGCCCCTCCCAGGACGGGACTTACCTTGGGTGGATCTTCCTGGTGGCAGCGGCTCCGGTGGCGGTGCGGTGGCTGTGCGGTGGTGGTGGCCGGTCTTCCGACTGGCTGCCACCGCTGCCATTTCCAGTTAAAACAAAAACAAAAACATGATAGGGTACGTAAAGATTTACGTAGCCTATCACAGCTAGATTTAAAAAAAAAACACCGTGATAGGCTACGTAAATGTTTACGTAGCCTATCACAGCTGATTTAAAAGAAAAAAAACGCACGTACACAAATGGCGGCGCCCCTGGCCACCGCCATTTGGTTCCTTATTTTGGCACGTCTTAGTCTACATAAACATTTACGTAGACTAAGACAGCGAAAATAAGGGGAACGCAAATAGCGTAGATGCTACGCTATTTGCGTTCCCCTTATTTTCGCCGGCTTAGTCTACATAAATGTTTATGTAGACTAAGACGTTCCAAAATAAGGAATGCAAATGGCGGCACCCATGGGCACCGCCATTTGCGTATGCGTATTTTTTTTTTTTTAAATCAGCCGTGATAGGCTACATAAACATTTACGTAGCCTATCATGGCTGACTGCAGGGACGCAAACAGCGGCGGCTACAGCTGCCGCCATTTCCGTCCCTGCTAGCCAGTGGCCGGATGTCTGGCCACTGGCAGAGCCGGCCAGCAGCTCCGCAGAATCCCTGCGGAGTGGAGCTGGCTGGCCAGAATTTCGGGGGTGAGGGATGGAGCGCCTCCCCCCTGGCCAGAATTTCGGGGGGAGGAATGGAGCACCTCCCCCCACACACGAATGTCACCCATTGAAAAGGTAAGTGACTTTCGTACATCCCTAAAAAGAGGCAGGTCAAGATCAACTACTGATCTGCCATGGAAAGGCAAGTGTGCTGGCAATTAATGCATCTGAGAGGATTGGAAAACTCTGAGGCCTGCTACAGGACTAGGGATGAATGGCCAAATGAATTTCTGGAGTTCAGAAGGTTCTCCTGGTCTTGTTTCCAAGGTGGAAGCAATGTGTTAGGAAGAATCTTCATTTCTGAACTTCAAAACTAGGGATGTACAAAAGTCACTTACCTTTCTGCGGATTATGTTTATGGTGGGGGGGAGGCATTCCGTCCCTCCCCCCGGAATCCTCAATGGGGGGGAGGTGCTCCTTTCCTCCCCCCCGGAATCCTTGAACGGCCGGCTGTGCTCCGCGGTGGCTCTGCGGAGCAGCCGGCCAGGCCCAGGACAGAGCCGTCCACAGCCAGATTTCCGGCCGCGGAGGGCTCTGGGTAAAAAAAAAAAAGTGTACGCAAATGGCAACGGCTATGGCCGCTGCCCTTATTTTTTCCCGTCTTAGTCTACTTAAATATTTACGTAGACTATTACGGCGAAAATAAAGGGGAACTCAAATAGCGTCCGCTATGCTATTTGCATTCCCCTTTATTTTTGCCATAATAGTCTATGTAAATATTTATGTAGACTAAGATGGCCAAAAATAAGGAATGCGTACGCGGGGGTGGGGGGTTAGCCTGCCGTGATAGGCTAGATAAATACTTACGTAGCCTATCACGGCCTCCGCAGGGACGCAAAAGGCATCCCTGCATTAGCTGTGACAGGCTATGTATGTATTTATGTAGCCTATCACGGCATGAAAGAAGAAGCGAATGGTAGCCGCCCTGCGGCCGCCATTCGCAAGTCAGTGCCGACAAGAGCAGGTAAGTGCTCCATTTCGTGCAATCTTTGTGGGGTGGGGCGGGGCAGGGACTTCGTGCTGCCCAACGTTCATGGGTTGGGGGAGGTGGGGGCTTCGTTCAGCGATGGATTTCAGGGGGCTGAATGCACTTGCATACGGCCTCACCAAGATCTGTCACGGAATTCTCTGACATCCCTTTTCAAAACTTTGTTCAGAGTGCTGTTTATGCCAGAGCAGTGTGCAAATTTGTGAGCAGAGACATATAGGGTGGGGGGGAGAGATTTCACCAGTTTCTCGGGTATGGCTCACCTTTTGCACTGGCACAGCTTCTTTCCTAATTTAATTTTTCCCTGCCACTACAAGTGGCACAAGCCAGAGTTCTGTTGGCAGCTTGGCCACCAGCTGGCAGCCTCCACGATGCTTCAGACCTAACATTGTTACATGGCATTATTTCTGAGTTGTGTGTGTCGGGGGGTGCCTGTCATAGAGCAAAATGGTGGAGAATATTCAGAGAAAGTTCTGCAAAGTGGGTTTCTTTTTCTCGGGTGAGAAACAGAAAAATCTCAGGGTTTTTTTTCTCCACCCACACTAGTCATTTCATCATTGTGGGCACAATCCTAAGTAGATAGGCAGCCACCTCCGACCTCGGAGGCGATCACATATCCAAAGCAAGGCAGGAGAGGCACGGGGGGATCATTCCCTCCACACCTGTACTGCCTTGCTCTTTTTTGCTAGACAGCCATTTTTGGCTGTCGGGGGGGGGGGGGCGACCCGCAGGGGAAGCTGCCATTTGATACATAGGATATGTCGTATGTACAGCTCTGCTCTCTCTGCCCCGGAACGCCCCCCAGTGTCAGGGTTGGATCGGAGCCCATAGAGCCCCCAAAAAGTTCTGATTCTGAGGAAGAGATAGAAACCGTGGGAGAGGAACCCACGTGCTGTTCAGAGGTGTTGTCGGAGGGAAAGTCCCTCCCTGCTCACATTCCTGAGAGTGGTAGTGACCCTGGCAGGCAGGCAGAGGGACAACTGGAGCTTTGGGATGCTAGGCGCCAGCGTAGGGTCAAGCGGGAGATGGAGGGCGCTGAGAAGAGATGCTCAGCCCGCTTGTCACTATGTCAGCAGCTGTGCCCTGAAGCCCCACAGGAAAGGAGTGGACTTTTGCCTCCTAGCCCTTAAGTTCAGAGGCTTCCCGCCTTTTCCCTCCAAATGGAGACCAACTGACTGTCAAGGGCTCCTTGGAGGCCTCTCTCAGTCTAATCCAGTAGCCAAGTCCAAACACAGACAAATGGATTCTTTTCAAAACTTTATTCTAGGTGGGGGGGAGGCGCTTCGCTGCTCCCCCCGTGAAGTTCAGGCCGGGGGGGAGGCTTCCCGCCTCGCCCGGCTGAAATTCAGGCCGGGGGGGAGGCTTCCCGCCTCGCCTGGCCGAAATTCAGGCCGGGGAGGAGGCTTCCCGCCTCACCCGGCCGCGAACTCGAAAGTTTTTTTTAAAAAATGCCCCCATGATAGACTACGTGACGATTAACGTAGCCTATCACGGCTAGATCTGCAAAGTCAGGCATGACAGGCTACGTAAATTGTCACGTAGCCTATCACGGGTGACTTAAAAAAAAAAAAAGCGCGTATGCTAATGGCGGCCCCCATAGGGAGCCGCCATTCGCGTTCCTTATTTGGTTGCTGTAGTCTACATAAATCTTTACGTAGACTACAGCAACCAAATAAGGAACGGGAATGGCGGCTCCCTATGGGGGCCGCCATTATCCGTACGTGCTTTTTTTTTTTTAAGTCACCCGTGATAGGCTACGTGACGATTGACGTAGCCTATCACGGCTAGATCTGCAAAGTCAGGCATGACAGGCTACGTAAATCGTCACGTAGCCTATCACGGGTGACTTAAAAAAAAAAAAAGCGCGTATGCTAATGGCGGCCCCCATAGGGAGCCGCCATTCGCGTTCCTTATTTGGTTGCTGTAGTCTACATAAATCTTTACGTAGACTACAGCAACCAAATAAGGAACGGGAATGGCGGCTCCCTATGGGGGCCGCCATTATCCGTACGTGCTTTTTTTTTTTTAAGTCACCCGTGATAGGCTACGTGACGATTGACGTAGCCTATCACGGCTGACTTTGCAAATCTTGCCGTGATAGGCTACGTTAATCGTCACGTAGCCTATCACGGGGGCATTTTTTTTTCTTTTATTGCAATGGCGGTGGCGGCAGCCGGTCGAAAGATCGGCTGCCGCCCCCGCCCAGGACGAACACCCGCCGAACCACCGGCCGGACCCGCTGCCGGGAGGGACATTCGGCAAAGGTAAGTCCTGTCCCGGGGGGGGGTGCGGGCGGCGGGGGGGTGCGGAGAATTTCTCCCCGAAACTTGTTCGGGGGGCCGAACACGTTGGTGCTCAGCCCCCCGAAGTTTCGGGGAGAAATTCTCCGCCAACCCTACTTTATTCCCCTTTTACAACTTAACAACTCTACTGTTAGCAACTAGATATGAGCAGCAGAGTACCTATGCCCTACGTTGGAACAGTTGGTCCCCGTTTGAAAGGGAATTACTGGCAGACCCCTGAACCTAAGGACTAGGGAGAGTCCCTCCCCTTTTCCCTTGGATCCTCTGGGCACAGCCATTGTTTGCGCGCCAACCGGGCACTACGCCTCCTTTCTGCGCCCTCCATTTGGCGCCGCTTTCTGTGTCGGAGTCGCACGTCCATCAAGTCTGCTTCCCATGCTCTGTCACTCCCAGGACTGCTATCTAAGCTAGGAATGCTGGTGGGAGGAATCCCCATCAGCTGTTGGCCCTGGGAAAGAGGAGAGCGCTCCTCTCCCTGGAGTGACTCCTCTTCCTCAGAATCAGAACTACTCTGGGATTCTATGGGCTCAGTGTCCACCCTGACATTGACTCCCCAAGGCTAGAAACCTCTAGTAGGCAGCTCTCTTAAGTTTCCCTCATTAGGCTCATGCAGTCAGCATCTGTAAGCGTCATTAGGTTGAATGGAAATAAAGCCTTGGGAAAGAGCCCTATAGTCTGTGTGTTGATTCTGGCTACTTGCGGATTTCAGAAGGCAGCAAGGGCACTCCTGACACCCAGCCCCGCCCCTTTTCAGTCTCTCTGCACTCATCTTCTGAGCATGGAGGGTGGGGCTTCTCCACACTGCCTCCAAGGCAGTGCAGACTAGAGGGGCGGTCAGTTCTCGGAAATGAGCACGGGCTCCAAGGTCGGTTCTCGGAAATGAGTATATCCTTTGGCCCACTAGCCAGTGTCTACCGGCCATAGGATTGCTCTCTTAGTTATTTATACTACCCAATAGCAAAGCTCTCTGGGCAGTTCACAAAAATTAAAACCACAAAGCGCAGCATAAAACAATATAAAATATGAAAGCTTAACACCACAGTATAACAGTACAAATGGAATAAAACTTAGCAGCCCTGCAAAGATTTAACATACAGATTTAAAACACCAAAGCTAAAAGACTAGGATGCTAAAATGCTAAAATCCTGGGAGAATAAAAAGGTCTTCACCTGGTGCCAGAAGGAGTACAACGTAGGCACTGGGGGAACCTCTCTAGGGAGCTCATTCCACAGCCGGGGTGCCACAGCAGAAAAGACCTTCTTCCCAGTAGCCACCCATTTCACTTCCTTTTGCAGGGGCTTATTGGGATTCCATACTCTGTGTGGGATCAAGGAGGACCCCTTTGACTGACTTTTAGATGTTCTTCTACATCATGAACTTGTCTGAAGTGTTACTGGAGGCTGAGTCCTGCCACATGGGCAGCCTGCTAGATACTGGAACTAACCTTTGACTTGTCGCCTTTTGGACAAATCCTAATGAAGAAGTATAACACAGTCAGCAGATAGCATGGAAACAAATATTTTAAATCCACACTGGATAATCTGCCAGACTTTCCCATCAGTCATTGACTGGTAATCTGCAAGGTTTAGACATTTCATCCTATTAAGGTTAATACCAGCTTAATCTCTGCCACTATCAAGAAGGGAGAAAAAACGAAAAGGGTAAGAAATGTTGTCCTCATCCTTCAAACACAAAGCAGCTAGATATATTTATTTGGATTGCCTTATATGTTATGGGCAGAAGTGTGTATATTCTACCGTTGTGCACTTACTATCACACAATGCAAGCACACAGATCCACATCTGAAGAACATCAAAAGAAAGAAAAAACAAACATCTAAGTTTCAGCCACCGTTCCATTCTGAAGAAGGATAGAAAGAAGAACGAAGAAGGAATGGGGAACCCCATATGTTCCCCATTCCTCTGTAATCTCACCAATTTTCCTATCCCTTTCAGTTTGTTTTTCACCATACTTTTGCATTATGCTAGCAGCAGCACTAACACAGAAAGCTAGCAAACAATTACGTTATTTTTTTTTTTAAAAAAACATATCTATAAATCTGTATATATTAATATGCAATTCTACACCAGGGCCATTCCCACCAACTTCCTCCATTTTCTATCATTCTGTGCTGGTTCTGTGAAGATGTTTGTGTGTGTGTGTGTGTGTGTGTGTGTGTGTGTTTTACAGAAATAAATCTACACATTTTTGTGTATTTATTTTTAATGCACGTTTTTTCCCCAAATTATATGTATTTTGGTACACTTGCACCTAGGGATGTATGGATGGTGTAAAATGCATTCCATTTGTGTTTTGCGCATCATCAGGCACCTTTCATTGTGTCATCTTCCCATCACTGGGATCGTTTCTTTTTTGTTTGTTTCTGAATTTCCCCCCAAATGCACATTTTCACACTTTAGCTTATGGGGGGAAATGCACATTTTGGGCTGTTTTCTTTGTTTCTTTTGTTAATTCTGCATATTTTTTCCTATGATAAAAATTGTGCAAAACTTGTGAAAAGTTAGAAAACTGTCCTCAAGTTTGTGGAATCCACCCGAGAGGGGGAAAGCCAGTCCGCCATGGAATCCGCGGGTTGGATTCATGAAAATCCAAACTCAGTTGGTTCCATTGCACTCCAACATCTCTACTTCCACCATGACTAAAACATGTTTGTGCACAGTTGGGGGATATACATATTTTTCTTTGCATGCTTTTCCAATGTGCACATTCCTGTGTGTGTGTGTGTGTGTCTGTGTGTGTTAGTTCTGCAGAATGTCTTGAAAGTCCAGAAATGTATAGATCTCCTAACATAGAATGTGTCTGGTCCATCTCTCTTTCTGGGTAATGCAGGCTAGGAAAATCCATTTTAAAGGTTTGACAGAGCAGATTCCTCACATATCACTATGGCCAGTATGTCTTTAGTGTGAAAAGAGAATATTGCCTGTAGTTGCCATTTGATTCACCCCAGACAACCTGTGTGCTGGACTAGATGGTACATTTGTCATGCCATCATCTATCCTGTGCTTGTTTTTCTTTTAGGAATAGCAGCTATGGTGAGGGAGGCAATGCAGATTGGGAACATGGGATATAGCAGTGGGTGACCTTTATCCCTGTGCTGTTTTCCCTTTGACCCCCCCCCCAAACCCTATTTTTTGCCCTCAAAGGTGTCATTGAAGTTCAGGGGCAATAGCAGCTGGGTAGGAATGTCCTATGAGCAGTTTAGAAGACAAAAACAAAAACAGGTTAAAGCAATCACAATGACATTAACATACAGTTGCAATCAAAATTATTCAGCCCCCATTGCAACTCAGGTCTATTGTCAAAATTTACAGACGTTCAGCTGTTTGCAATGAACAAATCAAACAAAAGCAATTGAAATAGTTCAACACCATGAACACTTCGAGTGGTTTCTCCAAATTCAACTGAAAATGCAACTTATAATGACTTCTCCAGTCTCAAAATTATTCTGAGACTATGCCCTGGGACTAGTAGCAATCCAAATTGTAAAGCCAGAAAGAAAATGGATTGGGAGGGGGGGAGTAGACATTTATCCTTCAAAGTCATGAAGTTATCACAATTAAGGAAAGTTCACAGTGTCAATAGTCCTTCCCCTTTATTAAGGAAGCAATCCTATGGCCACTAGTCAGTGGCTAGATGGCCATAGGATGTCTGGTTTTCCTGGAACCGGAGCATGAAGCAGCCAAAATGAGGTGTTCCGGGGGGCGTTCCAGGGCGGGGAAGGCAGAAATGCCATCAGCATCCTCCACTGCTTTACCTTCACATGGTTAGATAGCAGAAACTGGCTGTCTAGCCACAAATGCAGGGCAGGAGAAGCATGCTTCTCCTGCCCTGCATTGGATAGGCAGTAGCATCCAAGTTCGGAGGCGGCCGCCTATCCCCATAGGATTGCGCCCTTAAGCATTTTGAGAAATTCCACCTTCTTCACAGTATTTAGAATTTTGAGCAGATCCATTTTTTATGTTTCCCCAGTGAGGTTTCTAGTCCACATGGGCATCATGCGCGCATGCGTGTGTCTGTGTGTTTGAATGAGCTGAATGCATGTATGAAACATCATTTTACACAAATTATAGCTTTTGTGCTGTTCTTGGACTTTCCTTTGGTCTCCAGACACAAACTTTGCCCGTACCCACCAGTTGCCCCCATTTCCCCATCACAGTGCTTTGTTAGCTGCTACCCGCTACCCGCTACCCCACCAACGTTTGGATCTTAACAACCCTTAGATCTTAACAACATATGTGACACAAACGAGACTGTGTAGATGGAGTCTTCTTATTTTACAATTTGTGTGTGCACAAAATTATGTATTTGCAGAGCTTAGTGAGTGCAAAGGCTCCTCCTTTGCCAAGATGAAGGTCTGTCCAGGCACACATCATGAATCAATTAAGGATTGCTTTGACTTCCAAACCACAGCAAATGAGGTCTTCTGCACAGCCCACCCTCCTTCCCCTGGCCACCCATGAGTCATTTAACCATGCTGTGTTTCAGTCATAAAACTGCCAAATTAAGTTAGTGGTTTATTTAGACATGTCGGGTTGGAAGCTTCCTAACTGCTGGTGACGAGGGAATGGTTTTGTCTCAAGGTCTCGTATGAAAACAAAATTGCCTGTCATTTTTTTATTATTATTATTGTGAAACACCACCTTCTATGTTGCTTGGCTCCTACTACCCCAGGAGAGAATATTTTCATCTATGTGAAGTTCTATGGACTTCCCTTCTTATTGCTACATTATCTTGGCTATGACTTTGGCTCCAAGCAGTCAGGTTCATGCAGAGGGAATTTCCCCCACCCTCCCTTGGCTTCCCCTGACACACGGTGGCTGAGAATTAATCAACGGAAGTTCTCCTATCATTGATGAAATATTACTTTAGTAGGGACATGTCACTTCCTTCCCCACCTTGGTGCTCAAGGGAAGCTTACTCAAAGACCTCCCCCCACCCTAAGAAGAGATGCTCCTATAGTTTTTTATTTATGTGCCTGTCTCTGCCACATGCTCACAGTTATGAACACTAGGTGTACGACACCCTCCCGCCCCATTCCTCCCTCCCTCTCCTCCCCCCTTGAATTACTAGCAGGTGATAAATAGCTACTGCTTTCCACTCCATTTCGCTAGGCACAGCTTCTTCCTTGCCCTCATGAGGTTTCTGACCTTTCAGTCAATGCCTTTTGCAGCCCCCCAGGGGCCTTTGGGGAGCAGTAATGGACTCACGTTAATTGCCTGTTGAAGGACAGAAGCGGTTCCTCGCAGGATGATTGGTGATCCCCTCATGAATACAGCTGTCCTGGTCACTGAAAAGATGGATCTTCCAGGCACACACATGCAAACACTCCTGGTCAATTCATCTCTCCGAGCAGCGTGCACAATAATCAATGCACTAGCTTGAGCATATTCTTGCCCTGTGATTCTCTTTTCTGGCACCATGACTCAGAGGGGGCAAAGGCTTGGGGAAGAGAGAGAGACTATGCATTCTAATCCTCTTGTGGGCCGTCATCATTTAGACCAAAGAAACCCCACAGAGCCACAGCATAATCCAAAAGATTTATAAAGTCAACCTTCCTTTGCTGAGTGAAAGAAGATCTTTATTTGCTGATTAGATTTCCAACAGCTTGCAGTTCAAGCATTGCAAGGATCATTAAACAGAAGACAAAAATGAGGAAAGCAGAAGATCTGGAACACATGGATTTCTACTTTAGGAATAACAGCAGCAACATCATCATGAACTTCTCATGAAAGTTACCATGCCATGTGTTGTTGTTAAGGAATAAAACGGTAGGACGGTACTGAAAAAAAAAAGGGATATATTCATCTTTGACACTGGGGTGGGCAAACTTGCCCCTTTGTGTAAGCTCATTGCCTCTTCACTGGCTTTGAGCTGATTCACACAACCATGTTATTTTACACGCTGCTGAAATCAACACACACTACTTTGTAAAGCTTAAAGCCTTGAACCTATGCGACAAATGCTTCCATTCATGTGTCTATTCACTAAAAAGTCTCCAAAGCCTTTTGCAACCTTGCATTCCTAGATGGCATTGGACCTCAACTCCCATCATCCCCAGTTGTCAGGGATGTTGGGAGGTCTAGCCCAATGACATCTGGGGATCCAAGGTTGAGAAAGGCTGATGGAGATCATCCTTCAGTTGTTCCTCTTGATCAGGGACAATCCTGATTTCCTGGTCCCTGTACTTCGTAAATCACCACAAACTATTTCATTCCTGGTTTGGTTTTTTTTTGCATTTTGAAGATGCCTTGCTAAAACGTTTAGTCTGAATTTTCTAGGGTGGCCATTTTTCTGAGGTGGCCGGATGCATCTTCTCTCTTGTGGTACTCCTTATACATGCATGTGCATGACCGTTAATGCACCATGCAATTTCTTGACAAAAGCAATTTCTTTGCAATCAAACTGAATGAGAATGGTTGAAAAAAAATGTGGAAGGGTGCAGGACATGGAATAATGGGCTCAAGTTACAGGAAGCCAGATTCCGGCTGAACATCAGGAAAAACTTCCTGACTGTAAGAGCAATACGACAATGGAACCAATTACCTGGGGAGGTGGTGGGCTCTCCCACACTGGAGGCCTTCAAGACGAGGCTGGACAGCCATCTGTCAGGGATGCTCTGACTTGGATTCCTGCATTGAGCAGGGGGTTGGACTCGATGGCCTTGTAGGCCCCTTCTAACCCTACTATTCTATGATTCTATGATTCTATGGAAGACGTTTTTGGCACAGTACTAGTCACACCATTAGGTGTAGCAGGAGTGCAGCTTCTTACCTAAGGTTGGTGGTTCTTTTGTTGATGTTGTTGTTGTTCAGGATGGTCCCCCCCTGCCCGCAACCTCAAGCCCCTGCCCCCACTTGCCCCCTGCCTGTGTTTGGCAAGGAGCCTGCACTCCCTTCGGTGGCCCTCGGTGAGCTCTGTGGTAGCCGTTTTTTTTTAAAGGCGATTGCAAAAAATGTGCATATCTGCATATGTGACAATGCACATTTTTGTGAATGAGCATATTTGCATGTGTGCAAAAATGCACTTTTTTGTGGAAGTGTGCATTTTCGTGAACACATGAAATGTGCATTTGCAAAGATGAACATTTTCGCACATACACAAATATGTGCATTTTTGCGATCGCCACTTTTTTTTTCAAAAAATGGTGACTGCAGAGCTCAACAAGGCTGCCGGGGTGAGTGCGGGCTGCTTGCTGAGTGCGGGAGGAGCCCAAGCATGGTTTGGGGACTGGATAGTGGTGGCAGGGGCTGGGTGGGTGCCCCGAGAACCCAGACGGGGGTGGGTTTGCACATCCCTATTTGTTGTTGTTCTTGCTGCCATTGCAATGGAAAGGATTGCAACTTCCATTCTGCATCCTCTACAGCATTGTTCTGTTGCTAAAATAATAATAATAATAACTAAGCAGTGGAGAATATTCAGAGAAAAATGGGCAAAATGACCTTTTTCTGTGTATGAGGATGGGGGTAGGGGTGAGACAAAGAACAATCTCAGAAATTTTCTCAGGAAAATGTCTTCTGATAAATTTCAGCACTTTCCTCCTTCCCAAATTGTACATCGTTGAAAGATCTTCACTGCCTGGCTGTTTGCTGTATTCATTTATTCAACAGTAGCTCTATTCTCCATTGATTTAAGAGCCAAGAGATTTATGGTTCTTTCTGTTACACATCTCTAAGGAAAATATAATTGTCCTGCAATATATTCTCAAGTTTGACAAGTTGTGTACAGCATAGCTCCTTCGATGCACACATATTTAACTACCTGTGCACTAAAGGCAAGATGAATCCACACACAGGCCCCTCAGGGACTGACTGTTTATATACTCTGGAGTGGGAGCTGAACCCTGAAAAACAACACTAACATAATTTTAGCTGATGACAACTGGGAGAAGCTAGTAATTTGCCAGAGACAAATATCAGGAGATTGGGACTGTTCCTAGCAAATAGGTGGCACGTACGGAACATTCATTTTGCATGGTCTGCTTCTTCCCAGGTTAATGGTGTCTTGCCTATGGCCTCACAGAATTCTGTGTCCAGCCTTGATTTTAAGACTTTACTCAGGGGCTCTAGATAGAAATGGAAAGTTAGCACTCAGAACCCAGCTCACCACTGTTTATACTAGTGCTGTGCTGAATCCTGCCCTGCTGTAGTTTTGGGAACTTTTTTTTCTCTCTACATGAAAGTGGCATTGTTTTTTCTGCCTCTTTCACAGGGAGGGGGAGAATTTCAGAGAATTTTCTCCTTGGGGTTGGGGACAGGGTTTCCACATACCTTTCTAAGTGTAGGTGATTCTTGAGGGCTCTTCTTTCTATTTTTTATTTGTTTAAACAAATTTATTTAAAAACAAACACCCCCTGCATTTGCAGGAGCCCAGGGCCCTTCTCCAGCCCAGCACTTCTTTCTGAACTCCCAGAAGACTATGTGACTGTGACCTCACCTGCTCCAGTAGGCATTCAGGAAGGACTTTTGGCTGGAGAAGTCCTGGGCTCCTGCAAGTACAAGGTTTTTTTTTTTAAAGAATAGAAAGGAGCCCCCTCAAGAATTGCCTACACCTTAAAAACATATGTGGAAACCCTGTCCCGCTCCCCAAGGAGAAAATTCTCTGTAATTCTCACCTCTCCCAGCAACTTTTGCCAGAGTTTTTGTCCCTTCCCCACTGCCAAAAATGAAAGAATTGAAATTTTCAGCACAACGCTGGTTTATACCGAGTCATAATGAAGGAAGTAAGAACTCCAAGCCTTGGTGATTATGACTGTGGTTATTAACTCTATCTAGTTATCTGACAAACTAAAGTGCATCTAGAGGAGTGAGGCAAGGATGGTGAGGGCTCTGGAAATGATGTCCTATGAAGAGCTGTTGAAGAGCTCAGTCTGTTCAGTCAGGAGAAGAGAAGATTACATGGAGACTTGGTCATACTCTTCAAATGCCTAAATGACTGCAGTCAATTGAGCAGAGTTGTTCTATGTTGCTCCAGAGGGCAGGGCAAAAATGAATGGGTGGAAATTGCTGGGGAAGAGATTTTGGCTAAAGATGAGGAGAGATTTCTTAATAATAAGAGTTGTTCAACAACAGAACAGACTGCCATGGGATATAGTATAGATCAGACATATTGGCCACCCAAAACTCCTTCTCTATCTGTCAGCAATGCTATAGTTGCATCTGGATGTGCAGATGTGACATTAAGCATGGGGTGGAATAAATGGCCTCCAAGACCCCTTCCAGCTCTAAAATTCCATGAGAAGAGGAGGGGGGAGGAGGATTTAATCAATCTGCATGGCACGTTACAGGGTCACAGCAGGAAAACATGTCATTGCCGCAAGGTGCTTACACTCCAAAATTCAACACAGACGGAACAGACAGAAGAGTAAGATGGAGGCAAGGGTAAACAGCTCCTTGTTCAGTTACACATATTTAGGCATACTTTCAGTAGGAAATGAGGGACTGAGGCATTGTTACAGAGACTTTGTGGTAAAGAAGTTGGCTTTTCTGTTCATCGTTTCCAATCTGTAAAATCGAAGTGCTGAAGTGGAGGATGAAATCGAGAAGTTATTTGACAAGTAGGGAATATGGCTCTGCTGGGCTAAAGGTAGTCGTGTGTGCAGAGGATGGAATTGATGAGGATATTTACAATGGGAATACATGGCAGGCATGGGGACTTGAATGACCACTGATAATAGATCTATTTAATTTTTTTTAACAGCAGAGCTATTGATGCTGGCGGAAGTCGAAATGTTTAGCTGAAATATATATTGAATACTCTGTTGTTGGTCTTTCTATCCTCCTTATACATTTTACTTTAAGACTGATAGCATCTGCCATGGATCCAGAGCCTCCTTGTTGCTTTGCTGTTGTGCTGCTTTACAACAACCCCCCCATATATATATGAGATCCCATTTGCACAAAGTTAAAGACCTGAAAAAAAAAAACTTTAAAAAGCCATGATTCCATTTACGCAAATTTAAAGACCAGGAGGAGGAGGAGATCTCATTTGTGCAAATCATGATCCCACTTATGCAAATTTAAAGACAAGAAGAAGAAGGAGAAGGAGAAGAAGATCCCTGCCTCCCCTTCATGGATCACTGCCTTGCTGTGCATATTGGATTGACTCACTACGGATTGAGTTGACACCAGCAGCGGGAAATTGAACAAAATCCACCAGGAATTAACTGGAACAATCCGTCTAGATTTCGCACGCAAAACGGAATGCCAATGCCTCCATACTGCGCTGGTGTGCCCTTCCGGAGTCTTCTCTTGTGCCCTAGATTGCTAGGTGCAGACACCATGCTTGGGCACAGTTGTAAACTTCCTTGCTCATCCAGAAAAGGACAATGGGCTGCAGTCCTATCCACGGTCCCCTGGAAGTAAAGTTCCACTGAACCTAGTGAGGCTTACATCTGAGTAAAGATGCATAGGATTGCACTGACAGGCTACCTTTGTTTTAAAAGAATGATTGAGATGGTATCCTCACAGGCCACTCCAAGGCCTGCCATTTTATAATTTATGAATTTGATACACAGTGTCGGAAATCCTTAGCATGCCTTGTGTAAAGCTCCCCAGCATGCGAGAAGGATCTTGGAATTGTCGTCGATCACAAGCTGAATATGAGCCAACAATGTGATGTGGCTGCAAAAAAGGCAAATGCTATTTTGGGCTGCATTCATAGAAGCATCGCTTCCAAATCCCGGGAAGTACTAGTTCCCCTCTACTCAGCACTGGTTAGGCCTCATCTGGAGTACTGTGTCCAGTTCTGGGCACCACACTTTAAGAAGGATGCAGACAAGCTGGAGAGGGTTCAAAGGAGGGCAACAAAGATGATCAGGGGACTGGAAACAAAGCCCTATGAAGAGAGACTGAAAGAACTGGGCATGTTTAGCCTTGAGAAGAGAAGACTGAGGGGAGATATGATAGCACTCTTCAAGTACTTGAAAGGTTGTCACAGAGAAGAAGGCCAGGATCTCTTCTTGATCATCCCAGAGTGCAGGACACGGAATAATGGGCTCAAGTTACAGGAAGCCAGATTCCGGCTGAACATCAGGAAAAACTTCCTGAGTGTCAGAGCAATACGGCAATGGAACCAATTACCTGGGGAGGTGGTGGGCTCTCCCACACTGGAGGCCTTTAAGACGAGGCTGGACAGCCATTTGTCGGGGATGCTCTGACTTGGATTCCTGCATTGAGCAGGGGGTTGGACTCGATGGCCTTGTAGGCCCCTTCCAACCCTACTATTCTATGATTCTATGATTCTATGATTCTATGCACTGGGAAACAGTCACTGGTTACCAAGGCAACCGCCAACAAATTTCTATGATAATGCACATGGTGATACACATTGTGGGACACCACCAGAAAAGTAGTTTATGTGAACTAATTGGCTCTGTATCTGTACTCAAAGATGTGTTAAAGGAATTTTCCTGTATTTATTAGCTGGCTCGCCCCCCACTTTTTCTTTTCTTTTTTCAAACTAAGGATGTAAAACCTGAGGCTGAATTTAAATTTGAACAGGGGAGGATGTTAGAGCTTTTTTAGCCGGCTTACGAACCAATTATGTTTTTTTTTCCCCCAACCTGACATAGAATTGGCCTTCGTCCTTCTTTCAGCTCCCTCCCTGTCCCTCTCTTCCTTGCCTTTTCCTTCCAGTGAGATTAAATGAACTGGATGGCAACATTGTGAAAATGGAAATAGGGCCAGAAAAAGGAGCTGTGTTCACAGGCTGGGTTTGTGGCATCCCATAATTAAAGGTGGAATGGCTGGAGGCTGGCCAGACAGTTGAACAAAAAGCATTTTAAACAGGCTCAAAAAAGCTGCCCTGGAGCTGTGTTTTAGATGGCTTCTAGCAGAAGACCCAGGGATTTTGGCCACACAAGTGCTCACAACGTCACCAAAATCTGGATGAGGGAAAGATAACAAGAACTGATTAAGAGCAAGTGGATGCCACCTTTGCCATTTTTTTTATGACAAGATCAACAGCAAAATAAGGACCATAGAATCATAGGGTTGGAAGGGGCCTACAAGGACATCGAATCCAACCCCCTGCTCAATGCAGGAAGCCTGATTCCCAGGCGGTCTCCCATCCAAGCACTAACCAGGGCTGATGCTGCTTAGCTTCTGAGATCAGACGAGATCTTTGCTGGACATCGTAGAATCATAAGGTTGGAAGGGGCCTACAAGGCCATCAAGTCCAACCCTCTGCTCAATGCAGGAAGCCTGATTCCCAGGCGGTCTCCCATCCAAGCAATAACCAGGGCTGACCCTGCTTAGCTTCCAAGATCAAACTAAATTGGGCGCATTAGTGTCCCATTTTAAACATAGCTTGCCCCCGCTCTTCTATGCAGAGAAAATATATAAGAAAAATATATTCTATACAAGAATTGATATTCTATATAAGAAAAAGAAACTATGTGCACTCTTGTTCATAAGAGGGATGCTAGAGAAATTCGAGATGGGCTAAAATGAGCTTGGTTTTCTGAGAGTCTGACCTGTGGCATCCGCTATGGAGCTCCCCCCTCAGGCTGCACAGAGTCCATGGACTTTTTTTTCTTTCCTGAAAAAAAAGTCTTTCTAGTCGTAAGAAAAGGTGCACTTTTCTGCTGAAGAAAAGTTAAATGGAATGGGGGACAGTATGCTAGGGATGGACGAAAGTCCCTTACCTGTCCTCGAAGCTTGCTTTGCGGTGGGGGGGAGGCACTTCGCTTCTCCCCCCGAAGTTCATGCAAGGGGGGGGGAGGCGCCCCGCCTCCCCTGGCCGAAATTCAGGCCGGGGGGGAGGCGCCCCATCCCTCACCGGTGAAATTCAGGCCGGGTAGAAGCGCCCCATCTACCTGGCCGCAAAAAAAAAAAAAAAACTCCCCCGTGATAGGCTACGTAATGATTAACGTAGCCTATCATGGCTATATTTCCAAAGTCAGCCGTGATACGCTACGTTAATCATCACATAGCCTATCACGGGTGACTTTGGGGGAAAAAAAAAGCACGTACGCAAATGGTGGCCCCCATACGGAGCCGCCATTTGCGTTGCCCTTATTTTCGTAAATCTTTACGTAGACTACAGGGACCAAATAAGGAACGCAAATGGCGGCTCCCTACGGGGGCCGCCATTTGCGTACGCACTTTTTTTTTTTCCCCAAAGTCACCCGTGATAGGCTACGTGACGATTAACGTAGCCTATCATGGCTGACTTTGGAGATCTAGCCGTGATAGGCTACGTTAATCGTTACGTAGCCTATCACGGGGTTTTTTGTTTTTGTTTTAACTGCACTTGTAATGGCGGCGGCGGCAGCCGGTCGAAAGACCAGCTGCCGCCCCTGCCCCTGACAAAGACCCAACGAACCGCCGCTGGGACCCGCCGCCGGGAGGGACATTCGTGAAAGGTAAGTCCCATCCCGGGGGGGCGGGGGGTGGCGGAGAATTTCACCGCCAATTTCAGGGGGCCGAATGCATTGGCATTCAGCCTCACCGAGATTCGTGGAGAAATTCTCAGAAATTCTCCACCATCCCTACAGTATGCTAAATGTTATGCACTACGGTAAATTATGTGAATTGTTATGAGACCTCTTACGTAATTATTTGAGTATTTTTCCGCATGATGAACAGAAACATGATTCTCCTCCATCCGTGGGTGGATGATGGAACAAAAGTTGCCTGAAAAAGTATATGGCTAATAATTATTTCATAGAATCATAGAATCATAGAATAGTAGGGTTGGAAGGGGCCTATAAGACCCTCAAGTCCAACCCCCTGCTCAATGCAGGAATCCAAGTCAAAGCACCCCTGACAGATGGCTGTCCATAGAATCATAGAATAACAGGGTTGGAAGGGGCCTACAAGGCCATCGAGTCCAACCCCCTGCTCAATGCAGGAATCCAAGTCAGAGCATCCCTGACAAATGGCTGTCCAGCCTCATCTTGAAGGCCTCTAGTGTGGGAGAGCCCACCACCTCCCCAGGTAATTGGTTCCATTCTCGTATTGCTCTTACAGTCAGGAGTCCATGGACTTTTGCCGGCCTGATTATTTAAAATCTTTCCCAAGGTTCACCCGAGGTGTAACTCTGCATGTTCTTGTTTGCTAAATGTTGCGTTGTGGAAACTCTTCTAGGCAATGACTCTCAAATTGTTTTACTGAGGAAAGAATGGCATGTTCCCAGTTCACGTGGCAGAGTGTTCAATTTTGCCTAGGCAAATACTTTGGTTTGGCCAAAATTCTGGTTTCTCCATGGCAAAGTCGCCCACTGTCCAACAGTCTCACAGCACAGCCAGCTACATCTAGGGATAGATGAACTACTTTGTTTCCAGTTTGTGTTGGTTGTACATGCTTTCATTCATAAGTCTGTTCTGTCCCATTTCTGCATCAATGTGCAATTAAAAAGGAAAAACATATGGAAATCTGCATTATTTTTGATGCATTTCCCCACAAAAATATGCATTTTGGGATGCACTTTTTGTACAAAATACATTTTTGGACACATATTATCCTTAAAATATGCATTTTATTCCAATATACATACCTTATTTAATAGAATTTTAGATGATGATGATTTGAACCAAGAACAGTACTGCAAAATTCAGGGAATTGCAAAGACTAAAGGGTACCTACATCTATGTATTACTCTGGCAAGTGTGAATTAGGTGGGTTCATTTAAATATTTGGAGTAGAGAAAACCCTTGAGCATCCTTAGCTACTTCTTCCATACCCTTCTGTCTAGCATTTAATACAGCCAGTCCAAAAAAAATGCTCCATTTTATCCTCACAACAACAACCCTGTGAGGTAGGTGGGGCTGAGAGTATGTGACTGGCCCAAAGTCACCCAGTGAGCTTCCATGGCCGAGTGGGGACTAGAACCCGGATCTCCCAGCTCCTGGTCCAACACTCTTGCCGCTACGCCACGCTGGCTGTCTTAGAGGCATTGCCTTTAAGGCTGCATGGAAGTGGAGGGAGGCCAGTTCTCCAGGAACCGATCTTGGAGCACAGGCTCTGAGGTAAGTTCCTGGATAACACAATATCCTATGGCCATCTAGCCACTGTCTAGCAGCCATAGGATTGCTCCCTTAATGTATTTCACAGTTTTAATTTTGTTTCACATTGCCTTGGTAGGTTTATCCCCAAAGGCAGCTTATAAATATTTCAAAGAAGTAAAGAAAGAAAGTGGATTCGTAGCCTGGCTGTTCTGGAAGAATTTCCATGCCCTCTTAGTTCTCATCGTCACCATATTTCTGGCTACAGGACTGGGAAGAAGACTGGCCTATGGGGTGGCCACTCACAAATCAACAAAAGAAGAAGGAGAGGAAATGCATTACCGCAAAAGAGGACACAAGAGGACACACATTTGTACAAAATTTGCATAAGATACTTGATATGTATATAGATGCACATTTAGAAATCCATCGTTATGCCATTCTGCTGTGGCCAGATATTATTATTATATTCAGCATTATATAAATGCCACAAATAAATAAATAAATGATCATAGAATCATAGAATAGCAGGGCTGGAAAGGGCCTACAAGACCCTCGAGTCCAACCCCTTGCTCAATGCAGGAATCCAATTCAGAGCATCCCTGACAGATGGCTGTCCAGCTTCATAGAATCATAGCATGGTAGGTTTGGAAGGGGCCTACAAGGCCATTGTGTCCAACCCCCTGCTCAATGCAGGAATCCAAGTCAGAACACCCCTGACAGGTGGCTGTCCAGCTTCATAGAATCATAGAATAGCAGGGTTGGAAGGGGCCTATAAGTCCATCGAGTCCAACCCCCTGCTCAATGCAGGCATCCAAGTCAGAACACCCCTGACAGGTGGCTGTCCAGCTTCATAGAATCATAGAATAGCAGGGTTGGAAGGGGCCTATAAGTCCATCGAGTCCAACCCCCTGCTCAATGCAGGCATCCAAGTCAGAACACCCCTGACAGGTGGCTGTCCAGCTTCATAGAATCATAGAATAACAGGGGTCCATCGAGTCCAACCCCCTGCTCAATGCAGGAATCCAAGTCAAAGCATCCCTGACAGGTGGCTGTCCAGCCTCATCTTGAATGCCTCCAGTGTGGGAAAGCCCACCACCTCCCTAAGGAATTGGTCAGAAGAAGGGCTTCTATTCCTTTTTTACTCCCATTGACTGCAATGGCAGGCAACATACTATGGCAGCTCCAGGCTGGCAGAACTCCACCAGCACATAGGGATGTTGGAGCATTCTGCAATGGAGTCAGATGAGTTTGGATTTCTATGAACCTGACTTGTGGATTCCACAGTGCACAGCCTTTTCCCAAGTCGCACGGATTCTACAGACTTGCAGACTTAATAATAATAATAATAATAATAATAATAATAATAATAATAATAATAAACTTTCTGGAATTTTATGCAAATTTAGTGGTAGAACAATATGTAAACTAAAAAAAAACACCAACCAAAAATGTGCATTTTCCCCATAGGTTAAAGCTTAAGAATGTGTAGGGGGTGGTAGTATTTGCACATTTTTGCAAGTGTGATTTTGTGCAAATAAGAAGTTGTGCAAATGCACATTAATGCACATTTGGGAAATTGGGAAAAATCCGGTTCCACCAATAAGCGGATGACAGAATGAAAGGCACCTGACACTCCACGAAATGCAGACGGAATGGATTTTACAGAATCCGTGCATCCCTACCGTGGAACAATGACATCAGCAGAGCTTTCTGTACATGGACCAGGGGACATCTGGCAATGTAGGTATCAACGGTCTTCGCTGACGGAGTAACATTCACACCACTTCCTGAGGATCCCCAGCCAGCTTCTAGAAGATGTGAGGATTGCAGCCTCAATACATAAAATGCATACCCCCCACCCCGGACACAAGCTCATATTGCAATCCTATGCATGTCTGCTCTGAAGTAAGTCCCATAAATCTCATTGGGACTTATTCTCAGGTAAGGGTATACAGGATTGCAGCAGTAAAGTCTCTTGGATGGAAAGAAGGCACTCTGCTAAAGAGCTTTATATCTCTTCACCCCGTATTAATAAGATACATTTTGATATTATCTGATAGCATGGTTGGGGTTTATTAGTGTCCTCGTGCTTATTTATTTATTTATTTATTTATTTGCAGTTGCTAAATGACCGTTCCAAAATTGCTGAGCATGTTCAAGGTAAAATAATAATAATAATAATAATAATAATAATAATATTGGGATGCATTTGTGACCTGGCAATAGGGGGTGGAAAAATATAATTTAACTCCAAGCCTTCTGTTTCTTATTAAAGTTAATGGGAACTTCAAAAGTGGATTCTCCCCTGTGTACCAAGCTAGATACGTGTCGTTTTGGCTGCCTCAAGTATGTATTTCGTTTATATTTAATAAGTGAGTGATCGTATGTTAAATACTTGCTACCTCTTAAAAATGGGCCCCTGGAGGATTAAGAAGTGCAGGATGCAGGGCTGTTAACAAGTTAGAAATAAAAAATGGAGGCCATGTCACTCGATGGATAAAAATTCAAGAGACTCTTCAATCTCTTTTTTAATTCCCACATCTCTGTAATGATGTCCCACCAACCGGCATTATTCCTGTTGATATCTTAACAGTTTTGTACCCTTAGAGGCCACACTTCACCCACAAGAAGAGAGCTTAGCTGCTACACTTCCTTTCTGTGGGGGGCGGGGGGAGGTACTCCGCTGGCGCTACGCATTTTTAAGCCTTCTGCATCCCATCCAAGTACAGACAAACTGTGAAAATCAATATAAATTGAATGTCAATCATCCCATATAAGTTATTACAGTATCTTATTCCACTTTATTTTGAAATAGTTTACAATGGGCTGGTGGGGACAGAAGATGTAAATATGGGAGCACCATTTTGAGGCCTGGTCCAGAGTCATTTGGGTCTAGATTGACTCAAAATGGGTTGCAGTGTTATAGGACTTTTCAAGCCCTGTCCCCATGTGAGTGTTCTCTCCATCGCAACTCTCTGCAAGTGTCGAGCAGTCAGGTTCTGGACTGGTTGTCGGTTCCAGTGATCCAGAAGCAGATGCAATGCCCAGAATAAACAGGGCCAAATTCCAGAGCTGAGTAAGAGAAGTAACTATGTTGCAGAGCACACAATTTGCATGCAAAAGATGCACGCTTCAAACACTGATGGGCATATCAGAATGTACCAATCCGCTGGATTTTATTTATGTATTATTAAATATATATTATCCACTCTTCATTATAAGATAATCCCAAAGCAGAGCACAAAACCAGTAAAATACAGTAAATTCATACAAATATAAACCAATAAATAAAACACAGGGCAATAGTTTTCAAGATGCAGCAACAGTGATTCAATTAATTGTTTCACTTCAAAATGAAATGCTTTTAAAATTGGGCTTTTTCTGAGAGAGAATATATCCAGCAATGCACATTTCGAGAGAAAATAAATCTACAAAAGCACACTTTGAGAGAAAACATGTTTAAAAATATGTATTTAAATGTGAATTTCCATATGGGATTTAAAAATAACAATCGCAGATTAATGCAGAAACAAGATGGAATGGACTTAGGGTGTATTCGCTCCCATTATATTGCCCTGATTGTAATAAAATTCCAAGTCAGATCTGACAAGTTCTACTCCTCCCTTCTCCTTTCAGCCTCTACTAAGGAACTTACCTTTAAGGTGTCACCATTCTGTGCCCGGGCATGTTCTGTTAGGAATCGGTCTGAGCTAAATCTTATTACAATTCATCTTAGCATTAGCTGATACTAATAGACACTGTCATGGAAGCCTGTTTTGATCTGAACTTGTTATTCTGTGTTTTCTTTGTATTTGTAGCTGGTACTGTATTTGTTAGCATGTTTCATATTTGCCTTCCTAGTGGCTGTTCTGTGACCATGATCAACTAAAAGTAAAGGCTTAGGATGGACACAAGCAAAAGTGACCTAGACAAGAGTCCATCCACATTCTTAATATAACCAAGCGTTACGATCTGGACACATTTTTGTCCTGCACCAATTCATCATTACACACTTCAGTGTTATCGCTATGAGCAACTGTATTAAGGGTGTTAAACCATTTTGGGGAGGGTCAGATGTATAGCTCCCACTGGTCTGTTGATTCTAGCAAGGGTGGTGTAATAGCCACACCTTCCTCTCCTCTTACATCTGGCAAGATCACCTATACCAGTACAGAACACATGAGTTTGGGCACTGAATTGAAACTGTTTCCTGAAGTTTATATGCCATGCACCGTCCCACCTCTCCGGCTCCCTCTCTGATGTCCCCAGCTAGACAGCCAAAATCGGCTGTCTTGCTGAAACTGCAGCGTGGCTGGAGCATTCCTTCCAACCCTTCCTTGCTCCACCAACCTTGCATTGAATAGTCACCTGCTTCTGAGTTCGGAAGCAGTCAACTATCCCAATAGGATAGTGCCCTTAGGCATCAGGTATGTTTTCAACATAGGACTTGAGCTGATGTGTACACACACACACACACACACACACACTTATGGGTACCTAACTTCCCTTCTTGCAAACGTGGGCCCCTAATTCAGTAGGAGGGAGATGTATGTGGGATGTTCCTTTCTCTGCAGCTGAAAGGAAGGAGGTGTGTTGTTTCTGACTGCATAATTCATTTGTCTAGGTGTTTCTTTCCCCCAGTTAAGTCAGGGGGAGTGAAGGATGAGCCCTGGGCTCTGATCCAGGATAGTTTCAAGTTCTAAGAATGTCCACTGCACCTATGCTGCAAGAGACAAGTGTTTGATCCCATCAGTTTGTTACCAAAACTGTCTTTTTATTGAGCTCACTTGGAAGGTGTCAGCCTCGATAATCTGTTGAATAATGTAGGCACCCTCTCTGCTTTCCTGTGCTGTTTATGATAAATTCATAGAATTGGAAGCTTTTATGTCCGTTCTCAGCAGTGATCTCAGCGGATGAGATGTTCTACTACTATCATGAACCAGGGAAAAGCAAAAAGAAAATCCATCTATTCGTCTGTTTCCCAGTGGGGTGTTCCAGATCACAAACACCACATGCCTTTTCAGGTGTTTACTGCCATGCATTCTTAGAAGGTATGGAGAGAGAAGCAGGACATGGTAGCCTCACTGCTAGGGATGTTGGAGAAATCCACAACTGAACCAAATGAGTTTGGATTTTTATGAATCCACCCTGCAGATTTTTCAGCAGACCATTTTTTTCCCCCATCTGTGGAGGTTCCATGGACTTGCAAATCATTTTTGTTTTACTTTCGGGAATTTTATGCAAGTTTTGTCATAGAAAAATACACAAAAAAGGGCCAAAATGCACATTTCCCTCATACGCTAAAGTGTGGAAATACACATTTTGGGGCAGTTTCCAGACTTGGAAGAATTTGTGCACTTAGGGGAAATGTGCACATTTTTGCATGTGCACATTTGCACAAATTTGGGAACTAAAAAAAAATGAAATTGTATTCCGTTGATGGGCAGACGATGGAACAAAATGCATCTGTCAATATGAGAGAGACAGACAGAATGGATTTTGCACAATACATACATCCCTACTCACTGCCAGCATCCCTGACCTGGCCTCCATCTGCTGCATATTCAACTGGGCATGCTCAGGATCCTCCCCACAATTCAGAACCTTGCATAAATTTCCCACCTTCAAACCTTCCTCTCAACCTGTGAAGGTCTGAGGTTGCAGCCAGTGGGGATGGGGACATTGGGGACAGCACTAGCATACACAGCCCCACTCCTCCCACCACACATTTTGAGAACATCTGGAGGTGAATGGCTCAATGGACTAAAAGCTGCCATTCAAAAGAAGGTTTTTCAGTGTCAGGGGTGTTTCTGAGTGCAGGGAGTGGGATAGTAGTTCAGATTCTGAAGGAGAACAGCCAGACATGGGGGAGGTATTGTCCCAGGCTAGTCCAGACATGACTAGGCAGGATCCTCAGGTTCCAGAGGTCCAACTGGTGGAGGATGAGGGCCCCTCTTCACCCACACACCCTGCCCTGTTTGAGATAGCAAACAGGGGGAGGCGGGATTTGGGGAGTCTGATTTAATAGACACCAGGCACAGACTCAGAGCAAAGAGAGAGAAGGCGGGGGCAGAACTTAGACGGTCTTCCCGATTGGCCTTGCATGAAAAGCTGCGCTTAGAAGCCTCACAAGAGAAAGAGAGAGAGAGACCTCCCCCGCTTAAGTTAGGCTAGTGAGACTGCCTTCCTCTTCAAATGGTGGGCAACTTTCATAACTACCTTTTGAACCCCCTGAAGGCATTTCCTTGTGGACTGCAAGGCACTGAGAATTTGCATCGGTATGACCCTGTGAAGTAATGGATGAAAAGCTGCAAACTGAAGCCTCTTGTCTGTGTTTGTTTCAGCGTTTGAAGTTAAGTAGGGGCAAAGGGAATCCTGACATTCAGGTTTTAAAGAGCGTTTGTTAATTGCACACATTTTTAATTATTATTTTGAGGTGAAACCAGGATGGTTGAGCAGTTATAATGGGTGTCAGGGTTGGATCGGAGCCCAGAGAGCCCCAAAGCAGTTCTGATTCTGAGGAAGAGATAGAAACCATGGGAGAGGAACCCGCACGCTGTTCAGAGGCACAGCCAGGGGGAGACCCCCTCCCAGTACACATTCCTGAGAGTGCTAGTGACCCTGGCAGGGAGAGAGAGGAGCAACAGCAGTTTCTGGATGCTAGGCGCCGGCGCAGCGTCAAGTGGGAGATGGCGGGTGCTGAGAGGAGGCACTCAGCCCACTTGGTGCAACGGCAACAGCGGCACCCCGATGCCCCACAGGAAAGGGGTGGACTCTCTCCTCCTAGCTCATAAGTACAGCGGTTTCCCGCCTTCCCCTCCAAATGGAGATCAACTGATTCCTAAGGCTAGAACCCCCGAGTAGGCAGCTCTCTTAAGTCTCACTTGTAGGATCAAGCAATTAGCATCCGTAAGCGTCATTAGGTTGAATGGAAATAAAGCCTTGGAAAAGAGCCCTATTGTCTGCGTGTCTACCTGAGGATTTCCGAAGGCAGCAGGGGCGACCTCCCGACACTGGGACAGACAGACACAACGGTGTTCAAGAAAACATTTCCTTCATGTTTATCGCTTAAGTTTAGAATGTTGGTAAAATAGTTTGGGAGTTTTAGAAGTGTCACAAATACCCCTACCCTTTTTCATCATCCAAACAGCCCCCCATCTTTTAAATCTCTCGGATACACTTGGAAAGTGACAGCTCAGAGCATGACAATGAGGCAGAATGTTGGAAACAAAATCTGACACAGAGAGATGGTTGTCCAATTATCATTCTGTCACTGTTGGCACCTGAGTTCTGCGTTGTCTTGATGCCCCTTCATTCTGTTTGTCAGCCCACCTTCTTTCTGAATTGTTGGTCTTTGTGTGTGCATGTGTGTGTGTGTGCATGTGTGTCTGTGCACACACACAGGCACACACCCCTTCTTTCAACCCAGCTTTTAAAATAAAATAGGCTCAATGCGTGTGAATGATAGATCCCATGGCAATGCTTCTAGGGGGGCTGTTTTGTTGCTCTGACTGGTTTGAAGTGGGTAGCTCCTGGGCATTTCTTTCATCACTGTTTACATCCCTTTCTACTTTCCCCAATGTCTTGTTTCCATGTGAGCTTTATTTAGTTGAAGCAACCAAATGTCTTCTGGTACCTTAAAAGCTAACAGATTGGTTGTGGCATCCGTTTTCATGGACGAGAGCCCATCGCATCAGATGGATGAAGTTGTTATCTTCAGTTGGTGTGTGTGTGTCAGTGTGTGTGTGTGTGTATGTGTGTGTGGAGAGAGAGAGAGAGAGAGAGGAGGAGGAAGAGGAGGCTGGTGGCTTTGATGTCAGTGGGGTGGAGAAGTTGCTCCGGGTTTCAGTGAGAACCATTCAGAACTCTAAAGGAGCTACCCAAGGTAGGGATGCTGGAGAAATTTGAAATGGACTAAAATGAACTTGGGTTTCCAATAGGGATGTCAGAGAATTCCGCCATGGATCTCAGTGAGGCCGAATGCCAGTGCATTTGGCCCCCTGAAATCCGTGGCGGAACGAAGCTCCCCGCCCCCCCACCCTGCAAGAGGCATGCAAAACGAAGCACTTACCTGCTTCTTCATTATAGTCATGATAGGCTACGTAAATACGTAGCCTATCACAGCTAACACAGGGACGACATTTGCGTCCCTGCGGAGGCTATGATAGGCTATGTAAGTATTTACGTAACCTATTATGCCAAAAGACAGGGGAGCAAATGGCGGCCACTATGCCATTTGCACCCCTGTCTTTTGCCGTAATAGACTACGTACATATTTATGTAGCCTATCATGGAAAAAAAAAAAGGGAATGCAAATTGCGGCAGCTATGGTGGCCGCCATTTGCATCCCTGTGCAAGCTGCCCAGCTGCCAGATGTCCGGCTGCGGGTGGCCCTGGCCGGCAGCTCCGTGGAGTCACTGCGGAGCAGAGCCAGATGGGGGAGAATTTTGGGGGGAGGGACGGAGCGCCTCCCCCCCACCGCAAATGTCACCCTTCAAAAAGGTAAGTGACTTTTGTACATCCCTAGTTTCCAAGAATTCGACCTGTGGAATCTGCTGTGGAGCGCCCCCCTCAAGCTGCACAGGGTCCGTGGACTTTCGGATATATTTTTTTTAACTTTCCTGAAATTTATGCATATTGATTCATAGAAACATATGTAAGTTTCTACTGAGGAAACATTGAATGGAATGGGAGATAATACGCTAAATGTTCCATACTAAGGTAAATTATGTAAATACTTCAGTAATTATTTCCGTATTTTTCTGCATGACAAAAAAAAAATTGCATCTGTCTGTGGGTGGACGATGGAACAACAGGCACATGACAATCCATGAAACATAGGTGGAGCATATTTTACACAGTCTGTACATCCCTAATCCAAGGGGCCTTGCATGTTCAATACCTCTGGATAGCTTTGCGCCTTGGATAGGTCATTTAGAGTTCTGACTGCCGTAGAAGAAAGGTTGGTTCTGAAACCCAGAGCAGATTCACTGCCCCATTGGCATCACAGCCACCAGCCTACACACACACGCACACACACACACACACGAAAGATAGAAAGACGAACCACAGAGCATTCAAAATATATATTTAAACTAAAGGTTTCGGCTTCCACCCTCATTAGTAGCTCTGCTGTTAACTGGGTGTCAGGGGTGGCAGTTTGGAATACCTGATACCCAATTGACAGCACCGCTACTGATGAGGGCAGGAGCCAAAACATTTAGCTTAAAATATATTTTGAATTCTCTGTTGTTAGTCTTTCTAGCTTTCTTCTACATTTTAGCTTAAGACTGAGTCCATCCAGAGCATCCTTGTTGCTTGCCTGTTGTGCTGCTTTACACCAGCCTCTCTCCCCTCCTCTCTCTCTCTCTCTCTCTCTCTGTCTCATAGAATCATAGAATAGTAGGGTTGGGAGGGGCCTATAAGACCCTCGAGGCCAACTCCATGCTCAATGCGGGAATCCAAGTCAAATACATTGTCTGCTGAGGAAATGTTGAATGGAATGGGGGACAATTTGCTAAATGTTACTAACTAAAGTTAATTATGTAAATACTTACATACATACTTGCGTAATTATTTACATATTTTTTCCTGCATGATGAAAAGAAATATTTGCATCTGTCTATGAGCGGACAATGGAACAAAAGGCACCTGACAATCCGCAAAATACAGACGGAGCGGATTTTACACATTCTGTACATCCCTATTCACGCTTTCTAGAGTAATACGTGGTTTGGAGCTGTTATCCTCTGGACTGCTCACTTCTCTGATTTTTGGGATGCAGGTCTTGGCCCAAACATGCGTACAAAAATGCATATTTTAGGGGGAAATGCATACAATTCAAATGTGGAGTTTTGCTCAGGTTTTTTCTTTCTTTGAAACACACACACACAGGACGGAAAACAAGACAGAACAGAATTGTGATGGAATGCGTGAAAGTGGCACAGACTGGAAATAGATTTATCTGTCCAGCCCTATGTGGAGCAAATGAAGTCATTGCTTTTAACACTTAAGTAATTATGCTACTTAAACAAAGCTGTACATTGCTAGAGGTAGCCCCCCCTGTCTGGGTTCTTTGGGTACCTGCCAAGCCCCTGCTGCTGCCTGCACACCCCGGGACCTGCTCCTGACCCCCCCCCATTTACCAAGCCACCTGCGCTCACCCCGGGACCATCCAGTCATCTCTACAGCCGCCATTTTGCAAAAAATATGGCCAGCACAGATATGTCCACATGTTCTCTTATGCAAAATGGTGCTGTGAATGGCTGATGTACACAAGGTTACAGGTGTGGGAGGGGGATGTCAAGTGGGGGCAGGAGCTCAGTGGGCATGGCTCGGGGGCATGGGGTGGGTGGAGTCTGCTGGACTCCTGGGCCCACTCAGGCACTCACAGCATCCCTATAAATGAGTTCAACATTACATCTTAGATTTCAGATATAGGCATAGCCAGGGACTGACTTCGGACCAAATGGCTTGTGCTACCATGTCAAAGTCTGTCTTGCTATGTACAATGGGGGTGGGGTGGAATGACATCTACTTTGCCACATTGACACAGCGTCATAATATTGGCATGAAATGGCGTGCTTTCTCATGACATCTGCATGACTTTCCAGCCGTTTCTGCACGGGTTCTCGACGCTGCTTTCCATTTTCACTCTCAAATGCTTGAGCAAAGAACAAAGGAACAGAGATGTCATGCAATCTTTCACTGGCTTTGGGGGTTCTTTCTGGCTCCATCTTCTGTGTATCTTTGACTCTGCCAAAAAGCATAAAAAGGTAAAGGTGTCCCCAACCAGTCGTGTTCGACTCTAGGGTGTGGTGCTCATCTCCATTTCTAAGCCGAAGACCCAGCGCTGTCCGAAGATGCTTCCGTGGTCATGTGGCTGGCATGACTGAACACCGGGGTGCACGGAACGCTGTTACCTTTCCCGCCAAAGCAGTACCTATTTGTCTATTTGCAATTTCTTGCTTTTGAACTGCTAGGTTGGCAGGAGCTGGGACTGAAGACGGGAGCTCACTCTGTCACGAGCCACTCGGGTCTTGAACTGCTGTCCTGCCGACCTTCCGGTCTGCAGTTCAGCGTCTTAACCACTAAGTAGGGATGGACGAAAGTCCCTTACCTGTTCTCAAAGCTTGCTTCACGGTGGGGGGGAGGCGCTTCGGTTCTCCCCCCGAAGTTCAGGCAAGGGGGGGGAGGCGCCCTGCCTCGCCCGGCCGAAATTCAGGCCGGGGGGGAGGCGCCCCATCCCTCGCCAGCGAAATTCAGGCTGGGTAGAAGCGCCCCGTCTACCCGGCCATGAAAAAAAAAGTAAAAAAACAAAACAAAACACACACCCCCGTGATAGGCTACGTAACGATTAACGTAGCCTATCACGGCTAGATTTCCAAAGTCAGCCGTGATAGGCTACGTAAATCGTCACGTAGCCTATCACGGGTGACTTTGGGGGGAAAAAAGCACGTACGCAAATGGCGGCGGCCCATGGGCGCCGCCATTTGTGTTCCTTATTTTGACACGTCTTGTCTACGTGAAGATTTACATAGACTACGGCGAAAATAAGGGCAATGCAAATAGCATTCCCTTATTTTCGCCATAGTCTACATAAATCTTTACGTAGACTAGACGTGCCAAAATAAGGAACGCAAATGGTGGCGCCCATGGGCTGCCGCCATTTGCGTACACACTTTTTTTCCCCCAAAGTCACCCGTGATAGGCTACGTGACGATTTATGTAGCCTATCATGGCTGACTTTGGAAATCTAGCCGTGATAGGCTACGTTAATCGTTATGTAGCCTATCATGGGTGTGTGTTTTTTTTACTTTACTTTTTTTCTTTGCAATGGCGGTGGCGGCAGCTGGTCAGGAGACCGGCCGCCACCCCCACCCCCCACGAACCGCCGCCGTACCGCCGCCGGGACCCACCGCCGAGAGGGACATTCGGCTACGGTAAGTCCCATCCCGGGGGGGGCGGGGGGCCGGCGGAGAATTTCCCCACCAATTTCGGGGGGCCGAATGCATTGGCACTCGGCCCCCTGAAGTTTCGGGGATAAATTCTCCCCCATCCCTACCACTAAGCCACCACGGCCCCATAGCCAAAAAGCATAAAACCCTATAAAAGAAGTAGTCCGAGGCTCAAATGACTGCTGCCTTTCTGTCTGATTGTGTGTCGAAGTTCACCTCAGCATGATATGCCTGCCTTTGAGGAACACCAAATCCATTTTATGTGAAGGTTTTTTTAAAAGAAAATATTAGCCTCCTGCTATTGTCATCCCCTGCTGCTACCAAGTGAACCCCTCTTCACTTCTCATAAATTAGTGAGATAGATGGAGCACCTAAAGAATGATGCAGCGAAGTCCTCCACTCCCATTAGCTTCCTCAGCCGGGCCGTTAAACAATCATCTGCCGTCAAAGTGCTCCCTAATGATGGTAAAACACGTGCACGCGTATCCCCCCCTCTAATCACAGGTGGCGGTGGGCGTGGAACGTGGAGCTTTATGAGTGATCCTTAGGATAATGGGGGTATTCAAGGCATTTCTAGAAGGGCCCTTTGTGTGGCTAGTCATGTGCCCACTGAGCTGAAAGGACTATTTTGCTCCATTTGCCTAAAAGTCGGCCGGCTTCGATCACGGCCACAGGGGGTGAGTGATTCTGGTTGATTTAACTCTTCCCATCCTAACTGGGTTTCTCAACTTTCCAAGGCTGACAGTGTGAGTGTGGCCTTACAATGTAAGAATTGCTAGCCCAGGTCATTTGTGCATGGGTAGAATAATATAATAGTAGAATAGTAAGGTTGGAAGGGGCCTATAAGGCCATCGAGTCCAGCCCCCTGCTCAATGCAGGGAAATCCAGCACAGTGTAGGGTGCAGGGAGAGGAGCTATCAAAGAAGGGCCTCCATTACCCCCTCCAAAAGCTTAGTTACTGGGAGTTAGAGCTGTAAACTAAACTATGCTGGTATTTTATTTTATGTTTTGCCCCACCCTTTTTGCATTCAGCCTCACCCACTGCTGGCATGCACCCCCAGAGAGCTTTTCTGAAATGGAATTCAGCCCTGCAGGTGAAAGAGGCAGTGGGTCTAGGTACACCAGTTGCTGGGGAACATGGGTGGGAGGGTGCTGTTGTGCACATGTCCTGCTTGTGGGTTCCTGGCCCCAGATTTGTGAAAATTCGAGGGAAAAAATCCAGTTCCATCAATGAACAGACAGTGGAATGAAAGGCCCCTGAAAATCCCTGAAACACAAATGGAATGGATTTTGCACTGGCTGTACATGCCTACATTCAACATCTGTGACATGGTTTACCAATGCAGCAGAATGAAGGAATCCTGAAGTGGTGGGAGTGGAATGTTCCACGTTGGACCAATTTAGAAATGAATGGAAACCTTTGTGATGAGGATCTTGTATATCCAAGGCTACAATACTGTTTTAGATGGTTATCTAAAACAGTATTGTACCTGGGGAGGTGGTGGGCTCTCCCGCACTGGAGGCCTTCAAGACGAGGCTGGACAGCCATTTGTCAGGGATGCTCTGACTTGTATTCCTGCATTGAGCAGGGGGTTGGACTCGATGGCCTTGTAGGCCCCTTCCAACCCTACTATTCTATGATTCTATGATTCTATGATATAAGAAAAGTTAATGTTGTGATATCTCATTTTGATTAGCAGATTGGTTTAGTGGATATTGAATCTCTAAATGTTGTGTTCCCAGCCCACCCACGCCCACCATGGGGTATATGAGGAGCTTTCTGGTCTTGAAATGGGGATCTTTAAATGCTGTGAAAGAAGTCACAGAACTGCAAGCTGGGAATCTACCTGAGTAATCAAGTACTTTCAAACCTGGGACTGACCCTGCCCACTCAAACTGGACTTAGGGCTATAAAAAGCTTCCTGTTTGAGCTAGCCGATGCCAAAGCAACAAGGTCATCTTGGCTCCTAGTGTGTGTGTTCATCAGCTTGACCTTTGGACCTGATCTGGCTTTGTCCTTTGGTCCTGGCCTTGTCCTTGGCATCAACATCCAAGCTCAACTCTGATCTCTGAGCTCATCTTGGACAGCTACCTGACAGAAAACAGTTGTACCACAGCCCACCGCCTGTTGTGCTAGTCTTCTACCTGCAAGATGATTTCCCCCCCCCATGGGAGAGCATTCACAAAGGTCATCCTCTACCCACAGACTGAAAAGACATAGTAGCTTTCAGACATAGTGCATTTCAGAGACGTCACCATTCTATCATTGCATTACTATCTCATATGTGGAAATCAAGGGTCATTTCTAGTAAGGAGATCCTGTAGAGTCAATGGAAAGGAGCTCACCGCAAGAGTAGCATCAGATGAAACTACTCTGGAGACATGGTGAAAAAGCACCTTCAGCCAGCTTTATTTGGCTGGCTATCTTCAAAAGGGTTAATCTCAGCAGGCTGGCAGGAGCTGGACCTCTGCTTTTTCTCTCTCTCCCTCAGGTCTCGATTCATCTTCCAGGAACTGAATTTTTCATGCAGTAATTAAAATTTGTAGGTCAAGTCTCCCATGGCACCGTTTTCTGCTAATATGGGAGAGCAGTGGTTGGATTCGCTTACGCGGTTCTTCACCGTGCTGAGATTTAAAGGATGAAGGGTGACATTTCCCCCCATTTTGTAAATTAATGCCATTGATCTGACTAACAAGAACAAAGTTAGGCTTCAAAATACCAAATGATAAAGAGATTAAGACCTGGAATGGCTTTCCGAAGGCACCTCAATTGTAAGACTTGACGCAGAGTATTGAACTTTCAATTAGAATTTCTAATAGGCTATTGACTTAAATGGATAAAATGTTGCAAGCCATAGCTTTCGAGATGACAAAAATTGCTTCTTACATTCTAGGATATTGCTTTATGAAACAAATAGTGCTCTTCAGGCTGAGTCATAATAAGTAAAGCCCATGGCAAGATTATCCGTTACCACTCCATAGCACGTTTCTTCTCCAGTTCCTCATCCTCCTTAAAAATTAAACTTCAGCACTCTGAAACATTTCTCTCTTCCTATCTTGTGTACATCTTTGCCACCTACAGTATTTCAACCTGTGTGGAAATCCTTGAAATACCTAGTGAGCGCTTCTGGGGCCATGGGTTGGGCATTTGCTGAGGGCCATGCTAGCTCCTGGTGGCCCAAGGTCCTGATGCTACTCTTCCTGATCGTTCGTGGTCCCTTTCTGGGTAGGTGAATAGTAATGGAGGAAGGACTGTGGTTCAGTGGTAGAGTACATTCAAAAAGTCTGGGGTTCCATCACTGGCATCTACCAAGAGGACTGAGGAAATTCCTTGTTTGAAGTTCTGGAAGAGCTGTGGCCAGAATCCTGAACTAGATGGACCAATGTTCTACCTGGGTATGTGGCTGTTTCTTAGGAGAAGAGATGGCAGCTTCTGCTTGTCCCCCCATATCCTTCTGGGTCCAGTGCTTGTGGGCTAATGGATAAGGAGAGATATGTGACTGTACAGCTGTGTTGTCTTTGGTTATTTCATTGTCATTTTGTTAGTTTGAATCTACGTAAGCCAACTTTGGTTATAGGGTGGCTGTCAGGGTGGAAACTGAGCCCATAGAGCCCCAGAGCAGTTCTGATTCTGAGGAGGAACAGCAATCCATGGGAGAGGAGCGTGCTCATCTCTCACAAGCACAGCAGCTGGCAGAGATTCCTCCTGCCAGCATTCCTGGGATAGATAGTGACCCTGGCAGTGAGAGCGCTGGAGGAGGGCTTGCTGGACCCTCGGTGCTGACACAGGGAGCGACGACAGATGGAGGGCGCAGAAAGAAGGTGTAGTGCTCGTTTGGTGCACAAACAATGGTCGCATCCCGAGGACCCAAGGGAACGAGGGAGGATCTCTCCTTAGCCCATAAGTTCAGGGTCTTCCCGTGGTTCTCCTTCAAATGGGGAGCAACTGCCTTACCTGGAGCTTAGGCTGCTCTGCTATCTTTCCCCAGTGCTGTTCCTTGCTTTGGCGCTAGCGACTAGTATTCTGAAAGAGTCATAAAGTAATAAAGGAATAAAGTCTCGGAAAGAATCCTCGTCATGAGTTGGCTATTGGTGGGGACTGCAAGAGGAAGCTAGGGCACTCCTGACAGTGGCCTACAAATAGGATAAGTAAGTAAGGATGTGCAAATCCATCCCTGCCTGGGTTCTCCATGTGCCCGGCCAACTCCGTGCGCCCCGACGCGCCAGTCCTTGGACTGCACTTGAGCCTCTCCCACACTTGGTGAGCAGCCTGCACTCACACTGGTGGCCTTGTTGAGCTCCGTAGTCACCATTAAAAAAAAATAAAATGGGGATCGCAAAATACACATATTTGCACATGAGCGAAAATTGTTGTTGTTGTTCAGTCATTCAGTTGGGTCCGACTCTTCGTGACCCCATGGACCATAGCACGCCAGGCCTTCCTGTCCTGCGCTCTCTCCCGGAGTGTGCTCAAGTCCATATTCATTGCATCGGTGATGCTATCTAGCCATCTCATCCTCTGTCGTCCCCTTCTCCTTTTACCTTCAGTCTTTCCCAGCATCAGAGTCTTTTCCAGATAGTTTTCTCTTCGCATTAGGTGGCCAAAATATTTGAGCTTCAGCTTCAGTATCTGTCCTTCCAATGAGCACTCAGGGTTGACTTCCTTTAGGACTGACTGATTTGACCTCCTTGCAGTCCAGGGGACTCATAACAGTCTCCTCCAGCACCACAGTTCAAAAGCATCAATTCTTCGGCGCTCAGCCTTCCTTATAGTCCAGCTCTCACAGCCATACATTACTACTGGGAAAACCATAGCTTTGATTAGATGGACCTTTGTCGGCAAGGTGATGTCTCTGCTTCTTACTATGCTGTCTAGGTTTGCCATAGCTTTCCTCCCAAGGAGCAAGCGTCTTTTAATTTCATGGCTACAGTCACCATCTGCGGTGATCTTGGAGCCCAAGAAAGTAAAATCTGCCACAGCTTCCATTCCTTCCACTTCTATATGCCAGGAAGTGATGGGACCAGATGCCATGATCTTCGTTTTAATGTTGAGTTTCAAACCAGCTTTTGCACTATCCTCTTTCACCCTCAACAAGAGGCTCTTGAGATCCTCTTCGCGCTCTGCCATTAGGGTGGTATCGTCTGCATATTGGAGGTTGTTGATAATTCTCCCAGCAATCTTAATTCTGAACTGTGATTCATCCAACCTGGCGTTTCTCATGATGTACTCTGCATATAAGTTAAATAAGCAGGGCGACAATATGCAGCCTTGTCGTACTCCTTTCCCAATTTTGAACCACTCGGTTGTTCCATGTCTGGTTCTTACTGTTGCTTCTTGACCCTGGTACAGGTTTCTCAGGAGACAGGTAAGGTGGTCTGGTACTCCCATCACTTTAAGAATTTGCCACATTTTGTTGTGATCCACACAATCAAAGGCTTTAGCGTAGTCAATGAAGCAGAAATAGACGTTGATCTGGAATTCTCTTGCTTTCTCCATGATCCAGCGAAAGTTGGCAATTTGATCTCTAGTTCCCCTGCCTCTTCGAAACCCCGCTTGTACTTCCGGTAGTTCTCGGTTCGCATACTGCTGAAGCCTAGCTTGTAGGATTTTGAGCATTGAGTGAAAATACACACTTTGCAAGTGCACATATTTGCATGTGCACAGAAATGCACATTTTTGCAAAGATGTGCATTTCTGCACATATGCACATATGCGCATTCACAGAATGACATCTTTGCATGCATGAATATGCACATTAGGAAAATGCACATTTTTGCGCATATGCAAATATGTGCATTTTTGCAACCACCATTTTACTTCTCAAGACGTGGTTACTGTGAAGCTTGATGAGCCTTCTGGGGTGCGTGCAGGCCATTCACTGAGTGTGGGCAGGGGGCAAGCAGGGGCAGGGTCTCAGCGAGTGAGCCTCAGAGTGTGGGCAGGGGCAGTTCCATTGGGTTCCTGGATGGAATGGGATGCCCACGCCATCCCTATAAGTATATATTACAAAGAGATGGTGAGGAAGAGGGTCCACTCAGGTAGCGGAGCACTGTGGATGCACAAAACCTAGAGTGAGCATGGCTGATGATGTAGTTATCATTTTACTTCCTAGTTTTGTTTGTTTGCTGGTTTTCATTTTGTTTGTGTTCTTTTGAAAAATTGAGGCACAGTGCCCTAAAAAGAAAACAAAGACATCTATGCTTGTCCATCAGGGAGAAAAACAACAACAACACCTGTAATCCACAGTTTGGCAATACCACAGAAAAGTGTGCAACTTTTTGAGTTCTCCAGAATGCTTCATCAAGCTAGATGAGGGGTACAAAAAGCAGGTGTGTGGGGAGAGAGGAAAGAACACAGCCATTAAGCCCAATGTTGCAGCTATGAGGTCTGCAGACACAGTCTCAAGATGGAAATTGCAATGGAATTAGTCAGTCGTAGGTGTTGCGGGTATCAGATTACAGCTGGTATTCTGGGATGAAGAAGGAATGACTGAGCCTCATTTCTGACAACATAAAGGCTGGCTGTAACCAAGATCTGTCTCTTGCCTTGAGTGAAATGCACAGGTTCCTGGGTATGCAGAGAGCAGAAGTAAAGAGAAACATGACTGTCTTTATAATAGCAAAGCTGGAGATTAATTTTGGTGGTGCATTAGGTAAAAAAGAGAAAAAGAGAGAGAGTCAATTACAGCCAACATGTATTACTTAGTGGCTGGAGGGAAAGGCACCCTCAAAATGCAAAGTCCCCCTTTCAGGTGGTAGAAAATCATCTTCCTATGGCAGTAGATTCTGGTCTGAATGGCTATTGGCTAAATACGGTATTACCCTAGAAAGAGTGGTCTGTACTTTGAACAGTTTCTACAAGCAGGACACAAAGCTATGGAAGAGTCCTACACTTTAGAATGCACTGCGTAGGGATGTACAGATTGTGGAAAATCTGTTCTGTTTGTGTTTTGTGGATTGTCAGGCGCCTTTTGCTCAGTCATCCACAGAATCGAATTGTATTTGCTTCCAAATTTGTGCAAATGCACATTTGCATAAATTTGCCTGTGCGGAAATGTGCACATTCCCCCCCAAAATGTGCAGTGTCATCCTTTAGCCTGTGGGGGAAATGCACATTTTTGGCCGGGTGGCTTGTGTGTGTGTGTGTGTGTGTGTGTGCGCATACGCATGTGCGCATTGTGCGCATGCACATGTGCGTGTTTTTTCATGACAAAATTTGCGCACAATTCGGGAAAGTTAGAAGACTGGCCCAGAGGTGCACAGAATCTGCCCGACAGGGGAAATCCTGCTCCGCTGCAGTATCCATGGGTTGGATTCATGAAAATCCAATCTCATTTGGTTCTGTTGGAGATTTTCTCTCCCCCCACCCCCACCCCCCACACACTGCAATAGTTGGAGATGAATCTACTTATACTGAGTCTCGGTCCATTTAGCTCAGTATTTCCTCTGCTGTCTGGCGGCATCTCTCCAGCATCTCTACAGGTACTTCCCAGCCCTATCTGAGATGTCAGGGACTGACCTGGGACCTTTTGCATGCAAAGCAGGTGTTCTACCAGTGAGCTATAGTCCTATGCCTATTGTGCCCCTACCATCTCATAAGTTATTCTTCACTTACTGAAAACCAGTATAGTGATCAGTTCCTTCCAGCCAGCCAAAGGTCAGGTTGGGGCCTCTTTTGGGCTTGCCTTTCAATTTTGGAAGTTGTTGCTCTGTCCCTGAATCATTCTGGGTTTATAGTAGGGATGAGAGACACACACACACCCCACCAAATTTGTTGTCCTCTGTCTTCACCCTGCCCTCCTGAATCCTGGATTATCTAGGAGAATCATTCTCTCTCTTTCCAAAGCAAAGAGTACCATCCATGCACAAGAGACAGATGTGAGCAGGTGTGAGGGAACCATAAGGTTTTCAGAAGTACCAAAAATCTTTAGAAAAGAAAGAAAGAAAGAAAGAAAGAAAGAAAGAAAGAAAGGCAGGCAGGCAGGCAGGCAGGCAGGCAGGCAGGCGGGCGGCCTTGAGAGGACAGCCGTGGCCACAAAATGCTGACCAACAGTTGGGAGAAGAGAAAAGGAAAAAGGAAAACCAGGGTGTTTGGAGGGGAATGGAACAGAGTGTCATAAAAGAGGCTTGTCAGGATCACTGTACACTGCAACATTTTGTTGCAGGTACGGATGCTGCAGAAATTTGAGATGGACTAAGATCAGTTCAGATTTCTAAGAATCTGACCTGCAGAATCCACTGTGGACCAGCCTCCTCAGGCTGTGCAGAGTCTGTGGATTTTCAGATTTTATTTTTGTTTGTTTGTTTATTTTTACTTTCCAGAAATTTATGCACATTCCTGTGTAGGAAATGCACAGGTTTCTACTGAGACTGGAAAATATATGCGGGGAAAAGTTGACTGGAATGGGGGTTCCATTGTTCCATGTTCAATATGAACATTCCATGTTCTAAATGTTCCATACGAATGTAAATTACATAAATTGTCGCCAACCCCCTTATGAAAATATTGGTGTATTTTTCTGCATAATGAAAAAAGAAAGAAAGAAAGAAAGAAAGAAAGAAAGAAAGAAAGAAAGAAATCAAATCCATCTATGAATGGACACTGGAATGAATGACACTGCACAATCCACGGAACACATGTGGGATGGATTTCACAAAATCCAGACATCCTTAGTTGCAGGTTCCACTTGTTTCTAACATTAATTCCAGAGCTGGAGCATGCAGCTTCATGCACGGAACTTCCTTTTAAGTTCCTTTTGTGTGTTTTACCATGCTACATGCTACTGATATATAGTAATATTATACTATAGATATGCATATAGATAAAACATTGTAAAAAGTAATCTGAATGAGATCATACTTACGATTTTGTGCAGTTTTTTTTTTCTTTCAATTGATGCATGCTTGCACTTTGGGATGGATGAACCACCTACTGGCCAGTCCTGCGGGGCTCTGTTGCAGGGCAATTTGGGCCACTTGGGGCCCTGCGGAGTCCTCTGGGGCCCTGCTGTGTCTGCTGGAGTTGGCCGAGTTGCTCTCTGGCTTGGTATAAAATGTGATAGGCTAATAGGAGCTGCCATTAGCCTATCACAGGAAAATCACAGGCATAAATTGCATATTTTACACCATTTGCAGCCATAAAGCACTTACCTTTACCTAAATTGCAGCTGTTTATGGCTGTATTTAGGTAAAACTAAGTGCTTTATGGCCACAAATGGTGTACAATGAGCCATTTATGGCTGCAATTTTCCTGTGATAAGCTAATGGCAGCTGCCATTAGTGTTTCACATTTTATGGGAAGCTGGAGAGCTGCCATGCGGGAACTCTTCCGGACCTGGAGGTGAGTGTGACCTGTCCACCGTAGACTCTGGAGGTCCCATTCTTTGGAATCCAGCCTCAGTTGAGTCCACAGCAGGTTTCTCCAGCATCCCTACATGCACACTGGCAAAAACATCACACAAAGCCAACCTTGATACAACTGATCATGCAGGCACATCCAAATGGCTCATGTGCCTCCAGCTGCACCTGCATTTGTATGTGGTGTTTAATCAGCGGCCATAACTACACATGCACATTCATTAAACACTGCAAACAAAGAGTGTTGATGCAATCATGTGTACAGTCACACCAGGAGAGCTTCCTTGCAGTGATTTCTATCAATCTATGTGTGCATCATGAATGTAGGCTAGGGGAGCAGAAGCAGATGAAAGCTGCAACGAATTAAGCATGCATAGTGTTCTGTTCTGTACAGAATTTGGAAATAAACACAACAGAACAGTGGGGGTGGGGTTGATTCCTGTTGCACTGGTTTCACTTCACAAACAAAACTAAGTAATTTGGGATCCCAAACATCCAGGATCATATGTGGATGAGGGGAATTTTTTAAGTATCCCAGGGTTTTAGGTTTGCCAGTCTGTATCTTCACACAGCACATAGTTAAACTATGGAATTCCCTACCAGAAGATGTAGTGATGGCCACCAATTTGGATGGCTTTAAAAGGGGGTTCGACAAATTCCTAGAGGAAACGGCTATCAATGGCTACTAGTCTTGATGGCTATGTGCTACCTCCAGTATCAGAGGCAGTGAGCCTATGTGCACCAGTTGCTGGGGAACATGGGTGGGAGGGTACTGTTGCGCTCATGCTCTGCTTGTGGAATCCTGGTCTACAGCTGGTTGGCCACTGTGTAAAATGTTGGACTAGATAGACCCTTGGTCTGATCCAGCAGGGCTCTTCTTATGTTCTCTCTCTCTCTCCCCTCCTTTCTCACACACAGACACACACACCTGGTACAATAGTGCTGGATGGGCACTATTCCCAATGTGCAAATATTGTCAAATATGAAATTCTCACCTATTCCCAATTGGAATGTAGTTATCCTTTAGATTTTGCACTTCTCAGAATTCAGTTCTCAGCTCAAAATATGCATCAACGTGCATATGAAATCACATGTTTTGAGACAAAATATGTTTAGAAATGCATATTTAAATTGGAATTCTCATATGGACTAAAAAAAGAAAAGAAAAGAATGTGCAGTATAATGTTGAATCAGGATAGAATTGTTAGGGATGAGTCTAAGCACCTTGAGATGTCTGACAGTTCCAACTCTGAATCAGAGTTGGAACAGCAGCTAGATCAGAAGCCTGAGAAGGGACCCTCCCTAATGAGCCAAAACTCTGGAAGTTTGTCCTCACAAGTTAGGGGCAGGGCTCAGACGCTCTGCCCAGATAGCCACTCTTGGAAGTCAATGTAAGAGGGAGCCACCCTAAGGGAGGGGCTTCACTGGAAAGCAAGTCTGGCCATGAAGTTCACACCCAAACTGTTGGCAACATCACTTCCTTCCAGTCCGTCTCCTGTGCTTATAGATGTTGATTAGTTGTTTAGAGACTGGGGGCAGCCTGACAGTTTTCCTTGAAGCTGCATATGTACAAAGACTAGGCTCTGGCAAAATAAAGATGTATTAGCCTGAAACTGGGTCTATTGTGGTGCTGATTGTGAAGGGAAAGGATGATCCAATTCTGACAGGGATGGACATATGAATGACTACGTGCAAACGTGTCATGGACCAGAAAAAAAATGCCATGGGCCAGAAAGAGATCCCTCAATCTGTAACTAAGGATCAAGTCTGAAATGCCTAAGATCTTTCTTCTCCCCCTCCACCCCTCTCTCTTCTAGTGATGATGACTGTATATTACCTCCATATCAGAGACAGGCTGTCTCTGAATGCCAGTTGCAAGGGAATACAAGCAGGAAGGTCCAGTGGTTGTGCTCATGTCTTGCTCGTGCGCTTCCCAGAGGCATCTGATTGGCCACTGTGGGAAGAGAATACTAGACTACATGGACCCTTGGTCTGATCCAGTAGGGAACTTCTTATGTTCTTCTGGTACTTAAACAGAGACTGGACAAGCCATTTTAAAGTGGGATCACAGCTGGGAAAGGAAGAGTTAATTCTTACCTTCCTACATGCTGCAACCCCCACCCCCAAAACTTTCCCCTGAATGGCAATAAAGCTTAGGGTATGTGTGGGGAATTGGGTAGAGAGACATTTTTCTCCATCTCTCATATTACTAGAACCCAATGGGGTCATCCCATGAAGCGGATGGGTGGGAGGTTCAGGACAGATAAAAGGAAGGACTCCTTCACACAACCTCTTCCAGGTGAAACTATGGAATTCACTACCTCAAGATGGCCACCAACTTGGATGGCTGCAAACAGGGGTTAGATAAATACCTGGAGGATAAGGCTACCAATGGCTACTCATTCTGATGGCTATGTGTGTCAGACGTGGATTGTCCTCCCCCCTTTCCAATCAATACCACATGGAGACAAACTTCAGGCTGTCACTAATTTATTTTGCTAGGAACTGGCCTCTTTACTAATGCAGATTCCAGGAACACTCTCAGACTGCCTCAGGCCCCTAAACCACTAATCTGTGATCCTTAATAGTTGCCAATCATATGGGTGTAAGCCTGCCATGGCCAGATTTGCTTCACAGTGATGTGCCTCCCCTGGGGTGGCTCCCTCCCATGATGGCTTCCAAAAGTGGCTATCCTGGTAGAGCATCTGAGCCCTGCCCCTAACTTTTCCCACTCAGCTTTACAACATGCCCTAACGTCTCTCAAGTCACACCCCTCTTCCTCCTCAGAAATGCGAGTTCTCACAGTGGAGAGAGGGGGCAGCAACTCAGCCTGGGCCATCAGTTTGTCAAGATCATCAGAAGAATTTCTCCCAACCCTTTGGGCCACTAGGGAGCTTCCCTCCCACAGCCTCTGATCTAACCATTCCAACTCTGATTCAGGGTCGGAGCTGTTAGAAATCTCAAGGTGCTTGGACTCATCCCTGACAATGTGCTACCTCCAGTGTCAGAGGCAGTATGCCCAGGGATGCTGGAGAAACTTGAGATGGATTAAAATGAGCTCAGATTTCTAAGAATCCGACCCATGGAACCTGCTGTGGAGCGCCCCCTTTAGGACGTGCGGAGTCTACGGACTTTCCAATGATTTTTTTTTACTTTCCCGAAATTTACGCATATAAATCTGTAGAAAAAATATGCAAGTTCCTGCTGAGGAAACGTTGAATGGAATAGGGGACAATACACTCAATCTTATGTACTGAGGTAAAGTCTGTAAATACTTACGTAAATACTGAGGTAAATATTTACATAATTATTTCTGTATTTTTCCGCATGATGGGGGAAAAAAAATTGCATCCGTCTGTGGGCGGATGATGGAACGAAAGGCCCCTGATAATCCGCAAAACAGAGACGGAGAGGATTTTACACTGTCCGTACATCCCTATACCTCTGTTCACCAGTTGCTGGGGAACATGGGTGGGAGGGTGCTGTTGTGCTCATGCCCTGCTTGTGGGTTCCCAGTTGATAGCTGGTTGGTCACTGTGTGAGCAGACTGGTGGACCAGATGGACCCTTGGTCCGATCCAGCAGGGCTCTTCTTATGCTCTCTCTCTCTCTCTTTCACACACATGCACACACACACACACACGTACACACATACACACACACACACACACACACACACACGATACAATAGTCCTGGTTGGGCACTATTCCCAACATGGAATGATTGTTCCATGCCATGACCCTTGATCTTCCTTCAATATATTTTCAAAGAACCGGCTTTTATTTTACTCTGCCCTGCGTGCCACTCTTCCTCAAAAAGCAGCCATCCCTCTCTAGGATAAAGGGTTAATATTATGCTTATGTTACAGTGCATTAAAAACTCTAATTAAAACAGTATTACATTCCCATCTGCCAATCTCCAGTAATCTTCTTTAATTGCAGTAATTAAACTATATTTACATGTTCAGAATACTTGTAATTTAGCAAATTGCGCACTCTGCTCTCCATTTAATCAAACAACCAGCTCCAGTATATTTAGTGTGGAAAGAAGTAATTTCAGTGTTTTGATTACTACAGCAGATTTGACAGAGTAAGTACCCCTCTCGTCGAAGCTTTGAAAAGGAAGGCAAACATGAAATATAGGCATGGTTTGATTGCCACGTGAATGCCTAATTGCATGTTGAGGATTTACTATTAGGGGGTGCAAAGCATTTCTCACTTGATCTTTCTTTCAGGCACAGCTGACATAACAGATAATGGAAGATATCTATTTGGGGACTGCCTGACAAAATACACACAATTTTTGCATTAGGCGCCTTAAATACAATCGCAGTGGAAACATGAAGTCTGTAGGTGAACTGATGCCCTCTTGCCAGGGTCCATTGTTCTCCCCACAAAACAGATTTGTAATTATCTTGATTGATATCCCATTATTCAAAGTGTGTTGAAAAGCATTTCCTTTCCACCTCACCCATCTCACAAATTCAAACATGCAAGGGGGCGGGGGGACCGTGAAGATGTCCTCCATGGACTGGATCAGTTCAGACTGTATTAGTGTGGGAATGCCATGCTTCAATATTCCTCTTTGTAAAAATAAAAAAAAAAAAGGGGGGGGGGAAATCCCTTCATGGAGAAAATTAAAACATCAGCAGGAAAGACAAGCTAGAATCTCTGGTTCTGAGTAGTCCAGCTTTCCATGTACAGGGAGGTATCTGGGTTTTTTTCCCCTTATGGGAGAGATATAGGCTGAATCTATATCTAAAACATAGCAGTTTTACTGTTATCATACTACAGTGATAACTATCGGTAGGGATGTCCAGACTGTGGAAAATCCACTCCATCTGTGTTTCATGGATTGTCAGGTGCCTTTTGTTCTGTCGTCCACCCACAGACAGATGTGAATTGTTTGTTTTTTTGCATCATGCAAAAAAACTTGATGGCCTCGTAGGCCCCTCCCCACCCTACTAATCTATGATTCTATGAAATACATAAATAAGTACATAAGTATTTACATAATTTACCTTAGTACGTAACATTTAGAGTATTGTCCCCCATTCCATTCAATGTTTCCTCAGCAGAAACGTATGTATTTTCCTATGAATTTATATGCCTAAATTTTGGAAAAGTAAAAAAATCATCCAAGAGCCCACAGACTCTGAGTGGCCTGTGGGGGTCCCTCTGCAGCTGATTCCGCAGGTCAGATTCCTAGAAATCTGAGCTCATTTTAGTCCGTCTCGAATTTCTCCAGCAGCCCTAGCTATTGGTGCTCATTGGTATTATGTGCACCGATAGTTATCATTGCAGTATGATAACTGTAAAACTGCTATGTGTAGATTTGGCCTAAATCATGTAATAACCCACTTAGGAACATGTCTTATGCCAGTGGTCCATCTAGCTCAATACTATCTACACTGACTGACACAGCGTCTCCAGGGTTTGGGGCAGGAGTCTGAAGGTTCTAGTAATTTAATGTGGTACTTCTGTCTTACAAGCTCTACCACTGAGCTATGCCTCTTCTCCCAGTAGCCCAGCATACAGTGGTACAGGCCAGGAAGAACTTGTGCTGGGACACTCCAGGAAGAACTGTACAATTCCCCACCATCGAACGTGCTACAATCCAGGAAAGCCACCTCAATGTGCTTTCCCCTGCTCATTTGGACAGGCTCACCAAAGACAAAGGCACTCATATAGGGTGTATAAGTAGCTGTATAAATAGCTGTAGGCCACATTGTGGTGGTTACATTCTTTATTTTGCCAGGCTCTGCTCCACCTAATGGGTGAAATAGGTTTCGGACCATCTAGGCCCTGCCCATTCAGAACGCACTCATGAAAACTCTAGCATTTTATGGGCAATAGGTTTTGGACCATTGCATTCTAGGTTGCTGTTGTTGTTCAGTCGTTCAGTCGTGTCCGACTCTTCATGACCACATGGACCAGAGCACGCCAGGCCTTCCTGTCCTCCGCTCTCTCCCGCAGTGTGCTCAAGTTCATATTCATTGCATCAGTGATGCTATCTAGCCATCTCATCCTCTGCCATCCCCTTCTCCTTTTGCCTTCAGTCTTTCCCAGCATCAGGGTCTTTTCTAGAGAATTTTCTCTTTGCATTAGGTGGCCAAAATATTTGAGCTTCAGCTTCGGTATCTGTCCTTCCAATGAGCACTCAGGGTTGATTTCCTTTAGGATTGACTGATTTGACCACCTTGCAGTCCAGGGGACTCGTAAGAGTCTTCTCCAGCACCACAGTTCGAAAGCATCAATTCTTCGGCGCTCAGCCTTCCTTATAGTCCAGCTCTCAGTCACGGCCATACATTACTACTGGGAAAACCATAGCTTTGATTAGATGGACCTTTGTCGGCAAGGTGATGTCTCTGCTTCTTACTATGCTGTCTAGGTTTGCCATAGCTTTCCTCCCAAGGAGCAAGCATCTTTTAATTTTGTGCAATATGTTAAATAGGTGTAGGTGCAATAGGTTTAGGTTTAATAGGTTTAAGCGCAATAGGATTATGTGAAATAGGTTTTGGACCATTGCATTCTAGGTGCAATAGGTTTCGGACCATCTAGGCCCTGCCCATTCAGAACACACTCATGACAGCTCTAGCATTTTCCTTTTCACTTTTTCCATTTCATCTCCATGATGAATTTTTTCCCCCCTCTTCATCTCCATAATTTTTCGAAGTAGCTACACGCAAGACATTATCCACTCCTACTTCTTTGTTTTTCACTTAAACTGGTAGTGCATTTTCAAAAGAAAAGAAAAAAAGAAAAGAAATACCATAGGTTTCTAGGTAAGAACACTCTGAATCTCTTCTAAAATGCGTTGTTAGAATGCTGCAATATCTGGCAAATGACTCCAAAGCCCACTAACACGACTCGAGCAGGGATGTCGCAGGCGTCCGGTTGGGGCTCAAGGCTTGGCGATTCCTTGCCGACTCAGTCCCCAGGTGCCAGTCCGTGAACCCCGCACACACTTGCCCTACTCGGTGCGCACTGAGTTGGGCAACCACAGCATCCCGCTGCTCCACCAAGCCCCCATTTTGTGGAAAATGGCAGCTCGTCCTTTTCTGTAAAGGACCATTTTGCATAAATGGTGGCCGTGAGTAGGTCCGTTTTCAAAATGATACAGGCAGAAATGGTCTAAATAGGCCATTTACGCCTGGAATGTTGTGTAAATGGCCCCCTTTATGGTCACCATTCGTGTAAAATCGGCCTTTACAGTAAAGGACAAGCCACCATTTTCTGCAAAATGGTGGCTTGGCAGAGCAGCAGGACGCCGCACACTGCTTGCCGGGCGCCCACAATCTGCTTGGCGACTTGCCGCATGCAGTGAGCAGAGTTGGGAGGCTGGCAAGGGTCTGGCGAGAGGCATGCAAGGTGGGTTGAGGTGAGTTTGCCCATCCCTATGCTCAAGTGATTTCCAAGTCAATATTGGGTATTTTTTTTTAAAAAAAAATAAACATAATATTTGAGTTCCAAACTCACTTTGGGTCTTTTCTATGGAACAAATGGGGCCTTACTTATGGAAGAGGTAGGGAATCTTTTCCCTATGAAGGGCCATCAACCCACAGGAAGTCAGTTGGAAAAGTGCATCCAATGATGGACAGAGGTAGATCTGATTTGCTAGAGCTGGAGTCAGAAGAGGATGGAGTTCCCTCCCTCCTCCTTGCCAGATGTTTCAACTGATCACTTGCGGAGGGCTCTTCCCCACTCCCATCCAACTATACCATTAAGCAATCAAGCAACTATACCATTAAGCAATCTTTAGACAGGGATGAAAATGTAAAATTCCAGACAACTGGAATTTTACATTGCTCCATGGCTCTATACTCTCTCCAGTATCAGAGGTATCATGCCTATGTACACCAGTTGCTGGGGAACATGGGCAGGAGGGTGCTGTTGCACTCATGTCCTGCTTGTAGGTGTTCCATTGACAGCTGGTTGGCCACTGTGTGAACAGAATGCTGGACTAGATGGACCTGGCCTGATCCAACATGGATCATATGGTCTTACATTCTTATTCCTGGTAGCTCTATGCTCCCTCCAGTATCAGAGGCAGCATGCCTATGTACACCAGTTGCTGGGGAACATGGGCAGGAGGGTGCTGTTGCACTTATGTCCTGCTTGTGGTTTTCCTGTGGGCAGCCACTGTGTGAATGGAATGCTGGACTGGATGGGACCCTTGGTCTGATCCAGCATGGCTCTTCTTATGTTCTTCGTTATCAAATCAATCTATACTTAAAATAAATTGTGGGTTTTGCAATTCCTACGTGTACACCATTGTTTCTACGTGTACACCATTGTATTGTGTGTGGGGTTTTTTGCTTTTCTTTTTGGAATGATGTTATACTGCCTTGAGGATTCTTTTGGATATAAATATATTAGATAATTAACATTTATTTTTCATCACTATTCTTTTCTCCACAATTCAAATCTTGCCTTTTGGTCCTTTACCCTCAAAATAACTTGCAAAACAAAACATAGCAACAACATTGATGAAAACTGTACAGAAAAACTGTCATAAAACAATATAACAAGTCATCTGACTGTAGAGATTTTAGTAAAAGCAGCCATTAATTTCATTCCCCTTGGGATGAATTGTGCCCATCATCCTGAAATTTTGGTTGCTTGACAGCAAGTATAAGGAGAAAAAAAAAGAGAGGAAAATACCCTCTTTCAATGGCACCATTTATGCAGATGTTACATCTCACAGACTTCTTTAAAATTATCTTTTATTAAGCTTTCAAAGAGACATTGAAACTTATAGAGAGATAGGATGAAATTCAAAGGCTGATGGTTATGGTTATTTCTACAAGGGGAAGCTTTTTATCATGGCTCGTCTTGCAATGTTCATGAAGACAGGCATGCCTTTTTTCCTTGCAGTTACTTTAATGAATTTATTGCATAATGAAGGACGTTGATTTAACAGCTTTTCATTATTTCTGGCCCATCGCTTCCTTGATAGATCCTGCAACCCTTAGCGATGATGAGAATCTTCAGATCATATGATGTGCTTTCTGCATGAGATATTTGGATGTGTGTATGTTTTCCCTATGCCTCCGCCCTTGACCCCCTTGTTGGCTCAGCTCTGAAGGTCTCACAACCTACTGATATATAAAGACTAGTTATGGGCATCCCCCCACCCCGCCCTAGTTTGGGCTGGAAAACTGAACTATTTCCCCCAAAATTTTGAAAATAGCTCAGTTTATTCTGAGACCAATTGTGAGCCATATTCACTGTGGCGTAGTGGTTAGAGTATTGGAATGGGACTTCGGAGACCTGGGTTCTAGTCCCCACTTGGCTATGGTACTTCCCAGTCACGGCCTCTCAGCCTAATCTACCTCACAGGGTTGTTGTGAGGATAACATGGAGGAGGTTTATGTATGTTTCTTTGTGGTCCTTCGAGGAAGGGCAGGATATAAATGTAATAAATAAGTAAATATCCAGGCCTGCCCTGCCTGGATGACATCGTTGGTGGTTCACAGGGCTTTGATCCTTCCCACCCACATGCTGGTCTTCTCCTTCCTTCCATTAACCTTCCTGATGTTCTACTGGCAGCAGGAATGGGAGGGAGGAAGAAATGGATTTTTTTCTCCTCCCTTTCCTGGCAACTGGCACTTCTATCGCAGTGAGCCTGGTTCTGATGCTTTCCCTGTGAACAAGATAGAGACAGATCTGGATAACTGCTAGTTCGTGTGTGTGTGTGAAAGACAGAAAGGCTAACAACAGAGTATTAAAATATGGTTTCTGCCCTCATCAGTAACTGTGCTGTTAACTGGATTTCTGGATTGGAAGTTTGGAATGCCTGGAGATGAAAGTTCCCTATGAGAAACAAAACAAAACAAAACACAAACAGGGGTATTATTGGTGTAAGGCTTACAAATTGTCCTCCAGATTAAGGCCATTTGGACTAAGAGTTCTGAGACTGTAGATCCTGAAATGTCCCCTTTTGTCAAGCATGTCAGGGTCTTTTATTTGTTCTACTGGAAGCAACTGTCAATCCGAGAGACTATAAGCAGGAGAGTTGAAATGTCTTGCAGCAGGCTGCTCCATTTTGGGGTGGGGGTGGGGGGTTTAGAATTGCAGATTTCTGGTTATGGAATCTTGTTCTCAGGTCCACTGTAGTTTTCCCTACTTATTGCATATATGTATTTTTACATTCAATTAAATAAACATATTTATTTAATTGAATATCTATATATTAAATCACCCCCTCTCTTTTCTATCTCTATCTATATCTCTATCTATAGCATCTCCCTATATATCATCTCTATCTATATTTCTCTATCTATATCTCTATCATCTCTACCTCTATCTATAGCCTCCCTATATATATCTCTCTCTCTGTCTATAGCATCTCCCCATGTATCATCTCTGTCTCTATCTCCTCTCTCTCTCTCTCTCTCTCTCTCTCTCTCCTATCATCTCTATCTCTATCTCTGTCTATAGCATCTCCCCATATATCATCTCTGTCTCTATCTCCTCTATCTCTATCTCTATCTCTATCTCTATCTCTATCCTATCATCTCTATCTATATCTCTGTCTATAGCATCTCCCTATATATAATCTCTATCTGTGTCTCCTTTTTCTCTATCTCTATCTCTATCTTCTATCTTCTATCTTCTATCTCTATATCATCTATATCTATGCCTATGCCTATATCAGTATATCATTTTTTGTCTTTCTTTCTTCCAGTAGCCTGTGATGCAAATGTCCATCTGTTATGCACTTATCACAGTCTAACCACACTGAACCTTCTCCACTCTATCATACAAACAGGAAAGTCAATAGCTCAGTGGAAGAGTGTGTGCCGAAGGTCCCAGGTAGGGCAGGAGGAAGCTCTTGACTGAGACTCTGGAGAGCTGCTCCCAGGCAGATAGATAAAGGGTGGGGAACCTGTGTCGGCCCTCCAGATGTTGCTTGGCTGCATTTCCTGACCATTGGCCACAGTGGCTGGGGCTGGGGAGCTGGACCAACACAACACCTGGAGGGTCCAGGTTCAAAAAGCTTTCCAAGTGTAGACTAAAGCTATTTTCATCACACCCAAGAACATCTTTTCTTATCTTCTCCCCCACCCACCCATCATCAGCATGATTTATCCTGAAGAAGAGCTCAGGGGAACTCAAAAGCTCATTCACTAATTTGTGGCATTGTAGCTAGTCTTAATAAAAGAATTACCCTACTGTTGTTTGGGGGGCTATGGGAAGGAAAGGGTGCAGGGGAGCATTGGGAGAGGTAAGAAGATGGCACGCCTTCCTCCAGAAGCTCAGCTAAGTCTGGTCTGGGCCAAAATCTTGTTCTCAGACAACCCCATTTTTTGCTGCCCCACTCAGAACCGGAGGGGGTATTTTGGAGGAGGGCATTCAGAAGTAGGCATGTGCAAACCCACCCCCATCTGGGATCATCAGGTGCCCACTAAAGCACCATCCACACTCAAGCTCCCTGGACCCGCACTAAGGCCTCCACGACCTCAGCGAACCACCCGCATTCACCCCAGGCCCTGTCCAGTGAGCGCCCACTTATTTCTTTACGTCAAATGGGAGCTCAAAAAACTGTGCATATTTAAATATGTGCATATTTGGGCTTAACTTCTAACCTCCTGAAAAGAACTCAAACATTTTCTCATTATTTTGTGACATTTTGGTTAGTCCTAATAAAGATATTATCCTACTGTGGAATTTGGATTCCACCTCCCCAACACAACTATGTGTTGTTGTATGTCGCTTAAACTGTAATCTATGTATGTCTACTCAGAAGTAAGTCTCATTACTTTTACTCGAAGGAAGATATGTATAGAATTGCAGGCTTTAGACTGTCCACTGTTATTAGAATGAAAACAAGCTATGATAGGAGGTAAACTTCAGCCCAGATATGGTATATAAATGTAGTACATAGATCTAGGCAATGCCACTAATATTATAGGTACTGTATATACAAAAGATAGATGGATTCTGGGATAAGAAAGTGTGTGATCACAACAATATGTCCTGGAGCCATTTATAAACCATTGCTATTGGCAACAATGTAGCTGATATTTAATATCCGGCATTTATTAATAGAATTAGTATGGTGGCCAGTGTCTGTAGAGAGAGGTATCTAGGACGCAAGGAGAGTAATATTTTAAACCTGAGAAATGAAGCATGGAGGGCCCAGCCCTCATTAGATGAATGGTGAATTTTTCTAATTAGTTCTTTCTAGTGTAATTAGCATGGATGAGTCTAATCATCTCGTGTGCAACCAGATCTTAATGCTTGTGATGGGATGTCCTTGGCCTGTCTTTCAAAGGAATTCCAAGGCTTTTTTTTTTAATGTTTGCTTTGTTAGGGTTGTTTTGTGTTTTTTTTTAAAGAAACAGTATACATACATTGGGTTGGTCCAGTTTAGGCTCACAATAGTTGGCTTTATTTTGACTTCATTTGAGTTCAGTTAAATTGAAACCAATCTGATATTAGAAATGGCAATATTATATATATATATATATATATATATATATATATATGGAATTCTCTGCCATTGAGCTCAAGGTGGCCCGTTGTGAACAAAGGAACGTCAAAGACAGGTTCCGATGCGAAACAGCTGAACTGCCAGAAGACTCATTGTTTTTGCTGGAACAGACTATCCCTCGGGGACGGAAATGTAATTAATAACCCCACGTCTGTATTGTGGATCCTCAGACAAGTTTCCATGATTGCTGACTATGCTCACCGCGAACCCAAGGTTGAAAAGGTTGCTCTAGTCTTCAGGATCATGGGACAGGACAAATGCGACATTGAGAACGTCCTACTCCCTGCTCAATAGAAACCTTTGAACTGGGAAAAGGGGGCAAGAAGAAAGGATTAAGTCCCCCCCCCAGTGTCGTGGTCATTATATAAATCAGCCCCCCTCATGTGCAGTTGCCATTATATGTTTTAATCCATCGGGGGACCTACTCCTATCTAGAAAAAAATGTCTAGTTTGTCTCTTATTTGTTTTAAATATATGTTTAAAACATGTTTATGCTGGCCTTTTATACAAGGCAGTTTATTATAGGTCATAAAACCCAGTAAAACAACCATAATCAATACAATGACAACAATCGAGGGAAGTGTTGAAAACAGTTACGGCAGAAATCAAAGAATATATAAGAGATTAAAAGCCTGCGGTGGGTGGTGTCAGGGTAGACACTGATCCCATAGAATCCCAGAGTAGTTCTGATTCTGAGGAAGAGCAGTCGGTCCTGGGAGAGGAACGCGCTCCTCTTTCCCAGGGCCAACAGCTGATGGAGATTCCTCCCACCAGCATTCCTAGCTTAGATAGCAGTCCTGGGAGTGACAGAGCGCGGGAAGCAGACTTGATGGACACGCAACGCCGACACAGAGAGCGGCGCCAAATGGAGGGCACAGAAAGGAGGCGTAGTGCCCGGTTGGGACGCAAACAACGGCTGCGCCCAGAGGATCCAAAGGAAAAGGGGAGGGACTCTCCCTAGTCCTTAAGTTCAGGGGTCTGCCAGTAATTCCCTTTCAAATGGGGACCAGCTGTTCCAACTTAGGGCAGAGGTACTCTGCTGCTCATATCTAGTTGCTAACAGTAGAGTTGTTAAGTTGTAAAAGAGGAATAAAGCTTTGAAAAGAATCCCTTTGTCTGTGTCTGGACTTGGCTACTGGATTAGACTGAGAGAGGCCTCCAAGGAGCCCTTGACAGTTGGGCGGGGAGAGGTCTTCACCTGGCATCTGAAAGTCTCCAACTCTCCCTCAACCCCCTTCCTCAGCACATCCACCTCACCTCAGACCATGGAAGCCCCTGCCGAAGGGTCTCCGTGGATGCTGAAGTGTACAAAGATCTTAAACTCCAGACAGGAGATTAAGATCTTGATGCAGGTGAAGATGTCGTCTCAGGTAGCTGTATCCCAAGCTGTGTAGGGATTAAAGATAAGCACCAGCGCTTTGAATTGTTCTCAGAGAGCACCTGTGAGCTCATGATGCGGTTAAGCATAACAGCACCAGCCATGCGTTTAGGCAGAGTGAAGCAGCCATTTCTGGAAGGCAATGCTGGGGACCCTGCTTTGCACCCCCTTAGCCAACCTGCTGGGGTGTGGGGGCAGACACTATCACACCCTGGAGTCTGGTGGCTCTGATATCAATGGGGTGGTGAATCCACTCCAGGTTTCAGTCAGAACCAGTGTGAACTCTAAAGGAGCTCTCCATGGTGCTTTGCTTTACACCTTGGAGAGCTCCTTTAGAGTTCTGACTGGTTCTGACTGAAACCCGGAGCGGGTTCACTTCCCTGCTGACATCAGTGCCCCACCAGCCTTTACTGCTGCTGTCACATTGTAGTGATGAAGTAAGATTTAACTGCCAGCGTGGTTGACTTATCTGTGTGTGTGTTTGGGGCAGGGGGGAGATGAGGCATCATCTCATCATTCACCTCAAGCAGCGAAGTGTTTGGGCTGGTCCCGCTTAAGCACTCCTAACTTTAATTGAGTTAGAATCACAACGCATGATGTGCGTGTGTGTGTGTAGATGGTGGTTTTACTTTATCATCTGTATATTAACTTTCACTCTCCAAAAGTATTTCAAAACTTTTTCAAAAACTCCCTGAGGTTGGCTAGGGATGCTGATGCTCCAAAGTTTTGTTCGGTCCACACATTTCGGGCCTGATTTGCACATTCTGAACAAATACGCAGATTGTAATGAAGTTATCGTTGGCTTTCAAGCTTTCCCAAATCCCTCCGAGTTCAATGGGCTGTACGCCCAGGTAAGTGTGTAAAGGATGTGTAGACTGCAGGATGAGCCCATTTCCTCAGCTCCATCCCATAATACTTCTGAAATCCCAACACCCCCTTGGTTGCACTCCAGTCACACTTTGATAACAAATCCAGATTTTTGGAATGGTGATGGAATCGATTTGGTACAAGTGCTATTCTGCATCTTCAAAAGCATATTTTAATTAAAAATAAACAATACAATAAAATAAAATAGAAAGTGAGCAAAATTTGTAAGGATAAAATAAAAGGTGGAAACTGCTGGACGTAGGGATGGACATTGGGGGGGTAAGAGAGTATCCTGCTCTAATATGCGGACTGGAATACAGTCATTCCAAACTGTCCAAATTTTGTGATACAGTTCTCAACACACAAAAATGCACCAAGATGTGTATCATGTGTATAAAAATGTGCACTTTAGGATAAGGTGCATATAAACATGGATATTTGAGGATAAAACATGTACAGACATGTGTATTTTGTGGAAAGATACTGTCACGGTTGGATCGGAGCCCAGAGAGCCCCAAAGCAGTTCTGATTCTGAGGAAGAGTTAGAAACTGGGGGAAAGGAACCTGCACGCATTTCAGAGGAGCGGCCAGGGGGAAAGCCCCTCCTGGTACACATTCCTGAGAGTGATAGTGACCCTGGCAGGGAGAGGGAGGAGCAACAGCAGTTTCTGGACGCTAAGCACCGGCACACCCTCAAGCGTGAGATGGCGGGAGCTGAGAGGCAGTGCTCAGCCCACTTGACGCGACGGCAACAGTGGGGCCCCGATGCCGCATGGGAAAGGGGAGGATTCTCTCCTCCTAGCTCATAAGTACAGAGGTTTCTAGCCTAACCCCAGACCCCTCCAAATGGAGATCAACTGATTCCTAAGACTAGACCCCTGACTAGGGATGTACGAAAGTCACTTACCTTTTTGTGGATTGTGTTCATGGGGGGGGGGAGGCACTCTGTCCCTCCCCCCCAAATCCTTGATGGGGGGGAGGCGATCCGGTCTTCCCCCCTGGAATCCTGGACGGTTGGCATTGCTCCGCGGCAGCTCTGCGGAGCAGCCGGCCAGGCCAGGGCTGTCCGCAGCCAGATTTCCGGCCGCGGACTGACTGGTGCAGATACCAATGGCGGCTGCTGTAGCGGCCGCCATTTGCATCCACCCAGGGAGCTGTGATAGGCTATGTAACTCTTTACGTAGCCTATAACGGCTGGGTTAAAAAAAAATGATTCGTCGTTAAAACGGCAAATAAAAAAGGAACGCAAATAGCGCCCACTACGCTATTTGCGTTCCCCTTTTTTTCACCATAATGGTCTACATAAATATTTACGTAGTCTAAAACGGTGAAAAATAAGGAATGCAAATGGTGGCTGCCATAGCCGCCACCATTTGCGTATGCTGTTTTGTTTTTGTTTTTTGATTGGCGTGCCGTGATAGGCTACGTAAAGATGTACGTAGCCTATCACGGCAAAGACCAGAATGCAAACGGCGTCCACAGCAGTGGGTCAAAAGACCAGCCACTGCCACCGCCGCCGGAGCCGCCACCATCCGGAACATCCGCCCCAGGTAAGTCTCGTCCTGGGAGGAATCTGCGGGGGGGCCGGGGGGGGAGGGCCGTTCCACCATGGATTTCAGGGGGCTGAATGCCAGTGCATTCGGCCTCACTGAAATCAGTGGTGGAATTCTCCGCCATCCCTACCCCTGAGTAGGCAGCTTTCTTAAGTCTCACTCGTGTTGTTGCTGTTGATGTTCAGTCGTTCAGTTGTGTCCGACTCTTCGTGACCCCATGGACCATAGCACGCCAGGCCTTCCTGTCCTGTGCTGTCTCCTGGAGTGTACTCAAGTTCATATTCATTGCATCGGTGATGCTATCTAGCCATCTTATCCTCTGCCGTCCCCTTCTCCTTTTGCCTTCAATCTTTCCCAGCATCAGGGTCTTTTCCAGAGAGTTTTCTCTTCGCATTAGGTGGCCAAAATATTGGAGCTTCAGCTTCAGTATCTGTCCTTCCAATGAGCACTCAGGGTTGATTTCCTTTAGGATGGACTGATTGGACCTCCTTGCAGTCCAGGGCACTCGTAAGAGTCTTCTCCAGCACCACAGTTCGAAAGCATCAATTCTTCGGCGCTCAGTCTTCCTTATAGTCCAGCTCTCACAGCCATACGTTGCTACTGGGAAAATCATAGCTTTGATTATATGAACCTTTGTCGGCAAGGTGATGTCTCTGCTTCTTACTATGCTGTCTAGGTTTGCCATAGCTTTCCTCCCAAGGAGCAACCGTCTTTTAATTTCATGGCTACAGTCACCATCTGCGGTGATCTTGGAGCCCAAGAAAGTAAAATCTGTCTTTGCTTCCATTTCTTCCCCTTCTATATGCCAGGAAGTGATGGGGCCAGATGCCATGATCTTCGTTTTTTTACTGTTGAGTTTCAAACCAGCTTCTGCACTCTCCTCTTTCACCCTCAACAAGAGGCTCTTTAGATCCTCTTCGCTTTCTGCCATTAGGGTGGTATCGTCTGCATATCGGAGGTTGTTGATAATTCTCCCAGCAATCTTAATTCCGAACTGTGATTCATCCAACCTGGCATTCCTCATGATGTACTCTGCATATAAGTTAAATAAGCAGGGCGACAATATGCAGCCTTGTCGTACTCCTTTCCCAATTTTGAACCAATCGGTTGTTCCATGTCTGGTTCTTACTGTTGCTTCTTGACCCTCGTACAGGTTTCTCAGGAGACAGGTAAGGTGGTCTGGTACTCCCATCAATTTCAGAATTTGCCACAGTTTGTTGTGATCCACACAATCAAAGGCTTTAGCGTATTCAATGAAGCAGAAATAGATGTTTTTCTGGAATTCTCTTGCTTTCTCCATGATCCAGTGAATGTTGGCGATTTGATAGGGGTGGACGAAAGTCACTTACCTTTCGTCGAAGCTGGTTCGCGGTGGGGGGGAGGCGCTTCGCTGCTCCCCCCGCGAAGTTCAGGCTGGGGGGGGAGGCTTCCCGCCTTGCCTGGCCGCGAACTCGAATGTTTTTTTTTTAAAAAAAACGCCCCCGTGATAGGCTACGTGACAATTAACGTAGCCTATCACAGCTAGATCTGCAAAGTCAGCCATGATAGGCTACGTTAATTGTCACGTAGCCTATCACAGGTGACTTAAAAAAAAAAAAAGCGCGTACGCTAATGGCGGCCCCCATAGGGAGCCACCATTCGCGTTCCTTATTTGGTTGCTGTAGTCTACGTAAATGTTTACGTAGACTACGGCGAAAAAAAGGGGAACGCAAACAGCGTTGCCCTTATTTTCGCCGTAGTCTACGTAAATCTTTACGTAGACTACAGCAACCAAATAAGGAACGGGAATGGCGGCTCCCTATGGGGGCCGCCATTATCCGTACGCGCTTTTTTTTTTTTTTAAAGTCACCCGTGATAGGCTACGTGACGATTTACGTAGCCTATCACGGCTGACTTTGCAAATCTAGCCATGTTAGGCTACGTTAATCGTCACGTAGCCTATCACGGGGACGTTTTTTTTTCTTCTTTTATTGGAATGGCGGTGGCGGCAGCCGGTCAAAAGACCGGCTGCTGCTCCCGCCCCGCACGAAGAGCCGCCGAACCACCGGCCGGACCCGCTGCCGGGAGGGACATTCGGCGAAGTTAAGTCCCGTCCCAGGGGGGGTGCGGGGTGCGGGGGGTGCGGAGGATTTCTCACCAAAACTTGTTCTGGGGGCTGAACACGTTGGCGCTTGGCCCCCCGAAGTTTCGGGGAGAAATTCTCCGTCATCCCTACGATTTGATCTCTAGTTCCTCTGCCTCTTCAAAAGCCAGCTTGTACTTCCGGTAGTTCTTGGCTCACATACTGCTGAAGCCTAGCTTGTAGGATTTTGAGCATCACCTTGCTGGCTTGTGATATGAGCGCAATTGTATGGTAGTTTGAACACTCTTTGGCATTGCCCTTCTTTGGAATTGGAATGTAAACTGACCTTTTCCAGTCTTGTGGCCATTGTTGAGTGTTCCAAATTTGTTGGCATATTGAGTGCAGCACTTTAACAGCATCATCTTTTATGATCTTAAATAGCTCAGCTGGAATACTGTCATCTCCGCTAGCTTTGTTGTTAGTAATGCTTCCTAAGGCCCACTTGACTTCACTCTCGAGGACGTCCGGCTCAAGTTCAGTGACCGCACTCTCATGGCTATCAGGGACATTCAGATCTTTCCTTTATAGTTCCTCTCTGGATTGTTTCCACCCATTCTTAATCTCATCTGCTTCTGTTAGGTCCCTGCCTTCTTTGCCCTTTATCATGCCCGTCATGGCACAAAACATTCCCTTGAGATCTCCAATTTTCTTGAAGAGATCTCTAGTCTTTCCCATTCTATTGTTTTCTTCAATTTCTTTGCATTGTTCATTTAAGAAGGCCTTCTTGTCTCTCCTTGCTATTCTCTGGAACTCTGCATTCAGTTGGATATATCTTCCCCTTTCTCCCTTGTTTTTCACTTCCCTTCTTTCCTCAGCTGCTTGTAAAGCCTCATCAGACAGCCACTTGGCTTTCTTGCATTTCTTTTTCTTTGGGATGGATTGAGTTGCTGCCTCCTGAACAATATTACAGACCTCCGTCCATAGTTCCTCAGGCACTCTGTCTATCAGGTCTAATCCCTGAAATCTATTTGTCACCTCCACTGTATATTCATAAGGGATATGATTGAGGTCATACCTGAATGGTTTAGTGGTTTTCCCGACATTAAGCCATAGGCAATTTAAGCCGAAATTTTGCAAGAAGCAGCTCATGATCTGAGCCACAATCAGCTCCAGGTCTTGTTTTTACTGACTGTATAGAGCTTCTCCATCTTTGGCTGCAAAGGACATAATCAATCTGATTTCGATATTGACCATCTGGTGATGTCCATGTGTAGAGTCACCTCTTGTGCTGTTGGAAAAGAGTGTTTGCTATGATCAGCATGTTCTCTTGGCAAAACTCTATTAGCCTTTGTCCTGCTTCATTTTGTACACCAAGGCCATGCTTGCCTGTTATCCTGGTGATTTCTTGACTTCCTACTTTAGCATTCCAATCCCCTATGATGAAGAGGACATCTTTTTTTGGTGTTAGTTCTAGAAGGTGTTGTAGGTCTTCATAGAACCGATCAACCTCAGCTTGTTCGGCCTCAGTGGTTGGGGCATAGACTTGAATTATTGTGATGTTGAATGGTTTGCCTTGGATTTGTACTGAGATCATTCTATCATTCTTGAGATTGTACCCCAGTACTGCTTTTCCCACCCTTTTGTTGACTATGAGCGCTACTCCATTTCTTCTAAGGGATCCTTGCCCACAGTAGTTGATATAATGGTCGCCTGAATTAAATTTGCCCATGCCTGTCCATTTGAGTTCGCTGATTCCCAAGATGTCGATGTTCAATCTTGCCATCTCATGTTTGACCACCTCCAGCTCTTGATTCATTGATCTGACATTCCAGGTTCCTAAACAATATTGTTCTTTACAGCATCACACTTTCTTTTCACCACCAGACACATCCACAGCTGAGTGTCCTTTCGGTTTTGGCCCAGCCGCTTCACTCTTTCTGGCGCTACTTGGAAATTCCCTCTGCTCTTCCCCAGTAGTATATTGGACACCTTCTGACCTGAGGGGCTCATCTTCCGGCGTCATCTCTGTTAGCCTTGTGATATGTTCCATGGGGTTTTCTTGGCAAGAATACTGGAGTGGGTTGCCATTTCCTTCTCCAGTGGACCACATTTTGTCAGAACTCTCCACCATGTCCTGTCCATCTTGGGTGGCCCTGCATGGCATAGCTTATGGCTTCACTGAGTTATGCAAGCCCCTTCACCACAACAAGGGAGCGATCCATGAAGGGGAAGTCTCAGTTGTAGGATCAAGAAATTAGCATCTGTAAGCGTCATTTGGTTGAATGGGAATAAAGCCTTGGAAAAGAGCCCTATTGTCTGCATGTTGATTCTGGCTACCTGAGGATTTCAGAAGGCAGCAGGGGTGACCTCCCGACTGATACATTGGTATTTAAATGCTGATTTTTGTGCATTTTTTAATATAAAAACTTGGAGACTGATGTGGAAATGAGAAGGAACAAACTGATGAATGAACACATGCAAAATGGGCATAGACGAGAAACAGTCTGATCTCTCCACTGAAGTACTGTAATTTACCCAAACCCAGCTTGATGGCTGAATCACCTTCCTGATTCTCCATTTGGCAAACCCAAGGCTCCAACCACTACTCTGGCTGGGCTCTTATTTGCCTCCCTTCCCTCTGCAACCCCACCCCAGCTGTGGGAGATGTAATCCTGGCATCTGGCACTAATATCTGTTGTTGACATTTTGTCAGGGAATGACAATATGAGCTATTAGCAAAGATGTTTGCTTGTACCTAATTAATGCTCGGTTGTATCCCCCTTTTCTTTATCAGCTTTGCAGCTTCATGCCAGCATCAGCATTATCTTTCTTCAGCCAGCTCTGAAACTCTCAATCATTTCCCTGATGAACGTTCAAGACTCTGGATTTTGTTCTGCTGTCTTAATATACATTTAATAGGCCTACCAAGATTCTGGCTATAATTACTAGCTCTTTATCTGATGGAAATGTGCTGGATTTGTGATTGGGTGGAGCTCAGCAGATTGACCTCTCTATGTGAGCACTGCCAATAACAACAACAACAATAATTTACATTTCTATACTGCCCAATAGACAAAGCTCTCTGGGCAGTTTACAAAGTTTAAAACATTAAAAATACAAGATGCAAATTTTAAAAATATAAAAACCCTACATAGACAGTCTATCAAGATCACTTCAAAGTGATCTTGATAGACTGGAGCGCTGGGCAGAAAGCAACAGAATGAAATTTAATAGGAATAAATGCCAAGTTCTGCACCTAGGAAAAAGAAACCAAACACACAGTTACAAGATGGGGGATACGTGGCTCAACAACACTACAAGCGAGAAGGGTCTTGGAAATGTGGTAGATCACAAGCTGAATATGAGCCAACCATGTGATGTGGCTGCAAAAAAGGCAAATGCTATTTGGGGCTGCATTAATAGAAGAATAGCTTCCAAATCCCGGGAAGTACTAGTTCCCCTCTACTCAGCACTGGTTAGGCCTCATCTGGAGTACTGTGTCTCGTTCTGGGCACCACATTTTAAGAATGATGCAGACAAACTGGAGAGGGTTCAGAGGAGGGCACCAATGATGATCAGGGGACTGGAAACAAAGCCCTATGAGGAGAGACTGAAAGAACTGGGCATGTTTAGCCTTGAGAAGAGAAGACTGAGGGGAGTTAGGATAGTGCTCTTCAAGTCCTTGAAAGGTTGTCCCAGAGAGGAAGGACAGGATCTCCTCTCGATCATCCCAGAGTGCAGGACATGGAAGAATGGGCTCAAGTTCCAGGAAGCCAGATTCTGGCTGAACATCAGGAAAAACTCCCTGACTGTTAGAGCAATACGACAATGGAACCGATTACCTAGGGAGGTGGTGGGCTCTCCCACACTGGAGGCATTCAAGTCGAGGCTGGACAGCCATCCATCAGGGATGCTCTGACTTGGATTCCTGCATTGAACAGGGGGTTGGACTCGATGGCCTTGTAAGCCCCTTCCTACCCTACTGTTCTATGATTCTTTGATTCTTCTATACACAAAGACAACATATATCTAAAAGTCACTTTGAGCCATCAGCCAAACCATAAAAGAAATCCAGGATCAATTAAAACTCATCACGTGCTGCCAAATGCCTGGGAAAAGAACAAGTCTTGACCTGGTGCCAAAAGATAACAACGTTGGCCCCAGGCGGGCCTTGTTGGGGAGATCATTCCAGAAATAGGGGCTGCCACCAAGAAGGCCCTCTCCCTTGTTGTTATTCCTGGTGGGAGCGCACTACACAGAAGCAGCAACATTGAAATTGCAATGCATATTGTGTGGAGCCCAGCCATGACATGTCATGTAGGGCCTGTGCCAGCCACTGTCACCATGTCCTGGGTGGCAAGTGTCGTCACCACAGTTTCACCAAAAGCGAAAATTAAAATCAATATGGGAGTCCCTTCTTAAGGGCAAACTCCTCTAAAGGGTTTTGAAGGAAGCCAAAAGAGATTCAAGGAGTGGAGGCTGGTGGCTCCGATTTCAGTGGGGCTGTGAGTCCATTCTGGGTTTTAGTCAGAACCAGCCAGACCTCTAAAGGAGCTTTCCAAGGTGCTGATGCTATTTGGAGGATATAGTTCAGCCCCTTAGATTGCTGAGCCACAAAAAAATGGTTCAAAGGTGTAAAAATGGCAGCTCCACTGCTTATGGAAGTCTCCATTTGTGTAAAATGGCAGCCATAACTCACCCCATGTACGCAAAATTACAGGAGTAAATGGCCTAGACTATGTATGCCTGTAATTTTGCATAAATGGGGCTATTTACAGCCACCATTTTATGCAAGTGGTGACTTCCATAAGTAACAGAGCTGCCATTTTTATGCAAAATGGTGTCTTGCAAGATGTGGGGATGCAGTGCATTGCTTGCCAGGCACCCATGGACCATACAGCAGCTTATGTGGTCCACGTAACAGGGCGAGGCGGACAGTGGGGGTCCGGCAAATGGCAAGCGAGTTCACCCATCCCTAGGAGCAGACGGTCCAATATTTGCTTTCCTCTTCCCTCCCATTCCCTTTTCCTCTTGCATCATGTCTATTACATCATGAGCCTGCAGGCAGGGACTGTCTTATCTTTCTATAAATGTACAGTCTTTAGAAAATTGTAGGTTAATAATAATTTATTTATTTACTTATTTATTTATTTATTTATTTATTTATTTATTAAATGTATTAATCACCCATCTGGCTGGTCACCAAGCCACTCTGGGCAATGTACAATAATAAAAACAGTTTAACACCATATAATTCTACATTAAAAACATCATATTTCTAAAATTACCCTAACCCACCCCAAATGCCTGCCTGAACAACCACATTTTTAATGCATGGCAGAAGCTCATTAAAGAGGGGGCATAGCAGAGTTCCCTAGGGAGGGAGTTCCACAGAGTGGGGGCCACCACAGAGAAGGCCCTCCCTCTTGTCCTCACCAGCCTAGCTGTCCTGGCTGATGGGACAGAGAGAAGGCTATCCAAGGCTGATTTATTATTATTATTATTATTATTATTATTATTATTATTATTATTATTGGCAAAATAACCACCACCATCACCATACTACTAGTCTTCAATGTTTGAAATTCCAGTATACAATCTTGGGGAGCTATGAAGCCTGAAAAATAAAAGGAGGGGCTGCAAGGGACTCCATCTTTTAGGAACCTGGCTGAAAGGGCATTTGCATCCATAACTGAGATGATCTTAAGCAACCTTTGTGTAATTTCTCCAACTTTCACGCCTGTTTCTTCCTCCCCCCACTTTGTTCTGTTTTCGATGTAAAGGTCATCACAATCAGCGATATTTTTTCAGCCGTGTCTAAATGGCTGCCTTCATTGTTAATGATGGGCATTCTGCCCTTTGTCCTTTTACTTTTAATTAATGTGTGTGACAGGCTTTTGGAACCTTTTTGAACGTATATTTTAGTGGTATTATAACTACGTCAGCTTCTCCGATACATGTAATCTGGGACGGAGGAGGAGGAGGAAGAGGAGAAGGAGAACTGTGCTGGCATTCATATATCACTAAGTACACATTTTGGGGGTTGGGTTTTTGGTCTGCTGTTATTGTTGATACAGAGATTAAGCTCTGTGTTGGAACATGAGGATGGTTATCTGTCTGTTACATTTACATGGAATCATAGATCTGAGTCTCACTACATGACAACCCATGGAGGGTTGTCAGGCTTGTTTCTTTCAGAGACTGGGTTCGCACAATCACAGAGGGAAAATAAGCCACGGTGGCTTATTTCCCTCCCTGCATGAGCCGGTTATGATCCACCTGATTACCCTCACTGGGTACAGGTTGTCATGATGTCTGAACTAGGTATCTACAACCCCCACCACTGTCCAGTCTGGGGGGAGTCCATGGAGGGGCAATTCAGGCCGCTCAGGGCTCCACGGGATCCTCCAGAGCTTAGCCGCATCCAACGGAGTTGGTGGAGCAACTCCCTGGCTCCCTGTAAGACCTGATACATTAATGGCCGCTGCCATGAGCCTATCCTGGGAAAAATACAGCTGTCAATGGTGCGCTGTATGCCATTTGCGGCCGCAAAGCACTGACTCTGACCTAAATTGCCGCTGTTTATGGCTGTATTTAGGTAAAAATAAGTGCTGTATGGCTGCAAATGGTGTACACTATGCCATTTATGGCTGCAATTTTCTTGCGATAAGCTAATGGCAGCTTCCATTAAAGTATTGTGCTTTATAGGAAGCCAGAGAGCTGCCCTGCAGGGACTCCTCTGGACCCAGAGGTAAGTGCAGCCACTCCACAGAGGACTCCAGAGGTCAGATTCTTTGGAATCCAGACTCAGTGGAGTCTGCAACAGAATTCTCCAGCATCCCTAGTCCAAACCTGGCGAGGGAGGGCAGCTGGGGTGCTTTAGAAACCACCCTGAAACCCATGGCTTGTTTCAGGGTTGCTTGTTTTCAGAGTCGGTTGTTGTGACATGCAAATTTGCCCATATTATTAGAAGGGGCATTTTAGCCATTGAGTCCAACCCCCTGGTCAGTGCAGGGATCCAGTTTAAAGTATGCCAGGTTGTCATGATGTCTGAACTAGGTATCTACAACCCCCCCCCCCACTGTCCAGTCTGGGGGGAGTCAAGATGGCTTCCCAGTCTCTGCTTGAATATGCCCAGTGACAGAGAGCCCACCACCTCCCTCCTAGGCAGTCGCTTCCTTTGTCTGAGTGCTTTGATCGTTAGGAAGTTTTTTCCTGATGTTCAACCAAAATCCACCTTCCAGTAACCTGAGCCTGTTATTTCATGTCCTACAGCCTTGAATGATAGAGAGCAGGTTGTGGCCCTCTTCTGTGTGACGACTAGGGCTGCAGAAGAAATTCACAATGAATTCAAATAAGTTCAGATTATTATGAATCCAACCTATGGATTCCACAACAGACCAGTTTTTTCCAGCTTGCAGAGATTCCACGGACCTCCAGAGCAGTTTTTGGGTTTTTTTTTAACTTTTTGGGAGGATTTGCAAACATTTGCACCCCTGCTAATGTGCATTAGCACAAGTGCACATTAGCGCTAATGCACATTTGTGCGAGTGGAATGACTTTCTCAGACATCCCTAAAAAAAATTTCAATGATGTCCATAAGTGGACATCATTGTCGCTGTGGTCTACGTAAATGTTTACGTAGACACCTGACAAACATTGAAATCAAAAAAATTTCAATGATGTCCATAAGTGGACAATCATTGAAATCAAAGACACCTGACAATCCACAAAACACAGATGGAACAGATTTAAGAAAATCTATCAATTCCTAGTGACAACCCTTTAGGTACTTTGCAAGTACTTGGCAATCATATCTCCCCAAGTCTTCTCTTCTCAAGGGTAAACATACTTAGTTCCTTCAGTCTTTCCTCATAGGACTTAGTTTCTGGTCCCCTTGTTACCCTTCTCTGAACTCGTTCCAATTTATCTGCATCCTACTTAGTGTGGTGTCCAAATCTGGACACAGTATTCGAGGTGAGGTCTGACCAGCACAGAGTAGAGTGGAACTCATACTTCCCATGGTTTTGAAATTATACTTCTGTTGATGCAACATAAAATTTCATTTGCCTTTTTTGCAGCCACATGACACTGATGACTCACATTCAATTTTTGATCGATGATAACTCCAAGATCCTTTTCGCATGTACTATGTCAAGCCAGGTATCCTTAATCTTATACCTGTGGATTTGATTTCTCCCCCTTTCCACCAATAGGATCCAAGAAAAGTGAGAATTGTACAGCAAATTCAACTGGGGCAAAAATCAGCACATAGAAGTCTGATTGGCTCAATGCTAGGGTACATGCTTTGCATGCAAAAAGTTTATTTATTAAAAATAAACAGTAAAATGAAATGGGAAGTAAGCAATTATTTGTAAGGATTAAATAAACAGAGGAAACTGCTAGACGTAGGGCTGGAAGTGAGAAAACAGAGTATCCTGGTCTAATATGCGGCCTGCAATACATTAATTTTAAATTGTTCAAAAAAATTTACAATGCAGTTCTTGGCTCAGGAATGTGTACAAAGATGTGTGTTTTAGGGTGAAGTATGTACCAAAAAACACGTATTTTAGGGGGAAATGTATTCAATTTAAATGTGGGTTTTCGCATTTTTTCTCAATCACATATTTCAATCATATATATATATATATCTTACATCATAAATCATATTTAAATAACATTTAAATCATATTTGAATCATATTTTTTTAAAAAAATAACATATGTAAATCTCATATTTTATGGGGAAATGTATACAATTTAAATGTTTTGTTTGTTTGTTTTAATCCGTCCATACCTGATATTTTAATTTGTCCATCTCTAGTATTTTCTTTAGGCAATTAAGAATAATAAAAAAGAACTCATTAGTTAAAAGAAAGAAAGAAAAGAAAAGAAAAATAGGTATCAGCATCACAGTGAATAGATTTGTCATCCACCAGGGATGTTTAGTCCCTTCTCCTCTTCCTCCTGCTCTCAGAAACTGATATGCAGTTATCATCAGCTGATATATGATGCTAACGGAACATTCACTTATATGCTTAACAAAAAAGGGAGAGAAAAGAGAAACCAAGAGGGATGGTTCCAAGTTTAGATAGGTTATAAAGCCCTTCCTGTACTTTCCAAGCAGGCTTGCCCCTGAGACTATTCTAATTGCTTTACATCTATACAAAGGTTTCTTGTAAGCGGTCTTTCTGCCTCCATTTGTCTTCTTTGCAGATTCTTTGTAAAGGCCTTAATTGGTCTTAGTGGGGCCTTCCTCACCCCGCTCCACTTCTTTGTACCTTCAGGGATGAATGAGAAGGGCAGCATTACCTGAATTGGAGTTGGGGAATGCCATCAATACTTCTCCTTTTTTTCCTTTTTCCTTTTTCTTTACCTTTTAACACTGTAATTAATGAGCTTTTAAGAACAAGGAAGAGATTCAACACAATGTTAACCCATTGGGGACAAGTAATCTAAGCTTAAAGATGAAATGGAAGAAAGGTGTGTGTGTGTGTGGGGTGAGGTCTTTTCTGGAAGCCCTGTGCCTCATTTCTCCATGAAACAATCATTAAAATGCTGTCTCAGGTTGCTTTATGTCCTCTTTAGAGGATTGAATTGCCTCAAATCAATAGTTGGTAATACCAGGTAGGAAGGAGGAGTGGGCAGCTGAGAAGGGGGATATATGTGTCTCTAATTTCTGTTTCTTAGCTACTAATGTCTGAATAATGCAATTTAGTGCCATTTTTTTTTTTTAAGCGTGACTTTTTACTTGTCAGCAAAACCGGATGGAACACAACAAACTGAGGAGACAGATAATTGGCACTTCTCGCAGATGGTTTATGTAGCCAGCTTGGATGGCAGCTATTCAAGGCGGTTCTTGCAAGGTTTTCCTTTGCTATGCTTGTACACCTGTCATGGGTGGGAGTGAAACCATGTGTAGCCACTAGATCATGTAGTGCAGAAGTTCTCAAACGGCAGTCCATGGACCGGTCACTCATGGTCTGTGAGCTCCATTCAGGTGGTCTTCATAAAGGAACATCAAGCTTATATGTACCTGGCCCTCCACTTGATTTATTGTTTCTGATGGTGGAGAGAGTGAGACCATTTTGACCAGTGATGGATTATCAGCCAGGCTAACAAGGCCCTGGAGGAGGTTGAAATGGAGGGAGACTTGTCTTTGGTTTGTGTTCTGAGAAGACATTACTAATTTTACACTTCTATGAACAATGCAAACTGAAGCACAGTTATCCTCTGCTATTTGTGTGTCTCAGAATTTTGTTCTCCAAATGAAAAAAACAAAGCAAAGCAAAAACAAAAATATCGTGGGGTGGGTGTCCAGCTTTTGAAAAGACACTATAGGCTAATGGCAGCTGCCATTAGCCTACTAGGGGGAAATTACAGCCATAAGTGGCATATGTTGGGGACGTGTGTTGCCTGAGTGTCTTTTGCTTGGGTGTTCCATGGGGTTTTCTGTCCAATGTCCTTTGGTGAGCTTCTGCTAGGCTTTAAAAACCTGGCTGTTCAGGTGGGCATTTGGGGTGGGCTAGGGTTTTTTTTAGAGCAGCGTTGTTTTGTTATGTTGTTGTTGTTGTTCAGTTGATTATGTACATTTGTTATTAATAGTGTACACCTCCTAGAGCAGCTGGGTAGTTGGCCAGATGGGTGGCTAATAAATCAAATCTATGGTTCTGGCCCAGCCTATCTCAAGGAGCACCTCCAGCAACGCCAGACAGGCCACTCAACAAGATCAGCCTCGGATGGCCTTCTCTCTGTCCCATCAGCCAGGACAGCTAGGCTGGTAAGGACGAGGGTGAGGGCCTTCTCTGTGGTGGCCCCCACTCTGTGGAACTCCCTCCCTAGGGAACTCTGCCATGCCCCCTCTTCAATGAGCTTCCGCCACGCATTGAAAACTTAGTTGTTCAGGCAGGCATTTGGGGTGGGTTAAGGTATTTTTAGAAATATGCTGTTTTAATGTAGAATTTTATTGTTTTAATACTGTTGTGTTGTTGTATGCTGCCCAGAGTGGCCAGGTGACTGGCCAGATGGGTGATTAATAAATAAATAAATAAATAAATAAATAAATAAATGTCCTGCCCCCACTGGATGTCCTGCCCCCACCGGAGACCTCCTCAGAGGGAGAGCTAGAAATCCCAGAAGCCCAGGACACCCCAGACCAGGACTGCCTCTAGAGCCACAGGAAGCGGAGCCCTCAGTGGAGATGGTGGCAGGTCTTCCCTGTCAGAGGAAAGGGACCCTGCCTCTGAGGAAGAGGCTGAGCCACCCCCTGACCCCCGTGGAGCTTTGTTGCCTCAAGCAACAAGCTAGCAGGGCTCCTGGGTGAAGGAGTGCTCACCTCCAGAAAAGCACTCCTCAGGAGAAAGTGCCTCCTCAGGAGTAGGCTCTGGAAAGGGGGCTGTGATTACTGCAGCTGAGCTCTGGGTGGGGTCCAGCTGGCCTTGGATTTAAAAGCCTTCACTGAAAACCCATCCAGTGTTGTAACATCTTTGTCCATCCTACCTGTGCACCTTTCCTCTTGAACTGCGCCCTGTGATTGATGCCCTGTTTCCTGACCTTCTGGACAGCCTAAGGACCTTGATCCTGGACTGTGTAATGCACCTGGCTGATTTACTGTCTTTGAGCTCTTATCTGTTGTTGTCGCCACTCCTGCTGTTGCTTCATCCTCTTTGCCTGCCGGTGTTCTGACTTCTGCCTGGATTTAGACAATCTCTGTTATCTAACCAACAACTGGAGGCTAGGGATGTCAGAGAATTCCGCGACGGATCTCGGCGAGGCCGAATGCCAGTGCGTTTGGCCCCCCGAAATCCATCGCAGAACGAAGCCCCCCCAACCCACGAAAGGCATGTGGGACGAAGTCCCCGCCACCCCCAACCCACAAAAGCCATGCGAAACGGAGCACTTATCTGCTCCCATCCACGCTGCTTTGCGAATGGCGGCCATCCTGCGGCCGTCATTCGTTTCGTCTTCATAGACATGATAGGCTGCATAAATACTTACGTAGCCTATCACGGCTAACGCAGGGATGCCATTTGCATCCCTGCGGAGGCCGTGATAGGCTACGTAAGTATTTACGTAGCCTATCAAGGCAGGGGAAAAAAAACCCAGTGTACCAAATGGCGGTGGCTACCGCCATTTGCGTATGCTAGGTTTTCCCCCCCTGCCATGATAGGCTCCGTAAATATTTACATAGCCTATCGCGGCTCAATACAGGGACACAAATGGTGGCGGCTATGACAGCCGACATTTGCGTCCCTGCAGAGCTGCCCAGCAGCCGGATGTCCAGCTGCGGGCGGCCGGAGCTGGCCAGCGGCTCCATGGCTTGGCTGCAGAGTGGAGCCGGCCAGGCAGGATTCTGGGGGGGAGGACCGGATTGCTCCCCCCGTCAAGGATTCTGGGGGGAGGGATGGAGCCAGGTAGGTGTTTCGTACAACCCCACTGGAGGCTTGAAGGTTGGTTGACTTCACTGTGGTTAGAGTTTGCTACACTCAAAGCAGGGCAGCTGTGGCTTCAGCTTTTGGGGGTTTGGGGGTGGGGTTGTGGGGTGTCTGTATGTATTACTGGGGGGGCAGGGGTTGCTCAGGGATTGTGTGCATGTATGATTTCCTGGGTGTACATTGTTTGGGAGGGTGAATTGCCTGAGATTTTTTTTTTTGGGGGGGGGTGTTTTTCCTGTGCTTTGGAGGGGTGTATTGCCCAGGGGGGCACCTTTGTTGTATGTCTTTGGAGGGAAGTTTCTCAGGTTTGTATGTGAATGCTTGCATTTTGCCTGGGTTTTGGGGGGATTGGTGGGAGTTTCGTGTTTTGGGGGTAGCTATGTGTTTTGCCTTAGCTTTTTGGCATTGAGGGGGTTGTGTGGAGGTTGTGTTTTGGAGGGGAGGGTTGTCTGAGTTTTTGTTTTTATTTTGTTGCATGTTTGTATTTTGCCTGGTTTGTGTGTGTGTGTGCATGCTACGAATTGCCTGGATTCTTCCAGCATGAGTACATTTATCTGTGTTTGTGGGGTTGCCTGGGTTTTTGTGTATTGGGGGGTGAATGCATGTTTCTTTGAGCATCAGTAGTTATTTCAAGAAAACGGGTCTTTCTCTCTTTTTGTGCTATGTGGCATCTTCTGGCATTTGGGGCTTAGACCTAACCTCTGCCTCATACTCCATTGCTTGACAAGCGACTTGTCTTTCATCTTCAGTGATGGTGCTCATGGGTTTCTCAGATTTTCAAATATGCCCTCTCGGGCTGGCAAGAAACAGCCCTACCAAAATTCCATGAAACTGAGCTTGTAATTCAAGCAGAAACATTCAGAAAACACACTTTTATTTTCACTGAGCGAATTTTGGTCTGTTTCTGAGTTTCTACTCAGCCCGCCTCCCCTGCCCCCAATCAACACAAAATACCTCCGTCTATGGGTTGGATTAACAAGTTAAGGAGTAACCTCTTGAAAGCTAGCTGTCTGCTTTGTCTGGTTGCCTAGGCGACCCAATTCAGAAAAAAAGATCCTCCTATCTTTGATTTCTGTATGTCTACATGATTCTGTTCACAGCACCAATTACCGTTGTTGAGAAAACAACACAAAATTTTGCGGCACCTTACGAAACAAACACATTGATTATGGCACGGACTGCAGTCCGCTTCAGGAGATGCTTATGCCATCACATTTCTTAGGCCATAATAAATCCCATAGCGTAACCTATCCCACAATAAATGTGTTAGTCTTTAAGGTGCCACAAGAACCATTGTTACGATCAAAAAGTAGTTGTTACATCTAGGGATGCTGGAGAAATTCAAGACAGACTAAAATGAGCTTGGATTTCTAAGAACCTGACCTGCAGAATCCACTGCGGAGCGATCCCCTCAGGCTGTGCGGAGTCTGTGGACTTCCGGATGATTTTTTTTTTACCTTCCCAAAATTCACGCATATAAATTCATAGGGAAATCCCTAAGTTTCTGCTGAGGAATGGAATGGGGGACAATACGCTAAATGTTATGTACTGAGGCAAATTATGTAAATACTTAAGTAAATATTTACGTACGTATTTCCGTATTTTTCTGCATGACGGAAAAAAGAAGTATTCACATCCGTCCGTGGGCGGATGATGGAATAAAAGGCGCCCACCAATCCGTGAAACACAGACAGAGCGGATTTTACATGGTCCATACATCCCTAGTTGCATCAGACTAAACAACCTTGTCCTTTTGCCGGGTCCAAGTCCGTATCATTGAAAGAACTAAAATCTTAAAGGGCATGTAAGAACATTCCAGTCCAGTGGTGATTTCTGCTCTTTATTCTCATGTTGGGTGGGGATGATTTTAGCCAATCTTTGGGATGGACATTTTTAGTAAATTTGTATGGTTTGAAGTAGGGATGGCGGAGAATTTCTCCCCGAATCTCGGGGAGGCCGAATGCCAACGCATTCAGCCCCCCGAAATTGGCGATGAAATTTTCCACCCCCCCCCGGGATGGGACTTGCCTCCTGCAAATGTCCCTCCCGGTGGCGGGTCCTGGCGGCGTTTCGGCGGCGTTTCGGCGGGGGCGGGGGCAGCGGCCAGTCTTCTGACCGGCTGCCGCCGCTGCCATTACAAAATAAAGTAAAAAAACACAAAACACCCATGATAGGCTACATAACGATTAACGTAGCCTATCACGGCTAGATTTCCAAAGTCAGCCATGATAGGCTACGTTAATCGTTACGTAGCCTATCATGGGTGACTTTGGGGGGGAAAAAAAGCGCGTACGCAAATGGCGGCGCCCATGGGCGCCGCCATTTGTGTTACTTATTTGGTCCTGGTAGTCTACGTAAAGATTTACGTAGACTACGGCGAAAATAAGGGAAATATTTGCTATTTGCGTTGCCCTTATTTTCGCCGTAGTCTATGTAATCTTTACGTTAATCGTTACATAGCCTATCACGGGGTGTTTTTTTTTTTAATTTCATAGTTCACGGCCGGGGAGATGGGGCACTTCTCCCCAGCCTGAATTTTGGCCGGGCGAGGCGGGGCGCCTCCCCCCCGGCCTGAATTTTGAGGGGAGAAGCGAAGTGCCTCCCCCCCACCATGAAGCAAAGCTGCGAAAAGGTAAGTGACTTTCGTACATCCCTAGGCAACGCAAATAGCGTTGCCCTTATTTTTGCCGTAGTCTACGTAAATCTTTACGTAGACTACCTGGGACCAAATAAGGAATTGCCCCCATCATCTGTTATTATTATATGCACTACCTCTAACGATGGAGGTTCTAGTTAGCTGTCAAAGCTAGGGATGCACAGAATATGTAAAATCCGTTCCGTCTGTTTCACAGGTTGTCAGGCACCTTTTGTTCCGTTGTCCGCCCATCAACGGAATTGGATTTTTTTAGTTTCCAAATTTGTCCAAATCCCCCATGCAAAAATGCACAAATCCACCCCCCTGAACATTTTCACACTTTAGCATATTGGTGAAATGAGCATTTTCGGCTGTTCTTTGTTCGTTTGTTCGTATTTCTCTACGACAAAATTGGCACAAAATTCCTGACGGTTCGAAAAAAGCAGTCTGCGAGTCAGCGGAATTTGTCTCAAAGGGGAGAGATCAGTCTGCCAAGGGGTCCATGGGTCAGATTCACAAAAATCCAAGCTCATTTTGTTCCATTGTGGATTTCTCCGACACCCTTATTAGGGACCCTCTGTTTTATGGGGTCTGCGTTTAGTCACTTATTGTGGTTGATTTGTCTCTTTTATTGTGTTTGACTTTGATATTCCTAGTATAAAGCTCTCTAGATTAGCTGTCCCCAACCTGCTCCCCCCCTCCCTGATGGGTCCCAACAAGGGATGACCAATTGGAGCTGTAGTCCCACACATCTGGAGAGCATGAGATAAGGAAGGCTGCTGATGGAGCCAATGACCTAGGGAGGTGGTGGGCTTTCCCACACTGAAGGCATTCAAGATGAGGCTGGACAGCCACCTGTCGGTGATGCTTTGACTTGGATTCCTTCATTGAGCAGGGGGTTGGACTTGGTGGTCTTATAGGCCTCTTCCAACCCTACTATTCTATGATTCTATGTTCTGGATTGCTGGGAAAGATTGAAGGCAAAAGGAGAAGGGGACGGCAGAGGATGGGATGGCTAGATAGCATCACTGATGCAATGAATATGGACTTGAGCACGCTCCGGGAGAGAGCGCAGGACAGGAAGGCCTGGCGTGCTGTGGTCCATGGGGTCACGAAGAGTCGGACGCGACTGAACAACAAAAATGTTCTGGATCTTTGGGGTCAGAGGAGGATATTAATCTCCAGTCTTCAAAAATCTCTTGGCATCTGTATTAGGGTTTTTGTTGCTGTTGTTGGTTGTTTTTAATGTTGGGCTCTCCAACATTACTTCAGCTAATTAAGTCAGCAGCAACCATGAACACGAATTGCCCTTGTGAAGCAGATGATGTTTGCTGTGCATCAAATCTTGGAAAGATCAGCCCCCCAAAGCCCACTGGTAAATGGCACACTTTATTAGATTTCTGACAGCTTTGCTTTTGGCTGTGTTTCAACCATTTAAGGTGCAAGGATTACTGAAGTCTATTCTTTCTCTAGCTACCTCCAACCTGACTCCATGATGGATGTGGATCTGTTTCTCAGGTTCCTTTTTCCTGGAATGTTTTCTTAACAGATGTGGACAGATTTGGCCAGGGGGGGAAATGTGAATTTCTACAGTGAGGACAGCAAGCTTCATGTCTGCCTTGGATCTGCTCCATTATCATTCCAACATTGCAATGTCTCTTGGGTTCTGATCCATTTGAATCCCAGAAGGAACTGCAGAACCTGGATGTCAGTAATGAGTCTTGCTGTGCCGAAAATTTTCCCCTCTTTATTTTTTTTTTACCATTCTCATTCAATTAGCAGAAAAATGTGCATATGCAAATATGCACATTTGCAAATATGTGCATTATCGTGCATACACAGATATGAACATTTTTGCGATCGTCATTTTGTTTTTCAGAAAATGGCGACCGTGGGGCTCAACAAGGCCACAGGGGTGAATGTGGGCCGAGCACACGCAAGGGGTGAGCGGGGGCAGGGACTTGGCGAGTAGGGCTCGGGGGTGCAGCCATGGGCGTTCTGCCAGATTCCCAGATGGAATTGGGCATCCCCACCATCCCTAATGAGGAATTATCCTCATTTTCCTCTGTGAAGTGTTGGGGGCTTCATTACCATCTATACTGAACAACCCAGGTAAAGTGAAATGTAAGGTCATTTAACTGGCCAAGTAGCCGTCTTTGTTTAATGAGAGACAGATAAATGAGTTGGCATGAAAACTGCTTTCTTGGAATACACTGATAAAATCTTAAGCAAATGGTTCAATTAGCAGTGGTCATCCTTTATCAGGCAGGTCATTATTCACACTGTTTCCTGTTTAGTTAACTACAGTTTGTTCTCTCTCTCTCTCTCTCTTTTCCAAAGGGGATAAAATAACAAATTAATTAGGCTGAATGGTTAGCGATAATGCAACTCAAATGTCCCCGTGCTTGACCTTCTGTCCTTCTGTCTCTTTTATGTGTTGAATAAGAGGTAGGCTTTCACACAAAGCCTGCCACATTAATCCAGAAAAAAACCCTGACTGGCATTTTAAAAACAATAGCTAGGATGAAGTCTAGGAGTATGGTGTGACCATGCTGCAAAATTTCATACGTATCAGCTGTACTAGGTCAAGACTCTGTTTTGTGTGGATACTGTCCCTGCTAATTGGTTGTCCCGTATTCTGCCTTGTGAAGGTGTCTTGTTAAAAATGTCGGTTGCGAGAGTTGTCCTTCTCCTGGGTTCGGCTCTCTGCTCAAATTCTGTAGATGTGAGGTCTCTGTGTTGGGGGTGGGCCCCTTATGCCTATAATCTTGAATCATTGCCCCTTTAAGGCAGCCATAGACACAACTTTAGATATGCAGCAGTAACAACTGCAGCTCTATACGGGGACGGTGGGCCTTGCAGTGCTTCCTGCCAGTTGCCGAGCGAACAAGCGACACCCCCCCCCACGCAGCCTGGCAAGCAGGTTCTGAGTGGTGGTGGTGGGGAGTCTGTCAGAGTCCACCCCCTGCTTGGACTCCTGCACCATTCCTAACTGTGGGTGATCGTGCTGTCTGAACACAGTGTGTTTTTCCACAGGGTAGCTTGTTAACCATGCAGTGTGGCTTATTTTTCTTGAACGGGCCACCTTGAGAACCCCTGGTTTGTTGTTGGTGTCAGGGTTCCCCTGTTGTCTACTGGATACTCCAATAGCCAAATCAACACTCAGACAAAAGGGCTGCTTTCCGAGGCTTTAATTCCATTTACCCTAACGAGGCATACAGATGCAAATTGCTATAGACCCAGAGAGCTACAAAGGAACAGCCATCTAGGGGTTCAAAGGGAAAGTACGTCGGTTGGTCTCCATTTGGGAAAAGGGTGGCAATTCTCTGAACTTCAGGGGTGGGAGGGAAAGATCTCCCCCTCTCCCGTGATGCTTCTGGGTGCAGCTGTTGATGTCGAGCCAATCGGGTTGAGCGCCAAAGGTCAGCCCCTGCGATCTCTCATTTGTGCCTGTACCTCGCATCTAAGAGTTCAGGTTGTCCTTCCCTTTCCACGCCTTGTTTGCTGTCACTCCCAGGGATGTGAGAAGGGAGGGATCTCCCTCCAGCTGCACCTCTGAAGTCTGAGAAAGTTCCTCTCCCAAGAATTGCCTCTCTTCCTCAGAATCAGAGCTGCTTTGGGACTCTATGGGCTCAGATACAACCCTGACAGTTGGGTTGTTCAGGGAGGTTAACAAGCCACCCTGCAGAAAACACGTAGTGTGCAGACAGCACGGCAACCCACGGTCCAACAACAACCCCCACTCAATCCCTGAGTGTAGGTTAGCGTGTTGTGTGACCCCAGCCTCTAAAATGAATGAGAGTGAATTTAGTCACGATTAACTTACATCCCATTGATTTCGATGGGTCTCCTCTAACCATGACTGAAACCTGGATCCAAGCTTTTAAAGCTGCAATCACACCAACACTTACCTGAAAGTAAGCCCCGCTGAGCAGAGAAGAATGTACTTCTAAGTAAGCATGCACAGGACTGTGCTGCATGAAAACACATTTAAAAGAAAAAAATCCACAGCATTTGGGAAATTGCTCTCTGATTTATTTGATTTGCAACTTGATTGCAGAGGTGGGGATGATCTCAAGCTCACCTGACTGAGAGGCACGTGGCTTATTCTAGTGATTCATGTTGGGAAGAGTGGCTGGATCCTTTAACATGGAATACTTGGGATGGCAACTCCATGGGGAGCAGTTTCCAGCACCATCACTTCCACATACGCCTTCCTGTTCGGAGGATCTGGAGTCTGACAGGGAGTGCTGTCGGGAGAATGGCTGAGGAATTTAATTCTCTAATAGCACCCGAGACAGTGAATCGGAGGAACAGCTGGAGGCCAGGGGTCACGGCTGGCAGTCGCCAAGAGACAGGGGAATGAAATAATAGGAAAGGGGGAAAGGAACACATTAAAGGAAGCTGTTCCACCATGTGAAGTAAAGTGAACTACATTACACCAGGCATACAGTCTGCAGCAGCAGATTGCTCTTGTGACTGGGTAACTCGGGTCTACCGGAGAGGAGACCTCCTTGACTTGGGAAGCTATTAAATAGAACAGAAGTTGCGGAAAGCAGAGAGCTTCAAATGCCCAAGCCTGCCTTTGACAGATTCCCTCCCCATGTTCTCCCCACCCACTTCCTTCTTAAAGCAGCCAGTCTATAAGCGTTTTAACCATCTTATGGGAACTTAAAAAAAAGGATGAAGTTACCCACAGTTAGACTAATTATTCTGTGAAAATTCTAGAGAGCCTTTTTTGAGGTGGGGACTCAGGGAAGGAATGACAGACATCCCTGGGGGGGGGGCAGGGGATCCTTGAAGAGGGCATTGGACTGGGCAAATTCAGATGTATGCAAAGTGTGTGATTCTTTTAATTGGGCGGGACTCCAGATCCGGCTTACCGATTTTGGATTGCCACCTTGGGCCTAATTTACAAAGATTCCAATAAAACAAATATCCATATAATATTTGGGCTTTTGTTTTAAGTTATTTGCTTTGATTTCAACCCCCATTAATGCACTCTACGAAACACCCCCCCCCATCAAATAGTTCAGTTCACGTACTTATGTCTATTCGGCGTGGCATGGGCATGGGAAAGTTGAGATATTAATGGACTCAAGTTACAGGAAGCCAGATTCCGGCTGAACATCGGGTGGCGGGGGGGACAAGTAGGGATGGCGGAGAATTTCTCCCCGAAACTTCGGGGGGCCGAGCGCCAACATGTTCGGCCCCCCGAACAAGTTTCGGGGAGAAATCCTCTGCACCCCCCCTGCCCCCCGCACCCCCCTCGGGACGGGACTTACCTTCCCTGAATGTCCCTCCCGGCGGCGGGTCCGGCTGGCGGTTCGTCGGGTGTTCGAGTAGGGCGGGAGCGGCAGCCGGTCTTTTGACCGGCTGCCGCCCCCGCCATTGCAATCAAAGAAAAAAAAAAAGTCCCCTGATAGGCTACGTGACGATTCACGTAGCCTATCACGGCTAGATTTGAAAAGTCAGCCATGATAGGCTACGTGAATCGTCACGTAGCCTATCACGGGTGACTTTAAAAAAAAAAAGTGTGTACGGATAATGGCGGCCCCCATAGGGAGCCGCCATTCCCGTTCCTTATTTGGTGTCTGTAGTCTACGTAAATGTTGACGTAGACTACGGCGAAAATAAGGGCAACGCTATTTGCATTGCCCTTATTTTCGCCGTAGTCTACGTAAACATTGACGTAGACTACAGCAACTAAATAAGGAACGCGAATGGCGGCTCCCTATGGGGGCCGCCATTCGCGTACGCGCTTTTTTTTTTAAAGTCACCCGTGATAGGCTACGTGACGATTCACGTAGCCTATCATGGCTGACTTTGCAGATCTAGCCATGATAGGCTACGTGAATCGTCATGTAGCCTATCAGGGGACTTTTTTTTTTTTTTACTTTCGTATTCGCGGCCGGGCGAGGCGGGAAGCCTCCCCCCCCCAGCCTGAATTTTGGCCGGGCGAGGCAGGAAGCCTCCCCCCCCTGGCCTGTACTTCGCGGGGGGAGCAGCGAAGCGCTCCCCCCCACCGCGAACAAGCTGCAAGAAAAGGTAAGTGACTTTCGTCCACCCCTAGGGACAAGTTCCTGATTCTTAGAGCAATATGAAAGTGGAGCCAATTCCCTGGGGACGTGGTGGGCTCTCCCACACTGGAGGCATCAAGATAAAGCTTGGATTCCTGCACTGACTGGAATTCCTGCACTGAGCAGGGGGTTGGACTCGATGGTCCTGTAGGCACCTTCCAACCCTACTATGCTATGATTCTATGAAGCTGGACAGCCACCTGTCAGGGATGGTCTGACTTGGATTCCTGCATTGAGCAGGGGGTTGGACTCCATGGTCCTGTAGGCCCCTTCCAACCCTACTATTCTATGAAGCTGGACAGCCATCTGTCAGGGATGCTCTGACTTGGATTCCTGCACTGAGCAGGGGGTTGGAATCGATGGTCTTGTAGGCCCCTTCCAACCCTACTTTATGATTCTATGATACTGTGTAATAGCAACATGAGTTGTAGGTAGGGATGGTGAAAAGCACACCCCTGGGCAGGGCGAGCATACCTGAGGTCAATGTGGGAGTTGGGTTTCACAGCAACTATCCCATGGAGAACGGACCCGACTTAAGGAAAAGAATCGGACTTTAAGCACTCGCAGGAAATCTGGTTTTGCCGTGATGAGCTCCAGGATGGCTGCTGGATGGCCACAACGTCATGTATCCCTAACGACCTGTCAGAGTGCAGGACACGGAATAATGGGCTCAAGTTACAGGAAGCCAGATTCCAACTGAACATCAGGAAAAACTTCCTGATTGTAAGAGCAATGCGACAACGGAACGAATTACCTGGGGAGGTGGTGGGCTCTCCCACACTGGAGGCCTTCAAGACGAGGCTGGACAGCCATTTGTCAGGGATGCTCTGACTTGGATTCCTGCACTGAGCAGGGGGTTGGACTCGATGGCCTTGTAGGCCCCTTCCAACCCTACTATTCTATGATTCTATGATTCTATGACCTCAACATGCAGCCAGCTCAGAGTAAATCGCTGGTGGAGACACCCCCCTAATGAAAATGCAAACCAAATGAAATGCAAACCAAACCTCGAGCAACCCTACATAGGTAGCACTTTCCTTTATTCTGTCATTTTCTCTGCAGGATTTGATTGCTATGCCTTTTTTCTTTGCTTTTTTTTTTTTTTGCTTTGACCTTTTATTGTTCTTGCCATTTTCAAGTGGATAATTAACCATCCTTGGGTTCTTTTTTAAGCTGGAAAGGCGGGGTAGAAATATTTAGACAAATATATGGTCAGCCACACATTTCCACTAGCAAGCAAACACTCACAATTTTGCTCTCTCCCGGCCACTTCTCCATGCACTTCTCTCCGTGATTGCAGTGTGAGCTCTTGCCTTTGCAAATACTGATTTGGCTGGAGTAATCAAGTTCTCTTGACATGGCTTTGAGAGAACTGCTGAATTCTAGAAGTAATGGTGCTCTCTTATTAGGCCATTTCTAGTGCAGGTATAAACAAATAGGTTTGACAGGGTTTTCTAGGGCTGTCAGAGAATTCCGCTAGGGATGTACGAAAGGGACTTACCTTGTCCCGCATGCTTTTTTCGCGGTGGGGGGGAGGCGCTTCGCTTCTCCCCCCAAATTTCATGCGAGGGGGGGTGTCTTCCCGCCTCGCCCGGCCGAAATTCAGGCCGGGGAGAAGCGCCCCGTCTCCCCGGCCGCGAACTTCAAAATAAAAGTAAAAAAAAAAGCCCCATGATAGGCTACGTAACGATTTACGTAGCCTATCATGGCTAGATCTGCAAAGTCAGCCGTGATAGGCTACGTTAATCGTCACGTAGCCTATCACGGATGACTTTGGAAAAAAAAAAAAAGCGCATACGCTTTTGGTCCCTGTAGTCTATGTAAAGATTTACATAGACTACGGCGAAAATAAGGGCAATGTTATTTGCGTTGCCCTTATGTTCACCGTAGTCTATGTAAATCTTTACGTAAATCTTTACGTAGACTACAGGGACCAAATAAGGAACACGAATGGCGGCTCCCTATGGGGGCCGCCATTTGCATACGTGCTTTTTTTTTCTGACTTATTTGCTGACTTATTTGCTGACTTTGCAAATCTAGCCGTGATAGGCTATGTTAATAGTTACATAGCCTATCACAGGGTTTTGTTTTGTTTTTTTACTTTTCTTGTAATGGCGGCGGCGGCAGCCGGTCGAAAGACCGGCTGCCGCCCCCGCCCCTGACGACCTGCTGAACCACTGCCGGGACCCGCCGCTGGGAGGGACATACGTAAAAGGTAAGTCCCATCCCGGGGGGGGCGGGGGGAGAATTTCTCCGAACCTTCAGAGGACCGAATGCGTTGGCACTCGGCCCCCCGAAGTTTCAGGGAGAAATTCTCCCCCATCCCTAAATTCCGCACGGATTTTAAATGGGATCGAATTCTGACACATCTGGTCCGTGGAATCCTCCTTGAAAAGGGGCAGCTCTGTCGATCTGGAGTTCATGCGGACCCTTTTTTTTTGGTCCTCCGAACAGCAGATTTTACGAAAGTAACCACGAAAAGAAATTCGTAAATCAGAAATTGAAGAAGAACGCGAATGGCTTTACCCTTTTTACGATAATGAATAGGCATTTTCCCTGTGACCTGAGGCTTACGGAGACATACGGCGGGCGCGCAAAAAGGTTTTTTCAGCAGTACTTACAGAATTCTTTATGTAAGTTCGGGGAGCCAACCCCCTCCCCGGGGGAATCTGGGGCATGCGGACGGCGAAACAGGGTGGCCCTCGGCTCTGTGGAATCCTTGTGGAGTGGAGCTGCTTTGCGAGGATTCTAGGGGGAGGAATGGATTGCCTCCCCCCCCATGGATTCCCCACCGGAACAGATGGGGGTTACATCCCTAGGGTTTTCCCTTTTAATTACTATTATTTTCTTCCTGTCATCTGTGTGAGTTAGATGGTCTATTACATCAGGAGGATTCATTGAATATGATCAGGGATGTACGAAACACTTACCTGGTTCTGGTCGGGGCATCCTCTGGGGGGGGGAGGTGCTCCATCCCTCCCCCCGGAATCCTCAGCGGGGGGGGAGGCGATCCGGTCCTCCCCCCTGGAATCCTGCCCGGCCAACTCTGCTCCGCGGCAGCTCTGCAGAGCAGCTGGCCAGGGCCATCCGCAGCTGGACTTCCGGCTGGACTTGCTGTGGACACAAATGGCGGCTGCCATAGTGGCCACCATTTGCATCCTTCCAGGCTGCCGTGATAGGCTACGTAAATATTTGCATAGCCTATCACGGTATGCCCCTCCCAAAAAACAACGGTGTATGCAAATGGCGGCGGCTATGGCAGCCGCCATTTGCGTTCCCTATTTTTCGCCATTCTAGCCTACGTAAATATTTATGTAGGCAATTACAGTGAAAAAAAGGGGAACCACAAATAGCGTAGTGGGCGCTATTTGCGTTTCTTTTTTTTTTCGCCGTAAAAGCCTATGTAAATATTTATGTAGGATAAAACGGCAGAAAAAAAAGACTGCAAATAGCGCCCACTATGCTATTTGTGGTTCCCTTTTTTTCGCCGTAATTGCCTACGTAAATATTTACGTAGGCTAGAACGGCGAAAAATAGGGAACGCAAATGGCAGCCGCCGTAGCTGCCTCCATTTGCGTATGCTGTTTTTTTTGGGGGGGGGGGTTAGCCGTGATAGGCTATGCAAATTCTTACATACCCTATCACAGGTGCAAGGCTGGCAATGGCGGCCGCACCAGCCCAGCTGCAGCCAGCCAGGAGACCAGCCACCATGGCCGGAACCACTGCCACTGAATCCTCCGCATCCGCCCCAGGTAAGTTCCATCCCTGGGGATTCCGCGGGGGGGGGGCGGGGGGCGGGAGGCCATCCCACCACAGATTCCGGGTGGCTGTGGAATCCGTGGTGGAATTCTCTGCCATCCCTATATATGATGCAAGAGGTGAACAAAATAAGTCAATTGCTGTCCAGCTATACCCTATTGTCTCTCCCTAAATCATCATCAAGATGCTGCATGAACCTTGGAAAACATCTGCAGACCCCATCTGCAGATTCAATTTCTTTTTCTGGAATGGTTATATCCCTGAGATTATGGGCTTCTCCACATGCAGCTTTTATCCTGTGACTGAGATTTGTTACTCATGGAAGTTTTTGGGTCCTTGACATGATGTCATCAACCTCCAGCCCCTCTCCTGTGCTTCCCAATCATTTCTGCGGCTTTATATGAAATGGAAATAATAAGCTAATAAAAAGAAGCAGCTTGAAGCAGTTTGCATTTATCCATGTAAAGAGGAAATGGTGATATAACAACAGCACCATCTAGTGGCTGTACAATGAAACTTATAGAAATTGCAGATAAAGCCAATCCTCGGAATACACAGGAAGTATCTGTGAATGAGCTCATCTTAATCCCATTCCAGAATCTGGAAGCAGAAGCCCTGGCAAAGTTGTGGCATTAAAACTAGGGATGGCGGAGAATTCCACCACGGATTTCAGTGAGGCCGAATGCACTGGCATTCGGCCCCCCGAAACCCATGGCGGAATGGCCTCCCACCCCCCGCCACCCCGTGGAATCCAACTGGAATGAAACTTACCTGGGGCTCCGGCGGCAGCGGCTGGTCTCTCAGCCGGCTGCTGCGGCCGCCATTTGTGTCCTGCCAAGCTGCTGTGATAGGCGACGTAAGTATTTACATAGCCTATCATGGCAAAGAGCAGGGACGCAAACGACAGCAGGGGCGCTACGCATGGCTGCCTTTACTGGGATAGGTAAATACTTACGTAGCCTATCACGGCAGCCTGGCAGGACCCAAATGGCGGCCGCAGCAGCCCGGCCGTAGCTAGAACTCTGGCTGCAGATGGCCCTGGCCGGCGGCTCTGCAGAGCCGCCACGGAGTGGAGCTGGCCAGGGCGGATTCCGGGGGGAGGGACGAAGTGCCTCCCCCCCCCATGAATCAAAGCTGCGAAAAGGTAAATTACTTTCATACATCCCTAATTAAAACAAACAAACAAACTGATGTGGAAAAACCTTATGCCAGTAGTAGCTGAGGCTGATGGGAGCCAGCATGTCCAACAGTCAGGGATTCTGGGAGTTGTAGTCCAGAATGTCTGGAGGGAACTGGTTACCTACTCCTGTGTGACACCTATGTGAAAAGGTGTGTTTTCAGGCGGCGTATAAAAGATGCTACATTTTCTGCCTCCGAATGGCCTGACGGAGAGTTTTCCAGAGAGTGGGTGTCACTACAAGAGAAGGGTTCAAGGTTCTCCATGGTGACATTAGGGAATGACCAGCAAGACCTCCACTGAAGATCTTAAATGTCATCTAGGTATATATAAGGTAAGGCCAGTGTGACAGCCAGTGTTGTGTAGTGGCGAGAGTGTTGGACTGGGAGCCAGGAGATCTGGGTTCTAGTCCCCACTTGGCTATGGAAGCTCACTGGGTGACTTTGGGCCAGTCACAGACTCTCAGCCCAATCCACCTTACAGGGTTGTTGTTGTGAGGATAAAATGGAGAAGAGGTGGATAATGTAAACCGCCTTGGGTTCCTTGCAAGGGGAAAAATGGCGGGGAATGAATGAATGAATGAATGAATGAGGCGGTCTGCTAGGTATCCTGGTCCCAAGTTGTTTAAGGCTTTATATAATGATAACATAACCTTGTACGTGGCTTGGCAATATTGGTCACCCTGATGGGAGAAGGACAGGCGGAGCATGACCATGCAAATTCTCCTGGACCTCTCAGTGGCTTTCAGTACCATCAGCTTCTGGACAGGCACTCAGGGTTGAGAGTTCAAGGTATGGTCCTATGGTTTTGCTGCTACCTAGAGGGCCAATTCCAGAAGGTTGGAACATTACTGCTTAGCCTCATAGGATTTATGTGATGGGATCCCACAGGGTTCCATCTTGTTCACCATGCCTTTCACATTTCCATGAAGTGGCTGGGGGAGGTGAAGGTGAACAGGTTAACTCCATCCCACAAATCGACAGTTCAAAATATGCTGAGGTCCATATGCTACTATAAAGACCCAACGTGTTCTTCCTCCACAAAAGAGGCTTGTCTTTTTCTGCCCCATCCTCCTTGCAAATTGTGTGTGATGCTAACAGCATACAGCACATGTAAATGGTGAAAGATCTAGCTTAAAAATGATCCTGCAAAAAAGAGGTGTCCAAAACAGTGACTTATTAAAACTCACACAAATAAGGCAGGTCACTATGACAACACGGCGTCCAGATGGACAAAACTGACTTGGATTTTTGCAGCCACCGTAGCAAAGAGAACCCCCCATTCATGGGTCGTTGCCTTCTGTTGACTGTTCAATGGAAAATCGAGTCTATTAAAGTGATCCCTGTCTGTGACTCTACCGAGAACAGCCATCAGGAAGAGCTGCTTTCTGGAACATGCATGTAAGGCAAAATGGCGATTAATGTTGTCACAGATCTTCTACCACATTTGCTCTGAAAATACACTGCTTTCTTCTATTGGCACTCCCTGCATATCAGCTTTTATTAAACAGGGCTGGCTGTGGGTTCTTCTGGGTCCTAAGCAAAGGACTTGCAGAAGGCTCCCCTCCCTCCCAATGGACTGATATGGGAAATGGCAGCCATTTCTCCTCCTCACAAGCATCACTACTGCTCATGCACTGGCTTGCCTGCTGTACAGTAGTGAACCCGCTATTGCAGGGGCAGGAATAGAGCTGTGTGCAAATGGCCTCTCAAAATTCTCCAGCCTATTTGTGGTCAGAGAAATGGGGGGGGGGGCATTTCAGTGAATTTCTCCTAGGGGAGGAGAAATTCTCCAGGAGTTTCTCACAGAGAGGGCTCACCATTGCCAGGGGTTGTAGCTTCTTTCTTCTTTCCTCAGGGTTTTTGGCTTACTGCACTGCTTGGAGGTGGCAACAGCAGCAACTGTGTTGAGGCTTCCACTCTTCTGAGGCAGAATTTCAAATTTCGTTTGGTCTTTTTGAGCATCCCTAATCACTGCAAAGTGGCCAAGGGTGCTGTGTGTGTTTCCTCTCTCTATTACACACCTTCCATTGCTCCTCTGTATCTCAGGATACCTGTCCTTTCTGAACTGAAAAAGCCCCATGGGAGGAATTGCCTCTTGATGTCTTCCTCATGATGGCTTTATGGCCTCATGATGGTGTGGGAAGCCAAATGGCAGGAGTGTTTCTGGGGCAGGGAGTTGGATAGCAGTTCAAATTCTGAAGGAGAACCATCAGACATGGGGGAGGTGTTTTCTCAGGGTAGTCCAGATATGAGTAGGCCTGCTTCTCAGGTTACAAACGTCCAGATGGCTGAGCATGAGGGTCTTTCGTTGCTCTTCTCTGTGAGAAGCAGTGAACAGGAGGAAGCGGGGTTTGGGGAAGATGACTTAATAGATGCTAGATGCAGAAGCAGAGCAAAGGGAGAGAAGGCAGGGGCGGAACTTAGACAGTCTACCCAATTAGCCTTGCGTGAGAAGCTGAGATTAGAGGCCTCACGAGAAGACAGAGACCTACCCCCCTTAAGTTAGGCTGGCCAGACCGCCTCCCTCTCCAAATGGCGGGCAACTCTCGTAAATCCCATCTGAATCCCCTGAAGGCATTCCTTTGTAGATGGAGAGTCTCTGAAAATTTGCATCTGCATGACCCTGTGAAGTAATGGATTAAAAGCTATAGACTGAAGCCTCTCGTCTGTGTATGTTTGAGCACTGAAGTAAAATGAAGGCTGAGGGAATCTTGACACCGAGGAGGCTACAGGCTGGCACAGTGATAACTGTACAGTGAAAGACAGGAAACTTATCCATGGCCTCAGCCACCTCATCAGTAAGGTAAGCTCAAGAACCCCACGTCCAAACCATGAGAATTTCTCAGAAATTTCTCCTTTAAATTTCTTTTCAAAAGCCATCTATTTTCTATCAAATTGAATCAGAATTCGATTCTCATTCTATCTATTCGCCTTTCTTCTTGGCTGGGTCTAAAATCACCCTGTCTCGAAGTGGTGAGAAGTTCCACTAAAGCCTCCACAATGTTCTGTTCTTTTTGGATGAGAGATGAGAGAGCACTGGACACTTCATCATCTTGTGTTATTCCCCCAACAAAATATACAAGCAGAACATAAATAGCAGCAAAGAGGCATTCTTATGTCAACGTAGATGATTTATCTCACAGCAGATCCTCTAGAGAGAGGATTCAGCCAACTGTCACCTTTAGCCAATTGTCACCCCTCTCTCTGCTTCTGTCTCTAATATTCTAAACCGCTAACTGCTTTCACACACACAGATACACACACACAGATACACACACACACACACACTCTTACACTTCAGCTGGGGACCACTTTCTCCAACTTCTGATGGTTACCTCATTTTAAGAGAAATCTCTAGCTAGTGTGGTCCAAAATAATATTTCCCTGCCCCCCATTTAATTCAGGTAGAAGTATATCAGGAAACGTGGGTAGCCAGGGTGGCTGCAGAGAAATTGAGAGAGATGGGACAGAAAGGAGAAAACACACACACGCCCACACACGGCAACCTATTATTATTATTATTATTATTATTATTGTTATTATTATACCCTGCCTTTTCCCCAGTACTGGGACACAAGGCAGCTTACAAAAATTAAAACATATACAATTAAAGCATATAAAATATACAAACGTTAAAATATAAATTAAACAACAGTGCAATTAAAATTATATTAAAACATTAAAACAGCATTTTAAAACAGCATTTTAGCAGCTTGCCCCCAGATTCCAATGAAGTCCCAAAGGCCTGCTGGAAGAAGAACGTTTTAGTCTGACCCCAGAAACACATCAAGGAGGGAGCCATCCTAGTCTCCCTGGGAAGGTAGGGGTGTACGAACCCCACTCACCTGAGCCCACTGGGGGGTCTGCGGGGGGGGGAGGCAATCCGTTCCTCCCCCCGGAATCCTCCCTGGCCGGCTTCATTCTGTGGCGAGTCCGTGGAGCTGCCTGCCGGACTTCCATCCACTGCCGGTCTGCGGACACAAATGGTGTCTGGCATAGCAGACGCCATTTGCATCCCTGTTCCTTTCCATGATAGGCTACGTAAAGATTTACATAGTCTACCATGGCAAAGAGCAGGGACGCAAATGGCGTCCACTACGCCAGATGCCATTTGCATCCGCAGACCGGCAGCGGGCGGCAGTGGAGTGAGTGAACGGACACAGACACGGCCGGTGGCAGGTAGGATCCGGCCGGTGCAAACTATGCAGGATTGTGGAGGTGAGTGGTCTGTTCCACCATGGACTCCGGGGGGGGGGATTCTTTAGAATCCGGCCTCATGGGAGTCCATGGCGGAATTCTCTGCCATCCCTAGAAGGGTGTTCCACAGCCATGGGGCAGCCACTGAGAGGGCCTTCTCCCGGGTTCCCACCAAATGTGCCAGTGACAGTGGTGGGACTGAGAGAAGATCCAACCCCCTTTGGCCACCTCACAATAAGCTGAGCCAAAGAACACCACCAAAAGCTATTCCAAAACACCCTGAGAATGAGGCAGAAAAACGGGAACCTCTTTCAATGAGGAAGAAAAAAGAAAACGTTTGCAAGACTGGAGGGCAGATTTTGGCACAGCAGTATCTCTAGCGATCAGGATACCGTCTCCTGCTATTAGCTCCCACTGACAAAACATCAACTAAGGGAATAGCTTAACAAAGGAATAGTAGATAATCAGCCATAACACCAGCTCTCCCTCTGCACCAAAGATGCCAAAGAATCAGGAGGTAATGCAGATTTCTCTGGGTTAGAGCTTCTCCCTATCTGATTGCCTGTTCTCCTATGTTAAGGAAGAATTCTGAAAAACACCAGAGTAGCCCCTACCATGACGATTGGTTGCTTTCATAATGCTCTTGGTTCAGTAGGTACAGGGAATAGCGATACGTACAATGGTGTGTGTGTGTGTGTGTGTGTGTGTGAAGACGTTCCACGCATCAGCAAGTTTACATTCGCAGATGCTTAATGCTGTTGTGTACTCTTAATTATTGATCCACCGAGTTAAGTAGTAAGACATGAGGAAACAGGCACCATTAACTAGTAATTGACAATATTGGAGAATTAAACATTTGACTCTTGACAAAGAAATAAGTGTTTAACTCTTAGCTAAGATCAATTCCAAATTAATGCTGATTTTGCTAGCAACCAGGAAACATCCAGCAGCCATGGTATTTATCAGATAATACCTCTATCTCAGAACTGCTGCTGTGTCTTAGCACAGCCATATATATTTCTTTAAAGACTGTGGTCTTGATAAGGGACAGAATATGGGATTCTGAGAATACTACTAGCTAGGAAAAAGATGCGTGGTATTCCAGGTATGCAACGAATGGTGCTAAAGCAAAAGGAAGATAGTTGATCACTGTTAAAGATGTCAGGGCTTCATCTCAACCAGCCAAAAACAATCTGCATTCTATAACAGGATTCGCTACTGTTAAATAAAGATGTTCTGAGTAAGGGCATTCAAGATTCTTTGTGGTCCACATTTTTAAGGAAACCAACCTATTCTCTGTTTCCTTTTTACTAGGGATGTATGAAAGTCACTTACCTTTTTGCGGGTGTGATTCACGGTAGGGGGGGAGATGCTCCATCCCTCCCTCCCCCCCAGAATCCTGCCCGGCCGGCTCCGCTCTGTGGCAGCTCTGTGGAGCAGCCGGCCAGGGCCATCCGCAACCAGAGTTCCAGCCGCGGACTGGCTGCTGCGGACGCAAATTGCGGCTGCCATAGCGGCTGCCATTTGCATCCAGCCAGGCTGCCGTAATAGGCTACGTAAGTATTTACATAGGCTATTACAGCAAAAACAAAGGAACGCAAATAGCGCCCACTACGCTATTTGCGTTCCCCTTTTTTTTCGCCGTAATAGCCTACATAAATATTTACTATGGTGAAAAATAGGGAACACAAATGGCGGCCGCTGTAGCTGCCACCATTTGCATACGCTGTGTTTTTTTTTTTTTTTTGCTTGCTGTGATAGACTACGTAAATACTTATGTAGCCTATCACAGCAAACAGCAGACGCAAATGGAGGCCGCGGCAGCCTGTCGAAAGACCAGCCGCCGCCAGAGCTGCCGCCACCGGAACATCCACCCCAGGTATGCTTCGTCCTGTGGGGGGAATCCACGGGGGGGCGGGGGGTAGGCCGTTCCGCCACGGATTTTGGGGGGCCAGATGCCAGTGAATTCGGCCTCACTGAAATCCATGGCGGAATTCTCCGCCATCCCTACTTTTTACATTCAAGTACATATTGGTGTTTGCATTTCATCTCAAAATATACATGGTATACGCCATTTGCGTCCACAGTCAATACCCTTCAGCCAGCGATATGGCATGGTTTTAGATGTGGGGAGGGGAGGGCTGTCCGAATTGGGGAAATTGTCACTTTTTAGGTCCAAAGGATCCCCGTGGCACCCCCAACTTTGCTTGCATTTGCGAACTGAGCTGCAGGTTATTTTCCGAAACCTGGGAATTTTTATCGGATTTTGTAAAGATTATTTGTGCAAATTGTGGCTGTAAATAGCGCAATCCATGAAGAAGTGCAGGCAAAAATGGTCGAATGTGCACAAATTAAACCTTTCCTTTCCCCCCAGGTACTTGGTAGCATGTGATGAATTCTAATTGACCCTGGATTTTTTTTTTAATGGTTTGGCGTGTCATTCAAAATTGCTTTTCGATATAAAAGCAACTGTTGTAGGTTTTTATGTTTTTACATTTTGCATAATGTAATTTTAATGTTTTTTAATCTCTGCGAATCACCCAGAGAGCTTCAGCTGTGGGGCGGTAAAGATATGTTATAATAATGATAATGATAATAACAATAATAATAATTTTTCACAAATTGTGCTATTTACAGTGATGATTTTGTGCAAATGGTGATTTGTGCACATTTAAAAAACAGACAAACACCCCAACATCCGCAAGCTGGTCCAACTCATTGTGTGCCGAGTCGGGCCAGCTCACAGATGAGCAAGCCACAGGGCAGGGGGGGAGAGCCAGCAAAACCTCACCAAGGTCCACCCCTCACCCCCCAAATAGATTTTGCCAACCTCCTTAGGGAGCTTTGGCTATTGGTTGGTATAGAAATGAAACGAATAAATAGCTCTACCTGCAAGGTGGGGATTGAACATGGGACTTACTGCATGAAAAACAGGGGGTCTACCACTGATCTACCAAGGGCTCTAACCCTTCGTTCCTGCACGTGGGCCCTAGACTCCACTTTCTCCGAAGGTGCCCCTGTTTATTTAATCTAGGGTTGGCGGAGAATTTCTCCCCGAAACTTCGGGGGGCTGAGCGCCAACGTGTTCGGCCCCCCGAACAAGTTTCAGGGAGAAATCCTCCACACACACCCCCGCGCCCCGCACCCCCCCCCCCCGGGACGGGACTTACCTTCACCGAATGTCCCTCCCGGTGGCTGGTCCGGCCGGCGGTGTGGCGGGTGTTCGAGCGAGGCGGGAGCGGCAGCCAGTCTTTCGACCGGCTGCCGCCGCCACCATTGCAATGAAAGAAAAAAAAAAACGCCCCCTGATAGGCTACGTGACGATTCACATAGCCTATCATGGCTAGATTTGCAAAGTCAGCCGTGATAGGCTACGTGAATCATCACGTAGCCTATCAGGGGGCGTTTTTTTTATTTAACTTTCGCGTTCGCGGCCGGGCGAGGCGGGAGGCCTCCTCCCCGGCCTGAATTTCGGCTGGGGCGAGGCGGGAAGCCTCCCCCCCGGCCTGAATTTCGGCCGGGCCGAGGAGGGAAGCCTCCCCCCCCGGCCTGAACTTCGTGGGGGGACCAGCGAAGTGCCTCCCCCCCACCGCGAACGTCCTTCGAGGACAGGTAAGTGACTTTCGTCCACCCCTAATTTAATCAAGTACTTTCTTGGAAGACATAACTATAGCCAGTTGCTTCTGATGTAAAGGCAGAAAAATAGTGGAAGGGACTTTGTGGCAAACATGTCAGGGTCCAATTCCTTTTCTTCGCCATGCCCAAGGCCTGTTCTATGTCTGCAACAGAATGAGGTGGCAGCAAAATGAGATGGGGAGAGTGGACTGTACCACTTCAGGACTGTACCACTTTTGAGCAGTCCTCCACATTAAAACATGCTGCAAGCAGAAAACCTGGCTATCGGGGGTGGGGGGTATATCCTAGCCTTCTCCCTGCTGTGCTAGATTTGTACTCACAGAAAGATGTCTTCTTTTTTCCTTTTCTTTTTTTGGCAGGGGTCAGGGGAGAATTAGGAAGTGTGATCGTTCATTTGCAGCCTGAAAGCAGCACAGCCCGTGTTTAAATCCTCATTTATTCTACCATCTTTTCCTTAGGGATGTCAGAGAATTCTGCAACAGATCTCGGTGAGTCCAAATGCCAGTGCATTCAGCCCCCCGAAATCCATCGTGGAACGGCCTGCCACACCCCCGCCCCCCGCGGATCCCCCCCGGGACAAGACTTACCTGGGGCGGATGTTCCGGATGGTGGCAGCTCCAGTGGCGGCTGCGGCGGCGGCGGTGGCTGGTCTTCCGATCGGCTGCCACCGCCGCCATTTGCAGTCTGTGTTTTTTTCTTTTTATTCCCCATAGACGTGATAGGTTACGTAAAGACTTACGTAACCTATCACGTCTGGGTTTTTTTTTAAAAAAACGTGTACGTAAATGGCGGCAGCTACAGCTGCCATTTGCATTCCTTATTTTTCGCCGTCTTAGTCTACGTCAATATTTCCGTAGACTAAGATGAAGAAAACAAAGGGGAACGCAAATAGCGTCCACTACGCTATTTACGTTCCCGTTTCTTTTCTTCGTCTTAGTCTATGTAAATATTGACGTAGACTAAGATGAAGAAAAATAAGGAACACAAATGGCGGTGGCCGTAGCCGCCGCCATTTGCATACGCGTTTTTTGTGGTTTTTTACCCAGAGCCCTCCGTGGCCGGAAATCCGGCTGCGGACGGCTGTGGCCTGGGCCTGGCCAGTTGCTCCATGGAGCCGCTGCAGAGCACAGCCGGCCATCGAGGATTCCGGGGGGGAGGACCGGATCGCCTCCCCCCTGTCGAGGATTCTGGGGGGAGGGATGGAACGCCTCCCACCACCATGAACAGAATCCGCAAAAAGGTAAGTCACTTTCATACATCCCTACTTTTCCTGTGCATATTTAGACCCAGCTTTCTGCAGTGGTGGGGGTCTGAGCAAAGGTGACCTACTGAAATTCTGCACTCTATTCATGGTCAGTGAAATTCTTCAAGGTTTTTTTTGGGGGGGGGAGGAGGAGGGGGGCTGTTATCCTAGCAGTCATGGTGGCACAGCTTCTTTGTATGAATCTTCCTGAAATAACAAGCAACAACAGAGCTCCTGTGTTTGCCAGCCGGGCTCCGTTTTGTATCCTCAGCAATGCCTTGGGTGTAGCTTTGTTCTGTGACATTGTGGAGGAAAATGGCTGTCACCATAAAAAAAGGAGGAAAAAGAAAATAAAAATGGCAAAAAAATATTCGGAAAAAATTCCCTCTTTGTCAGGTGTGTGTGTGTGTGTGTCTGAGTGCGCACGTATGCACGTGTGTGTGTGTGTGTGCGTGCCTGTGCCTGTGTGTGTGTGTTTGTTTCTGTGTGTGTGTGTGTGTGTCTGCATGTGCATCCGTGTGCGTGTACCTGTGTGTTAGTGTCTGTGCATGCGCATATATGTTTGTGCACAAACATATATTTTGATCTTGGAATTGTTGTTGATCACAAGCTGAATATGAGCCAACAATGTGATGTGGCTGCAAAAAAGGCAAATGCTATTTTGGGCTGCATTCATAGAAGCATCGCTTCCAAATCCCGGGAAGTACTAGTTTCCCTCTACTCAGCACTGGTTAGGCCTCATCTGGAGTACTGTGTCCAGTTCTGGGCACCACACTTTAAGAAGGATGCAGACAAACTGGAGAGGGTTCAGAGGAGGGCAACAAAGATGATCAGGGGACTGGAAACAAAGCCCTATGAAGAGAGACTGAAAGAACTGGGCATGTTTAGCCTTGAGAAGAGAAGACTGAGGGGAGATATGATAGCACTCTTCAAGTACTTGAAAGGTTGTCACAGAGAAGAAGGCCAGGATCTCTTCTTGATCATCCCAGAGTGCAGGACACGGAATAATGGGCTCAAGTTACAGGAAGCCAGATTCCGGATGAACATCAGGAAAAACTTCCCTGAGTGTCAGAGCAATACAACAATGGAACCAATTACCTGGGGAGGTGGTGGGCTCTCCCATACTGGAGGCCTTCAAGACGAGGCTGGACAGCCATTTGTCAGGGATGCTCTGACTTGGATTCCTGCATTGAGCAGGGGGTTGGACTCGATGGCCTTGTAGGCCCCTTCCAACCCTGCTATTCTATGATTCTATGATTCTATGCACACATGTGTGTTTGTGCACGAGTGTGTGTGTTTATGGACGCACGTGTGTTTGTGTGTGTGTGTCTGTGTGCATGTGCACGTTTGTGTCTGTGTTTGTGTGTCCACGTGTGTGTCTGTGTGTGTGCGTCCGTGTGTGTGTGTTTGTCTCAGGAAAAGTTTGCCTCCCCTTTCTGCTGCATGGTTAGACCCAGCTCTCAGTCCACAGTGCTGGGATGGCCAAGAGTTCTGAAAGCAGCGAGAGATCAGGTGTCCTTTAGTTTAGGGCAAGGCAGATGGATTCCCAGTGCTGAGTTTCCGGAAAGAGACCTGGTGTGTGCCAGCCGAAACACCTCACCTGCCTAGACACCATCCAGAAGTTTGCGAGGCTCGTTGGCTTGTCTCTGCAGTGGCTTGTCCTCTGAGAAGCCCTACGCATACATGCACGCAATCCATGCTAGATGAAAGTAGCTGTCAAATTAGCGGGTCTGGAAGTTGCAGTGTGCATTGTTACGAGCCACGCAAGTTCACACAGGAACAACGGGGCCCCATCCGTCTTTCTCAGCTTACATTTTAATTGGCTTCTAGTTAAGTTTTTTAAACACTGCAGGACTTGCTGACATACAATATAATGCCATGTGAATAATTTATGGGAACCTTTCATTTCACCCCCCGCTTTCTAATTTGAGGACCGGATAAAATGGTGGATGGGAGGGGGCTACAGGAGATGTGGAAAGACAGAGCGGAGTGGAAGGAAGAAACCAACTGATCTATTGGTGTGTTGTTTGCTGAGTGTTAAATGTGTGGGTTCCCCCCCCCCCCATGCATCTTGACTGCGTTTGGGATTTCGGAGCAGGTTTGTGCAATGCAGACTTATTAATAACTATTCTGTCAGGAGAGCACCCAATTAAATTGAATTGGGTTTTATGGCTCCCTCTAGGTTTCTTTAAATGTGTGGATAGAAAGCATTTACAGTGAGAGTATTGGATAACAAGGGTTTGCTGGTGGTTTTTTTTTTTAACAGTTTGTTTTAATGATTGTTTCTTCCCTACTTAGGATTCGGCAGCTTGTAAGTGCATAACTTGGCATTTAGCACACACGCGCACACACATATTAGCAATACTCTAGTATCTTATTGTATTTTGAAACAACTTCCCTATCTCCTTAATTTCTTCTTCTTCTTCTTCTAGAAGCCAAGGGTTTTCATGCTGGTTTCTTAACAGACCCTGTGGGGAATTTTATTCTTAGCAGCACGTAAAGCAGGCCAGGTAATTAAGACCAGGGGGGATTGCCCTCTCTCTTTTTTTTCGGCAGCAAGGCACGCATTTGCAGAGGTGTCTTGAATCTGTTATTTCTAACCAGAGCTGCCTGTGTCTCCTGCAACTGTAGAAAGTGTGTGTGTGTGTGTGAGAGAGAGAGAGAGAGAGAGAGAGAGAGTTCTGTAATCATTAGGCTAGAGTTTGCCATGAAGGCTCAGTCTATATGTTGCCAAGCTGTGAGGTAGGCAACATGATGCCCTCCAGACAATCTGGACTACAGCTCCCATAAGCCCCAGCTAGCATGGCTAATGCTCAGGCATTATGGGAGTTTATTTATTTATTTATTACATTGATATCCCACCTTTTTTTTCCTCTGTAAGGAACCCTAGGCAGCATGCACATTCCTCCTCTCCATTTTATCCTCACAACAACAGCCCCGTGAGGTGGGTTGGGCTGAGAGTCTGTGACGGGCTCAAAGTCACCCAGTGAACCTCCATGGCTGCGTGGGGACTAGAAGCTGGATCTCCTGACTCCCAGTCCAACACTCCAACCGCTACACCACACTGGCTGTCAGCTATAGAATGGCACTCCAAAACATCTGGAGGGCATTGGAAAGTCTACCCCTGCTGCTTAGCGTCCAGGATTGTGCTCTCAATTCCCATGTAGGGATGTCAGAGAATTCCGCCACAGATCTCGGTGAGGCCAAATGCCAGTGCATTCAGCCGCCCAAAATCTGTGGCGGAAGGGCCTGCCACCCCCCCGCGGATCCTGCCCGGGACGAGACTTACCTGGGGTGGATGTTCTGGGTGGCGGCGGCTCCAGCGGCTGGTCTTCCGACTGGCTGCCACCGCCGCCATTTGAAGTCTGGCCATTTGAAGTTTTTTTTTTTTTTTTAACAGAGACATGATAGGCTACGTAAAGATTTATGTAGCCTATCACGGCTGGGTTAAGAAAAAAAACGCGTATGCAAATGGCGGCGGCTATGGCCGCCGACATTTGCGTTCCTTATTTTTCGCTGTCTTAGTCTACATAAGTATTTACGTAGACTATTACAGCGAAAATAAAAGGGAACTAGGGTTGGACGAAAGTCACTTACCTGTCGTCGAAGCTTGTTCGCGGTGGGGGGGAGGCGCTTCGCTGCTCCCCCCGTGAAGTTCAGGTCGGGGGGGGAGGCTTCCCGCCTCGCCCGGCCGAAATTCAGGCTGGGGGGGAGGCTTCCCGCCTCGCCCGGCCGAAATTCAGGCCGGGGAGGAGGCTTCCTGCCTCGCCCGGCCGCGAACACCAAAGTTAAAAAAAAAAAAAATGCCCCCGTGATAGGCTACATGACGATTAATGTAGCCTATCACGGCTAGATCTGCAAAGTCAGCCGTGATAGGCTATGTAAATCGTCACGTAGCCTATCATGGGGGACTTTAAAAAAAAAAAAAGCGCGTACGCTAATGGCGGCCCCCATAGGGAGCCGCCATTCACGTTCCTTATTTGGTCGCTGTAGTCTACGTAAAGATTTACGTAGACTACAGCGACCAAATAAGGAACGGGAATGGCGGCTCCGTATGGGGGCCACCATTATCCGTACGCGCTTTTTTTTTTTTTTTTTAAGTCACCCGTGATAGAACACAAATAAATATTTACATAGGCTAAAACAGCTAATCAAAAAGGGACGCAAATAGCACCCACTACACTATTTGCATTCCCCTTTATTTTCACCGTCATAGTCTACATAAATATTGACGTAGACTAAGACAGCGAAAAATAAGGAACGCAAATGGAGGCGGCCGTAGCCGCCACCATTTGCGTACGCATTTTTTTGTGTTTTTTTACCCAGAGCCCTCCGCAGCCAGAAATGACCGGCTGCTCTGCGGAGCCACCGTGGAGCACAGCCGGCCATCCAGGATTCCGGGGGGGAGGAATGGATCACCCCCCCTGTCGAGGATTCCAGGGGGGAGGGATGGAATGCCTCCCCCCCTGAACATAATCTGCAGAAAGGTAAGTGACTTTCGTACATACCTACTCCCATGGAGAGCTGATCTGGATGCCACTTTCTCTTCTGCCTTCTTGGGCAGCGAGAGCAGTAAAATCCCTACGGCTGGGCAAGAATAAATATGTGGCGCCTTTAAGGATTCTTTGATTCCTGAACTTTAAAGATTAAGAGGAACATGTTAAACTGGGCAATATCCAATGGTGCACCCACACAGAGTAGACCGATTGAAGTGAATGGGCTTAGTTTACATAGGACTACCATTAGATATTGTCCCCTGTGCCCTATAGGGAGAGCTCCAGGTTTGAGGGGCCCATGCAATGCGCCCCTTGGTCGGCCCCTTCCTACAGTGCTTATCCATTGGCAATGGGCAGCAGGAAGAAGCTTGCAGCTGCCGTTTTAGTCTCCCATGATGCCTCCCATGGAGCACGGCTCCGGGGCATGGTGCACAATTAAAGTAGCAGACGCCACAGTGGCATCCCAGGCCCAGCTGCCCAACATGAATGAGGGTGCCCAATCATGATACCAAGCCTGACAGCCCGACGGGATGCTCAGCCTGCTTCAGCAGAAGGGAGAACTAAAACCCCAGCAGATCTCAGCTTTTGCCTGGGGTCGTTTGTTTGTTTGTTTGTTTGTTTTCTTAGCCCCCACCCCAAAATCTCACTCCTCCTTGTCAACTCGGGGAGAAAAAGAGAATGCAATCCCGTTCCTACCCTGGTAATTCCCCTGGATGATGAGAAAACTATAGGTGGTAAAGAAGAATCAAATTGATCAATGCAGCTCAAAGAAGAGCTGGCCGGTGAGCTTTCATCGCAATTCTGGCAACCTGGAGGCAACTCGCCTGCATTAGCAATTTCCTGTAGGGGAAGAAATGGGATTGTGTATCTATAATGAAGGGAGTCTTCATTTATATCCTTGTCATCATCTTCCTTTTCTTTCTGCTCACCTCTCTCTCTCTCTCTCTCTCTTTTCTTCTCTTTCTCTTTTCTTCTCTTTCTCTTTTCTTCTATCTCTCTCTTCCCCCCCCTCTCCCTCTCTTTCTCTCCCTCTCTCCCCTTTTTCTTTCTCTCCCCCTCCCTCTCTTTCTTTCTCTCTGTCTTCTCTCTCTCTCTTTCCCTCCCTCCCTCTATCTCTTTTCCTTCCTTCCTTCCTTCCTTCCTTCCTTCCTTCCTTCCTTCATTCCTTCCTTCCTTCCTTCCTCTCTCTCTCTCTCTCTTTCCCTTTCGCTCTCTCTCTCTCTCCCTCCCCTTTCGCTTTCTCTCCCCCTTTCTCCCCCCTCCCTCCCTCTCTTTCTCTCTCTCCCCTCTCTCCCCCTCTGTCTCTTTACCTTCCCCCTCTCCCCCTTTCTCTCTCTCTCTCTCTCTCCCCCTCCCCCCTCTCCCCTCCCCCTTTCTCTTTCTCTCTCCTTCTCTCTCTCAGCTTTTGCAAGAACTCTATGAATCAACCATCAACAAGCTAACTTTTCAGCCAATTCCAGTAACGATGTATGCAATTAACAGGCTGTGCTTCTATTTTTGTTATAATCCATATGAAAGTGATGTTCTTGTTGCAGTGAAATGAGGCCGAACACACACATTTTCCCCACTCCCCATATTGTGTGTGTGTGTGTGCGTGTGTGTGTGTTGTTTCTGTGTTGTTCATCAGCTCTACCATTTGCTGGCTGGGTGGAAGTTTTCCTAGCTGAGCGAGGCTCTGCTCTGCACTGCCAGAGGGATTCAGAACATATTGTTTGGCAGGTGGAGTCTGTTCAGATGCATTTGCTGTTATTTCAGCACTGACAGGAAACATACATCATATGAGCTTGGAATGCCAGCAGTATATTCCATAGTAACCTGATTAAGAGAGAAAGAAAGGGGGAGACAAAGCACCCATTCTTCTTATATGTCTCCAGAAATGTTATCGATGCAGAGGCCCCCCAAAAGAGTGGCTTATTAAAAAACCCACATGAAAAAGATGCATTGTTAACCTAATCAAACATATATCCCATCCCCCACCCCCATGCCAGAAGCTCATGGTGGTGCATGTGGTCGTCCCCCCTCCATTTGATCCATACAGCAACCCTGTGAGCTTTGTGATGCAGAGAGTTAGTGGTTGGCCCAATATCACCCAGTGAGCACCCTAATCTGATGCTCTAACCACTAGTATCAATGCAGCTGGTGGAGTCTTCAGGGGTCTCCTTCTACTGGCCCATAGAAAGAGCAGGGGAAAGAACCTGGAGGTGGTCATGGTTCCTGGAGCATTTGATGGATGAACCCAAGCACAAAAGCTCTATAGCCTAATACCAATACCTATGATCTAGTGTCAGGAATGCCCCTGTTGTCTTCTGAGCCCTCCAACAGCCAGAATCAACAGTCAGACAAAAGGGCTGCTTTCCAAAGCTTTATTTCCATTCAGCCTAATGAGGCTTACAGATGTTAACTGCCTGAGACTCCGAGGAAATACAAAGGAACAGACTACCAGGGGTTTCTAAGGGTTAGGACGTCAGTTGATCTCCATTTGGAGAAAAGCACGGCAACTCTCTGAACGTAAGGAGTAGGAGGGGAAATTCTCCCCCTTTCCCATGGGGTCTTGGGGAGCAGCTGCTGATGTCGAGCCAAATGGGTTGAGTGCCTCAGGTTGTGCCTGCGCCTCACATCCAAAAGCTCAAGTTGTCCCTCCCTTTCCATGCCAGGGTCAGTATCGCTCCCAGGAATGTGAGCAGGGGGGCTCCCCCTCCAGCTGCACCTCTGAAACCTGAGAGGGTTCCTCTCCCATGGACTCTATCTCCTCCTCCGAATCAGAGCTACTTTGGGATTCTATGGGCTCAGATCCAACCCTGACATCTAGTGGGGTAACGATGCCCCTGGACTTCCTCTGGACTTCCCCCAGTGACTAACCAATTGTACTGGAAATGAAAGTCTCATAACTAGTCTTCCAATTAGGGTAGGTTCTATTGAAGATGTCCAGGAACATTGTGGACTGCCTCGGTATGGTTTGATTTTAAGAGTCTAGTCTCTCTGTCTGTTACCGGAGCTATTTTCTCATGCCATGGAAGGAGCTCTGGTAAAGAGCCCCTTGTCCAATATACTGCTAATCCCAGACAGCTAGGTACAGCTTCTTCTGTGCTGGTCCATTTTGGAGAAGATGGAGGCTGCTTCATAAAGTGTAGCATAATGGTAACAAGCAGACCAACAGTGGGGTTGCATAGGATTTTACTTGTGTAGCCTGGTCCAATAGGCCAATGCATTAAATGGATAGGGAAGGCTAGGGTGCAGCCTTCATGTATCCTTCTGTACCCATGGACAACTCTGCTCCATCCCATAGGCCTTACCAGAGCTTCTAACAAAATGGAATGGGTGGCCTGCCATGCTGGCTCTCTCTGGGTCTTGCCTTATCAGAGCAGATGGGAAGCACCAGGCCAAACGCCCTCCCCTCTCTGGAGCATTACAGTGAAAGCTTTGCAGAACCCTCGAGTCTGGAGCCCTGTTGTTTCTGCCATGCCCCACTGGCTCCCTGGATGAGGAGAAAAGACCTTCCTCAAACGGGCAGAGAGTTTTCCTCGTTCAGTAGAGTCCCTCAGGCCTACCAGATCAATTGGACCCTTCCGCCATCTTACTACTCTTCAACAAGATTGACAGGACCTTCTGGTCTTGGAGGACCAATCAAACATAGAGCTGGTCACAAACGACCTCTCAAAATTCTCCAGCCTATCTGTGGGCAGAGAAATTGGGGGAACCATTTCACCAAATTTATCCTAGGGGAGGAGAAATTCTCCAGCAGTTTCTCACAGGTAGGGCAGACTATTGGCAGGGGTTGTGGCAAAGGTCTTTCTTTTTATCCTATGGGCTTTTGATTAGGGATGGCGGAACAGAATACTTACCTCCTCCTCACCGTGGAATCTTCAGCTGGATCCTCCGGCTATGGATTGCCAGCAATACCACCTCCATGCTGTATCACTGGCTGAAGGGGACTGACTGCGGATGCAAATGGCGTCCAAGATGCCATTTGCGGTTGTAAAGGTCTTAGTTTGAGGTAAATGCAGCTGTAAATGGCTGCATTTAGCTTAAACTAAGACCTTTACGGCCGCAAATGGTGTCCCGGATGCCATTTGCATCCGCAGTCAGTCAATACCCCTCAGTCAGCGATATGGCATGACGGCCGTATGGCTGGCACTTTGGAGCTAGCCAGTGGCTCTGTGGAATCGCCGCAGAGCAGAGCAGGCCGAAGAGGATTCCCAGGGGAGGAACGGATCGCTTCCTCCCTGCGGGAGGATTCCCCATGGACCAGCAAGTAGGGAATCCGCCCATCCCTACTTTTGATGTATTGCACTGCTTCTGTAGGTGGCAACAGCATCAACTGGGTTGCGGCTTCCACTCTTCTGAGGCAGAACTCTGCATTTCTTTTGGTAGTTTTTGAGCTTCCCTAATCACCATGAGGTGGCCGAAGGTGCTGTGTGTGTTTTCTGTCTCTGTTACACATCTTCCCATTGCTCTGCAGCCTCCCAGGCCACCTGCACTTTCTGAACTGAAAAATCCCCATGAAAGGAATTCCCTCTTGATGATGCCTTAAATTGAAGTGCAGGAAGCCAAGGAGGCAACAGGCTGCCACAGAGATGACTGTACAATGACAGACAGGAGGATACTCATGCGCACTCCTCAGCCACCTCATAAGTAAGGTAAGTACAAGAACCCCAAACCCATGAGAATGTCTCTGAAATGTCTCCTCCTTTGAATTGCTTTTTGGAAGCAATTTCTTTTCTATCAACTTGAAGGAGAATGGTCGGGAAAAAAAGTGGGAGAAACTTTCGGCACAGTCTTTCTCAGCTGTCATCTTACCACTAGAGAGATGGCTTTGTCCTTCACCAATGTCTGGTCCTTTCCTTCAAGGTGAGCATTAGCAAGCCCCAAGGTTAGCTTCTGGGCCTGGGCCCAGAGAATTTCATTGGCATCCCTGTTGCCAAATTCCTCCATCTGATGAAGGCTCTTTCCTTTCTGGAAGGGATGAAAATGCACTGGAGCTGCTCCATCTACTTCCTTGAAGGCCCATCGGACTTCTCCCTGCAGCAGCATGGTAAAGACAGATTGGCAGGAGCTGCTGAGACCAAGAGAGGGGAAGTTTTATGAGAGGCATTGATAAGGGCCAGGGGTCTTTGCTCAGTATCCTTTGCCTCTAGCTCACTATTTAGCTGGTCCTGAGCCAGTTCCTTCAATGACCAGGGCAACAACACTATTGAAACTTGGCTACGTTTCACAGTAACAATGAAGTTGACATCTGATGGGTATGTCTGCAGGGGCTCAGCCCATCCTCTCCTGTTGAAATATGAAACGTGGAAGATGCTGTTCTGTTCTCCCGTTGGCATTCCGGGAAAGCTGTTCAAATGTTTCAGAGTTGCACCTGGTATACTTGGCAGAGGAGCAGTCATCTTCTCGGGCGTTGTGTTTGATGACGGCCGACAGCTCTTGCTGGTTTATATGCTGACATTTCTCACCTGCAAGGCTCAATGGGAAATTGCAAGACTGCCCTTATTTGACATGGGCTGTAGGAGCCTGACGGCTTCGAAGGAGTTGTCAGGATTTCTGGGGAGTGTTGTACCAGCCAGTTGTTTGCTAGAGTGTTTGTTTCCTTCTCTGTTGTTGCTTTGGCAGAACAACCCTATGTGTGTGTGTGTGTGTGTTTAAAGTCAGCCAAAGTATTTATGATGCGAATTTTCTATTATCTCTCTACCTATTGTGTACTACACTGGTGAGAGAGATTCTTCCAGCATCTGTGCATAAGAATCCATACATCTACATTGATTACTTCTCTAGATAATAAATACCAAACCACAGAGAGGAAATTAAATTTGGAGTACCCAGTGCCTTCCTTCAGTGATACACCTAGATAATTTCTGACTCTGGACTTCGTAATCTTGCTTCACTTACATCAAAATGTAGTAGCCATCCCTGCTGAGTCCGAAGGCCTCATCCTGGCTGAGTCCGAAGGCCTCATCCTGTCTGAATCAGGCCATGGACCTCTGCCTCACAGTCCTGTTCAAATGGTACTGATGCCTTTTGCTTGTGAAGACACTGGCTGTCCCGTGTGGTAAAGCTAATGAGGGTGAGAGGTCAAGTCCTAAAGGCAAAAGTCAGTGCTCCAAAGGGCCAGAGGCAGGTAATGTAATCCAGAATGGGGAAGATGTCAAGTTCTAGAGGCAGCAGTAGGGATGTCTGGATTTTGTGAAATCCATCCTCTGTGTGTTTCGTGGATTGTGTGGTGTCATGCATTTTGTTGACTCTTCGCAGACGGATTAGATTTTTTCCCCATTGTGTGGAAAAATGCACAAATAATTCCATTAGAGGGCTCCCGACAATTTATGTATGTGTTTATTTATTGCATTTATAACCCACCTTGTTTTCTTCCAAGTAACTCAAGGCAGCGTACATAATTCTCCTCCTTTCCATTTCATCCTCACAACAACAACCCTGTGAGGTAGGTTGGGCTAGGAGTCAGGGACTGGTCCAAGTCACCCAGTGAGCTTCCATGGCTGAGCGGAGACTAGAACCTGGATCTCCTGGTTCCCAGTACAAACTCTAACCACTACACCACAGTGGTACATCAAGAATTGGTGTAATGTATGTTAATACATAGCATTCAGCATATTGTCCCCCATTCCATTCAACTTTTCCAGTATATTTTCCAGCCACAGCAGAAACTTGCATATTTCCCTACAAATAAATTTGCATGAATTTAGGGATGTCGGAGAATTTCTCCACAAATCTCTGGGAGGCCGAATGCCAGAGCATTCAGCCCCCCGAAATTGGTGGGGAAATTCTCTGCCCCCCCCTGGGATGGGACTTACCTCGTGCGAATGTCCCTCTCGGCGGCGGGTCCCGGCGGCGGTTCAGCGGTGGCGGCAGCCGGTCTTCCGACCAGCTGCCGCCGCCGCCATTACAAGGTAAAAAAAACAACAACACATGATAGTAGGGATGGACGAAAGTCCCTTACCTGTTCTCGAAGCTTGCTTTGCAGTGGGGGGGAGGCGCTTCGGTTCTCCCCCCGAAGTTCAGGTGAGGGGGGGAGGCGCCCCATCCCTCGCTGGTGAAATTCAGGCCGGGTAGGAGTGCCCCGTCTACCCGGCCGCGAAAAAAAAAGTAAACAAAAAACAAAAAAACACACACACCCGTGATAGGCTACGTAACAATTTACGTAGCCTATCATGGCTAGATTTCCAAAGTCAGCCGTGATAGGCTACGCAAATCGTTATGTAGCCTATCATGGGTGGGTTTTGTTTTTTTTTACTTTGCTTTTTTTTTTTTGCAATGGCGGCGGTGGCAGCCGGTTGGGAGACCGGCCGCCGCCCCCACCCCCAATGAAACGCCGCCGAAACACCGCCGGGACCCGCCGCTGAGAGGGACATTCGGCCATGGTAAGTCCCATCCTGGGGGGGTGCGGGGGGCCGGCGGAGAATTTCCCCACCAATTTCGGGGGGCTGAATGCATTGGCATTCAGCCTCCCGAAGATTCGTGGAGAAATTATCCGCCATCCCTACTAGGGATGCTGGAGAAATTTGAGATGGAATGAAATGGGTTTGAAGAATCCGACGTGTGGAACCTGCTGTGGACAAGCCTGCCCAGGCTGCGTGGAGCCTGTGGACTTTAGGATCTTTAAAAAAAAAAACAAATCTCGAAATTCATGTAGGGATGGACGAAAGTCCCTTACCTGGTCCTGCAGCTTTTTTCTTTGTGGGGGGCAGAGGTGCTCCATTTCTCCCCCCAAAATTCTTGGTGGGTGGGGAAGCGCCCCATCCCTCTCTGGTGAAATTCTGGCCAGGGGGAAGGCGTGCCATCCCTCCCTGCCGAAATTCTGGCCGGAGAGGAGCTCCCCACCTCTCCGGCCGCAAAAGAAAAAAGTAAAGTAAAAACAAACAAACAAACGTGATAGGCTACATAAAGATTTACGTAGCCTATCATGGCTAGATTTTCAAAGTCACCCGTGATAGGCTACGTAAATCTTTACGTAGCCTATCACAGCTGACTTTGAAAAAAAAAAAAAGCGCATACAAAAAGCGCATAAAAAAGGTGATGTTGATGTTTAGACAACATCACCTGCCTTTGGCCCTTTGGACCTTCTGGTGCTAGGCTGCGTAAAGATTTACGTAGATCTTCAAAGTCAGCCGTGATAGGCTACATACATCTTTACGTAGGCTATCATGGCTGACTTTGAAAAAAAAAAAAAGCGCATACGCAAATGGCAGCGCCCATGGGCTCCGCCATTTGCGTTCCTTATTTGGGCACGGGTAGTCTACGTAAAGATTTACGCAGACTATGGCAAAAATAAGGGCAATGCAAATAGCATTGCCCTTATTTTCGCCGCAGTCTACGTAAATCTTTACGTAGGCTACCCGTGCCCAAATAAGGAACGCAAATGGCGGAGCCCATGGGTGCCGCCATTTGCGTATGCGCTTTTTTTTTTTTTTCAAAGTCAGCCATGATAGGCTACGTAAAGATGTATGTAGCCTATCACGGCTGACTTTGAAGATCTACGTAAATCTTTACGTAGCCTAGCACCAGAAGGTCCAAAGGGCCAAAGGCAGGTGATGTTGTCTAAAACAGGCAGGCAGGAGGACGGACAGTTGAGTCTTAACAATTAGCAGTATAGGGAAAGGAACAAGGCACTTAGCACTGTTCTGCACTGACCACAAGGTTCGGTTCAGACCCCAATTCAGCAATTCAGAAAAAAAAGCTTGATTTGTCTCAGAGTGATTCACAATTCACAGCCCACCCGATTTGACACAAAGCTGAACCTGAATCTCAGTTCAGGAATCTGAAGCTTCATGCCTCCCTTTGACTATAATTGGAAAGCCACAAATGACTCTGTCTTTTTGGCTGCTTGAGAAAATCAGATGAAATTTGTAGACATAGTAAGCCTTTGTGAGTGGATAAAACCTGCCAAATGTCAGACAAATAAGTGTGGGGCAGGGTGGTGGCGGTGGTTGTACTGGGTCCCTTTAAATTTTGATTTTTGAAAAAAAAACACACAGAATTGCTGATAATATTTATTGTTAGCACAGTTGGATCAGCTTCGCAGGCATAATTTCTTTACATAGCCTATCGCGCAAGGGAGCAGGGATGCAAATATGCCATTTGTGTCCCTGTTCCTTCGCGCGATATGCTACATACAGATTTACATAGCCTATCACAGCAAAGAGCAGGGACACAAATGGCATCTGCTACACCGGACACCATTTGCGTCTGCAATCCGGCAGTCCGGTAGAAGACGGACTTGGCCGGCGGCTCTGCGGACTTGCCGCGGAGCACAGCTGGCTGAGGAGGATTCCGGGGGAAGGAACGGATTGCCCACCCCCGTGGACCCCCTGGCGGACTCGGGTAGGTGGGGTTCGTACACCCGTACCAAGGTGCTGGAAACTTCAGAGTTGCCTCTCTGCAAACATAGTTGTCCCAAAGCAACAGGACAACTGCAGCGAATGGGAAACTTATCAATTGTAACTTGAAGGGCTGTTCCCATCCCTTGCTAATTAATTTTGAATATACATCTGTTTACCTTATGCAAAATAATCAGCCAGAAATATATATATATATCTCAATTCCCCAGCAGTACAAGCTTCAGCTGTCCTTCTAGCTTTCCACGGAATTACTCCAGCCTTACAGGTCAAACCAACCCATTCATAAGTGTTATGCTCCCATACCATAGCAGCTTTAAGAACATTGAAACTTCTTCAATCAGACCAAAAAACTATATAGTTCAGCATTCTGTCCCCACAGTGACCAACAAAATGCCTATGGGAAACCCACAAACACACCTCCATCTTTTCCCTAGCAGCTGGTGTTCAGAGACACACTGTCTCTGCTACTGAGTAGTAACCATTGATGGCCTTCTCCTCCATGAATTCATCTGATTCCCCTTTAAAGTAGGGATGTACGAAAGTGACTTACCTTTCGCGGATTATGTTGATGGTGGGGGGGAGGCGTTCTGTCCCTCCCCCCGGAATCCTGGATGGGGGGGGAGGAGATCCGTTCCTCCCTCCCCGGAATCCTCGACACCCAGCTGTGCTCCGCGGCAGCTCCGCGGAGCAGCCAGCCAGGCCCAGCCCAGCCCAGAGCCATCCGCAGCCGGATTTCCAGCTGCAGAGGGCTCTGGGGGGAAAAAAAACCCACGTACGCAAATGGGAGCGGCTACGGCCGCCGCCATTTTCATTCCTTATTTTGGGCCATCTTAGCCTACATAAATATTTATGTAGACTATGACGGCGAAAATAAAGGGGAACGCAAATAGCGCCTGCTACGCTATTTGCGTTCCCCTTTATTTTCGCCGTCATAATCTACGTAAATATTTACGTAGACTAAGACGGCCAAAAATAAGGAATGCAAATGGCGGCGCCCGTAGCTGCCGCCATTTGCGTACGCGCGTTTGTTTGTTTTTTAACCCACCCAGCCATGATAGGCTACGTAAAGATTTACGTAGCCTATCATGGCTGGGTAGGTTTAAAAAAAAAAAGTCGTGTTTGTGTGTTTTTTTAAACCCAGCCATGATAGGCTACGTAAATCTTTACGTAGCCTATCAAGTCTTTTTTTTTTTTTTTAAACAAGACTGAAAATGGAGGCGGCGGCAGCCCGTCAGAAGACCAGCCGCCGCTGCCGAAGCCACTGCTGGAGCCGCTGCCACCCGGAAGATCCACCCCAGGTAAGTCTCATCCCGGGGGGGATCCGCAGGGGGGGGGGCAGGTCGTTCCGTCATGGAGTTAGGGGGGCCAAATGCACTGGCATTCAGCCTCACTGAGATCCGTGGTGGAATTCTCTGACATCCCTACTTTAAAGCCATCCAAGTTAGTGGCCATCATGACATCTTGTGGTAGCAAATTCCATAGTTTAACTCTGCACTGTGTAAAGAAGTCCTTTCTGTTCTCTGTCCTGAATCTCCCATCATTCAGCTTCATTGGATGCCTTGGATACTAGTAACTGGGGGAGAAAAATGTCTCCCTAACCACGTTTTTTTCCCCGCACCTCTATCATATTCCACTTACTTGCCTTCTTTCTAAGCCAAAGAGCCCCAAACATTGTGACGTTTCCTCCTAGGGGTCTTGATCCAGCCCCTTGGTCATGTTGGTTTCCTTTTTCTGCACTTTTTCCAGCTTCTAGTTTCTGTGGGTGGGGAGGAAATATTCCTCCCTTCTGTTATCTGGGGGGGGGGGCAGAGACTCACTGAAGGCTAATAGTGACTTGGGGGGGGGTCTGGAACCCCTTGAACTATTGATGCAACAGACTCCTAATTGGGTTCAGGATTGTTTTTGGGAAATTGCTAGGAACTTTCTAGCAATCCTGAGTTGGTAGATGTCTCATAAATAGAAATAGACAAATAAATAGTAGGTTCTAGGGCTCACACTCAGGGTAAAGGCAGACATACATCCTAAAGTGTGGTGGAAGTGGTTTGAAGACATTTGGCCTGGGCGGGTGGAGAGTAGGTTTGCCCCATCACTTGTAATAAGTAGTCCATCTAAAATAGATATGGGCCAAAATTTCTGAGACCTTTTTTTTCTTAGAAATTTTTGAAGAATATTCTTTTTCTCACCCATTTAGAGAAACTGAGCCATTTTGTGAATATGCTTCACTGTGTGTGTGTGTGCGCGTGTGCGGGGTGCGCGCGTGCATGGTAGCTGCCATTTTTATCCACAATGCCCTTGAATAATACTAGGTGCAGCAAATGGTAGATGATGCAAAATGGTGGAAAGGCCCAAAGAACCTGGAGAAATTGTTCACATTCAAGAAATGGTTGGAGATCATCTGTTCCTCCTGCAAAAGATTTGGAAAAATCTCCCCCCCCCCCTCCAATTTTGCTCCTCCTGAATAGAGCAGAGAATTTTGGGAGGCCATTTGCACTCAGCTCAAAAACAATTACAAATTGTAAATCTGCCTAGAAAACAATGCAAACCTATATTTGTTTGGTTTGGGTTTGGGGTTTTTAAGCAGTAAGATATTCATTGTGTGCCAAAGCAAACAATTGATGATCGTCATATGAAATAAACACCTTATCGCTGCCTTCCTTTTTGCTTGTCAATCAGGATTCCATATTTTGAAATGTTCCTCTGTTACTGGTTAGGAGGGCCCCCCCACTGGGAGTGGATGCCATCTTCGTCTTCACAGGCACTGAGGAAGTCCTGACATGTTTCATAGCATTCATACGTGGAACTCTGTGAAATGGAAAAGAAAACAGCTCTTTCTGTCAACCTGTCACTGATCCAAGCTTTTACTTTCCATCAGACTGGCTAAACTTTAAAACTGTGTTTCTTCAGTGCTGAATATCGCCGAGAGAAATCCCAGGTGTTATCAGAATTTATAGACTTCCAGAAACATGATAGAATACCAAAACATTTTGTGGAATATTAAAAATTCATTCAAATATTCACTAAAGCATGGATGGCAACAATAAAAAAAGAGGAGTGAGAAATGGAAGGAAGGCGTGTCAACCATTTCCATGGTTTATTGACCTTGATTTCTTGGCACAAAATAGAGAAGAATCAGCTTGAAGAACAGGGGGGAAATCTCCCCTTTATGAAGGTGGAAATTTGGAAGCTAAGGGAGTGCTCATAAGCCTTAACATGGCACATACATTGGCAATCGGAACAGCTATGCAAGCACAGGGAATTTATTGTTGGTGTTGATCTGTGTGTGCCTGTTTCCAACAGCATTGCAGATGCTCCTTTTATAAGATGACTTGCTGGTGTTATTCTGTAGAGAACTGCAAAAAACCCATCGCATTTATATTCCTTTTTAAAGGCATGCCTCCCCTGATGGTTCAATAAGATAAAAACACTTTTTCTTCTGCTTGCCCCATATTCCACTGCTTCCCCTTCTCCTACTTGAAAGGGGATTTTTTATTATTATTTTAAAAAGCACCTTATGCATTCAGAAAAAAACAGAATAGCTTGTCATGTTCCATGCACACTCCTCCTGGTTCTGTAAAAAGACCTGATTAGATAGATAGATAGATAGATAGATAGATAGATAGATAGATAGATACACACACACACACACACACACATACATATATATATATATATACACACACACATACATACACACACATACACACACACACACACACACACACACTGCTCATCAGAGTATTTTCCCCACTGTTTTAGTGGAAATCACAGGGCAAGAATGCCTCATTGGTTTTGGATATTAACTTTTGTGCTGAAAACACAGCCAGAGATGGTGTGACAAATGGATCTTCTTTTTTCTTTTTCTTTTTCTACCTGCTGATGGAAAACACAACCCCCATCTCTCTTCCCACCTCCCATCTTGCATAGCCTAGTCCCCAAGAGTGCTGGAAGAGAGAGTTGCCCTTCGGCGCCATCTGTTTCTGCCAGTTTCTACTTTGGGCGCTGCCTTTACATCTGTTGAAAAGAGGAATTTTTGCTTGATGATTTATTTTGAATTAATCTTTGGTCTTCCCATCAGATTCATTAACTCTTGAACCACTGCAGAGTCAGAAGACTTTATGTAAGGTTCCTTCTGATTATATTTTACTTTCTAGACCTAAACAGGCTAGGTCTGGGCCATTTGAAGGTAGGCCTCTTCCCATCTGATCATGCCCAGTTACTAAGTTCCTTCACAAATCAGACCAGTGAGATGGTGAAAGCAAGAGGGTAGTGGTAATGGGCCACATCAAAACCCACTTCCAAATTCCTAGCCTGCTTTGCTAAAATTTCACTAGGTTTCTGATGAGCCTGGGCACTCAAATACCATCAACTTGGATTCCTGCCCTCTTGAATTGGTGAGGTACCATACTGGATTTTGACTGAATAGAAGAAGAGCTCTGGGATCAGGCCAAAGGTCCATCTACTGGCCAGACAGATGCCCCTGGAAAGCCTACAATCAGGCATTGTCAGGGATGAGTCCAAGCACCTTGACATGTCTGACAGCTCCAGTTCTGAATCAGAGTTGGAACAGCTAGATCAGACCCCAGGGGAGGGACCTTCCCTAGTGAGCCAAGACACTGGGAGGGATTCCTCTGAAGGCCTTGACAAACAGATGGTCCTGTGTCTATGTCCCACTGTTGCTCCCCATGGACTGGAATTTAGGAATATATATATTTAAATAACATATATTCCACATTTCCAGTGTACAATAATGTTCAAGGTGGCTAACACCACCTTGTTTCTGATCATATAGGTTCCTTTACAGCCATAATGGCACTGATAGACCTTATCTTCCATGAATTTGTCAAGTCCCCTTTTAACGACTGTGGCCTTCACCACATATTGTGGCAGGGAGTTCCAACGATTAATTATATATTGGGAGAAGAAGTACTTTCTTCAGTCTGTGCTGAATCATCTGTCAGGATGTCTGTCGCTGGGAAAACCAGCCCTTTTTTGGCTCACCTGACTTCCATGGCACGCCCAACTCGGCTTGCTTTTGCGAGCTGAGCTGCACAGTTTCCCCAAGTTCCAGGGACTTTCCATGCGGGGTGTGTGTGCTCAGCCATAATTTGCGCAAATTCACACACATTTCTGCCAGAAATTGTGCAAATGTGCATAATTTGTGCAAATTTCCATTTTTGCGCAAGCAATTTTGCTCATTCATGTATGCAACAATGCACGCATTCCCACAAAATGTGCAAACCCCAACAAAATGTGCATTCTTGTGCTATGGACAAAAGCACATTTCTGGCAACTTTTCACCCCCAAAAAGAGCATATTTTTCTACAATGAAATTTGCGCAAAATTCCCAAAGTTTAGAAAAATGGTCTGCAAGTCTGCAGAATCTGCCTGAGAGGGAAAAAAGCTGGTCCACTGTGGAATCCGTGGATTGGATTCATAAAAGTCTGAACTCGTTTTGTTCCATTGTGGTTTTGTTCAACTTCCCTTAGGGAGGAGTGTGTGATATGCTTCTCTCTGGGTAAATCCAGTTGAGAGAGACAGAGAGAGAGAATATGTTGGTAGAAATAGATTGTATTCAAAACCCCATCCAGGTTGTGTTTGACCATCTTGCAGAAGTAATTTTGACTGGCACATCAGATGAAAGAACAGCTTTGAAAACAGTAGCGTGCATGGCCCTGAAGGTTTTCTCTTGGCTAATATTCCAGACACCTTATGGCTCTCCTCTGCAGCATTGTGAGGGCTCCAAAAAGAGTGTCTCCAGCATAATGAAGCTCATAACATGCTTCCTCTTCCCCCATCCTTCACAACACTGGAAATCATGGCTGAGCTGAAATTCCATTCGGAACTTTTTCTGGCACATCGGGAGGAGTGGCACAGGGCAAAAACTCTTTCAAAGCTGGGAGCAAAGGAGTGAATGTTTGGGTTGCAGAGGAAGAATGTTCAGATGCAGGGGTCGTGGAGGACATTATAAGGCAGTCCGAGGGCCTTTGGTTGTTGTTGTTTCTTTTTCCCCACCATTTTTGAAAGGTAAGAGCTGCTTCAAGCTCTTAACATGGGGGCAGCAGACATCACCCCCCCACACACACACACACACTTGGAAATGGTGCCACAACATCATTTCCAGGAATATTTCCAGCTCCATTTGCAAAGTGTGTGGCAGGAGCAGCGTTTCCTAGCTGCTTGGAAAGCGGCTCTTTGCTTTCGAAATTGGGTTAAGAAAAGAAGAAAAAGTATTTAAAAAAACACACCCTCAGATCACCTCATGAAATGATATTCTCCCCAAGGTTGCCAAATTTCCACACACTCCTTAATTGGAAAGAAATTAATATTTTTTCTAATAATTAAGTAATTATTCTTACAAAATTACTAATGAGTTTGTGCCCACTCCACCCCAAATAATGGGGCATTTTACTGGAAGACACCAAACTGGGGTATTTAGGTGCTTTAAAGTAGAGGAAGATGCATGGATGAACAGTAGGGATGTATGAGAAATTTGTCTCAGTTTGGTTTTGATCAGTATTTATCGAGTTCACACCTTCCAGACTGAACACAGACTCAGACACAGTCCGCGGTCGAAGTTCATACATTTCCAAGCTTGTGCTGTGATTTGTGAGTGACCCTCCCCCCCCGGGGGGGGGAGCTTGCAATCTGATATGGACTTGAGTCAGAATGAGCTTCACGGTGGGATTCTGAGCACTTTGGTGACCTGAAATTTTACTGATTCGCACATCCATAACAGACAGACTCTCTGACTATGAGAGGCTGCTGATGTCCTGGCAGCCTGGATTAGAAGCATGCTTGCAGGGAGGGTCATAAAAAAATACTACCTCAAGTGAGAGGTGAGCTTTACTGCAAACCCAGAAAATCTACTCCAACTCATATCAAAATCTGACCCGGAGAAGAACTTCTGTCCCTCTTCCCACCCTTGCAAACGTCCCTCCCACCCTTTGTTGTTGTTGCTGTTCAGTGTTTAGTCATGTCCGACTCTTCGTGACCCCATGGACCATAGCACACCAGGCCTTCCTGTCCTCCGCTCTCTCCCGGAGTGTGCTCAAATTCATACCCTGCCACCTTTCCTAATCCCCAAATACTGTTCCCTGACATCCCCAATCTTGTCTGATCTCAGAAGCTATGCAGAGTGAGCCCTGGTTAGTACTTGGATGGGAGACCATCTGGGAATCAGGCTTCCAGCACTGAGCAGGGGGTTGGACTTGATGGTCTTGTAGGCCCCTTCCAACCCTATGATTCTATGCCTCCAGTTCCAGAGGGACTGTGATTCCATTCAGAGTTTTAGTTACCACCAGCCAAAACTTTAACTGTGCTGTCCACGGTGCTGAAAGGCACTATCCCCAAACTGGGTTCAGCACCTTGGACAGCACCGTTAGAGTTTTAGCTGGTGGTGACTAAAACCTTGAATGGAATCACAGCCTCTCTGGAACTAGAATCGCCAGCCTCCATTGCATAGTTGCCCAAACATACTCCACCTTGCCTTGTTTTCAAGCAGGCCAGGATGGGAGCTGCAGATGAGGAACCGGATACAGCAGAGGAAGGAGGGTGCTTCCCTTCCCTCATCTCTTGATTGTCCTGGCTCCTGACATGCAGAGTAGCAGCTAGGGATGTACGGACTGTGTAAAATCTGCTGCATCTGTGTTCCGCTGATTGTCAGGTGCCTTTCGTTCTGTTGTCTACCCACAGATGGATGCATACACACACACACACACACACACACACACATATATATATACACACACACACATATATATATATATATATATATATATATATATATATATATAATAGACTAGTAGGGTTGGAAGGGGCCTACAAGGCCATCGAGTCCAACTATCTATCTATCTATCTATCTATCTACCTACCTACCTATCATCATCTATCTATTTATATTTGTCATGCAGAAAAATGTTCAAATAATTACGTAAGTATTTACCTAAGTATTTACATAATTTACCTCAGTAGGTAAAATTTAGTGTATTGTCCCCCATTCCATTCAACGTTTCCTCAGCAGAAACGTACACATTTTTCCTATGGATTTATATGCGTAAATTTTGGGAAAGTAAAAAAAATCATAGAATCATAGAATACTAGGGTTGGAAGTGGCCTACAAGACCATCGAGTCCAATCCCCTCTTCAGTGCAGGAACCCCCTGCTCAATGCAGGAAATCTGAAAGCCCATGGACTTTCAGATTTCCGAAAGCCTGGGGGCGGGGGGCTTAGTAGATTCCACAGGTCAGATTCTTAGAAATCCAAACTCATTTTAATCCATCTTGAATTTCTCCAGCTTCCCTAGTAGCAGCACACCCCAACACCGGGAACTTTAGGAGACATACCTGCTTTAGGAAAATCTTAGATCCTTTCCAAGTTATTATTTCTAGGAAATCATCAGATTGGTTGCCCGCAGCTGCCCTCAATACAGCAGTCTCCAAAAAGGGGAGAAAAGAGACTAGCTGATGTGAGCTGTTTTTGTTTTAGCGCCCAAAGCCTGAAACCTTCTCCCTAGGCATATTCACCAGCACCTTCTCTGTGGTTCTATCCGCTGTTCCTGTGTTGCTGTGCCAGGCAAAGCCCATCCTGTTCTCTCGCGCTTTTAATAGTATTTAAGATGTGTGTATGTGTGTGTGTGTGTGTGTGTATATATATATATATAGAGAGAGAGAGAGAGAGAGAGCTGCAAGTTATGTAGGGTTTGCTGGTGTTTATTCCTGAGATAGGATTTTAACTGTTTTTATACCAGTTGTTTGAGAAACCACTTCAAGGGCATCTGTATCAGAAGGCAGATATTGGCTGAAAATAGGGGGCACAAGTTTCACAGCTTATATCTGTGAACTTAAATGATCTGCAGTAGAATTATATATTGATGCCACTCTTCCCCTTTCTTAGTGTGGGTTACTGAAGAACATAAGAAGAACCCTGCTGGATCGGACCAAAGGTCCATCTAGTCCATCGTTCTGTTCACACAATGACTGACCAGTGACCATGGGAAACCCACAAGCAAGGCATGAGTGCAACATCACCCTCCTGCCCATGTTCCCCAGCAACTGGTGTACATAGGCATTGTTGTTGTTGTTCTTCAGTCATTCAGTCATGTCCGACTCTTCGTGACCCCATGGACCATAGCACGCCAGGCCTTCCTGTCCTGAGCTCTCTCCCGGAGCGTGCTCAAGTTCATATTCATTGCATCGGTGATGCTATCTAGCCATCTTATCCTCTGCCGTCCCCTTCTCCTCTTGCCTTCAATCTTTCCCAGCATCAGGGTCTTTTCCAGGGAGTTTTCTCTTCGCATTAGGTGGCCAAAATATTTGAGCTTCAGCTTCAGTATCTGTCCTTCCAATGAGCAGTCAGGGTTGATTTCCTTTAGGATGGACTGATTTGACCTCCTTGCAGTCCAGGGGACTCGTAAGAGTCGTTCGAAGTACATAGGCATACTGCCTCTGATTCTGGGGGACGCATACAGCCATCAGAACTAGTAGCCATTGATAGCCTTTTCCTCCAAGAATTTGTCGAATCCCCTTTTAAAGCCATCCAAATTGATGGCCATCCCCACCTCTTCATAGTTTAACTCTGTGCTGTGTGAAGAAGTCTTTCCTTTTATCTGTCCTGAATCTCCCACCAATCAGCTTCGGAGGATGACCCCACTGGATTCTAGTATTGTGAGGGAGGGAGAAAAAATGTCTCCCTATCCACATTCTCCACTTGCTATCAGGGTTACATCATCATCTTCATCATCACCATCACCATCATCCCTTCACTTCCTGCTGTCAGCCTTAGTTGGATGACCTCACCCTGGTGCAAAACTGCAGATTGGTAATTCTCAGCACCATCACACACCCTCCCCACACCCAAACAACTTTGCTGAAAAGAGCAAAGGCTTGTTCTGTGCTGCCTGAGAAAGTAGGGCTAAATAAGAACATAAGACTGTCAGAAGAGGTCATGATCTAATGGGCTTAAGTTGCAGATGGAGATACTTTTGTTGAAACTGGGAGAAATGTATTGATAGAAATAACCATTTGACAATGGAACCAATTGCCTACAGGGGTGGTAGGCTCTCCCTCACCTTTCATGGTCTTCAAGCAGAGGCCAGGCAATCACTTACTGGCGATGCTCTAGCTCTGGATTTCCTGCATTGAGCAGGGAGTTGAACTGCATGGACTTCAAGGTCTCCTCCCAACTCTAGGATTCTATGAAGCTGTCAGGGTCAAGGGAGCTCCCTATAGCCTAGGGTTGGCAACTTGTGGCCCTCCAGATGTTTTGGTCCAGAGCTGCCGGCATCCATCACTATTGGCTATGTTGGCCAAAACATCTGGAGGGCCACAACTTGCCCACCTCTGTTATGGCCAGCAGGTTGTGAGAACATGGTTCAAGTCAGGCAACTCAACTTGGCATCAACTCCACTTCCTCACCACCAACACTGTCAGGAATGAATTTGAGCATGTGGAGATGTCTGGCAGCTCAGAACAGACATAATAGAGGGAGGCAGCCTCCCTAGTGAGCCCAGATATGGCAAGACTTTCTTCCCAACACCTTGACACACAGATGGCCCAGACTGAACTGTTCCCCCATTCCTTCACCATGAGAACTCAAGTTTCGGAGGAGGAGGAGGGCCAACGGTGTGACTTGAGGGGTGCTAGGCTCAGACGCTCTGCCAGGTTGGCCACTCATGGAAGCCAATGTAGGAGGGAGCCACCCTAAAGGAGGGGCATCCCTGCAGAGCAACTTGGCCATGAAGTTCATGCCCAGACTGCTGGCAACTTCTCTCACTTTCACTTCATCTCCTCTATTGACATTCGTAGACATGTGGATTAGCTGGTTCTCTGCAGTCTGAGAGTTTCCTAGAATCTGCATTAGTAAAGAAGCTAGTCATTGACTAATAAAGTAGTGTTGTCCAGAAGCTTTGTTTCCTGGACTGTGTTGACTGCGAAGGGACAAACATGCCCTGTGCTGCTTATCCCCTCTCAGCTGGCCCACCCATGCTATTGGCAATCTATCTAAGTCATGAAGCACCCTGGCTAAGGCTGGGCCAAAATGCTCCCCTCCCAATTTCACAGTCCAATCCACAGGCTGCAGCATAGCGCAGGGCAACCTTTGGCAATGTTGGGGGTGGGGTGCAGAATTTTAGGGTGGGGTTGAACCTTACTGGAGCCTCCCTCACAACTCTGCTTGGCTGACAGAGCCATGTCTCTCTCCGCCCCCACCCAAAATTCCACCAAATGCCCCAAAATGCCCAGTTCCAAGCTGGGACTTAGGGGAGAAAGATGGTGGCTGTCAGCTGACTGCAGCTACAAAGGTCCTCCTGTAAGTTTTACAACTCATGGGGTCCCCATCCAAAATGCAAAGAAGGAGAGGTGGTTTCACCCCCTCTTTTAACCCTGAGCCCCATTATCTGTGTGGGTGACAAAACAAATCAGAGCCAGTGTGGTGTAGTGACTAGAGTGCTGGACTGGGAGTTGGGAGATCCAGGTTCTAGTCCCCCCATTCAGCCATGGAAGCTCACTGGGTGACTTTGGGCCAGTGACGGACTCTCAGCACAGCCTACCTCACAGGGTTGTTGTTGTGAGGATAAAATGGAGAGGAGGAAGATAATGTATGTCACCTTGAGTTCCTTAAGGAGAAAAAAGGCGGGATATAAATGAAATAAATTAATACATAAATAACACATCCACTCCCCTCTCTGAGATTTAACTTCTAGAGGAGGGAGGGAAATGAACCCTGAAGAATGACAACTCTAGCAATGCACACTGTATATATTTAAAAACCATCATTACGAAAAGGCCAAATAGGAACAAAAGAGGAGCAGTGATTTATGAGGCACGGGGACTAGACGATAGGCACTGTCCGACCAGGGCAAACTGGAGCTGATGCTTCCTTCCTCCTGACGGTGCCACGGGGTTCCTTTGTTATTTTTGTTACTATTCACGCGATGGCCATTTTGGAAGGTAAACTTCCAGCACATGAAGGCTGCAGTTAAATCGTACAGCCAATCACCGGGCTACCCAGGGATGTGCGAATGAGCAGATCTCACACAGTGATGATTTGAAACATGCCTTGTGGCTTTCTAATAATGTGCCAAAGCACTCTCAGTGGTGTGCCGCAAGGCCTCCTATTCCATCTTCTGTGAATGAACTAGGCCCAGCAGGCCTCAACTAATGCAGGCAGCCCCTCTGCTCTGCTGGAGGAGACAGTCTCCGAGATGGCAATCGAAGCTTGATTTGCCAACACATTTCCAATGATTAAAATGTAATTAGCACAACTGAGTGCCTCCTCCCCGGCTAATTTTAATACATGCTGTGACAGGCAGGCAGTCGCCAGTGCCTGGGCCCAGGAGCAGATGGAAGCAAAGGCAGCAGGAGAGGAAAACCATTTTGCGATGCGGCTGTTCACATCAGGAAACCATCAGGGCGCTCGGCTTCTTAGGAAGGCCCTTGATGGCAGCCTGTCAAATTGGCTCTGTCATGTCTGGCTGTGGCAATGGCAGCCATCCTTCAAGATGTCCTGGGAGGGTCGTCGTTTTGCGGGCTTAACTCCTTCAGCTCTCTCTGTATGCACTCTCTTGTCTGGGCTCTTTTGGAAATGGACTCTATGTTTATATATCTGCCCTGTAAGCACAGAGGGATTATCGTGGGCTGAATTTGTGCCAGACGTAGAAATGTGCAGGAGCTAGGGGTGGACGAAAGTGACTTACCTGTCCTCGAAGCTTGTTCGCGGTGGGGGGGAGGCGCTTCGCTGCTCCCCCCGTGAAGTTCAGGATGGGGGGGAGGCTTCCCGCCTCGCCCGGCCAAAATTCAGGCCGGGGAGGAGGCTTCCCGCCTCGCCCGGCCGCGAACTCAAAAGTTAAAAAAAAAAAAACGCCCCCGTGATAGGCTACGTGACGATTAACGTAGCCTATCATGGCTAGATCTGCAAAGTCAGCCATGGTAGGCTATGTAAATCGTCACGTAGCCTATCACGGGTGACTTAAAAAAAAAAAAAAGTGCGTACGCTAATGGCGGCCCCCATAGGGAGCCGCCATTCACGTTCCTTATTTGGTTGCTGTAGTCTACGTAAATGTTTACGTAGACTACGGCGAAAATAAGGGCAACACAAATAGCGTTACCCTTATTTTCACCGTAGTCTACGTAAATCTTTACGTAGACTACAGCAACCAAATAAGGAACGGGAATGGCGGCTCCCTATGGGGGCCGCCATTATCCGTACGCGCTTTTTTTTTTAAGTCACCCGTGATAGGCTACGTGACGATTGACGTAGCCTATCATGGCTGACTTTGCGAATCTAGCCGTGATAGGCTACGTTAATCGTCACGTAGCCTATCACGGGGGCATTTTTTTTCCTTTGATTGCAATGGCGGCGGCAGCAGCCGGTCGAAAGATCGGCTGCCGCCCCCGCCCAGGATGAACACCCGCCGAACCGCCGGCCGGACCCGCTGCTGGGAGGGACATTCGGCAAAGGTAAGTCCTGTCCCGGGGGGTGTGCAGGGGGCGGGGGGGTGAGGAGGATTTCTCCCCGAAACTTGTTCGGGGGGCCGAACACGTTGGCGCTCGGCCCCCCGAAGTTTCGGGGAGAAATTCTCCGCCATCCCTAGCAGGAGCGAGAGCTCCCATTGTCAGCATTGCATCAAAATTCTCATCAAGGGAGCTCAGTGTAGGGTAGGGTAGTTGTGTGCCCTCTCCTACGAAGGACAATCCTCTGTTCGAAGGGCCACCGGAGGACTCTCCTCTGGTTTGCAGCCATCCTCTATTTGAAGGGCTGTCCAGTCCAAGCTCAGGAAAGAGATAAAGAGCCATCAGAAGGAAGAACTGGGCCTTGAAGTTGCCCCTCAACAGCATCTGAACAGCAGATTTAGCAAGGCACAGGAATCCCCTGGTCACAGTTTTCCATGCTATGGTGAGATGTATTGCACGTATATTTATAGTATAATAATGATTTTTATATATATATATATATATATATACACACACACACACACACACACACACATACACACACACCTATAAATTACCATATTTCTGATTTTTTGCCTGTTGGTATCCTCTTCTGTCCTCTTATTTGGTGGTTCACAAGTGACCACCCTATCACTGTGGTCACAGTTTAAATATTCTGCAGCATGATGCACACCATGTTTACTCCATAGTATGCCCCATTGTTTTCAGTAGGATGTGCTCCCTAGTACACCTGCAATCTTATGCACACTCACCTGGGAGTGAGACTCATTGATTTCACCAGGGCTTACTTCTGAGCAGATGTGATGGCACTGCAAATGATTTTAGGATTGTATCTTTCCATACATTCTGAGTCTGTCTTTCCCCCTATTGTTTCCAATACAGAGGTCATCCCTGTTTTCTGGCCTCTGTCACCGCTTATTCGTTGTCCAAATTTTCTAACTATGTTATCTTTATGGATGCCTCTTTAATGTTTTGTTGATGTGTTCATGTGCGCACTGGCATTCTTCAAGACTCAGCCCTGAACTGATCCATTGCCAACATTGATGTGATTAGTGGCGATGCTGCTGAATTTCCTAATGAGTTAGCTTGTTGGCCAAAGCTCGTGCATTCGTAGCGCTCTTACAAATTCATCATTAATTCCGGAATTGATTGAGAGGTTCGGAGCATTCGTGCATTTGTAGGAATTCGAGCATTCATGCATTCATGCATCCGTGCATTCGTGCATTCGTGCATTCATAGTGCTCTTACAAATTCATCATTAATTTTGGAATTGATTGAGAGGTTTGGAGCATTCGTGCATTCGTAGGAATTTGAGCATTTGTAGGAATTCGTGCATTCGTAGCGCTCTTACAAATTCATCATTAATTTCGGAATTGATTGAGAGGTTTGGAGCACGCGCAGTCTCCATCTATGCCATTCCCGCACGTGCGCTGAGCTGGTTGGTTAAACTCTTTGCTCTCCTAAGGAAATGTGATGACATCACATTAACCCTCTGGTGAAATGACTTCTTTTTTTTCTTGTTTGGTATAGGGGTGAACGAAAGTCACTTACCTTTTCTCGCAGCTTTTTCGCGGTGGGGGGGAGCGCTTCGCTGCTCCCCCCGCGAAGTTCAGGCCGGGGGGGGGAGGCTTCCCGCCTCGCCTGGCCGAAATTCAGGCCGGGGGGGGAGGCTTCCCGCCTCGCCCGGCCGAAATTCAGGCCGGGGAGGAGGCTTCCCGCCTCGCCCGGCCGCGAACACGAAAGTAAAACAAAAACAAAAAACACGTCCCCTGATAGGCTACGTGACGATTCACGTAGCCTATCACGGCTAGATCTGGAAAGTCAGCCGTGATAGGCTACGTGAATCGTCATGTAGCCTATCACGGGTGACTTTAAAAAAAAAAAAAAAAAGCGCGTACGCGAATGGCGGCCCCCATAGGGAGCCGCCATTCGCGTTCCTTATTTAGTTGCTGTAGTCTACGTCAATCTTTACGTAGACTATGGCGAAAATAAGGGCAACGCAAATAGCGTTGCCCTTATTTTCGCCGTAGTCTATGTAAACATTGACGTAGACTACAGCGACCAAATAAGGAACGGGAATGGCGGCTCCCTATGGGGGCCGCCATTATCCGTACACACTTTTTTTTTTTTTTTTAAAGTCACCCGTGATAGGCTACGTGATGATTCACGTAGCCTATCACGGCTGACTTTCCAGATCTAGCCGTGATAGGCTACATGAATCGTCACGTAGCCTATCAGGGGACGTGTTTGTTTTTTTTTCTTTCATTGCAATGGTGGGGGCGGCAGCCGGTCGAAAGACCGGCTGCCGCTCCCGCCCCGCTCGAACACCGGACGAACCGCCAGCCGGACCCGCCGCCGGGAGGGACATTCAGGGAAGGTAAGTCCCGTCCCAGGGGGGGTGGGGGGCGGGGGGGCGGAGGATTTCTCCCCGAAACTTGTTCGGGGGGCCGAACACGTTGGCGCTCGGCCCCCCGACGTTTCGGGAAGAAATTCTCCGCCATCCCTAGTTTGGTAAGCAAAAGTGCACTTTAGTGGGTGCTGGTGAGTGGTACTGGACTTTGTCTGTGAGAGGAATACTGGAAAAGGAATCAAGTTTGAGGAGGTCTCCTTGGTGTGGCACAGGCTGGAATGGCCGGCTGACATGGTGGGGTGTAAGGCTTTGGGAGATGTAGTTTGTTGCTTAAAGGTAAAGGTGTCCCCAAGCAGTCGTGTCCGACTCTAGGGTGTGGTGCTCATCTCCATTTCTGAGCCGAAGAGCCAACGCTGTCCAAAGACGCTTCCGTGGCCATGTGGCTGGCCTGACTGAACACCGAGGTGCACGGAACGCTGCTACCTTTCCCGCCGAAGCGGTACTGTCAAGGGCTCCTTGGAGGCCTCTCTCAGTCTAATCCAGTAGCCAAGTCCAGACACAGACACATGGATTCTTTTCAAAGCTTTATTCCTCTTTTACAACTTAACAACTCTACTGTTAGCAACTAGATGTGAGCAGCAGAGAACCTCTGCCCTTAGTTGGAACAGTTGGTCCCCGTTTGAAAGGGAATAACTGGCAGACCCCTGAACATAAGGACTAGGGAGAGTCCCTCCCCTTTTCCCTTGGATCCTCTGGGTGCAGCCATTGTTTGTGTGCCAACCGGGCACTACGCCTCCTTTCTGCACCCTCCATTTGGCGCCGCTCTCTGCGTCGGCATCGCGCGTCCATCAAGTTTGCTTCCCACGCTCTGTCGCTCCCAGGACTGCTATCTAAGCTAGGAATGCTGGTGGGAGGAATCCCCGTCAGCTGTTGGCCCTGGGAAAGAGGAGCGCACTCCTCTCCCAGGAGCGACTGCTCTTCCTCAGAATCAGAACTACTCTGGGATTTTATGGGCTCAGTGTCCACCCTGACAGGTACCTATTTAACTACTTGCAATTTCTTGCTTTCGAACTGCTAGGTTGGCAGAAGCTGGGACTGAAGACAGGAGCTCACTCCGTCACGCAGCACTCGGGTCTCGAACTGCTGTCCTGCCGACCTTCCGGTCTGCAGTTCAGCGTCTTAACCACTAAGCCACCGCGGCCCCTAGTTGCTTACTTGAACATTAAATCAAACCTGGGGGGGAAATACATTCCTGGCAGGGGGTGGTGGCAATGATAATAGCCTCATGGAGAATGTGGCAACAGTTAAGGCAAGCAGGCAAACCCTTAATAAACAGAAGACTTGAGTATTAGGCAAGTCTCATGAATAGGGATGTACGGACTGTGTAAAACCCACCCCATGTGTGTTTTGTGGATTGTCAGGAGCCATTTGTTCCATCGTCTGCCCACAGACAGATGCAATTCTTTTTCATCATGCAGAAAAATACATGAATAATTATTTAAGTATTTACACAAGTCTTGACACAATTTACAATGTCTGGAAGACATCATGAGGCAATTCCTGCCATGGGGCTTTTTCAGTTCAGGGGGTGCAGGTGGCCTGGGAGGCTGCAGAGCAATGGGAAGATGTGTAACAGAGAGAGGAGACATGCACAGCCCCCTTGGCCCCCTCCCAGGGATTGGATGCAACAGTGACAAAGTTGAAGCTGTTGCCACCTACCGAAGCAGAAAAAACCAAAAACCCATAGGGGAAAAGAAAGATGCTGTGCTACAACCCTTGCTGATAGTGAGCCCTATCTGTGAGAAACTGTTGGAGAATTTCTCCTCCCCCAGGAGAAATTTGGTGAAATTGTCCCTCCCAATTTCTCTGCCCACAAATAGGCTGGAGAATTTTGAGAGGCCATTTGGCTTAGTGGTTAAGACGCTGAACTGCTGCAGACAGGAAGGTCAGCAGGACAGCAGTTCGAGACCCGAGTGCCGCGTGACGGAGTGAGCTCCCATCTTCAGTCCCAGCTCCTGCCAACCTAGCAGTTCGAAAGCAAGAAATTGCAAGTAGATAGATAGGTACCACCTCAGCGGGAAAGGTAACAGCATTCTGTGCACCTTGGTGTTCAGTCATGCCGGCCAAATGACCACGGAAGCATCTTCGGACAGCGCTAGCTCTTGGGCTTAGAAACGGGGATGAGCACCGCACCCTAGAGTCGGACACGACTGGTTGGGGACACCTTTACCTTTACCTAGCTTATACTCTGTTAACCCAGTACATCTGTCCATAACAGACTATGCGACTGTGGTGGTTGACTTACCCTTTTGTGGTGGTTCAAAAGTTTATAAAATCCCACCAAGTCATGTTGAACTTGCCCCCTTTCACATTTCTGCCCTTTGTGTGTTGTTGATTAACTTTTCCATTAGAGCTATCAACCATAACCTGAGTCTCCTTTGCTGAATATTTGGACCATGAGTGCTTCTCCAACTCTTTGCTCTTTCCATCCTTGCTCTCACCCAAAAGAATGTGAGAAGAGCCTTGTTCTTTAGTTGTATGTTTTCAATGTCATATAATGAGAGTAAACCCAACATCGGGAAGATATGAATCACTTGACATGCAATTATAGCAGCCTCCTGAAACACCATTGCCAAAACTGATTGATTTTCATGTGACCACCACATGCCATAAAAACATGCCTGTTTCGTTACACTTCCTGAAGCACTTGGGTGAAGTATTTTTTGTAAATATATGGGATATGAAGTGTCAGTTTGCTAACATATGTGTGATGATGAGTTGTCCTTCATCATCTACCTCTCTAAAGATACAAGCACATTGGCATCTCTAACCCATGTCTTTCCCAGGGTTTCCAAACCCTCCCAAGCAGGAAACATTTAATGTGAGAAATGTAGAGCAAAAATCTGTATCTACTGAACAATTTCTGTGTCTCGGAGTAATGCAGCGGAAGCTCCTGCTGCTTAAAGGCATCAGGGCAGGCACAGACATGTTTCTCAAGACCCGTCCCGGTGGAGAAAGAAAAACAAAGCAAATTTCTCCTCCATGACTGAGGTGGTTTTCCTTCATTTCATGGTCACTTGTTTTATTTGTGATGGGTCATTGCGTTAGGCTTTCAGCAGAATTTATTCTGTACAGTTCTGATCCTGAAATTTATTGTGATGTTGTTGACACGAGCGTGCATTCCCATAGGATGGTTTCAGCGTAGATTGCAGAAATCTCTGTAAATCCCATGTAGACATAGTCGTGTGGATTTAAGGGTTCATGTGGGACTATCAGTGTGTGGTCATAGGCATGCTCAATCCAGAGGACAATCGCATGGGAAGAATATTGTGCTCCTATTTCACGCTTCAACAGGCCTGCAGACAGGGGAGCATTGTAGTGTTTGAGCAGTAAGCAAGGCCACATTGTTTCAGACCTTGAGATAAGGGATTCGGTTCTCTTAATTTTGGTCTGCTTTGCTCTGCCCCTAATTCTGGTCCTCCAGAATTATGGTTTAATTAAGGAAAATCTAAAATTAAATGTAGGAACTGGAGCATGCAGAGATCATCACAGCTTTCCATTCATCTGTATCTTCTCCCTTCCTTTGCTGAATATTTGGACCATGAGTGCTTCTCCAACTCTTTGCTCTTTCCATCCTTGCTCTCACCCAAAAGAATGTGAGAAGAGCCTTGTTCTTTAGTTGTATGTTTTCAATGTCATATAATGAGAGTAAACCCAACATCGGGAAGATATGAATCACTTGACATGCAATTATAGCAGCCTCCTGAAACACCATTGCCAAAACTGATTGATTTTCATGTGACCACCACACACCATAAAAACATGCCTGTTTTGTTACACTTCCTGAAGCACTTGGGTGAAGTATTTTTTGTAAATATATGGGATATGAAGTGTCAGTTTGCTAACATATGTGTGATGATGAGTTGTCCAGTCATGCAGTTAAATAATTTTGGACTTTGTCTAGAGGTAAATCTCAGAAAAGACCCAAGAAATTATGTTTGCACAAAGTGTTATGCAGTGCTTAAATATGTAATGGGCATGGGCTACACAGTTACACACATGTGAAATACCACAGGCCTTAAGCTCCATATCTCAAAATGATCAGTCCATTCCTGGTGTAAATTTGGTGCTTTTCAGTTCTACCATACTCAGTCAGCTGTGCATGTGCTCACATATCCAAGGCCTCAATATCTCAAAATCATTGCTGTACATTAGAGGTTTGGACCAGCAACAAGGTTCCATTCAGATCCCGATTTGGTGCTTGATTCTACTTAGACTAATTTTGCAGGCCATCCACTTCGACTCAGGAACCAACCCGAGCTGAGATACAGAAATCTGAAATGTCATGTCTCCCATTGATTATCATAGGAAATCAGTACACAGAACAGTAGCTTTTTTTTCTTTCTTTTTTTAGTGTTTGGCAGAAGTGGATGAAATGCCCAACACCAAAAGGGATTATATTATACCTGCCAAATTTCAGGGGAAAAAAATAGGTGCAGTGGATTTTGTGTGATGCCCCTTTACATTTTGATCTTTTAAGAGAGCTGCTGGTAAGTAGGCATTGAAGGTGGAAAGAAAACTGAATGCATAGGCAAGAGAGAGAGAGAGAGAGAGAGAGGAATGTAGATCTGTGTTGGGAGATTTTCCAGGACAGAGTAGAACAGAGCACTCTCTCAGTGATGAGTGAGAGAGAGAAAAAATCCATCCCAGTCCAAGGATCAAGTGAATCTGTTCGAATTTTCCTGCCTGGTGATTTGGTGACTGACTGACTGACTGACTGACTGAGGTCTTGCTTGGGCAATGTGGAGGGGCTTGGGGAGGAGATGTCCAGAAAGTTCTTGAGAAAGGTGTGCAGCACCTTGTCCAGTGTACAGCACTATGACTTGACTGGGTGAGGGGAAGAAGGCAGCCCCCCCCATGGGCTGGGAAAGCCCTCCAATGGCCTCATGGCAGTACCTGCTTGAACAGTAGTGAATACCCCTAAGAAATAAAACTGCAATGTTTCAGAAGGATAGGTGCCAATGTTTATGTGGAAGGGGAGTCCTCACATTTTTTGGGGGGTGGACGTGAGTGATTTGCTTCCTCTTCTTTCTCCACCCCCACAGTGTTTTTTTTTTTGGGGGGGGATTTCTAATGAAAAAGGTACACATCATAGAGGTGTCTGTAGGCAAGAAACCTGCAAAGTTACAAAATGATGTGTTCAGGGGCTAGGGAGTTGTGGTGATTGAAAACCAGTTTAAGGCTTTTTTTCACAGTGAAGGCTGGTGGCGTTGGAAGAATGGCCATCTCAGAGCCTCTTCTCCCTTGGGAGCCCCTTTTCAGCATTTAGAAAATGACCCCCCCAACAACAACAACAACAACAATGCCTCTGTTTTGGGAGACATACTGTCTGCCTTTCCAAAGCTGAATCATGAATGAAGCTTTGTGCAGGGTCCAGTTTGGGTTCTGATAACTTCGGAAGGATGCATGCTCTGGCTTGTGTGGAGCACCAGAAATGGCCTGTTCAGTATCTATGTACAGACTATTGCTGGACTTCATGGTAATGGACTATAGACAGGAATGTGTTTTACACAGTAGCAGCTAGTGACTCCAGTTCTGGATGGGTCATGATTCCATTCAGGTTTTTAGTTGCCACCAGCCAAAACTCTAATGGTGCTATCCAAGGTGCTGAAAGGTGGAACCTCTGTGTTCAGAAAGAGTATGACCCTCAGTCCCAGTTTCTGGGGAGCAACATTGGGGGAGGTCTTTCTTGTCCATGCCTTGCTTGGGGATGTCCTGGTGATATGTGGTTGGCTACTGTTGCAAACCATGTGCTGGCCTAGATGGACTTTTGGTCAAACCCAGCAAGGCTTTCCTTATGTTATTATAAAACATAAGAGGTGGGGAACTCCAATTCCATCTGCCCCAGACAGCACGGCCATCAGGGATGATGAGTGTAGTGATGATGGAGCAATCTGTCCACGGGGCAGAGCTCACTGAGCTTTCATCAGATTGGTCCCCTGAACTTCAGCACATTTCTCCACGAGCTGGCCCAACTTGATCTGCATCGAGTTGGGCTAGTTTGCAGATCTTCTTCTTCTTCTTCTTCTTCTCTTTTCTTTGCAGAAATAGTCATGTGCGTAAATTGCAGACGCGATGTCCATAATTTGCGCACATTTGATTCGCGCAAATTACACACATTACGTCCAAAATATGTGCAAATTCTGCAAATTGCAGCTGCAATTTGTGCAAATTTCTATTTATGCACTAAAAAAATGGGGAAAGTTCCTGGGTTTCAGGAAAAGCCTGTGGTTTGGCTTGCAAGTGCAAGCCAAGTGGGAGGCACCATGGATATCCTGTGAGCCCAAAAAGGGCCAGATTTCCCCATGATGGACAACTCTAGATGGCAGTTGGGAGTCCCAAAATATCTGGAAGGCCACCAGTTCCCCACCACTGTTATAAACGATCATGTGCTGTTTCGAACATGTGGGCATTCTGTAACCAATGATTCTGGGCTAAGTGGGGTGGATTATAGCTCACCAGTAGAGCTCATGGTTTGCATGAGATGGTCCAAGTTCAATCCCCAGAATTTCAAACCAAAAAGATTAAAGAGCAGGTAATGGGAAACTGGTATGGAGATGGTATTAGGGATGTACGAAACTCACTTACCTTTGCTCCATCCCTCCCCGCGGAATGCTTGATGGGGGGGAGGTGATCTGGTCCTCCCCCCCGGAATCCTCGACGGCCGGCTCCACTCCGCAGCCAGGCTGCAGAGCAGCCGTCCAGGGCTGTCCTCAGCCGGATTTCCGGCTGCAGACAGCCTGGTGTGGATGCAAATGGCGGCCGCCATAGTGGCCGCCATTTGCATCCACCTAGACAGACATGATAGGCTATGTAAGAATTTACATAGCCTATCAGGGCTAACGTAAAAACAAACAAACCCCAAAACACGTAGCGTACGCAAATGGCAGCCGCCATAGCCACTGCCATTTGCGTACACCAGGGTTTTTCTGTTTTTTTTGCCCAGCCATGATAGGCTATGTAAAGACTTATGTAGCCTACCATGGCTGCCTGGCTGGATGCAAATGGCAGCCGCCATTTGCGTCCACACCAGCCAGTCCGTGGCCAGAAATCTGGCTGCGGACGGCTCTGGCCGGCTGCTCTGTGGAGCCACCGCGGAGCAGAGCCAGCTGGGCAGGATTCCGGGGGGAGGACCGGATCGCCTCCCCCCATCGAGGATCCCGGGGGGAGGGACAGAGCGTCCCCCACCACGAACAGAATCCACGAACAGGTAAGTCACTTTCGTACATCCCTAGTTTGATGATCTAGTATAAGGCAATTTCCTCTGTTCCTTTCTAATGCTATTCAATCCCATGAATAAGACCCAAGGAGACATGCCTTCCCAGTAAAACACCGACTTTCAACCCAGTGTGAGTGCATTCTTTCCTGAATAACGGGGGGGGGGGGGATTTCACCAAGAATGATCATACTTTACACCTCTGGATTTTAAAGTATGTATTTTTAAACCAAAAATAAAATTAAAATAAAATGCACCACCCCCATTCACAATGCAAATCTCAACTAAGCTAGAGTGAGATCTAAGTAAGTGTAGAATTGGTGATTTATTTACACACTGACAGGTTTTGGACTTCCATGTAAATCTCTCTCAATCTCATTGTAATAACACAAGAAAACACATCGGCCGTCTGGCTTTATTTCATAATGTATTTATTTTTTTCTTCTTGTTTTCCCCTTCTTCTTCCTGCTTGATAATTCATTATTTGCATAGTTGTGATCTGTTTTACTCTTTATTATTTATGGCAGCTTTTATCATCATGGGATGATTTATAATTTAAAAAGTGCATGCAAGGCCTGAAGGAAAGCAAGGATTACTGTAAATCTAACACAAGTAAACAGGCAGGGTGCATACGGATCAATTTGCAGATTGTCATATCTCCCTCCCTCCCTCGTGTGTGTGTGTGTGTGTGTTAGAGAGACAGAGAGAGAGAGAGAGAGAGAATGTGTGTGTGTGTGTGTGTGTGTGTGTGTGTGTGTATGTATCTATCTATGCACCATATTTCAGAGAGGCGGCTTAGGGCTGTTTCAGCAATTTGACTTTTGTGAATTCTGATCGGATGAAATCTGATGGATTTCACACTTCTCCAAATTTTGCGGTGCAATTCTTGGCTCAACACCATGTACCAAAATGCATTTCAAAATGTATTTTGTGGGATAAAATGCATTTAGAAATGCATACATTTAGATAATGTACCTTTACAAATGTATATTTCTGAGAAAATCTGTGCGAAACACCTGTTTAGACAACCTTATCATACTCCTTTGAGAGGATTTTGGACTTATGTATGAACATGAGCAAAACTGATACAGGCCAGAAATAGAGCAGTGCATCCATCCTGTCACCTTCCTTTGCCCTCCTCCTCTGCAACTCTCCAAGATACCAGGCTTCAGGCTCACTACTTTATTAGTTAATGACCAGGTTCCTTACAAATGCACAGTCTAGGAAATTATCAGGCTACAAAGGAAATGGCACACAATTACAAATATCAGTAGAGGAGCCAAAGGGGAAGTTAGAAAAGTTGCCCGTTGTTTGAGCAAGAACTTCCCAGCCAGACTAGCTTAGGGGAGATGCCCCTCCCTTACGCTGGCTCCCTCCCTCGTACGCTATCAAGCATAGCCAACCTGGAGGGGCATCTGAACTCCACCTTTAACTTTTCCCACTTCGCTCTGCAATGGACCCTAGCATCCTTCAAGTCACATCCTTCACTCTCCTCCTCCCCTGAAACCTGGGTTCTCATGGAGGAGAAAGGGGGGGGGGCGTTCAGGCTGAGCCATCTGTGTGTCCAGGTATTGGGAAGAAGGCCTCGCCATATCTGAGCTCACTAGGGAGGGAGCCTCCCTAGGGGTGCACGAAAGTCCCTTACCTGTCCTCGAAGCTTTTCGCGGTGGGGGGGAGGCGCTTTGCTGCTCCCCCCGCGAAGTTCAGGCCGGGGGGGGGAGGCTTCCTGCCTCGCCTGGCCGAAATTCAGGCCAGAGAGGAGGCGCCTCGCCTCACCTGGCCGCGAAATAAAAAGTTAAAAAAAAACGCCCCCGTGATAGGCTACGTGACGATTAACGTAGCCTATCATGGCTAGATCTGCAAAGTCAGCCATGATAGGCTACGTAAATCATCACGTAGCCTATCACGGGTGACTTTAAAAAAAAAAAAGCGCGTACGCAAATGGCGGCCCCCATAGGGAGCCGCCATTCGCGTTCCTTATTTGGTCGCTGTAGTCTACGTAAATCTTTACGTAGACTATGGCGAAAATAAGGGCAACGCAAAGATTGACGTAGACTACAGCGACCAAATAAGGAACGGGAATGGTGGCTCCCTATGGGGGCCGCCATTATCTGTACGCGCTTTTTTTTTTTTAAAGTCACCCGTGATAGGCTACGTGACGAGTTACGTAGCCTATCACGGCTGACTTTGCAAATCTAGCCATGATAGGCTACGTTAATCATCACGTAGCCTATCACGGGGGCATTTTTTTTTTCTTTTCTTGGACCCGCTGCTGGGAGGGACATTCACCAAAGGTAAGTCCCGTCCTGGGGGCAGTGCGAGGGGCAGGAGGGCGGAGAATTTCTCCCCAAAACTTGTTCGGGGGGCTGAACATGTTGGCGCTCAGCCCCCCCAAGTTTTGGGGAGAAATTCTCCGCCAACCCTAAGCCTCCCCCTGTTCTGTCTGTTCCTGTTCTGAATCTGAGCTGCTAGATATCTGCACATGCTCAGATTCATTCCTGACATATCCCTAGCACAGTTTGGCATTTCACACACAGTGTAACCTTTTTTGAATTGTGGATAAGTTATTGTAGTACATCCCCCCCCCCCAGTTTATCTTTCAGGTAAAATAACACTTCTGCCTTTAAAATCAGTGGTAGATAGGAGTCTGCAGAGCTAATTAATACAGCTGTTAGAAGTTGGGCAATGAGCAGGGTAGGTATTGGGTAGGGATGTACAGACCATCTAAAATCCATTCCATCTGTGTTTCGCAGATTGTCAGACAGCTTTTATTCCATTGTCCACACATTGGAGCAGGGTTTTTTTCCTGTTTCCGAATGAGCACACTTGTTCAGGTGCACAATTCAGAATTTGCACAAGCAAAAATGCACACACACACCCAATGTGCATTTTTGTGCTTTGGCCTATGGGGGAAAGGGACATTTTTGCCAGGTTTTTTTTTTCAAATTGCATATTGTTCTATGAGGAAAGTTGCGTGCAATTTGGGAAAGTTAGAAGACCAGTCGAGAAGTCTGAGGGATCTGCCTAGCTCATTTGGTTCCATTGCGAATTTCTCCAACAACCCAACTCTCATTTCTGGCTGTCTGAAGGGGATGTGGAAAGGGAGCTGACTTCACCCTCCTCCGCCAAACACACACTAATTGCTGTCCACTGGGTTTAGCAGAACTGCCTCCCCCCTCCCCAGCACACCCTGAACCACCTGTGATGGAGCTGTAGTTTCATCCTGCATTGAAGAGAGAGGTGGACTAGATGACCTCCATGGTCCCTTCCAACTCTAGTATTCTATTATTCTATGTTATAGGGACAAAACAAGGATTTACTAGGGACTGGACCAGAAAAGGATGTTGTATGTAAGTAGGGATGTACGAAAGGTACTTACCTTTCTGTGGATTATGCTGATGCTGGGCGGGAGGCGTTCCGTCCCTCCCCGTGGAATCCTGGCCGGGGGGGAGGCGCTCCATTCCTCCTCCCCCCGGAATCCTGGCCAGCTGGCTCCGCTCTGCAGGGATTCTGCGGAGCCGCTGGCCAGCTCCGCCAGCAGCCGGACATCCAGCCGCTGGCTAGCAGGGATGCAAATGGCGGCGGCCATAGCCACCGCCGTTTGCGTCCCTGCTGTCAGCCATGATAGGCTACGTAAATGTTTATGTTGCCTATCATGGCTGATTGAAAAAAACCACACACACGTATGCAAATGGCGGCGCCCATGGGCGCCGCCATTTGTGTTCCTTATTTTGGCACGGCTTAGTCCATGTAAACATTTACGTAGACTAAGACGGCAAAAATAAGGGGAATGCAAACAGCGTAGACGTAAACAGCGTAAACAGCGTAGAACATGCCAAAATAAGGAACACAAATGGCGGCGCCCATGGGCACCACCATTTGCGTAAGCGCGTGTTTTTTTTTTAATCAGCTGTGATAGGCTACGTAAACATTTACGTAGCCTATCATGGTGTTTTTTTAAAATCTAGCTGTGATAGGCTACATAAATCTTTACGTAGCCTATCACTTTTTTTTTTTTTTTTACCTGGAAATGGCGGCGGTGGCAGCCGGTCGGAAGACCGGCTGCCACAGCCGCTGCTGCCGCACCACTGCTGCCGCAGCCGCCGCCACCAGGAAGATCCGCCTAAGGGAAGTCCCGTCCAGGGGGCGCAGGGGGCCATTCCGCCACTGATTTTGGGGGGCCGAATGAGCTGGCATTCGGCCTCCCCCAGATCCGTGGCGGAACTTTCATACATCCCTATATGTATGTTTTTTTAAAAAAATATCAGGGAAAACTGAGCACGTGGGAGTATGTCCTGGGACCTTTGCACAAGCTGTGACAGGACAGGGCCGAAAAATCCCACATTTTCATTGCTGGCAGGTCATTATCGCAGAAACGTAGCATCACTTTAGTGGGCTCCCTGCTCACTTCCCATCTTCAGTGCATGGGTTGTGCTCCCGCTCCCCTTCCTCAAGCACAATTTCTAAATGAGGACAGTTGCTTTCCTTTAAGGACGTACAAATAACTTGCCCTCACCTGTCAAGCGTGCTCCTTGTATTTTACTGGGCCCATTATGAACGCAATCTGTCTGTCGAGAATTTGCATACTTCCTTTCTTGAGAAGTAATGACAGCAATTTCTCTCCCTGTGCTCCCTTTCTGAGTGTCTCATTTAACGGCACCTGTGAAAACCGACAGGCGCAGAGATGAGAAGTGAAAGAGAGCAGTTGATTAAATCATCATCAAGTCGGGCCTCCGAAAGTCAATCCTGCTTCCCGTCCGCAATGATATCCCTTTATCTTAAAGTAATGAGCTATGGCACTTCTGCATCGGGTAATGTGATAAGTTCTATTAGCATGTTCCATTTGCTTCGCAAGCAAGGGCAAGTCATCCCAGCAATCTCGTATCGCTGCAATCAAAGCAATTGGCTTCACAGGCGGAGAAGAAAGAAGCAAATGTTCAGGGTGATTTTTATGGATCACAACACGGTTGGGGTGGAAGGAAAAGATGGAGAGGGCCTGAATATTATTTTAACTGGTTGCATGCTTTGCTTAAAAAAAATAAATAAAACTAAAACATCTGTTGCCCCTATGTGTCTTTCTCCCCACGTCATCCCCTTGTTTGGCTTTATTTATTTGTTTGATACATTTCTATACCACCCCATAGCCAAGGTTTTCAAAGATGTAAAACATTAAATGTTAAATTACAGCTACAAAACAAAATTAAAATACACATTAAAAATCATATACATAAAACACACAAACATACAGTACATGGGAAGACAACATATATCACACTGAGCAATCAGTCATACACGTAAAATACATCCAGGGCTGATTACAAACTCATCATGCCAAATGCCTGAGAAAATAGATAGGTCTTAACCGGGTACCAGAAAGATAATAGCATTGGTGCCAAGTGGGCCTTATCAAGGACATCATTCCACAGTTGAGGGGCCACCACTGAGAAGGCCCTCTGTCTTGTTGATGCCTTCCAGGCCTCCCTTGGCTTCACTCCTTTAGCCATAAGCTCCTTCATCCCTGCCCTTTGGTGAATCACTGCCTTCTGTGGATGCCTTGATAAAAAATTGGACCTCTATATCACTGGAGTTGTCATTTGCCAGGGTGGTACTGTACTAGCTATTGTTCCTAATATGGCCATTTGTATTTGTTACAAGGGGTACATGAAACAAAATGTTGAGAGTGTTCCTGCTTGATGCCCTCATCCAGGATACCCCATTCCATTCCCTTCATACCCAGTTTTGTGTTCTTTTCCAAAGAGTCAGCATTATGTGGCTATTGAAAAACTCATTGGGCTGTACTCCCCCCAACCCAGTCAGTCCGTCTCTCTCTCTCTCTCTCTCTCTCTCTCTCTCTCTATATATATATATATATATATATATAATACTTTAATACTTCTGCAAACCTTGATGTTCCCCCAAGTCTGGTACATTCCTCTTGTGTGGTAGTGCCATTTTGGCTACATTAGGATGGCACTCACAGCCTGAATTTCAGAAATAGAGGGAATTATATGGGCATGTTTATATCGTGCTACCATAGGTAAATATGCTATGCTTGACTCTGGATGGTAAATCCTCTCCTAATGCTGCCCCCTCTCTATCATTAGCCAAGGCCCCCAAGGTATTATTTCTGTCCATTTACAGCCTTCCTGATTTCAACTTCTGTTGTCTCCTGGAGGCAGCATTTCCTCCCTCAGCACTACTAGCTATAAAGGATGTCGATACACAGAGATAATTGTTGTGTTTTTGCAGCCAAAGATATAATACCTCAAACACATCAGAAGTAGAAGATTATACTAACTTACTTTAAAAAAAAAATACAAGTTTAAGCAACACCCGAAATATCTCAAAGAATGAAAGGCAGGAGTGCTCGAGTAGAAATATGTTTGCACAAATGGAACCCTCTCTTCCAAACTATAAATTACACTTTACTGGTTTGGGTAAAGTGAACACCTAATGGCTAGGATGTGGGGAAACAAATAATAAATAGATATGCCATTGCCTTGTGAAGTCTAATTCTTGATTTCATCACTTTGCCTTCACTCCATATTCAGAATTTACAGTCAGTGTGTGAAAACTGAAAACCATGTGACCGAGTTCCGTTTGTTGGGTGTTCATAGCAGGGAGTCAATGGACAACTTCAGATAAGGTGGCTATTGACACATTGTCAAACAAACAAACAAACAAACAAAAATCCAGGAAGGTGTAGTAATCATTCCTAAATTTGCACCAATATGTATAAATTAGCATATGCAAATCTGTGCTCTGTTTTGTCATTTTTCGCCGATTACCATCTGTTTTGGTAATGCATAAATGGTAGGGTTGGCGGAGAATTTCTCCCCGAAACTTCGGGGGGCCGAGCTCCAACGTGTTCGGCCCCCTGAAGAAGTTTCGGGGAGAAATTCTTTGCACCCCCCCCCACACCTCACACCCCTCCCGGGATGGGACTTACCTTTCCCGAATGTCCCTCCCGGCGGCGGGTCCCGGCAGCGGTTCGTCGGGTCTTCGTCAGGGGCGGGAGCGGCAGCCGATCTTTCTACCGGCTGCCACCACCACCATTCCAATAAAAGTAAAAAAAAAAAACAACGCCCCCGTGATAGGCTACGTGACAATTAACGTAGCCTATCACGGCTAGATTTGCAAAGTCAGCCGTGATAGGCTACGTAAATCATCACGTAGCCTATCACGGGTGACTTTAAAAAAAAAAAAGCGCGTACGGCTAATGGCGGCCCCCATAGGGAGCTGCCATTCACGTTCCTTTTTTGGTTGCTGTAGTCTACATAAAGATTTACGTAGACTACAGCGACCAAATAAGGAACGCGAATGGCAGCTCCCTATGGAGGCTGCCATTAGCGTACGCGCTTTTTTTTTTTTTTTAAAGTCACCCGTGATAGGCTACGTGACAATTTACGTAGCCTATCACGGCTGACTTTGCAGATCTAGCCATGATAGGCTACGTTAATCATCACGTAGCCTATCACGGGGGCGTTTTTTTAAAAAAAACTTTTTATTTCATGGCCGGGTGAGGCAAGGCGCCTCCTCCCCGGACTGAATTTCGGCCGGGTGAGGCGGGAAGCCTCCCCCCCAGCCTGAATTTCGGCCGGGCGAGGCGGGAAGCCTCCCCCCCGGCCTGAACTTCGGGGGGAGAGCAGCGAAGCGCCTCCCCCCCACCGCGAAAAGCTGAGAGACCAGGGAAGTGGCTTTCGTGCACTCGTAATAAATGGTCACTGTACCACTAGCCATTACAAAAGAACTACTATGTAATTTTAAGAATTTGTGCCTTTGTTTGCTACTTTTCCTCTTCCCTCTCCATCACTTCCTTTTTTCTCTTTTCTTTTGTACCATGACTTACTGGTTGTTGTAACTCTGTGTGTGGGCATGGTCTTGTTTTCGTTGACCTTATGTAAGACATTCTTGCAGCTTTTCTGGCTGAAGACTGGGGTAAAAGTTCTATAAATAACTAAAGACATTGTCTTGAGATCCATAGATGAAAGGTGAGATAGAAATGAAATATTCCGGTGGCCTAGTACAAAATCGTTGCATCAGCCTATGATCATTATGTACCCTTGCAGTAACAAAGGCATTAACTGCAATGGGGACTGAGCCAGAAATAAGAAGGAAGAAACAAGCAAGAAAGGCAAATGGGATCTAAAATGGTCCAGCCAATCTCCTTATTTCATTGGGATGACCATGCTGGTGTGGCAGGAAGCCACATGACTGTTTTGAAGTTGCACATGACTGTTTTCCCGAATAAGACTAGCCCATTCCTTTGCCATTCCCCACATCTGCTTTCCTCCATAAGGAAATTCTGTGCTTCCCCCTTTCGAAGCAACAACCATCTAATTGTGCAGCTAACATCTAATCTTTGCCCTTTTCCTAAGCTGTCAGTGTGACATTGGCAGATAGATGATGGAGGATATTGTTAGCACCAAGGAGAGCGTTATGTGAGGTCTGTAGGAGCTTTCCCCTCCAGTCCCTTCACAGAGAGGGGGGGGGAGAGAGAGTGATGGAGGGAGAAAGTGAGATGCACTGCAAAAGAGAGCGTGGGGGAATGCATTAGAAGCTCTCAGCTGTAGAAGGTTCCATATGTCAAAGATAAATGGTTTTGAAATATAGAAGTGTGACTTCTTTTTCTTACAATAGCCATTGAACGATGTGCCCGCTTGGAGTCATTGTGAAAGAACAACAACTACTTTCTGCCCCCCAAATTGCAGGTTGTCTGCCTCTGTCAACTGAGAAGCCAGCATTGGTTCACCTGACAATGATACATATTGCCTTTACTGGGTCAGACCATTGGACTTGTAAGTAGGGATGGGCAGGTGCCCCCTCCATCTGAGTCCTCTGGTCACCTGCCCAGCACCTGCCCCTGCCCGCATGCCCCCAGATCCATGCTTGAGGTCTCCACCACTCACCAACCTGCTCACTTGGGACCACTCTTTGAGCACCACGATCGCCATTTTGTGTGTGTGGGGGGGATGGGGATGGCGATATGTGCACATCTAGCTGTACACAAAATGGCACCATGAATAGCCCATATATGCAAGATTACAGGCGTGAATGGGCCATTTATGCCAGTAATCGTGCATACATGGGCTACTCAGAGCAGCATTTTGCATATATCTAGATGTGCACATATTGCAACCACCATTTTTTATTTTTATTTCTTTGCAAACTGGCTATCACAGTGCCAGACGATGGGTCCCAGGTGTCTGTGGGTGGCTTGGTAGTGTGGGGGATGGGGGTAGAGCGAGGGCAGGGGCTTGGCGGGCACACCTCAAGGAGGCAGTCCACTGGACTCCCGGACTGACACGGGCACCTGCATCATCCCTACTGATTAGTATCTGATCAATATTCCAATGGATTCTACCCTTATTTTCTTTGGTTGTTAAAACTTCTTTTTAGCTACAGTTGGCAAGGAAACTCTGGCCCACATTTGAAGGGTCCCCAGCAAAGGGCCCTGTGCTGGACTCCCTCCTAAGCCAGTGGGCAGCTGTGCTCAGAAGAAGTGGCTTAGTGTTCCCATTTAAATGCCCCACAATGCCCCAAAGAGAGTGCCAATCTGGGGCATTCTGGGAAATCAAAATGGTGGCTCCAAGCCCCATCTGCCCCATGTTGGTGGAGGAGAGCTGTCAACACAGTGGTGGTCCCTGCCAGATCTGTGGGGTCTGGAAGGTGCCTGAGGGGGTCACATGCTGGCTCCAGGCATGTTCTTTCCCTATATCTGTTCTGAAAATTTGTTCTTCAGTCATTCAGTCGTGTACGACTCTTCGTGACCTCATGGACCATAGCATGCCAGGTCTTCCTGTCCTGCACTCTCTACCGGAGTGTGCTCAAGTCCATATTCATTGCATCGGTGATGCTATCTAGCCATCTCATCCTCTGCCGTCCCCTTCTCCTTTTGCCTTCAGTCTTTCCCAGCATCAGGGTCTTTTCCAGAGAGTTTTCTCTTCGCATTAGGTGGCCAAAATATTTGAGCTTCAGCTTCAGTATCTGTCCTTCCAATGAGCACTCAGGGTTGATTTCCTTTAGGATGGACTGATTTGACCTCCTTGCAGTCCAGGGGACTCGTAAGAGTCTTCTTCAGCACCACAGTTTGAAATAGGGATGTACGAAAGTTCCGCCACGGATCTCGGGGAGGCCGAATGCCAGCACATTCGGCCCCCTGAAATCGGTGGCGGGATGGCCCCCCGCCCCCCCGGGATGGGACTTACCTTAGGCGGATCTTCCTGGAGGTGGCGGCTGTGGCGGCGGTGCGGCGGCGGCAGCTGCAGTGGCCGGTCTTCAAACCAGCTGCCACCACCGCCATTTCCAGGTAAAAAAACCAAAAAAAACAAAAAAAGTGATAGGCTACGTAAAGATTTATGTAGCCTATCACGGCTAAATTTAAAAAAAACACCGTGACAGGCTACATAAATGTTTACATAGCCTATCACGGCTGATTAAAAAACAACAACGCGTGTACGCAAATGGCGGCGCCCATGGGTGCCGCCATTTGAGTTCCTTATTTTGGCATGTCTTAGTCTACGTAAACATTTACATATACTAAGACAGCGAAAATAAGGGGAATGCAAATAGCATAGCGTCTACGCTATTTGCGTTCCCCTTATTTTCGCTGTCTTATTCTATGTAAATGTTTACGTAGACTAAGACGTGCCAAAATAAGGAACTCAAATGGCGGCACCCATGGGCGCCGCCATTTGCATACTCGCATTGTTGTTGTTTTTTAATCAGCCGTGATAGGCTACGTAAACATTTACGTAGCCTATCACGGCTGACTGCAGGGACACAAACGGCGGCGGCTACGGCCGCTGCCGTTTGCGTCCCTGCTAGCCAGCGGCCGGATGTCTGGCTGCTGGCGGAGCCGGCCGGCGGCTCCACAGAATCGCTGCGGAGCACAGCCGGCCGGCCACGACTCTGGCGGGGGGGAGGAACGGAGTGCCTCCCCCCTGGTGGGGATTCTGGGGGGAGGGATGGAACGCCTCCCCCCGCACCATCAGTATAATCCCTGAAAGGTAAGTGATTTTCGTACATCCGTAGTTCGAAAGCATCAATTCTTTGGCGCTCAGCCTTCCTTATAATCCAGCTCTCACAGCCATACATTGCTACTGGGAAAACCATAGCTTTGATTAGACGGACCTTTGTCAGCAAGGTGATGTCTCTGCTTCTTACTATGCTGTCTAGGTGTGCCATAGCTTTCCTCCCAAGGAGCAAGCGTCTTTTAATTTCATGGCAACAGTCACTGTCTGCAGTGATCTTGGACCCCAAGAAAATAAAATCTGTCAATGCTTCCATTTCTTCCCCTTCCATATGCCAGGAAGGGATGGGGCCAGATGCCATGATCTTCATTTTTTTCATGTTGAGTTTCAAACCAGCTTTTGCACTCTCCTCTTCCACCCTCAGCATGAGGCTCTTTAAATCCTCTTCGCTTTCTGCCATTAGGGTGGTATCGTCTGCGTATCTGAGGTTGTTGATAATTCTCCCGGCAATCTTAATTCCAACCTGTGATTCATCCAACCCGGCATTTCTCATGATGTAGTTCTGAAAATAGTATAAATTAAATGATGCTATTACAATTAGAGCTGTGTGCAAGGGGCCTCTTGAAATTCTTCACATTACTTGTGGGCAGAGAAATGTGGGAGACAATTTCACCGAATTTCTCCAGGAGGAGGAGAAATTCGCAGCTGCTTCTCTGAGGTAGGGCTCCCCGTTGGCAGGGCACCGCTTCTTTCTTTTTTGGTAAGAGGTTTGGGGGGCTTTTCATGCTGCAACAGCATCAACTGTCTTGGCAGGATGGCCCCCAGTTTGCATCCAGCACAATGCTGGCGGGGGCGGTGTGGTGTCCAGCTCCAGGGATGAGGGGGAGTTAGTGCTCTGCCAAAATCTGCCCTCCAATTTACTAGACATTTTCTCCCCCCATGAAAGAGGCTTCCATTGTTCTGCCTCATTCAGGATGTTTTATCATTTATTTTTGTGGTGTTTTTGACCTTACCAAATCACAGCGAGCCTCCCAGGCTGCTTGCAGTCCAAAAAAGCCCAGAATTTTTTCACCATTGTATTTCATTTTGGAAGCAATTTCTCTTCTATCAAATTGAATGAGAATGGTCAAAAAAAATGTGGGAGAAATTTTCAGCACAGCAGTAATAGTAATTGACATTTCTTAGTAGCCCGTGCTAGCTGTGCAGCAAAGAACCGAGTAGCTAAACTGTGCAGAGAACTGTGCAGCAAAGAACCAAGTAGCTAAAAAGAGGGATTCTCTCGGTTACTGGAATTAATATGCCCTATTGAAATGCTGGAGTATCATCCCCCTAAATAAAGATAACCCTAAGGAGAATCTGCCTTCACGAGAAAAAAAGATGCCACATTTATTTCAGTACAGATTTTCCAGCAGAGTTTGAGTTTCTCAGACCTTATCTGTGTCCCAGTGTATGCTCTACCATCTGTCAATTGTGTGACCCCCTCACCCATGGCAGCTGTACTTTTCAGCCAATCAGTGCCAACGTCCAAGCGCACCATCCCACAGCATGATGGCTGCTTGTGCATTGCCACCATGGGCTGAAACTGGCTTTTGACTTGTCACCTCAATACAGATGCAGCTGTATTGGCTTGTCAAAATTATACCCAAGCTGAATTTGGTCCATGGCAATAGCATATGGGACACCCCTCTTTGGGTTTTGAAAAGAACTGTCTTCCTCAAACTTGGAAAATTTGGACCTTGTCACACTCCCGTGCATGTTGAGGAAGATCGGGTCCCTCCCCCAGATTCTCCGTGAACCACCAACCCCCTCTTCCCCCCACAGTCAGGGCCATCCCTAGTATTATGCAGGCTGATGCACTCACATCAGGTGGCAGAGTGGGAAGAGTGCTGGATTGTGCCGCTCTCCCTGAGCCCACCAGGAAGGCCTGTAGCTAGGGATGCTTGAGAAATTCAAGATGGATTAAAATGAGCTTGGATTTCTAATAATCTGACCTGTGGAATCTGATGTGGAGCGACCCCCTCAGGCCGTGCGGAGTCCGTTGACTTTTGGATGATTTTTTTTTTACTTTCCAGAAATTTACACATATAAATCCGTAGAACAATATGTAAGTTTCTGCTAAGGAAATGTTGAATGGAATACACTAAATGTTACGTACTGAGGTAAATTATGTAAATACTTACGTAAATATTTACGTAAGTATTTCTGTATTTTTCTGTATGACAAAAAAAAATATTCGCATCCGTCTGTGGGCAGATGAAGGAACGAAAGGTGCCTGACAATCTGCAAAACACAGACAGAGTGGATTTTACACAGTCTGTACATCCCCACCTGCAGCTGCATCCCCAATGCCTCCAGTGGGTGCTCTGGAGAGCCCCACCAGCCGGTCTCCTATTGTAGCATTTGCCACAGCAACGGAGCAACTGGCTGGGCTCTCTAGAGCAACCTGCTGGGTGGGCAGCTGCTCCTGCCTTGTGCCCCAGCCACGATGTTCCCATGAGAGGTCGTAGGAGCCCCATGGGTAGGACACAAGATGGGAGCAGCAAGGCAGGAGGTCAGGAGTGAGTGGCAGCCAGCTGGCCAAGTGGGTGGGTGGGTGGCAGCACTATCGCCTCACTTGACATGGCAAGATACGTTGCGCTGGGCCTGCTAATGGTTCTTTGCTGCTCTGGCACCCAAAGGTATGGGACAAAGAAAAGGAGGGAGATCTTCCCCGTCCCTCAGTGCTTAACATGAAGCAAAGGAGGAAATTTGGAGGAAATTTGGGCATGGCAGAAGGCTTTGTAGAAGGCCTTCATTTCTCCTCTGGCTCAGATTAAAATCCACACTGGACTAGGGGTGCTGGAGGAAATCGATATGGACTAAAATGAGCTGGATTTTAGCTCCAACCCCCTCTTCCCCCCACAGTCAGGGCCATCCCTAGTATTCTGCAGGCTGATGCACTCACATCAGGTGGCAGAGTGGGAAGAGTGCTCGATTATGCCACTCTTCCCGAGCCCACCAGGAGGGCCTGCAGCTAGGGATGCTTGAGAAATAAGAGATGGATTAAAATGAGCTCAGTTTTCTAATAATCTGACCTGCAGAATCCACTGTGGAGTGACCTCCTTAGGCCGTGCGGAGTCCGTGGACTTTCGGATGTTTTTTTTTTTTTTTACTTTTCCTAAAATTATGCATATAAATTCATTGGAAAATACCTACATTTCTGCTGAGGAAACACTGATTGGAACAGAGGCAATATGCTAAATGTGACATACTAAGGTAAATTATGTAAATAATTATGTAAATACTTATGTAATTGTTTACGTATTTTTCCCTATGACCAAGAAACAGATAAATGCATCTGTCTGTGGGCGGACAACAGAAAAAAAGGTGCCTGACAATCCGTGAAACACAGATGGACTGGATTTTACACAGTCTGTACATCCCTACACTGGACTGGATTGTCCACCTCCTCTTTGAGACAAGCTGCTGAAGGCTGCAGAGAAATGGGTTTCAGCCACAAGCAATATACCCACCACCATGTCATGGCCAGGTTCATCATGGACTCCTTGAAAGGATGGGCTGTCTGTCCTGTGCTGGGAAAGCCTGAATCAGCTCTGGGCATATATTTCTCAGACAAGGGACTTCTTTTCTTTTTTAACAGCCCACCATTTTGAGCCCAAGGGCCCTCAAGGCGACTAAGGATACTAAAAACCATATATATATGACCCAAAGGAACCCTCAAATCAAATGGAAACCCGCAGAGAGAAAGACAAATTGGAACAGCCAGGGAAGGCATTCACATCAAACTCAAAAGGATCCAATTCCAAATGCCCTCTGGAAACAACCCGGATTGCACCTGGTACCAAAAGGGCATAAAGGGAGAAGAAAAGGACTGAACCAAACCATCCCCGGGAAAGAGATACAAAGCTTTGGTGCCAACCCTAAGAAAGTCTGGTCCTGGGTCCAAAGTTGTTGTTGTTTGATTAATTAATTAATTAATTAATTAAGCATGGGAATCCTGATGGGGTCCTTAAAACGTCGTCGTCTTCTCTCTTTCTCTGTCTCACTTATACGCAGCACACCAGCCCAGACAGATTCCCTGATGCCACCTTCCAATTGCCCAGAGTCAGCACCAGCAGTAAGTCTGCCATTAATAAAGTCCACGTCTGGCGGCTGCTGCGCTCTTCTCCTTATACAGAGTGACATAATAGCCCTCTCCCATTGCTGCTCCATGGCAACTGTTATTCACTAGCCTATTGCCCCTGAACATGGAGTCTCCATTTACTTATATGGTGGCTGTGAAGGTTTGAGGCCTACAGAGGCAAAGGGGAAAAAAGGGTCAGGCCTAGAGGCCTGGGGCTTTTATTAGGAAGGGGCAAACTTGAGAGGAGTAGTTTCATTCCCCTGGTTAAGTTTCAGTTCCCCAGTTCAGTTTCATTTCTTCAGGGTTGACAGTACTCTTGGTTTTGAGTAGGGATGCTGGAGAAATTCGAGACGGACTAAAATGAGCTTGGATTTCTACGAATCTGACCTGTCGACTCCGCTGCGAAGTGACCCCCTCAGGCCGTGTGGAGTCCGTGAATTTTCAGATGATTTTTTTTTTTTTTTACTTTCCTGAAATTTATGCATATAAATTCATAGGAAAATATGCAACTTTCTGCTGAGGAAACATTGAATGGAATGGGGGACAATGCACTAAATGTTACGTACCAAGGTAAATTATGTAAATACTTACACAATTATTTGCATATTTTTCCTAGGGATGGCGGAGAATTCCGCCATGGATTTCAGTGAGGCTGAATGCACTGGCATTCAGCCCCCTGAAACCCGTGGCGGAATGGCCTCCCACCCCTCGCTCCCCCATGGAATCCCCCCCCCCGGGACGAAGCTTACCTGGGGTGGATGTTCTGGTGGCGGAGGTGGCTCTGGTGGTGGCAGTGGCAGCTGCTCTCTCAGCCAGCTGCTGCGGACGCAAATGGCAGCCGCCGTAGCAGCCACCATTTGCGTCCTGCCAGGCTGCCGTGATAGGCTGCGTAAGTATTTACGTAACCTATCACGGAAAGAGCAGCAGCGCAAATGGCGTAGCGGCCGCCGTTTGTGCCCCTGCTCTTTGCTGTGATAGGCTACGTAAATACGTAGCCTATCACGGCAGCCTGGCCGGATGCAAATGGCGGCCGCTATGGTGGCCGCCACTTGCGTCCGCAGCAGCCGGCCGTGGCCTGAACTCCAGCTGCGGATGGCCCTGGCCAGTGGCTCCGCAGAGCTGCCGCGGAGCACAGCCGGCCCAGGCAGGATTCCAGGGGGAGGGACGGAGCGCCTCCCCCCACCGCAAATCCAAGCTGCGAAAAGGTAAGTGACTTTCATACATCCCTAATCTTTCCGCATGACGAAAAAAAATCGCATCCGTCTGTGGACGGACGATGGAATAAAAGGCACCTGACCATCCATGAAACACAGATGGAGCGGATTGTACACAGTCCTTACATCCCTAGTTTTGAGGGAGGAGAGTATAAAAAGACAGCAAGAGAGCCAGTAAGAGCAGAGTTGAGGGAACAGGCAGAGGCAGCCTGTAGAAGTCTAAGGACAACTATGGTAAAGGAACTTGTATTTTGCAACATTTATTTTCTCTTAATGCCTTTTGTATCACTCAGCCCTATTCTGTAAATACCTTTAGTTGTGATTTGCTAGCTTTAATTTGCCAGTAAACTGTTGTAGTTAAACCCTGTCAATCACCCCACACCTACAGCCTAAACCCCACATTATTGGGAAAGGGAAGTTTAAAAGAAGGATGGTGGGACTCTGAAGGAGGCAAGAGATCCTTAAGGAGTTGCTCAGGGGATCCAGGTCATAAGGGGAACCTTGACAGTGGCCATGTGATCTCCTTTACAGAGGGCAGCCCTCTGTTTGAAGGCCTCCTCTCTTTGAAAGTCTGTCCTGTGCAAATCTGGTTCAAAGGTAAAGAGCCATAAGAAGGTAGAGCTTGGGCGAAAAGGGGCTGTTGATCCTCCACTATAAATTGCTCTTTTGAAGCCATTTAAGACAGTGGCCATCACCACATATTTGTGGCCGTGAACACCATACATTAATAAACCCTGTGCAAAAAAAGCTACCCATTTGTCTGACATGGATGTCCTGCCACATAGCTTCACACACATCACGCTCATGTTTATTGGGGAAGAATGACTCGTCACAGCCGTGGCCTTTTCTTGTCAACCCCTTTTGGAAATCCTAGCTTTGCATTCTGGGTCCATGGCATTTTCACAAGGAGCCGGGCTGGGTGAACATCAGGAGCTGTTGGCGGAGTATGTTTCTCGCAGCTGCCTAATTTATGAGCTGGAGGGTCCTTTGACTATAGTACATCTCTTCCAGATGCTGGCTTGATCATCCTGAGAGATCTGCAAAGTCCTTGGGTCAGTATGGGAATTTGATGACACAAATGGAGCTTGTTTTCTCACTGAGCCATGTGGGCTGTAGTTCGGTTGGACTTTCCTTGGCAACCCCAATGCTTGACCAAATCACAATGCTGCCATTCAGCGGGCAAGAGGAGAGGCTGCGTATATTCTGTCTTTTTAAATCATCTTGGCATCCGTTCCGATTCCATAATGGATACCAGTCGGTCTCGGTCCTTTGCCATATGCTTAGCTCTGGAGACAAGGTGCTGCTGGGTACAGCAGTAATAATTTGATGGAGGAATTAAGTGGACCTTGAAATTAGAACTGGACCATCAGAAGAGGCAGGAAGGCGTAATGCACTGGCAATGGAAATGACGGTTCCTGGGGATTGCTTTGCTGCTAGCAAACTCCGCAGTGTCACCGCAGTGCACAAAAACATTGTACTGGAAAATTCAGATGGTGTTGATTAGCTTCACAGTGAGATGTAATGAGTTATGGGGCGGGCGGGTGGCAGAAGACAGAAAGACAGAGAGAGACTCTCTTTCCCTCAGTAATTCTGTCCGGCTCAAAACACAAATACTCAGATAACTACAAGAGGCTAAAATGCAATGAAAGAATACGCCAACTTGATATGACTGCTATAAAGCTAGGAAGGACAGTCACAGTTCAGTGGGAAAGCACATGCTTTGCATGCATAAGGCCCCACTTTCTGCCCCTGACATCGTTGGGTAGGTCTGGTCACCAGCCCAATCTGAAACCACTTCCAGCTGGTGTAGGCAATACTGGGCTAGACAGATCGACAGTGTGACTAATAAAGCTGTTTCCTTGCCTCGGTTATCCATGCAGTAGTCATGCCCAGGCTGGACTACTTTAATGCATTATACATGGGGCTGCCTTTGAAGATGGTTCAGAAACTCTAGCTTGTGCAGAATGCGGCCGCCCGAGTATTGGTGGGGGCGAGGCGATTCGATCATATAACACGTATACTGCACCAACAGCACTGGCTACAGGTGTGTTTCCCAGCCCAATTCAAAGTGCTGGTTTTGACCTTGAAGGCCTTAAATGGTTTGGGACCATGTTACTTGAAGGACCGCCTTCACCCATATCAGCCTGCCCACACTGTAAGATCAGAAAGAGAGGCCCTTCTCAGTTGCCCACCAGTGAGCAGTCAAGTGGGTGATCACATGTGAGAGGGCCTTCTCTGCAGTGGCCCCACGCCTCTGGAACAAGCTACCATTGGAGGTCTGCCATGCTCCGTCATTGCAGACTTTTAAGAGGGCCCTAAAAAAATATTATTTTACCTTGGCCTTTTCGTGATACGGCTGCTATTGTTGCTGTTACCGCTGTAAACATCGTTGCTGGTTTTATTGCTGGTTTTGATTGTTTTAATTGTTGGCTTTGACTGTTGTTTTTTACTGTTTTTATTACTTTAAATATTTTAACTGTTTTATGTATTTCATTCTTGTAAGCCACCTTGGGAGGGCTTCTGCTCTGTAAGGCAGCCAAGAAATATAATAAATGTATGTATGTATGTTCCTATGACTGGCAGTTTTCACAGCTGACCACGGTATGCTTTTTCACACCAATCTCACTTGGACTTCAGCATTAATATTTTTAAGGGATGCATCTATTCCTGTAACTCTAAACACATTTACTAGATAGCACGCCCCACTGAACACATTGGGAGTTATGTCTGAGTGAACGTGTGTAGGATTGCATTGCACAACAGTCTATAGACCTCAGGCCTGTGACAAGAAGTCCCATCCATGATTATTCAGTATGTCCCGATGTGTGCAGTGGTGATTACTCCTGAGTAGGGATGTATGGATTGTGTACAATCCATTCTGTCTATGTTTCACGGATTGTCAGGCACCTTTTGTTCTGTTGTCCACCCATCAATGGAATCAGATTTTTCTTTTTTGGAATTTGCATTTTAGCCTATGGAGGAAATATGTCTTCCGCATCCATTTTCTATCGATAAACTGCCATCTTTTTGCACAAATGGCTTTGTTTCATCTTGGTAATCTAAATGAATCTATTTTGACTGGGCTGTGGCAGAATCAGGGCTCTAGATCAATGCATATACAAATGTGAGACCCGGTTTGAAGAAGCCTCTATGCATAGAATTGCCCCTGATTTTGCACCCATCCCTGGCCCTGCCTACCATGTCCTTGGATTGAGCAATGACTTCTAAAGAAATGAATCTTGTGCATGCCATCTTCCATGCCATCTGAAACACTGAATCACTGTCAGGGTGCCAGATGCCATGTAAGCCTATGTGTGTAGGCTTCTGTTCTCAGATGCCCATCCTCAATAAATGGATGCTGGGGTGGGGAGGCACACAGCATCAGTAGCATTGCAACCCCCTTTCCCTTCTTTGTGTATGCACTCTTTATACATATAATGTATGAATGGGGCTGTAGGCAATGCAAAGTCTGTTTTCGGCAATGCTGCTGCTGTAGCTCCTGATTACCTGGTCTGCCCTACAAATGTAGCCTGCTCATCCTTCCCATATGCATAACAAGTCCTGACTCTGGTGTGTAAGCATTGTAATAAGTTCACAGCTGAAAAACACATTTGTTGCTGGTTAATATCTCTCTTTTTGCACGGCATGGCCAAGTAGCCAAAGTCCAGTGGTCTCCACCATCTTTGTGCATGTTACAAACCTGTTGATTTCTTTAACCTTTTACACAAAAAGCGAAGGCCGTGTGAAGCCCTGTTGGCCATAAGAAGAAGAACAAAATGAAATCTGTATAATTGTGATAGCTTTATTAAGCAAACAAAAACATTTAAATAAATGTGCAAGCTTTTGAGATCTCTAGATCTGTTCATGAGACATGATGTTACACAAAGCAGGTTAGAGGAGTGGAGAACAGGGGAGAAAGACATCAGGTCTTCTTCTTTCTTCTTCTTCTTCTTCTTCTTCTTCTTCTTCTTCTTCTTCTTCTTCTTCCTCTTCGTCTTCTTCTTCTTCCATGATGTTACACAAAGCAGGTTAGGGGACTGAGGAACAGGGGAGAATGAAGTCAGGTCTTCTCCTTCTCCTCTATCTCACTACTAGGGATGTATGATAATTCCATTTCCATTTCAAATCACTAAAAATGCCCCATTCACAAATTCCCAAACTTGCATTTGTGTTTGCAAAATGTGCACTTTAAGAATGCACACCTTTAAGAATGCATACCTTTAAGAATGCACCGCCTTTGAAAACTGCACACTTTTCCCCATTCAAATGAACTGAAACAAAAAAATCATGAACAAGAACAGGAACAAGCAGAACCAAGTTTTGAAATTAAGCTTGGGGAATTTCAGTGAGCTCAAGCATCCCTGGTTCTCACTATCACCTGCTTTTTCTGACATCTTACCTGATGAAGAGAACTTGAAAGCTTGCACATTTTTCAACTTTGTAGTTGCTCCTTGCTGATTTAGGGTGCAATCCTATGGCTGTTTAGACAGAAAAAAGTCCTACAACTCCCAGCATCCCCCAGCCAGCCATGTTGACTGAGGAATGCTGGGAGTTGGACTTTTCCCTGTCTAAACAGGTGTTGGGATGAACCCTTAGTCAATTTGTAAACAGAACACACCTGATAATAGCCAGTTGGGGAATGATGCACTGGGACACAGAGGGACAGTAAAAGGTTGTTACACAAAGCACACTACATTCCCAAGGTGCACATTGATGACGAACACGTTCTAAACTTTGGGCATGATTCAAAAGCTAGGGTGTAGTACTAACCTGCCTGAGCATTCCTTCAACTGATCCCAAAGGCAATCTGTGTCCACCAGGCCCTATACAACTCTAGCCCTCTTCAAGTTGAACAAGATGTTGCTGGTCACCTACACTTCTGCTCCTTTCTCCTGATTCTTAAGTCCCTACCTGGTTTTGACTATCCACCTATCCCTTGCCCCTCTGACCCTTGCTTGAAGCTCTGGAACCAGACTTCTCCCTGTTTGGGACCACACACTTATTTCTGGCCCACTTCGATTGACATAGTTCCCCCAGAATCCAGTGGCCTGAAGCCTAATATTTGCTGAGATCTGACAACCCCTTCTGGAAAAGCAAGGATATAAAATACATACATACATTTTCTCACTTTTTAATTAATGTAGAAACAGGACAGAATAGACATACCAGTGAATGCATATGAAAATGACATGGGTCAGAAATATCCATCCCTAACTGAGTGGAGAAACAGAGGTGGGTAGGAGAAGGAAGGGAACTGCATAGCCATTCCACATCTGGCCATTTTGCCATTCAATCATTCTGCCCACAAGTAAGAGCTGATTGGCAGGTACCAGGGATGGGGCATTCTCAGTGGTAGCCTTGCAACTTTGGAACCCCCCTCCCCCCAAGAAAGCAATATAGATATATATGTTTATCACTGCTGTTGATAAATAATCAATCAATATATGCTTATCACTGCTGGGTTGTTGCTTTTTAAAAGTCAACTCTGAATATTTTCCAGGCTTTGCAGCCTGGAATGAAAGAATGAATGAATGAATGAATGAATGAATGAATGAATTCATTCATTCATTCATTCATTCCAGGCTGCATTTTGTTAATGTTCTGCATTTGAAAATGTTAGCTGCTGGTGGTTTTAAGGAAACTGGCTGCAATCCTCTATCTGCTTACCTGGGACTAAGCCTCACTGAACATGATGCGTGTTACTTCTGAGTAGACACATATAGGATGATGCTGTTACTGATTGAATAGGTGTATTTTGAGGTGCATTGTTTATATATTTGTAAACTGACTTGTGAGAGGGACATGTCCTGAAAGGTGGTTTAGAAATTGTTGGAATGAAATGAAAGGAAATGAATGAGTTTTCAGCCTCCTGACAATGCTTTTGGTTAAACTAAAATGTCAAGTTTTGGGCCTCAGGCTGCATCCTTTGAAATGGCAAGGTTGGAAATGCAAGTCCCCAAATGGATACACTGGCCAGGAATTGTGCTCCAGAATGAGTGGTCACCAAGAAGCGAAGTATATTCTTTGGTTAATAGAGTTTGTTCTCCCTTGGCTCATGGAATTCTATCTAATTATGGGTGCAACTCATGTCAGGTAGTTCTGATCATGGAGCCCTCTGACTTAACTATTGGATTCTCCTTCTCACCATGGAATGGCCCTCCATGGGATGGGCCTCTTCGCCTGCAAGTTCCTTGTAGAACTTGCTAGCTCTTCAAATGAGGCTTTGTTAACAGAGAACAAGCTGTGCCACTAATTTTGCTTTGATGTTGATTGATTTTTAACCAATGCTTTCCTTTCCATTATTACAGTGTGACAGCGACAGCGATCAAGAAGAGAAGGTAGGGGTAACTTCAATTGCATGATAACTGTCCTTCTCCAGATGTTTCTAATATGTTTCAGGGCCTGGTCACAGATTTCTCTTCACTCAGTTAATGAGAAAATGCAGTGCGATTTTGTTCTAGTCTGCAGATGTTGTTTCATGTGCTCAATTCATCATATGGTTGTCAAACGTTCCATATAGAGGTCATGGTCACACACAGAGGTCAAGCTACAGAGGTAGTTCACTCATCTTGTCAAACCCCACTGGACTCTTCCTCTTCTTAGTACAAGGAACCCCAGCAGTGTTGGACTGGGGCTGATCCTGGCCCTTTGCTGGGTGTGTGCAAGATTCCTCTGTGCATCCTAAGCAGAGGTCAAAGTGGGCTTGATGAGAAGTTTTGGATTGGGGGGCAGGATTATATGGGGCTGGAAAAGATCACCCAAGCTCATCATTCAGTTTCAACTCCTAATATAACATCCGGGTTGTTCTTCCAAAACCTGTAGCTTTCATCTCTGCCATTTTGAAGATGGACTTCTATCTCTGAGCAACCTTTGGCAGTTACTTATTGAACGTTGATATCCAAAAGGGAAGGTTGTTTTCTCTTGCAGCTTTCTGTATATTTACTGCATATTTACTTTTCAACATATATCAGAATCTACTCCGTCTTGGGATATACTGGTTGCATGCAATATGAATAATATGCTCTGCGAAAATTTCTCATTGTCATCACATTTCTTTGGTTAAAAACAGACTGGGTAACGACTACCTGTGAGCAATACAATATGAACTGTGTGATACTCCAAAAAAGAAAATATCCCTATGGTGTTGTGGCCAAAAAAAACAGCTATAATGGATTAAATATGGTCTCAAACCTGTTGATTCGAGGGGGGGGGGTCAGCAGTACACACTTGTAACTTCCATGACAATATTTATTGGTATAATATTTTGTTTCAGCCTATGTATAATTGCTAGAAAGTTGTATACATTTCGTGTGTGTGTGTGTGTGTGTGTGTATATATATATATATATATATATATGAATGAATAACAAATATTTTCAGGTGCCCGTGGGAACCATGTTGAGGTCTGCTGCCATACTACCTAGAATCATAGAATATTAGGGTTGGAAGGGGCCTACAAGGCCATCGAGTCCAACCCCTGGTCAATGCAGGAATCCAAGTCAGAGCATCCCTGATAGATGGCTGTCCAGCTTCATAGAATCATAGAAGAGTAGGGTTGGAAGAGGCCTGCAAGACCCTCAAGTCCAACCCCTGCTCAATGCAGGAATCCAAGTCAGAGCATCCCTGACAAGTGGCTGTCCAGCTTCACCTTGAATGCCTCCAGGGTGGGAGAGCCCACCACCTCCCTAGGTCATGGGTTCCATTGCCGTATTGCTCTGACAGTCAGGAAGTTTCTCCTGATGTTCAACTGAAATCTGGCTTCCTGGAACTTGAGCCCATTATTCCGTGTCCTGCATTCTGGGATGACCAAGATACAGATAGGATTATAGGATTATAGACCTAATCCTATACGGGAGAACAATGTTTTGTTTTGTCTTTGAGGGACACATGCAATAGGGGACAGGGGCCTCTCATGCATATAAACACATTCCCACATGTGTACACATATGCATACATACACACAAGTGCGTGTGAACACATGCACCGCAGTGATCCTGCTATAGGGCACGCTTTCATCACGAGGATATCGGTGGGTGGAGTGGATATGCCTCCAGTTGGAATTCAAAGTTTTTGGTGATGACATTTAAAGCCCTAAGTGTCTTGCGGCCTTGATATTTGAGGGAGTGCCTCTCCCTATATATGCCTGCCTGAGAACTGAGATCTGTTGGAGGGGCCTTCCTCTGCGTCCCACCAGTACGAGACATCATCATCATGGTGATCTCTCATGACCGCGTAAGGTTGTCTTCCAGGAGTAGAGTCTTAGCAGTGGGTCTGTAGGTGGCTGTGAAGGCCAATCCTGGATCCACACAGCCTCCCACAGTGAGGACATAGGTTTCCAGGCGGAAGGCGATCATGATGAGGATTTGCTTGACGTGCCTTCTGCTGAGCTCGTGTCTCCGTTTCGCCCTGTACTCGTGCTTCTTCAAAGTCCAGTATGAGACATACACTATGGTGGGATGTGGGAGGGGGCCTTCTCTGCTGTGGCCCCCCAGTTGTGGAATGCCCTCCCCTTGCAGGCCTGATTGGCGCAGACATTGGTCTTGTTTCAGCACCAAGGAAAACCATGGCTTTTTACCAAAGCTTTTGAGGGCTAAATGCATTCCTTAGCACATTGTTTTAACTGTTTTATTGTTCTAGATTGGAACTGTTTTTAGCTTGTTTAATAGTTTGGTATGTTTTTAGGTGTTTAAATTATTTATTGTTTTATACTGTTTACATTGATTTTATCTGTATGCCACTGTGAGATCTTAATGATACAGGGTGGGATAGAAATGTTTTAAATAAAATAAATAGAAGGATGGATGGATGGATGGATGGATGGGGAGAGAGAGAGAGAGAGAGAGAATGCAGGGGGTCTGTGTATGTGGGTGGCAGTGGGGAATTCAGCAGAAGTGGAAAGGTCAAGGCACTTGGGGGCTGCAATAAAGGCCTTGGGGGGCCTTTTTTACCCCAAAGGCCTTGAGGGTGCTATACACCATATAGGGAGGCTTGTGGAGTGATATAGCTTGGATAAACTCTCCGGAGGGTTAGGGGGCTCCTTTAAAGCTTACTTCATGCTGGCTTCTATTGGGCAGTGTTCTACACACTGGGGAAATTCTCCCTGCATCATTGTCATTAATTATATTTCTATGCCACCCCATGGCAGAAGCTCCCTGGGCGGTTTACAAAGGTTAAAACATCAAAACACCATATACAAAGTTTAAAAAGCATTTACATAAAAACATACAGACAAACAACCTGTAACTGAAACCAACTTTGAACTAAAAACACTTTTTTATGCCCCCTGAAGTTTGCCCTCCACCCAACAAATGTTTATAATTGGCACCATTCTGAAAACCCCCTTCCCCCTCCCAGAAGGTATCCATATTGCTGACTGGTGTGTTTTCACAGGAAGAGAGCGGAATGTTTCGAAGATGTTTGATTTCGATTCATTTTGTGTGGCAATGTCCTGTCTTGCGTCTTCCAGCCTCAAATGTCGCCAATCCATTCTACGTTTTCAAAAGCAAAGCAAAGCAGCTCCCCGTTCATTGAGGCACATTCACAGAAATACATTTACGATGAATATAAAGGTATTTAACTCAGCCTGTTCTGGCAGCCCTCGCTAGAGATTTATTTATTTATTTATTTATTTATTTATTTATTAAATTTATTAATCGCCCATCTGACTGGTCACCCAGCCACTCTGGGCGATGTACAACCCACCATAAAACAATTTAAAACAATAAAATTTTACCATAATTTTTTTTTTTTAAATACCCTAGCCCACCCCAAATGCCTGCCTGAACAACCACATTTTTAATGCACGACGGAAGCTCATTAAAGAGGGGGCATGACGGAGTTCCCTAGGGAGGGAGTTCCACAGAGTGGGGGCCACCACAGAAAAGGCCCTCTCCCTCGTCCCCACCAGTCTAGCTGTCCTGGCTGATGGAACAGAGAGAAGGCTATCCGAGGCTGATCTTGTTAAGCGGCCTGTCTGGTGTTGCTGGAGGCACTCCTTAAGATAGGCTGGGCCGGAACCATATAGGGTTTTAAAGGTCAAAACCAACACCTTGAATTTGGCCCGGAAAACAACTGGTAACCAGTGCTCTAGATCTCTTTAGAGATCTAAAGGCATTGCACATTCATTGTGAATTCAGCATGCGATGCCTTAAAAAAAAGAAAAAAGCTACACATCATCATCATTTGAATGGGTCAAGCATATTCAGATGAAGACAAATGGTGCTTATTTGTTTCTTTAAAATCAGGAAATGAAAAAAAAGTGCTCCCTGGAGAAATCACGTTCTGCCCGACTTAGATGATAGACCAAGGCGTGGACTGCAGATAAGAACAAGCATTTGTCTTTCCTTTTCTTCCTTTAAAAAAAAAATCTCTGAAGGACAGTCAAGGCTGTCAGCTCACTGACATGTGCATTATCCATGTCATTTTAAACAAAGTGACCTGGAGAAAGGACCACTCTGGCGTGACATGATAATGGTCTGTTGGATGACAGGTAAAGCACACACTATAAAGAGAGGCTGTATGTTACTCCTTTGTTTAACTGACAAGCTGGAACTTCCTTTCATCCAGGCAGGCGGTGATCTCTTGGATCTTTCTTCAAGGGCGGGGGGAGGCATCAGAAAGTGGTAGGATCTTTTAACATTAAAAGTGGGGGGTGGGGAGAGATCCCGAAAAATGTGACTGGAGGCAATGTTTTATCATTTTAGATAAGGAGTGGGCAATCTGGTACCCTGCAGATGTTTAATATACAACTCCAATCAGCCCCAGCTGACACGACCAAGGGTTGAGGATAATGGGAGTTGCATCCCAACAACATCTGGAGGACACCAGGATGGGAAAGGCTGATCTAGTCTAGGATGGGTGAAGTAGCAAAATTTGAGCATGCCAACATTCTCTGAATGCTGTGTCAAAGCTCCTGACTCCAGCCTGGATCAGATTGCGAGCTGTGTGCATGTGTGTGTTTTCCTTTCACCTGAAAATCAGTGCATATTTTCATCTGTATTTTTCAAAATGTACACCTAAGTTGTGTGCAGCTTTGAAATGTATGCATTTCTGCCATTGATTAAAGCATATTTGTGTGCATTTTTCCAAAGTGCGCATCTTTTCACGGACATTTTTCAAATGTGCACTTGCTGTTGAACACTCTTTTGGGGGTCTGTGGATCACATTGCAAGCTTGGAAATGCACGGACTTGGATCTGCAGATTGAATCTGTCATCTGTGTCCATGTTCAGTCTGGATTAGGGGTGTACGGATTCCCCACTGTCCATTCTGGTGGGGAATCTGCCCAGGGGGGAGGCGATCCGTTACTCCTCCTCCCCGGAATCCTCCAGAGTGGTTCTGCTCCATGAGGATTCTGCAGAGCCGCCCAGCTTGAGGGCCACTTAGACCCATTTTCCTCCACGCTTATAAGTCTATGGGCACATCCTACCGATCGCCGTTTTTTTTTTTTTTAAAGTGCCAATCAGCATGGAGGAGAACGGCTCCAGTTAAGCAAGAAACTGAGTGCCTTTCCTCGGACAATCCTCAGGATGTGGAGGTAAGTGCAGCCATTCCACTGCAGATTCCAGCGGCTGGATTCTTTGGAATCCGGCCTCATTTGAATCCACAGCAGATTTCTCTAACATCCCTAGTCTGGAAGGTGTGAACTCAGAGATGTCAGAGGAATCCATCCAGAGAGTGAAGCTTGTGTAGCTTTCATTGGCTCAGCCCACTGGACTTTGTCTTGCTTTTCCATGAGTTGGCCTGACCTGACCTGCTTCATGTTGGGCCAGTTCAGATTTTTATTTTTTATTTTTAATGCATGAAAAATAATTTGCACAAATTACAGCCGCAATCTGCAAAAATTACACATATTGCAGAACAAATTGCTTTCATGCAATTGAACAACAACAACAACCATAGAAATATTCCCAGATTTTGGGAAGAAACCTGCAGCTTGGCTTGCAAATGCAAGCTGAGTTGGGGGTGCCACGGAAGTTCAGCAAGCCACAAAAGGGCCAGTTTTCCCAGCGACGGACATCCCTATGTGAACTGGGTAAATCCTGATCAAAAATGAACTGAAATGAATTGCTCATATATCCCTAGTCTAGTCCAACCCCTGACTCAGTGCAGGAAATCCAGAATGGAGACATCCACAGATGGCAGTCCTCTGACAATACCTGAAAAGAAACAAAGGTAATCATGTATGCTAAACTGTAAGGTGTACTATAAGCCAGGGGTGGGGTATCTGTGCCCCACAGATGTTGCTGGACTATGACTTTTATCAGCCATGCTACCTGAACCTGATGGGAATTGGAGTCCAACAACATCTGGAGGGCCACAGTTTTCCCATCTCTGCTTTAAACAGGCCATAGAGCTCAGTGGAAAATGCTTGTTCTGTAGTTGTCCTGGGCCAGTCCCTGTCAACTCCAAGTGGCAGGGTCAGACCCATGCCCTGGACAGTTGTTGCCAGTCTAAGTAGCCCACAGCAGGGCCAGGAGCTCCTCCTGGTCTAAGACAATACTGGGCTTGATGGACCCATGGTCTAAGCTGATGTGAAGCTGTGTAGTGAGTTTGCTGGTGAGGAATACAGTGGATTACACAGCATTCCTATATGCTGTTGGTAGCTACTTAAAAACCTGTGTAGTTTGGTCTAGCTGGCAGCAGTACTGAAGGATGCCCCCTTAGACTTCTGCTTTCAAAGCCTGTCTCCAGATCATCTGCTCCTAGATAGGGGAAAGGTATCTGTGCCCTCTGTGATGAGACTAAAGCTATGCATATTTTTCAAGCCCTGCATAAGAGTCCAGGCATCTGGGTTGAGAGGGAGAAGGAGAGAATGAACTCCTCTGTGCCCTTGCTCAAATTCTCCAAATGTTAGAGGTGGCCTCCTTGCAATACTTCTTTACTGAGTAGTAGTACTCCTTCCCTCTTGAATGGCACTGCCATGTATTCAGTGAGACCACTGGCCCATTCTAGTACCATACATTCTTATTGGTACTGACTGTCTTGGGTCCTTCCCACCTACCTGCTGCCTGACAACCTTTTAAATGGAGTTGCCAGTTAAACCCGGGACCTTCTGCATCCAAGAAAAATGGATGTTCTACCTCTGAGCTATGGCCTAGAGGTGCTTGAGGAATTCAGTCTTTGTGAATCCCTATACAAAATGACTTGCTCCACACCTTAGATTAATCTGCATCTTGGAATGTAGCTACCCACCAGTTTTCACATTTCTTTGATGGTTGTGATGCAATGATCAGTAATTTCAGTGTAACAAAATGCACAGTAGCTCCTGTATTGCCCCGGCCATGGGCATTGTACTCGTAGGTTAGAGGTGCCAAGATAGGGATAAATCGGATTCAGAGGTTTACTTATAAGGAGACTTTATTGGGTAACTTACAGCACACAGGCATACCCAATGGTTGGATCAGACAGCTTCTCTGAACCGACAGCCATGGGGTACAATGGGTTTTATACAATACATGTTAGCAGTAAGGCAGCATGACAGCAGCAAGTGCTCCTAGCGTTCATTCCCAGCATAGACTAACAGCACTAGGTTCTCAGCACAGCCACCTGTATCTCAGCATAAACACATAGCTTCACTTCCCAGGCATGGCCTGAAGACCTTCTAGCATTTATTAGTATGGAATGTGCGAGGCCACGCTATTGGCCCTCTGAATCATCTTCACATGCTCAGGGGCTTATTAGTGAGGGAATTGCACCAATAATGAACTTAAGCAGGCATTATGGATCTCTAGGCCGCTCTAACACTACAAATGACTTGGCTACGCTCCTGGGGCCAATACAGCTCCCCTTTCCTTGTCACTTTACCCCTGCAGTGCAAGGCGATCTGCTGGCAGTAGGCTAACTTGTCATGAAGGCATACCAAAGTACAAAGAAAAGTTTGTTTATTTGATTTCTATTCTACCTTTCTACCAAGGAAATAGTGGTAAAGGACTTCAGACAGGGGCATTTCTAAGCCCTACCTGGAGATACCAGGAACTGAATCTGGTAACTTATGCATAGAGATGTATGAACCCACCCCTGTCCAGGATTGGTGGGCACCCGCTGAAGTGCTGCTCCCACTGAAGCCACCGCCCCCCCCCGGACCCATGCTCAAGCCCCCACAAGCTCGGCAATCCACTCACAGTTAACCCAGACCCTGTCCGGCATGCAGCCACCATTTTGCCGACTTGCTTCTTCACAAAAAAAGGAAGCAAAAAAAACCCTTTCAAATTTAAATATGCACACATTCAGGCTGGGAAAGCTTAATCTACACAATATTAGAGGCATAATGCCTCCAATATCGCACAGATTAAGCTTTCCTGGCTCAAATGCGCACATATTTAAATATGTGAGGGGGGGGTTGGCTCCCTTTCTTTGTAAAAAAACACACACAGAAAAAAAACAACTTGGCAAAATGGCAGGTGCTCACTGGACAGGGCCCAGGTGAGCAAGGGGAGCATCCCGGAGGGTACCCATGACATCCGTAGCACCGTCCGAGGCCCTGTCCTGCCTGGTTGGCTGTCAAGGAAGCTTCCTTGACAACCAACTGGGCAGAAGGAGGAGGAGGTATGGTGCACGCCTCAGCCACTAGCCATCTCCTTCTCATGAGTAGGAGATGGCTAGCAGCTGGGGTGCCAGATAAGGCCCTATTCTTCCTGGTCTACTGTCAAGGACAGCCAACTGGGAAGGAGGAGAGGGGAGGGGTGCACACCCCAGCCACTTTTGCCATTGGGGCACACATAGTGACAAGTCTGAGCTGTTCCCAGCCACTCACCAACCTCCAGGTCTGACTTATTGGCCGAGTCCATCAGTGCCTTGAGGTTCAGTGAGCAGGGGCCCGGGGCCGAGCGTGGGGGATTTCACCAGCCTCCTGGACTAGGTTGGGTGCTCACGACATCCCTACTTATGCAAATGCTTTGCCACTGAGCTACAGCCCTCCCTAAGGAAGCTGACGTACAGTGAGTCAAATGGTTGGTCCATCTAACTCAGTATTATCTACTCTGATTGGCAGTGGCTCTCCTGGGTACGAATGGGAGAACCCCCTGATGTCCGGTCGAGGGGGGGGGTCCACCAGGGGGAAATCCAGGGTAGTTGGAACTTACCAGATTTCCCCAGAGCCCTGCTGGATTTCACAGGGTGTCTTTCCAGCTTTAAAATAGAGGCAGGATATGCTAATGGCAACTGCCATTAGCCTATTTGGGGGAAATTGTGGCCGTAATTCACATATTTTATGCCATTTGCAACCATAAAGCACTTACTTCTATGTAAATTGTGGCCCTAAAGCACTGACAGCCACAATTCACATAGACGTAAGCTCTTTAAGGCCACAATTTACATAGAAGTAAATGCTTTATGGACATAAATGGCATAAAATACCCAAATTACGGCTGCAGTTCTCCCAAGTTAGGCTAATGGCAGCTGCCATTAGCATATCTTGCCTTTTTCTTTTTTTTAAGTGGGAAAGATGCCCCACGTGAAATCCAAAGGATGAACAGGTAAGGGAGTCTGGTTCACTATGGATTCCGCAGGTCGGATTCTTGGGAATCCAGCCTCATTGGCGTCCACAGAGGATTTCTCCAGCATCCCTACTGCAGGCTTTCAGGAGTCTTTCCCAACCTTACCTGAAGATTCAACCTGGGATTTTCTGCATGAAAGAAAAACATGTTCTCTACCACTGAGTTATGGCTCTTTTTCCCCATTGGTCCCTCATATGTCTGATGACGTCCCACTAGTGTGAATTATCATCCCTGGGCTTTCCTGGTAAGAGTGAGTTTCATCTGCTGTCCAGTACAGCTTGCCCCATCAAGAGGTGAGATAAGGAACTATTGATTTTGCTGCAAATTTCCTTGGAAGCACCATATGCAGAGAGGGCTCCTCCCTATCAGGACTGGTGACAAAATTCAAGACAGCATGCTGGCATTGAGAGGATTATATACTTCACACTGAGGAGCAAAGAGGAGGGGAGCTGGGGGTTTCCCAGGCTCAGACGCCTACTCAGTGGTCTGTGACATTCTCTCTGGAGATGATCCATTCCGACTTCTGTCATCTTTGACACATAGCAACTCGTTGTCATAGGTAACGCATGCCTCCCTTCCCCACACACACCCGCACACCCAACACACACACACACACACACACACACACACCTCATTTTCTTCCTCTTTTTCTCTTTTCTTTTTGGTGCCCATTTTAGGTTGAAAATTTGTATTTACTTTGGGAATGTAATTTGTTCCTCATGGATAATATGACCCTTAGCGGAGCTGGATCATGGGTTAGTTGAAGTGATATTTTCCGCTAATGGTAGTCGTACATCATTGCTGTCAGCTCGGGTTAGGAGGCAAGCACGTTACAGCTCCATTTTACCTCTGCAGGCATAGGGGATTATTTGCCATGAGTGAGTATGACATGACCGCACTACAGAGTGCATTAAAATTTTACTAGGTTCTCCAGCAAGTTCCCCAACTCCTGCCTGTGCTTGAGGCAGGCATGCTGATGGATACCTCCAAGGGTTGAACTGCCCACACCAAGGAGACTCAATGTCAACGGCCACAGCTGTCTCCACTCTTCCTCCCCTTTTCTTGTCACTTTACCCCTGCAGTGCAAGCCATCCACTGGCTTTAGGCTAAATTGCCATGAAGGCATATCAAAATATGAAGAAAGCTTGTCACATTTATTTATTTGATTTAGAGCCCACTTTTCTACTAAGGGAATGATGCTCAAGGTGGCTGGCCTAATAAAAGCAGCATGAAAAGTTTGTTAAAACAGTCATAATGCAAATACATTACAAACACAGTAAAAACACAATAATAAATGAATAAAAACAGCATGAAGTCCAGGCCCGGCCCAAGGCATGTTGAATGGTCCATTCATGCCTCTAATATTGCGTAAATGGTGGCCTTACACCAGAATAACAAGCCACCATTTTTATATAAAAGGGCAGCCCACTACGGGACTGGCTGGCCGTGTGGAGCTTGCTGGGCACTCACTGGGCCATCCAGGGGCTCGCGCAGCACACGGGGACAGGTGGTGGCCAGGGTTCAGTGAGTGTCCGGTGAGCACAGAGAGAGATGAGTCCAACCATCCCTACTTTCAATGCATTTGTTTTGGTCTTGGCAGTAATTTGCACAAATAGAGTTCTGTGCAAATTGCAGCTGCAAATTGTGCAAATGTGCATAATGTACATAAATGTTGGCTGCAAATTGCACAAATTTCTATAATCTGCACATAATATGCTGTAATTTGGCCAAAGTATGCAAATTTGCACAATTGACAGCTGCAATCTGTGCAAATGCTTTTTTTTTAATGGGAATAACAACAACAAAACATTTATGGAAATTCTACCGACTGGCTCAATCTGAGTCAGGCCAGTTGGCAGAAGACGGAATGGGGTCCCAGGGGGCAAGCTGCTGAAAGCTCCACCCTCCAACTGGATTCCTCCATCAACCCAATCCCTGATTGATATGACAACATCACCATGGGTGACTGAATGCAAGTGGAGGGGGAGGGGCATCTTGGCAACAAGCCTGAAGTCTCTATGGAGGGCTTTACACTGAGAAAGCTATTGCCTTACTTCCCTGTTCGTTGACTTCCTAGAAGCATCTGGTTGGTCAGTGTTGGAAACAGGAAGCTCTCCTTATTTTGAGGTGAATGTTCATGCATGGGCCCCTATCTGTGCAATCTAACATAGGTAGAGATGGCGGAGAAATCCGCCATGGACTCCAATGAGTGAACGGACTACTCCCACCCACCATCCCGCAAAGTTCTGTCAGGACGGACCCTACCTGCTGCCAGCTGGGTCCAGGTCTGTCTTCTTCAGTCCGCAGACGTCCACTGTTGGGCTGCAGATGCAAATGGCGTCCGGTGTAGCGGGCACCATTTGCATCCCTGCTTTTGCTGTGATAGGCTATGTAAATCTTTACATAGCCTATCACGGCAAAGAGCAGGGATGCATATCATGCTTCTGTCAGGTGAAGAATCCATCCAAAGCCCTGTCAACATAATTACTTCAGGTGGAAATGCACTTGTTTAGTTCTGGTTAAAGAAAGGTTCTAAAGTCTGGCACACAAGTTTATGCTTTCATCTGTCAGTTGTTTTTAATCATAGAATCATAGAATCATAGCATAGTAGGGTTGGGAGGGGCCTATAAGACCATCGAGTCCAACCCCCTGCTCAGTGCAGGAATCCAAGTCAGAGCTTCCCTAACAGGCAGCTGTCCAGCTTCATAGAATCATAGCATAGTAGGGTTGGGAGGGGCCTATAAGACCATTGAGTCCAACCCCCTGCTCAGTGCAGGAATCCAAGTCAAAGAGCATCCCTGACAGATGGCCATCCAGCTTCATCTTGAATGCCTCCAGTGTGGGAGAGCTCACCACTTCCCTAGGTAAGTGGTTCTGTTGTCATATTGCTCTAACAGTCAAGAAGTTTTTCCTGATGTTCACGCGGAATCTGGCTTCCTTTAACTTGAGCCTCTTATCAAGTTGTATAGAATCAATCCATTGTTAGAACTGCAAAGTTATGTATAGCATGTAACTGGAAGTCTCCAAAGCAACCAACTAAAAAGCAGTGGATTAATAAAACTTGGGAGAATATGATCATCTACACATTTTCTCAGCAAGTGCAGTGAGCAAGGAATCCTAACTTGAAGAATGATATTATGGGCACCATGGCTTCTATCCATTTCCTATGTTGACGCACTTCAGACTTTTGATAAAGTTCTTCCAACAAAGGACAATTGTCTATATTGTTTCTGATTAATACACACGAACAAACAAAATGACATTCACTTGCACACACTCATTCTATATTCTGTAGAACTCCTTACTTTCATTAGATATTGAGCTCCAGCTTAGGTCGTTTTAATGCAGATTTTCAAAAGCATTTCTGTTAAAGTCTCAGAGTTATAATTAGTTAACTCCTTTGTTTCTTTAGTGATTTTGATTTATTATTGTGTACTTTCTTCTTCCTTTTGTTGCCCATATTTTGTTAACCCTATCTCGAAATAAAATAAAAATGTCATGATAAAAAGAAGGAAATAGTAAGCTTTCCCTGCCTCATAGAGGGCTAGAGAGTCTCACTATGTGATTAAACACAGTTAACTGAATGTAGAATAAGTCAGAAGAAAAAAATGTCAAGGACAATCATTCATCCTTTGTTTCTGTTTGCCACAACTGCTACTTTGCTGTCTGGGGTCAAAGGTAATCTTTATCATGGCACAGGGAAGAAGTGAGGGATAGGGGAAGTCTACAGAGATTGTGCAGGTAAGTGTTTGCTAGTCTTAGAGATACGATTATTTTCAGCTTTGCGTTACGATTGTTTTCAAATATTGTGTGAGTGGAATATCACCCCCTAGTAATTATCCCTCCTCGTCCTCCTCCCAGATGTTTCTGGTTGCCTTTCTAAAACCCACTAAAATCTGGAGTGAAAGCAGGAAGTGTTACCTTCACTCAGAACTGGTGTCCCGGTGACATCACGTGATCCCCTCACAAAGCCAATTTGGAGGGAGGGCAATGGGCAGTATCCACCTGTCTTATTCCATTTGTGCAAATGGTGTTGTGCTAGCAGAAAGTAGGTTCTGAACTATGTGCAAGAGAAAAATCCAATGAAAGTCATGTTTCCACAAGCGTGGCTGTGCATAACTCCTGTGCAACCTGTTGTGCAATGCGTTGTGCATTCCGGTTGTGCGATCAGGTGCACAACTACCTGCACCTGTTCTGCAATGCATTGTGGAACACATTATGCAACGTGTTGTGAAACAAGAATGGGTTGCACAAGAATGGGCATCTGCTTGCACGAGAGAAAGATTCAGCAGAGCCCTGCTAGCACTATTTGCGTTTGTGGAATGTCACTGTCGGAAATGGCCCAGTGCTTCCTGACTTAACTCCAGAGACTGGGGAGTTTAAACAATGGTGCTCACCTGCAGATTGCAGCACACTCACCATTGATAAACTCACTGCACAGTTTGCTGAAATGCTCCTTCTTACCTTCCACGGACAGGCAGTATTTGCAAGACACAGAGACCAGCTTGCTTGCTTGCTTGCTCGCTCGCTCGCTTATTTATTTATTTATTTATTTATTTATTTATTACATTTGCATACCACTCTATATCTAAAACAGATTTCGGAGCAGTGAAAACAAGAGGTAAAATATTTTAAAAGATTAAAACATATTAAAAGCATTCTTATTTAAAATCAGAATGCCAAGAAAAGCTGTGGCTGCTCATTCAGGGAATGGTTCCTGGAATAGAACTGTTTTTAGGAGGCGCAGAAGCAATAGACTGTTGGCACCTGCCTAACCTCCAGGGACAGGGACTTCCAAAGAGAAGGGGCCACCACGCTGAAGGCTCTTCCCTGGGTGGACACCAATTGGGCCATAGGTCCATGTGGACCCACCAGGAGCATCTACCTGAACTAACTGGTGCTCCGCATAGTTCTGCCCTGAATTGCTGACCGATTTGTTATTTCACTCCCTTCTCCACCCTTTGAAAATGGCTTCTTTGCACAGTAAGTTGCCCAAGTAGTCATAGAATAATTGAATCACAGAATTATAGAGTTGGGAGGGACTTTGGAGTTCATCTAGTCCAACCCCTGCTCGATGCATAACCATGGTAGATGGAAATAGACTAGAGCATCCGTGACAGGTGGTCATCCAGCCATGCACATCCATGATACTTCCAGAAACCTAATGCTAAATTCATGTACAGCTGCATCCCCAGCTTACACTGCATCTTTTCCTATTTTATGTGGCGCTGAATTGATGGTTTCCAGTCCTCAGAGTACAGCTTGATGCCAGGGAGGAGGCACAGAAAATGGGGAGAGCTGTGCATTAGGTCTGTGGATTGCATTCAAGAAGTGGCGTATTCATAACGTCAGCATCCTAATTGGGTTGGCTTATTACATTAGCTGGAGAAATTGGGCTTCATGGAGATAACGCCATTTTTCTAAGGTATCATTTGTAAAAACCCACTTGCACTGGATTCACTAATAAGTAATTTAGTCCTGTAGGGTTTCTGGTGACTTATTTATCCTGTCAGTTCTTTGCAGGCAGGGAGGCTGCATAGCTCTGTAGTTAATGTGTAGTTGTGACTCAGTTTCAGGTACTGGTTGTATGGTGTACTACGGATATGTGCAGCGGCATTTTGACAGTCAGCTGGGGATTTGGAACAGTGTAGCTGTGGGTACCACTTAACCCTGACAGCTTGGGTTTGGGGCTTCCCCCCCTCCCCCAGAATGGGATTTCAAAAAGGTTGAGGCCCAGAATGCAAGAGAATGGCAACATTTGCAAGAGAGAATCCAGGGGAAGCACAAATAGGTCAATGTCTAAGCAGGGCCAGGCTAACAGGCAAATCTGAAATTCCCTTCATATTTTTGAACCTCTGAATGAGCTGGTCTTCTTTGCAATTTGGAATCAGTACATTAGGAATTGTTCTGGTTTTAAGCCCGAATATAGGGTTGGATCCAGACTTTGTCATATTTAGAGTATACCTATCAGAATAAATGGGACTTAAGTCTATTCTAAATATGAGTAAGTCTGGATCGAACCCACTGTATGTTGTACATTGTGTATTGTGCTTGCATAGCTTGCTCTCAACTTCCAGTTCATTTGTATCCCCTTCATTGATTAACAATGCACACATATATATTGATAAAACACTGCAGAAAAGAGATCAAGATTTATTTTTGTGTAATGTTTACAAATGCACATTTGTAGTATGCGTTAAAAAAACACTGGAGAAAAGCAAACTTGATACAATTGTTGATTTTTTAAAACCATAACACATTGTTATGCAGTTACAAGATGGAGGATACGAGGCTCAACCACACTACAAGCGAGAAGGATCTTGGAATTGTTGTTGATCACAAGCTGAATATGAGCCAACAATGTGATGTGGCTGCAAAAAAGGCAAATGTTATTTTGGGCTGCATTACTAGATGCATAGCTTCCAAATCCCATGGAGTACTAGTCCTCCTCTACTCAGCCCTGGTTAGGCCTCATCTGGAGTACTGTGTTCAGTTCTGGGCACCACACTTCAAGAAGGATGCAGACAAGCTGGAGAGGATTCAGAGGAGGGCAACAAAGATGATCAGGGGACTGGAAACGAAGCCCTATGAGGAGAGACTGAAAGAACTGGGCATGTTTAGCCTTGAGAAGAGACTGAAGGGAGATAGGATAGCATTCTTCAAGTACTTGAAAAGTTGTCCCAGAGAGGAAGGCCAGGATCTCTTCTCGATCATCCCAGAGTGCAGGACACGGACTAATGGGCTCAAGTGACAGGAAGCCAGATTCCAGCTGAACATCAGGAAAAAATTCCTGACTGTTAGAGCAATATGGAACCAATTACCTAGGGAGGCGGTGGGCTCTCCCACACTGGAGGCATTCAAGATGAGGCTGGTCAGCCACCTGTCAGGGATGCTCTGACTTGGATTCCTGCATTGAGCAGGGGGTTGGACTCAATGGTCTTGTAGGCCCCTTCTAACCCTACTATTCTATGATTCTATTATTCAAGGAGCACTCCCAAACTATATACTTGCCTCTTTGGGGCAAGTGTGACACCATCTAGAACAGGGTAATCATCTAATTCCTGGGCCTGGGAGCCACCCATCCACAGAAACTCCAACTTGTCAGGATCCAATTTCAGTTCATTGGCCTTCAACAAATCCATCTTAATTTAATCACGGATAGAATCATCTCACAACTGGGTTGGAGTACATGAGCATGGCCATTGTTTAAAAGGCACAAATGAGCTGAAGAAAATTCACATGCCTTAGTTCCCAAATTCATAGTATCCCTGAGTTTGGAGGCTTTGTAGTCCATCCAGCCCAACCCCTTGCTTGATGCTGGAAACCCCCAACAGCTGGCTCCATGTAGTGAGTCGGGTAGTGTGCAAAATGTGGACTACACAGAGTTCCTACATGCTAGTAGCAGACCTGTGTAATTTAGCTTAACCAGCAGTTTTATGCTTAATTAAGCAAGCCTTTCACACAAGGCCTTAACCGGTATTACATATGCCTGGTTACCTCATTGTTTTCTCATAGACAGCAGTGTTTTATCTCTCCCATGAGCTGGGTGGCTTCCACTGCATCCCCCACCCCTCTGGAAAGGCAATTAGTTTCCTAGGAATACTTTGAGCACCTAAGGAGGAAGGACCACCCCACACACCACTTTCTCCTCAGTGTCTGTGTGTGCTGAGGGAGATAGGCATTGTCTGTCAGTAGGCACCTGGCAGAAAAACTTATAAGATCCAATCCACAGGTGTCATGCTTTGGGTCTCACCTCAAGGGGAAATACACATTACCAGCTCGGAGATCCTTTGGCACTGGAATGGCTTCCCTGTCTGTCTTGGAGACTCAGATAGACATATCAGCTTGTGACAAGGGTGCCTCCTTTGCCAACTGAGGGGAGGGGTGAACTTTCTTTGTATATATTAGAGCTGTGCCGAAAATGTATCCTACATCCCCACCCCCACCCTGGCCATTCTCATTCAATTTGGTAGAAAAGAAATTGCTTTTGAAAAGAAATTCAAAGGAGAAGAAATTTCAGAGAAATTCTCATGGGTTGGGCTTGGGGTTCTTGTCCTTACATTACTTATGAGGTGGCCACCGAGTGTGCATGATTGTCCTGTCTTTCATTGTGCAGTGATCTCTGTGGCAGCCTACAGCCTCGTCAGCTTCCCACACTTCAGTTAAAGCCATCATGGGGAAGACATCATGAGGTAATTCCTCCCATGGGGCTTTTTTCAGTTCAGGGATGGCAGGTGGCCTGGGAGGCTGTAGAGCCATGGAAAGATGTGTAATCGAGAGAGATAACACACGCAGCACCCTCGGCTGCCTCGCAGGGATTCTTGTTGTTTAGTCGTTCAGTCGTGTCCGACTCTTCGTGACCCCATGGACCATAGCACACCAGGCCTTCCTGTCCTCCACTCTCTCCCGGAGTGTGCTCAAGTTCATATTCATTGCATCGGTGATGCTATCTAGCCACCTCATCCTCTGCCATCCCCTTCTCCTCTCGCAGGGATTAGGGAAGCTCAAAAAGACCATAAAATTCTGCCTCAGAAGAGTGGGAGCCTCAACACAGCCGATGCTGTAGCTACCTACAGAAGCAGTGCAGTGAACCAAAAACCCTGAGGGAAACAGAAAACAAGACCTGTGCTACAACCCCTGCCAATAGTGAGCCCTATGTGTGAGAAACTGATGGAGAATTTCTCCTCCACAAGGAGAAAGTTGGTGAAATTCTCCTCCCCCCCCCCCCGCCCTTTCTCTGCCCACAAATAGGCTGGAGAATTTCAAGAGGCTGTTCATACACAGCTCTAGTATATATATTCTGCATCCATTTTCTATCAATAAACCTCCATCTTTTTGCACAAGTGCCTTCATTTCATCTTGGTAAGCTAAGCAAATCTGCCGTTTACTGGGCCCTGATAGGATCAGGACCCCAAATCAACACACTGTGCTTAAAGGCCTCTGGCGAGGGAGAGCCCAGCCACTCCCTTGGCAACTAATTCTCCACCTTTGCTGTCACCATCAAGGCGTTTCTCCAAATGTGCAACTGAAAACTACCTGCCTTAACTCATTAGATCTAGTCCTGCCTTCTGGGGCAGCAGAGAACAACCCTTCGCCCTCTTCTATGTGGCAGCCCTGGAAGGATTTGACATGTTTTACCATGCCCTCTCCATGGGATAGGGCTTTGAGGACAATATAAGCCCACCCCACCCCACACCTGGCTTGGCCTGGCCTCTGTTTTGGCTCATAGCACCCACCCTCCCTTCGAGGTACAGTATAAGGCAGGGGTAAGGAACCAGTTTAATTTCTGGGTGATGCCAGTGGGCGTCAGTGGCCACTCCTGCTGACATCTTTACCACACCCCATCTATTTTGCTTTTGTCTGTGCCTCTCTCAGCATGGAGAAAGTGACTTCATCAGTGCTGGGAAGAGCAGCTGTCCCCAGTGCTGGTCGAGTCAACCAGCTTTGCACAACATGCATGGTCCCTAGAGGGGCCAGATGAGGAATCTCCACTGGCTGCAGTAGGCCCATTGGTTAGAGGTCCCCCTCCCATGGTGTAAGGATAGTTGGTTGCGTATTGGCCACATAGGATTTTTTTTTTTTTGCCTGAAAGCAGAGTCATTCATTCATTCCACAGTTCTTTCGACCACCCAATAGCCAAAGCTCTCTGAGCAGCTCACAAAAATTACAGAACAAAAACCATAACATAAAAAACTTTCACAGGCACATTTGTTTAAAGAATTTAAAACAGATTGCATTAATCTTGCCATTCTGTTCTCCTGCTCCACACTGTGTGGGTGAGACTGCTGAAAGGCAAATAGTAGAGCTGTGCACAAATGACCCCTCAAAATTCTCCACTCTATTTGTGGGCGGAGAAATCGGGAGGAGAATTTCACCAAATGTCTCCAGTGGGAGGAGAAATACTCCAACAATTCCTTACAGGTAGGGCTCACCACCAGCAGAGTTTCTCTCTCTTTTTTCCCTAAGGGTTCCCCCCACCCCATGGCCACCGGCGGGGGCAGTAAGAAAAAGAAAAATCTCAGGATTTTTCTGAGAAAAACATTTGAGAAATTCTGGCTCAGCTCCAGTGGATATTCTTCAGGGTTCAGCACTTTTCCCAAGACCTTCCAAATGTTACATTTCTGAGGGGTGATTGTGGATACATGTAGGGATGTCAGAGAATTTTGCCATGAATCTCCGGGAGGCCGAATGCCAGCACATTCGACCCCCCAAAATCGGTGGTGAAATGGTCTGCCCCCCCCGCCCCCCCTCTGGGACGGGACTTACCTTTGGCGAATCTCCCTGGTGGCGGCGGCGGCTCTGGTGGCGGTTCAGCTGCAGCAGTGGTGGCTGCCGGTCTTCAGACTGGCTGCCGCCGCCACCATTTCCAGTAAAACACACACACACACACACAAACAAACGTGATACGCTACGTAAAGATTTACATAGCCTATCACGGCTAGATTTTCAGAAAATACCGTGATAGGCTACGTAAATGTTTATGTAGCCTATCACGGCTGAGTGAAAAAAAAAAACCCGTGCGTATGCAAATGGCGGCGCCCATGGGTGCCGCCATTTGTGTTCCTTATTTTGGCACGTGTAGTCTACGTAAACATTTACGTAGACTACGGCGAAAATAAGGAGAACGCAAATAGTGTAGACGCTACGCTATTTGTGTTCCCTTTATTTTTGTCGTAGTCTACGTAAATGTTTATGTAGACTACACGTGCCAAAATAAGGAACGCAAATGGTGGTGCCCATGGGCGCCGCCATTTGCGTACGCGTGGTATTTTTTTTCACTCAGCTGTGATAGGCTACGTAAACATTTACGGAGCCTATCACGGCTGACTGCAGGGACGCAAATGGCGGCGGCCATTTGCATTCCCGGCCGGCCGGGATTCATGGCGGGAGGGATGGGGCGCCTCCCCCCCGGCCAGAATTTTTTGGGGGAGGGACGGGGCGCCTCCCCCCCGGCCAGAATTTCGGGCGGGAGGGACGGGATGCCTCCCCCTGGCCAGAATTTCAGGGGGAGGGATGGAGCGCCTCCCCCCCACCGCGAAGCAAATTTCGTCAAAGGTAAGTGACTTTCGTACATCCCTAGATACATGTCCTGCCTAATGCAGGTGCAGGGAGATGATTGTACAATGAAAGGCAGGACCCTCTACACACTCCAGAGTCACCTCCAAAGTAAAGGGAGCACAAGAACCCTGAATGCAACCCATGAGAATTTCTCCGAAATTTCTTCTACTTTGATTCCCCCCCCCCCCGTAAGCCATTTCTTTTCTGCCAAATTGCATGAGAATGGTAAAAAAAAAGTGGGAGAAATTTTCGGCACAGCACTAGCAAATGGTGTCAGGGGCCACTGCGAAGTAGGAATTAGGCTAGTTAAAATTTGGGCAGGTGTGTGCAGCAGAGTAGCTGAACATGTAGGGAGGTTGGTGAGTACCCGGGGGCACCTTTTAATGTGATCTGCCACTCAGGGCTGTGGGACCTGTGCCTACAGGGCACAGATTTCCTTGGGCCAACCTGTTCACTTAATAAATTGTGGGCCCTGGGGGGTGGAATGTGATTCAGGAAGCCCCCCTCAACACGTGGACTGTGGTACAGGCTTGCTTGACCCTTAGCCCATGGGCAAGCTTACGTTGCCCTATATATAAGAAGACTGAGTTGTCACATGCCGCCAGAGGTTAGTCAAGCCCCACGCATAATGCCTCTAATATTGCACATATTAACCTTTCTTGGCCCATTTACACATTTACGTATGAACATTTTTTTTAACTTTCTTTTTGTGCATACAACAAAGGTGGGAAAATGGTGGGCACTCACCGGATGGGATCACAGTGAGTCTGGGCAACCCAAGTTGGGATGGGTTCTCACAACCCTAGTTACTCCATACGTCTGTGTCTGCTTCTCATTCTGGTGGTCCCAGGGCATGGTCTGAAGGCACGTGATGCAGCCTCCTTGCTGAAGCTAAGCAGGTCTGAGTCCGGTTGGTGCTTGGAGGGGAGAATTCCTGGGAACCACATGTATCCACCTTGAGTTCCATGATGGAAGGAAGGTGGGACATCAATCAATCAATCAACCAACCAACCAATCAATCAATATATTTGCAAACAATTTTCCAAAAATGTACTGTATTGATGTTTGTTTGTTTTTATTTTTTTTAAGAAGGGAAGTCTTTCTTGCTTGCTTTCTTTTTCTGTCTTTCTGTCTTTCTTTCTATAATATTTCAAAATAGCTATTTGTCAAATATGCAAATCCAGGGCTAGTAGGAACATCCAGTTTTCCATTTCTTCCTCCCCACCCCCCTCAAATAGTGCATTGATGCAGACTGTTTAACAGAAATCTCTTGTGTGTGTGTGCATGCACACGCTATTTGTACGTAACAACATACTTATTAAAATTAATGGTAGACTTTCATTACATTTTATGCTTGTTTCTTTTCAAGGAAAATCTGACTAAAGAGCTTTCAGTTAGCAGCCTTGGCAAATTATTATAAATCCCAGCACTTAACAGCTGTGATAACATTAATCAGAATGAACTTGCTGGCTATTAATGTAGATGTCATATCCAATTCAATAGAAATTCTATTGTAATTTAGCATTAATTAACGTCCACTTATTGTAAATGGCATCAAGCAGCCATTTTTCTTAAAGCAAATGGAAATAAGAATGACTCAACCTGAAGACTATTTTTATGGAGGAAAAAGAACTCAAGTTACAAATTCATAAAGGCTCTCCTTTTGGGGGAAGAAAAGTCCACCCACTTTCTGGACTGTGGCTTATCTCATCAGTGCTGCCTTGTTCTCTCCATCTTTACCATGGATACATTTGGACACTGGAGAAATTTGAGATGGATTAAAATGAGCTCAGATTTCTAAGAATCTGACCTGCAGAATCCACTGCGGAGTGACGCCCTCAGGCCGTGCAGCGTCCATGGACTTTCAGATTATTATTTTTTTTTACTTTCCCGAGATGTACGCATATACATCCATACAAAAATATGTTAGTTTCTGCTGATGAAACATTGAATTGGAATGGGGGACAATACGCTAAATGTTACGTACTATGGTAAACTAAGTAACTACTTACATAAATTATTTCCGTATTTCTCCACATGACTATATATATATATATATATATATATATATATTTATGTTTGCATCCATCTGTGGGTGGATGATGGAACAAAAGTCACCTGACAATCCGCACAGACAGAGCAGATTTTACACAGAGCAGACAAAACACAGACAGAGCAGATTTTACACAGTCCGTCCATCCCTACTCAAATCAAGAGGGGACAGGTGTGATTCCTTAACACAGGTGTGTGCAAGATGTGGCCCTCCAGCTCATCTCCCATTATGCCTCACAATTGAGAGTTGTAAGCCAGAACATCTGGAAGGCTCCAAGTTGCCCACCCTATGCCCTAATATATATCTAAACCAAGGGTAGACAACCTCCAAATGCTTTGGACTACAACTCCCACCAGGTCCAGCCAGCATGGCCAACAGTCTGGGGTTATGGGAGTTGTAGTCCAAAGCATCTGGCTTGCCTACCCCTGATCTAAGCAATCTGAGCAGGGAAGGCTATGGAGAAGTGTGAACTTCTGCTAGCAATTGGTTCCACCTTCAAAGAACACCCTGGGTATAATTTTAACCAGCTCCGTTAAAGGATCTGTGTTACACAGAACTGTCGGAAGATATGTGTGCATGTGGGTGTGTGTTAACCTTCATGAAATGGCATCATTTATTCTATCGTAACAGCCCCGCAAGCTGGGCTTCCTTGCTGTACGTTTTTGAGGGCTTTTTTTCCCCCTGTTTCAGTATGGTCTCTTCCGAGCATGAAATCTAAAGAACACCTTAACTCATGACCCCAGTCTCTCGTTAGAGGAGAAATGAATTATTTTTGTGTGTGCACTGAGTCCTCTAGACTATTATGTTTTCAAGATTCAAGGTTTCTCATTAAGGCTTTCTAGCCTTCTGCCAAACTGAGGGGAGCTGGAAGTGTGGCTGTGTTTCGAAGAGAGGGACCTGCCTTTCTCTCTCTCTCCCTCCCTCCTTCCTCTCTCCATCTTCTGTGGCAGGAAATGGCTCTTAAAAAGAAAAAGGTCAAACTGTTTCCTTCATGAGAAGAAGTGACACTGTGCATTTTGACGTTTTTCGTAGGGACGGAAACTTCTATGGAATTACGTGTGTGTGTGTGGGGGGGGGATGTTTCTGCTGCTGCTGCTGCTGCTAGTTGTGGGGAGAAACCAAGGATAAAAGCGCTCTCAAATAATAATGAAAGGAGAACATGAAATTCGAGCTGTGTGCAAATGGCCTCTCAAAATTATCCAGCTTGTTTGTGGGCAGAGAAATTGAGGGGACAATTTCACCCAATTTCTCCTAGGGGAAGAGTAATTCTGCAACAGTTTCTCATAGCTGGGCTCACTATGGGCAGGGGTTATAGCACAGGTTTCTTTCTTTTTTTCCCCCACTGCGGGTTTTTGGTTTCTTGCACTGCAATGGTATTCAGGCTTTCACTTTTCTGAGGCAGAATTCTGAATGTCTTTTGGTGGTATTTTTGAGCTTATGTAATCATTGTGAGGTGGCCCAGGGTGCTGTTTCCTCTCTCTATTACACATCTCTCCATGGGTCTGCAGCCCCCCAGGCCACCTGCACTTCCTGACCTGAAAAGGCCCCATGGCAGGAATTGCCTCATGAGGTCTTCCTCATGATGGCTTTACCTAAAGTGTGGGAAGCCAAAGAGGCTGCAGGCTGCCACAGAGTTACTGCACAATGACAGACAGGCCGCTCATGCACACTCCTCAGCCACCTCATACGTAAGGTAAGCACAAGAACCCCAAACCCAACCCATGAGGATTTCCCTGAAATTTCTCCTCCTTTGAATTTCTTTTTGAAAGCAATGTCTTTTCTATAAAATTGAATGACAATGGTCAAAAACAAGTGGGAGAAATTTTTGGCACAGCACTCCGTGGAAAATATCATTTGAAGAGAAAGGAAGCATGGGAACGGAGGAAGCTGCCGAATGCCAGGTCATAATATTTGTTGATTTAGCCCAGTGTTATCTGCTCCATTGCCTCCCATATGTTTTGTACTACAACCCCCAACAGTCCCAGTCAGCATGGCAAATGGGCAGGGATAATAGGATGTGTAGTACCAAATATCTGGAGGGCAACACCGCTGGTGTACCATCATTGGCAGTGACTCTTCAGATAAAGGATGTCCCTTTCACTCCTTTCTTAAGGTGCCATCTCCTATTGGAGGTTAGCGATCATTACGGCTATTTTTGTTTTTGACGCTGCCGCTCTGAATAGTTGTATAGAAGTACAGCTGGACCATTCCCTCAGATTCTTTAACCATGATGTTCATCTTCTTCCTATTGACCTTTGTCCTTCCATTTCCCCTTGTATTGGAGCATGGTGTATTTTTCACCTCAGATAATATGGCCAAGGTATTGTAACTTTCTTCTTTTGATGGTCTTAACCAATTCTGTTTGTTTGCTCCCTCTGCACAGTACGTTCTCATGTGTTACTGCATCAGTCCACGGTATTTTCAACATGTGTCAATATATCCGCATTTTGAAGGATTCAGTTTTCCTCAGATTGTTCTTTTTAAGTGTCCAAACCTCCACTCCATAAAAGAATTCTGAGAACACATAGCATCTTACCATCCAAATCCTTACGGCAAGATTAAGGTCCCGATTACATAATAATTGTTTCATTTTAACAAACACTGTTCTTGCCATCTCCACTCTTACATTTATCTCTTGCATTTGTTCATTTCTTTCACTGAGCCAAGTTTCTAGGAATTTGTATTTTGTGTTTTGCTCAATTGGCATATTATCTGTCCTAATGTTAAATGCAGTAAAAGGCTTTTTTTGCCTATCACCATATATTTTGTTGTCTTGATATTTATTTTAAGGCCATACTCATTACTTAGGGTGCAATCCTACCGGGATAGGTGGCCGCATCCGAACTCAGAGGTGACCACCTATCCAATGCAGGGCAGGAGAAGCGTGGAGGGGATCGTCTCCTCCATGCTCCAGCTGCCCTGCATTCATGGATAGACAGCCGATTTCAGCCACAGGATTGTGCCCTTACTTTATTAATCTGCTCTTGTTATGTTTGTAAGTCCGATATATTATCTGTCATTACTTCACTTCCTACCTGATCCTTTTTACTGGCGATTATGGTGCCTGAACCTAGGACCTGCATGCTCAGCACATACGTTGAGCGATACTTGGGAAGAAAACAGCAAGTGGGGAAGGCACTTACATGTCCCAAAACAGAAGAGAAAATATTTTCTGGTGCCTGAAAAAAAACCCTGTTATTATGGGCATAATTAAAGTTTGTTTGTTGCTTTGATTGTTTTAGGCACCTGAGAATATTTTCTCTTTTGTTTCATGCTACGGAATGCCTAGAGGACAAACCAGTCGGGAAACTAGACAAAAACTTTATTACCACTTATGAACAAGAGCAGAGCAGAGGCAGGAAACTCCAGACTCCCACCCAGATACAACTAAGCTCAGCACCACCTGGTGACTAAACTATATAATGACACTCTTCACGCCATCCAGATATTCGGCTTCTGCTGTTCTGCAAAAAGTTTACGAGCATAAAAGCATCCCTGCCGAATCAATCCAAAGGTCCACTTTGTCCTACATTGGCCAACCGCATGCTTCTGGGAAGCTCACAACCAGAGGCAATAGCCCTCTCCAGCGGTTACAGTGTCCTGTCTCCTGATGTTGTCAGATCTCAGGGTGTATGGCTGGACATTTCAGGGCTTTAGCTAATGCTGTGCCGAAACTTTCTCCCACATTTTTTCCCGACCATTCTCATTCAATTTGATAGAAGAGAAACTGCTTCTGAAAAGAAATTCAGTGGTGAAGACATTTCGGAGACATTCTCCTGGGTTGGGGTTGGGTTTCTATAGCTTACCTCACTGAGGAGGTGGCCGAGGAATGAGCACAGGCGTCCTGTTTTTCATTGTACAACCATCTCTCTGGCTGCCTGTAGCCTCCTCAGTTTCCTACCTTTCAATGAAAGCCCAGTTTAAGGCACCATGAGGTGATTCCTCCCATGGGGCTTTTTCAGATCACGACATGCAGGCAGCCTGGGAGGCTGGCTGTGATGAGGGAAGCTCAAAAACACCACAAAAATAAATTATAAAACATCCTGGATGAGGCAGAACAATGGAAGCCTCCTTCACAGGGAGAGAAAACGTTCAGGGAATTCAAGGACAGATTTTAGCCGTAGCTCCACCCCTTTCCAAGAGCTAGAAACAGCACTCCCCCATTTGGATCTGCATTTTGGCAGAGCACTAACTCCACCTCATCCCTGGAGTTGGACACAACATTGCCTCCACCTGTATTGCCGTGGGGACAAACTGGGGGCTGGCCTGCTAAGATAGTTGATGCTGCTGCAGCACGAACCCCCAACCCCCCAAAACCTTCTTGAAAAAGAAAGAAGCTGTGCTACAAGCCCTGCCAGTGGGGAGCCCTACCTGGGAGAAACTGTTGAGAATCCCCCCCCCCTTGGAGAAATTCAGTGAAATTGTCTCCCCGATTTCTCTGCCCACAAGGAAGGTGGAGAATTTCAAGAGGCCATGTGTGCACAGCTCTAGTTTTCGCCTCCTTCTCATGATCAGAATGAAAATCTCAGGTTGAAGGGACTGAGCAGAAAAGAGGAAGCTCCTTTCATTCTAGGCCACACTGTTTGTTTACATGTTTACTTTAGTAGCCTAGTGTCTAAAAGGGATGCTTGAGGATTGTGTTCAGTCTACCAACCTGATCCACACTTCCCAGATTAATCTGTGAACTGGGATGCAATTTGGATTTTGCACTTGAATTTTGCAATGCAGTTCTCGGCTCAAAAAATAACCATACCAAAATGCATATTTTAAGAAGCGTGCTTTAGGATGAGATACATTTAAGAAACCCATACTTTGAGAAAAAAATATGTTTTAGAAGTGTGTATTTTGTGAGCAAATATGTTCGAAAATGCGTATTTGCATTTAAATATAAATTTTGTGCGTTTAATGTGGAAAGAGGATGGGATGGACCTATGAACAAATAGAAAAATGCTATGGACCAGAAATAGATCAATCCCTTCCTTTGGTTGGGTTGTGTGAATCAGCTAAACTCAAGCTCGCCCAAATTTTCCAAATTCCGTCTTGAACCTTATTCCTACTCAAGTCCATATCAGATGGTGAGCTTTGTTGTTTTCTTTTTGCATGAAAGTCTGTGTGCATTTTCTCAAATTCATGCGCCACTTGTGCTCATTTTGAAATCTACACATTCTTTTCCCATTGGTTAAAGCATATTTCTGCACTCCCCCCCCATGCATTGGTATGCACATTTTTGAAATGTACGCATGCTGTCAAATGCTTTTGGTGGGTCTGTGAACCACAGTGCAAGCTTGGAAATGTACGGACTTTGACCACAGATTGCATCCGAGTCCATGTTCGATCTAGAAGCGGCAAACTGGGTAAATTCTGACCAAAAGTGAACTTAAAATGAATTTCTCATATGTACATCCTACCCTACGGTCTACTCTAAGTGGCAGGAAATCTCCAGGGTCTCAGAGTTCTTTCCCATCATCTGCTAAGGGCACAAGCCTACGCATGTTTAGAGAGAGAAAAGGCCTACAACTCCCAGCATGCCCCAGCCAGCATGGCTGGCTGGGGCATGCTGGTAGTTGTAGGCCTTTTCTCTCTTTAAACATGCATAGGCTTGCGCCCTAACAGGAGATGCTTGGAACTGAAGCGCAGACCTTAAGAACATAAGAGCCCTGCTGGATCAGACCAAGGGTCCATCTAGTCCAGCATTCTGTTCGCACAGTGGCCAACCAGCTGTGTTGACAGGAAACCTTCAAGCAGGACATGAGTGTAATAGCCTCCTGCCCATGTTCTCCAGCATGTTCAGAAAGAGGGAGCATAAGCATATGAGCTGAGCACATGTCTTGCAGTTAGAAGGATCCAGTTAAAAGGATCAGGTGGCACAGGGTGGGCAAGAGCTTTGTCTCTGACCTTGGAAAGTAGACAAGTGGGCTAGACGGACAACAGTCAGATCTATCTCCCTCGGCGTTATTTCAAAATATTTGAGAAGCCTTGCCTCAATGTGAAACTTCGACTCCCTGTACCTCCTGCCAGACATAGCACTCAGAAAAACACCCAGCCTGTGTATCCAGTACCGAGAAGTTCCATCCTCAGCCATTCAATAAGTACTTTAAAATGAGCTCTTTTCATCCTTCCAGGGCAGCACTTTCCATAAATCACCACACAAAACTCCTGTGTTAGAATCTCTCTCTCTTTCTCCCCCCATCTCTCTCAATCTCTCCCTCTTTCTTCCCCTCTTTCTGCCTCTCCCTCTCTCTTCCCCTCTGTCTGTCTGTCTGTCTGTCTGTCTGTCGGTCTCTCCTCCCTTTCTCTCTCTCTTTCTCCCCCTCTCTCTTTCTCCCCCTTCTCTCTCTCTCTTTCTGTGCGTGTGTGTGCACGTGTGCGTGTGTTTATACACGCATACACACACAGAGACATTTATTTTAAAACGAAACATTTTGCTTTTCTCTGCAGCTTATTGTATCGTATGTTATTATCCACTATGAATGGGTTCCATCCAGCCTTTTACTGAAATGACCTTGCTGTTGCATTTGGAGGTTCTTATCAAAGACTTTTTGCTGAGCTGCAACGAACCAAAACGATCCTCAAACCTTGATGACTGATAAGCCTCAAAGTGGCAGTTAATTGGTGAGAACAGCCCTTGTCAAATCTCCTTCAAGAGCTTGGGAAGATCTCTTCTTCAGGCCTCCTTCTCATCTGGTCTTGAGCCGCGGCTCCCAAACACATAATAAGCCATGGCTGTCCTTGCATTCCACATTCACAAACACACTCTCCCTTTCTCTTGCTCTTTCTTACATTGAGGCTATGAAGTCAGGATGCAGATGAAATGCATTTATGTACTCTCACCACTTTGGGATGCTTACGTTTGTTTACACGCCACTTCTCAGGGTCTCAAGGGGACTTCCAACAGAATCGAAACAATAAAGTAGCAGTACAAATTGAATTAAGAACACTGATCAATAGATGCAAGGGAATCCGGCAGCCACAGTTCCACAATAAATCTCAGCGCCTATAGGTCTTTAGAAAATGTTGTTGTTGTTGCTACTACTGTTGGTAGTAGTAATATAGCTTGGGCCAGGATACTTAAAGTGCCATCCCATGCCCAGACACCAAGGTCAGAAGGAGAGGTTCTTTTGTGTGTCCCACCACCATCTGAAGCATGGATAGTGCTACAGAACAGAAAAGGCTTCTTCTGTAGCAACACCCAGGGTGTGGAACTCAGATTTTTTTTTTTAAATAGTTTATTTTCATAGAATCATAGAATTGCAGAATAGTAGGGTTGGAAGGGGCCTATAAGACCCATCAAGTCCAACTCCCTGCTCAGTGCAGGAGTCCAGGTCAGAGCATCCCTGACAGGTGGCTGTCCAGCTTCATAGAATCATAGAATACTAGGGTTGGAAGGGGCCTATCAGACCATCAAGTCCAACCTCCTGCTCAGTGAAGGAGTCCAGAAGAGATGGGAGAACCAGCAGACATATCTTGGTGAGCTGTCACCATCTAGCTTCCAGTGGTAGAACACACACACACACACACCATGCCACCAGAAGAGCATCTGAGGAAACATCTTGCTCTGAGGGGATGGGAGAAGACAGATTCAACTGGAACTCAAAAGAAGGGAAACTGCAGAAGAGAATCATAGAACCATAGAATAAGAGAGTCGGAAGGGGCCCATAAGACTATAGAATCCAACCTTCTGCTCAGTGCAGGAATCTAAGTCAAAGCATCCCTGACAGATGGCTGTCCAGCTTCATCTTGAATGCCCCCAGTGTGGGAAAGCCCACCACCTCCCTAGGTCATTGCTTCCATTGCCGTATTGCTCTAACAGTCAGGAAGTTTTTCCTGATGTTCAGCTGGAATGTGGCTTTCTGTCACTTGAGTCCATTCTTCCATGTCCTGCACTCTGGGATGATCGAAAAAAGATCCTGGCCTTCCTCTCTGTGACCACCTTTCAAGGACTTGAAGAGTGCTATCCTATCTCCCCTCAGTCTTCGCTTCTCCAGGCTAAACATGCCCAGTTCTCTCGGTCTCTCCTCATAGGGCTTTGTTTCCAGTCCCCTGATCATCTTCATTGCCCTTCTCTGAACCTTCTCCAGTTTATCTGCATCCTTCTTAAGGTGTGGTGCCCAGAACTGGACACAATACTCAAGATGAGGCCTTTTGAAGCTATACTTCTATTGATACTTTTATACCACTTAATATATTGAAATCCCTAAGCGGTTAACAATATAAGCACCCTCTTTCTTGGTCTTCCATTGCTGGCTGAAGACCCTTTCATTTCAGCAGGCCTTGGGCTTGACTTCTATTTGAATTTCCTTTTCTCCCTTTAAAAAAAAAAGAAATGAAAAACAAAACAAAAGCTGTTTTATTGGGTGGGCTGTTTTTCATCTCTGATTTTAGCCATAATTAGTAGAAAGAGGAGATAAAAAATCTCAGATAAATCTTCTCTCCTCACACCCATCACTGAATGAACTGCTAAAAGATAAATAAGTAAAATAAAGTAAAAATAACACTGCAACTATTAAGCAGAACAAGGGATTTGCTAACCAGGCAAGTCTGAGGTTCAAGTCATTGCACCTCATTCAAAGGAGTCAAATATCTTCTCCAGTTACTTGCTGGAATTCATCAAACATCCGTCGTAGCAGCTGCCATTTGCATCCTTTCATTAGGCCATGATAGGCTATGTAAGTATTTACGTAGCCTATCACGGCAAAAGGCAGGGATGCAAATGGTGGCCATCGTAGCGGCCACCATTTGCGTGCTTGCATTAGGCCATGATAGGCTATGTAAATACTTACATAGCCTATCACAGCAAAGAGCAGGGGTGCAAATGGCGGCCGCTATGTCATTTGCGCCCCTGCTCTTTGCTGTGATAGGCTACATAAATATTTACGTAGCCTATCACGGCAAAAGGCAGGGACACAAATGGCGTAGCGGCCACCATTTGCATCCCTGCCTTTTGCCGTGATAGGCTACGTAAATACTTACATAGCCTATCATGGCCTAAAGAAAGGACCCAAATGGCAGCCGCTATGACGGCTGCCATTTGGGGCCGCAGCAGCCTAGCAGCGGCCGGAAGTCTGGCTGCAGCCAGCCCTGGCCAGCAGCTCCATGGCCTTGCCGCGGAGCGGAGCTGGGTGGGGAGGATTCTGGGGGGGAGGGACGGATCGCCTCCCCTCCACCGCGGATGCCCCGGACTGGAACCGGGTGAGTAGTCCGCCCATCCCTATTCCACATTAGTATGCTTAAAAATAAAAAATTAAAAAAGCATAAGCATCTGCATTATGAAATGGAAGTATCCATATGCACTTTCAGCTGATTTTTCATTTAGTATGCATCTTTCCTTCACATATGCTTTTTTGTATGCAACTTTTGAGCTGAGAATTGCACTGCAAAATTCAGAGAGGAGCAGAATCGGAATGACAGCTGTGTTCCAAATCACAAATATGAATTCGTGATTAGCGCAGAAAGTGCAAATGAGACTCGTTTGCTTGCAAATGCAGACCGGAGGAAATTCTCCCCATCCCAGGTAAGTAGCATGGGGGTGGAGGAAAGAAGTAAACTGGAGGAAATGAAAAGTGTAAATTTGGAAAATTGTGCATATGCAGTACTCTGCAAAAAACATTAAAACAAAGAACAATGAAGGATTCCTAATGCATCAGCTATATTTGTGAAACAAAAACAGAGAATTCAGAACACTACAAATCAAGGAGGTATTCAGAACAGATTTCCAGGTACATCGTTCAGTAAAATTATAAAACTAGAGGTTTTTAAATCACATAAAAATGTTATTTGCATATTCCCCCACCCCAAGTTTTCATTAATTGTGGCAATCTCATTCCATTGGTATAAAAATTGTCTATTATACATCCACAGGTAGGGCAATATTTGGGCATGTGAGGGGAAGGGATGAAGAAAGGGTGACAGCTGTTCATGTAATTGGTCGTTTCACCTTATGGCAATATTCACTGGTTTATCCATTGACCCTTTTAAAAAAAGAAAAGGAAAAAAAGTAACCCAGCTAAAATAAAAATTAAACCAGGAATTAATTCATTTGTAATCAAGATGAAGCACTCACTTGTCAGATTTGTATGTCTGAAGATGTTTGTGCTGTATATGTAGGGATGTATGGATTCCCCACCATCTGTTCCGGTGGGGAATCCATGGTGAGGGGGGAGATGATCCGTTCCTCCCCCCCGGAATCCTCCAGAGTGGCTCCACACTGTGAGGATTCGGGGGGGGGGAGAGCCCGTCTTGGGGGCCACTTAGGTTGCCACCTGCTGGCCAGAGCCGTTCACCTCCTCCCTGCCGATCACTATTTCTTAAAACAAAACAAAAAAATGGCGATCGGCAGGATGTGCCCATAGACATGTACGCAAATAGAGTCGTGAATCTAGACTTATACGCAAGATTCATGGCTCTATTTGTGTATAAGTCAATGGGCACATCCTGCCGATCGCCATTTTTTTGGTTTTGTTTTAAGAAATGGCGATCGGCAGGGAGGAGGCGAATGGCTCTGGCCAGCAAGAAGCGGCCGAGTGCATTCTGCCTCCAATCCTCCTGGAGTGGAGGTAAGTGGTGCCAATCCGCCATGGATTCCTGAGGCTAGATTCAAAAGAATCCAGCCTCACTTGAATCCGTGGCAGATTTCTCAAATATCCCTATGTATATCTGGATGCTGGGGTGCATTGTACATGTGCATGACAGTGACTAGCCAGAGGAATGCTAGTCATTGGGTGTGTGTTTTGTGGGCGGGGCTAGTCAGTGTGCCCCTCCTCCTCATGCATGCATCCCAATACTAAGCTGGTTGGTAGGAAATTCAGGACAGATCAAAGGAAGGACTTCTTCACACAGCGCATTGTTGAACTATGGAGCTTGTTACCACAGGATGTCATGATGGCCACCAATCTGGTAGGGGTGAACGAAAGTCACTTACCTTTTCTCGCAGCTTTTTCGCGGTGGGGGGGAGCGCTTCGCTGCTCCCCCTGCGAAGTTCAGGCCGGGGAGGAGGCTTCCCGCCTCGCCCGGCCGCAAACACGAAAGTAAAAAAAAAAAAAACAAAGTCCCCTGATAGGCTACGTGACGATTCACGCAGCCTATCACGGCTAGATCTGGAAAGTCAGCCGTGATAGGCTACGTGAATCGTCATGTAGCCTATCACGGGTGACTTTAAAAAAAAAAAAAAAAGCGCGTACGCGAATGGCGGCCCCCATAGGGAGCCGCCATTCGCGTTCCTTATTTAGTTGCTGTAGTCTACGTCAATGTTTACGTAGACTACGGCGAAAATAAGGGCAACGCAAATAGCGTTGCCCTTATTTTCGCCGTAGTCTATGTAAACATTGACGTAGACTACAGCGACCAAATAAGGAAGGGGAATGGCGGCTCCCTATGGGGGCCGCCATTATCCGTACACATTTTTTTTTTTTTAAAGTCACCCATGATAGGCTACGTGACGATTCACGTAGCCTATCATGGCTGACTTTGCAAATCTTGCCGTGATAGGCTACGTGAATCGTCACGTAGCCTATCAGGGGACGTTTTTTTTTTTTCTTTCATTGCAATGGCGGGGGCGGCAGCCGGTCGAAAGACCGGCTGCCGCTCCCGCCCCGCTCGAACACCGGACGAACCGCAAGCCGGACCCGCCGCCGGGAGGGACATTCAGGGAAGGTAAGTCCCATCCCGGGGGGGAGGGGGGCGGGGGGGCGGAGGATTTCTCCCCGAAACTTGTTCAGGGGGCCGAACACGTTGGCGCTCGGCCCCCCGAAGTTTCGGGGAGAAATTCTCCGCCATCCCTGCAATCTGGATGGTTTTAAAAGGGGGTTAGACAAATTCCTGGAGGAGCAGGCTATTAGTGGCTACTAGTCTCGATGGCTGTATGCTGGTTGGCCACTGTGTGAACAGAATGCTGGACTAGATGGACCTTTGGTCTACTCCAGCAGGGATCTTCTTAAGTTCTTGTGCTACAGAGAATGTTTGTTGAAATCGACCACAAGGTGTGGTGATGGCTGCCAATTTGGATGGCTTTCAAATGGGGTTAGATAAATTCCTGGAGGAGGAGTCATTAGTGCCGATGGCTACACACTACCTCCAGTATCAGAGGCAGTATGTGTTTGCATACCAGTTGTTGGGGAACATGGGTGGGAGGGTGCTGTTGTGCTCATGTCCTGCTTGTGGGTTTTCCATGGACAGCTGGTTGGCCCCTGTGTGAACAGAATGCTGGACGAGATGGACCCTTGGTCTCATCCAGCAGGGCTGTTTTTATATTCTTATGTTCAATATGGGAGGGAAACGTTTAGTGACAAACCTGCAACATGGAATCTGCTTCCTTTTGATTTCTCTCCATCACATTTCACACATGGATGTCCATGTAGATAGAGCTCGCAATGGCCATGCTAGCTTGCTTGCTTGCTTTATGTTTTCATTTATTTATTATTCCATTTATATCCCACCTTTTTTCCTCTTGCAAGGAACCCAAGGCAGCTTACATTATCCTCCTCCTCTCCATTTTATCCTCACAACAACAACCCTGTGAGGTAGGTTGGGCTGAGAGTCAGTGACTGGCCCAAAGTCACCCAGTGAGCTTCCATGGCCGAGTGGGGACTAGAACCCAGATCTCCCAGCTCCCAGTCCAACACTCTTGCCACAGAGGCCATCATCATTCCTTCTAATAATGAACTCAGGTGGCTAAATGTTGACAAGATGAGAGCCAAAATGAGAAACAGGAGGGAGGCACATAGAAGTGTATACAAATTTTACGAACATAAGAAGAGCCATGCTGGAGTAGGCCAAGGGTCCATCTCGTCCCATGCTGGCTGGGGAATGCTTGAAATCGTAGGCCTTTTCTCTGTCCAAACATGCATCCAAGGCAGTGCAGAACAGCCCCATCCTCTGCGCTCACAAGAGGAGAGCGGAGTGGCCAAAAAGGGGTGTGTCTGGGGGGCGTTCCAGGACTGGTAGGGCGGAAATGCCTGTACGACACATCCAATGTGTCATACAGCAGCCTCCTCCCCCACTCAGCCCCCTCATGGCTAGACAGTCAAAATCGGCTGTCTAGCAGAAAGTGCAGGGCAGAAAATGATCCCCTCCGTGCTTCTCCTGCCCTGCATTGGATAGGCGGTCGCCTCCGAGTTCGGAGGCGGCGGCCTATCTGAATAGGATTGCGCCCTAAATAAGCAACCATTTTTTGCCCTTTCATGACAGCCAAAATCAGCTTCTGAGGCAGCTGCTTCATACTCCCTAGAGGTTGGGCCAGCCCAGGCATCTGCTTCACTATGCCTAATGGTAGGGCCAGGTGGGATGGTGAAATATGGTGCAATCCCATCTAAGACCTATTGTAAACCTCAATCCAGAGTAGTTGGTTTCCCAACCCACAATTCCTGTGTCTTGTCTGGATTAAATTTCTGCTTGTTTACCCTCATCCACCCCGAAACAGCCTCCCTGCAATGTGTAGATGGAAACAAGAGGTAGAGCAGAGTATCATCCACGTACTGATAACACTTCAGCCCAAACCTCCTGATGACTTCCCCCCAGCAGCTTCATGTCGATGTTAAAAAGCATGGAAGACAGGATGGAACCTTGTGTCACCCCACAGCCTAATGGCAATAGGGTGGGACAAAAGTCCCCCGGCACCACCTTCTGAGACTACTCCTTCAGGAAGAAGTGTGCCTCCCAAGCCCAACCTAGATAAACAATCCAGAAGGATAGCAAGGTCAATGGAACTGAAAGCTGCTGAGATGTCCAGAAGAACCAACAGGATTGCACTCCCTCAATTCATTCCCCAGTTCCAGATTGGAATGGGGAGGGATGGGGATTTCTGTGTATGTCAAGATTTTGGTTTTTCTAATGAACTAGAGTAAGATCCAAAATGATTTGGAGGTACACCAGAGATTATCTGCCAGGCAGCATGGGGGAAAACAGTCCTTTAGATTCTCTTGTCCCAAACTGTTTAGAGCTTTGATGACGCTCTGTGGGAATGATCAGCTTCATATGGGAGCAAGCAGTCCTTTGGATCCCCTTGATCTTGCCCCTCAGGGTGACATTTCCATCCTTCCCCTGAAGACATGAGAAGGAGGCTAAACCCCAGAAACTGCAGATCAAATCCTGAGACAAAGCTACCCCAGAATGTTGGCTGCTGCTGTTCCCTATACGGGGGATTTTTTTTTTCTCCCCAGCTTGGGGAAACTGCTTCTTCACTGGGCAGTCCCATGTATGGGGCTTCTTATTTCCAACAACTGCTTATATTTCAGGGCTTAAGGAACTCTCTCCCATCATAACTCAGGGTTCCCCAAGCTGACCCTTTCCTGCCACCACCAATTCTGTTAGAATACTTTAAAACCTCCTAGTAGCATGGTATAAGAGGCTTGAGCATGAGATGGGTACCAACACTAGACATGTGATGAACTATTTAAATAGTTAATTTATTAGAGGGGGATTTTGTACATAAGGGAATAATAATATTTACTTTGGGGTTTTCAGAAGACTGCTTGCTGACAATTCTTAAGGACTCAAGAGACAATGTTGCTGCTACAAGCCTTTAATGTATGTATGTATGTATGTATGTATTACATTTATATCCCACTTTTTTCCACCTTAAGGAACCCAAGGCGGCATACATAATCCTCCTCCACTCCATTTTATCCTCACAACAACAACCCTGTGAGGTAGGTTGGGCTGAGAGTCTGTGACTGGCCCAAAGTCACCCAGTGAGCTTCCATGGCTGAGTGGGGACTAGAACCCGGGTCTCCCGACTCCCAATCCAACACTCTAGCCACTACACCACACTAACTTAATGACTTCTTTTACTTCAGGCCAAATTCCCTAAACCACTTCCCAAGCCAAATACATTCACAACCAGATCCCGCTCTTGGGCACAGTCTTTCTCTGACTTCAAAAGCTCCTCCTGTTGCATATCTGGCTGTTTAGAGAGTTTATCTGGGTTTTGTGGTTTTTTTACTGCTTATTTAACCTTCTTCTGAGAAGACCTTAGGGCAGCCTCCTGGCATAACACAGACACCTGCTCCCTACACCTACTCTTCACCAGCCACTGATGTTCAATGGTTTGCCTTGGATCCGTACTGAGATCATTCTGTCGTTTTTGAGATTGTACCCCAGTACTGCTTTTCCCACCCTTTTCTTGACTATGAGTGCTACTCCATTTCTTCTAAGGGATTCTTGCCCACAGTAGTAGATATGATGGTCACCTGAATTAAATTCACCCATGCCTGTCCATTTGAGTTCGCTGATTCCCAAGATGTCGATGTTCAATCTTGCCATCTCATGTTTGACCACCTCCAGCTTACCTTGATTCATTGGTCTGACATTCCAGGTTCCTAAACAATATTGTTCTTTACAGCATCGGATTTTCTTTTCACCACCAGACACATCCACAGCTGAGTGTCCTTTCGGCTTTGGCCCAGCCGCTTCACTCTTTCTGGCGCTACTTGGAAATACCCTCTGCTCTTCCCCAGTAGTATATTGGACACCTTCCGACCTGAGGGGCTCATCTTCTGGCGTCATATCTTTTAGCCTTGTGATACGTTCCATGGGGTTTTCTTGGCAAGAATACTGGAGTGGGTTGCCATTTCCTTCTCCAGTGGACCACATTTTGTCAGAACTCTCCGCCATGACCTGTCCGTCTTGGGTGGCCCTGCACGGCATAGCTTATGGCTTCACTGAGTTACGCAAGCCCCTTCGCCACAACAAGGCAGTGATCTATGAAGGGGGACTACCACAGAGTGACTCCTTAATTGTCAACTCCTGAACGCTCATTTCTCAACCGCCCTTTTCCAACTATCTAGAATGCCCAGCCAATCAGAAATGAATATACCTAATGCAGGCCCCATCTAACCATATTCAAAGCAATTGCCTCTCTCTTCCCCTTCAGAACATCACTCAGCAGCTTCTACACACTGCTTTGAGTGTAACAAAGCAAGGTCTTAGGCCTACTCAGATACATTATAGCTTCCCAGAGGCCACACAAAGTAAACATTCCACAACAACAATGATATGCATGGCATTTCTTCACACCATGTTTACAGATGGGGAGGGGGGAGCAAGGTTAACTGCAACACTGTCTGCACTTATGGTTAAATAATGTCTTGAATTCAGATCAAAGTCCGTTATCTTAGCCACTGGACCACATTGACTTTGGGGGCCTAGCCCAATAGTAGAGAACATTTGTATGCAAAGGGTCCCAAGTTCAGTCCCCAACATCTCCAGTTAGGGCTGGGAAATACCCCTAGGTATGGCTAAATCTGTTGATGTCAGCTTTTCTCAATGGTTACCTAACACACTTGGTTTCAGCAGGTCATGTCTTGTTCCTGCACCCTTCCTACGGAGGGAACCACTTCACCATGATTATCCGAATGAGGAAATATACTAGAAGGAAGTGTTCAGTGCACTGTTGGATATTCACTGTCCTGTATCCTAGTTCGAAGAACTTAAAGACCATCATCACAGAGTGTTCACAATTTTTGCTTGGGGAGAAGGAGATATCTTGGGGAAAAAATCTTGTCATCTTAAACGTTGACCATTCCCTAGTGATTTATTGATCTCTCTCTCACACACACACACACACACACACACACACAAATTATATTTATGAAACTGGAATATCCTATGGGAAATTAAATACAATTTACAATATGATGGTTTTATGCTCTTGGGAGAAGTTCCTCCTTAATAAGTTATTATGGCTCAGAAATATTTATGAGGATATAGTCATATGGGCACTCAAGTGAAGACCTAACCCTATATACAGGAAGGGGTGGTCTTTGATTTTTTTCCCCATTGATCCAAGTTAAGACATTCATATATATATGAGTGTGTGTGTGTGTGTGTGTGTGTGCACGCATGTGTATGTACACACACACACACACACACTTTTAAACAACAGCAGAACTAAATGCCATTATATCTCAAATGTGTTTGTATAATTGAAAAATGTAAGCCCTGTTGAATTCAGTGGCGCAGACTCCCAGGGAGTGGTGTATTAGATTGCAGCCCTACATATCAGCCCCTTCATCAAAAATTGATTTCATGGTGGTTCACAGTCAGTGGTACAACCATTTAAAAAAACATATACCCCAATGAAACAGATACAAATATAGCTCCAAAGAAAGCTCCCAGATAAACCATACTTAAAATAGCTGGGTGAATCCAAAGGTTTTCACCTGGCACATAAAAGATAGTGTTGGTTCCAGGTGAGACTCCCTATGGGTGGGAGAATCAGAAAGGCTTCAAAGTTCTCCAAGTTCTACCCCAAAGCTCGGTCCATGTCGTTCCTGTTCCCAATTGCGAGCTTCCCCACCTCCTGTTGGAACAGGAAAAGTACAAACGAGAGCCAGTGTGGTGTAGTGGTGAGAGTGCTGGACCGGGAGCTGGGAGATCAAGGTTCTAGTCCCCACTCGGCCATGGAAGCTCACTGGGTGACTTTGGGCCAGTCACAGACTCTCAGCCCGACCTACCTCACAGGGTTGTGGTTGTGAGGATAAAATGGAGAGGAGGAGGATTATATATGCCACCTTGGGTTCCTTAAAGAGGAAAAAAAGGTGGGATATAAATGCAATAAATAAATAAATTTGGGGTCACATTTTTTAAAAGTACATACTTGAATGCATACTTTCCGCCATTGACTAAAGCATGAAAATGTACATTTGTTCCAAATTGTGCAGTATTAAAGTGCACATTCCCCCGCCCCCAAGTACACATTTTGCAAATGGGCATTGCAGTCTTGGGGATGTGCAAGCTTTCCCCCAGAATTCTGATCTTGAACTCACGGAAATGAAATCCTCATCCATCCCTGTCCCTAAGGAGGCCGTTCCAAATCTGGGTCGCCACAGCTCAGGACTGGCAGGGGGGCACTGGGACTGGATACTTGCCAAGGCCCACACCCCAGTGGGGGAGCCCACTGCCAACTCCAGAGCTCCCTGACCCTGCAGCTCCTTCTTGTTATTGCCTGCTGACCTGCCCCTCTACGCAAGGGAGTGAGAAAGAGACACATCCTCTTGCTGTCCTGTGTCATCCTGACTGGCTCTGTAGACTGGTCAAAGTGTCATCTTGCCCAAGGGTCCCACAGAAGCAGGACTGGCACTGCCAGAGCCAACCCCTCCCCATGTAACATCCACCCCACCTTCGATGATGGTAGATGTTTGATACTGTAAACCTGTAATTTTGTGTATATTGGCCACTCACGGTGCCATTTTGCCTCAGACTAGATGCGTCATGCGTGCACATTCGCGATCGCCTCTCCCAACTCGAACCTACCCTCAGCATCTAAGGCCCTCCTCTGGCTGCCTATGCCGAGGGAAGCTCAGAAGGCAGCAACAAGGGAGAGGGTCTTCTCAGTGGTGGCCCCCCAACTGTGGAATGATCTCTCCCCGACGAGGCCCACCTGGTGCCAGCATTGTTATCCTTCCAGTGCCAGGTTAAGACCTTTCTCTTCTCCCAGGCATTTGGCAGTATATGATAAGTGTTAATCGATCCTGGATTGTCTTATGGTTGTTTGCTTGAGATGGCTCATTTGAAGTTGTGCTAGATATATGCTCTCTTGTGTATATTGTCCATTTGTGTGTGTGTGTGTGGGGGGGTTAAATGGGTTTTGATCACTGTATACTGTATTTTTAATATTTTTAATCTTTATAAACCATCCAGAGAGCTTTGGCTATTCGGCAGTTTAGAAATGAAATTATTATTATTATTATTATTATTATTATTATTATTATTAATGTAATTTTCTTTCGCAAAATGATTTTCGCAAGGCTCACAGATGGTTCCAGGGTGAGTGTGGGCAGCATGGCAAGCACAAGGGGAACTTGTGCAGGGGCAGGGGCTTAGCAGGCGTGGCTTGGGGGGCATGGTTGGTAGGGATGTAAGAGAATTCTGCCATGGATCTCGGGGAGGCCGAATGCGAGTGCATTCGGCCCCCCGAAATCGGTGGCAGAACAGCCTGCTCCCCCCCCCCAGGGTGAGACTTACCTGGGGCGGATCTTCCAGGCGGCGGCGGCGGCTGCGGCGGCCGATCTTCCAACTGGCTGCCGCCGCCGCCACTTCCAGTTTAAGAAAAAGAAGAAGAAGATGTGATAGGCTATGTAAATGTTTACGTAGCCTATCACGTCTAACTTTTTTTAAAAAAAAACCCGCGCGTATGCAAATGGCAGCGGCTACGGCCTCCACCATTTGCGTTCCTTATTTTGGCACGTCTTAGTCTACATCAAGATTGACGTAGACTAAGACGGCAAAAATAAGGGGAACGCAAATAGCGTAGCGTCTGCTACGCTATTTGCATTCCCCTTATTTTCGCCGTCTTAGTCTACGTCAATCTTGACGTAGACTAAGACGTGCCAAAATAAGGAACGCAAATGGCGGCGGCCGTGGCTGCCACCATTTGCGTACGCGCGTTGTTGTTGTTGTTGTTTTTAAGTCAGACGTGATAGGCTATGTAAACATTTACGTAGCCTATCACGGCTGACTGCAGGGACGCAAACGGCGGCAGCTATGGCCGCCGCCATTTGCGTCCCTGCTAGCCAGCAGCCGGATGTCCGGCTGCTGGCGGAGCCCGCCAGCGGCTCCGCAGAATCCCTTTGGAGCGGAGCCAGCTGGCCAGGATTCGGGGGGGGGCACGGAGTGCCTCCCCCCTGGTGAGGATTCCGGGGGGAGGGACGGAACGCCTCCCCCCCACCATCAACATAATCCGCAAACAGGTAAGTGACTTTCGTACATCCCTAATGGTCGGTGTAGTTTGCCTGACTCTTGGACCCTATCAGGCACCTGTGCCATCCCTAATCTCACCCAAAGGTCCCTCAGAAGCAGGACTGGCATTGCCACAGCCAAAGAACACCCCCTGTCCCTATTTGACATCCACCCCACCTTTGATGATGGTATATGTTTACTATTGTAAATGTAAACTGCCTTGGGAAGACTGATCATGAATGGTGGCTAATAAATAAATGTATATATAAATACTAGTGCAAATCCCATGTCCCTGCAGAGGCTAGTAGTCTGGGAATGATTGGATAAAAAACATGGTTGCCCATTTTCTTTGCAATTGGAATTTCTTTACACTTTTAAAATAGATGTACTACAAACAAATCAGCAAAGGCATTAAGGCCCATCAGCAAAAAGACAAAGAAAAAAAGGGTTCCACTGTGTAAAACAGTAATGTGTGCATGTGTGTGTGTTCATACTAACCTTCATAAAAATGAAACAGTTGTACCAACCTTTCTGAAATCTTCAGGAGCCACAAAGACGTGTTGGTTTTACATACCCAGAAAGTTTCAGGAAGATTGGTGATAGTTCGAGGGAGAAAAAGCAGGTTAAAAACAAAGAGCAAAACAGCCCTCTCTGTCAAAAGTGACTTGGGGTAGGGGGAAGCAGTGTTGACTATTTGAAGTCACAACTCCTGAAGAAGCCAGAGGGTTTCAACCAGAAACAAATTATGGCTTTCTATTCTTCTTATATTGAAGGTGGTGGGAAACTTTTTTTTAAAGTTCTGTTTCATTTGGTCTTCAAAATAAGCTTTTTAAAATGTAATGATACATTTATCATAAGCCCAGCCATGCTCAGTAGTGCACTCTCTCTCTCCATCCCCCACCATAGCAGATTTCAAATGGTGGGGGTGGGGGGGGATGCTGTTTATGTCATATTATTAGTGACCGACAAGGAGAAAGAGAAGGTGATGCTGTTTGGGGGTGGGAGGTCTACTGGGAAAGGTGGGGTGGTCAGGAGGAGACCCTTGAGTCTGCTGGGAGACTGGCATGTGAAGAGGACTATCCTATTTCCCAGCAGATTTCATTTCATTTATTACATTTCTGTACTGTCCCATAGCCAAAGCTCTCTGGGCAGTTCAAAAAATTAATTCAAATCCCCCCTCCCTCAGCCCGCCAAACAGAGCTTGATAGGAGCCAGGAAGACTCCTTGAGTTCTACTGAAGGGAGTAAGGTACAGACATACATATTTACTTAAAAGCGGGGGCGTCCATTGTGTTTTGTGGGGCGCTTACAAATAATGTTTATTTTGCCATTTTTATTTTGCATCAATATGCAGAAGTTTCTGTTCAGTAGGATAGTGGAACAGTAACGAGGAACTTGGTTGGTCTAGAAATGGTGGAGAAATTTTCTGTGGACTCAAATAAGGCTGGATTCTCCAGAATCTGACCACAGCAGATCAAACCCAGAAGTCCACAGCAGATCGAACCCCATAAACAGCTGCAATTTACATGGAAGGAAGTGCTTTACTGCTAGGGATGGGGGAGAAATCCGCCATGGGCCCCAATGAGGCCAGATTCCAAGAATCCCATTGAGGCCCGTGGCGGAACGGAGCACTCACCTCCACCTCTGCACAGAATCCATCTGGATCGGATCCATCGCTGCCTTGATCCTGCGGAGCCGTCCGCCTGCTCCGCATCCCTGGCGAATGTCGATACGGCTGGTAGCCATTGCCATACCGTATCGCTGTAAGTCAGGCTCCAGACGCAAATGGCGTAGTGGGCACCATTTGCAGCCATAAAGCTGGTTGTTGTTGTTGTTTATTTGGTCAGTCGCTTCTGACTCTTCGTGACTTCATGGACCAGCCCACGCCAGAGCTTCCTGTCGGCCGTCACCACCCCCAGCTCCCCCAAGGTCGAGTCCGTCACCTCCAGAATATCATCCGTCCATCTTGCCCTTGGTCGGCCCCTCTTCCTTTGGCCTTCCACTTTCCCTAGCATCAGCATCTTCTCCAGGGTATCCTGTCTTCTCATTATGTGGCCAAAGTACTTCAGTTTTGCCTTTAGTATCCTTCCCTCAAGTGAGCAGTCTGGCTTTATTTCCTGGAGTATGGACTGGTTTGATCTTCTTGCAGTCCAAGGCACTCTCAGAATTTTCCTCCAGCACCACAGTTCAAAAGCATCTATCTTCCTTCGCTCAGCTTTCCTTATGGTCCGGCTCTCGCAGCCATCGGTTACTACGGGGAATACCATTGCTTTAACTATGCGGACCTTGGTTGTCAGTGTGATATCCCTGCTCTTCACTATTTTATCAAGACTTGTCATTGCTGTCCTCCCAAGAAGTAAACGTCTTCTGATTTCCTGGCCGCAGTCAGCGTCTGCAGTAATCTTTGCACCTAGAAAGACAAAGTCTGTCACTGCCTCCACATTTTCTCCCTCTGTTTGCCAGTTATCAATCCAGCTGGTTGCCATAATCTTGGTGTTTTTGAGGTTTAACTGCAACCCAGCTTTTGCACTTTCTTCTTTCACCTTCATCATGAGGTTCCTCAGCTCCTCCTCGCTTTCAGCCATCAAAGTAGTATCATCTGCATATCGGAGATTGTTCATGTTTCTTCCAGCGATTTTAACTCCAGCCTTGGCTTCATCAAGCCCAGCACATCGCATGATGTGTTCTGCGTACAGGTTGAATAGGAAGGGTGAGAGTATACAACCCTGCCGTACTCCTTTCCAATCTTAAACTAGTCCGTTGTACCATGGACTGTTCTTACCATTGCTACTTGGTCGTTACAGATTACTCAGGATGCAGACAAGATGACTTGGTATCCCCATACCACCAAGAACTTGCCACAGTTTGTTGTGATCCACATAGTCAAAGGCTTTAGAATAGTCAATAAAGCAGAAATAGATGTTTTTCTGAAACTCTCTGGCTTTCTCCATTATCCAGCAGATATTGGCAATTTGGTCTCTAGTTCCTCTGCCTTTTCTAAACCCAGCTTGTACATCTGGCAATTCTCGTTCCATGAATTGCTGGAGTTTACCTTGCAAGATCTTGAGCATTACCTTACTGGCATGTGAAATAAGTGCCACTGTTCGATAGTTTAAACATTCTTTGGTGCTTCCCTTTTTTGGTATGGGGATATGGGTTGATTTTTTCCAATCTGTAGGCCATTCTTGTGTTTTCCAAATTTGCTGGCATATGGCATGCATCACCTTGACAGCATCACCTTGCACGATTTTAAACAGTTCAGCTGGGATACCGTCATCTCCTGCTGCCTTGTTATTAGCAATGCTTCTTAAGGCCCATTCAACCTCACTCTTCAGGATGTCTGGCTCTAGCTCACTGACCACACCATCGAATCTATCCCCGATATTATTATCCTTCCGATACAGATCTTCCGTATATTCTTGCCATCTTTTCTTGATCTCTTCTGCTTCTGTTAGGTCCTTGCCATCTTTGTTTTTGATCATACTCATTTTTGCCTGGAATTTAACTCCGATGTTTCTAATTTTCTAGAAGAGGTCTCTTGTCCTTCCCATTCTATTATCTTCTTCCGCTTCCGCGCATTGCTTGTTTAAAAATAATTCCTTCTCTCTTCTGGCTAACCTCTGGAATTTTGCATTTAATTGGGCATATCTCCCCCTATCACTGTTGCCTTTTGCTTTCCTTCTTTCTTGGGCTGCTTCCAGTGTCTCAGCAGACAGCCATCTTGCCTTCTTGGTTTTCTTTTTCTTTGGGACGTTTTTTGTTGCCGCTTCCTGAACAATGTTGCGAACTTCTGTCCATAGTTCTTCCGGGACCCTATCCACTAAATCTAGTCCCTTAAATCTATTCTTCACCTCCACTGCATATTCATGAGGAATATTAGTGAGCTCATATCTAACTGAGCTGTGGGTCTTCCCTATTCTCTTTAGTCTGATTCTAAATTGTGCAATAAGAAGTTCGTGATCTGAACTACAATCAGCTCCAGGTCTTGTTTTTACCGACTGCATAGATGTCCACCACCTTTGGCTACAAAGGATGTAGTCAATCTGATTTCGGTGTCGACCGTCTGGTGAAGTCCATGTATACAGTCGTCTCTTAGGTTGTTGGAAGAGAGTGTTTGTTATGCACAGTGAGTTGTCTTGGGAAAATTCTATCAGCCTATGTCCCGCTTCATTTTGTTCTCCCAGACCATGCTTGCCTGTAATTCCAGGTATCGTTTGACTACCCACCTTAGCATTCCAGTCTCCTGTAACAAAAATAACATCTCTTTTTGGCGTACTATCCAGTAGGTGCTGCAGATCCTCATAGAACTGATCTACTTCTGCTTCTTCAGCATCTGTGGTTGGGGCATTTATTTGAATCACTGTGATGTTAAATGGCTTACCCTGAATTCGAATTGAGATCATTCTGTCATTTTTTGGATTGTTTCCAAGCACTGCTTTAGCCACTTTATTATTAATTATGAAGGCTACTCCATTTCTTCTGTGGTCCTCTTGTCCACAGTAGTAGATCTGGTAGTCATTTGATGTGAAATGGCCCATTCCAGTCCATTTCAGTTCACTGACAACCAAAATGTCTATATGTAATCTTGACATCTCCCCAATAACCACATCCAATTTGCCCTGGCTCATAGATCTTACATTCCAGGTTCCTATGGTGTGTTGATCTTTAGAACATTGGATTTGTCGTTCACCACCAGCACCATCGGCTGCTAGCCGTCCTTTCGGCTTTGAGCTAGCTGCATCATCACATCTGGGACCAGTTGAACTTATCCTCTGTTCCTCCCCAGTAGCATTTTAACCATCTTCTGACCTGGGAGTCCATCCTCTGATGGTATACCGACATATCCCTGGTTGTACTGATCCATTTAGTTTTCATGGCAAGAATACTGGGGTGGGTTGCCGTTTCCTTCCCCAGGGATTGTATTTAGTCTGACCTCTCTGCCATGACCTTCCCGTCTTGGGTGTCCCTTCACGGTTTAGCTCATGACGTCATTGAGGTGCTCAAGCTCCAGCACCACGACAAGGTAACAATCTCCTTTGCTGGAGTAAAGCCATTTATGGCTGCATTTAGGCTAATCTACCAGCTTTACGGCTGCAAATGGCGCCCACTATGCCATTTGCATCCAGAGCCTGACCTACAGTGATATGGCATGGCAATGGGTGCCAGCCGTATCGACATTCGCCAGCGAAGCGGAGGTGGTGGCCAGCTCCGCAGGATCAAGGTGGAGCGGAGCCAGTCTGGACAGATTCCGGGGGGAGGAACGGATCGCCTCCTCCCCCTCTGCGGACCCCACCACCCAGAATGGGATAAGCATTCCACCCATCCCTATTTACAGCAGCAAATGCCATAAACTGTGCTATTTATGGATGTATTTTTCCCACACTTGGCTAATGGTGGCTGCCATTACCCAGTTCCACCATTTAGAATGGAGGAGAGCTTCCCAGTGAAATCCAGCAGACATGGTAGGGCTCTGGGGAAATCCGTGGGGGTCCATGTGGCCCAGATTTCCCTGCTGCTGACCCCTCCCCAGGCCAATCATTGAGGTGTTCATGCATCCTTAGATGAGTCTAAAATGAGATGAGTTACATTTTCTCTTGAGACAAAAGTGAAATCAGTGTATAACATCTAAGGTGTATATGGACTCATTCCTACCGAATTGTCACTTTGTGGGGGTGTGAGGGTGGGATTGTCACATATTAAACTTTGCAGTTATATCTCTGTGGACACACAAGAGAACTTCTAGCCCCAAGCCAGTAATAGCTGACAAAATACTCTCAACACCAAGGCATTTGTCGCGATGGCAACTAACAGAGTTTCATTCAGTTTTCTCTTCCCACTAGTCTCCTGTCCACCCCAGTTCCTCTTTGACAAATGCGGGGGGGGGGGAGTTGAAAGACAACCACTGCATTGATTGGTAGAAAGAGAAAAGTAACAACCTCCACTTTCAAACTCTCCACTAAGGGCGCAGTCCTATGGAGATAGGCAGCTGCCTCCGAACTCAGAGGTGATCACCTATCTAATACAGGGCAGGAGAAGCATGGAGGGGATCATTCCCTCTGTGCTTCTCCTGCCCTGCATTTATGGCTAGACAGCCAATTTCGGCTGTCTAGCTGTGGGAAGGCGGAGTGGGGGAGGAGGCTGCCAGATGGCACATAGGATGTGTCGTACTGGCATTTCTGCCTTCCCTGCCCTGGGATGCCTCCCGGAATGCCCCGTTCCACACTCCTCAATTTTGAGCATGGAGTGTGAGGCTTTTCTTCACTGCCTGTGAGGCAGCATGGAAGGGGGGAAGGTCGGTCCTCCAGGAACCGACTTTGGAGCATGGACTCCGAGGTCTATTCCCCTGAAAACCATATATCCTATGGCCGTCTAGCCGCTGACCAGCGGCCATAGATTTGCTCCCTTAGCGTTAAGAATTTTGCAGCCCATAGCAAAGGGGAACCAAGATAAATGCAGCCTAACCAGTTCAAAATCAGTCTATCCTTTGTTCAGAAGTAGTCGGGCACCAGGAATAAGATGGTTAGGCTGGCTTTTTGTTTTGGTTTTGTTTTGCTTGGAAGAGGCAGGTTTTGGGGGAGATGATTCTGGTGGGCCTCAGCTTTAGAAGGCTGATCTTAAAAAGAAGAGAGAAGTGGGTGGCCCTAAGTTGTTCATCATCAGTTTTCCACATCCCCACAATCATCTCTGCATATCATATTCTCCATCCTGTCCACATGGTGTATCTGCTTTGGGAGAATGGGGTTTTCACTTGTGCTTTCTGTCTCCTTAGGGAGGATGTAGTGTTAAGGCTTGTGAGCTGTAGCTCACAATTTCCCTGCTTGGTTGAACGTTGTATAGCCTTCACTTTCTGTGTGTGTGTGTGCGTGTGCACACACACGTGCAAACTATAGGTTTTTCACTTATTGAATATGTGTGTACATATGTGTATTTTGAAAGACCATATGCTTAAAATAAGTATTTACATGCAGCTTTTCCTACAGTTAAGAGAGAGAGAGAGGGAGAGAGAGGGAGAGAGAGAGAGAGAGATTGATTCACAGGTTAGTGAAGAAATGGGATGGAATGAGTGAACACAAGCAAAAGTGGCATGACTGAAAATAGAGTGATTTCTCCATCTTCACTTTCAGGGAAGGTCTACCTTGTCAGAGTCTACTGAAAGGTCTACCTTTCAGGGGAGGTCTACCCTGGTGGCATTCCACCAGCTTGCAAAGACTTCTCTGTTTTGGCAAATCTAGCTTGCCAAATAGTTTTTTGTTGTTGTTTTCAAGTCCCTTTTTAAAAGGAAAGAAAGGAACGAGGTTTTCTCTGTTCACCCGTTTTCCTTTATTTTATGGTTTTACATTGTGTGCTTTTCACTCAACTATCCTAAGCTGTCTTAAGCATTTTGGGATTCAGACTGATTTGGGATTCCATAAATAAAGAAATATGGAGCTTACCCTTAGATGTCTATGACTAAGGATGAAGCTATATTGTATACCAGGTTCCGTAACACACCAATGTCAGAGTGAAAATGGGGATATTTTCAGGGAAAAATTCATTGGATGTACTGGGGCACTTAAGTCTCCATGCAGCTACAAAAGATTCCCCTTATGTTGAGTGAGACCATGAGTCCATCTGGTCTTGGATTGGCCGTCGTTCTTCAAGATCTAAGTCTAGAGATGAGCCACCATTTCTCAGAAGACATTTGTCTGAGAAAATTTCTGAGATTTTTCTTTTTCTCACCCCCTTAGAAGAAGAAGGCCACTTGGTTCTCTGAATATTCTCCACCATATCTTTGGTTTGTGACTACCATTTTTCCCTGAACAGTCTCCAGAATGAAGCTAGGTCTGGGATACTGCCAGTTTTAATAATGAGTCCCACCCTGAGAAACTATATTGGAGCATTTCTCCCCATCTCTTGGAGATATTCGGTGAAATGGTTAAGGTTGGATGAATCTGTCAAGTTCAATCTCGCTCATTTTCTCCATTTTCTAAGGTTAAGTTCATCCCACCCCATTTTTGCATTTTTTGCATATCTTTTTAAACTTTGCACAACAATATGTACATATTTCCATGCACACTTCTCAACATGTATGCATTTTTGTCTTGTTTTTGTTGTCGTTGTTGTTGTTCAAATTCTGCGCAGTTTTGTGGGCAATTTCCCGTAAATAAGTGTTATTGCATGCATTTCTCTGAAATGTATGCATTTCTGTGTGCATTTTTCTTGACTATATGCATTTTGTATGCTTTATTTTTAATTGCAGAGTTTTGACAACTGCAGACACTGACATTTAACTGTGTTCTTCTGATTCATGTATAGGTCCAGGTAGAACTAATGTTCAGTTTGGATAACAGTGTGAGCTGAACTGATTTCTCCCTGACCTCTAGAAATGGTATGCTCTGTTTCTCTGCCCACAAGTAGGGTTGAGAATTTGGAGAAGCTGTTTATTCACTGCTCTTTTAAGGCTGAACTTTTCAAGTAGAGATGGATTTTACCCAGGACTTTCTGCTTGAGAATTAAGCATGTGCTCTGATTATTCCCCTTCCCTGATGTGTTATATATATTCCCAGTTTTTATATTTTGCATTTCTAGCTATTTACTGAGACTTTCTTCTCTCTTCATCCCCCACCCCCTTTCAGTATTTAAGTGAGATGTCTGATCTATTCAGAGTGAGATGAAGGAGAAATGTATTAGTGAATGACAAGGCTCCCTGATAATCAGGGAGTATTGAAATCCCAGATTTAATTTGAATATGACATGAAGCAATGCCTCCTTTCTCCCTTCATTATGAGCAAAGGATGCAGGAGATGATGCATTCTTTTGGAAAGATATTGCAGGAGGAGGGAAAGAAGGAATTTGATGGACCACTCCAGCAGGGGTCACCAAGGTTTTGGTATGTTTTAATCGAGATGGATAGGGCTGAGGAGGTTTGCAAAGCGTGGAAGCTGGATTTTCTAGGAGATACAAATCAAAGCCTGAAAATGTCACTTATCTCCTAATGATACTTTTTGCACAGATTATTAATTTCATTTTAGGAGACCAATGGATGTTACATTTTTATGACATTGATTAAATGTCTCTCCTCTAGTATTCCCACCACCACCACACATCCTTCTCCTCCTCTTTCAAAATCCATATCTAAGTTTAACCAGGGGTGGAGGAAAGGAGGAAGCAAAGCTCATAAATGCACATTTTCCTGCTTAGGAGAGCATAGTCCTAGAACGCCTCTCACCTCCATAGAGATGCTTCATGTCTTCACTCTTCCGTGCTCCAGAGATCTAGCATGATGGTGGGCCATGCAAAGTTCTAGAATGCAAGGACAGATTTGTGAATCCCTTATCTTGGATTGTTACCAGTGGACCTTCCATTTTGGCCATATTTTTCCCCAGGAGCTGATTGGCAGGCCTGAAGTACACCTAAAAAAGGATATTGTAGAGCTGGAAAAAATGCAGAAAAGAGCAACTAAAATGATCAAGGGGCTGGAGCAACTCCCCTATGAGGGAAGGTTACAACAGTTGGGATTCTTTAGCTTGGAAAAAAAGGAGGGCAAGGGGAGACATGAGAGAGGTGTACACAATTATGCCTGGTGTGGAGAACGTGGATAGGGAGACATTTTTCTCCCTCTCTCACAATGCTAGATCCCAGTGGGGTCATTCCATGAAGCTGATTGGTGGGAGATTCAGGACAGATCAAAGGAAGGACGTCTTCACACAGTGCATAGTCAAACGATGGAATTTGCTACCAAGACATAATGAGGACCACCCATTTGGATGGCTTTAAAAGGGGGTTGGACAAGTTCCTGGCGGAAAAGGCTATCAATAGCTACTAGTCCTGATAGCTATGTGCTACCTCCAGTACCGGAGGCAGTGAGCTTATGTGCACCAATTGCTGGGGAACATAGGTGGGATGGTGCTGTTGCTTGTCAGTTTCCTGTGGGCAGCTGTTTGGCCACTGTGTGAACAGAATGCTGGGGTAGATTGACCCTTAGTCTGATCCAGCATGGCTCTTCTTATGTTCTTAAGGAATAAACAGGGCATGATAGAGATACCTGTCTCCTGGTGATAATCCTTAAGGATGCTGCTGCATTTCTTCTTAACAGAATTTGCCCACAGACCTTAGAATTCTAAATTAGCTGGACTCGTTTGCAGGTATCAAGTGTAATCCATGTGTAAGGAACACTCCATGGCCATCACTTTTCAGTTCCAAATCATTCACAGGGTGTTGTGTATTTGAAATTTTGCCCCAGCTCTTCAGTTCATTAATGACTCCAACCAAAACACTTTAGCAATATTAATTGATGTCAGCTGTGCCACAATGGATACCCAATTCCCGAACAATAGCATTGTGCTGAACTATGACTACTGTGGAAACACCAGAGATTAAGGTCCTTAATTCCCAAATCTAGCTGTTCTCAAGATATCTCCCCCCCACACACACACACACCAGCAGCAGCTCTTCCTCTTCCTCCTCTTCCTCCTCTTCCTCCTCTTCCTCCACATAGGTCCTATGCAATCCTTGGCCGTATTGTCACTCTTGCCCACAGTTGAGTTATTTTTAGGGATGTACGAATCCCTTACCTGGCTCTGCACAGGGGCATCCGTGGTGGTGGGGAGACGCTCCGTCCCTCCCCCTGGAATCCTCAATGGGGGGGAGGCGCTCCATCCCTCCCCCGGAATCCTGCCTGGCTGGCTCCTCTCTGCGGCCAAGCCGCGGAGCTGCCGGCCAGCTCTGGCTGCCCACAGCCGGACATCCGGCTGCTGGGCAGCCCTGCAGGTTTGCAAATGGCAACTGTCATAGCCGCTGCCATTTGCGTAGGGATGGCGGAGAATTTCTCCCTGAAACTTCGGGGGGCCGAGCGCCAACGTGTTCGGCCCCCCGAACAAGTTTCGGGGAGAAATCCTCCGCACCCCCCCCCGCACGCACCCCCCCCGGGACGGGACTTACCTTCGCCGAATGTCCCTCCCGGTGGCGGGTCCGGCCGACGGTTCGTCAGGTGTTCGTGCAGGGCGGGAGCGGCAGCCGGTCTTTCGACCGGCTGCCGCCGCCGCCATTCCAATGAAAGAAAAAAAAAACACCCCCTGATAGGCTACGTGACGATTAACGTAGCCTATCATGGCTAGATTTGCAAAGTCAGCCGTGATAGGCTACGTCAATCGTCACGTAGCCTATCACGGGTGACTTTAAAAAAAAAAAGCGCGTACGGATAATGGCGGCCCCCATAGCGAGCCACCATTCCCATTCCTTATTTGGTCACTGTAGTCTACGTAAAGGTTTATGTAGACTACGGCAAAAATAAGGGCAACGCAAATAGCGTTGCCCTTATTTTCGCCGTAGTCTACGTAAATCTTTACGTAGACTACAGCGACCAAATAAGGAACGCGAATGGTGGCTCCCTATGGGGGCCGCCATTAGCGTATGCGCTTTTTTTTTTTTAAGTCACCCGTGATAGGCTACGTGACGATTGACGTAGCCTATCACGGCTGACTTTGCAAATCTAGCCATGATAGGCTACGTTAATCGTCACGTAGCCTATCAGGGGGCGTTTTTTTAAAAAAAAAACTTTCGAGTTCACGGCTGGGCGAGGCGGGAAGCCTCCCCCCCGGCCTGAATTTCGGCCGGGGCGAGGCGGGAAGCCTCCCCCCCTGGCCTGAACTTCGCGGGGGGAGCAGCGAAGCACCTCCCCCCACCGAGAAAAACCTTCGAGGACAGGTAAGGGACTTTCGTCCACACCTACATTTGCGTCCCTGTACTGAGCCGTGATAGGCTACATAAATATTTACGTAGCCTATCATGGCAGGGGGAAAAACCCCAGCGTACGCAAATGGTGGTAGCAAATGGTGTCCCTGCATTAGCCATGATAGGCTACATAAGTATTACGTAGCCTATCATGGCTATGAAGAGAAGGAAGCGAATGGCAGCCGCAGGACGGCCGCCATTCGCAAAGCAGCACAGACAGGAGCAGGTAAGGAGCAGGATTTGGTCCCACGGGCCTTTCGTGGGCTGGGGGGGGGCTTTATTCCGCCATGGATTTTGGGGGGCTGAATGCACTGGCATTCGGCCTCACCGAGATCCGTCGCAGAATTCTCTGACATCCCTAGTTATTTTACAGCTCGATTAGTATAGACCACAGAACATTCAATTCCTTAATGTCTTCCCCTCAAACACATGCTACCAATATTGATTGATTGAGAAAATGTATGTCCTGCTGCTACACTATAAAATCATACCCTAAGGCTATTTCAGGACTGAAATATGCACATATCCTTTGGTAAAACACTGCACAAAAGGAAGAAGGAAAAAGCTATTAGGATGTGAATGCACATTCATTTATACCAAGGTTTCTTTCACTGGGTATAGAAACACACATGAACGTTAGGAAAACCCAGCTCAAAAAGGATTTTGATGCAATTCTACAGCAAACTCATTCCTTTTCTGGTGTTATTAATACAGGGGTGTATGCACATTGCACCTGACCTCCACAGCCCCTCCCCCTGTACACACATGTACACTACAATTTCAAATGACTGGAGGAACTGAAAGTTGGAGTATACTGTACATGCTCTCATTCCAGAATTAAATTGAGAAATCCTCATAGTTTGGAAGGAGTGGAATGCAGGGCAGAGTCAACATATGGAACACTAAAGGAAAAGAAAAGAGTCCTGGTGTCAGTATGGAAGACAGGCTTCCTAGTTTGGTTTCAGATTCTGAGTCAGATTTGGAGGCAGAGCTAGAAGAAGCCCAGCTGAGAGACAGAGAGTGGGGAGGAAATTCCCCAAGACTCTCTAGGAGTGAAGGATGAGTCTTCCCAGGAGCTTATCAAGCAGGAGGCCCAGGTTCAGAGACTGTCTCCCCTCCCCCCACCGTGGGAACTCAATCTTTGTCAGAAGGGGAGGGAGCACCGGAATTGACAGATCCCAGAGTCTGCAGGAGGTTAAGTGGGCAGAGTTGAGAGGACATGGGAGGTGGTCCACCAGATTGGCTGCACGTCAGAAGTTGGGTCAGGAGGACATTCCCTGAAGGAGGAGTCCAGTAAAAGCCTGTTGGGTAGGGGTGTACGAAACCCCACTTACCTGGCTCTGCCGGGTTCCGCTGGGGGGGGAGGTGCTCCGTCCCTCCCCCTGGAATCCTCGCCGGGGGGGGGAGGCGCTCTGCACCTCCCCCTGGAATCCTGGCTGGCCGACTCCGCTCCACAGCCAAGCCACGGAGCCGCCGGCCGACTCCGGCCGTCCGCAGCTGGACATCCGGCCGCTGGGCAGCCCTGCAGGGACGCAAATGGCGGCTGTCGTAGCCACCATCATTTGCATCCCTTTCTTTCACCGTGATAGGCTACATAAAAATTTATGTAGCCTATCACGGCAGGGGGAAAACCCGAGCGTACGCAAATGGCGGTAGCCGCCGCCATTTGCGTATGCTGGGTTCCCCCCCCCCCCCGCCGTGATAGGCTATGTAAATACTTACGTAGCCTATCACAGCAGGGGGGAAAAAACCCAGCGTACGCAAATGGCAGCAGCTACCGCCATTTGCGTACGCTCGGTTCCCCCCCCCCGCTGTGATAGGCTACGTAAATACTTAAGTAGCCTATCACAGCCTCCACAAGGACGCAAATGGCGTCCCTGCATTAGCCGTGATAGGCTACGTAAGTATTTACATAGCCTATCACGGCTGAAGAGGAGCAAGCGAATGGTGGCCGCAGGATGGACGCCATTCGCACAGCAGTGCAGACGGGAGCAGGTAAGTGCTCCGTTTCGCGTGCCTTTCGTGGGGTGGGGGTGGTGGGCACTTCATCCCGCACGCCTTTCATGGGTTGGGGGGGGCGAGGGCTTTGTTTTACGACAGGTTTCAGGGGGCCGAATGCACTGGCATTCGGCCTCACCGAGATCTGTCATGGAATTCTCTGACATCCCTACTGTTGGGTGTGACAGAAAACTGTCCATTTAATCGATAAGCAACTGCCTTGCTTGTTGAGCTAAGTAGGCTTAGAGGACAGCTCCTAGCCTGCACAGAAGCTACAGGCGTGAAGACGTGTTTGAACTGAATAAAGACTTTGTGGATTGCACAGCAAGTCTCTGTTGTCTTGTCTCACTATTCAGTGAAAGGGCTTGGAGCCCTGTCACCTAATAGCAAACTTGGGCAGTGAGTGTTGACAGGACTGTAGCCAACACAAGTCAACTGAGAAATGAGAGGAAAGTATCAGCTTGGTCAGGGGAACCTCAAGGTTTACAGAAGTATTAAAAAACTTTACAAAACACACACACAGAGAGGGAGAGAGAGAGAGAGAGAGAGAGAGAGAGAGAGAGAGAGAGAGGAACCCCTGTCAGGGCCCAGCATCAGTCCAGCAGTGGGCCTTGTAGGTTATAGCCAGGATTTGATTGGAAGTAGCCTGGAAGAGCTGGGGCCTATTCAGTTTCTGGAATGTCAGAGTCTGCGTGAGCGTCTCTCTGTCAGTGTTCCCAGAGCAGAGCCATGGGGAGTCACCCCACTCCCTGTCCGACTGCTGGTCTGGCCTTGGCAGGCAGGGAGGCTGGAAGCCGTCTGTGAGAACCTGGCAGAGGTGGGGTGGGGTTTGCAGAAGGGTCGCCCACGTTGAAGCGTCACTGCTGGAGGGCTGAGCAGTGTCACCCTGTTTAGACAGGGGCCTTGCTGAAAGTCTAAAGGCCTGTGTCTGTCAAGGGATCTGGAGGGGGACCGGGGGGGGGGGGTTCGGTTCAGAAACTGAATAGGCCCAAGCCCTTCCAGGCTACCTCTAATCAAATCCTGGCTATAACCAGAAGGCCCGCTGCAGTACTGAAGCTGGACCCTGACAACCCCCTCCAAAAGAGCCCAATGAGAACTAAACATGTTCAGCAGCCACGGAATGTAGAGTGACAGTAGGAAAATAAATAAATGGAACACACTCTGTGTGTGTGTGTGTGTGTGTGTGTGTTGTTTAATGGTGTGCGTCTTCTTTGAGCTGTTGCAGCATTTCCATGATGTCGTGCAATACTAGTGCGAACTGGGTTGCAGATGGAGACCGTTGGCAGCCATTTCCTCTAGCACTGTTTTTGTTTTTACAGCCACTGCAAGAGTAATCACATCTGTATCCATGAACCACCACACACTCTTCTAAGAGTGTGCAGTAGTTGCGTCCACTACATAATGTGTCTGCGTGCTTGTGTGCAATATATAATAATGTCCAGCATGGCAGAAACATTAAAGTCTTCAAGCACAGTGGCGCTCTGATATGAGCGAAAGGTTATTGTAGCCAAAGTGGCAATTCTGGAATGCTATGGGTGGAATATTCCAGTGTGCCATTTGCTATAGATGAGTCATGTCAGATATTATCCTCTGAGATGAGGCCATGTGATGTTAAGGTGTCAAATCTATAACCAGGCATTTTTTCTTGTTTCCCATGTTCTTGGGTCAGATAACATCTCTATTGCAAGAACTGAGAAACTGTGATTATCTGAACTGAGGAGCTTTGCAAATGGTTGTCCCATTTATTTATTTTTTCATCAAGATTGTGGATTTATGGTTCCAAAAGCATCCGCACAGATCAGTTGTTGTCTTACCTATGCTCTGGGTGTTTGCATTCAGGATAAATTACATCGCAGGATCTACAAATGATGTTTTGTTTGATAGACTATGTTCTGTCAGTCAGGGCTGGCCGAGGCCAGGAAATTGCTTTGTACCTAAGTTCATGTGGCTGGGGAGTTCATGGATGAAGCAAATTTGAAATGGAGACTCTCAGATCATCACACGTGTTCTTAACCAGGGTGCTATGCTACTTCTTGAAGATATGGGGCTGTGCACTGCAGGGTAACCTTCCTGCAGCTCTATGGCCCAACTCAGTGCTTGTTTCCCTGGGCCCAAAATACCATGGCAGTGTGGGAATTGGGCCTCTGAGCACATGGTAGGAAGAATTTTAAAGTCCTTAAGGGCTGAGGGAAGGGAAGCTGGGAAGAGGTAGGGAGGGAAGAGGGCACGGGAGGCAGAGGTTTTTTAAAAAATATATTTTTATCTTTCCCTTCCTCCAAGGACCTTGGGGTTATATGCAAGCTTCTTTCTTCTCCTCCTCCTGTTAACCTCAGATATAACCCCATGAAGTAGAATAGTAGGTGCCAGGGCTGGAACTGGGTAACTGTGGTTGTGTGATGGTCCAGTGTTTTGAGCCTTGGCTTGTAATAAGTTCTTATCAGTGAAGTATTCCAAGGCTCTGGACTGGTCCCAAGCCAGACAGAAAAGGCTATAACGATCTTTGGGCTAAAGCCTTGCCTTAGCAGCAAGAGGAGTGTTCAGACAACCCCATCATGAGTGAGAAGACATGATAGATCTGTACAAAATTATGTATGGTGTGGAGAAAGTGGTTAGGGAGACATTTTTCTCCCTCTCCCATAGTACTAGAACCCAAGGGGGTCATCCCATGAAGCTGATGGGTGGGAGATTCAGGACAGATCAAAGGAAGGATGTCTTCACACAGCGCAGAGTCAAACTATGGAATTCACTTCCACAAGACATAGTGATGGCCCCCAATTTGGATGGCTTTATAGGGGGATGAAACAAATTCAAGGAAGATAAGACTATCAAGTCCTGATGGCTAGATGCTAACTCCAGTATCAGAGGCAGTATGGATTCCTGCATTGAGAAGGGGGTTGGACTCGATGGCCTTGTAGGCCCCTTCCAACCCTACTCTTCTATGATTCTATGATTCTATGCCTATGTACAGCAGTTGTGGGGGAACCTGGGCAGGAGGGTGCTCTTACACTCATTCTGCTTATGGGTTCCTGGTTGGCCACTGTGTGAACAGAATGCTGGACTAGATGAACCCTTGCCTGATCCAGCATGTTGTTGTTGTTGTTCAGTCATTAAGTCATGTCCGACTCTTCATGACCCCATGGACCATAGCACGCCAGGCCTTCCTGTCCTCCCGTCTCTCCCGAAGTGTGCTCAAGTTCATATTCATTGCATCAGTGATGCTATTTAGCCATCTCATCCTCTGCTGTCCCCTTCTCCTTTTGCCTTCAGTCTTTCCCAGCATCACGGTCTTTTCCAGGGAGTTTTTCCCTCGTGGCCAAAATATTTGAGCTTCAGCTTCAGTACCTGTCCTTCCAATGAGCAGTCAGGGTTGATTTCCTTTAGGATGGACTGATTTGACCTCCTTGCAGTCCAGGGGACTCGTAAGAGTCTTCTCCAGCACCATGTGATGTTCGTAAGAGTCTTCTCCAGTTCAAAAGCATCCAGCATGGCTCTTCTTATTTTCTTATGAGTGAGAGGGCAGCAGGGCATGCAGGAATGCACTGTCCCCCACCACACTCCCACTGCCAAAGCCCCCTGCATGTTGAGCAAACCTGAAAAGGAGCCCTGTGCAAGTCCCAGAGCTTTACCTGAGAAGAGTTCTTCTGTCTGAGGGCAGATTCTGATTGGTCCAGGATTCCTGCTCACATGGAGAACCCACCTAAGGTCTGGCTCTGGGTGTTTCCGTGTGTTCCCTGCAAGTCACCTATTGAGCTTCAGAGCCAAGCAGGTATTTGGATCGATGTCTCTCTGGTCTTAGCCTGACACTCTGACCTAAGGATGTTCCACAACTTTGTTCAATCTGCATTCTTAAGCAAGCCGACGTGATTCACACTTCTTGGACTAATGCGCAGATCAAAATGGCAGTTACCCTCCGGTTTCTGCATTTCTCCAAATTTTGCATAACAGTTCTCTTGGCTCGGAATTGTACTGAAATGTGCATAAAATTGCATATGTTAGGATAGAATGGTAAAAAAAGTGTCTTTTATGAATGAATGTTACAAAAATGATGTGCTTTTTCTGGATTTTTTTAAAAATCAGATGGCTGCAGAAACAGGATGGGAAAAACTTATGAATGAACATATACGAAAGAGACATTGACTGGAACAAGACCTATTAGTTCCACTTTACTTATTTATTGCATTTATATCCCACCTTTTCCCCCCTTTTGCAAGGAACCCAAGGAGGCTTATATGATACTCCTACTCTCTATCTTATCCTCACAACAACAACCCTGTGAGGTGGGTTGGGCTGAGAGTCTATGACTGGCCCAAAGTCACCCAGTGAGCTTCCATGGCTGAGTAGGGACTAGAACCCAGATCTCCCAACTCCCAGTCCAACACTCTCACCACTACATCACATTGGCTCTGGCTGGGGCATGCTGGGAGTTGTAGGACAGTCTATTTCCACTTTCATATGTGTTCAATCATAAGTCCATTCTGTCCCCTTTCCGTCTCAGTCTGCAATTTTTTTTCTTTAAAAGCACACAAAAATGCCAGTGTTTTTGTATGCAGTTGTCCTTAAAATCTGCATTCTCGCATGCTGCATTCCCTAATCTATGCATTTCTGTGTGCATTGTTTGAGCCAAAAACTGTACCGGAAAAATCGGAGAAGTGCGCCATCCAAAGGAGAACTGTGCACTGATCCACACATTAGACCTAATTTGCACTCCCCAGGCTCTCTGGTTAAATAGGGAGATTGAATGGAATTTTCCTCCATCCCTAATCCCTACCCTAAACATAATAGCACAGCAGTTTCTTGCACTGGAGGAGGTAAAGAAGGAGGTAGCTAGGCAATTGACCTCCTTGCCCCAAAGAATCTCTCCATACAGGTGGGCTAAATGTTCCCCAAACTCCAGCCACTGTCTGCCTGTCTGTCTGAAAACAGGGACAGGGGTCATGTACCACTGATGACGTGAACACACTACTCCTATGTTACTCCAGTGGGCAGAAGAGCCAAGCAATATGTCCTCCGAGGTTGCCCCCATCACAGCCACGTTTGGGGTAATATTTTCATGTCACTGATGACATTGTGCTGCTGCCTTTTTCCTGCTTTCCCCAAGCTTCATCTGCAGATTGCTAAAATGATGATGTTGATGATGTTGATGGAAGTTTGATAAAGTTCATGGGGAGGAAGGAAGGAAGGAAAGAAAAAGAAAGAAAGAAAGAAAGAAAGAAAGAAAGAATCTCATGTTTATGAAAAGAGATTTCATACACTGTTAATGTAATATCATAAAGCAGTTTGACGTTTTTACCTTTCCCTTGCTGTTTTTCACATGCACACAAAAACAGCCATGGCTAACTAATGAACCCCCAAGTGGTGCCCTTTGGTAGCGTGATACCTCATTACCCACGAGTGGCCTCCATCTGCCCTCATGGCTATGCAGGGAGCCATTCCAATTATGATGGAAGTCTCTGGAGCCATTACCAAGTGGCAACAGAGGGACTACTACAGACAGCCCTAATGGACTAATTTGTAATTGGGAGAAGGGAAATGGCTTAGCAGACTCTGCCTTTGGGGGAGGGAGGGCACTCTGTGTGTGAGTGTGTGTCTATGTGTAAGTGTGCGTGCTAAATATGATAAATGAATGGGAATGGGTTGTTTGTGCAGGGGATTTTACAAGGCCCTCAATCTCTCCTGGGGATGCAGAGACATCCGAAAAGTTGGGGGGGGGGAATAACCCAGGGGAGGTGAAGAATCTCCAAAAGGGATAAACTGGCCAGAGAAATGAAGGTGTTTAGCTCTAAGGAATAGAATAGTAGGGTTGGAAGGGGCCTACAAGGCCATCGAGTCCAACCTCCAAATGGCTTGCTTTTTCTGGGGAATTGGTCATGAGCATCTGGACTACTCTGTCTGGTTCTGGGTGCCACATTATAAGAAGGGAATGACAAATGCAGCAAGTTGCTGCATTTGAATGTACAGCATATCCTACACTCATCAATTTTGTCTGGAGACTTTTTTAGACATGTAGACTGCTTCTATTAATGTATATATTAGAAAGAGAAGTGTTGAACACCCCCCCCGCTCCCCTTTTCATTCATGGCGTTCTGAATGGTTACCGTGAACGGACAAGCTTTTTGTCATGTTTTCTCTTTCTTTCTTTTTGTTGTTGCTGCTAGTTTTTTCTAAGGATGTTGCGGGAGTTTGGGAAGGGGGTGGAGTCCTCAGGCTGCCCCCCGCTTGGCCTCCCGGACTCCAGTCCATGGAACACCGTGCTTGCCCGCTGGTCCGTGGAGTGGCCATTTTGTTTAAAAATGGTGGCTTAGCCTTTTTCGTTAATTGCCATTTATGCAATGCAGCTGTAAAGGGGGCATTTATGCAGGATTGCAGGCAGAAATGGACCTGCAATCTTGCGTAAATGGCCACTTTACAGCCAGCGTTTGCTTAAATGGGGATTTATGAAAAAGGCTGAGGGATCAGGCTTGGTGAGGGACTAGGCACCCACAGGCCAGGAGACCGTGAACCGCCACACATGGCAAACAGGGTCAGGCATCCAGCAAGGGTCTGGCAGGCAGTTCATGGTGTGGACAGGGGTGAGTTCGGCCATCCCTGTCCCCCCCCCTTCTCCCTTAAAAAAAATAAAATACCTGCAGATAATGATGATAATGATGATGATGAAGAAGAAGAAGAAGAAGAAGAAGAAGAAGAAGAAGAAACAAAGACGGAGATTGACAAACTGGAACCTTTCCAGAGAAGGGTGACTAGGATGTTGAGAGGTCTGGAGAAGAGCCATCTATGGGAGGCAGCAACCTACAATCACATTTTCTCTTCTCAAATTCTGATGGAGAATTTCCCTTACCTGGCTCTGCTCCGCAAAGAGCGCAAAAGAGAAAGTGCAACTTCTCTAGTCACAGTTCTGCAGTCTCTGAGTCATGGCATCTCTGGACCCCATCTATCCATCTATCTATCTATCTATCTATCTATCTATCTATCTATCTATCATGCATGCAACGTTGTATAAGGGAAGTGGGCAGAAAAAGTCTTACACCCCCTTTGGTCTCAGCCAGAAGAAAAGGGGCTGCTTGCACACTGCCTCTTCTTAATAAGATGTATCAGTCTATTTCAGTCCGTATCACTTTTGCAAGAGTTCACTGATAAATCTGTTCTGTCCCATTTCCTCACTAATTTGATTTTTTAAAAAAACAAAACAAAAAAGCAAACATTGAAACATATGTAGAAATACATATTTTTAAAAGACGTTTTCTCTCAGAAATACATTTTTGAAGTGCATTTGATACTTAATTTTTTTTAGGAGAGCATTCCGGAAGTGCAAATGCTGGTAGATAAGAACATAAGAGAGCCCTGGTGGATCAGACCAAGGGTCCGTCTAGTCCAGGCCAGCATTCTGTTCACGCAGTGGCCAAATCAGCTGTCAACTGGCAACCCACAAGCAGGGCATGAGTGTAACAGCACCCTCCTAACCATCTTCCCCAGCAATTGCTGTACATAGGCTCACTGCCTCTGCTACTGGAGGTAGCACATAGCCATCAGGTCTAGTAGCCATTGAGAGCCTTCTCCTCCAGGAATTTGTCCAACCCCTTTTAAAGCCATCCAAATTGGTGGCCATCACTATGTCCAGGTAGTGAATTCCATAGTTTGATCATGTGCAGTGTGAATACGTCGTCGTCGTCGTCGTCGTCATCATCATCACCACCATCATCATCATTATATTTATATCCCGCCTTTTCCCCAATACTGGGACTCAAGGCGGCCTTACAACGTTACCACTGCTACAACTAAAACCTATAAATAGAAATATAAATAAAGGTAAAGGTAAAGGTGGCCCCAACCAGTCATGTCCGACTCTAGGATGTGGTGCTCATCTCCATTTCTAAGCCGAAGAGCCAGCGCTGTCCACGGATGCTTCCGTGGTCATGTGGCCGGCATGACTGAACACCGAGGTGCACGGAACACTGTTACCTTTCCCACCGAGGCGGTACCTATTTATCTACTTGCAATTTCTTGCTTTCGAACTGCTAGGTTGGCAGAAGCTGGGACTGAAGACGGGAGCTCACTCCGTCGCGCAGCACTCGGGTCTCAAACTGCTGTGCTGCCGACCTTCCGGTCTGCAGTTCAGCGTCTTAACCACTAAGCCACCGCGGCCCCAAGAAATATAAATACAACTGTACAAAAGTTAAAAATATAATTGAATCATCAATATTAAAATTGTAAAAATATTAAAACATTAAAAGACAACCAGAACAACAAAAATGGTATCCATACGTCACATTTTCCCAGGCCCAGACTGGTTATCCCCAAAGGCCTGCTGGAACAAAAAAGTTTTTGCATGCCTGCGAAAACATATCAAGGAGGGCGCCATTCTCGCCTCCCTGGGAAGGGAGCTCCAGAGCCTTGGGGCAGCCACCGAGAAGGCCCTCTCCCGCGTTCCCACCAGGCGTGCCTGTGATGATGGTGGGATGGCGAGAAGGGCCTCCCCTGAAGATCTCAGGGTACGAGTAGGCTCATAAGGGAGAATACGGTCTTTCAGATAACCTGGACCCAAGCCATATAGGAATTTATAGGACATAACCAGCACTTTGAATTGTGCCCGGAAACAGAATGGGAGCCAATGAAGCTGCTTTAGCAGGGGAGTGGTATGCTCCCTGTAACCAGCCCCAGTCAGCAGTCTTGCTGCAGTTCTTTGAACCAGCTGAAGTTTCCAACACTCTTCTGAGGCAGCCCCACGTAGAGCGCATTGCAGTAATCCAAAAGGGATGTAACTAAGGCATGTGTCCCTGTGGCCAAGTCAGACATCTCAAGGAATGGGCGCAGCTGATCCACTAGCTTTAACTGTGCAAATGCACTCCTGGCCACTGCTGAGACCTGGGCATCCAGGCTCAGGGCTGAATCCAGAAGTACACCCAAGCTGCGGACCTGTGTCTTCAGGGGGAGTGTAACCCCATCCAGCACAAGCTGTATCCCTATTCCCTGATCTATCTTTTGACTGATCAGGAGCACCTCTGTCATGTCTGGATTAAGCTTCAATTTGTTTGCCCTCATCCAGTCCATTACTGCCGACAGACACCGGTTCAGCACCCCAACAGCTTCCTTGGAATTAGATGGAAAGGAAAAGTAGAGTTGGGTGTCATCAGCGTACTGGTGACACCGAACCCCAAAACTCCAGACAACCTCCCCCAGTGGTTTCATGTATACGTTAAATAGCATGGGGGACAAAACAGAACCCTGAGGGACCCCACAAGCCAATGGCCAGGGAGTCGAACAGGAGTCCCCCAGCACCACCTTCTGGGTCCACCCCTCCAAGAAGGAATGGAGCCACTGTAAAACAGTGCCTCCAAGTCCCATCCCAGCAAGGTGGCCCAGAAGGATAATATGGTCGATGGTATCGAAAGCCGCTGAGAGGTCCAGCAGAACCAACAGGGACACACTCCCCCTGTCTAGTTCCCGGCGTAGGTCATCCACCAAGGCGACCAAAGCTGTTTCTGTCCCATACCCGGGTCTGAAGCCAAACTGAAATGGATCTAGATAATCTGTTTCATCCAGGAATCTCCGGAGTTGGGAGGCCACCACACACTCCAATATCTTGCCCAGAAATGGAATATTGGAAACTGGCTAACTATCCAGTATAGTGGGGTTCAGGGAGGGCTTTTTTAACAAAGGTCTCACCACCGCCTCCTTCAAGCAGGCTGGAATTCTGCCTTGCCTAAGGGAGGCATTAACCACTCCCCTTACCCACTCAGCCAGTCCCCCTCAGGCTGCTTTTATGATCCAGGAAGGGCAAGGATCTAGAACACACGTAGTGGCTCTCACCTCTCCAAGGATCCTGTCCACATCCTCAGGCTGTACAAATTGAAAAGTATCCAACAACACTGGACAAGCAGGGGCCAAAGTTACATCCACTGGGTCTGTAGCAACTAGGGGTGCACGAAACCCACTTACCTGGTCTCGCAGCTTTTTGCGGTGGGGGGGAGGCACTTCGCTGCTCTCCCCCCGAAGTTCAGGCCGGGGGGGGGAGGCTTCCCGCCTCGCCCGGCCAAAATTCAGGCCGGGGGGGAGGCTTCCCGCCTCGCCCGGCCGAAATTCAGGCCGGGGAGGAGGCGCCTCGCCTCGCCCAGCCGCGAAATTAAAAGTTAAAAAAAAAACGCCCCTGTGATAGGCTACGTGACGATTAACGTAGCCTATCACGGCTAGATCTGCAAAGTCAGCCGTGATAGGCTACGTAAATCAACACGTAGCCTATCACGGGTGACTTAAAAAAAAAAAAAAGCGCGTATGCAAATGGCGGCCCCCATAGGGAGCCGCCATTCGCGTTCCTTATTTGGTCGCTGTAGTCTACGTAAATCTTTACATAGACTACGGCGAAAATAAGGGCAATGCAAATAGCGTTGCCCTTATTTTCGCCGTAGTCTATGTAATCTTTACGTAGACTACAGCGACCAAATAAGGAACGGGAATGGCGGCTCCCTATGGGGGCCGCCATTATCCGTACGCGCTTTTTTTTTTTTTAAGTCACCCGTGATAGGCTACGTGACGATTTACGTAGCCTATCATGGCTGACTTTGCAAATCTAGCTGTGATAGGCTATGTTAATCGTCACGTAGCCTATCATGGGGGTGTTGTTGTTTTTTTAGTTTTATTGGAATGGCGGCAGCGGCAGCCGGTCGAAAGATCGGCTGCCGCCCCCGCCCCTGATGAAGACCCGACGAACTGCCGCCGGGACCCGCCGCCGGGAGGGACATTCGGCAAAGGTAAGTCCCGTCCCGATGGGGTGCGGGGGCGGGGGGGGTGCGGAGAATTTCTCCCCGAAACATGTTCGGGGGGCCGAACACGTTGGCGCTCGACCCCCCGAAGTTTCAGGGAGAAATTCTCCGCCAACCCTAGTAGCAACTATAGCATCCAAGTCAGAGTGGATCCGAGCGATTTTGTCTGCAAAGTGCTGAGCAAATTGTTCACAGCGGGCTGTCGAGGGGTTTAAATTATCCTCTTGTGGGCTAGCATGTAAAAGACCCCTAACCACACAAAACAGCTCTGCTGGATGGCTCTTTGCAGATGCAATAGTGGCAGAAAAAAATATTTTCTTTGCTGCCCGCATTGCCACAGAGTAGGCCTTCAAATAGGCTCTAGCCCATGTTCGATTGGATTAACTCCGAGTTTTCTGCCAACGTTGCTCCAGTCGTCTTCCCACTTGTTTCATCACTGCCAGCTCCCTAGAAAACCAGGGTGCTGGTGCAGCTCCACTTCGTGAGAGAGGACGCTCAGGAGCGATTGTGTCCATGGCCCTGGTCATTTCTCTATTCCAGAGATCGGCCAGTGCTTCGACAGAATCACCTGCTGAGGCAACAGGAAAATCCCCAAGAGCCATCAGGAAACCATTCGGATCCATCAGTCTCCTGGGGCAGACCATCTTAATTGGCCCTCCACCCCTGCAGAAATTCAGAGTTCCTGCAAGTCTAAACCCCACCAGGTAGGGATGGGGGAGAATTTCTCCCCGAAACTTTGGGGGGCTGAGTGCCAACGCATTCGGTCCTCCGAAGGTTTGGGGAGAAATTCTCCGCCACCCCCCCGCCACCCCCGCCACCCCCCCCCGGGATGGGACTTACCTTTTACGAATGTCACTCCCGGCGGCGGGTCCCGGCAGTGGTTCGGCAGGTCTTCGTCAGGGGCGGGGGTGGCAGCCGGTCTTTTGACCGGCTGCCACCACCGCCATTACAAGAAAAGTAAAAAAAAAAAAACGCCCCTGTGATAGGCTACGTAACGATTAACGTAGCCTATCACGGCTAGATTTGCAAAGTTAATCGTCACGTAGCCTATCACGGGTGACTTAAAAAAAAAAAGCGTGTACACTAATGGCGGCCCCCATAGGGAGCCGCCATTCACGTTCCTTATTTGGTCCCTGTAGTCTACATAAAGATTTACGTAGACTACGGCGAAAATAAGGGCAACGCAAATAGCATGATCGTTACGTAGCCTATCACGGGGCTTTTTTTTTTTTTACTTTTCTTTTGAAGTTCGCGGCCGGGGAGACGGGGCGCTTCTCCCCAGGCTGAATTTCAGCCAGGTGAGGCGGGAAGCCTCCTCCCCCCGGCCTGAAGTTCGGGGGGAGAAGCAAAGCGCCTCCCCCCCACCGCAAAGCAAGCTGCAAGACCAGGTAAGTGCCTTTGTACATCCCTACCACCAGATAGCAATCTGTCCATGACAACGGAACTATAGAGAGTTCCTCCACTCTCAGATCACTATCACCCCATCCAGCACAGAAAATGAGGTCCACAGTGTGCCCAGCAGTATGGGTGGGGCCAGATACCTTCTGGGACAGACCCATGGTTGTCATCATGGTGGACATGAAGTCCTGAGCCGCTCCCGACAGGGCAGCCTTAGCATGGATGTTGAAATCCCCCAGCACAACAAGCCGAGGGGTCTCCAACACCAACCCCGAGACTACCCCAGCTAGCTCAGGAAGGGAGACTGTGTTGAGCAGCGGGGTGGAAGGTACACCAACAGAATCCCTATTCTGTCCCGGGCACCCACCTTCAAATACACACACTCGAACCCAGCAGACTGCGGGATAGGGCACCTGGTAAGGGGGATCGAATCACGATAGACCACTGCCACTCCACTTCCCCGCCCCCCAGGTCTTGCCTGCTGCTCAACAGAGAACCCTGGAGGGCAGAGCTGAGAGAGATTAACCCCCCCAGCTTCATCCAGCCAGGTCTCTGTCATACAAGCCAGGTCAGTACGCTCATCCAGGATCAAGTCCTGGATAGCAATTGTTTTACCATTCACTGACCCGGCATTCAGCAGCAGCAGTTTCAACCCAGGAGGTCTATTGCCAGGGCCATCCAGGTTATTTGAACTGGGGAACAGTTTAGGGATGGTCAGCACCCTATTGTTACACACTCTGCCTTTAGAGTGTGACTGTCTCCCCCCTCCGTATCTCCCACTGCCCTGTAGAACTTAATGGCCGTTCCCTGGCTCCCAACACCTCCCCCCTTCATTGGAAAACACGTATGTAATGCAGACAGTCCAGCAGGCCACACTGAGGCAAACAGTCCCCTTCCCTCCTTTCAGTGTGGGGGACAGTCCTTCCTTTGATCTGTCCTGAATCTCCCACCAATCAGCTTCATGGGATGACCCCAGGAGTTCTGACCGAGTTCTGATGGGCACGTTCATTGAGGAGCTGTAGATCCGGTCGTTTCATATTGGAATTCACAATGACTGAATTCCTCAAGCAATTCAGGTTTGGGGTTTTGTTTTGTTTTTGTTTATCTTCCTGACCAGAAAGCACCACAGAGCTCTTCCTTCCTCCTGTCTGCATTTTCTCTGCATTTTATATGCATCTCTGCTGCCTGCCTCATCCACTTCCTGGCTCCCTTGCCTTCCTCCTGAGGATATTCTTTCTGAGGAGGCTTCCTCTAGTCCTGAGGAACTTCCTCAGCCATGCTGCCACCACTAATGTTCCTCCTCTGATGGTCAACATGGGAAGTAGCAGTGCCTACCCCTAATGTGGTTGTCGATCAGAAGGGGTGGGGTGTCTGTTCTTCCCTAACTCAAATCAGAAGCTTTTTGCGTAATTCTGTATGTCGTTGTTGTTGTTGTTTCCCAGCAAAACATCAGGTTTCTGTTAATACAAGAGTTGAGCTTTTTACAGCCTGGCAACTTCCTCCTCTTCCTATATATATTTTTTTACCATGATGACCAGTGTTCCCACTAGAGTAAGCAATATGGAAACTGGGTTGGCCTGCATCCACCTTGACAGTGAAGAAAAGTCATTTTGAGAAGTTGACCTCAGCTGCCTTATTCCACAGGCCAGGAAATGTAAACTCACCACCTCCTTCTCCTTCTCCTTCTCCTTCTCCTTCTCCTCCTCTTTTTCTTCATTAATATTCAGTCCATGAACAGAGAGTCACATTAGCAGTGGGAAAGATTTGTGTACATAGACACCAATGAAGGCTGGTTTTTTATTGGTTGGCTGCCAGTTTGAGGAACAAAAGTATCACAGTTACCTGGGCCGCTTGGGAGGCCATAACTCAAAGTAGAGAGAGCTACTTAATATAAAGGAAGCCTTTCTGTTCTGAATAAGGTGGCTGAAAATGAACCGTCACATTTTTAAAAAGTGTTCGACAGTGTTTATCTTCTGAACGGCCCGATGGACGGAGGGTTTAATTTGTTTCCTGCTTTGTCTGTAGAGATCAAGGCAGCTAGTTCAACTAGGAATAATAACTGGACTGTCTAAGAAGGGAGGAGCCTCAAGAGGGACTTTGTGACCCCTGACCAGGACTGAATGAAAGGCAGCAGCAGAATAGTCAATACGGTAGAATATCAGATCTCCAGAACTCCAGCAGCTCATAAATGCCAAAATCCAGCCCAGTGTGATACAATAAAGGTTTGTTTGTGTCAGGAGTGCAGCTGCTGCACCAAGTGGTTAGTTTATATGGCTGCAGGTGTGAAAGTTCCCTGGGCACAAAAGGACTCCTGATTTGCCACCAAGGCTGGCCACTGACTTCCCCATCAGGAAGGATGATAAAGGCTTCCTGTTCAACCTGGGGTGAATGGTGCAAGAACCACCATCATCACCGATTTCAGGAACTGTCTGGGTTTTGTGAACGTTCCTGTCGAATACCTGAAAAAGTCATGAGTATTTGACGCATCCCCACATGGTTTCATGGGCTTTTCCCCTGCCTCATTAGTCTCTCCTCCATCGCAGGCACATCCCTCTTCTGTAAAGGACGGCAAGGGTAATCAGCAGTGGAGAGGGGGCACATTGGCTGCCTGTCCAGCCCCTGCATTTGTAGTGATGCTTCTAGGCATGCTCCGGAGCATAATTTCCTGCCAGAATTATGGGATTTGTAGTATTCTCTAGGTAAGGTAAAAGGTAAAGGTGTCCCCAACCAGTCGTGTCCGACTCTAGGGTGCGGTGCTCATCCCCATTTCTAAGCCGAAGAGCCAGCGCTGTCCGAAGACGCTTCCGTGGTCATGTGGCCGGCATGACTGAACACCGAGGTGCACGGAACGCTGTTACCTTTCCCGCCGAGGCGGTGCCTATTTATCTACTTGCAATTTCTTGCTTTCGAACTGCTAGGTTGGCAGAAATTCTCTAGGTAGAGATAGCAATAAATTCCCATGCTCCCAACAAGGAACAACATTCAGAACATGTTTTTTGAGCAGGGGAGTTTGCTTTTTGAGTTCTCCCACCTGTTCAAATGTTGTCAGCCTCCATAGTATATGCAACAGCTTTGATTCTTGGCTCCACAATGACTGGTTACTGAATCCTGGCTTGTAATTACTGACCTCTTGTTCCCAGCTCTTGATCAGCCAGCGATTGCCTCTGGCCCACCTCCAAGGATTCGCAGAGTGCTGTTGCTCACTAGAAAATACCAATATACTATACCTAGTAAACAGCCAGCACCAACCCTAACTGCATTTGGGATGAGGGCAGGCATTCCAATTCTCATAATGTGGTTCTAGGCAGGTTTGAATTGATGATAATTATCATTATGCGTTCTACTTTGTTGTTCAGTCGTTCAGTCATGTCCGACTCTTCGTGACCCCATGGACCATAGCACGCCAGGCCTTCCTGTCCTGTGCTCTCTCCTGGAGCGTGCTCAAGTTCATATTCATTGCATCGGTGATGCTATCTAGCCATCTCATCCTCTGCCATCCCCTTCTCCTTTTGCCTTCAGTCTTTCCCAGCATCAGGGTCTTTTACAGGGAGTTTTCTCTTCGCATTAGGTGGCCAAAATATTTGAGCTTCAGCTTCAGTATCTGTCCTTCCAATGAGCACTCAGGGTTGATTTCCTTTAGGATTGACTGACTGGACCTCCTTGCAGTCCAGGGGACTCGTAAGAGTCTTCTCCAGCACCACAGTTCGAAAGCATCAATTCTTCGGCGCTCAGCCTTACTTAGGGATGTGCAAATCAGCAAAACCTGAGCTTGCCATAGTTCTTTGCATATCTCGATGCTCATTCCGACTCGAGGCCGTATCATATTGCGAGCTTTGTTTCTTTTGCTTTTTGCATGAAAATCCATGCATATTTCCATGTGTATTTTTCCAATCAGTTGTATTTTTTAATTGTATGCATTTTTTCAATGTGCTCATTTTGAACTGTGTGCATTTTTGAAATCTGTACATTCTTCTCCCATGATTAAAGCATACACATTTTGAAATATGTGTATTTTTGACATGTAATCATTTTGAAAGGTATGCATTTTTAAAATCTGTGTATTCTGTTGAACACTTTTCTTTATTTTGGTTTGCGAATCATATTGCAAGCTCAGAAATGTATGGACTGTGACTGCAGATTGTCTTCAGTCTGGAAGGTGAGAACTAGGTAGGGATATCAGAGAATTCTGCCATGGACTCCAGTGAGGCCGGATTCAAAAGAATCCGGAATCCATGGTGTAACGACCACACACCCCCGCCACCTCACAGAATCCCCCCGGGACGGAGCATACCTTTGCGTCCTTGCAGTAAGCTGTGATAGGCTACGTAAGTATTTGCGTAGCCTATCACGGCAAAAGGCAGCCACGCAAATGGCGTAGCCTATCATGGCTTACTTACGTAGCCTATCATGGCTTACTGCAAGGAGGCAAATGGCAGCCGCTATGACGGCCGCCATTTGCAGCCGCAGCAGCCCAGCAGCGGCCGGAACTCCGGCTGCAGCCAGCCCCGGCTGGCAACTCCATGGAGCTGCTGTGGAGCCGGCCGGGGAGGATTCCGGGGGGAGGGACAGAGCGCCTCCCCCCCCCATGGATGCACTGGAGCGAAGCCAGGTAAGGGTTTCGTACATCCCTAGAACTAGGCATTGTGTACATGGATTGTGTAAAATCCATTCTGACTGTGCTTCATGGATTGTCAGGCACCCTTTGTTCTGTCACCTGCCCATCGTTGAAACTGAATGTTTTTGTTTTTGAATTTGCACAAATTCACACCTGTGCAGATGTGCAATTGCATAATTTTGCATGTGCAAAAATGTACAAATTCCCCCAAATGGGCATTTTCATGCATTAGCCTATGGGGGGAATGAGGTAGAACTGCCACCTTCACAATTCGGTAGAGACATGAAGGAGATGCTTTTGGAAGGCTCATGTCAAGGGCTCCTTGGAGGCCTCTCTCAGTCTCATCCAGTAGCCAAGTCCAGAAACAGACAAAAGGATTCCTTTCAAAGCTTTATTCTTCTTTTACAACTTAACAACTCTACAGGTAGCAACTAGATCTGAGCAGCACAGTACCTATGCCCTACATTGGAACAGTTCGTCCCCATTTGAAAGGAAATTACTGGCAGACCCCTGAACTTAAGGACTAGGGAGAGTCCCTCCCCTTTTCCCTTGGATCCTCTGGGCGCAGCCGTTGTTTGCGCGCGAACCGGGCACTACGCCTCCTTTCCGCGCCCTCCGTTTGGTGCCGCTCTCTGCATCGGCATCGCGCGTCCACCAAGTCTACTTCCCAGGCTCGGTCACTCCCTGGACTGCTATCTAATCTAGGAATGCTGGTGGGAGGAATCTCCATCAGCTGTGGGCCCTGGGAAAGAGGAGCGCGCTTCTCTCCCAGGAGCGACTGCTCTTCCTCAGAATCAGAACTACTCTGGGATTCTATGGGCTCAGTGTCCACCCTGACAGATGAAGTACTTTTAAGTATCTATGAATTGCTCACAGGAAATTAGCATTTGGTACGAAGCAACCAGAGTACACCTTCAACATTAGTTGGCCTTTTCTATGGTGTTGGGAAGCACATGTGTTACACTAGTTAAAGGTCATTTGAAACAGTCTACGTGTCTGGGAAAATATTCTGCCTCTTTCATATCTTCTTGGTGATTCAGTTTTTTATCTGCCAGACCAGACCTTGCCAATGCCAACTTGTCAAACTGATTGACATGAAGTTTGCCTTTTAACTCCCTCATGTTGCACAGTGTCCCCCTTCAATACTTACCCAAGATAACCTGTGCTTCTTTTTAACAATGAACTAATACTGAGTTAACTTTGCCCAGCTCTGCATTTTATGCACACACACACACACACACACACACACGGCAGATGGAGATGCTTAACTGAAACGTGGAGATCATCTGTTGGGTGGGCCAAAAGGATGCAGATTTGAGGGGGGGCAATTACTGCCACTAGTAACTTCATTATCCCCCTTCACCAGTTTGAAAACCACTTGTATGGGCAATGGTGACTTCCATCCTCTTTCTGTAGAGGAGGAGAGTGAGGGGAGACATGAGGGAGGGGTACAAAATGATGCATGGTGTGGAGAATGTGGATAGGGAGACATTTTTCTCCCCCCCCCCATAATACTCTCTCCCTCAGCTCCACAAAGTCTATATAATCCACAAGGATCTTACATTTCTTTAATGGTATTAAAAACCACATATTGCCAGCTGGGAGCCCTCCCCCATAGGATGACCTAGGGAGGTGGTGGGCTCTCCCACACTGGAGGCATTCAAGATGAGGCTGGACAGCAACCAGTCAGGGATGCTTTGACCTGGATTCCTGCACTGAGCAGGGGGTTGGACTCGATGGTCTAATAGGCCCCTTCCAACCCTACACTTCTATGATTCTATGGACAGCCATCTGTCAGGGGTGCTTTGACTTGGATTTCTGCATTGAGCAGGGGGTTGGACTCGATGGTCTTATAGGCCCCTTCCAGCCCTACTCTTCTATGATTCTATGGACAGCCATCTGTCTGGGGTGCTTTGACTTGGATTCCTGCATTGAGCAGGGGGTTGGACTCGATGGTCTTATAGGCCCCTTCCAGCCCTACTCTTCTATGATTCTATGGACAGCCATCTGTCAGGGGTGCTTTGACTTGGATTCCTGCATTGAGCAAGGGGTTGGACTCGATGGTCTTATAGGCCCCTTCCAGCTCTACTCTTCTATGGTTCTATGGACAGCCATCTGTCAGGGGTGCTTTGACTTGGATTCCTGCATTGAGCAGGGGGTTGGACTCGATGGTCTTATAGGCCCCTTCCAGCCCTACTCTTCTATGATTCTATGGACAGCCATCTGTCAGGGGTGCTTTGACTTGGATTCCTGCATTGAGCAGGGGGTTGGACTCGATGGTCTTGTAGGCCCCTTCCAGCCCTACTCTTCTATAATTCTATGACCTGTAATGTCATAGAATGCAGCATCTCTGATGTGAACACCATCAGCACCAATCCACACTGTGTTGTTGGCAATGCAAGCTTTGTACAAGAGCCATCTGTCACATGAAACAATAGCTTATAAGACTGGGTCCATCACCTACTGAAGTTAGCAGGAAACATCCCACCAACTTTAACTCATGCTTGTGTGACAGCCATCCTCATGAGCTGAGTGGGCAGGTAGAGGGGCATGATGTCTATGGGATATCTATTACAGCATACCTCATATTGATTACACTTCATTCCTCGTATTGATTATATCATACCTCATATTGATTACAGCATTGTTGTTGTTGTTGTTCAGTCGTTCAGTCGTGTCCGACTCTTCGTGACCCCATGGACCATAGCACGCCAGGCCTTCCTGTCCTGCGCTCTCTCCCGGAGCATACCTCATATCAATTATATATCATACCTCATATCGATTAGATCTCATACCTCATATTGATTACAGCATACCTCATATGGCCCTTGAAACAAGTGACATAAGAACCCTGTACACATGGTACATGGTTCATGCTGTGTGTACAAGAGGGCATAAGAAGACATGCACATGCAGGGACGAACCGTTCTGCCTATGCAAGGAAGGGGTAGGGATGCAGTTTTCTCAGAACTGACCTCGTAGCTCTGGCTCCAAGGTTGGTTCCTGGAAAATGAAAAAAGCCTATGGCTGTCTAGCCACTGTCTAGCAGCCATAGGAGTGAGCCCTTATATTGTTAGATACAAAATTAAAGAACTCAGTAAAAGGGTATGGAAAATCAAAGTATTGGGGAAAAGAGATTGGAGGAAGACAGAGAACAGGAACAGGGAAGAGGCTGGAAGGGGAGAGGTCTATGGCTAGTGGGGAGGAAAGGAGAGGTGGAGGCGAAGCAGAGGTGAGTGAGTGGAAACCATGCTAAGAGAGGAGAGAAAAGGAGGAAGAAAAGAGATCTGGCCTAGGGAAATAGGTGTTAGGGGTGTGCATTCATGTTAAAAATGAGTGGAAGACAAAATGGATGCACCCACATTCACTTAATGTTTGTTTTAATGTAGAATGGATATCAAAACAGACATGAATGTGAAAAATGAATGTCAGTACATTTGTTTTAGACTTTCATATTCATTTTTGTTTTTCATCTTCACTGGATCCAATCTGCCTGAAATTGATCACATGTGATACTGTGAGTGTTCAGTTAGGGATGTGCGAATCACCAAAACTTGAGCTTGCCAAAGTTCTTCAAATTCCCTCTTGAAGCTCGCTCTGGCTCAGGTCCGTATCAGATTGCAAGCATTGTTTTGTTCTTTTTGCATGAAAATCCATGCACATTTTCATGTATATATATATTTTAAAATATATACACATCAATTGTGTGCATCTTTGAAATGTACACATTCTTCTCCCATTGATGAAAGTGTATTTGTGCACATTTTTCAAAAGTACACATTTTCTTGTGTGCATTTTCCAAAATGCCATTGAATGCATGCTCTTTTTTTTGGTTTGAGAATCACATTGCAACCTCAGACATTTATGGACTTCAACCACAGATTATGTTCAAGTCCATGTTTAGTCCAGAAGGTGAGAACTGGGTAAATCCTGATAAAAAATGAGCTCAAACAAATTCCTCATACATCCCTAGATATAGTGCCTGCAAATTTCATGACTTTTGGATGGAAAACTCCAAGGTTAAAGAGAATAAAACACAAGGCTGCCCCAAGGCTCTGGAACTCCCTTCCCCCAGGGAGCTGAGAGTGGCACCGTCCTGATATGTTTTTGCAGGCATGTAAAAACTTTTTTGTTCTGGCAGGCCTTTGGGGATAGCTAGTCTCAACCTGTGAGAATATGGCAGATGGATACTATATTTTTTGTTTTTTAACATTTTGATATTTATACAATTTTAATATTATTGATGATTTAATTATATTTTTAACTTTTGTATACTTCTATGTATAAGGGCCGTGGTGGCTTAGTGGTTAAGACGCTGAACTGCAGACCGGAAGGTCGGCAGGACAGCAGTTCGAGACCCAAGTGCCGTGTGACGGAGTGAGCTCCCGTCTTCAGTCCCAGCTCCTGCCAACCTAGCAGTTTGAAAGCAAGACATTGCAAGTAGATAAATAGGTACCGCCTCGGCCGGAAAGGTAACAGCGCTCCGTGCACCTGGGTGTTCAGTCATGCTGGCCACGTGACCACGGAAGCGTCTTCGGACAGCGCTGGCTCTTCGGCTTAGAAACGCGGATGAGCACCGCACCCTAGAGTTGGACACGACTGGTTGGGGACACCTTTACCTTTACACTTCTATGTATACTTCAATTCATAAGTTTTAATCGTACAAGTTTTAATGTTGTAAAGCCACCTTGTGTCCCAGTATTGGGGGAAAGGCGGGATATAATAATAATAATAATAATGATGATGATGATGATGATGATGATGATGTGACTTTTCACTGAAATCAAAAGGGAAATGAAAACAAAGATAATTGAAACAAGGTCAAATTGAAACTATTGCAACTAAAATGAAGATAAAACAAATATGGCTTTAAAAACTAAACTTTTTCTTCCTGTGCACAGCCCTAAAATAGGTCTGTTCCTTTACTTAGAAAGCACCAGGAAAGAAGTAACAGATATTGGCAGGATGAACCACCACTCCCTGAAGAACAAGAACAATATGAAGACATACCTGAAATTAAGCCATAGTTGAGTGTGAAATTCCCTTGTGGATACTTTGCAAATATGGGTCATTTTCAACATTGAGCTTTTCCTCACTCCAGTCAACATGACAGTGGGCAAACCCATGAATATCAATGTGGTTGCCCCATCACAACCCATTTGGCTCTGCACTATATCTTCCTTCCTTCCGACAGATTTGTACTGGTAACAGTGAAAACACATAGCTTTCTTCCACTGTCTAATACTTTCACGTTCCGTAGGCAGCTGTGGAACTGCATGCTGGCAAAGCATGTTATCCAAGGCTTCCTGCCACAAGCCATTCTTGTCTCTGCTGCAGTAAGTCATTTCAGGTTTTCCCCTCTCTTTCTGGACATTTTCATGCTGTGACTTCATTTTCATGTGAAGACAGATGACTATTATCCCTGATGCAGGGAGCAGATACCCCTCTTTATAGAATAATGTAACAGTGGGCTGTTTCAGACAAGAAGCAATTCAATCTATATCTATATCTATATCTATATCTATATCTATATCTATATCTATATCTATATCTATATCTATATCTATCTTTATAGATATTCTACAGCTACAGCTACATCTATATCAGAATATAACAGTGGGCTGTTTCAGAAAAGGTGCAAATCAATCTATATCTATATCTATCTTTATAGATATTTTATATCTATATATCAGAATATAACAGTGGACTGTTTCAGACAAGATGCAATTCAATCTATATCTATATCTATATCTATATCTATATCTACATCTATATCAGAATATAACAGTGGGCTGTTTCAGACAAGAACCAATTCTATCTATATCTTTATCTATATCAGAATATAAAAGTGGACTGTTTCAGACAAGAAGCAATTCAATCTATATCTATTTCTATATCAGAATATAATGGTGGGCTGTTTCAGACAAGAAGCAATCTATATCTATATCTACCTAATTTTTTGCATCTGCTTGATGTCATACCCATTTTATGGCTGCTGAAATGTTAAAGGTTTGGGGGCTCCGATGAATACAACAGCCAATGTTTTCAGTATCCCCCCCCCCCGCCCCCGTAAGCCATCTTGAGTAGACTATGGTCTGGAAAAGCAGCTAAAAAATAGATTGATTAGACTGGTGTGCACAACCTTGTTGGCCCCGAGAGCCACATCTGGTGTTGGATGTGGGGCCGTGGGCTGTACAGGTGCATGCACACCAGTAAACACATACACACTTCCCCCCCATGCATACACATACAGTCTTCCTCCCCACCGCGTACATATACACATGTTCTTCCCACAAACACACATTTCATCCCATCCCATCTATTTTTTTTCCTCATGTATCCCTCTTATTCTGTTTTTTTGTTGTTGCTCTTTATCCCATCCTGTATTTTTTTTTTTTTAATAAACATTTAATTTCAGGTCTCCAGGATCCCCTCCCCCATTCTGACTTTTTCTGAGGGGAAAAAAAAAGAGAGAGAGAGAGAGAGAGAGAGAGAGAGAAAGCTGTGCTTTGCTTTTCCTCTGCTCCGGCCAGCTGATCACTGTCTAGGAGACAGTCTAGGAGACACTCTAAGAGGGCTCTATGGTTCCTAGAGCATCCTGGAAGTAGGACGACTCTGGGAAATGAAACTTTGCAATGGACCTTGCTTCCTGTGTCTGTGGTTCAGGGCAGTGGTAGATGCTGGAACTTTTGGGCGGGGGGGCAGAAAGGGCTTGGGGTGAGGGGGAGAGGGAGAGAGAGAGAGCCTGTAAGCTTACATTTTGCACTGCTGGATTAAATAACCAAGTAGATAAATATGACCTCTCCAGTGTGAGAGATCATCCCAATAGGATGGCATGCGTAGATGCTATTCTTCTCCATGATAAGAGAAATATAAGTAAACATGGTAATGAACATCCTTCAGGTTATCCAAATTAAATAGCCAAATTTCTAGAGTTGATCATCCAATTTCAAAAGAGAGAAGTTTCATTTATATTATTTGCCCCACATATTTTATACTACATTAACCATATTCATTTAAAAAGCCATGCACACACAATGAACACCTTAAGAGCCAAAAACACATTCTTCACATCCATTTGAAGACATAAGAAAGAATGTAACACCAGTAGACGATGTGTATGTGTGACACTTTTCTTCAGAGTTTCTAAAGGGACTCACAGCAAAGGCCTTGTACAGGGACAATTAACATATAGCATTTTAATTACTTAATTAAAATCAATAATAATGCACATGTAATATTTTACATGCATAACAGTTCACTTATCATTACAACAGTAAAACAGAGCACAGCCCTCCCAGATTTCTGTCTTTCAGCTTGAGTCAACAACAAATAATATAAATAAAACTTCTCTCTGAAGCTTGATTTTTCTGCTGGTTGAAGAAGGAAAACAGTCTCCACTCAGTTCACTCCGCAGCAATCTTCTCAAAATGGACCTGGATCCAGCAACACAGGAACAACTTTGTAAACAGCCGTGTCTCAAGGGTTTAGGGTCTTACAGAAAAGAGAAAGCAAGCTTCTTCCACAGTGCATTTTGGTAACTGCCTAAAATGGTGGCCACTCCCTATCTCACTCCTTTACTGAGCATGTGCAGGGATATTCCCACTCAGAATTCTTAAAGGAAAATATACCAGTGCATTACATTTGCATCACAAAATCCAGCATGTTCGAGACCACCATCAACACATGGGCATATCTGGAAATACTTGCTAAGTTAAGCAAAACATTACCTCCCCTGCACCCACTCCCCAAATAATTTGCCCAACATTTCAGAGCATGACACACTTGTTCATGGAGGGAGCAATCCTATGTCCACTGGACACTGTCTAGAGGGCCATAGGATTGTTCAGTTTTTAGGAACTGGGATCAGAGCCGGGGCTCTGAACTTGGTTCCCAGAAACTGTGTTCCCCTCCCCCAGCCCCTCATAGCCAGCATGGTTCTCTCCATGCCAGCTATGTCTCCATGCTCAGAAACTGAGCACAGTAAAGGGGGAAAGGGGGAGGTCCCAGGGGTGGGTTGGGGAGGAGACCTCAGAAGCTGCTTTATACAGCTCCCTATCAGGTCTCCAGGGTCCTTCCTCCCCCCTCCCTGAAGCCATGGCTGGACAGGCAAAAATGCTCATTTAGGCAAAAAAGCAGGGTGGCCAGAGCACGGAGGAAAGGAATGATAAATACATAATAATTATTCAAGCCAAGCACAAAAACTCTGAATGGTTTGCAAATTGGAAGTGTGGCTGATTGAATGAAAGTTTGGCAGATTTTGGTAAGGCTTTGAACCTTCAAAAACTGCAGAATGATTCAATCCAAGTGATGATTTTTTTCAATTACGAGGCTACCATCTTTTTGAGTTTTACCAAATCTTCTTTCATGAGGAGAAATGCATGCAATGGACTTTTAATTCAGTTCTTTTGGATAAGCTATGCAGAGTTTTCTTCTTCGTATCCCTGTGTTTGGAACCACGTGGGCATAGACAAGACAAAGGGAATTTGGTTTGTAGCATAACAAGGAACATGGGATAACATCTGAATTGCATTGAGCAGAGAAGGGGAAATGGTATTAACCCGCAAACTACACAAAGTGAGCTCTGAAAGACCTCTTGGAAAGTTATTGTTAGCTCTTGTCAAAACCTGTCCAGCATTTGCCAGTGAAAAGGTATTCTGTGGAAGTGTCAAACATAGCTAATGAGGCATGAGGAGTCGACAGCAAAAATAACAGAGATTATAGGTAAGGAACATCACGAATGAAGCGTGAATAGGCAGCTGGGATGTGTGACTGACATAGCAAAGAAGCTAAGATAGTCAGGAAAAGGAAGATCCATCATTCACTTAAGGAAAATGGACATGTTCAATTGCTTGATTGATATCTTCCCATCCAATAATCTTAGGAACTTCTGAAGGGCTTTAGTGTAAAAATAGCCTCTGTGAATTCATGAGTTGATTACAGGTCTTTGGGGTGGTGGTGTACTTAACTTTCCAGGGGAAGGAGGGAGAATATAGTTGCACTGCAGATATAGAGGTACAAGAGACAAACTCACCAAGACCAGCTGGATTAATTCTCTGCAGCCTCTCGAAACAAACAAAAGTGTGTGTTTGTGGAAGCAGAGAGAGGAGTAGAAATGTTTTGGCTCATCCTACACACACACACACACACACACGGCATTAAACCATCACCCAGCTGGTAAGGAGGCCCTGGAGAAGCAAGCTGAGGGGAGACAAACACTAGACAATTGTCCTTGGAGCTCAGGACTAGCACCTACACCATAGTTTCTTCTGCAAGTGTGTACTGATGGTATAGATGGGAGTGGAAAGAAAAGTGTGAAATAACAGAACTGAAAAGTATAGCAAAGCAGATTCTGGAGGAATTTGATCGCTGCAAATTACTATAAGAAATTACCTCGTGGATGAATGTACAGACTGGGAATTAGCTACCCACCAGATTTCGTTCATTTATTCATTCCATTCATTTATTATATTTCTATACCACCCCATAGCCAAAGCTCTCACATTTCTTAAAATAGACATTCAAATACATATATTGAGATTAGAGGACACATATAAATACAGATGATTTGGGGAGGATGAAAGAGGAAATATTGTAGAACAGAAACGAATCATAGAGTTGGAAGGGATGTGGAGGTAATCCTAGTTCAACCCACTGTCGATGCTGAAAATCTGCTGCCCTAGCATTCCAGATAGGCAGACATCCAACCTGGGCTTAAAAATGTCTCATCAAAGAGAGAGTCCACCACCTTCTGAAGCAGCCTGTTCTGCACCATCAGTAAGTTCTTCCTAATGTTCAGTTTGAATTCCCTTTCAGGTCCTACCCTCTGGACCAAGAGAGAACAAATTTGCTCATCATCTACATGACAGCCCTCACATATTTGAAGATGGCTATCATATTGACTGTTTAATTGTGTCTTCTGTAGGCTGAACATAACAAGCGCTTTCAACCTTTCCTTACAGGACTTCCAGTTTGCCAATGTCAGGTTTCCCTTTGCCCCCCACTGATCTTCCAATTCCAAATCAGACACAGACAAGAGGCTTCCATCTACAGCTTTTAATCCCATTACCACAAAGGGTCATATGGATGCAAATTCTCAGTGACTCTCAGTCTGTAAGGAAATGCCTTCAGGGGGTTCAAAAAGTAGCTATGAAAGTTGCCCACCATTTGAAAGAAAGAGTGGGCTCACTGCCTAACTTAAGGGGTGGTGGAGCTCTCTCTCTCTCTCTCTCTCTCTCTCTCGGCTTCTAAGTGCTGCTGTTCATGCAGGGCCAATAGGGAAGACCTCCTGACTTCCACCCTGGCCATCTCCCTCTTGGCTCTGAGTCTGCACCTCGCATCTATTAATTCAGGTTCGCCAAACACTGCCTCTCCCTGTTCGCTATCTCTAACGGGTGTGTGTGTGTGAAGAGGGACCTTCCTCCAGCTGCACCTTTGAAACCTGAGCAGCCTGCCTCACCATCTCTGGACTAGCCTGGGAACATTCCTCCCCCATGTCTGGTGGCTCCTCTTCAGATTCTGAACTGCTCTCCCACTCTCTGTGTTCAGGAGCGCCCCTGACTATATCCTTCTTGATTATGGGTAAAGACATGTGAAAATACCACAGACCAGAAATAGAGATATCCTTCTACCCTTAGACTCTGCCACCAGAGTCTTCATTTTTATGGCCCTGATAACTGAGGTCACAGTTTTAGGTTCCAATCCTATAGCAACCTACTTGGGAGTAAGTGCGATTGAACTCAGTGGGGCTTACCTCTGAGCTGATGTGTATAGGATTACACTGTTAAGGCTGAAGGCTGAAGACTGAATTTATTTGGTCATAGAATCATAGAATAGTAGGGTTGGAAGGAGCCTATAAGACCATCGAGTCCAACCCCCTGCTCAATGCAGAAATCCAAGTCAAAGCACCCCTGACAGATGGCTGTCCATAGAATCATAGAATAGTAGGGTAAGAAGGGGCCTATAAGACCATCAAGTCCAACCCCCTGCACAGTGCAAGAGACCAAGTCAAAGCATCCCTGACAGGTGGCTGTCCAGCTTCATCTTGAATGCCTCCAGTGTGGGAGAGCCCACCACCTCCCTGGGGAATTGGTGCCATTGTCATATTGCTCTAACAGTCAGGAAGTTTCTCCAGATGTTCAGCTGGAATCTGGCTTCCTGTCACTTGAGCCCATTATTCTGTGTCCTGCACTCTGGGATGATCAAGAAGAGATCCTGGCCTTCCTCTCTGTGACAACCTTTCAAGTAGAATGCTATCATATCTCCCCTCCATCTTCTCTCAAGGCTAAACATGCCCAGTTCTCTCAGTCTCTCCTCATAGGGCTTTGTTTCCAGTCCCCTGATCATCTTTGTTGCCCTCCTCTGAACCCTCTCCAATTGGCTCTCCTGCTGTTTCAGATTATTAGACTGTCATCGATGTAATTGTGTTTATGTTTGTTTTTATTTGATTACAATTTGTTGGGTGGGGTGGGGTTGCTGAAACATTTAGGCTGCATCACATTCTATAAATGGCTGTTTAAGAGCAGTCTATCATAAAATAAATGAATAAGTTCACTTTTAAATCGCTTTATTTTCTGCTTTTGAATTTTGGAACTCATTATGAGGGATTGCACGTGTGTGTGTGCGCGCATGGGGGGGATTGCAATTAGGGATGTACGGACTGCGTAAAATCCACTCCGCCTGTGTTTCGCAGATTGTCAGGCACCTTTTGTTCTGTCGTCTGCCCACAGATGGATGTGGATATTTCTTTTTCATCATGCCAAAAAATACACATTTTAAGTATTTGCATAATTTAGCTTTGTACGTAACATTTCATGTATTGTCCCCATTCCATTCGACGTTTCCTTAAGAGGAACTTATGCATTTTCCTATTAATATACATGTGTACATTTCAGGAAAGTTAAAACAACAACAAGAACAACAACCTGAAAGTCCACGGACTCCACACGGCCAGAGGGGGGTCACACTGCAGTAGATTCCACAGGTCGGATTCTTAGAAATCCAAGCTCATTTTATTCTGTCTCGAATTTCCCCAGCATCCCTAATTGCAATATACTGTATATACATCCTCCAGGGAATTCCATCCCTTCACCAAGCAGGGATGGGAAGTCCCTGACACCTCCTTCCCTATTCAGGCTTCAGGGTGGAGACAAAGAGGTCAGTTCCATGGCGGTCCTGTTGCCCCGGTCTCCATCCCATCTTTCCACTCCTGAAAATCATCCACACTGGATTCAACCTCAGCCTAATTATAGCCATGTGGCTATAGCCACATGGCTATAATTAGCCTTGGTGGTGATTCAAGACGACTTGCATCCACATGGGTCTTGAACCGGTTCTGCTAACCCCGTTGCACCAAATCAGAGTGTGTCCCAAACAAGAACACATTTACCAGTCAGATCTTCAAGGCTGTAATTGGCTGGCCTACTGCAATGGCAGATGGTTTATTGCTTCATTTCTCCCCATTCAGGTTTTCTTTTGTGCTTTTTTCTTTCTTTTTTTTTTAAAGCAGAGAAAAAAATACTACTTGAGAAGGAAATCTACTGGAAAAAAAAAAGTGGCAGAATTTGTTTTCTTGGTGTGTATGTATGTGCATTTATGAACCAAAGTATGTTGGATGGGGTGTGGGGGGAGCCTTGACTGCTGTTTTCTTATACCTTGGTGGTGTTAACAAGCAGTAGATTGTTAGTGACAATCACACAGTTACTGGCACTCCATGTGGGAGGCTTGATTTAATCGCTAGGTTGCCATTTATTATTCTGTTGTGCTATTCCACCAGGGAAAGCGACTGATCAAATGCTTGCTCCCTGGAGCAGAGAGGGGCTTTTTTTGAGGGGGGTTATGTCTAAATCCTCAGTACAAATTGCAGTATTTCTGGATTCCCAGAGCATCCTATTAGAGCCTGTGGGGCATTAAAGCTCATTAATACTGCTGTCACACACACACACAGAGAGAGAGAGAGAGAGAGAGAGAGAGAAGAAAGAAGGCAACTGGCTAGCTTTGCTTCCTTAGAAATTGGAAATTAATACATCTGCTTCATTAATACTCGCCTGCATTTGATGTCTGTTAGCTGGCAGCTTTAATGATCTAAGTGTTTATCAGCCAGCATGCTTGCTTGAACTGGATATTCTTTCAATTACCTGAATTTTGTTTTTACCCATCTTCCAGTCTTCTCCCTCAGTCTCAGTTGCAAAATTCACTATTTAACTAGCAACTCCAAAGGAACAGGGGAGGAGTTGTTGCTATCTTCTTGTTTTCCTCCTTCCTCTACATACATCGGTGTAATGCTAGATTTGCAGCCTAGTTGCCATTCTTATTTGAGTGAATTGTTTCTCTTGCTGGATAACTGCAAAGTTATGGATGGAGGTGGGATGACTGGATGGTTCTTGCGACCGGAAACATATTGTATATTTAGAGATATTTATTCCTGTGGTGCCAGGAGATCATCCCAGGGACCATAAGATTCTTCAGAGTCCCCACTCCTGATGGGATTTATTTGGTAATTCTGTCTCCTGTTAAAAAGGCAGTTTGTTAACTAACATAGTAAGGGTTAGAGAGGGAAGACAACAAAATAATAGATTTATAGAAAATGGTTCTTATTTGTAATGTATAGGTGTAACAAGAATCAAGAGAATGTGCAACATTTTCTGTTACTAGGAACCTTTATGGTATTTGTTGGCTTGTTAGTAAATTTGCTGATGGTCTCTGTTGTTAAATGGTTGATAATATTTTGGTCCAATTATCTGATTGTATATTTTTGTCAGCATTGTAAATAATAAGCAATGAAGACCAAAAAAAAAAAAGGCAGTTAGCAGAGTGAAAACAAAAGACAGAGCAGAAGGAGTTTTTACCAGCCCCACAAGCACACAAAAGGCTCAAAAAGAGACCACACCCTTCTTCGGTGAAAGAAAAAGTAAAAGCTTTACTCAAAAATATCCTTGCACATAAATGCAGGTACAGCATAGAGTATCAAAAGGACTTTGTTCAGTCCATGTTGTGTCCCTTTACACAGAGAGGAGGGAGAGAGCAAGCCATGTGCTCCCAGCAATGGAGCAAGAGAGGGAGAGAGATAAAGAAGGCAGTGGAGAAGCACAGGAAGCTACACTGTAGGCTACAGAGATCCTAAGGCTAGCTATATCAGCAGGAGGTTGCACTAGATGACTGTTGAGGTCCCTTTCAACACTATGATTATCTTGTTGCAGAAAGGATAAGGTTGGATCTAACGAACTAAACAAATATGGGCTTTAAAGTCAGATGCCCCGTTCTTGTAGTTTTTGAAAGCGTTGGTTTAGGCCCTAGCCTCTGGAGCAATAGAAAAAACAAACAAACCATTTTTCTCCATCATCTATGTGACAATGCTTCAGATATTTGAAGACGCCTATCATATCTCCTCTTAATTGTCTCTTCTCCAGGCCAAACATATGAAACTCCTTCAGCCTTGCCTCAAGAGATCAGGTCTCCAGGCCCCTCAACATCTGCGTTGCCATCTCATGGATATGTTTCAAAGCATCCTAGAGAGCAGGGATATTTCCAAATTTCTCCTCAACCAAACTTTTCTTCAGATTTTGGTCTTCCAAAATTTCCTAGACCTGTTTCCAGAGTGGAACAGATGTGTTAGAAATCATAGATTCCATTAAAAAAAAAATTCTGGAATTTGTACAGGTGATCCATTCCTCCCCCCGGAATCCTTGTGGGCCGGCTCCGCTCCACGGCAATTCCGCGGAGCTGCCGGGCGGCTCCGTATAGCCAGCGATACGGCTGCCATTGCCATGCCATATCACTAAGGAGGAAGGAATCCGGATGCAAATGGCGTCCACTATGCCATTTACAGCCATTAGGCTCTGAGATTCACCTAAATGCAGCCGTAAATGGCTGCATTTAACTTAACTTAAACTAAGGGCTTTACGGCTGCAAATGGCATCCACTACGTCATTTGCATCTCTGGTTTTCCACATTTGGTCCTTCTCCTCCACATTGTTCCTGCCTGTTCACTTGTCCTTTCAAAGCATGGAAGCAATGACAAAAGTGAGGGAATGGAGCAGTTTCCACTTCCCTTGGGATCGCCCTCTGAGCAGATTGGGCTCGGAGGGAGAGGGCAAGGGAGTGGGCAATGGTGCCTTAATGAGGGTGAAGGGTACCCACAGAAGGCACCTTGCTGAAGCTCCCCCCCCACGAAAACCCATTGGAGCTGGTACATATGTTGAATTCTGAAATTGGGGTGGCTTTTCAAAACAAAACATGGGTTCTAGAGTTGATGGAAGTGTGTGTGAGAGAGGGGGGTGCGTGGTGGAGAGATACTGTGTCCTATAACCAGGATTGAATCCCCATCAATATAACTGAAACTAGTGCTGTGCCAAAACTTTCTCCCACATATTTTTTTTGAACCATTCTCATTCAATTTGATTTTTTTTTTTAAGAAAAAAATTATTTAGAAAAGAAATTCAAAGGAGGGGAAATTTTGGAGAAATTTTCATGAGTTCGCTTTGGTGTTCTTGTCCTTCCTTTACTAATGAGGTGGCTGAGAGATGTGCATGAGTGTCCTCCTGTCTGTCATTGTGCCATAATCTCTGTGGCAGCCTGTAGCCGCCTCGGCTTCCCGTGCTTCAGTTAAAGCCATTGTGAGGAAGTCGTCATGAGACAATGCCTCCCATGGGCTTTTTCAGTTCAGGGAGTGCAGGTGGGCTGGGAGGCTGCAGGGCCATGGAAAGATGTGGAATAGAGAGAGGAAACACACACAGCCCCCTCATCCCCCTCGCAGTGATGAGGTAAGCCCAAAAATGCCACCAGAAGAAATCCAAAATTCTCCCTCAGAAGTGTGGAAGCCTCTGTTGCCACCTACAGAAGCACTGCAGTAAACCAAAAACCCTGAGGAAAAAAGAAAGGACCTGTGCTACAATCCCTGCCAATAGTGAGCCCCATCTGTGAGAAACTGCCGGAGAATTTCTCCTCCCGTAGGAGAAATTCAGTGAAATCCTGCCTGCCCCTTTCTCTGCCTACAAATAAACTAGAGAATTTTGAGAGCCCCCCCCCCGCTTTTCTTTTCTTTTCTTTTTGCACAGCTTTACTTGAAACCAACATATCAAGCTATGATATCTGGATATGGAATTCTAATACCTTATGAACACGAGAGCTTTACTGGATAAGACCATCTAGTTTGCAGCCTCCTCTTCCCCACGGTGGCAAACTAAAAACACCTGGGGAACTCCCAGTCAGGGCATCAAGGCAACTGCCATCCCCTGCCATTCTCAGCAATATAAACCCATTCTGGAGACGGTTTCCAACCTTGGCTCTGGCATGTGCTAGCAGTTATGAAAGAGGCCCCCTCAGCATTAAGCATTCGAGTGCTGACGGATGAAGGGCTGTTCTACAGATCTGCCTAATAGGGAACAGGTGAAGAAATACCTGATTACAAATGCCTTCACAATCACAACCTTGCTATTTCCATAGAATCATAGAAGAGTAGGGTTGGAAGGGGCCTACAAGGCCATCGAGTCCAACCCCCTGCTCAATGCAGGAATCCAAGTCAGAGCATCCCTGGCAGGTGGCTGTCCAGCTTCATAGAATCATAGAAGAGTAGGGTTGGAAGGGGCCTACAAGGCCATCGAGTCCAACCCCCTGCTCAATGCAGGAATCCAAGTCAGAGCATTCCTGGCAGGTGGCTGTCCAGCTTCATAGAATCATAGAAGAGTAGGGTTGGAAGGGGCCTACAAGGCCATCGAGTCCAACCCCCTGCTCAGTGCAGGAATCCAAGTCAGAGCATCCCTGACTGGTGGCTGTCCAGCCTCGTCTTGAATGCCTCCAGTGTGGGAGAGCCCACCACCTCCCTAGGTCATTGGTTCCATTGTCATACTGCTCTAACAGTCAGGAAGTTTTTCCTGATGATCAGCTGGAATCTGGCTTCCTGGAACTTGAGCCCATGATTCTGTGTCCTGCACTCTGGGATGATTGAGAACAGAAGAGATCCTGGCCTTCCTCTCTGGGACAACCTTTCAAGGTTTGTTTGATTGGGGCATGATGGGGTTGAGGGACTTAGTTTGGGTTCCTTTTTTTTCCTTGGGATGTATCCTCACATTGGTTTCCATGGGGGTTGGGGTAGGAGGATTTATTTATTTATTTATTTATTTATTTATTTAGGGGGTTTAACCCCACTCTTCAGCTGAAAAAGGCTCCCGGAGTGGCTTACAACGATGAATATTCAGACAGTCCCTGCCCTCGGGCTTACCATCTAAAAGACACGACACAAAAGGAAAAAGGATTGGGAGGAAGGAGGAAGGAGGGAAAGGAAAGCAAATGCACCAATGACCAATGTATAGGATCAGGTTGGTCTCCCCCCTGTGATGATGTTCATCCTGGGAGGCAGGAGGTGTAGCCCCGCCCCCCAGTGGATTGGCAATGTTTTGTGTTTTCAACCTCACCATCTCAAGGCCCAAATAGTTCAGGCCTCCTCAAATATAGTTTCCAAGAAGCTGCAAAATTCATAGCTGATGGATCACACCTGCACCACTAGAGACATAGCAGGACCCACAGTGTGCTTTAAGGTCCTAGAGAAACAGATGCACTCCTGCTTTCTAGGCTGCTAACATTGCCAATTGGTTTAGGAACAGAGGAAGCTGCTTTACACCCAGTCAACCCAGTGGTCCCAGGTAGGGAGTTATGGAGTGTGTGAAACCCATTCCATCCGTGTTTCACTGGTTGTCAGGTGCCTTCCATTCCGACATCTTCCCGTTGACAGAATTTGATTTTTTTAGTTCCCCAAATTGCACAAATTCATATGTGTTCAAATGTAAATTTGCACAAATGCGCACGCACAGAAATGTTCATATCCCCCCCCCCCCAAATGTGCATTTTCACAGTTTAGCCTATGGGAGAAATGCACATTTTCATCTGGGTTTTTGTATTTTTCCATGCCAAAATGTGTGTAAAATTCCTGAAGGTTAGAAAAATGGTCCACAAGTCCATGAAATCTGCCCAACAGGGGGAAAGCTGTTCCACTGTGGAATCTGTTGGTTGGATTCATAAACATCTGCACACATTTGGTTCCACTGCAGATTTCTCCAACATCCCTAGTCCCAGGTTCGATCCCTGGCATCTCCAGGCAGGGCTGGCAAAGACTCTTGTCTGCAGCCACCTAGAGCTGCTGCCAATCAGTGTAGACAGTGCTAAACTACATGGGCCATGGTGGGACTGACTTGGTATAAATGTAGCTGAATATGCATTATAGCCTGTGAAATTGATAAGAATTTATTGGATCGTGTAGATGTGACTAGTTGCGTGCGTTGCAACATGACACAGTTGTGAGAGCCAGTGTGGTGTAGTGGCTAATGAGGTGGACTGGGAGTCCAGAGATCCAGGTTCTAGTCGCCACTCAGTCATGAAGCTCACTGAGTGACTTTGGGCCAGTCACAGACTCTCAGCCCAACCTACCCCACAGGGTTGTTTTTGTGAGGATAAAGTGGAGAGGAGGAGGATAATGTAGGCCACCTTGGGTTCCTTGCAAGAGTAAAAAAGGTGGGATATAAATTCAATAAATACATACATACATACATAACTGTGAGTAATGGAATGTATTCTTGGAAATGAAGGAAAGCTGCCATGAGGGAGTGGGTCAAGTATTGGAAACAGAAAGCTGCTTAGTTAGGGATACCTTTGTCTAGGTGTTCTTGGTGTCAGTGGCTAAACTGGCCCCTAACACAGGGAAAAATAGGAATATTCATTGGTATGAGCAGGTCTGAAACTGAGGATGAGGACATTGACATCCTGGGGGTTATAAAAGACAAGGGTTTGATCTGTCTGGGAGAGAGATCCTGAGTGAATGAGAACTTGCAAAATATGTTTAGGCTGGCTTTGCCCACCATGCCTTCCATTTAGGTAAATATGAAATTCTGATGTTAACTGCTAGATTGAGAGGAATATAGATTTGATTATGTTAACAATATACTTGCTAGTCTTTTATTATACTTTTAGTGATTATTACTTGTGAGTATTTAGGGACGGTTGAGATAGGGAGGTTTGGATTGTGAAAAATCCATTCCATCGTGTATTGGAGGTTGTCAGGCACTTTTCGTTCGATTGTCCATCCATCAACATAATTTCATTTTTTTTTGTTTCCAAATGTGCGCAAATTCGTATGTGCAAAAATGCACAAATTCCCACGAAAATGCACACATCCGCCCGCCCACCCCCGTGTGTATTTTCATGCTTTAGCCCATGGGGGAAATGAACATTCTTCTCCCATTGATTTAAGCATATTTGTACGCATTTTTTTGTGAACCGCCCAGAGAGCTTCAGCTATCGGGCGGTATATAAATAAATAAATAAATAAATAAATTTCCAAAAGTGCACATCCTTTCATGCACACTCTTCAAATGTGCACATGCTGCCATATGCATTTTTTTGTTTGGTCCATAAATCACATTGCAAGCCAAGTAATGTACGGACTTTGACTGCAGATTGTGTCTGAATCCATGTTCAGTCCAGACGGTGAAAACTGGGTGAAACCCTGATCAAAATGAACTGAAATGAATTTCTCATGCATGCCTAAGATCTAATATTGCTCCATGGCAATGTGGGAAATTTAAATGGAAGAGGGCTTCTCAGACCCAGCTGCTACTGCGGCCATGTAAACCTGCAACTGGGGAAGGTCACTGACCAGAGATATCACTGATCAGGTAGGTCCCTCAGGACTTTTGTGCTTGCCAAAACTCCCTCAAACCTGGAGCCAGCCCAAAGCATGCGGTACCGTTATGTTTCCTTCACAGGGCAAATAGCAGCTGGGTGGAGATTGATTTTAATTGGGGATATGCTACAGGCAAGAAGATGAAATCCATCCCCTTCTCCTCTTTGGCAGCTATTAGCATTTTTAAAAAAGGTATGAGATCATATTTGTAGATCTTCCACATCACATTTAATATGGCCCTGGGAATGCATTCCCCCACTCTTCTGCAGCAGCAATTTCTGATTCCTTTCACACCCACTTCTCTCCCCCACCCTCATACACATACCTGCCCCCGCTCTTCTTTTTTAATGTTATTTCCCAGTTTAAATCATGCATGCTATAAAACAATAAGCAGTAAATCATGCAAATTGGTCTAGGTTACATTTTGAAAAATGTTAAGAGGAAACTGTTAAGAGACCAGCTTCTGACAGGCAATGCATTTTAAAGTTGAGGGATTTGAAATATTTCAGCAGTGGACCTAAAACAGCATTATAAATTAGTTCAACTTATCAGCCCCAAACAGAATTATTCATCTTCCAAAAGGGTATTTCATGCCTGCTAGGCCCGAATGATCGTTCACCTTCATTCTTGCCCTGCTCTAAGGGTAGGTCTCACTTTGCTGAATTCTCCTGATTCATTACAGTGTGTTACTTTATGAATTTTTTATCAGCATTTTAATAGCTCTTTCAGATGATTGAATGTAACTGATTCTTGTACTAGAACACTGATTGAACAGAAAGACGTTAATGTATGTCGTAGGGGTTAGCTCCTAGCTAAGCAACACAATTTTTACCTAGAAGAAGTGTTCTCTCTCTCTCTCTCTCTCTCTCTCTTTCTCACACACACACACACACACACACTCTCTCTCTCTTTTCAGGTGTAGGACAATGTCCCTAGGAACACAGGAAGTTGCATTATACCAAGTCTGATCATTGGTCCTTCTTGATCAGCATGGCCTGCACTGACTGGCAGAGTGGCACCCAAGGGTTTCAGACATAGGTCATTCCCAGGTTTACCTGAAAATGGCAGAGACAGAACCTGGGACTGCCTGCATGCAAAGCTATGTTCCGTTTTCCTCCAACATTTTTCCCTAAGAAAGGATGCCCTGTATCTCAAGTTACAGAAAGCCAGATTCCAGCTGATCATCAGGAAAAATCTCCTGACTGTTAGAGCAAGACGACAATGGAACCCATGACCTAGGGAGGTGGTGGGCTCTCCCACACTGGAGGCACTCAAGATGAGGCTGGACAGCCACCTGTCAGGGATGCTTTGACTTGGATTCCTGCATTGACCAAGGGGTTGGACTCGATGGTCTTATAGGCCCCTTCCAATCCTACTATATGATTCTATGATTACAAAGCAACCATGATAGCTCCTTGGCCCTTTGTTGGAAACTTCAAAGGGCGAAAACTGCACCACTTTCTTTGGAAGCTCATTAGAGGTAGTCATAATAACAAAAGAAGGTCCATGCTGAATCAGAGCAATTGTCCATCTAGTCCAGCATTCTGTTTACACAGTAACCAACAGGAAATCCACAAGCAGGACATGAGGGCAACAGCACTGTCCCGCCCATGTTCCCCAGCACCCAGTGATTCTCTGAGTTGAAAAGCATTGCAAATTGTCTCAATTGAAAAGTATTTTGAATCAGATAGTACTGAAGACCTGTGATAGCTGATTCATACATGTAAGTCATCACTTGAAGACAGACCACACAACAAGTACAAGGGGCCAGAGAACTCTCCACATTAACAGGGGGGCAGGATCCAATGCTGCCTCAGTGCCGGGAAGACCCACTGATACTGCAACAAGGAGGCAGTGCTCTTCAAAGCAACTGGAAAGGAGCAGAAATGCTCATTTCTGGAAGGGGCAGGTCAGTGGAGCTGACTGAAGGGAGCTCTGCTGACCTCCCCCAATCCAAAAATGAGTGTTCCTTCCTGTTTCTAAGGCAAAAGGAGAAGGGGACGGCAGAGGATGAGATGGCTGGATAGCATCACCAATGCAATGAATATGGACTTGAGCACACTCCGGGAGAGAGCGCAGGACAGGAAGGCCTGGTGTGCTATGGTCCATGGGGTCACGAAGAGTCAGACATGACTGAACAACAAAACAACTCCCCATTGTGCGTGCGTGCTTGCTTTCTTTCTTTCTTTCTTTCTTTCTTTCTTTCTTTCTTTCTTTCTTTCATTCTATACCACCCACTAGCTGAAGCTCTCTGGATGGTTCACAAAAATTCTAGCAGTGGGTAGGGATGCTGGAGAAATTCGAGATGGACTAAAATGAGCTCAGATTTCCCAGAATCCGACCTGTGGAATCTGCTGTGGAGCAACCCCCTCAGGCCTCTCAGAGTCTGTGGACTTTCAGATTTTCTTTTTTTTACTTTCCCGAAATTTACGCATATAATTTCCGAAATTCACGCAGGCCGCTTAACAAGATCAGCCTCGGATGGCCTTCTCTCTGTCCCATCAGCCAGGACAGCTAGACTGGTGGGGACGAGGGAGAGGGCCTTTTCTGTGGTGTCCCCCACTCTGTGGAACTCCCTCCCTAGGGAACTCCGTCATGCCCCCTCCTTAATGAGCTTCCGTCGTGCATTAAAAATGTGGTTGTTCAGGCAGGCATTTGGGGTGGGTTAGGGTATTTTAGAAAATGTTTTTATTGTAGAATTTTATTGTTTTAAACTCTTTTATTGTATGCTGTACATCGCCCAGAGTGGCTGGGTGACCAGCCAGATGGGCGATTAATAAATTTAATAATAAAATAAAATAAATAAAATATAAATTCACAGGAAAATCCATAAGTTTCTGCTGAGGAAACGTTGAATGGAATGGGGGACAATAAGCTAAATGGTACGTACTGAGGCAAATTATGTAAATACTTACATAAATATTTACGTAATTATTGTCGTAGTTTTCCTCATGACGGGGAAAAAAAGCATTTGCGTCCGTCTGTGTGTGGGGGGGGAAACAAACGGCACCTGACAATCGGCGAAACACAGACAGAGCGGATTTTACACCGTCTGTACATCCCTAGTGGTGGGTCCCAGTCCAATGCACTGGGTAGAATGTTGAGAGTGGCTGTGGAAAATTCAGGTTCAAACCAGATTCACACATGCGCTTGGCTATCATATTCACCACCTTGGGCAAGTTGCTATGTCCTATTATAACCTACCTTACTGGACCATCCAGTGGCCAAAACACTCCTGGTTAGAGCCTCAGATGAAGCCTTGGGGTATGCTTTTAATTATGAACAACTTAAATGGCAGTGGCAGAGTGTGAGATACGGTCAGGTTTGGTGTTTAGATCTGCAAAACCCAGGGTCAAATTACCGTTTGGTTATCTCAATCGTTGAGTTGCCTTGACCAAATTGCTCCATCTCATGCTTGCCTCCCTCACAAGGTTCCATGAGAAGCTGCTGCAAGCCAGGTCTGAATATTTGTCCACCTTGCCCAGTGTTATCTTCTCTGACTGGTGGTGGCGGTGGTACTCCAGGGTCTCAGGCAAAGAGAGGCCTTCCCCATCCCCTGCTACCTGATGTTTTTCACTGGAGGTGCCAGGAGCTGAAACCAAGATGTTCTGCATGCAAAACAGGTCCTCTGTCACAGAGCTATGGTCTCTGCCCAATTGTCTAGATGAGGAGTAGTCACCCAGAACTCAGTCTGCCAGACCTATGATCAGAGCCAAGCTTTGGTGGCTCTGGAAGTCAGGCATCAGACCCCTGACTCCTGGGAATCCTAGCTCAACACACACACAAGGGAGGGAGAGAGAGAGAGAGAGCTATTGGATGATCTGAAACTCCCAGCAGCTCCCACCATTTATTTATTTGTTTGTTACATTTATAATCCACCTTTCCTCCAAGGAGCCCAAGGCAACATACGTGATGAACCTCCTCTCCATTTAATCCTCACAAAAAAACTGTGAGTAGGTTAGGCTGAGAGCCCTGACTGGCCCGTAGTCACCTAGTGAGCTTCGTGCCCTGAGTGAGGACTACAACCCAGATCTCCTGTGTCTCAGTCCAACACTCTAACCACTATGCCACGCTGGATCTGCAGTCTGAGGAACATTTCATTGAGGGAAGCCCTCTGTGCCACTTGACCAGTCTCCAGTTGGCTTGCTTCTTCCTGCTCATCTCTCTCTTGCCCAAGGCATCCACTTCCTCTATGGCCTGAGGACCTAACAATTCAGCTTATAAAATTTAAAATTCCATCCCTGCTTTAAAAGCTTTTCTAGTGCCTGTGTTTGGTGGTTTGCTTTGACTTGACTTTGGGGCCATTATAGCTCTTTAATTTTTAACCATTTGTCAATATGAGGAGATTAAGCCTCTGTAGCATAGTAATAGAGCCCAACACAGAGTGGAGCCTCTGGCCTTGCGGTTTTGATGGTTAACTAAGAACAGCCTTCTGGTGGTGGCCATCATACACCAAATATTGAGATGGAGCCACACTTCAAGGATAGGGCTGCTTGAGGGATTCTGTCCTTACAGATTCTGATGCGAGCTGTTCCGATACTCACCTTCCACTGCTTCCAGAACAATGTCAGGATCAGAATGTAACTATTCCGATGTAGATATTCTGATGTCGGGATCGGAATGTAGCTATTCCGATGTCGGGATCATAATATAGCTATTCCAATGTCGGGATCAGAATGTGGCTATTCCGATGTCAGGATTGGAATGTAGCTATGCCGATGTCGGAATTGGAATGTAGCTATTCCAGTTCTGGGATCGCAATGTAGCTATTGTGCAACCATTGATGGTTGACTCCTTGGCTGAGCCAAGCCAGTCAAACTCTGGAATTTGAGGCACAAAGGAAGGACAAGGAGATGAGTGTAACAGTGAGTAGGTTTTGACCAGTGCGGATATCAAAGGATAACTGTGTTTCAGTTTGCATATTGGCTTGTGAAGTGCAACTTTTTATTTATTTATTTATTTATTTATTTAAAATATTTCTTGGCCACTTTTCAGGGCAGGAGTCCTCCCAAGTCCTCTTTCCCATCCCTGCTAATACCTCCCCTATGGGGAGGGGCCATAGTTCAGTGGCATGGCACATGCTCTCCATGCAGAAGATACCAGTCCCAAGCCCCAGCACCTCCAGGTAGGGCAGGATAAACTCCTACCCGAACCTCTGCAGAGCTGCTGCTAGTCAGTTCTGGGAATATTGGGCTAAGAACATAACTAGAGCCCTGCTGGATCAGACCCAAGGTCCATCTGGTCCAGCATTCTGTTCACACAGCAGCCAACCAGCTCCTACAGAAAACCCCCAAGCAGGACACGAGCACAACAGCACCCTCCCACCCACATTCCCCTGCAACCGGTGTACATAGGCTCACTGCCTCTGATACTGAAGGGTGCACACAACCATCATGGCTAGTAGCCATTGATAGCTTTCTCTTTCATGAATTTGACCAATCCCCTTTTAAAGCCATCCAAAATGATGGCCATCACTATGTCTTGTGAGAGCAAATTCCATAGTTTAAGTATGTGCTATGTGAAGAGGGATGTACAAAACTCCCCTTACCTGGCCCCGCAGGGTTCCGCTGGGGGGGGAGGCGCTCCGTCCTTCCCCCCAGAATCGTCCCCCCCAGAATCCTGGCCCACCGGCTCTGCTCCGCGGAGATTCCATGGAGCCGCCGGCCGGCTCCGCCAGCAGCCAGACATCCTGCCTCTGGCTAGTAGGGATGTACAAAAGTCACTTACCTTCTCGAAGGGTGACATTCGTGTGGGGGGGAGGCGCTCTGTCCCTCCTCCCGAAATTCTGGCCGGGGGGGAGGCGGTCCGTCCCTCCCCCCCGAAATTCTGGCTGGCTGGCTCCACTCTGCAGGGATTCTGCGGAGCTGTTGCCCGGCTCCTCCAGTGGCCGGACATCCAGCCGCTGGCTAGCAGGGACGCAAATGGCGGCGGCTGTAGCCGCCGCTGTTTGTGTCCCTGCAGTCAGCTGTGATAGGCTACGTAAATGTTCACGTAGCCTATCACGGCTGATTTTTTTTAAAAAATGTGCGTACGCAAATGGCGACGCCCATGGGCGCTGCCATTTGTGTTGCTTATTTTGCCACGTCTTAGTCTACATAAACATTTACGTAGACTAAGACAGCGAAAATAAGGGGAACGCAAATAGCGTAGCATCTACGCTATTTGCGTTCCCCTTATTTTCGCCATCTTCTACGTAAATGTTTACGTAGACTAAGATGTGCCAAATAAGGAACTCAAATGGCGGCGCCCATGGGCACCGCCATTTGCGTACGCGCGTTGTTGTTGTTTTTTTAAATCAGCCGTGATAGGCTACATAAACATTTATGTAGCCTATCATGGTGTTTTTTAAAAATCTAGCCGTGATAGGCTACGTAAATCTTTATGTAGCCTATCATGTGTTTTTTTTTTTTAACTCGAAATGGCAGTGGTGGCAGCCAGTCGGAAGACCGGCTGCCGCCGCCGAACCGCCGCCGAACCGCCGCCAGAGCCGCCGCCACCAGGAAGATCCACCCAAGGTAAGTCCCGTCCCGGGGGGGGTGGCAGACCGTTCCACCACCGATTTCGGCTACGGCCGCCGCCATTTGCGTTCCTTATTTTTGGCCGTCTTAGTCTACGTAAATATTTATTTTGCGTCTGCTACGCTATTTGCGTTCCCCTTATTTTTGCCATCTTAGTCTACGTAAATATTTACGTAGACTAAGACGGCCAAAAATAAGGAATGCAAATGGTGGCGGCCGTAGCCGCTGCCATTTGCGTATGCACATTTGTTTTTTTAAGCCAGACGTGATAGGCTACGTAAGTCTTTACGTAGCCTATCACGTTTTGTAAAACACACACACACACACCCCGACAAGACTGCAAATGGTGGCAGTGGCAGCAGCCGGTCGGAAGACCAGCCGCTGCAGCCACCACCACCGCCCCAGCCACCGCCGCCCGGAAGATCCGCCCCAGGTAAGTCTCATCCCGGGGGGGATCTGCGGGGGTGCTGGGGGGCAGGCCGTTCCACCACAGATTTTGGGGGGCCAAATGCACTGGCATTTGGCCTCACCGAGATCCGTGGTGGAATTCTCTGCCATCCCTATGTGTGAAGAAGGACTTCCTTAGGCTAGATGGACCAAAGGTCTGACTCAGTATAAGGCAACTCCCTGTGTTCCTAGTATATTGCAGGACTTTATTTTTATTTCTCAGGTATTTCTTGGCTTTTAAGTCAGTGGGGGATTATTGTATTTATTTATTTATTTATTTCATTGATATCCCACCTTTCTTCCATCATGGAACTCAAGGTGGCTATATGTGGTTCCCAGGTGGTGTCTTCTCCAAGTACTGGCCAGACCCAAACCTGCTTAGCTTCAGCATGTTGGTGGTCCCATGTGCCTTCAGATGATGCCCTGCGATTAGCTATTGCGGTATACAGCCATCAGCTTGATCCTATAATGTGAGAAACCAGATGTTACAAGCATGGCCCTATTTTGATTTGTGAAATGTTGGAGGTTAGCCTGTGTGATTTCCCTGGAACAATCTGGTGCATTCTGTCTGCAGTGTGCTTCCAGAAAGCCCGTGGCTTTCTCACCCTAGCCTGTTTGGGTCACTCACCCTCTGCCTTCTCTCTCTGGCCTGCTCCCCACCCTCTGCAATGAACAGCTTCCCCACGTTTCCAAACCCAGCACTGGCCTGTCCCACTATTTTCAGTCATTTGCTCCTGCTTTCCCTGAACAGATGCCAAGAAGATTCCCACGGGTCCAAATTGGCTGCTACGCCAAGGCCCTTACCCAGGTGGGTTACAGCCAGTTGGCCAGTTTCTTAGAGCAGCTGGGCTATGCCAAAGGGTGTCTCTCTTTGCTTCCTTCCCATCTTCCACATGGCTTCTGTGATACATGCATGCAAAAAGCAAACTGTGAGGCATCGCAGGAGAGAGAAAAAACATAACGTTATAGGTTTATGAGGAGAGTGATTAAAAATGTATCAAAGAGCCTTGTAAAGCTTATGGTTCAAGTTAACTGTATGAAGTAAACAGCCTTTAACGGCCTCCCGGGACGATGACAGATAGTCTGGGGGTGTTACTGCAACATGGTACGCGTGATTGTTCCGGCCATCCCAAACTAATCACCATCTGTTTGGATGAGTCCCTGGGGAGAGTCTCGTCATTGGACGATCATGGCTGTTAGCATTTTTAATCAGTTTCTGTGCCACGCAGACAGAAACCGTATGCTCCCACCTTAGTTTCCCCCTTCTGCATAGGAGGCTTGCTGACTCTTAAGATGCAAGAGAATGGGAGGTGGCTGTGGGCAAACGAAGCATGGGAGGGTGTAAAAGGAAATCCAGTTTGGAGATTTGGGCCCCGCTGCATTGCTCCTTCCCATCATCCACCAGAAGACTCCCTCTGACACCCTCAGGGGTGGAGGAAGAGCACAGCTTCTCATGCTTCTTAATCCCTGCTCTTAGTGAATCAGAAGTGGTGATCCCAAATGGAGGTGAGAAGGTCAAAAAGGAATGGAGAGTGGTGCGGCTAACCTAGCCAAAGAAGGCTGGCCCTGTTCATGTGTAATGCTAAGCCATGATGCTTAGGGAATTTGTGCTAATCACAATGGCTTAGCATCATGTGGGGGGAGAAAAACCAGCAGTTCCAGAACCATCCCAGGTAAGCACCCCACCCACCCCCCTACAGCAGGGTTAAGAGGCCCTGGGGTGGCTTACCGTTATGTGTGGTGGACTCTTCAGTGGTTAGAACGGGCTCCTGGTGGCTTCTAGGATGTGACCATAGAGACAGCGGCCTAGAGCATCCCACACTTCTGGTGACACTCTAGCCAGCACAGACATTCTCTGTGGTCACCATTACATAGCAACAGATTGAGCAGCCAGTGCATGTGTTTTCACTGGGATCACCGGTGGTGGCAGAGGGAGGATCGTTACAGTAATAATGGAGGGCGGCAGTTATGGGAACCATGCAGCGATGTGTGGTTCATAGCCATGTGATGGGAGTACATGTTATGCTTTCACTACCCCCACCGACCCCACCCCTCCATACTTAAGCATAACCATTCTACCCCCATGCATGTCTGAACAGGGCCACTGAGTTGGTCCCAGTTGCACCCAGTACTGACGTGGTCCATTTGAAATGCAGAGGTTTATCATGACAGCCTCCATAGTCATCCCCCCCAAAGAGAATCCACAGGCATGTGTTGTTGGGTTGTGGACCATGGGTTGTTTGCAGTTAACCATGGTTTGTTAGCATGGCTGGGTTCACTCAACCTACACATCTGTGGCTTAACAACAACCCATGGTTCAACGACAGCCCACACTCAACCTTGAGTGTAGGTTGCTGTGTCCTGTGAACCCAGTCTGTCTGTCTGTCGGAAAAATGTATCCACCAAAATCTCCCATCCAAGAGGATATAGGGCACAATCCGAATAGATCTTCCTTGGCTACTTATAAGCCACTGAACTTGGGAATCTTATGAGTATCCTATGCAGCACAGAAGGTGCATAATGCCTACCACTCTGCATTTAAACTAGACAGGCACTTTTGCCTGTCTAGTGGAGGCTTCAAGGAGGGATGGAGGCTGGGAATGGCTGGGAATGGCTGGGGATACCTCATAGCCCCATGACCCCAGTGTCCTCTCCTCCCCACTCCTGGGAACACCCTCTTTTACCCTCTACAAACTCATGTTTGTGAAGTCATAGTAGCTGCCAGCACAGTTCTTTCCATGCTGCCTGCAAGGGGGACGGGGAGGGGAGCATGGCCGCTGTCTGTGGGGGCATAGGATTTCTCTCTAAGGGTATCACATCAAACTGTGCAAGAGCAAACACCCCCCTATACTTTGAGATACTTCATATTTGCAAGTATTTGGCTTGGGAATTAATAGAAGCCGGATTAATGCCAAATACCAAAGGAGAACAGGTCTTATTTGCTGCTGGGAGTGAATCTTGAAAATCTTTTATACCCTGGATTATACAAGATTTACCCTTATCAGAAAAGCAGTGATGGAGAAAACTGTAGATTATATTCTTTATCATTTAGCATCTGCATCCATACACTTACATACTGATTGAAGTGAACTAATGTTAAGCAACTGGATGAAGGATAGGAAGCATTAAGTGAAGCCAAACTTTCAGAGCTAGAGACCAAAGCCTTAGTTTTTGTGATGTTTTATGAATGCACATGACTGCATGTGAAGGAATATAGTCCATTGGTCCATCTAGCACAGTAGTATCTCCAGTGACCAGCACTGGCTCTCCAGAGTTTCAGACAAGGGGTCTTCCCCAACATTACTTGTGACCTTCCCCTTACATCAGTAAAACACTGTGAAAAAATAATGTGTATGCATTAATCCATAGAATAACATCAGTATTGCTTTTTCATAGTGTTTATCAGTGCACACATATAATTTGGTAATGTATGCAGGGAGGGAAAGATGTAGAGGAAGGGAAGGAGACTGAAAGCTGTGGCAAAAAAAGAGAAAAGTATTCAGCATTCTATACAACATTTGGACAAGAGAATCACGGTGTATTCCTAATCTCTAGGATCCACTTTGCAAACAAGAGTAGATTATTTGGAAGTCTAAAATCCAGGGACAGTTTGGGATGGTATGAAATGTTGGCCCCATTCTCTCTGCTCTGCAGAGTGACCACATCAAAAGGAGGATAAGGATCCTACAGAAGAGGGAATTGAGGCAGGTGCCATTTCCCTCACCCCTGCATAAAAACTGATTAAAGACAATGATGTCCTGTCTTCCACTGGATTTGGTCTCTCCATCTTCTTGTCCCCCTGCCCCTCTCTCTCTTGTCTCCTGTTCTGACCATGAATGGGAGCCCATGAAGCAGGGCAGTTGAAGGTGGCTCAGTCAGGCTGGAGTTGCAGGACCTTGGATAGCTCCAAGAAGACAACTTGCTCAGACCAGCTCTGGCGCACAAGTGAGGCCAGTTATCCCTCTTGGGCCAGGCTATCCTTCCCAGGCTCTGCTCCCTCCTTGAAAAGTGGAGCCTTAAAAGGTCTGGTCTGGAGCCCAACACCTTGTCACCCCACAACTATCTCCTGCCTTGTGCATTGCTTGTTTTCTTGTGTACAGGCAAGTAGGCACTGGGGAGTATGAGGTCCCTGAAATAGAGGGGGCTACTCCCTTGGGTTAATCTGATCCAATAGGTATTTTCTCTGGGGTCTCAGCTTGGAGGTCTCTAGCAAGATATTAGGGTCTACCATCTCTGCAACTTCTGCTGCTGTTCATCCTGATTTTGCTGCATCCTCCATTGTGTCGGGAATCCTGGCTTCTGGTTCAGGTCATGGCAAAGAGGAATACTTTAAAAATGGTGTTGATGCCATGAATAGTGTTGATGCCACTAATGCAAGTACTTCAGGGTGTGAAGTACCTGTGGTCCCAGCCTACATATCTGATATGCATCTGAGCAGATTCAGAGACTAGGGATTTGGTTTCAGCACGAGAATGTAACTGAGCGCACGCAGCCCTTCCACTCCTAGTCCTAGTTAGCCCAAACCATTCTTAATTTTAGCAGCCTGATTTAGGTGGGGTGGGGAGTCATAAGAGCATAAGAAGAGCCCTGCTGGATCAGACCAAGGGTCCATCTAGTCCAGTATTCTGTTCACACAGTGGCCCACCAGCTGTCGACCAGGAACCCACAAGTGAAACAGCACCCTCCTGCCCATGTTCCCCAGCAACAGGTGTACATAGGCTCACTGCCTCTGGTACTGGAGGTAGCACAGAGCTATCAAGACTAGTAGTCATTGACACTCTTCTCCTTCAGGAATTTGTCTAACCCCCTTTAAAAGCCATCCCAGTTGGCAGCCGTCACTACATCTAACAAAGTCCATAGTTTCACTCTGCACTGTGTGAAGAAGCCCGTCCTTTGATCTGTCCTGAATCTCCAACCAATCAGCTTCATGGGATGACCCCATTAGGTTCTAGTATTTTGAGAGAGGGAGAAAAAAAGTCTCCCTATCTATATTCTCCACATCATGCATAATTTTGTACATCTCTCTCATGCCTCCCCTTAACCTCCTCCCCCGCCCCAAGCTAAGCAATCCCAGCTGTTGTAACCTTCCCTCGCAGGTGAGATGCTCCAGCCCCTTGATCATTTGAGTTGCCCTTTTCTGCACTTTCTGTACAGTCGTTTGGTTGTTGCTACTGTTGAACAATTGAGAATAGGAAACTGTAGCTGATCTACTCCAAATCACCCAATCAGTAGATCCCGGTTGATCTTCCACCTACCCCTGCCCTAATACATCCAGGTCACTCCAAGAATGTTGGAAAATCTGGAGGGGGGGGTCTTCATTCTCCCCCTGCTTGACACCTCAGTCTAGCAAAAGAATCTTCTAGGCAGTGTGTCAGAGAGACACCATTCATCCGAGCTAAAAGGTAAGGGGATAACTGGTGTTGGATTGGTGCTTATCTGAGAGGAAAGTGCCGGTTGTTGATGGTAAAGCTCTGACCATGTTTCAGAGGGACAATATACCCAGCCCTGCTGATATGCAAATGTCAATGGCATATCTTCAGACTGTCACTCTGACATTCCACACACCACACCAGTTGAGAATATGACATTGAGGACACATAGGCACTGCTGTAATGTAACTCTCCCTTTTCACTAGGAACGCTTAAGCATCAGTAGGACTTTGAGTTCTCTTTGCCAGTGAGAAATAGCTACCACAGTGTTGGAAGGAAGGCAAGCTCCTCATTGCTCAAATCAGAAGTCTATCTGAAGTTTGGTGTGACGGGCAGTCAATCTCCAGCTGCATGCGACTTGCTGTTGATTTTATCAAAGGAGGCTCAGATCACTGGTGGAGCAAACCATCAATGAAGAAATGGAGTGGCTAAGCAGAGCTCAACTCAGAGGGCTAGAAGGCGGGCTACTAAAGGAGTTGGAACCATTAGCAACCACAACATCAACCTCCTTGTGCTAAAGCTGTTTCTTCGAACAGCTGGAATGGAAGACATGGGGCTTCATTCTCTACAGTGGGTACAGGATTGGCACCTGGTGGATGATCGTCTCTCTCTCAGTGCTCCTTCATTGAGAGCGTAGTGAGGACTTGTAATTTCTGCTTAATGAATATCCGCCGGATCTGCAGGTTCCTGTCTCAGGCAACTGCAGACCTTTTGGTTCAGGCCTTAGTGGTTTCACGTCTAGATGATTGCAATAGTCTTCTAGCAGGCCTCCCTCTCTCCTTTCTCGGTCCTTTAACCCTGGTTCAGAACAATGCTGTTAGGACTGTTCTCAACCTTCCCTGTTTTGTTCACATCACCTGTTATCGTAGGGCCTTGCACTGGCTACAAGACGTTGGTCCTGGCCTTTAAGGTCCTAAGGTTGCATTACCCAGCCTATCTATCCTCTCTTTTGTCCTGGTATGTCCCAGGGCGGGCCAATAGATCCATGGTCCAGGCTCTTCTGACCCGCTCCACTTCATGGATTGCAGTGTCTCGTTACCATGTATTCCAGGACCTTGTCCTGGAGCTGTGGAACTCCCTTCCCCTATCATTACAATTAACTGAGAGTTTGGAAGTGTTTAAGAAAGGTTTGAAAACTTATCTTTTTGAGCAGAAGGGGAGTGGTTGGTTGTTTCTGAAGTAAAATATGCTGATGGTTTTTATGTGTATTTGGGTTATTAAGACTATTGTTATAATACTGTATTTTTTAGTTAAGTTGTACTGGAATAATTGTAATTATGTATTTTAAATTGTTGAGTTATTCTTTTATGTACAGGTCTTTGTAACAAAGTGCTTTATAAGTTGTTGTTGTTGTTGTTGTTGTTGTTATTATTAGGGTAAATAGAATGGTTTGCTTTAAAATGGACCCATGACTGGACTAGGCAAGAACTGAACATCCTTTAAAAAAAAAAAAAAGTGGATGAAGTGCAGGTCGCCATTTTTTGGAAATTAAAATGGCGATCCCAAAAATGTGCATACACAAATGCACATTTTGTGAATGCACATATTTGTGCATGTGTGAAAATGTGCATCTTCACACATAGGCAAATACGTGCATTTGCGAAAATGTGCAGAATTCTTCATCTATTCACAGTTCATATGCACATTCTCCATGAGGTATGGGAAATGTGCACAGTAGCCAGTTCTTTGGCACATAAACCATTCAACTCACATTACCCTTAATGCCTCTCTCTCCTGCATAGGGATGTGTGTGAACTCACCCCCATCCGGGTTCCCTGGGCTTGGTGAGCAGCCTGCACTCACTCTGGTGGCCTCATCAAGCACTGTGGTCGCCATTTTTTGAAAATTATAATGGTGATCCCAAAAATGTGCATACAAAAATGCACATTTTGTGAATGCACATATTTGTGCATGTGTGAAAATGTGCATCTTCACGAAAAAGTGCATCTTCGCACATAGGCAAATACGTGTAAACAAAATATTCTCTTTTTGGAATCTCCCCACTTCCACCCCAAGGGCGGCATTCCCTCAAAGGAAAGTGGCCAGAGGCCACATCCCAGTGGTGGGTGGAGCCAGAATTGATGGTAGGCAGATCAGGGGCTGGGGATTCAACCTGTGCTTGATGGGGTTACACTCCCACTGAAGACCCAGTCTCACAGTTTGGGTGTGCTCCTGGACTCGGCCCTGAACTTGCATGCCCAGCACTCGGCAGTGGCCAGGAGTGTGTAGGCATGGCAGAGACAGCACCAACCGTGACCATTCCTAGAGATGTCTGGTCTGGTCATGGTCACGGATTAGTTACATCCTGTTTGGGCTACTACACTAAAGCCTTTGATTGTGTGGACCACAACGAACTGTGGCAAATTCCTAAAGAGATGGGAGTACCAGACCACCTTACCTGTCTCCTGAGAAACCTGTACAAGGGTCAAGAAGCAACAGTAAGAACCGGACATGGAACAACCAATTGGTTCAAAATTGGGAAAGGAGTACGACAAGGCTGTATATTGTTGCCCCGCTTATTTAATTTATATGCAGAGTACATCATGAGAAACGCCGGGTTGGATGAATCACAGGTCGGAATTAAGATTGCCAAGAGAATTATCAACAACCTCAGATACGTAGACGATACCACCCTAATGGCAGAAAGCGAAGAGGATCTAAAGAGTCTCTTGTTGAGGGTGAAAGTGGAGAGTGCAAAAGCTGGTTTGAAACTCAACATTAAAAACCCGAAGATCATGGCATCTGGCCCCATCACTTCCTGGCATATAGAAGGGGAAGAAATGGAAGCAGTGACAGATTTTATTTTCTTGGGCTCCAAGATCACCGCAGACGGTGACTGTAGCCATGAAATCAAAAGATGCTTGCTCCTTGGGAGGAAAGCTATGGCAAACCTAGACAGCATAGTAAGAAGCAGAGACATCACCTTGCTGACAAAGGTCCGTATAATCAAAGCTATGTTTTTCCCTGTAGCAACGTATGGCTGTCAGAGCTGGACTATAAGGAAGGCTGAGCGCCGAAGAACTGATGCTTTCATCAAACTGTGGTGCTGGAGAAGACTCTTACGAGTGCCCTGGACTGCAAGGAGGTCAGATCAGTCCATCCTAAAGGAAATTAACTCTGACTGCTCATTGGAAGGACAGATACTGAAGCTGAAGCTCAAATATTTTGGCCACCTAATGCAAAGAGAAAAGTCACTGGAAAGGACCCTGATGCTGGGAAAGATTGAAGGCAAAAGGAGAAGGGGACAGCAGAGGATGAGAGAGCTAGATAACATCACTGATGCAATGAATATGGGCTTGAGCACACTCTGGGAGAGAGCGCAGGACAGGAAGGCCTGGCGTGCTATGGTCCATGGGGTCCCAAAGAGTCGGACATGACTGAACGACTGAACAACAACAACAACACCTTCTATGTGGGCTGCCTTTGAGAACTGTTCAGAAAACCTCAGCTGGTCCAGAATGCTGTGGCCAGACTGTGTGTGTGATAGTTGGCAGCACAAGAGATCAGTCCAAGGAGAAGCAAGGTTTCCAGGTACGGGAAGCTGAAATGAGGAGTTCTTCCAGCAAGCAGCAAGTCTCAACTGAGAGCTTATAAGCTGGAACTTCCAGAAGCCCAACCAGCTGCAGCACATCCAAGGCTTCTGGAAGAGGTCCTGCACATGAGGAGTCCATTGCTCATGAGGAGCCTTCATTTGCTAATGAGTCCTCTTGAGATGACTCTTGAGATGACACCACTTTTGATGACCTAGGTGGTCAGAGGAACATCAGAAGCTGCCTTAGATTGAGTCCATCTAGCCCAGTATTGCTGACACCAACTGGCTGCAGTTCTCCAGGGCTTCCAGCCCTTCCTGGAGATGCCAGGAAGTGAACCTGAGACATTCTGCATACAAAACAAGTGTCCTGTCACTGAGCTACAGGCCTCCACTGTCTCAAACACAGCTATGCACAAAGGGCCTATCAAGATTCTCCAGCCTATTTGTGGGCAGAGAAATTTGGGGGACAATTTGCCGAATTTCTCCTAGGGGAGGGGGAATTCTCCAAAGGTTTCTCACAGATAGGACTCACTATTGGCAGGGGTTGTAGCTAGGGATGGCGGAGAATTTCTCCCCGAACCTTCGGGGGGACGAGCGCCAACGTGTTTGGCCCCCCAAAGAAGTTTCGGGGAGAAATTCTCCGCACGCACCCCGCACCCCACACCCCCCCCCGGGATGGGACTTACCTTTCACGAATGTCCCTCCTGGCGGCGGGTCCGGCTGGCGGTGCGTCGGGTCTTCGTCAGGGGCTGGAGTGGCAGCCGGTCTTTCGACCGGCTGCTGCCGCCGCCATTCCAATAAAAGAAAAAAAAAACGCCCCCGTTAGAGGCTACGTGACGATTAACGTAGCCTATCATGGCTAGATTTGCAAAGTCAGCCGTGATAGGCTACGTAAATCGTCACGTAGCCTATCACGGGTGACTTAAAAAAAAAAAAAAAAGCACGTACGGCTAATGGCGGCCCCCATAGGGAGCCGCCATTCGCGTTCCTTATTTGGTCGCTGTAGTCTACGTAAATCTTTACGTAGACTACGGCGAAAATAAGGGCAACGCTATTTGCGTTGCCCTTATTTTCGCCGTAGTCTATGTAAAGATTTACGTAGACTACAGTGACCAAATAAGGAACGCGAATGGCGGCTCCCTATGGGGGCCGCCATTAGCCGTACGTGCTTTTTTTTTTTTTTTAAGTCACCCGTGATAGGCTACGTGACAATTTACGTAGCCTATCACGGCTGACTTTACAGATCTAGCCGTGATAGGCTACGTTAATCGTCACGTAGCCTATCACGGGGGCGTTTTTTTTTTTTACTTTTAATTTCGCGGCCGGGCGAGGTGAGACGCCTCCTCCCCGGCCTGAATTTCGGCCAGGCGAGGCGGGAAGCCTCCCCCCCCGGCCTGAATTTCAGCCGGGCGAGGCGGGAAGCCTCCCCCCCTGGCCTGAACTTCGCGGGGAGAGCAGCGAAACACCTCCCCCCCACCGCGAAAAGCTGCGAGACCAGGTAAGTGACTTTCGTGCACCCCTAGTTGTAGCACAGCGTCTTTGTTTTTCCCTAAGGGTTTTGGGTTTATTGCACTGCTTCTGTGGGTGGCAACAGCATCCACGGTGTTGAGGCTTCTACTCTTCTGAGGCAGTATTTTGAATTTCTTTGGGGATCTTTTTGAGCTTTCCTAATCACTGTGAGGTGGCGAAGGGTGCTGCGTGTGTTTTCTGTCTCTGTTACACATCTTTCCATTGCTCTGCAGCCTCCCAGGCCACCTACCATTCCTGAACTGAGAAAGCCCAATGGGAGGAATTGCCTCACAATTAGGGATGGCGGAGAATTTCTCCACGAATCTTCGGGAGGCCAAGCGCCGAGGCATTCGGCCCCCTGAAAGTGTTGGGAAAATTCTCCGACGCCCCCCCCTCCGGGATGGGACTTACCATGGCCGAATGTCCCTCTCGGCGGCGGGTCCCGGCAGCGGTTCGGTGGGGGTGGGGGTGGCGGCCGGTCTCCCGACCGGCTGCCGCCGCCGCCGCCATTACAAAATAAAAAAGTAAAAAAAAACAACATCACACACCCGTGATAGGCTATGTGACGATTTACGTAGCCTATCATGGCTAGATTTCCAAAGTCAGCCATGATACGCTACGTAAATCGTCACGTAGCCTATCACGGGTGACTTTGGTAAAAAAAGAAAAAAAAGCGCGTACGCAAATGGTGGCGGTCCATGGGCACCGCCATTTGCGTTCCTTATTTTGGCATGTCTAGTCTACGTAAAGATTTACTTATGCTACGGCGAAAATAAGGGCAACGCAAATAGCCTCATGTTGGCTTTCATTGAAGTGGGGGAAGCCAAGGGGGCTACAGGCTGCCACAGAGATTACTGTACAGAGAGGATACTCACACACACACACTTCTTAGCCACCTCCTAAGTAAGGTAAGTCCAAGAACCCCTAACCCAACCCATGAGAATTTCTTTGAAATTTCTCCTCCTTTGAATTTCTGTTCAAAAGCAATTTCTTTTCTATAAAATTGCATGAGAATGGTTCAAAAAATGTGGGGAAATGTTCAGCACATCACTAGTATCAGAGGTGGTTCCTCTCATCTTGCCCTCATGAATGGGCCTGCGGTCATCTCCCTCAAGGGCTGAGGGACCTCATGGTCTTCTGGTATGGGCAGCTCTTTGGTGCTGCTTGTGTCTGAGAGTCATAGCTCACCTTGGAAGAGGATTCCTCCAGTGGGGGCATGACTAGGGTTGTGTCGGAGAAACCCTCAATGGAAGCAAACAAGTTTTCATGAATCGGACACATGGATTCTGCAGTGACCCGGCTTTTCCCCTGTCAGGCAGATTCCATGGACTTCCCTACCATTTTTCTAGCCTTTGGGAATGTTGTGCAAATTTCATCATCAAAAAATATGCAAAAATGAGAAAACCTGGCCAAAATGTACATTTCCCCCATTGGCTAATGCACGAAAATCACACATTTTGGAGGAATTAACACATTTTTGCATGTGCAAATTTCCATGCATTCAGGGGGAAAAAATCAGTTTCTGTCAATGGGTGGGTGACAGAATGAAAAGTGCCTGACAATGTGTGAAACACAGATGGAACAGATTTTACACAGTCCATACATCCCTTGGCATGACCCCAGTACTATTTTGAATGCTGTACTTGAATACTCTCAAAATCCAGAAACACTTCTAGCCTGATACTAAGGGCTTCAAATAAAACAAACATGGGTGTTTTTATTACTGCCGAAAATTTCTCCCACATTTTTTTTTCATCCCTTCTCATTCAATTTGATAGAAAACAAATTGCTTTCAAAAAAAAAATTCAAAGAAGGAAAACATTTCAGAGAAATGTTTGTGGGCTGGGTTTGGGTTTGTTGTGTTACGTTACTTAGGAGGTGGTCAGGGAGTGAGTGCAAATGTCCTGTTTTGCATTCTTGTACAACCATCTTTCCAGCAGCATGTAACCTCCTTGGCTTCCCACACTTCTATTAAAACCCAGGGGAAGACATTGTGAGGAAATTCCTGCCATAGAGGTTTTTTTTATATATAGCTTAGGATGTGCAGGCAGCCTGGGAGGCTGCAAAGCAATGAGGAGATGTGTGCTAGAAAGAAAGAATACACACAGCACCCTTAGCTGCCTCATGACTCAAAAACACCATGGAAATAAATTAACAAACAGCCAAAGAATCAAAGAATCATAGAATAGTAGGGTTGGAAGGGGCCTACAAGGCCATCGAGTCCAACCCCCCGCTCAATGCAGGAATCCAAGTCAGAGCATCCCTGACAAATGGCTGTCCAGCCTCGTCTTGAAGGCCTCCAGTGTGGGAGAGCCCACCACCTCCCCAGGTAATTGGTTCCATTGTCGTATTGCTCTTACAGTCAGGAAGTTTTTCCTGATATTCAGCTGGAATCTGGCTTCCTGTAACTTGAGCCCATTATTCCATGTCCTGCACTCTGGGATGATCAAGAAGAGATCCTGGCCTTCTTCTCTGTGACAACCTTTCAAGTACTTGAAGAGTGCTATCATATCTCCCCTCAGTCTTCTCTTCTCAAGGCTAAACATGCCCAGTTCTTTCAGTCTCTCTTCATAGGGCTTTGTTTCCAGTCCCCTGATCATCTTTGTTGCCCTCCTCTGAACCCTCTCCAGTTTGTCTGCATTCTTCTTAAAGTGTGGTGCCCAGAACTGGACACAGTACTCCAGATGAGGCCTAACCAGTGCTGAGTAGAGGGGAACTAGTACTTCCCGGGATTTGGAAGCAATGCTTCTATGAATGCAGCCCAAAATAGCATTTGCCTTTTTTGCAGCCACATCACATTGTTGGCTCATATTCAGCTTGTGATCGACAACAATTCCAAGATCCTTCTCGCTTGTAGTGTGGCTGAGCCACGTATCCCCCACCTTGTAACTGTGCATTTTGTTTCTTTTTCCTAGGTGCAGAACTTGGCATTTGTCCCTATTAAATGTCATTCTGTTGTTTTCTGCCCAGCGCTCCAGTCTATCCAGATCACTTTGAATTTTGTTTCTGTCTTCCAAAGTATTAGCTATCCCTCCCAATTTTGTGTCATCTGCAAATTTGATCAGCATTCCCTGCACCTCCTCCTCTCCAAGTCATTAATAAAAATGTTGAAGAGCACTGGGCCCAGGACTGAGCCCTGCGGTGCCCCACTCGTTACCTCTCCCCAGTTTGAGAAGGTCCCATTGATAAGCACTCTTTGAGTCCAATTCTGTAGCCAACTGTGGATCCAGCGGATCATTGTTTCATCTAGCCCACTTTGAGCTAGTTTGCTCATCAGGATATCATGGGGCACTTTGTCGAAAGCTTTGCTGAAGTCGAGGTATATGATGTGTACAGCATTCCCACGGTCTACAAGGGAGGTTACTTGATCAAAAAATGAGATCAGATTTGTCTGGCAGGACTTGTTTTTGACAAATCCATGTTGGCTTCGAGTAATCACGGCATTGTTGTCAAGGTGCTTCCAGATGGATTGCTTTATCATCTGCTCCAGAATTTTCCCAGGGATTGATGTCAGACTGACTGGTCTGTAGTTCCCAGGTTCCTCCTTTTTACCCTTTTTGAAGATAGGGACAACGTTAGCCCTCCTCCAGTCATCTGGCACTTCCCCCGTCCTCCATGATTTCTCAAAGAGAATAGACAGTGGTTCTGAGAGTTCTTCTGCCAGTTCCTTTATGACTCTAGGATGCAGTTCATCTGCAGAACAACGAATGCCGCTTTCATGGGGGAAGAAAACTTTCGGGAAATTGCAGGACAGATTTTGGCGCAGCACGAGCTCCTCCCCCTTCTGTGGTGCTGGACACAAAGCTGCCCCCTCACACCTATAAATGCAAATGGGGACAAGACTACCAACACAGCTGATGCTGTAGTCATTTGCACACACAAAAACTAAAAATCCTTAGGGGGAAAAAGAAAGAAACTGTGCTGCAACCCGTGCCAATGGTGAACCATACCTGTGAGAAACTGTTGAGAATTTCTCCTCTCCCTGGATAAATTCAGTGAAATTCCCCCCCCCACACACACACACACACTTTATCTGCCCATAAACAGGGTGAAGAACTTCGAGAAGCCATTTGTGCCCCGTCCCACTTTGTATACACCATTGTAACAGTCATGTGAAATGAAAGCACTGCACCACCTAACTAAAATGGGAGGAGACCAAGACAAAAGTTCTCCTTCACTCCCTGCCCTTCACCTTAGTTGATTTACGATATATATGCAAACCCCATTAAAGTTAAACCAAGCTTTTCAAAGAAATGAGGATTTCCAGCTAGCGGTTCTCCTCCCCTCCCTTTTTTTTTTTTATTTAAGGGTCCCAGCGACTGATGCAGGCAGCTGTAATCTGCTACATTACTAATAAAGAAAATTTGGAAGAGGAGTTAGAATACTTAACCCGTTAAGTGAGAAATGGCCCATAAATCACAGACATTTTCTGGGAAAAGTAGCATAAAGACCTTCTCTTGTGAGCTGAGCTAGAATGATATCCTTCTGCGGAGTCATTATATTCCCTTGTTCAGAAAAACTGAAAGGTTAAATATCAAGAAGGAATTCATGTAAGAAAGGAAGTAGATTGGGGCGGGGGTGGTGGGGGGGGACGGGAAAGGTGGTTGGGCTACAGTATGGCTTCCATGCTTCTCCTTTGACACAGGCTCCCTTCTGTGAGTGCTGACATGGGTGCAAAGGGAAGATTGGGGGCTCCTAACCCAGTGAAGAAATTATGGGTTAGGGAAAGAACAATCTATTTCAGGATAACTGGTCGAGGGAGTAGAGGGTCCTGGTGGGGGAAATTCAATGGTGATCGGAGGGTCAGGGCTCTGGGGGGGGAATCAGTAAAGACTGAGTCCACATGTGGTTCCCCCCCTCGAGGCTGCAGGGTGGGCACCTCAGAAATAAACAAATAATGGCCTACAGGAATGATCAGTTCATGATAATGACCTATAGGACCTAGAACCATAGAGTTGTAATGGAAAGGTCACAATGAATCATATGGACTAATATGATATCCCCACCAATTCTACCTAAATATTGATTGAGCTTCTGCACAAAATTGGGGTGGGGGGATGGGGAGATGCAGAATATGGACTGCTTTTACCAAATCCACTGAGGGTCCATCCACAAACTGGTCTTTCATCTAGGTCAGGGGTGGAAAGTCATCTTTGGTTTGGGGGCCGTATTGCCCCCCCCCAGGCCCCCCAGAGACCATATGATGCCAGGGGGTGCCCCCACCCCTCACATCATCAGTAGGGTCCTGTCCCCTGAGAAGGAATTGACTGATGACCTCTCTTTAGTTCTCTCTCTGATAAGAGCAAAAGAACGGTGTACTTTCTGCTGATATACAAAATACCTGCCTGAGGGGAGTTGAAGTCCAAAACACCTGAAGAGGACCAGGTTGGAGAAGGCTGTCTTGGTCTATCCTCTAGATTGTTTACAGCTGCTCCCATCTTCCACAGTTGTCATGTGTATACCCTTCACCTGTTTTTAGTGTCAGTCATGGACACCAAACTTTAGGGATACCTACGGGCTATTTGCACCCAAGACATTCTTTATGGCAGGAATGGTTAGCTTGTGAAGCACTTTCAGCCATTTTGGAAACACATTTCCAAAGCAACAGCAACAGCGGTCATATCAAGAGAAGTCTAAGGTAAAATAATTAGTTTTCAAGGCCATCTGAAAGGCCTGCAATGACAGAGCATTTATTCATTCATTCATTCATTCATTCATTTGATTTATTAGCTGCCCATCTGGCTGGCTACCTGGCCACTCTAGGCAGAGTACAATACTAATAGCATGTCACACCTCGAATGATAACTTGTTCCAAAGGTGTGGGGCCACTGTAGAAAAGGCCCTCTCACATATGATCACCCTTCCCTGGTTCCCTGGCTGAAGTGCTGACTAGAAGATCTCCAGCGGGTGCTTCAGGTGGAGACCTGAGGATGTCAAGGGGTGAGCAATCCATTCCTGGCCTAGCTGGATCTTCAGTCTGATCCTATTCTTTTGCTCTTATCAAGGGGAGAACTAAAGAGAGGTAATTAGTCCATTCTTTCTCAGGGGCCCTACTGATGATGTCAGGGGTAAGTCGGGGGTGGTGTCTTGAGGGCAATATGGCCCCCAAACCAAAGATGGCTTCCCATCCCTGACCTAGATGAAAGAACAGTTTATAGATGGACCCTCAGTGGATTTGGTAAAAGCAGTCCATGTTCTGCATCTCCCCACCCCATCCCAATTTTGCTTAGAATCTCAATATTTAGGTAGAATCGGTGGGAATATTAGTCCGTATGATTCCTTGTGACCTTTCCATATGGTTCTAGTTTCTATAGGTCATTCTTTGTTTATTTCAGAGGTGTCTAACCTGCAGCCTGGGGGGACCACATGGCCTTACTGACCCTCCCCCTCCCCAGCCCTGACTCTCTCATCACTGTTGAATTTCCCCCACTTGGACTCTCTACTCCCTCCCTCAGAGATCCTGAAATAGATTGTTCTTTCCCTGCCTCCGCTAGCAACAACGAAAGAGCAATATGTACTAGGGACACTGGTGTGTGCGTGTATGTGTTTGTGTATGCGTGTGCATGTGTGTGTGTACTGTGTGTGTGAATATTCATGCTTACATGTATGTAGCTCCTGAACGCCAAGCCACACCTGGCCCTCGGGGCTGAAAAAGTTGTCTATGATGTTATCATGGCTAATAGCCATCAATAGCTTTTCCCTCCTCCATGAATTTGCCTCACCTCCTTTTAAAGTCATCCACAGTGCCCATCACCACATTTTGGGACGGCAAATTCTATAATGTGTGTGCTGTGTGTGATGACTTGTTTTTGCTGTGTTTTATCAATGTATGCCCATCACGTGCTGTAATGGTAGTTAGGGATGTCAGAGAATTCTGCCACGGACTGAAATGGGATCCAATTCCACGGAATCGTCTGCGGAACAGTACCATGAGGTCCTGCGGAGCCAGCGGTCATGCGGCTTCTTTTTCGTCGTCTGCAAACAGTCGCAGAATTTCCGTAAATAAAAACGCAGTGTAGTATAATCCAATAATAAATACGTTAAAAAAAAAATGAATTGTGCTCACCGCCTTGCTTGTGGGTGTTCTTTTTAAATTGAAATCCTCCATCTCCATTTACTTTCAGCCAAAACACTTCCTCCTCCTAGGGGCTTCCCAAAAGAAGGCTGTCTAGGTGTGCCTGAGCGATGAACTCTTTGTTTAAAGCAACACTGTTTGAAAGGAAGAAAAAACCTTTTAAGATGACCATGCTGCTCCAGGACTGGAGATGGAGGATTTCAATTTTTTTAAAAAATACATAAATATTTATGAATAATAGTGATTCTTACGGAAGTTATGGAGATGCCTGGGCACTGGAATTACGGTTTTCGGTACAGATTTATCTTCATAATTTTCGGAGTGGGAAAAAAAGAGGAGAATTCCAGGGGCTTGTGAATGGTGGAACGGAGCACTGGCCGCAAACTGCGGAAGTCAAGCAGCACTGAACGCACACTATTCATACATCCCTCATGGTAGTAAAAGGTTCCAGACCTTGCTTCATTTGGGGAAAGGCTGTAGCTCAGTAGGACAGTGCTTGCTTTGCATGCAAAAGGTCTTAGGTTCAATTTCCATTCTCTTCCCGTAGGGCTGGGAAAGAACACTGGAGAGTTGCTGCCAATCAGTGTAGACAATACTGAGCTAGATGGGCCAATGTTCTCACTCGGTATAAGGCAGCTTCATATGATGTGGCAAACTGTGCATGCACAACAGAAGCACAGTGTCCAGCACACAAGAGGCAATGGCTCCACACTATGGTGCACTGGAAAGGTCACATCTGGAGACCCGTGTCCAGTTCTGGGTAGCACATTTTAAGAAGGAAGTGACAAGCTGAGGTGAATCCCAGAAGAGGGAGACCAGAATAGTGAAGGTTCTGGAGAACAAGTCTTATAAGGAAGAGTTGAAAGAGCTGGGTATGTTTAGTCTGGAGAAGAGAAGATTAAGGGGAGGCATTATATTAAAGGGAGTCTTCTAACATATGAAGGGCTGTCCTGAAGAAGGTAGAGCAGACTTGTTCTCTGTTGCTCCAGAGGGCGGTATTAGAACTAGGGCTGGCCATCACGGGAAAACCCTGTTCACTTTTGGCTTGGCAGATCCCCACAGTGCCTCCAGCTCTGTGCACCTCTGCAAGCCAAGTGCTGGATCAGTTCCCCAAACTTGGGAACATTACCAATTTTTTTAATATGCCTGAGCCCTGATTTGCGCAAAATTACAGGCATCGCTATTTACGGAGACTGCGATTTGCGAAAAAACTGTGGCCGTAAATAGCGCAATTTGCACAACATTGCAGGCGCCTGCAATCTTGCACAAATTGTGCTTCTTACATCTGTGATTTTGCTCAAATCGCAATCTCCATAAATAGCTGTACATGTGCTTTTGTGCAAATTGCGACTTGCGCATATTAAAAGACCCGGAGAACCACAAGCTGGCCCAACTCATCACATGATGAGTTAGGCAAGCTCAGAGATCCACAAGCTGGAGTCTGGGGGTCGAGCTGACAAAGACTTGCCAAGCTCTGCCCCCCCCCCCAACAGATTCCTCTGACATCCCTAATTAGAACGAACGGGTGGAAATTACAAGGAAGCAGATTTGGGCTAAACATCTTAGGAATGCTGTAATTGCCAGGTTTTTGCACTGAGCGCAGTGTTGGACTAGATGACCTCCAGGAACTCTTCCAAGTCTAAAGATCTGTGATTCTCTCCAAAATTTAGAACAGTGGAGAATTCCTCATGCATTGGTTCCCGTTATGAATAAGAGCGAGTCATTCAGAATGCAAACCTCCAGGGCAAAGTTTGGAAAAAGCCCTATTACATACCGTATTTTGGCACCATTAAACTGTAGGATGTTGTTTTGTCCTTCCTGTGGCTTTGAGAGGCAAGCCTTGTTCTTTCTTTTTAGGCCTGCGGGGTGCCAAATGAATGCAAAGCTCTCTGTGAAAAATGTCAAAACCTTATTATTTCCCAGAGCCAATTAGAACCATAGCTTGAAATAACTTGAGCCATTCCCTGCCATGATTGTACACCATTACAGACAACACCACCCATCCCCACCCCCTGCCTGTATTTTTTCCATTTGTTGCTTGTGAAAATATGGAGAAGCATGTTCCAAAATAAAAATGCTCTTCGAGTATTAAAAATGGTTCTTTTTTATGATGATTTCCAGTGGAAATAGAGGGCAAACCAGGCATTTTCCTGTTCTCATTTCGATTTCAAACAAATGTTGCTCCAATTATTTTCTCTTTCCGCATAAAGTTGAATGGAATATTCTCCACCATTCCTGGCTGAGCTAAGCCACGATTTGTTTTGATTAGGCTTTTATGCTGCAAAACGTCAATGCTCCTGATACTTAATGGACGTTTGGGGGAGAGTGGCAGGGCATTTTTCTCAAAGTATGGCTGGACCTGTTAGCTTCCACTTTAGTTCCTGCTGTGCATGAATGGGGCACTGAATGAGGGGGCGGGGTGGGGTGGGGAGAACACACACAGCAGCAGCAACAAAAATACAACTCCAAGGAGGTGGACACAACTCATGAGAAGGTTGGTATCTGGGTGAATCCAGGACTCCACATCCTCCAAAGGTACAAAAGATATCTTAGTAGCTGCAGTGTGTGAGAGGGCAGGCTGAGCGCTCCACAGTGCCATGAGGTCTTTGGGCAGGATATTTCTACACATGGGGATAGAGACAAATTGAGACTGTAAGCCCTGCTCTGCCACTTTTTGCCCTCGGATGTCTACACTTGCAGATGTACGTGTTTAGGATCTCCATTTGACTGGTATCCCTGTGTTCACTGCAGACAGAACTGTTATATCCTTGGCATCCCCACAAATGTGATGCAGTTCAATGGTGGTATTTCATCCATTGAGGTGGAAGTCATTTGAGTGAGGACACATTGCATGTCTCCATCAGCCTGGTGAGCATTTCTACATGAGGCTTTTGTTGTGTGCTCATAATTGGTCACTCACATTTTTTTGCGGGTCCTTTGCATGACGTCATCAACCTCCAGGAAGGGATGCTGGAGAAATTCGAGACGGACTAAAATGAGCTCAGATTTCTACGAATCCGACCTGCAGATTTTGCTGCAGAACTACATAGAGTCTGTGTACTTTGGGATGATTTTTTACTTTCCTGAAATTTATGTATATAAATTTGTAGGAAAATATGTAAGTTTCTGCTGAGGAAACATCGAATGGAATGGGGAACAATATGCTAAATGTTATGTACTAAGGTGAATTATGTAAATAAAAAGGTAAAGGTGTCCCCAACCAGTCGTGTCCGACTCTAGGGTGCAGTGCTCATCCCCGTTTCTAAGCCGAAGAGCCAGCGCTGTCCGAAGACGCTTCCGTGGTCATGTGGCCGGCATGACTGAACACCTATGCAATTTATTTGCATATTTTTCTGCATGACTATATATGTAGTCATATATATATTTGCATCCGTCTGTGGGTGGACGGATGCAAATATGGAACAAAAGGCACATGACAGTCCGCGAAATACAAACAGAGCAGATTTTACACAGTCCATACATCCCTACCTCCAGGGCCCCTCCTGTCCTTTCTGGCCATTATAGCAGCTTAATTCTCTATGGGAAAAATGAGATAAGAGACCTCAAATTATCATGAATTTCCTGTAAATTTCCAGAATCCCATTACATCACAGAGCCACCTAGTGGCTGTATAATGAAACATATAGAACTTGCCCAGAAAGAAAAACTCTGTTGAAACCACGGGAAAAGGAGCCAATCTCAATCCTGCGAGGAGCCTGGAAGCAGAAGGCCTAATAAGGATTTTAGTTTTGTGTAGAAATGCGTTGCATTTTATCTCTCTCCACCCCGTACCCCATCTTTTCTCATTAGATCTGTTGTTGCTCCTTTTGTTCCCTTAGGCAAAAGACTATAGCTTAATGTTAGAACTAGAGCTGGGCACAAATGGCCTTTAGAAATTTTCCACCTTGCTTTTGGGCAGAGGAATTTGGGAGACAATTTCACCAAATTTCCCCCAGGGGAGGAGAAATTCTCAGCAGTTGCTCCCAGCTAAGGCTCCCCATTGGCAGAGCTTGTAGCAAAGATTCTTTCTTTTTTTCCTAAGGGTTTGGGGAGGGGGGTTGTGCTGCAACAGCATCAACTGCCTTGGAAGGCTGGCCCCGAGTTTGCACTGACGGCAATGCAGGTGGGGGCATTGTGGTGTCCAGCTCCAGGGATGTGGAGGAGTTCGTGCTCTGCTAAAATCTGTCCTCCAATTCCCTGAAAGTTTTCTCCCTCCATGAAAGAGGCTTCCACTGTTCTGCCTCATTCAGGATGTTTTATAATTTATTTTTGTGGTGTTCTTGAGCTTACCTAATCATAGCTAGCCTCCCAGGCTGCCTGCATGTCCTGATCTGAAAAAGCAGCATGGGAGAAATCACCTCATGGTGCCTTAAAATGGGCTTTCATTGGAGTGTACGAAGCTGAGGAGGCTACAGGCGGCCAGAGAGATGGTTGTACAATGAAAACAGGACACTTGTGCTCAGTCCTCAGCCAACTTCTAAGTAAGGTAAGCCCAAGAAATTGAAACCCAACCCATGAGAATTTCTCTGAAATTTCTTCACCATTGAATTTCTTTTCTAAAGCAATTTCTCTTCTACCAGATTGAATGAGAATGTAAAAAAAAAAATGTGGGAGAAGTTTTCAGCACAGCACTATTTAGATCACATGCTTTGCATGTAGAAGTTCTACAACCCAATCCCTGGTATCTCCAGGTAGGGCAGGGAAAGATCCCTGCCTGAAACTCTTGAGAAGCCTCATCAGTACTGGGCCAGATGGACCAATGGTCTCATTCAGTATAAAGCAACTTGCTATGTTCCACATGCAGTCATCTCCCTCTAGATGGTGTGGTGTAGTGGTTAGAGTGTTGGTCTGGGGAGACCCAGGTTCTAGTCCCCACTCTGACATGAAGCTCACTAGGATGAATTTGGGCCAGCCACTGACTCTCATAGGGTGGTTGTGAAGATAAAATGGATAAGAGGATGATCATGTAAACCGCCATGGCCTCCTTGGAGGAAAGGCAGGCTATGAATGTGAAAAATAAATAAATAATGAAATAGACAGGAGTGGTATGATCTAAGAGAGATGGGTTTTAGCAGGGCCATTGAATACACTGGAGGTAGTACTCAAAATTACATTGGGGTGGCAGAAAGGTTCCCCCTTACATTTCGTGACGACTCCCTTAAGGCATAATCCTATGCAAGTTTAGGACAAAAGGCCTACAACTCCCAGCATTCCTCAGCTGGCTGGAGAATGCTGGGAGTTGTAGGACTTTTTTTTCCCTGTCTAAACATGCATAAGATTGTGCCTTTAGTGACTTTCCTTGGAAGGCTGCAAGGGAGGGCGTAGTTTAGTTGAATTTATGGGGAATCAGAAGGTAGGTCTTATGGATTTAATTGAGCTTCCCCTATCTTTTATCCCATAATTTGAGAACTAGGAGGGAATGCAGTGTTCATGTATGGGGGGGAGGAAACAGGAGGAGATTTACAGTGTCCCTGTGTTCAGTGTCCTAGTTGTGTACAGTATGTTATGTTTTATCATGTTGTATTTTATGGCTTTATTTTTTTTTCTGAAACACCCAGAGAGCTTTGGATATTGGGTGGTATAGAAATATAATAAAGTAAGTAAGTAAGTATCTAGAAGGAGAAACCCAGTTTGAATCTACCAGAAGTGCAAAGTATAAGACGACTTTAAATCCTTTAAATTCTTAAGGAACAGAGAAAAGGAGAGGAAATCTTGTTTTCAAGCCTTATTAAGCATTTCTTCTTCTTCTTCTTCTTCTTCTTCTTCTTCTTCTTCTTCTTCTTCTTCTTCTTCTTCTTCTTCCCTCCCTCCTTTCTCCCAGAAGCTACGAAAGCCATCTGTTGGAACCTGTTCACATGTTTGTTTTCGACAATAAAATGCAAAATACTTCTTCCTGTTAGAGGATTATGCCATATGTCACTCTCTGTAACAAAACCAGAATGTTTATTAATGAACCCAATCAGAGACAAGGATTTAGAAAGATTTAAAGGGACTTTTCCCCTCAATTCAATATTTAATAGCATGTCTTTGTTGTGGGAATGAGGCGGAAGGACTTGTGGTGTGTTGTTAATGTTGTAGTTGGAACAACAACAAAAATCAGGCTTTGCTTTTCATAGGAAGTTTCTAATTTGGCAGTAGATGGAGAGGAGACAGACACGTGCTGAAAGGAGGGGGGGAGAGCCACACGGATTTATCTGGCTGTTTCATGCATCGAAAATCCTGGCTGATTTTGATCTGCAGTTTATATGCGATTAATATTTAATTGGATCAGTGCGCGCGTGTTGTCATCAGTCCATCCTCTCTCTTCTCCTCTCTCTTGATAAGCTAATTAAAGAATGAAATGGCAAGGGAAAGTGCTCCTATGTGCATGTAACAGAGCTTTGCTGAATTGCTATGAGAGATGCTACCAAAATTTAGCATTTTGAAGTTCTACTTTATACAGTAGCGCCGTGCCAAAAACTTCTCCCACTTTTTTTTTTGACTAACCCTCAGATGGACCAAAGTTCTAAGTAGTGTTGTGCTGAAAATTTCCCCCATTTTTTTTCCCTACCATTCTCTTTCAATTTGGTTGAAGAGAAGAATTTTGAAAAGAAATTCAATGGTGAAGAAATTTTGGAGAAATTCTCATGGGTTGGGGTTGGGTTTCTTGGGCTTCCCTTACTTAGGAGTGTGTGCAAATGTCCCATTTTTCATTGTTCAACCATCTCTCTGGCAGCCTGTAGTCTCTTCACCTTCCTTCACTTCAACTGAAGCCCAGTGGAAGGTGTCATGTGGTAATTCTTTGGGGGATGCTCTGGCTTGGATTCCTGCATTGAGCAGGGGGTTGGACTCAATGGTCTTGTAGGCCCCTTCCAACCCTACTATTCTATGATTCTATGATTCCTCCCATAGGGCATTTTCAGATCTGGAGGTGCAGGCAGCCTGGGAGGCTGGCTGTGATGAGGTAAGCTCAAGAACACCTCAAAGAAGAATTAGAAAACTCCCTGAGAATGAGGCAGAACAATGGAAACCTCTTTCATGGGGGAAGGCAACTTTCAGGAAACTAGAGGACAGATTTGGGCTCAGTACTAACTCTACCTGTTCCCTTCAGCCAGATAAACACTGCTTTGCCACACACATACACACCTGCATTGTGGTGGATACAAAACGGTTGATGCTGTTGCACTACGAAACACCCAAACCCCCTTATGAAAAAGCAAAGCAGCTGTGCTAAAAGCTCTGCCAATGGGGAGCCCTTGCTGTGAGGGCCTGTTGCACATTTCTCCTCCCCCCAGGAGAAATCCAGTAAAATTGTCTCCCAGATTTCTCTGCCCACAAATAAGGTGGAGAATTTTGAGAGACCATTTGCTGCGCACAGCTCTATTATACAGTCTTCTGACTGAAGTGGAACTGATTGGTTAGGAATTCTTTTTGTTTGCTTGCTTCTTAATGATGGACAAAGCTCTGTGCATGCACAGCACTCAATTCTTTCAGGCTATTTGGGTGTCTCCACCACACACACACACACACACACATGATCAGTGTGCATTGATCAAACTTCACACACACACAAAAGCAAACTTAATGAGATGGTACATTTGGAGGAATCAGTGTTCTTTTCGCATGGCTTTTTTTTTTCCTGTTTAGCCGTGCCCAGGAGAACATGTGAGCATCAGCAAAATACTGCACCAAAAGAATTAGACCTGTGCACAAGTGGTCTCTCCAAATTCTCCACCCTATTTGTGGACAGAGAAACTGGGGGAACAATTTCACTGAATTTCTCCAAGGGGAAGAAAAATTCTCCACAGTCCCTCACAAATAGGGCTCACCATTGAGAGGGGTTGTTGCACAGTTTTGATCCCCCCCCCCAAGAGGTGTTGTTTGTTTATTTTGGTGCTGAAACAACATCAACTGTATTGGTAAGTTTTTCCCCATTTTGCTTCCTCCACAATGCAGGTGTTAGGGTGGCAGTGTTTGTCTAGCTCCTGAAAGTTGTCTTCCCCCTTTGAAAGAAGCTTCCATTGCTATACCTCATTCTCAGGGAGTTTTATAATTCATTTTTGTGGTGTTCTTGAGCTTACCTAATCATCACTAGCCTCCCAGGCTGCCTGCACGTCCAGAGCAAAAACACCCTATGGGAGGAATTACTTCATGATCCCTTGCCCTGGGCTTTAGTTGAAATGTAGGCATCTGAGGAGGCTACAGGCTGCCAGAGAGATGATTGTACAGTGGAAGACGAGACACTCACACACACAATCCTTGGCCACCTCCTAAATAAGGTAGGCATAGGAGCCTCAAACCCAACCCATGAGAATTTCTCCAAAATTTCTTCACCACTGAATTTCTTTTCGAAAGCGATTTCTTTTTCATCAAATGGAATGAGAGTGGTCAGGGGAAAATGTGGGGGAAATTTTCAGCGCAGCGCTAAAGGCATGTGTGATGGATGCAAGCATGTGTGAGTGATTGCGCTGGTTGCTTTGGGGTGGGGAGTAGTGTTTCATCAACCGGCATATGCATATTGGTAAAACAGACAGGAAGAAAAATGCAAATGAACTGACGTGTCAGAACTGGGCCATAGGCAGCAGTTTGGATTGAGTCAGAACCAAAGAGGAATCAGGATCCAAGGGCAACCCAGAAAACAAGACTGGTGAACAAGCCCAGAAATGCAAGCCCCACCAAAGCTCAGGTAGACCTTGTTGCTAAAACAAAATTTCACTGAGGCAGGAAGTCCTCTTTTACTCCTTCCTGCCCAGGAGAAGCCAACGGTCAACCTGGACAGTGTCAGTCTGGAAGGTTCTTCACAGAGAAGCTGTGAAGACATGGCTTCCCACATGTGTCAGTGGCCAGCAGTTCCTAACAGGGAGGAACTGGAAGCTGCAGAATACTGTGTGTGCAGCTATTCCAGAATTAATTTTAGAAATTGTCCTAGTTAAACTGGAATACAGGAAGAGTGGAATGAAGGACAGGGGAAACCCATGGAGCACTAAAGGAATGGATGAAATCCTTCCATCACTAATTTCCACAAGGAACATTATTTCTGACTGTTTGTGGTGGTGGTTGTTTTCTGAATTCTGCCTAACATGGAAATCGGGTTACATTTTGTGGCTTTGCGAAACTGGAATCATGCTCTGAAAATGGATAGTGGAGTACTACATTATCAGTCACTGTCTGGCTTTCATTGGATTGGTTGTCTTCATCCAGTGAATGCTGTATTGTTTCTTTATGCATCATTAAAATTAAAAACCTCTTGTGTACTGTAGTTACGAGCAACATACTAAACACACAATAAATGATGTGTGTGCAGCTGTGCAGACTCACGACTACAAAACCCATGCTACAGTGAAACACTGAACAACTGTGGAGGAAAGCACTATGTTCCACAACCACTCAGGTCTTGTAATTAAAGTGAGCAAGATGCTGTAACTGAGAGCTTTTCCACACTGCGGCTTTTTGCCCCGCAATTTTACCGGGGCTTCTGCTTCCGGATTCTTGGTGGGAATTAGTAGTGGTAGTGGTAGTGGTAGTAGTAAGAGTAGGATTACTACATTTAGATCCCACCTTTTCCCCAATACTGGGATTTAAGGCGGCTTTACAACATTAAAACTTGTACAGTATAAATAGCAACAGAAATATACAAAAGTGAAACATATAATTAAATCATCAATAATATTAAAAATGTATAAATATCAAAATGTTAAAAGACAGCAAGAAATATAACCATAGTATCCATCCACCATATTCTCACAGGTCCAGACTAGCTGTCCCCAAAGGCCTGCTGGAACAAAAAGGTTTTTACATGCCTGCGAAGGCATATCAAGGAGGGTGCTACTCTCGCCTCCCTGGGAAGGGAGTTCCGGAGCCTTGGGGCAGCCACCGAGAAGGCCCTCACCCGCGTTTCCCACAGGCGAGCCTGTGATGGTGGTGGGACTGTGAGAAGGGCCTCCCCTGAAGATCTCAGGGCATGAGTAGGCTCATATGGGAGAATACAGTCTTTCAGATAACCTGAAAGATCGACCCTTTACATGAGCTAACCTCCAGCACCCCTTTCCTCCCGTTTAACTGCAAGATCTGTTGTTATATAGTGGCACATCCTCTTTTCATGGGCAAATTCAGACTGATTGAAAGTTTTCTTCTTGTTAGCTCAATATTTCTGTTTCAAATTAAGCCACGGAAATGCTCGGAAAACACTAGGGAGGCACTGGAGCTGGATGATGTCATGTAAATGACCCAAGTAAGCAATCTCAATCATAGGGTAAAAGCTGTGTGTGGAGAAGCCCTCAATGTGCCCAAGGAGAAACAGTGACCAGATTTAAACCACTTTGATTCATAAATGGTAGAGTGGGAGATGAATATTTTAAATAAATAATGGGAAATAACACGTCTACAACTTCCTTGAATTTGCTGGGTACCTTCTCCATTTAGGGACCTGGGAAATGGATGGGTATGCCAAAAGGGGAACTTCCAGAGCTTCCCCTCAGGCCCGGCTCCAAGTTTGAGGAGACCCTCAGCAGAATGCCTAGTGGTGAGGCCTTGCCCTACATAGACTTCTCCCCTTTTTTTCCTGCCTGGGATCTGTCCCCCCTTCACCTTTAAAAGAATAACACTGCGACTTTCCACTCTGCCTATGGCAATGTCAACAGAGCTCTCATTTCGGTGCCTTCTGTTCACCATGTTGAATGCTATAGGAAACCACCACTACTGTTAGAAACACCAAACAACCGAAAAAAAGGGGGGGAACCACCCAGAGGATGTTGAGAGCTCTTCTGACCCTGCCATTGTGTGAGTGTGTGTGTGTGGGGGTGCAAAGTGAATGGCAATGTAAATTAAATAATCTAGTGTTCATACCCTTACTGTCAAGGAAATTGTCTTGGACTCCTGCATTGAGCAGGGGGGTGGACTTGATGGTCTTGTAGGCCCCTTCCAACCCTACTATTCTGGGATTCTATGAAGCTGGACAGGCATCTGTCAGGGATGCTTTGAGTTCGACTCCTGCATTGAGCAGGGGGCTGGACTCGAGGGTCTTATAGGACCCTTCCAACCCTCCTATTCTATGATTCTATGAAGCTGGACAGCCATCTGTCGGGGATGCTCTGACTTGGATTCCTGCACTTAGCAGGGGGTTTGACTTGATGGTCTTCTAGGCCCCTTCCAACCCTACTATTGTAGGCTTCTATGAAATGGCTTATGTCAAGGACAATTTAAGTCCTCTAGCAATAGCCTTTAGACTGTTTGGACCTGGGAGGTACCAAAATGGTTGTCTTATTCTCCCTCCTGGTCTCACTGTGTGTGTGTGTGTGTGTGTGTGTGTGTGTGTATAACAGTGAAACATTGAAAAAAAGGAAAGAAAAAAGGGGGGGGGAAGCCATCCAGAGGATGCTTATAGCTCTGCCAACCCTACCATTGTATGTGTGTGTGGGGGGGAGGGGGGTACAAAGTGAATGGCAATATAAATTAGATAATCTAATGTTCATACCTTTACTGTCAAGGGTTGTTGCATTCTCCTTCCTGGTTTCACTATGTGTGTGCATGTGTGTGTGTGTGTGTGTGTGAGAGAGAGAGAGAGAGAGAGAAACAGTGAAAAAAAGAAAGGAAAAAAGGGTGGGAGAAAGCCACCCAGAAGATGCTGAAAGCTCTGCTGACGGTGACATTGTTGAGTGGGGTGGGGTGGGCGGGGGCATACAAACTGGATGGCAATATAAATTAAATAATCAAGTATTCATTATAGCTGTGCACAAATGGCTTCTTGAACTTCTCCACTTTACTTGAGGACAGAGAACTTTGGAAGACCATTTCACCGAATTTCTCCAGGGGGAAGAGAAATTCTCAGCCATTTCTCCCAGCTAGGGCTCCCCATTGGCAGGGCTTGTAGAACAGCTTCTTTTTGGGGGGGAGGGTCAGGGTTGGTGTGTGTGGGGGGAGTTCCTGCTGCAACAGCCTCAACTGTCTTGGCAGGTGGGTCCCCAGTTTGCATCCACTGTGATGCAGGTGGAGGCAGTGTTGTGTCCAGCTCCAGGGATGAGGTGGAGTTTGTGCTCTGACAAAATCTGTCCTCCAGTTTCCTGAAAGATTTCTCCCCCCATGAAAGAGGCTTCCACTGTTCTGCCTCATTCAGAATGTTTTATAATTTATGTTTTCAGCTTCCCTAATCAGAGTTGGCCTCCCAGGCTGCCCTCACATCCTGATCTGAAAAAGCCCCATGGGAAGAATTACCTCATGGTCCCTTAAAATGGGCTTTACTTGAAGTGTAGGAAGCTTAGGAGGCTACAGGTGGCCAGAGAGATGAAAAGCAGGACACTCACTCCTTGGCTACATCCTAAGTAAGGTAAGCCCACTAAATCCAACCCCGACCTATGAGAATTTCTCTGAAATTTCTTCAACATTGAATTCCTTTGCGAAAGCAATTTCACTTCTATCAAATTGAATGGGAATGGATATATATATATATATATATATATATATATATATATATATATAATAGAATCATAGAATAGTAGGGTTGGAAGGGGCCTGCAAGGCCATCGAGTCCAACCCGCTGCTCAATGCAGGAATCCAAGTCAGAGCATCCCTGACAGGTGGCTGTCCAGCTTCATAGAATCATAGACTAGTAGGGTTGGAAGGGGCCCAAAGGGCCCTCGAGTCCAACCCCCTGCTCAATGCAGAAGTCCAGGTCAGAGCATCTCTGACAGGTGGCTGTCCAGCTTCATAGAATCATAGAATAGTAGGGTTGGAAGGGGCCCATAAGACCATCGAGTCCAACCCCCTGCTCAATGCAGGAATCCAAGTCAGAGCATCCCTGACACGTGGCTGTCCAGCTTCATAGAATCATAGAATAGTAGGGTTGGAAGGGGCCCATAAGACCATCGAGTCCAACCCCCCGCTCAATGCAGGAATCCAAGTCAGAGCATCCCGGACCGGTGGCTGTCCAGCCTCTTCTTGAATGCCTCCAATGTGGGAGAGCCCACCACCTCCCTAGGTAAATATATATGAGAAATTTCTGGCACAGCACGAGTATTCGTACCTTTGTGGTCAAAGAAATGGCTTTCGTCAAGGAAAATTTGAGTCCTTTCTCCATCCCCTCTCTGTATCAATGGCCTTTTGCCTGTTTGGATCTGGGAGGCACAAACAGGCCTATCTCATTCTCCCTCCTGTTTTCTCTGTCTCTCTCCCTCTCCCTCTCTCTCTCGCTCTCTCTTTGTGTGTGTGTTCATTTTCCTTTGGAATTGTTCTTCAGTAGCCCATTTTCCATAAAGCTGCAACTGCATCAGGCACCTGAAGCCTATCCGTTCTCCCACTCTGCCCCTAAGTGCCCGTCACTGTGCAGATTGGCTCCCGTAGCTGGCAAGACTCAAGGCACAACCAATTCCTCTTGGTTGTCAGCATCCGGCACCAGGGGCGCCTTGCACAGGAACGCCCTTCTGCCTCCTCCCTGCTGTGGCAAACCTGCGTTGTTATTCTGGCTGCATAGTTTGGCTTGTTACCGAGCACATGCTTTGCAGATTAGCCTGTTTGTACAGCCAATTGGACATGTGCTCCATTAAAAATTAAAGCATCCTGTTTTGAGGATGGAACAGGAGACATCAGCTGCCATCGTGCAGCAGACACGGAAGGCCCCCCGAGCCCATTACCATAGGTTACAGCAAATGTTAATCTGTGCCAACACCATTAAATAATGCAGTTCATGCAGATGGCCGCTACTACATCATCTCACAGATGTGGCCTCCTGTCTCGGAGGTTGCCGTATCACAGGAGTTGTCGGGAACAGTCAGATTTGATGTTGACGGTAGCAATCACCATTCGTGGGGTGGCGGCGGCAGGGAGCGGCAGTCTTTTTTGCCAGACATACCAGCCAAAGAAGAAACAATGACTGCATAATATGGAGAAATTGCAGCCCCAACACAGGCCAGAAGAGAGAAGAGAGATGTAGTGAGAATGAAATGGAAATAATAAGAATGCATCTCTCCTTGTAAACAGGAGGATTGTTGGGTTGGGGGTGGGGATTGTTTTAGGAAAGCATTGCAGCTACTTGGGGAAAGTCTCAGAGATTCCACAAGCCCACCCGTGGGAATCAGGCAAGATAATGTATGCCCTCTGGGGGATTTCATCCTCCAGGATTCACTGAAATTTTATGTCATTTCTGCAGACACAGATCTACACTCCTAAGGAGAGGGCAGAGAAGCTCAGTCATGGAGCACATACAGTGCATGCAGAAGATCACTGGCTCAGTCCAGTTAAAAAGGATCAGGTAGTGGGTGATGGGAAAGGCCTCTGCCCATGATCTTGGAGAGCAGGGGTAATTGTTGTAGATCACAAGCTGAATATGAGCCAACAATGTGATGTGGCTGCAAAAAAGGCAAATGCTATTTGGGGCTGCATTAATAGAAGCATAGCTTCCAAATGCCGGGAAGTACTAGTTCCCCTCTACTCAGCACTGGTGAGGCCTCATCTGGAGTCCTGTGTCCAGTTCTGGGCACCAAACTTTAAGAAGGATGCAGACAAGCTGGAGAGGTTTCAGAGGAGGGCAACAAAGATGATGAGGGGACTGGAAACAAAGCCCTGTGAAGAGAGACTGAGAGAACTGGGCATGGTTAGCCTTGAGAAGAGAAGACTGAGGGGAGATAGGATAGCGCTCTCCAAGGACTTGAAAGCCTGTCACAGAGAGGAAGGCCGGGATCTCTCCTCCATCATCACAGAATGCAAGACATGGACTAATGGGCTCAAGTTACAGGAAGCCAGATTCTGGCTGACCATCAGGAGAAACTTCCTGACTGTTACAGCAATACGACAATGGAACCACTTTCCTAGGGAGGTGGTGGGCTCTCCCACAGTGGAGGCATTCAAGACGAGGCTGGAGAGCCACGTGTCAGGGATGCTCTGACTTGGATCCCTGCACTGAGCAGGGGGTTGGACTCGATGGTCTTGTAGGCCCCTTCTAACCCTACTATTCTATGATCCTATGATTCTAGAGTGCACCCTTCTCCTTAAAAAGTGAAGGGAAAAAAATCCCCAGTACAGCTTCAAAATGCAAGCAAGCCTCAGACCCTTCTTTCCATCCCTTCAGGACACTCACTTCCCTCCTCAGATGGGGTCTCTTTTCCTAAAGATATTTGTTTAAAATATTTAAATATTTAGAAATACTGTGATGTGATCATGCTGTCAGTTATGTGCCAGTGGTTTGAGAAACCTACAGCCAACTCTGAATGAGGAGCAGAGCAAGCAGGAGAAGATTAATTTGTTCTTAGTAGCTTGGAAAATGTTTGTGTTGTCTGTTTGTGTTTGTATGCAAATGATTTTTATATTATGTACAATATTATATTTTTAAGCTTTTCAATCTTTGTAAACCGCCCAGACAGCTTTGGCTATTGGGTGGTATAGAAATGTAATGAATGAAATGAAAAATGAAAAACAGACAACACTAGGCTGAAAGGCTCAGTATGAGCCATGCGGTAGGTCACAGACTGACCCACCGGCATCTCCAACAGATCTCTGGTAACAGGTTCAGATTCCGGCTGAACATCAGGAAAAACTTCCTGACTGCTAGAGCAATACGACAATGGAACAAATGACCTAGGGAGGTGGTGGGCTCTCCCACACTGGAGGCATTCAAGATTTATTTATTTATTTTATTGCATTGCATTTATACCCCACCTTTTTTCCTCTTGCAAGGAACCCAAGGTGGCTTACATTATCCTCCTCCTCTCCATTTTGTCCTCACAACAACAACCCTGTGAGGTGGGTTGGGCTGAGAGTCTGTGACTGGCCCAAAGTCACTCAGTGAGCTTCCATGGACAGCCATCTCTTGGGGATGCTCTGACTTGGATTCCTGCATTGAATGGGGGGGGGGGGTTGGACTCGATGGCCTTGTAGGCCCCTTCCAACCCTACGATTCCATGATTCTATGAAGCTGGACAGCCATCTGTCAGGGATGCTTTGACTTGGATTCCTGCATTGAGCAGGGGGTTGGACTCGATGGTCTTATAGGCCCTTCCAACCCTACTATTCTGTGATTCTAGGTCTGGAAAAGACCTCTGCCCTGTTATCTTAGATAGCAACTGCCACTCAGAGTAGACAACGGAACATAGAGGGGGATCCTTTTGTCTGTCATGGTCTACGTGACCTTGGTTGAGTTCTGTTGGGAGAATTCTAGATTCCAGCAGTGGGCCAGAGCCAAAGTGGGTGGAACTGAAGCCAACGTAGGTCAAGTTTATAATACACCTTACGTGGGGCTGCCGTTGAAGACAAGTCTGAAGTTTCAGTGAGGGCAAAAGGCAGCAGCTAGACTGCTGACCGGAACATCTTGTAAAAATCATACACCAGTTTAAAGGAATTGCACTGGCTGCCAATACGCTTCTGGTGAAAATTCAAGGTTCTGGTGATGACTTTTAAAGCCCTAAGTGGCTTGGGACCTCGATATTTGAGGTCCCCTCCACCTCTCCCTATATATGCATGCTTGAGGACTGCGATCTGTTGGAGGGGCCCTCTTCCTACCAGTGTGAGATATACACTATGGTGAGACGTGGGAGAGGGTCTTCTCTGCTGTGGCACCCTGGTTGTGGAATGCCCTCCCCTTGGAGGCCCAATTGGAGCAGACATTGGTTTCATTTTGGCACCAAGTAAAAGCATGGCTTTGGCGGGGTTGGACGCAGTGGTGTTGTAGGCCCCTTCCAACCTTACTATTCTATGATTCTATGATACCAAAGCTTTTGGGGGCTAAATGCATTCACTGTTTTAACACTTTTATTGTTTTAGATTTTATTTGGAATTAGCTTGTTTAATGGCTTAATATGTTTTTAACTGTTTAAATTATTTACTGTTTCATATTGTTTAAATTTATTTTATCTGCACGCCACCCTGAGATCTTAATGATATCGGGCTGGATACAAATGTTTTAAATAAATAAATGCAAATAAATGTGGGAATGTTTTACACTAGGAGGCCAAAGCCCACTTGAAACTAGGCTGCGGTCTGGATCTGACCCTGAAGTCGCATGCTCCTCAACCCTGTAATAATGACAAGATGGAAACTGGCCTGATTCTGTGTAAGGTAGTTTCATATGATGATTCAGTATGTCTCAGCTTTCATACCGAGAAAGTTTGGCAATGACACCCTTGCAAATGCACATTTTTCTAGCTTGCAATGCTCAGCTCTATTGAAAGTAAATGAAGGATGGATATGTCCATGTTGGTTTCTCTTAGTTTCTCATTTTGCCAGAATTATGCTTGTTTCATCCCATTTCTGCATTAATCTGATTAAAAAAATACACACACACATTTGCACAATAATCCATACACAGTTTTGTGCACATTTCTCCACAACTGCATTTGTTGGACGTTTCTCCCAATAATATCCATGTTTATATTTCTTTCTTTATTTTCTTTATTGCATTTATATCCCACCCTTTTCCTCTTGCAAGGAACCCGAGGCATCTTACATTATCCTCCTCCTCTCCCTTTCATCCTCACAACAACAACCCTGTGAGGTAGGTTGAGCCAAGAGTCTGCGACTGGCCCAAAGTCACCCAGTGAGCTTCCATGGCCAAGCGGGGACTAGAACCTGGATCTCCCGGCTCCCAGTCCAGCACTCTCACCACTGCACCACGCTGGCTCTGTATGCAGTTTTATATGCATTTTTGTAAGCAATTTCCCCTGTAGTTTCACTAATACACATATTTTGTGTGTGCACTTTGCCCCAATATACACATAGTTGTATGCGACTTGGACTGGAGAACTGCGTCACAAAATTCAGAGAAATGGGAACACCGAAGGATAACTGTGTTTCAGTTTGTGCCTTGGTTCTGAAAGTGCAAATTTGATCAGTACGGATGAAAATGTGAACGAAACCAGTTTCACCCCCATTCCTAGAGCCAAGCTTCTTTCCTCTAATATCCTTGTTGTTGTTGTTGTTGTTGTTCAGTTGTTCAGTCGTGTCCGACTCTTCGTGACCCCATGGACCATAGCACGCCAGGCCTTCCTGTCCTGCGCTCCCTCCCGGAGCGTGCTCAAGTCCATATTCATTGCAGCGGTGATGCTATCTAGCCATCTCATCCTCTGCCGTCCCCGTCTCCTTTTGCCTTCAGTCTTTCCCAGCATCAGGGTCTTTTCCAGGGAGTTTTCTCTTCTCATTAGGTGGCCAAAATATTTGAGCTTCAGCTTCAGGATCTGTCCTTCCAATGAGCACTCAGGGTTGATTTCCTTTAGGATTGACTGATTTGACCTGCTTGCAGTCCAGGGGACTCGTAAGAGTCTTCTCCAGCACCACAGTTCGAAAGCATCAATTCTTCGGCGCTCAGCCTTCCTTATAGTCCAGCTCTCACAGCCATACATTACTACTGGGAAAACCATAGCTTTGATTAGACGGACCTTTGTCGGCAAGGTGATGTCTCTGCTTCTCACTGTGCAGTCTAGGTGTGCCATAGCTTTCCTCCCAAGGAGCAAGCGTCTTTTAATTTCATGGCTACAGTCACCGTCTGCGGTGATCTTGGAGCCCTACTCTGTCCTTAATGAAAATCGAGATCTATTGCAAGTGTGTGTACCAAATGTTTGCATAACGCTCAGGAGTTGATTGCTTTAACGCCCTTTCTGACTCCCAAATGAAACTCTCCTTGATTGTTGAAACTGGCTCAACATTTAAAAATGAGGGGGGGGGGTGCATCTGCAGTACCATACTGTGGCAGTCCTGGCTGGGAAGATCATATATACTAATAGCAAAAGCAGTTCTCCCTGTGTGGGTACTTATATAGTCAAAACAAACCATCCACACACAAGAGGGAGGTTTCAGCAGGTTGGGGGGGGGGTTAAGAAATAATTGGGGGGAACCCCCCAAACAGCCCAATGAGGACTACGCAGGTTCAGTGGCCACAGGCTGAGCACTGAGGAGGAAAAATGGAAACCACCTGGAAGGGGGAATGGGATGGAGTATGCTGGAAAAGAACATGGCTTTCTGGCTCCCTGAATAGGAGCCCTCCACATCACCATTGCATCTCATTTCAGGTCCCACTTGTCATGAACTATTTGTGCTGGGTCAGATCAGTGGGTGGCGGATCCATGTTGCCTCTCACTCTGGCTTGAGCCCCACTTCCAGGAGATTATCCTGGAGTTTACTGGGAAGATCCTCAGTGTTTCATGGGTGCTTGGTTTGTGTGTGTGTTTGGGGGGGACGACAAGTGGGGAATGTTTGTAAAAGCCTCCAGACCCACTTGGGGCTTCGAGCTAGGACATGTGCTGTTTTCTCCAACCCTGCACATTGCAGTTTCTGCAAAGGCAATGGGCTCCTCTACACCAGGCTTTTATCCCACACTTTTACCAGGGATCCTGCTTCTGGATTCCTTGCAGGATTAAGATTGGCTCCCTTACACGTGCTTTTTTTTGGGGGGGGGATTTCCTTTCTCCGCAAGTTCTATATGTTTCATTATAAAGCCACCAGATGGCACTGTAGTATAGAGGAACTGTGGAAATGCACCAGTGGTTGGAGCGCTTCAAACTGCGATTGAAATGAAATACTGCATTTTCCCAGTTAAGAAAAAAAGCCGCAATAATGGTCAGAAAGCACAGGCAAGGCCCTGGAGGTTGACAATGCCATGTAAAGGACCTGCAAAATACCGCCAGTGACCAATCACAAGTGCACAATAAAAGCCTCACGTAGAGAAGCCCAGTGCCATATATCCACATGTGCAAAAACACTGAGATCCAATCTGGAATGCTGAAAATCTTTCCCCTAGTGTTCATTGAGGATGCTCACAATTTGCGAGCCAGTTGCACTTCAGATGGAGGGGTGTTTGTAGTTTCACGGTGAATTCAGCTGTCTTCGGGGTTCCTCAAATGCTGATGTATGAAAATAAAAGGTCAGACCTTCAGTCCTCAGTGACTTGGGCAATGAAATGGCAACTGATAACCCACCCCTGTGTGGAAGAACATGTCATATGGCAAAACCCACTCCAGGTTTAAAGGGACCCTCAGTGAAGTCCCCCACCCCTTAAATTGGTGGGCCTCTGGCCATGGGCTTATCTGGCATCTAAATTTCCCTGTTGTAGCATCCCTTTAGGGCATTATGGGGAATTGAAATGGCTGCCCATTAAAATGACACATCCACACCCAGGACTCAGGGCAGGTATTGTTTACTGTGGGCCCTACCAGGGTGCTGGAGTCCTGGCAGCTGCCAGAGGGAGCATGCCTGACGCCAGACTTGCTAAGTGATCACTTCTGCAAGCTGGGGAAAAGACCAGAAGAAGGAATAGTGGTGACAAATTCCACAAGATCCAGTTCCAGATAGATAGATAGATAGATAGATAGATAGATAGATAGATAGATAGATATTTTGAAAATATCCATGTGAAATCGGAAAGATGGTGGAGTGGAATGTCTTGGCAGAGAGACCCAGTGGAAGAGCAGAGGAATAGAACCAAGGGAGTTCTCAGATCCCCGTTTCAAATGCGTCTGCAAAGACAAAGAGGCAAGCACAAGGCCTGATTTATTCTTGTTGCCTTGAATCTTACAGCTGCAAGCTGGCTGGCTTTCAGATAGGCCAGTTGGAGATAATGGTCTCCTTCAAAAAAAGAAAAAAAAAACCTTTTATGCTACTATCGGCAAAATAACCTTTTTGAAAGTTTCTAAAGCATTTATCTCTTAAACGCGCAGTAATGCAGAGGTAAAGGTTGAGGTGCTTTCTGCTGTTTAAGTTTTGCTGCCTTATCTTCAGAAGCTAACCCAGCATGTCTGAAGTCCTGAAAAACAGTTGCTTGATCAAGGAATTGGGGCGGGGGGAATAGCTCCCTCAACAAAGCCAGAGAGAATCATTCTTCTGGAAGGAGAGCAGAGAGGGAGTGGGAGACATATTTAACAAGCAGGTCTCGATTTGGATGATCTGCATAATACTTCCATTGACACTTTAGCTGTCATCTCTGCATTGCATTCCTTGTCCTGATGTTGCAACTACTGTCTTTCACCGTCGCTTCTAATAAAGCATGTTGGTCAGCTCAAACTCCCTGGGAACGCAGAGCCGTGTTTTGCGAACTACATGCGCCCGAGGCAACTCATGCATGATTTAACGTGCTTTGTAAATGTCAATAGGTGGAGAAAGCACTCAGCTCCTCGTAGACTTCCTCAAACCCTCACCGGAGCGCCTGTCGATTATGTGCAAACCATTGAGGCTTTTTTCAAGGCCTGTCCACTTCAACACCTGCCTAACTGGAGGCGGTTCTGTGCAGGCCTGTGGAGCGTGCGCTAAGCTATTGCCGGGAGCAAAATATTGGCAGGTTTCAAAGTTGTGCCCACCAGCCAATGAGATGTTTTATTCAGAATGCCTTGGCTCCCACAACAGTCCTGTATCGTACACTCTGGGCGCACCTCGTAAACATTCAATGCCCTTCAAATCGTTTGGTTTCACGTTTCTGCTTTAAATATATTAAAAAGAGCCTGCCATCTCTCTCTCCCTCCCCACCCCCAACTCCCAAAAGTATTTTTAAAAGGAGCATCAACATAACTATGCTAGGTGGAGTATTGGCTTAGACTCTGTTGGGATTATGAGCTGAGGAGAGCAATCCTATGGCTGCTAGTCAGCGGCTAAATGGCCATATGAGCATGGAATGGTCCCACACTCCCCGCTCAGAAGAGGAGCATGGAGCGGCCACAGCGGGGCTCTCTGGGGGGCGTTCCAGGGCGGGGAGGGTGGAAATGCTGCTATGACACATCCTACATGTCATCTGGCAGCCTCCTGCCCCGCTCCGCCTTCCCGTGGCTAGATAGCCGAAATCGGCTGACTAGCTGCAAATGTAGGAGGGAGAAGCATGGAGGGAATGATCCCCTCCATGCTTCTCCTGCCCTGCATTGGATAGGTGGTCGCCTCTGAGTTCGGAGGCAGCCGCCTATCTGTGTAGGATTGTGCCCTAATTATTCTTAGCCCTCCAAATTATTAGTCTACCTTTTCCCATGAAGCCTTTGACACATATCTGTTTATTTTGTTTATTCATTTCTGGACTGCCTTCCTGGCAAGGCATTCAAGGTAGTTTACAAGGTTTAAATACTGAAATAAACAATCCCCCCCCTCGCGCACCCCCCCCCAAATAAACACTCTCAGGCTGTTGACAGTCCCTTCAGAACCTGATAGCAGAAGCTCCTGGACTGAGTCTGTATAAACCCTTGCATCCCTATGCCCCACCATCGCTGAGCACATTCAGCTGAAACGCATGAATATCCTTTGTTTATCCCTCTCTCCATTTCCCTTGGCAAACCTGTGTCAAATTTATTTTGCAGTGCCCTTGGGGCAGGGATTTAACCTCTTCTGATCTGTAAAGTGTCACGCACATGGATGGCATTAAATAAATAAATAAATCAAACATCTGCAATCAACACGTTTTTTTGGGGGGTAAACCTCTGGGAGAGGTGCGGGGAAACCTTTCTCTGTTGCGGGCTGCGTTCGCTTGGGGGTAATCTGTCGTGGGCTCTATGCTGGTGTGCCCCAACATCAGTAGAGCCAGTCCTTTTCTCTCTCTTGTTCTCACACCCCCTTCTCCCCCCCACACACACTTCCTCCCTGCCCAGTGGGCTGCCAGGAGATGGACAGATCAGTGATCACTCTTGCTAGAGGTCTCGACTGACCACTTGAAGAGGGCTTCTGAAATTAGTCCGAGGCCTGCAGGAAATTACCCAGGGAGCCACATACAACCCTAGGCCTGCAGATGGCACACACACACCCCTGCTTTATTTTAAGCCATGGTGTCATTGTTCTCATATTCTGATCCTGGACCAAGGGGTGTGTGTGTGTGTGTGTGTGTGTGTGTGTGTTTAGCACTCCTTCTTATATCAGATGAAACCACAAAGAGTGATGAATGCTTTCATAGCTTTGAAATGTCACTCAGTCCATTTATAAGTCAAGGAGGACCACCGAGGAAGCTTTCTTCTTATTTTATTATTTATTACATTTATATACTGCCCAATAGACAAAGCTCTCCAGGCAGTTTACAAAGGTTAAGAACAGAAAAAAAAAATACAGTATACAGAGATTAAAACTAGCCATTTACATTTAAAAACGAACAAACATGAAAGCCAACGTACACAAGAGAACATACGTATATCTAAAACAACTTCAAACAAGCAATCTCAAGCAATCAACCATAAGATGATCCAGGATCGATTAAAACTTACCCTTTGCTGCCAAACGCCTGGGAGAAGAGAAAGGTCTTAACCTGGCACCGAAAAGTAGTTTTGCTGTCACAATTGGCCTAAAGATAGGTCACACACTTTTATATTCCCTTGTCTCCGAGATACTTCTGAAAGCTCAGCTGTTCTGCTTGAAGACTCTGTTGACATACAGAATGGAAATCAACAGGGGAGATTCTTATTTTGTTGCAATGTAGATTTCAGAACCAATGATTCACCATGGGCCTTCGAACACAGAATAGGCTGCTTTCACATTACAGAATGGATGTGGTGCTTTCAGGGTTTCTGGTAGGGACACAGGAGAAATTCATCTGGTTTGCATTTTAATATGAACCTACCTAATTTGCACTGCCCAAACCAACACACGAATCAAAGCACTGTTAAACTTGAGTATTGGTAGTTCTCCAAATTTTGCAGAGCAGTCAATCAGTCTGTCAATCAAACCCTGCGTATCTCACATAAAATGTGTAATTTATGAAAACAATGCACAAACTGTGTGACGTTGTGGAAAGTAGCTTGCAGAAATGTGTATACTGGGCAAAATTGCGTGGAAATTGCTCATGTTCGAAGATACGTACATGAAAAGGAGTACAAATTTGCATGCAGGCTTTTTTAAAAAAAATCTCAATTTAACATGGAAACAAGGCACAGTTAACTTTAGACTGAACAAATGAGAAACCTTGGGAAACTGAGATGTACAGATTTGTTCTTGTCTCCACCACTGGCATGCAGCCCTTGAGAGCTTCTACAAAATGGTTCAGAAAAGGTTTCTCCTGCTCCCTATGTAATCCAGCAACCTGTTTCCCACATTGTCCAAACAGATGCCTCTGTGAAACCCACAACAGCAGGCAACAGCTCTCTTCTCCTGTTGTTCCCCAACACCTATCTTTAAATCTGAAGGCAAAAAAAATCCCCCTTCAGACCTTTCCACTCAATTCAGGAAGGTAAGGGGGTAGATGTCAGGAATGAATCTGAGTGTGTGGAGATGTCTGGCATCTCAGATTTGGAATCAGAATGGGAACTGCCAGAACAGAGGGAGGCATCCTACCTTATAAGTGCAGATATGGCAAGACTTTCTTCCCAAGACCTTGACACACAGATGGCCCAGCCTGAATGGCTTCCCATTCCTCCACCATGAGAACTCAAGTTTCAGAGGGAGAGGAGGAGGAGGGGTGAGGGGTGTGACTTGAGGGATGCTAGGATCTGTCACAGAGCAAAGCAAAGAAAGTTAGGGGCAGGGCTCAGACACTCTCCAGGGTTGGCCACTTGTGGAAGCCAACATAGGAGGGAGCCACCCTAAGGGAGGGGTATCCATGTGAAGCAAGTCTGGCCATGAAATCCATGCCCAGACTGCTGGCAACTTCTCTAACTTCCACTTTTTCTCCTCTATTGATATTCGTAGATGTGTGGATTAGCTGGTTCTATGCAGTCTGAGAATTTCCTACAGTCTGCATTTGTAAAAAAGCTGGTCCTTGACTAATAAAGTAGTGTTGGCCTGAAGCTTTGTTTCCTAGAGTGTGTTCATTCTGAAGGGAGAGGGTGAAGGAATGTGACAATAGAGTCAACAACTAGGGGACACAGGAGGCAAGGCCAGGTTATGTGCCCCCATCCATGTATCCTTCCTTCCTTCCTTCCTTCCTTCCTTCCTTCCTTCCTTCCTTCCTTCACAACATTTGTATAACGCTCCACATCTAAAAACAGCCTGCTGAAAACAACCCAGTTTTGGTGCCTACTTGATTTTCAGAGGCAGGGAGTTCCATAGGAAGGCAGCCACCACACTGAAGTCTTTTCTGCAGGTGGACCCCAGTTGGGCCATAGGTCCATGCGGAACCACCAAAGGCATGCCCTCTGTTGACCTCAGTGACTGGGCAGGTGGGGAAGTGAATGCTTGGGGGAATAACGTCTGAATAGGGTTTTAGTAACTGGCCCAAAATGATCAAGTAAGTTTCTTGGGGGCGGGATCCGACTTAGACAAGGCCAATTTTAGTGAACAGGACTTAAGTTAGTCATGTCCTATTTATTCCAATGGGTCTTCTTTAGCCTCAGTCTCAGCAGAAACCCGCATATCTTACATTTAGCGTATTGCCTCAGTCTCAGCAGAAACCCGCATATTTTACATTTAGCATACTGCCTCAGTCTCCGCGGAAACTCCCGTATTTAACATTTAGCATATTGCCTCAGTCTCAGCAGAAACTCGCAAATTTTACATTTGGCGTATTGCCTCAGTCTCAGCAGAAACCCGCGTATCTTACATTTAGCGTATTGCCTCAGTCTCAGCAGAAACCTGCGTATTTAGCATTTAGTGTATTGCCTCCATCTCAGCAGAAACTCCCGTATTTTACATTTAGCGTATTGCCTCAGTCTCAGCAGAAACCTGCATATTTTACATTTAGCGTATTGCCTCAGTCTCAGCAGAAACCTGCGTATTTTACATTTAGCGTATTGCCTCCATCTCAGCAGAAACTCCCATATTTTACATTTAGCGTATTGCCTCAGTCTCAGCAGAAACCCGCGTATTTTACATTTAGCGTATTGCCTCAGTCTCAGCAGAAACTCCTGTATTTTACATCAAATTTGTGTATTAAACTGTTCCATTAAACTCACATATTTGTGTTGTTGTTCCATTTTACATTAAACTCATGTATTAAACTGTTCCATTAAACTCGCATATGTTACATTTAGCACATTGTAACATTTAGCATGTCGTCCCCCATTCCATTCAACTTTTCCCCACATATATGTACCAGTCTCGGCAGAAAGTCGTGTGTTTTCCTGTGAATAGATATGCATACATTTTGGGAAAGTTTTAAAAAAGATCCAAAAGTCCACAGACTCCACACAGCCTGAGGGGGTCACTCCACAACAGATTCTGCAGGATGGATTCTTAGAAATCTGAATTCATTTTAGTCCATTTCAATTTTCTCCAGCGGTCCTAATGCTGAGGAGGAAAAATTATGTCCAATCCAAATGATGGCACCCTTGTTCATGGTCACAAAGTTCTCATCCCCAAGATGCCCCAGGATAAAACAATGTTCAGGGCACTATAGGAAAATGAAATGGTATCTTCCAGAAATAGCAAGCAAAATAATTTCTACCCCCAAAGAAAGGGAAGCCTCTCTGACCACTGAATGAGTGGCCAATTGGTAGAAGGGTGATGATGGGGTCAGAACCCCCCACCCCGACCCATTTGTATACCCATTTTGTTACTCATGGCGGTCAATTTGAAATCAACAAAAATTGAAAGGTGTCAAGCCCATTTGGTTCAAATTTCCATTTATTCCAAAACAAATGCATATTCCTATTCTATTTATTTATTTAGTCAGTCAGTCAGTCAGTCAGTCATTTCTATACTGCCCAATAGCTGAAGCTCTCTGGGTGATTCACAGAAATTAAAGCCACAAAGCGCAGCATAAAACAATACAAAATATGAAAGCTTAAAACCGCAATAGAACAGTACAACCAGAATAAAACCTAGCAGCAATGCAGAAATTTAAAATCCAGATTTAAAACACCAGAGCTAAAAAGATGAGGAAGCTAAAATGCTAAATTACTGGGATAATAAAAAGGTTTTCACCTGGTGCTGGAAGGAGTACAATGCATGTGCCAGGCTAACCTCTCTAGGGAGCTCATTCCACAGCCGGGGTGCCACAGCAGAAAAGGCCCTCTTCCTGGTAGCCACCTGACTCCCCTCCTTTGGCTGGGGCTCGTGGAGAAGGACCCCTGAGGATGATCTTAGGGCCTGGGCAGGCACATATAGGAGGAGGCGATCCTTCAGATAACCTTGCCCCAAGCTGTAATAGCTCTGAATGTTAATACCAGCATTTTGAATCTTGCATGGAAACGGACATTCCTACACTGGAATGTATAGGCTGATCCATGGGAAGTTGGTGAATGTATAGGCAAACATCAGGTGTCAACCTAGACAGCCTTTTGATCCCTTCTGAATCTGTGAACATCAGTTACCCTTCACTGGCTCCCAGATTCTAGGTTTACTTTTCACCCCTATCCCTGTTCTCTAATGTGCATGCATGTGCACACACCGATTCTTTGTCATCATCAGCCCTCTTAGCACACATCCCTTGGTAATCTGATCACCCATGCTGCTTTTTTAAAATGGAGGGCTCATCTTTGGCCTCTGTAGAAAGGGGTGACAGCTGTCAGCTACAGATAGTAGGCTAAAGATCCTGGCTGTTAAAACCCACTCATTCATTCCTGCCACAGATCATTGCCCACAGCTGGAAGCCTCACTTTACAGTCTGCGGATCAGCTGGCAAAAGATCTACATACTGTATTAGCAAGGTCAGCCGCTGAGATAACGGCTCAAACCTTGGCCTATCTGAACTATTTTTAAACAGATAGCCTTGTGTAATAGCTGTTTATTTGGATATTGCTTCCAGTTTCCCCATCTTTACCTCAGGATGTACAAGAACTTTGTCTCACTTCTCAAAACATCCAGATTTGTCCCGTTCGCAATCCTGAACGTAAATGAGAGTGCAGTTTTGAAAAATGCGCACTCGGTCCTGAACTTGTGATTGCATAAAAAAATGCATACTTTGAAATGCACGCACGTACATGCACGTCCGTGCACGCACACACACACACACACACACATTATGCATTCGCACATTTTCATCAATGGGGGAAAAGTGCACACCTTAAGGAGTTGCTCAGGGGGTCCAGGTCATAAGGGGAACCCTGACACATTCATTCATTCATTTCATTACTTCCTTATTTATTTGACGTATTTTTGTGCTGCTCTTCAGCCAAAAAGGCTCCCAGAGTAGCTGACATACAATTAATTAAACAAGGTGGTTCCTGCCTATAGGCTTATGATGTAGGAAGTCATGGCACACAAGGAAGAAGGAATAGGGAGGGAAGAGGAAAACAGTTCTTTCGGTACAGCTGGTGGAACGTCTCTGCTTCTACCTCTCATCTTCCTCTGTATGACCTGCTGGAATGGCTGGTGGTAGTGACTGTTGAGAGAGGAGGAGCCTTCATGAAGAGAGTCTTTCAGCAGGGCTGGTGCAACGGCCCTGCTGTTCCCTCCCATCTCCCTCTGTACAGCCTGCTGGAATGGCTGCTGTACGCAGTATGCAATGTGCTACTGAATCCTACCTCCTGGGGACAAACTGTGATGGTGGGCTGTTGCTCTGCTTGTGGGCTCCCTTGATCCTAGGGCCTAGAGACATGTGGCTAGGGATGGTCGGAATGTATAAAATCTGTTCCATCTGTGTTTCATGGATTGTCAGGTGCTTTTTGTTCCATCATCCACCTATCCACGGAATTTGATTTTTTTTTGTTTCCGAAATTGTGCAAATGATCACTTGCAAAAAAAATACACAAATCCCCCCATGCATATTTTCATGCTTTAGCCTATGGGGGGAATGTGCATTTTGGCCATTTAAAAAAAAAAAAATCATATTTTTCTACCACAAAAATTCGGGAAAGTTAGAAAACTGGTCTGCAAGTCTGCAGAATCCACCTGACAGGGGAAAAGCCAGTCTGCTCCAGAACCTGCAATTCAGATTCATGAAAATCCAAACTCATTTGGTTCTGTTGTGGGCTTCTCCAACATCCCTACATGTGGCTGACCATGTTGGAAACAGGATGCTGGACTAAATGGACCACTGGTCTGGATGAGCAGAACTCTTAAGGACTGCAGAACAGGGATGCTTAAGCAAATCGGTATTTGCGAACTCCAGTACACATTGATTTGATCCATACCTCCTGGACTATCATGCTGATTGGAACCTATTTATCCAATGGATTTTGTACTTCCTGAATGTTCTGACATAGTTTTCAGCTCAAAAAAAGAAGTATAAAAGCATGTTTAGATATATGCATTATGAGAGAACATATGATAAAAATTTGTTGTTGTTCAGTCGTTCAGTCGTGTCCGACTCTTCGTGACCCCATGGACCATAGCACGCCAGGCCTTCCTGTCCTGCGCTCTCTCCCGGAGCGTGCTCAAGTCCATATTCATTGCATCGGTGATGCTATCTAGCCATCTCATCCTCTGCCGTCCCCTTCTCCTTTTGCCTTCAGTCTTTCCCAGCATCAGGGTCTTTTCCAGAGAGTTTTCTCTTCGCATTAGGTGGCCAAAATATTGGAGCTTCAGCTTCAGTATCTGTCCTTCCAATGAGCACTCAGGGTTGATTTCCTCTAGGATTGACTGATTTGACCTCCTTGCAGTCCAGGGGACTCGTAAGAGTCTTCTCCAGCACCACAGTTCGAAAGCATCAATTCTTCGGCGCTCAGCCTTCCTTATAGTCCAGCTCTCACAGCCATATATTACCACTGGGAAAACCATAGCTTTGATTAGACAGACCTTTGTTGGTAAGGTGATGTCTCTGCTTCCTACTATGCTGTCTAGGTTTGCCATAGCTTTCCTCCCAAGGAGCAAGCGTCTTTTAATTTCATGGCTACAGTCACCGTCTGCAGTGATCTTGGAGCCCAAGAAAGTAAAATCTGTCACTGCTTCCATTTCTTCCCCTTCTATATGCCAGGAAGTGATGGGGCCAGATGCCATGATCTTTGTTTTTTTTTAATATTGAGTTTCAAATCAGCTTTTGCACTCTCCTCTTTCACCCTCAACAAGAGGCTCTTGAGATCCTCTTCACTTTCTGCCATTAGGGTGGTATCGTCTGAAAATCGGAGGTTGTTGATAATTCTCCCAGCAATCTTAATTCCGACCTGTGATTCATCCAACCCAGCGTTTCTCATGATGTACTCTGCATATAAGTTAAAAAAGCAGGGTGACAATATGCAGCCTTGTCGTACTCCTTTCCCAATTTTGAACCACTCGGTTGTTCCATGTCTGGTTCTTACTGTTGCTTCTTGACCCTCGTACAGGTTTCTCAGGAGACAGGTAAGGTGGTCTGGTACTCCCATCACTTTAAGAATTTGCCACAGTTTGTTGTGATCCACACAATCAAAAGCTTTAGCGTAGTCAATGAAGCAGAAATAGACGTTTTTCTGGAATTCTCTTGCTTTCTCCATGATCCAGCGAACATTGGCAATTTGATCTCTAGTTCCTCTGCCTCTTTGAAACCCAGCTTGTACTTCTGGTAGTTCTCGGTTCGCATACTGCTGAAGCCTAGCTTGTAGGATTTTGAGCATCACCTTGCTGGCATGTGAAATGAGCGCAATTGTGCGGTAGTTTGAACACTCTTCATTTATATTTATATGATAAAAATATATGATATGATATATGATATATATTTATATGATAAAAATACACACATATAAATGCAATTTTTCGTGGAGATTGGAGATTATTTATCCACTTGCTTTCACACTTTTTCAACTCAAAAATTTGCTCAGATATGTCTGTTTTGAGAGAAACTATGTTAAAAATGCATATTTAAATGTGAATTTCCGTGTGCATGGGCAGATCAGAGCTTATTTATCCACTGGCTTTCACATTTGCTGAAACAATGTATCAAACAATGTATCAAAACATGTTTAAATATGGGTATTTTGGGAGAAAATGGATACATATTTTAGTAAGTATTTAAATGTGATTCATTTATTCATTTTCTATCCTGCCTTTCTTCCAAAGAATGATACGCAAGGTGCCTAATAATAAAATCCAGATTAAAAACAAAATCTTGATTAAAACTTAATGTAAACACAAAGAAATTAAATACATTCTCATCAGAACCCATTTAGAACTAGAACAGCTTCCTTGGATTTAGATGGAAAGGAGAGAGAGAGAGAGAGAGAGAGAGATTGGTGTCATCAGCATACTAGTGGGACTGAACCCCCAAACTCCAAATAAACTCTCACAGCAGTTCCACATTTTATAACGGGGCATGTTTAGCCTTGAGAAGAGAAGACTGAGGGGAGATTAGGGATGCACGAAAGTCACTTACCTGGTCTCGCAGCTTGCTTCGCGGTGGGGGGGAGGCGCTTCGCTGCTCCCCCCGAACTTCAGGCCGGGGGGGAGGCTTCCCGCCTCGCCCGGCCGAAATTCAGGCCGGGGGGGAGGCTTCCCACCTTGCCTGGCCGAAATTCAGGCCGGGGGGGAGGCTTCCCGCCTCGCCCGGCCGCGAACTTCAAAAGAAAAAAAAACACGCCCCTGTGATAGGCTACGTAACTATTTATGTAGCCTATCACGGCTAGATCTGCAAAGTCAGCCATGATAGGCTACGTTAATCGTTACGTAGCCTATCACAGGGGCATTTTTTTTTTTTACTTTTCTTGTAATGGCGGCGGTGGCAGCCGGTCGAAAGATCGGCTGCTGCCCCTGCCCCTGACGAAGACCTGCCAAACCGCCGCCAGGACCCGCCGCCGGGAGGGACATTCGTGAAAGGTAAGTCCCATCCCGGGGGGGGGGGCGGGGGGCGGAGAATTTCTCCCCGAACAACCTTTGGAGGACCGAATGCATTGGCACTCGGCCCCCCGAAGTTTCGGGGAGAAATTCTCCCCCATCCCTAGGGGAGATATGATAGCACTCTTCAAGTACTTGAAAGGTTGTCACAGAGAAGAAGGCCAGGATCTCTTCTTGATCATCCCAGAGTGCAGGACACGGAATAATGGGCTCAAGTTCCAGGAAGCCAGATTCCGGCTGAACATCAGGAAAAACTTCCTGACTGTAAGAGCAATATGACAATGGAACCAATTACCTGGGGAGGTGGTGGGCTCTCCCACACTGGAGGCCTTCAAGATGAGGCTGGACAGCCATTTGTCAGGGATGCTCTGACTTATTCCTGCATTGAGCAGGGGGTTGGACTCGATGGCCTTGTAGGCCCCTTCCAATCCTACTATTCTATAATTCTATGATAAATATATTTAATAGCATGGAACTCTTAGGGGCATCTCAGAGTGTCCCTCAGATACTCTGAGGCCATGGTGTGAAGAATCCCCCAGCACCACCTTCTGAAATCACCCCATTCCATTCTCAGACAGACACCTCAGAAGGAGAGTATGGTTGATGGTATCAAAAGCTGCTGAGAGGTCCAGCAAAACCAAGACGGACACATTCCCCCTATCCAGTTTCCAAACATAAATCATCCACCAAGACAACCAAAGCAGTCTGTGCTTTACCCAGCACATAGTCAAAGTATGGAATTTGCTACCACAAGACATAGTGATGGCCACCCATTTGGATGGCTTTAAAAGGGGGTTGGACACATTCCTGGAGGAGAAGGCTGTCAATGGCTACTAGTCTTAATGGCTGTGTGCTACCTCCAGTACCATAGGCAGTGAGCCTATGTACACCAGTTGCTGGGGAACATGGGTGGGAGGGTGCTGATGCACTCAGGTCCTGCTTGCAGGTTTCCCATCAACAGCTGGTTGACCACTGTGTGAACATAATGCATCCATCTATCCCTAATCTTAAGCCCCCAAATTAGTAAATTACAAGGGAAATATCCCTTTCTAGAAACAGCAGTCAACCATGAGAGCTAAATTAAATCAAGCCCAATTTTTTTAAAAACCAAATGCCTTAAAGAGACAGTTTTTGCATGTGAGCTAAAACAGTATGGATCTCAGTGGGCAACGGCATTCCACAAAGTGGGTGCAATCACAGAAAAGGCCCTAGAAGTTGGTCAGATCTACACCGTGTGTCATATCATTATGATCCCATCATGGTAACACTATATCCTTCTTGCACATGTCACAGAATGGCATCTGTTGTGGTATTTTGGATAATGTGGAACAAAAAGCAGTAAATGTCACTACAATAGCTGTATATTGAATGTGTAATGTGCCCCAACAGTTATCAGTGCACTTCAATACCGCTTTTAAGCCATAGCGTCGATCTAGCCAAAGTGTCTGCCTGCCTGGCTTTGCAAGCATCTGAGATAAGACCTCAGGTGATGGCCTGAGTATACAGGGAGAAACATATGGAAGAAAGTGGCATGTGTGTGTATGCAGACGTATATTCGCACACATACATCACTGCCACTACACCACAAAGGAGGTGGGGGAGAGAGAGAGAACAAGTAGTTAAATATTACTCTTTAAAATATATTCAAAGACATAATAAAGCGTTAAAGTGAAAATATTGTTGAGACAGCTTTCATTACGCTTGTTTCAGGGCTCATTACAGCTTAAGTAAAAGTGACTGAACAAAAGAGACATAACAATATCTGCATTGAATTTCTATTATGCCGGGAAAGGCTATAGAGTTCCTGATGGTGTCAGGATATGGTGGCTGGTTTTCAATGAAGATCAGATTCGGTACTACTCCGAAGAGAGTGAAAAGTGGGGTTCGTTCTTTTATGGCCCACTGACGCTCTTGGGAATTGATCTGAAAACCTTGCATGTCAGGGGAGGGAGCGCTCCTTCCCCACACACAACTGCTGAAGAGGCCCCTTTGAGAGGAATGGATTTGTGCAGGGATCGTGCTTGGGGTATTGTGTTTCTGGTGCATTGTAGGACTTTGCTCTTGAGGGAGATTAATATTTCAGTTATTCCGTTTTGTTCAGTGCTTCCAAACGTCTTCAGAATGAAAAGAGAGGTTAAAAGAGGGGCTCCGGGAACGGCTAGCTTCAGAGAGACTAGATCATTTCATGAAGGGAAATCAATTAAAAAAGGTTGACTGTGAACATTTATCCATTTAGCTCAGCTGCTATTGAATTTTCATGATGGACTTTGACTCTTTGGAGAGCGCCGAGTTAATGGCAATTGTTCCCTTCTCTTCAAAATTTATTATCTGGTTTATTCAATAGAAAACACTCCATCAAACCAGAGAGAGGCCTAAAGTCTATTGATAGATTTGCCTGTGTGGGGTTGGAAATGGGGTGGTTTGTCGCAGATGTCCAGCCTTTGAAAGAAAATTAAACAAGTATCTCATTTCGGAACGCTTCAGTGGTCCCTGGAGGTGGTCTTACAGGCAGCTGATTTAATGAGCTGGGAATCACAAACGTTGCCAAAGTTTACCTCAGCCTGTCTTTCTGAAGAAGTCCCCTATTTAGGCCCACTCAAGCAGAGGAGAAAAGCACCCCACTGGTTCCTCCCTTTCAACTCCAAAAGATGGGGATAATGCATTTTTCTTGTGCCATGCATCCAGAGGAATTATGTGTGCTAATTTGATTAGGGGGAGATTTGATTAACTGGAAAATGAGGGCTTTGCAAAGACTTTCACACGCTTAATTTATCCCTTGCAAAGGAGACGCAACATTGTGTCATGAAACTCCGAAAGGCATATGGGAACCCTATTCAGGAGAAAGGCTGCTTTTCAGGCCCTGACAATATCAAGGATTGCCACGGTTCATATTGGGATAATCAGTTCAGAGCATTTGCTTTGCTGCAGAATACAAATTGCATTTGGCATTGCCAGTTAAACGGTTCAAAGAATAATGAGATTAATATAGTAGGGAACTTAGTTGAGCAAAATGCTCTCTCTCTCTCTTTCTCTCTCTCTCTCTCTCTCTCTCTCTCTCCCCTCCCTGTTTCTTTTCCCCTAACACCAATGCATAACTAGTTTCAATGGAGATGTGTTGAGGGAGGGAGGGAGGGAAAGAGAAAAAAAGTGTATATCCCCTCACATTCATGACATCTTGCGGCTTGCAAGCTCCTTGACTTAATTAACTTTGTAAACAAGGAAGTAAAAGTCTCAGTCCAAGGCTTTTTAGACTTTGGAGATAACATTATTTAAATGAGGACCCATTTCATTCTTTCTGTTTGAATATAACCCTCCTCCCTCTGTCCCCCCACCCGGTCCGGGTTGTGCCTTCCTAATTCACTTTTGTAGGGAAAGAGAGGTTATGTATTTCATCCACCTTGAAGCTGGCACAGAGTCTGGGTGGCCAATACATAAACATATTTCAATGATAAATAATACTGATTAAAACACAATACATGGTGACTGACATAAAGTATTAAAATTAAGACGTTGCTCTCATGACATAGCCATCTGCAATATACAACCCCCAATCGGGGCAACAGAGGTTTCTGCCATGTCGTGCAAATCCAGCCATTATGGGTTATTCGAGGGTTAAACAACCCTCACATAACCACAATTAGTAGTAGGATTATGTGAGGATTATTTAACCCCCAGATAACCTGCAATAGCTGGGTTCACATGACACAGCACAATCCCCGATTGCCCCAGTTGGGGGTTGCATATTCAAAATGGCAGCCGCACAGGAATTAAATACCTCATGATGAGCTAGCCATGTCATGCAAACAGGCCATCACTCTGCCATGTTTAGGCTGCTATCCTGTAGCCTCTTACCTGGGAATCAGCCTCAGTGAAATCACTGGGACTTCTGAGTAGAGATATATTGGATTGCACTGTTAGGGTGCAATCCTATGCATGTTTAGACAGAAAAAACGTCCTACAACTCCCAGCATTCCCCAGCCATCCATGCTAGCTGGGGGATGCTGGGAGTTGCAGGACGTTTTCTGTCTAAACATGCATAGGATTGCACCCTTAGTCACCTAATTTATTACATGAAGGTTTAACAAGCTGGGATCCCCGCATTCCATTGGGTTTCAACTACCGTTATCCCTGTCCATTGGTCATGCTGACTGAGGGGAGACAACATCTGGGGATCCAAAGTTGGGAAACACTGTGCTAGATTAATCAATTAAGGGCACAATCCTATCTAGCTAGGCGGCCACCTCTGAACTCAGAGGCGACTACCTATCCAGTGAAGGGCAGGAGAAGCACAGAGGGGATCGTTCCCTCCATGTTTCTCCTGCCCTGCATTTTCGGCTAGACAGCCGATTGTGACTATCTAGGCACGGGAGGGCGGAGCGGGGGAGGAGGCTGCTGTATGACTCATTGGATGTGTTGTATAGGGACTTCCCCCCTCCCTGCCCCAGAACACCCCCAGACACACCCCTTTCCGGGCACTCCATGCTTCTCTTGTGAGCACGGAGCACGGGGCTGTTTCACTCTGCCTCCGAGGCAGCGCAGAAGTGAGGGGAAGTCAGTTCTCCAGGAAACCAGATATTCTATGGCCGTCTAGCCACTGTCTAGCGGCCATAAGATTGCTCCCTCCGACAGAATTAAAACACATTTTCGATGAGCTAAAAAGGGTGCCTCTGATGATCTCCGAAAAAGACGTTTAAAATATTTAATGCAAGTACTTTTAGGCTTGGTTCAGCCATTACAGGAAACCATCATTTTTCACCACGTGAATAAGCAAGCCTGGTCTTCTGCACGTCTGCCTCCCCTCTCCTCTTCGGTTGTGTGCCAGTTGCCAGAAGGGGAGACTGGAAGCGTCCACTTTCATTTTAAACAAACTGTTTCTTTTATGACACCCAGTCTTGGGGAGCTGTGGGTTCAGAACAAGCCATGGTCTTGACATAATGACATTACAGTTGGATCCTGGCTTGTTTTTTGCAACAGAAATGTAGCAATGGTGGGGTGGCAAGGGGCTGCTGGTAATAAACCAAAGAGTTGAACATTGCAGCAAACCATGTAGGGATGTCAGAGAATTTTGCCACGAATCTTGGGGAGGCCGAATGCCAGCGCATTCGGCCCCCCGAAATCGGTGGCGAAATGGTCTGCCCTGCCCCTGGGATGGGACTTACCTTGTGCGAATGTCCCTCGCGGCGGTGGCTCCGGTGGCGGCTCCGACGGCAGTTCAGCGGCAGTTCGACGGCGGTTTGGTGGCGGCGGCCGGTCTTCCGACCGGCTGCCACCGCCGCCATTTCCAAGTTAAAAAAAAACACACACAAAAAAAGTGATAGGCTACATAAAGATTTATGTAGCCTATCACGGCTAGATTTTAAAAACATACCATGATAGGCTATGTAAATGTTTACGTAGCCTATCACGGCTGAGTTTAAAAAAAAACAACAACCCGCACATACGCAAATGGTGGCGCCCATGGGCGCCGCCATTTGCGTTCCTTATTTTGGCACGTCTAGTCTATGTAAACATTTACGTAGACTATGGCGAAAATAAGGGGAATGCAAATAGCATAGACATAGCCTATCACGGCTGACTGCAGGGACGCAAACGGCGGTGGCTACGGCCGCCGCCATTTGCAGTCCCGGCAGGACAAGATTCGCGGCGGGAGGGATGGGGCACCTCCCCCCCGGCCAGAATTTCGAGGGGGAGGGACGGAGTGCCTCCCCCCCACCGCGAATCAACTTTCGTCAAAGGAAAGGGACCAGTTCTGCCATATGGATTAGATAGATGGATGGATGGATGGATGGATAGATAGATAGACAGACAGACAGATAATTTTCTCCCATTTAAAATGGAACTCAGGAAAAGTGGAACACAACACAGAGGAATCCAGATGGACAATATTTCAGACACACACACACACACACACACACACCAGGTGTTGCTTTAAGTAAGCTGGGTGAGCTCAAGATTCGCTGTGTTACATGACTATTTATTTATTTATTAATTGCATTTCTTGCATTTCTATCCCGCCTTTTTCCCCCTTGCAAGGAACCCAAGGCAGCTTACATTATCCTCCTCCTCTCCGTTTTATCCTCACAACAACAACCCTGTGAGGTGGGTTGGGCTAAGAGTCTGTAACTGGCCCAAGTCACCCAGTGAGTTTCCATGGCCGAGTGGGGACTAGAACCCAGTTCTCCCAGCTCCCGGTCCAACACCCTCGCCACTACACCACACTGGCTAGAAGTCAAGCTTCCGCACAGAAGCAGTGGGTAGAGTTGAGGTCAAGAGGAGACGTTCAAGCTGCATTGGCTTCATTAAAGTGGTAAGACCTGGATAGAGGAGTGGTCTCTGTTGCATTCACTTTCTGTCTTCTCCATCTGCTCACTCTGCGGTTTTAATTAAATCTACTGAGAATCCCCCCCCCCCTTTCCTTTTTGGTCTGCTCTGAGAAATTGGAAATGCAGCCAGTCTGTGCCAAAGTCCGCTAAGCTCAGCTCTGTCCTGCCAGCCACTAATGAGCAGGCGCTAAGGGAAATCAGTGCCCACTCTGTTCTCTAGCCAGTATCAGCTGATAATAAGCAGGAGACCAAAGAAGTCCTGGCCTCAGTTTCCCTTCCTCTCCCCCTCTCGCTCAGACACACACCTGTAGTATGCAAAAACAAACTAATGACTTGATCCCGCTTGTGGTTAGCTCATTAATAGAAATGACGGGTTTCAAATAACCTTGAAAACATGTGGCATAATACTTGTCTCGCTCTCATCAGGGCTCTTTTACTGGTACCTGACATTTGCAGTACCGCCATGACATTTGCAAGCGTTCTTTCTGAATGCTGTCGCATGGCAGGATCTTTCTTCTTTTCATTTGCATGGAGGCTGTCTGCCAATGCCATTAAGTCTGGTAAGGGGAGGACACTTAACCATGGCCCTGTCAGTCTTGCTTCGCGTGTCAGCACATCCTTGGATCCATTAGGCGAGTCTCGCTGCAAGTGCAGCTTTACAAATAACCAGCTCTAATGTACTCTCTCCAAGACTCTGTTTTCACATCCAAATATAGCCTCTAGAAGGGTGTTTATTTATTTATTATTATTAAATTTATTAATCGCCCATCTGGCTGGTCACCCAGCCACTCTGGGCGATGTACAACATACAATAAAACAGTTTAAAACAATAAAATTCTACCATAAAAACATTTTCTAAAATACCCTAGCCCACCCCAAATGCCTGCCTGAACAACAACGTTTTTAATGCACGACGGAAGCTCATTAAAGAGGGGGCATGGCGGAGTTCCCTAGGGAGGGAGTTCCACAGAGTGGGGGCCACCACAGAAAAGGCCCTCTCCCTCGTCCCCACCAGTCTAGCTGTCCTGGCTGATGGGACAGAGAGAAGGCCATCCGAGGCTGATCTTGTTAAGCGGCCTGTCTGGTGTTGCTGGAGGCGCTCCTTAAGATAGGCTGGGCCGGAACCATATAGGGTTTTAAAGGTCAAAACCAACACCTTGACTTTGGCCCGGAAAACAACTGGTAACCAGTGCAACTCCTTCAACACTGGAGTGATGTGATCTCGCCGGCAGCTGCCTTTAATCAGGCGAGCTGCCGCGTTCTGTACCAGCTGCAGTTTCCGAACCATCTTCAAGGGTAACCCCACATAGAGCGCATTACAGTAGTCTAAACGAGAGGAGACCAGGGCATGTACTACCTATGGGAGCAGATGGTCGGGAAGGAAGGGGCGCAGCCGCTGGATCAGATGGAGTTGATACAGCGCTGTCCGGCTCACAGCTGACACCTGAGCCTCCATGGACAGCTGGGAGTCCAAAATGACCCCCAGGCTGTGGACCTGGTCTTTCAAGTGTAACCGTGCCCCATTCAACACCAGGTCAACATCCCCTAGCCTCCTCTTGTCTCCCACCAAAAGTACCTCGGTCTTGTCAGGGTTCAGCTTCAGCTTATTCCTCCCCATCCAGCCACTCACCGTCTCCAGACATTTGGACAGGGATTCTACGGCCAACCTTGGTGAAGATTTGAATGAGAGGTAGAGCTGCGTGTCATCCGCATATTGATGACACTGCACCCCAAACCTCCTGATGATAGCCCCCAGTGGCTTCACATAGATGTTAAATAGCATCGGGGAGAGGATGGAACCCTGTGGCACCCCACAAGTAAGTGGCCACGGGTCTGAAACCTCCTCTCCCAGTGCTACCCTCTGGTACCTGCCGGAGAGGAAGGACCGGAACCACCGCAATATGGTGTCTCCAATGCCCAACCCCTCCAGGCAGTCCAGGAGGATACCATGGTCAACGGTATCAAAAGCCACTGAGAGGTCAAGGAGGACAAGGAAGGAGCATTCACCCCTATCCAGAGCCCTCCTCATATCAAGGTGTCCTTTCAGGCAGCTTGTTCTGCATTCAAATTTGTGTTCAAGGGCTTTCCTTTGGGCTGATGTGAAGTGGGAAGTCAGGGATGGGGCTTACCATTAGTAAGGGCACTAGCAAAGCTTATGTCTTTTTTTCCTAAGACAAACTGGAGAGGGTTCAGAGGAGGGCAACAATGATGATCAGGGGAATGGAAACAAAGCCCTATGAGGAGAGACTGAAAGAACAGGGCATGTTTAGCCTGGAGAAGAGAAGACAGAGGGGAGATAGGATAGCATTCCTCAAGTCCTTGAAAGGCTGTCACAGGGAGGAAGGTCAGGACCTCTTCTGGATCATCCTGGAGTGCAGGATGTGGAATAATGGGCTCAAGTGACAGGGAGCCAGATTCTGGCTAAACATCAGGAGCCCACCACCTCCCTAGGTCATTGGTTCCATTGTCGAATTGCTCTAACAGTCAGGAAACTTTTCCTGATGTTCAGCCGGAATCTGGCTTCTGGAACTTGAGCCCATTCTTCCGTGTCCTTCATTCTGGGATGACCAAGAAGAGATCCTGGCCATCCTCTCTGTGACAACTTTTCAAGGACTTGAAGAGCGCTGTCCTATCTCCCCTCAGTCTTCTCTTCTCCAGGCTAAACATGCCCAGTTCTTTCAGTCTCTCCTCTTAGGGCTTTGCTTCCAGTCCCCTGGTCATCTTCGTCACCCTCCTCTGAACCCTCTCCAGTTTGTCTGCATCCTTCTTAAACTGCGTTGCCCGGAACTGGACACAGTACTCCAGATGAGGCCTAACCAGTGCTGAGTAGCCTTTGATCTGATCCAGCAGGGCTCTAGTTATGTTCTTAGCCTAATATTCCCAGAACTGACTAGCAGCATCTCTGCAAGGGTTCAGGCAGGAGTTTATCCTGCCCTACCTGGAGGTGCTGGGGCTTGGGACCAGTATCTTCTACATGGAGAGCATGTACCCTACCACTGAGCTATGGTCTTTCACTGTAGGGGAGGTATCGGTAAGGGATGGGAAAGAAAGTACTTTGGTTTGCATTTTAATGTGAAGATATCCTATACATCATTGTTTGTATTGTATTGTGTGTGTGTGTGCATTTTACCATTTTTAATATGGCATTGTTGTTGTTTTTGTTGTTTTTAATGCATTTTATTGTTGTACGCTGCCTTGGGAGGGATTCTGCCCTGAAAAGTGGCCAAGAAATATTGTAAGTAAGTAAGTCTTCAGCAAAGGAGATCATTACCTTGTCGTGGTGCTGGAGCTTGAGAACCTCAATGACGTCGTGAGTGAAACCGTGAAGGGACACCCAAGACGGGAAGGTCATGGCAGAGAGGTCAGACTAAATACGATCCCTGGGGGAGGAAATGGCAACCCACCCCAGTATTCTTGCCATGAAAACTAAATGGATCAGTACAACCAGGGATATGTCGGTATACTCGACCTTGGCGGAGCTGGGGGTGGCAACGGCCGGCAGGAAGCTCTGGCGTGGGCTGGTCCATGAAGTCACAAAGAGTCGGAAGTGACTGACCAAATAAACAACAAAGTAAGTAAATAAATAAATAGCTCTTCACAAACCAATATGCAAACTCAAAAAACTGTTATCCTTCGATATTCGCACTGGTCCAAACTTTGTGATTTAATTCTCCTATTTTTTTTAAAAAAAAAATCATTCGGAGAGAGAGAGAGAGAGAGAGAGAGAGAGAGAGATTGGTGTAAAGTGGCACAACAGCAAAGCAACAAGGAGGCTCTGGATCTATTCTCAGGCTTATAGTTGCTTCCAATAGAACAAACAAAAGAGAATGGCATGCTTGACAAAAGGAAACATTTATGGACCTATAGGCTGAGAATTCTTAGTCCCAGTGGCCTCAATCTGGAGGACAATTCTTAGGCATTATCTCACTCATACCTCTGCTTTTTTCTGCTAAGGAACTTTCCTCTCCAGGCATTCCAAACTGCCACTCCTGTTATCCATTTAACAGGACAGCTACTGATGAGGGTGGAAGCAGAAACAATTAGCTTTAAATATGTATGTCTTTATACTAGGGATGTCAGAGAATTCCGCGATGGATCTCAGTGAGGCCGAATGCCAGTGCATTCGGCCCCCCGAAATCCATCGCAGAACGGCCTGCCCCCCCGCCCCCCGCGGATCCCCCCCAGGACGAGACTTACCTGGGGCAGATGTTTCGGACGGCGGCAGCTCCAGTGGCAGCTTTGGCGGCGGAGGCAGCGGCTGGTCTTCTGACCGGCTGCCGCCGCCGCCATTTGCAGTCTGTGTTTTTTTCTGCCCCCCCCCAGACGTGATAAGCTATGTAAAGACTTACATAGCCTATCACGTCTGGGTAAAAAAAAAAAAAAAATGCGTACGCAAATGGCGGTGGCTACGGCTGCCACAATTTGCATTCCTTATTTTTTGCCGACTTAGTCTACATAAATATTTACGTAGACTAAGACGAAGACGAGAAAGGGGAACACAAATAGCACCCAGTACACTATTTGCGTTCCCCTTTCTTTTCTTCGTCTTAGTCTACGTAAATATTTAGGTAGACTAAGACAGCGAAAAATAAGGAACACAAATGGCGGCGGCCGTAGCCACCGCCATTTGCGTACGCGTTTTTTGGGGGGGGTTTACCCAGAGCCCTCCGCGGCCGGAAATCCAGCTGCGGACGGCCCTGGCCTGGGCCTGGCTGGCTGCTCTGCGGAGCCGCTGCGGAGCATTCGAGGATTCCGGGGGGGAGGACCGGATCACCTCCCCCCTGTCGAGGATTCCGGGGGGAAGGATGGAACACCTCCCCCCCATGAACAGATCCGCGAAAAGGTAAGTGACTTTCGTACATCCCTACTTTATACTCTGTAGTTAGTCTTTCTACCTTTTATATATCCAAAGGGGTGGATATGCCTGATCTCGTCTGATCTCAGAAGCTAAGCAGGGTCAGCCCTGGCTAGTACTTGAATGGGAGACCGCCAGGGAATCAGGCTTCCTGCCTTGAGCAGGGGGTTGGACTCAATGGTCTTGCAGGCCCCTTCCAATCCTATGATTCTATGATGTCAAGCAAAGATCTTGTCTGATCTTGGAAGCTAAGCAGGGTCAGCCCTGCTTGGATGGGAGACTACCTGAGATTCATGCTTCCTGCACTGAGCAGGGGATTGGACGTGATGGTCTTGCAGGCCCCTTCCAACCCCATGATTCTATGATGTCGAGCAAAGGGCTGGATGCATCCAATCTCATCTGATCTCGGAAGCTGAGCAGGGTCAGCCCTGGTTAGCACTTGGATGGTAGATTGCCTGGGAATCAGGCTTCCTGCATTGAGCAGGGGGTTGGACTCAATGGTCATGAAGGGCCCTTCCAACCCTATGATTCTATGATATGAAAGAAAGTGATCTATCCATCCATCCATCCATCTATGGGGGAAAGTAAGCACAAAAATGTGTGTATTAATTAGAGCAAATTAGGAAAAATGCCTTATAGTAAGGGAAATTGCTTGCAAACATGCATATCTTAGGAGAAATGGGCATGAAAATGCACATGGATTTTGATGTGGACTTTGAAAAACAAATCACAAGCTGATGTGGAAACCGGATGACATCAACGTATAGTAAAGATCAGGTCCATAAATATATGAAACTGCTTTATACCATGTCCTGTAATGCACGCTGTGGTTGGCTGCTGGTCTCTAAAGGCACAGGGTGGCATCTTTCAGCTCCTGGAGATAGTTTAAATGGAGATGCTACAAACTGGACGTGGGGATGTTACTCATGCAAAATAGCTGCCCTACCATGGGGCTGCAGCTGCTCCCCTGAAGAAAAGTGCCTTTTCTTCATCACTGAGCAACTCCAAGCAGCTCTCCCACATGTAAGAATAGCACCTTCCCATTTGTGTTCCCCAGCAACTGGCATACACACCTGGGATGAGAAGGTAGGATCCAGGAAAGAGAACACAGTGTTGTGCTTCTCTCATTTTTAGAAACTGAGCACCAGTGCCCGAGAAACTGGCAAGCTTGGAAAACATGGCATGAATTTTTCAAAGCCTTGATTTCTACTCCTGCAAAAGTACATTGGGGCCATGCATTAACATTAGACTTACAAGGAAGGGGGCTGAAGGTAGATTTAAATGCAGCAGCTTGGCAGCTCAGGTATCAATTAAAGTTGGGTTATTTTCATATGTCACTGCAATGACCCTGTTAAAACAGCAGAGCAGTGGTGGAGTCAGGATTCCTTTCTGACCCTATACTGTGCAAATTAGCCAAGGCCAAAATGACTTGAAAAGGCTTGCAGAATTTTAATGGGGAGAAGTGTGTGAAGCTTCTACCAGCTGACATTCTACTGGGGCCTTTTCCTTCTATATCCTCTCACTGAGCAGGTATACTTTTATGGGTCTCATCTCTTCAGCAAAAGGAGGAGATGGGGAGGCGGATCAAAAGGGGATTTGCATCTGGCTGAAAAGAAAAGGCTTCTAGAAGGATATGTTCAGATGCCACTCAGATGGCCTTGGAACGGATGTCTAAACTGCAGTTGAACATCCATATAACTTGCCTAACGATGCTATCAAAACCCTAGTTGGTCCTATAAGTCTAGTCTGTTTGCATTTCTGAGATGTATACTGATGTAGGTGCCTTAGGCACAGTTTTGGGGAAAGGTAGGGTATAAATTAAATAGGCAGACAAAAATAATAACAAATGAGCCCCAATCTAATATGCCAAAATTGTAATACATTCAGAATTAAAACCACAGTTTGTATGAGTTACTTTCTGTCTCGTTTTGTTCTTGGACAATTCATGCAGTTGACATCACTAATGGCACAGTCCTATGGGGATAGGCAGCTGCCTCTGAACTTGGAGGCAACCACCTATCCAATGCAAGGTAGGAGAAGCCTGGAGGGGATTGTTCCTTCCGGGCTTCTCCTGCCCTGCATTTGCAGCTAGACAGCCGATTGCAGCTGTCTAGCTGTGGGAAGGTGGAGCAGAGGAGGAGGCTGCTGGACAACTCATAGGATGTGTCATACCGGCATTTCTGCCTTTCCGGCCCTGGAACACACACACTCGGAATGCCCTGTTTGGGCCACTCCACACTCCTCTTCTGAGTGCGGAGCACGGGGCCTGAGAGGCAGCGCAGAAGGGCGGGGAGGTCAGTTCTCTGGGAACCGACCTCGGAGCACAGGCTCCAAGGTCGGTTCCCAGAAAACCACATATCCTATGGCCGTCTGGCTGCTGACTAGCAGCCATAGAATTGCTCCCTCCGCCACCAAACTCGGTACAATCCACCAACTTTTTTTGCCCACTCAGAGGTTCCTTACTTCAGCCCTGAAGCAAAACAGAACTTGTGTGTCAAAGGTTAGTTTGGAGAATGCTGGGAGAAAGGGAACATTGCAACAATGTGCTTTCGTACCATGCTTTTGCTAAAATCAAACCTTTCTTCCGAAGCTTCCAAATTCTAAGAGGCTCAGTTTGTGTATGACTAATCTTGAGCTTGCAAATTAGGACCCAAACAAATGTCATGTGGAGGTAGGGATAGATGTATCTGTCAATTTTGTTTTATCTCAGCTCCTCATTTTTTTCCCCCAATGTTAACTTCAGTTTGCCCCAAACTTTGAGAATCTTAAACTTGGGTCATTCTGACCACTAAGAATTAGAATTAGAATTAGAAGAAGAAGAAGAAGGTTTGCATGAAAATGCATACAAATTTCCATGTGCATTTCTCCTAATATATGCATTTTATATGCAATTTTGCCTAATATACACTTTTTGCAAGCTATTTTCCTTAGTTTAATGCAATGGATGCTATTTTTTTTTTTTACTAATACATGCATTTTTGTGTGTACATTTCCCAAATATGTACATTTTTGTACACTTTTTTAAAAAATGGAGAACTCCATTGCAAAATTCAGAGAAGTGCACGTTTTGAAGGATAACTGAGTTTTTGCATTACATATTTGTTTGAAAGTAAGAAATTAAACCACCAAATGAATTTCTCAGCCAGCCCTATGTGAGAGATCCCTATCAGATCTCCCGGCATGGTTTTATTCATTGCAAAGTAGCCACATAAAGCTTCCCCTGCCCCATGCGGGTCATACTCAAAGTGAAAACTTCTATTTAACTCTCCAGATGCATGAAACTTTCACACATAAGAATTTTTAATTCATTTTTATTTTAAAACATTTATATCCTGCACTATATCATTAAGGTTTCAGGGTGGCGTACAGATAAAATCACATTGAACAGTATAAAACAATGCGGAATCCCCCTGGGACAGAGCCTACCTTTGTTGGCTGTCCGCTGCCCCACGAAGGGCTGCCCTGGTCTGCGGCCGTCATTTCCTCTGTACTTTAGCCATGATAGGCTACGTAAGTATTTACATAGCCTATCACGGCTAACACAGGGACACCATTTGCGTCCCTGCCTTTTGCCGTGATAGGCTATGTAAATATCTACATAGACTATCACGGCTACCGCAGGGACACAAATGGCGGCTGCAAATGGCGCCCCCCCAGTGGACGGCCCCGGCGGAATGGGGTAAGTAATCCTTACACCCCTACCAATCAGGCCTCCAAGGGGAGGGCATTCCACAACTGGGGTGCCACAGCAAAGAAGGCCCTCTTCAGAGACCCTCTGCATTGCATAGCCCATGTGGCAACTTATGTGAGGGAGTCTCAACAGAATCAAGAGGCATTTGGGCCAATAAATGATCTTTGGGGCAGCTTTCATTCTTGCATTGAATAACCTGCCATCTTTCCTCCTTTAGTTTTTACGCACTAGGAAGAGAGGCTTAACACACTTTTTAATGGCCCATCTGAAATCTGCCTTGCTTTTTGCACATAACAAACCAACAGTTTGTGAAATGGAGACGAGACCCCCTTGGTTTGCTGTTTTCATTCTGTTGTTTTCAGTTTGGTTTTCAATATGCAGGGTGAGGGTGGAATACTTGGGAACATGAAGTTTATAGAGGGTTCTGGTTTTATTTATTATTAATCCTTGACCAGCTTTATTAACACATTAGTCTGACAAGGTTCTTTCCTCCCTTAAACAGAGTTTCATTCTTCTGAAACTGTAGACACTTTGACCTTTACAGATAGTAAATATATATATATATATGTATATATATATATATATATGTATATATATATAAATAAATAAAGGGGGCATTGTGTGCACAACCTAAATAATTTTCTCATGGAGTTATTTTAAAACAATTCCTCCATGAGTCTAAAAACATATGTGTCTAGACTTTTCATCCAGTTTTCTTCCCCTTTCGTAAGCATATTTCTTTAAGGTTACGTATAGCTGAAGTTTTGTTATTACTACAAGAAGTGTTGTCAAGTTTGACCTTTGAAAGGTGTGTGTGTGTGTGTGATGTTACGTCACCTGTAAGTACTATTGTGTTTAATCTGTGAATAGTTACTCACCAAAAAAGTCTTAACCAGGCAATCTTAATCCTTGCTGTAGCTGGTATCTAAAAGCACTGCAAAAAAAAAAAAAGGGGGGGGGGAGAAAAGAAAACCCAATGGCAAAGGGGTAGAAAAAAGGATGTTTAATGCAGTAAAGAACTCCAATGTGTTTTGGACTCTCAGGTCCTTCTTCAAGGTAATTTGTTAGAATGCAATCAATGTCGTTTATTCCATATCCCCAGTCTCCTATGCTATGTTCCAATCCCACCCCACCCTCCTTTGTCTTCTGGGGAATCTTTTTGATCTAGCTACGATACCAAATTTTCTCACGTTTTGATTAGAAGTAGAATCTCAAAGCATTTGCATTAGGAATTGGATGCAAGAATAGGCTTGCTTTGTATGTAGCAACTGCTTCATTCCCTATCTAGTGATGAGCCTAAATTTCTTGGAATACTTCCCCCCCTCCTCCTCCTCTTCTCCTTCTCCTTCTCCTTCTCCTTCTTCTTCTTCTTCTTCTTCTCCTCCTTCTTCCTGAGACAATTTATGAGATTTTTCTTTTCCTTGTGAGAAGGCCATTTTGCAGAATTTTCTCTAAATATTCTCCATGTATATGGAGAATACCAATTCCACCCCTACCCCCACATACACTTGCAGCCCTCAGAAGGATGCTAGGTCTGAGGTGTTGTGGAGAATGCAAAATGGTGGCCACGCTGCCAACACAGCCCCCCACCAAAAAAAAAACCTTAGGAAAAAAAGTAGGGATGGACTGACTTGTTCGTTCCCTGTTACATGTGTCCCAGTATGAGCAGCAGTATTTGTAGCTATGTTCTTTTTATTTCAGATGGAACCACATTTTGGAATTAGAGTGGTTATGGAAAAGCTGGGCCAGTTCAGAAAAGCCCAGCCAATCATGAGCTGAGCCCAATTCCCCTCTGAAGTTATCTTGGCTGAGTCATCCATAGGGATGTCGGAGAAATCTGCAACACAACCAAATCAGTTCATATTTTCGTGAATCTGACCCGCAGATTCCACAGCAGACTGACTTTTCCCCTGTGGGGTGGATTCCACGGCCTTGCAGACAGATTTTCTCACTTTCCCAAATTTTGTCATAGAAAAATACATAAAGTAAAAACAACCCAGCCAAAAATGTGCATTTCCCCCATAGACTAAAGTGTGAAAATGCACATTTTGGGGATTTTGCGCATTTCCACATGTGCAAAATTGCGCGTTTGCTCAAAAGAGAATTTGTGCAAATTCAGAAATGGGGGGGAAAAAATCTGATTTCCTCAATGCGCGGACGATGGGATGAAAGGCTCCTAAAATCTGTGAAACACAAATGGAACAGATTTTACACAACCCATAGATCCTTACTCATATTTTGTTCGCAGCCTGCCATGATTCTGTTTTCTCTCTTCCCACCTTTCCCAAAGTTACCTTCCAAAGGGAGGGGAGGAGGAGGGGTGGAGGGACTGGTGGCAGGGAAAGGTGAGGATACAGGAGACCTGATAGGGCACTCGTGGATCCTCTGAAAATGCATAAAGAGACCACCCCCTTTCCAAGTGGGGTTGGGCAGGTTTTGTCCATGTCTGATTTTATGAGTGATGGTTAAGGGAGACATCCTGGAGCATATATCTTTAGCAGCCTGTTGGAGAGAGTTAGTTGGGAACAGGGCCAGCATCAGCACTTGCCATCCTTGGTAGGGATGTCTGCACTCCCCACTGTTCAGTCCGGGGGATCTGATACAGGGCAATTGGGGCTGCTTGGGGGCCCGCAAAGTCCTCCAGAGCCCTACCCTGTCCACTGGAGTGTGAGGAGCAGCTCTCTGGCTTTCTAAAAAAACGCGTTGCAGTAATGGCGGCTGCCATTCTCCTATCGTGGAAAAATTACAGCCATAAATGGTGATTTTATGCCATTATGGCCGTAAAACACTGACTTTTCCCTAAATCGCAGCTGTTTATGGCTGTATTTAGGTCAAAGTAAGTGCTCTACGGCCACAAATGGCATAAAACACACCATTTTTGGCTGTAACTTTCCTGTGATAAGCTAATGGCAGCTTCCATTTGCATATCATGTTTTATAGGAAGCTGGAGAGCCACCCTGAGGGAACTCATCTGGACCCGAAGGTAAGTGCAGCTGGTCTGCCCTGGGCTCTGGATGTCAGATTCTTTGGAATCTGGCCTCATTTGAGTCCATGGCAGATTTCTCCAGCATCCCTCGTTCTTGGGAATCTGCCAGGGCACCAGCTGATGTGTGCCCTGAACTGCCCTTTATTTTCTTGGTCCAGGCAACTGAGTCTAGCCACCATATTAATTTGCTGCAACCCTCACAAATTCTGCTACACTGGGGGAATAAAATGCAGTGGGGGCTAGTAGCTCCAATGTCAGTGGGGTGGTGAATCCCCTCTGGGTCTCAGTCAGAGCCAGTCAGAACTCTGAAGTTGCTCTCTGAGTGGACAGGCACCCTTGGAAACACTCCTAACTGTGGTGCTAATGAAGGAACAGGCAGAGAAAACTCCCCGATAAGCATCAGACCTTGGATAGCTCCGTTAAAGTTCTGACTGAAACCTGGAGCAGATTCACCACCCAACTGACATCGGAGCCACCAGTCTCCACTGCTAAAATGGAGGCTACACCCCACTATTGGTGCTGTTCGGAGAACAACTATGCCACACTCTGCTGGCCAGAGAAGCCTAGAGGGAACCAGTGACAGAGGATGGGCCCACTAGAAGGCACGTTGACTAGGGCCCACTCAGTCCTGACACTCATCCCAGTTGGGGACTGAGAATAAACCGATCCTCACACAGGAGCTTTATTAGATTTTTGACTGGAGTTCAGTTCTCTGTGCTGCAGGGTGAAACCAAAAATCACAGCCCATCTGATTAGTTCTGAAGATCTTGATCAAAGTACTAATCAGTGGGCCCTAGGCAACGTGCAAGCTAGGAGGACCCTTGCACACGCATCTGCGTGATTATGTTTCCCTCAGCACCGGAAGAGTCCATGCCTGCCGGGGGGCAGAAATCAAGAGGAAAGGATGATATGGGAAAGTTTAATAGCATGTTGACTTGTGCGTAGTAGTTTAAAAACATAAAATCAATAGCTATTAAGTTTGACCAAATCTAGCAGTGGAAAGACGGCCTGGAGCGTCTTAATTAATCTTCGAGATAACAGAGGAACAGTGCTTCTGGAAATGGTTGTACAGGTCTTCTCATTCTTAGATTGTACATCCGGAGAAGCGAAGCAACTTATATGGCATGCCTTATTCCCATCCAGATAAGATTACTGTCACCTGTCCTTGAAGAGTATCCAGAACTGCAACGAATGCAAAAAATAGCAGCCAGAATGCTTCACAATATCAATTGTGCTCCATCTGTACAGGCTTCCTGTTTCTTTTCAGCGCCAGTTCAAGATGCTGGTTATTACCTATAAAACCCAGGGCTGGGATATCTGAAAGACACCTACTCCAACATGAACTGACAAACTGGAGAGGGTTCAGAGGAGGGCAACAAAGATGATCAGGGGACTGGAAACAAAGCCCTATGAAGAGACTGAAAGAACTGGGCATGTTTAGCTAGAGATGTCAGAGAATTCCGCCATGGATCTCGGTGAGGCCGAATGCCAGTGCATTCAGCCCCCTGAACTCTGTGGCAGAATGGCCTGCCCCCCCCCCCGTGGATCCCCCCCAGGAGGAGACTTACCTGGGGCAGATCTTCCGGGCAGTGGCGGCTCCAGCGGCGGCTCCGGAAGTGGTAGCAGCGGCTGCAGCAGCTGGTCTTCCAACTGGCTGCTGCCGCCGCCACCATTTCCAGTCTTGTTTAAAAAAAGAAGACGTGATAGGCTATGTAAAGATTTACATAGCCTATCATGGCTAGGTTAAAAAAAAAACACGACGTGATAGGCTACGTAAATCTTTACGTAGCCTATCATGGCTGGGTGGGTTTAAAAAAAAAACACGTATGCAAATGGCGGCGGCTACAGCCGCCGCCATTTGCGTTCCTTATTTTTGGCCATCTTAGTCTATGTAAATATTTACGTAGACTATGACGGTGAAAATAAAAGGGAACGCAAATAGCGTAGCGGGCGCTATTTGCGTCCCTTTGTGATTCGCCGTTTTAGCCTACTTAAATATTTACGTAGGCTAAAATGGTGAATCAAAAAGGATGCAAATAGCACCCGCTACGCTATTTGCGTTCCCCTTTATTTTCACCGTCATAGTCTACATAAATATTTACGTAGATTAAGACGGCAAAAATTAGGAATGCAAATGGCGGCGGCCGTAGCTACTGCCATTTGCGTACGCGGTTCCCCCCCCCCAAAGCCCTCTGCAGCCAGAGATCCGGCTGCAGACGGCTCTGTCCTGGATGGGCCTGGCCGGCTGCTTCGCAAAACTGACGCGAAGCACAGCCGGCTGCGGAGGACTCCGGGGGGGGTGGAGGAACGGAATGCCTCCCCCCCACTATCAACATAATCCGCAAAAGGTAAGTGACTTTCGTACATCCCTATGTTTAGCCCTGAGAAGAAAAGACTGAGGGGAGATAGGATAGCTCTCTTCAAGTCCTTGAAAAGTTGTCACAGAGAGGACAGCCAGGATCTCTTCTCCATCATCCCAGAATTCAGGACAGGGAATAATGGGCTCAAGTTCCAGGAAGCCAGATTCTGGCTGAACACCAGGAAAAACTTCCTGACTGTTAGAGCAATATGACAATGGAACCAGTTACCTAGGGAGGTGGTGGGCTCTCCCACACTGGAGGCATTCAAGATGAGGCTGGACAGCCATTTGTCAGGGATGCTCTGACTTGGATTCCTGCATTGAGCAGGGGGTTGGACTCGATGGCCTTGTGGGCCCCTTCCAGCCCTACTATTCTATGATTCTATGAACATAGGTTGATGTCATCTTCTAAGGCCCATCCCTGGGCCTATATGTCCCATCACTGAAAGAGACTTGATTGGTGGATGTGCAAGACAGGGTCTTTTCTGTGGCAGCACCCCTGTTATGAAACTGCTCCCAAAGGAGGTCAGACTAGCCCCATTCCTTTTTTAAAAAATATATTTTTTATTTTATCTTTATAAGTGAAATGAACAATACCAAGTTACCAACAACATAATCAATACTTCAATTTCCCAACAGTACAATATTCTGATGAGGACACTACAATAACAAACAGAGAAGAAAAAAGAGGAAAAAAAGGGGGGGGGAAAGGGAAAAGGGAGGAGGAAAGGAAGGAAAGATAAAAGAAGAAAATTCCCTCCCCCTCCCTCCCCCTTTCCCTCTCCCTCCCCCTTAATGAATTGAGTTTAACTCCAACACCCCCCGGCCTCTGATGCCATTCTATTTTAAAAACTGTATTTATAACTTTAACAATCTTACCGTTTAATAAACAACCTTACATTTCTATATCATATCATCAATCTTATATCAAAGAAACAGGAATAGAATTCATTCCCCAAAGCCTATATTATTAGTAATAATAATAATAAATATATATAGCATTATATACCAATAAAACTTAATATAAACCTTCAGCCGTCAGTAATATATTTTATACTAGATACATTATCTATTTTGAAATAAAAAAATATGAAGAAAAGCAAGAAAGAATAAAAGATGAAAGAGAGTAAACCAATATATATATAATCATTTATCTTCTGAATTAGCCTGGATCATGTCGACTAAACACAAAGAGTTAACAAAGCTTGTTTAAAGATCCCAGTTCATGGGGTTGTAACAGAATTCTCACATATTTTTACGTTCCGACTAGCCCCATTCCTGATGGTGTTTTGACGGATAGTGCAAACATCCTATTCCACTTGGCTTTTTGTGGGTTTTATCATATGATCGAAGGTTTTAACTCTGTTGCTTTTTATTTTAACGTCTTAATTTACATTGTTGTTCTTCGATGGTGTTTTCTTTGGTTTTGTTCTCTTTTGTAAACCAGTTTGGGGGACTTTCTCAGGGCAGAAAAGCAGTATAATAATGCTTTTATAAATCAAATAACAAACAAACTCTTAAACAAATCTGTCGTGGAGCCTTGGTGATCTATTGAATGCTGTACTGATTGGACTTCCTCTCATTCATTTATTAAAGGGCTTTTGTATGTTGTGGAGAACAATATAAATATACGTTCTGGGCTCATACAAATGGGGTCCATCCAGTGATGTGAATAAGACATTTCTCTCCCCTAATGTTTCCTTTCCCACTGTGATAGCAGCCATGATATTCTATGTGTTGGCAGTGATGACTGTACCAGAATGAAAGAGGCAAGACTCACAGGAAGTTGCCTTATATTGAGTTACACTATTGGTTCATGTGGCCCAGTACCGTTGACACTGGCCATAAGGGGCTCTTCAGGGTTTCAGACAGGAACTGGAAAAAAAGAGGGTATGGGAAGCATGATAGAGAACTACAAAATGATGCACGGTGTGGAAAATGTGGATAGGGAGGCATTTTTCTCCCTCTCTCAAAATACTAGAACTAAATGGGGTCATACTATGAAGCTGATTGGTGGGAGATTCGGGACAGACAAAAGGGCTTCTTCACACAGTGCATAGTCAAACTATAGAATTCACTACCACAGGATGTGGTGATGGCCCCCAATTTGGATGGCTTTAAAAGGGGGTTGGACAAATTCCTGGAGGAAAAGGCTATCAATGGCTATTAGTCCAGATGGCTATGTGCTACCTCCAGTACCAGAGACAGTTAGCCTATGTACACCAGTTGCTGGGGAACATGGTGGTGGCGGCGGTGGCGGGGTGCTCTTGCACTCGTGTCCTGCTTGTGGGTTCCTGGTCGACAGCTGGTTGGCCACTGTGTGAACAGAATGCTGGACTAGATGGACCCTTGGTCTGATCCAGCAGGGCTCTTCTTAGGTTCTTAAATCTTCTAGCTGTACCTGGAGATGCCAGGAAGAGAACCTAGGACTTTCCACCTGAAAAGCTGAGCTACAGCCCTTCCCCTGACTCAGTCATTGGGTAATTAAAACCCGATCTTTCTGAATAATGTAAGAGATCTGCAGCAGACAATAATCACTGCAGGATCTAGCTAACAGTGGGACCATTTGCAGGGCCTCTTCAATACCCCCGAATGACACTAGGTCCAAGACATTGCAGAGGATCAAAAATTGTGTCCAGGCTGCCAACACAACAGCCCTACACAGGCATTTTGTGTAATGCTAAGGTGGGTGAGTACATAAGGCCCACCCCCAACATCCCCAAGAACTCAGCTGCTGGTTAGACCTTTGCACATGGCATGCTAAAATGGGCTCAGCTGAATGCACTTACAGAGCTCCTGTGACCAGAAACTTTGATAAGGCAAGGGTCACCATCATGGGAGATGTCAGGGATGAGTCCAAGTGCTTTGAGATGTCTGACAGCTCCGATTCTGAATCACAGTTGGAACAGCTAGATCAGAGCTGAGGAAAGGACCCTAGTGAGCCAAGATGCTGAAAGAGATTCCTCTGAAGGCCTTGACAAACAGATGGCCCAGGCTGAGTCCCTGTCCCCCTCTCTCCACCATGAGAACTCAGGTTTCTAAGGAGGAGGAGGAGGAGTTGTTGTTGGAGGGGCGTGACTTGAGAGATACTAGGGCACATCACAAAGCAAAACAGAAAAAGCTCAGATGCTCCACCAGAATAGCTACTCTTCGAAGCTAACGTAGGAGGGAGCCACCCTAAGGGAGAAGAATCACTGCAAAGCAAATTTGGCCGTGAGGTTAACGCCCAAACTGTCAGCAACTTCACTACCCTCCAGTTCATCTCTTCTAATTAGAGATGGTGGATCCGTTGTTTAGGAGCCTGAGGCAGCCTGAGCTTCCTGGAATCTGCATCTGTAAAGAGGCTAGTCTCTAGCAAAATGAAGTAGCATTAGCCTGAAGCTTTGTCTCCTTGTGGTGTTGACTGTGAAGGAGAAGGATGATCCAGTTCTTGACAGGAGCTCTGGATGCACATTCAGAGCCCTTCGCAATCGTGACAGCTCTGGATGAACATTCAGAGCCCTTCATACTCAAAACTTTAGTCAAAATCTTGCTGGCTGGAGGGGGAAGAAGGAAGCACTTCCAAGCCACACTCCCAGATGTTCTGAGCCAGGTAAGTGGAGCCAAAATAGTTCAATAGGAGCTATTAACCCAGTAAAGGCCTCAGGAAGACTTGGAGCCTGTATATGCTGGCTGCCCCCAAGTCACCAGTGGCAGCTGTGTCTGCCTCATCAGTAGCCACAGCTGGATCTTCCTTCTCATGAGTAGACCCTAGGCAAAAGAGTCTTCTGGCAGCCAGGTGGGCACTCCAGCAACCGCTCTCAGCATCACCCCTAGTCCATTGCCATCTGTGCTCTGATGATCCACGGGTAGGGATGTCAGAGAAATCCACAATGGAATCCAATATGTTTGGATTTCTATGCATCCAACCTGCTGATTCCACAGCAGACCAGCTTTTCCCAAGTCACACAGATTCTGCGGACATCCAGACCATTTTTTTTGGGGGGGGGGGCACTTTCCAAAATGTCACACACATGTAGTCATAGAAAAATGCATAAAATTAAACCCTTAAAATTAAAATAAGCTAAAACATGAAAAAATGCATTGGGGGGGGAGATTTGTGCATTGCGGGGAGATTTGTGCATTTCGGGAGGATTTGCGCATTTTTTTGTAAATGCGAATTTGCGCAAATATAGGAAATTGGGACAATCCCGATTCTGTCAGTGAGCGGATGACAGGATGAAAGGCACCTGACAATCCACAAAATGCAGACAGAACGGATTTTATAAAATTTGTACATTCCTATCCATGGCTGGAGGGAAGAGAGTCGGGGGTGTGGGCTTGGGAGAGGGTTGAAGGGGTTCTTGGGAACCTCAAGCAAGACATTCCTGTCTCAGAGCCTATCAGGTTGCCCCAGGGCTACTATAGCTGAGGGTGGTCTTTTGAAGAATTGGCCTTTTCCTCCTCCTCCTCCTCTTCCTCTTCCAAAGAAGTCTCCCCTGTGCTGAGAACCTGGCACTAAGGAACTAGGGGAATTTCTCCTCCTGCTAGAGAAATTTGAGGAAACGGTCTCTCCAATTTTTCTGCCCACAAATAGGGTGGAGAATTTCATATACAGGATATATATTCATTTTTGAATACGCAGTTCAGATGATGCACCAGGAAATAAAACACAGAGACGGGGAAGGATCCTCCACTCTTCCCCTCCTTACTGCTCCTGCCCACCCCCCTCTCCTTCTGCTATCAGGCATTGCTTCATTGCAACAAAATAAGACTATGGCAATTTTCCAGTTTCTTAATGAAGCAGGCTTGTCTGGAGAAGAAACTGCTTTTCACACCATAATAAACAAGGAGCACATTTTAAAATATATAATGAATTCAGTAGTGGAAATATTGCTGTGTACATGCCATAGCCTCATAATTTAATAGAGGCACTTTCTATGTTACTAGTTTACATTAATTTTTAAAACTAATCTGGTTTGGCCTGCGGGGGCAAATATTTCTTTCTCCTCCCCCCTCCCTCCTTTGCCTTGCTGCTGCCGCTGTTATGTTCTGTTTCTGATAACCTGGAGCTCATTAGCACTCTTTTTCTTTATTACTTCTGCTCAACACTGTTATCTATAACTGTCCTGTTTGTGATTGTAGACTCATTTTTTAGTGTGTGACGGCCCTCTGGGGAGGGAGCAAACATTTCATTTACCTTTTATTCTAGGTTTTTGTGTTCCCTGTGCTTACACAACAAGAATTCTGCCCTGTTGCTGTTATTGTTGTTTAATTCCTATCTTCAAAGGAGGGGTCTTCAGAGCCCTCTCCCCCTAGGCCTTCCTTGAATGCATGAGGGATCTGCGGATGTGGGGTCACATCCACTGGTCATCCCCACCATGCGGTCACCACACAATCATAGAATAGTAGAGTTGGAAGGGGCCTGTAAGACCCTCGAGTCCAACCCCCTGCTCAGTGCAGGAATCCAAGTCAGAGCATCCCTGACAGGTGGCTGTCCAGCCTCCTCTTGAATGCCTCCAGTCTGGGAGAGCCCACCGCCTCTCTAGGTCATTGGTTCCATGGCCGTATTGCTCTAACAGTCAGGAGGTTTTCCTGATGTTCAGCTAAAATTTGGCTTCCTGTCACTTGAGCCCATTATTCCGCATTCTGCACTCTGGGATGATCGAGAACCTGGCCTTCCTCTCTGTGACAACCTGAAGAGCGCTATCATATCTCCCCTCAGTCTTCTTTTCTCAAGGCTAAACATGCCCAGTTCTTCCAGTCTCTCCTCACAGGGCTTTGTTTACAGCCCCGTGATCATTTTTGTTGCCCTCCTCTGAAACCTCTCCAGCTTGTCTGCATCCTTCTTAAAATGTGGTGCCCAGAACTGGACACAGGACTCCAGATGAGGCCTAACCAGTGCTGAGTAGAGGGGAACTAGTACTTCCTGGCATTTGGAAGCTATACTTCTATTAATGTAACCCAAAAGAGCATTTGCCTTTTTTCAGCCACATCACATTGTTGGCTCATATTCAGCTTGAGATCTACAACAATTCCAAGATCCTTTTCGCTTGCAGTATCGTTGAGCCAAGTATCCCCCATCTGGTACCTGTGCATTTGGTTTCTTTTTCCTAGGTGGAGAACTTGGCATTTATCCCTATTAAATTTTGCTCTGTTGTTTTCTGCCCAGTGCTCCAGTCCATCAAGATCACTTTATATTTTGTTTCTGTCTCCCAAGGTATTAGCTTTCCTGCCCAATTTTGTGTCATCTGCAAATTTTATCAGCGTTCCTTGTACCTCCTCCTCCAAGTCATTAATAAAAATGTTGAAAAGCACTCGGCCCAGGACTGAGCCCTGTGGTACCCCACTCGTTACCTCCCTCCGTTTGAGAAGATCCCATTGTTAAGCACACTTGGAATCTGATTCTGTAGCCAACTGTGGATCCACCTGATAGTTGTTTCATCTAGCCCACTTTTAGCTATTTTGCTAATCAGGATATCATGTATATCAGTCCCACGAGAACATAAGTCCTATGAGGAAAGATTGAAGGAACTGGGTATGTTAAGTCCTGAGTAGAGAAGACTGATGGGGGATATGATAGCACTTTGCAAATATCTAAAGGGTTGTCGCTCAGAAGAGGGCCGCAACTGCTACTCTATCATCCAAGATTGTAGGACATGAAATAACGGGCTCAAATTACAGGAAGCCAGATTCCGGCTGAACATCAGGAAAAACTTTCTGTTAAAGCAATACGACAGTGGAACCAATGACCTAGGGAGTTGGTGGGCTCTCCCACACTGGAGGCACTCAAGATGAGGCTAGACAGCCACCTGTCAGGGATGCTCTGACCTGGATTCCTGCATTGAGCAGGGGGATGGACTCGATGGCCTTGTAGGCCACTTCCAACCCTACTATTCTATGATTCTATGGTCAGAGCAGTCAGATAATGGAACCAACTGCTTAGGGAGGTGGTGGACTCTCCATCACTGGAATTATTCAAGAAGAGACTGGACAGCCATCTGTCAGGTGCTTTAAACTGGATTCCTGCAGCAAGCAGGGGAATGGACATTGGCCTAAATGGTGCCTTCCAACGCTATGATTCTATGATTTAATGCAAACTCACCTAATTTTGCACTTTCAAACCACTGTGCAAACTGAAACTCAGTTATCTTTGGGAATTCGCACTTTTCTGAATTTTGTAGGGGAGTGTTCTAATCCAAATATTTGTACAAAAATACATATACCAGGAGCAATAATTTTCCAAAAAAAGCATTACATGCGCACAATTGATTACAAAAATAGTTATATTAGGCAAGATACAGCGAAGGGTGGTGACTCCAATTTCAGTGGGATGGAGATTCCATTCTTGGTTTTAGTTACAGCCAGCTGAAGGAGCTATCCAAGATGCTGAACCCTATCCACAAAATGGCACTTGGAAAACGAGTCTGGTAAGCATGTGGCAGCTTGGTGAACAGGGTCTGGGGTGCCGAGCATGTGTGTGTGGGGGGACTCTCCTGGGCTCCACCCCCTTTCAGACTCCTGCAACATCCCTATATCTCCATCACTCTGCAGCCTCCCAGGCTGCCCACACTTCCTGATCTGAAAAGTCCCATGGGAGGAATTACTTCATGATGTCTTTCATGGGCTTTAATTGTGGGGAAGACTTTGAGGTTCCAGACCATCAGAGAGATGACTGTACAATGAAGCTACTTGGTGGGAGATTCAGGACAGATAAATGGAGGTACGTCTTCACACAGTGCAGAGTTAAACTATGGAATTCGCTACCACAGTTTGTAGTGATGGCCACAAGTTTGGATGGCGTTAAACAGGGGTTGGACAAATTCCTGGAGGAGAAGGCTATCAATGGCTATTAGACCTGATGGCTATGTGCTACCTCCAGTACCAGAGGCAGTGAGCCTGTGTAAACCAGTTGCTGGGGAACATGGGTGGGAGGGTGCTGTTGCGCTCATGCCCTGCTTGTGGGTTCCTGATCAACAGCTGGTTGGCCCCTGTGTGAACAGAATGCTGGACTAGATGGACCCTTGGTCTGATCCAGCAGGGCTCTTCTTATATTCTTATGTTCTTATGAAAGACCAGACACATACACATTCACACCTCAGCTGTGTTGAATGTTGTAACTAAAGTAAGTGCAAGAACCACAGTCTCAACTCATAGGCCAAAAGCAGCTGGTTTCTCAGCAGAGGTGAAGATATAGCTTTGCTTCTCTTCTGTGTCTCTGCTCTGCAGCCTAGGGATGTATGAGAAATTCATTTCAGTTCATTTTTTATCAGGATTTACCCACTCCACACCTTCCGGCTCAAACACAGACTCAGACACAACCTGTGGTCAAAGTCCATACATTTCAAAGCTAGCAATGTCATTCACGGACCCCCCAAAATGTATTTGACCACATGCATTCTTCTGAAAAATGCACACAAACACACTTTAATCAGTGGGAGAAGAATGCGTACTTTTTAAAGATGTGCACAATTGATGCATACCTGTGGAAAAACAGGGACAGAAATATGCATGGATTTTGTGTGACAAGAAATCTTGCAATCTGATATGGGCTCATCAGAATGAGCTTCAAGATGGAATTCAGAGAACTTCAGCAAACTTGAGTTTTGCTGATTTGGACATCCCTACTGCAGCCTGATGGAATTTCTAATATTTTAAGCAGGAGGTTCTCAGAAGTTAGTGCTTCCCTGCATTGTAAATAGAGGCAAACCCATGGTGCTTGAGTAGATTGCTCAGGTCTAGCACTCCAGATAATCCAGAGAGAGAGAGAGAGAGAGACTCAGCAAATTAACACAAAGCTGACTCTTAAGGGGAAGCAGTTCGCAACTGGCAACGAAGGGAAAAGGTGGTTCAAGTTTCACACTGCCCTTTCATGGGGTTTAGACATTTCTTGCCTTGTGGAAAATGAGAACGATGTCCTTTCGATGACTCAGGGTGAAGATCAGCTAGCAAGGCAGAATATGCAACTCATTGTGGCAGGATATTATTGACGAAACAGCCACCCTGATTCCTGTAAACTTTCGGAGAAGCATCATCCAAGAAGACAGAAGTACTGACATCCAGTAGGGCATGGTTGGAGCAGTTTCTTTCTGGCCACTAACTTCTGCAAAGAAGCACACAAGACAAACAGGCTTTGTTCACGAAAGGAGGGGTTTTGCTTCCCAGCCCCTCACCCCTTGGTCATTTTTTATAAAGTTCATTTCCTTGACTCCCAACTCTCTGTTATCCTCCTGACATGGAACTTTGGTCAGCTTTAGAATAGTAAATTCAGTGTGCTGTTTTGGAGTCCCTTTGGGGTTTCCTTGCAGTCCCTTCCCCTGGATAACATGAAAGCTATCTTGATTACTTTGGTGGTAAGTCCGTGACCTGACTTATACAAATTACAGTGCCCATCACAAAGTGCTGATCACAAAGTGCCAATCCTGTACAGAACAGAAAAACTTTAAGAACGGAGACATGAGAAGGTAATTGTGATGGATTGTTGGAATAAATTATTATTATTATTATTATTATTATTATTATTGATGTACAAAAAACTTCCCTGGTTTTGTCCAGGGACACCCGCGGTGGGGGGGAGGTGCTCCATCCCTCCCCCCAAAATCCTCCCCATCCGGCTCCACTCTGCGGAGACTCCGCAGAGCCGCCAGCCAGGGCCGCCCATGGCTGAACATCCGGCTGCTGCTGGGCTGCGCAGGGACACAAATGGTGGCCACCATAGCCGCCATCTGCATCCCTGTCTTTTGCCATGATAGGCTATGTATATATTTACGTAGCCTATCACGGCAAAAGACAGGGGCGCAGATGGCGTAGCGGCTGCCATTTGCGTTCCTGCCTATTGCCGTGATAGTCTACGTATATATTTACGTAGCCTATCACGGCCTCCGCAGGGATGCAAATGGCGTCCCTGCGTTAGCTGTGATAAGCTACATAAATACTTATGTAGCCTAACGGCCATTCGTGGGAAGGCAAATGGCAGCCGCAGATGGGGCAGCCATTCGCAGAGCACCGGACGGCCGCAAACAGGTAGGCTCCATTCCGGGCCCATTTCGGGGGGTGGCAGGGGGGGTTGCTTCATTCCACCATGGATTCCAGGGAGCTGAATGCACTGGAATTCAGCCTTCCTGGAATCGGTGGCGGAATTCTCCAACATCCCTTATCATCATCATCTTGTCCTGGTGAGAGGAGGCGGGGGGAGTAGAGTTTAGTATGATGGGATTGTATATTTGTAAGCACATTCTCACTTAGCACCAAGCAATTATGAAGCAGGATAACTTCCTCGCAATTAAGAGTTCAGTAATAAAGTGAAGTCTATTGTTGTAATTGAGTGGAATTAGTGGTGGCACTAGAAACATGGGAGATGCATTAAGTTCTTCACTTTTAATTAAGAGCACAGTGCTTGTTTCATGGGGTTTTGCAGCGAAAGAGGTAGATGTGTTATGTTAGATCCATTATCTGAGCAAAACAGTTTGCGACTGGATTTCGGTGCGGGTGGAGGCTATTCCAAACCCAAGCACGCAACACCATTAGCACAAGCTGAATTTGGATTTTGCTCTTGGGTCGAAGTCAGGCTTCAAGGCATGATGCTGACCACTTATATGCCCAACTGGTCCTTTTAAAGCAATGACATCTCATTCAAGATGCTTAGTCTGAAAACAAACAAATGGCACTTTGACAGAACATCACAGGGTCTGGTGAAGGTTCTAGTACTGGAACAATAAGACACCTCATCCTCTTTTTGCCATTCTACAAATTGGCACCAGTACCACCACCACATCAAAATGGTCGTTCCCCCCCCCCCGCCCTTTGCAGCATCTGTGATCAAGTGTTGGCATCTAATCTCACTGCAGTACAAGCCAATCCATTGGCGCATGAGTCAGTGTTCCAAGCTTTCTGGAGCATCCACTGCCTATATTCAAGGTGCACTTTTTGATATAAAATCCGATCACACTCTGTGTCATGGGCCAAACCTGAATGAGTTTTTAAGAGAGCCAAGAGCTGGTTGTGATGTACCTTGTGAGTTATCAGTAAATTGACTGTTTAGGTAAGACAAGTGAGGGGAATTCAGGAGCTGAACATTGTGTCTTCAGCAAACAACTCCATCATGTTATTTCTCTTGTTCCCACGTGTATTGGTATACTATTTGACTCAGAATGAAGTGGGTGGGGTGGGGAGAAAGGTTATTCTTTTCCATTTGGATATGCTGTGGATGGAGGGAAAAAAAACATAAAACATTTCCCTTGAGTGCTTAAGCTATACCTGTTAATGGCTGAGAGAGATGAGTAATTTCAAGAGAGACGGTTTGGAGCTAGAGAAGTGCTGGTATGCGTGGAATTTCTATAGGATTAAATATACAGTTGGTGATTGTATGCCTGAACATTGTGCCGTCTTGATTTCCAGCCCTCAGGGCTGGTGCCAGGAGTAGGCATGGTTGAGAATCTGCCAGGGGCCACCCCCTACAAAAGGTCCATGGTTGACCCCCACAGCCTGCTTCTCCTCCTTGCTGTTGTTGCTCATTCACTTACCCTCTGAGCATGCAAATTGTGACAAGAGTGATGAAATGGAGCAGAACCTTTCACTTGCCTTGCACTCCCCCTCTGGGCAGTTGTGTGGATTGGATCCAGAGAAAGAGGGCAAGTGAATGGGCAGGGGGAACTGAAACCAGGAGGAGGGGGCACACTAAGATCATCTGGTCCAGCCACCCCCAAAAAACCTGGAGGTGGCCCCGCCATCCCTCTTCTGCACTGAACTTCAAGATCTCAATGTGGGTTGCTCCTCAGACCAGGAGAAAACCATTCCCGCATCCCCCACCAAAAAAATCCCAGTCCATTTACACTGTAACGTCTTATACTGCCTGGTCTTCTGTGGTCTCACCTTGGCCCCTTCATGTTTATCAGCACTCTGCTGCCAAATTAATTCACCACTCTGGTCACAGGACACCTTTCTTTAAATCTCTAGATTATCTGCTCTTTCCCTGATCCAGCACAAGCTCCTAGGCCTTCAAAACCCTCCATGGCCTTGCCCTTCATCTCTTCCTGCTCTTACATCCTGATGCATTTCTGCCTATGAACTTTGTTCCTCCAGTTCCACCACCATCCTGCCCCCTCAAAAGACTCAACCCTTTCCCCCTTGCTACCCCATATGCTTGAAACTGCTGTTCTTACTTCCTTCATAATCTTCCATAAAACCCATCTTTTATGTGAAGCCTTTGGCAAAACCCTAGTTCACCAGCCCAGTTTGGTTTGCCACAACCTTTGTTCCCATGACCTAGCCTGTAACTAAACCTAAGCACATGTAATTGAAACAACAGCATATTTAGGGTGGTCATGAGTCGTACTTTGCAAAGGACACTCCTCTTTTTGAGGGCTTCGAGCCAATGGAAAAATCCATTCTCAAGAGGAATTTTCCAGTGGATTTGCCCATCTTTACTTGGTATAAAGGACTGCAACCTACAGGAGAGACTTACTTCACAAAGAACACTCTTCTTTTTAAAGGCTTTGAGCCAATGGAAAAATCTATTCTCAAGAGGAATTTTCCAGTAGATTTGTCCATCTTTACTATGAAGGGCTGCAACCCACAGGAGAGGCTACCAGGATGGTTTGGCCTCACTTGCCTCATGCAAGATGTCATAGCACCCATGTTCAGCATAGAACTTTTCTGCTGAAAATTGTGGGTGGTTGTTAGATGGGTCAGCATGGGTGCAAGATAAAATCTAGGAATATATGGGAGAAGAAAACCTTGTTTTACCATCATTGCAAGCTACAGCAGCGTTGCTATTGGGAACCAAGCAACCACCATTTTCCTCCACATCGCAACTCTTAGATATTGTGATGTAGCATCATTCCAGAAGCATTGATGAGGAGGTAGGAAATGGTAGTCCCCTATTGGCCCACCATTTCTCTCTCTCCACAATGCTTCTGGAATTGCACTATATCAGAATAGGGATGTCAGAGAAATCCACAACGGAACCAGCTGAGTTTGGGTTATTATGAATACGACCTGCAGATTCTGCAGTGGACCGCCTTTTCCCCTCTCCAGCTGACTCCACGGACTTGAGAAACGTTTTCTAACTTTGGGGGAATTTTGCACAGATTTTATCATAGAAAAATACACAAAAATAAAAAAGCAAGCCAAGAATATACATTTCCCCCATAGGCTAAAGCATGAAAATGCACATTTGGGAGGAATCTGTGCATTTGGGGGGAATATGCACATTTTTGCACATGCAAATTTGAACAAATTCGGAAACTAAAAAAAAAATCTGATTCTGACGATGGGCAGATGTAATGAAAGGCACCTGACAATCTGCAAAATGCAGACAGAATGGATTTTGCACAATCCCTACATCCCTACATCAGAATAGCTGCTGCTGGCTTACTGCTTGTAACAATGGCAAAATTACATGATTAGAAAGTATCATAGAAAGTATCATAGAATCATAGGGCTGGAAGGGGCCTATAAGACCATCAAGTCTGACCCCCTGCTCAGTGCAGGAAGCCTGATTCCCAGGTGGTCTCCCATCCAAGTACTAATGAGGGCTGACCCTGCTTCACTTCCGAGATCAGACGAGATCAGGCAAGCAGCATTACTGGAGGTGTATCATAGAATCATAGGGTTGGAAGGGGCCTCCAAGACCATCGAGTCCAACCTCCTGCTCAGTGCAGGAAGTCTGATTCCCTGGCGGTCTCCCATCCAATACTAACCAGGGCTGACCCTGCTTAGCTTCCGGGATCAGACGAGATCAGATGCATCCAGCCACCACTTCCACTGCTTGTCCCGATATCCCCCCACAACCTAGAATTTATCCTGTCCCTTGAAAAAATTGCCTCTCAAATTCATGACCTCCAGATGGGGTAGAAAATTCGGTGGGGGTCCCATTTTGGCTTATCGCTTGGCTACAGCAGGCATGCGTCATTGCATAGTCATCAGGCAGCAACGTCTTCACAAAGTGATTGGCTCTGCGCACAAAGTTTCCTCTGGAGTTCCTGGTAACATTAGAGCCATGTTTGTCCACAGAAACCGACATGGCTGGCTTCCAGCCAATAAGAGCAACCCAAGGGGTTAATTGCCCCATAATATGGAAAATCAGGAGAGAGGTGAAGTAATAGCAGTGTGCATCAATTTAGATTCTGTTCCCCCAGGGTAATCTCCTCTTGCTCTCTCCCTCTCTCTCTCTGTCATTCCCAGGGTGGGGGAAAGTGTTGATGTTAACTGCTTTGTTAGGGATCAAACATGGAATGTTTTGGTTCGGAGTCTAAAATTGCTCTCCACTCCCCTGCGGTGTCAAAACCTCAAGACACTCTAAAACGCAATGTGTGTTTTGCTTCTGAGCGGTGGGTGTCCCACTGCGGCTACATGTTCCGTTGTTGTCACCTGGGTTGCATCCATCTGGTTTAAAGTGATTTAGCAACAGGTTGAATCAGTGGGGCGGTGTTTCCTCTAAAGGCTCTTTTAATTTGAGTAAACAAGAGTATCTGTTATCTGGTTTTCTTCTGGTTTCTGACAGTTGCCTCCAAATGTGAGCTGCCAATGACCTCTCCTTTTGAGAAGCAGCCAGACCCTCCCCAAAGAAGATGTATCTTTATGAATAAGAGTGTGCTGTGTTTGAGGAGCAGCGCATATCCGCATCGCAATTTTATTTGACTGCTATTGACCCTGACTGCTATTGACCCAGTTTCACTCTTAATGAGTGGACTCCCCTGGAAAGCATCCATTCCAGCAGATATCATGCTTGTCTTAGACTTAAGCGAAAGCTAGTGTCAGGAGGAGCTACTGGATGATCCATGTTCATCTCCCCCATGTGGCAAACCTTTGAACTTCAGGTGGAAGCTTCTCAGTGAAGAACATTTAGGCCTAGGGAAAAGTCTTCAGAGGACTTCCTGTTCAAGTTGAGCCTTGCTGGGGCAACAAGCTCTTCTGAGCTCTGCTGTGTTTCCATATCCTTGGTTATCCTTTGGTTCTGCCTCCTGGCCTGTTCCTCATCCTGGTTTGTCCTTTTGGTCCTGACTTACCATTTGGTCCTGAATCCTGGCCTATCTGACAGTTCTTGGCTCCTGGCTCACCTCAGACCTCTGACCATGACCCAGCCCTGACAACCAGTGTCAAGACTGAGCCATAGACAGTTGTCAGAGGCGAGCTAGGAGTTAAGACATGGTTGAGAAACCAGGTGACAGAGCCAGGGCTACAAAATGCACAGAAACCTGGCACCTAGACATGATGGAGTCAGCCATGATTATTTCATTTTTCAGCCCCATTAAGTACATGGGGGTGGGCGGGGTTCTATTATTTCCATGAAAAGGGTGTGCAGATGAAGGAAGCTTCCCAATCTTATTTCCCCATAGCCGGTTGGACAAAAATATAACACCCCCCCCCCCCCCGCTCCATGCAAAGTCAAACTTTGATACTGGGAGTGAGCTGTGCTGGGAGAGAAGTGCCTGGGAGTGATGGACCATGGGGGTTGGACACCAGATGAGGTAGGGGAGGGCTCAGACATCTGTAGACATGTAGCAGTTACGTTGTAAAAATTAAGATCAAACCATAATTGTGTCACAAATTGTGAATGTCATAGCTGAATCATAAGGGAAACTGGGGGCGGGGGGAGTCTAAATTGGCTTCCAGTAGCTTACACATGCATGTTTGTGCAATGCCCATTAAATACTATAAATGGAGGTGGGGAACAAGCAAAGGGCTGGATGTGCCTGATCTTAGAAGCTAAGCAGGGTCAGCCCTGGCTAGTACTTGGATGGGAGACCGCTTGGGAATCAGGCTTCCTGCACTGAGCAGGGGGTTGGACTCGATGGTCTTGCAGGCCCCTTCCAACCCTATGATTCTATGATGTCGAGCAACAATCTTGTCTGATCCTGGAAGCTAAGCAGGGTCAGCTCTGGCTAGTACTTGGATGGGAGACCACCTGGGAATCAGGCTTCCTGCACTGAGCAGGGGGTAGGACTCGATGGTCTTGCAGGCCCCTTCCAACCCTATGATTCTATGATGTCGAGCAAAGATCTCGTCTGATCTCGGAAGCTAAGCAGGGTCAGCCCTGGCTAGTGCTTGGATGGGAGACCGCCTGGGAATCAGGCATCCTGCACTGAACAGGGGGTTGGACTCAATGGTCTTGTAGGCCCCTCTCAAGCCTCTGATTCTATGATGTTCAGCAAAGATCTCATCTGATCTCAGAAGCTAAGCAAGGTCAGCCCTGGCTAGTACTTGGATGGGAGACCGCCTCGGAATCAGGCGTCCTGCACTGAACAGAGGGTTGGACTCGAGGGTCTTGTAGGCCCCTCCCAACCCTATGATTCTAAGATTATGGGAAGGCAGAACATTTCCTGCCACAAAGACATGAGGTTTTCACACACATGGCCCACCTCTCCTATGAACGAGCTAAACTAGCAGACATGAAACACACAAAGATCTACTCAGGAACCTTCACTGAAACCTCTTTGTATTGGGGCTCAAACTAGAATGGGAGATGGAATGGATCCACAACCCCCTGCCCTGACCAAACCTAGGGCCAGCCCTACCATTAGGCAGAGTGAGGAAGCTGCTTCAGGTTACAGATGCTGGGAGGCAGCAGGAAAGTGTCAGGGGAGAGAATTGTGGCCCACTTGACTTGCCCTGTGGCCCCTAAGCTAGCCAGCTGCCTGCAGATGGAGTGGAGGAGGATGTTCCATCCCCGGTATTAAGGCAAGATTCATCTGTAAGTCCAGTTGACTTTTGTACATGGAATGGGAGTAGGAGCCATCTCGTTCTTAGCCTTAGGCAGCAAAATGTCTTGGGCTGGCCCTGACCAAACCCATATGGTACGAATGACCCAAGGCTAAGGTAAAAAAGTAAAGGTGTCCCCAGCCAGTCTTGTCCAACTCTAGGGTGTGGTGCTCATCTCCATTTCTAAGCCAAAGAGCCAGCGCTGTCTGAAGACGCTTCTGTGGTCATGTGGCCGGCATGACTGAACATCGAGGTGCACGGAACGCTGTTACCTTTCCCGCCAAAGTGGTCCCTATTTATCTACTTGCAATTTCTTGCTTTCAAACTGCTAGGTTGGCAGTAGCTGGGACTGAAGATGGGAGCTCACTCCGTCAGGAGGCACTGGGGTCTCGAACTGCTGTCCTGCCGACCTTCTGGTCTGCAGTTCAGCGTCTTAACCACTAAGCCTCCACGGCCCCTTTTAGCAGTCTGTAAATTTCCATTCTTCGGTGCCATTTAGACATTCCAAATCACATTTCAATCATCAATGAGAGTTTTATCTGAGAGGAAGCGGTTAACATAGGCACATTCTGAAAATGTACTATGATTGGCTCCCTATCTGATGCCTATGCTGATGTTAATAGCAACTGGGAAGGGGGCAATATTCATTGGGAAAACAGGCAAGGGTGAAATGCTCATCCCTCCAACACTGCTGTTCCAGTCTAAGCCCCACCCCTCTGCTCAGCTGATTTTCTTTTTAAACGTTGGAAGATTCCAAGATAGATTTCTCACGTCACGTCTGTTTCAATCCTGATATGGCAATTCAGTCAATGGGATTTATTCATTTCATCAAACGATCAGGTCCACGAGCGCATGTAATTTATTCTGAATGCAGTTAACCATGAAGAACTAAACTTTCCTGCTTATGGAAGGCTCCCTTGTTTAGGTTCATTGCAAATCCATGCCATAGAGTTGGGTACCACGAGCACATGGACCTGCAATATACTCTGTCACGCCATTGGTCCATCTACCCCAGCATTGTCTATGCTGATTGGCTCTCCGGGGTCTCAGGCAGAGCTCTTTCATGTTCACTGGCTTCCTGGGATCCTTTTGGGTAGAGATGTATGGAATTGAACTCAGAACCTTCTACATGGTAAATATTTAATAAATAAATATTGATAATGTATAACTTATCCCTCTTTCTCTCTGTGTGTGTGCGAGAGAGAGAGAGAGAGAGAGAGAGAGAGATTTGCCAAAGGCAGAGAGGTTCTTGCTTGGATTCAGAGCAATCACTATATAATTATTATATATTATAGATATATAATATCTATATATAATAACTATATAGAGAGAGCTTCAGCTATTGGGCGGTATAGAAATAAATAAATAAATAAATAAATAAATAAATAAATAAAAATATAAGGGAGTAAGAATTGAAAAGCTTTATTAACTATAGCAGGCAAAGTATTGGAGTTAATCCAACTCCTTCTGATATGGTGGCTGTGCCCCTAGCTTCCCGACCATCTGCTCCCGTCAGTAGTACATGCCCTGGTCTCCTCTCGTCTAGACTACTGTAATGTGCTCTATGTGGAGTTACCCTTGAAGACGGTTCGGAAGCTGCAGCTGGTGCAGAATGTGGCAGCTCGTCACTCTGGTGATGAAGGAGTTGCACTGGCTACCAGTTGTTTTCCGGGCCAAATTCAAGGTGTTGGTTTTGACCTTTACAACCCTATACGATTCTGGCCCAGCCTATCTCAAGGAGCGCCTCCAGCAACACCAGACAGGCCACTCAACAAGATCAGCCTCGGATGGCCTTCTCTCTGCCCCATCAGCCAGGACAGCTAGGCTGGTGAGGACGTGGAAGAGGGCCTTCTCCGTGGTGGCCCCCACTCTGTGGAACTCCCTAGGGAACTCCACCATGCCCCCTCTTTAATGAGCTTCCACCACACGTTGAAAACGTGGTTCTTCAAGCAGGCATTTGGGGTGGGTTAGGGTATTTTTAAACAATGTTTTAATGTGTAATTTTACTGTTTTAAATTGTACAGTTGTACATCACCCAGAGTGGCTGGGTGACCAGTCAGATGGGCGATTAAGAAATTTAATAAATACATACATACATACATACATACATAAAAGTATGAAGTTATAAAGCCAAAGTAAGCACAATATCTTACTCCTCCATTCTTCTGTCGGGAGCCCTAGATAATAACAGCAGAGAGACTTCAGTCGGCCAACGCACAACACCTCCATAGTCTTGGTATATGCCGAAGCTGCAACTGGGTGACATCCTGGAGGGACTTATCTACCCAAAGTCTGCTGTCTTTCACAGCTCCCTAATCAATCACACCTTCTGTGATGGTGCCATGATGTCTCGGGTGTGGTGGTGGTGGTGTTGTTGTTTTGTTTTGTTTTCATCTTCAGTTATATTAGCAGGTGGACCACAGACGAAGAGGCCCTCCTTGCCTTCCAAGGCCATACCATCCTAAATGGTTAGAAAAACCAGGAGTCAGGCCAAGAGGCTAGAAGACCCTTAAAGAGGCCCAAGAGACTTGATTTTTAAGGTCTCACAGGAGTTTCAGCCATAAAGGAAGCAGTTGTGGCATGTCACACTATCTCCTCAAAATAAATAAATAAATAAATAAATAAATGCCTTCCAGGGCATTTCCACTACTGTGTGTGTGTGTGTGTGTGTGAGAGAGAGAGAGAGAGAGAGAGAGTTTACTCATCATGTTGTGAAGTAGGTACTCACAAGAATCCCTTTGGGTAGATGTTTGTCATGGGTAACATTTTCTCAATACTCTGGATTTTCTGTACAATTAGCTTCACTGTAGGTGACTGGTGGTGAATTAAATGGATGACTGAGAAGCATTCAAGTGTGTTTTGATCTGTGCTATTCATCAACAGTCCAGCAATATTATGACCAAAGCGATCTACAGGGTAGCATGAGGGGTGGGGGTGGTTAGATCATTTGCCAACTGGGAAATGATGTTTACTGTGGTGTACATGACTAATGCTTGCGTCTGGAGAGACTTATCTTTCCAAATTATCATGTGTATTTTAGAAGGCAGGATGGTTTGGGTGGGTAGTTCAGAAATAAGAAATTCCAATTAGATCCATTCTACCCCAGACATTGGTTTGGCTGCTATGAGATGTCAGGGATGAGTCTAAGCACCTTGAGATGTCTGACAGCTCCGATTCTGAATCAGAGTTGGAGCAACAGCTAGATCAGAGGCCAGGGTAGGGTCCCTCCCTAGTGAGCCAAAATGCTGCAAGAGAGTCCTCCCAAGACCTTGACCAACAAATGGCCCCAGCTGAGTCCTTGTCCCCTACCTCCACTGTAAGAATGCACTATAGGTTGACAGACAGTGGGCAAGTAATGCTGAGAGCCTGTGTGTGTGTGTGTGGGGGGGAGACTGATAGGGAGGAGGAATGGAGTATCTTGAAAGGGGGTGCGGTAGGTTACCTGGCTCTCCACCAAAGTTAATAAGCATTTGATGGATGAAGTCTGCAATCCTATATCCACTTAGCTGGGAGAAAGCTCCATTGAACTCTATGTGACAGACTTCTGAGTATACATGTATAGGTTTCCCTGATTAATTGGTCAGCAGAGATATGAGAGAGAGAGAGAGAGAGAGAGAGAGAGAGAGAGAGAGCGACTTGTGTAGTATTATCTAGTGGCTGGAGGAAATGGAGCCTGGAGAAACCAGTATGTTTTGCGCAAGTAAAGAGACAGCTCTGAGTTACAGCCAGCCTTTATGTTCTTAGTAATGGGGGTCGGCCATTGCTTCTTTGTCCCAGAACAACAGGTGTAATCTGATATCTGAAACACCTAGCAGTGACTAATTCATCCAGTCTGCAATTTCCATCCTGAGACTGTTTTCTAAGATGCAAACCTCATGGCCATAACATCTGACCTAATATTTGTATTTTTTGGGGGGGGTTCTCTTTCTTCTCTATTCTCTGCTTTTTGTACCACCTAGCCCTATGAAGAGTTCTGGAAAACTCAAAAGCATCCATACTTTTTTGTGGCAATTTGATTGGTCCTGATAAATCTATTGCCCAACTGTGGATTCTGGACTTCATGGACTAATGGACTTTTTTTTTTTTTTTTTAAAGCAAAACTGTAGATGGCGAGTGCCATCTCAAAGGAAGCATTCTCTCTTGTGTGTGAGAGAAGGGTGACTGTCTCATCTAAGGTGGTCCTTGCTGAGACATTAGCATACCTCACCTAAAAACATTTTATGTTTTAAAAGATGTTTCACTGTATGTATGGAGTTTCTCTCATGGTTAATTAAGACTGTCACTTGATGAAAGAGATCTTGGCTGATTCATCCTGTGAGTTTCAGTGATTGATTGATCATATGCCAACATGAATGCCTGTTTACTTGTTGGATTACATTGTAATCCTGCACATGTCCACTCTGAGGGAAGTCCCATTGAGTTCAATGGGTTTATTCCCAGATAACTATGCATAGGATTGCAGCCTTACTGTGCAAAAATGGCACATGAATAATAATAAAGAAGTGCTTTGAAGAAAGAAAGAAAGAAAGAAAGAAAGAAAGAAAGAAAGAAAGAAAGAAAGAAAGAGCACATTGTCTTTGGTTTTTAGAAGATGCCTGTGTGTCACAGCAGGTACTATTAGAAGAGGCATTCTCTACTTTATGAAAATGGAGAAGGCCTCTTAGAGATGCTTGAGGATTTATTCTGGACCAACCTAATTTGCACTTCTCAGACTAATATGTAGAACAGAATGCAGTTATCCTTCAGACTGTGCACTTCTTTGAAGTTTGCAGTACGATCCTTGGCTCAAAAATGCATACAAAAATGTAGATTTTATGGGAAATACATACAATGTATATGGCCTTTTTGTGCATTTAAACAGTTTTTAGCTGGAAAATGGGATGGAATGGACTTATGATTGAACACATTCAAAACTGCCACAGACCGGAAATCAACTGTTCCGTCCAACCTTACCCTCTTCTAAGATGCAGCTGGGCTGTTGTGATATGCATATATCACCTCCAACAAAAGTATAGTGTAGTTTTTGTTTCATGGATTGTGGTTTTTCCCCCCGTCATCTGTAAATATATGGAGATCTGATTGATTAATCAACTCAGATATATAGGATTAATCAGCAAAGGTTTCTATAATCAAATGACAGCACAAATATAATCCTAGATGGGGTTTGGGTCTGAAAAGTGGAATACAAATAATCTGTAATAATAATATTTCATTTTACTAAAGCAAAGTATGGAACCAAGTGCATTCCTTTAAAGAAAAAAAAATGTGCTGCAGTTGGTTTGTGTTTTGTCTTGGTTTTTTCCCTAGTGTTGGGAGGAACTGATCTTAATGTATAGGGTTTCTTCTTCATTTCATTGTAATAAACCTCAAAAGGTCCATATTATTTGTCAGCATGGTTTCCACTCTCCACCAAAACATTGTTGAAGCCCAGGAGTATTTATGGGGCGGGGGGGAGAGAGATGCTTTTGTTGTTTTTTAAATAGGATTTATCGCAAGAGATTGCAAGTGGAAATTGGAGAAATCCACAACAGAACCAAATGAGTTTGGATGTCCATGAATCCGACCCATGGATTCCACAGCAGATCAGCTTTTCCCCTGTCCGGCAGATTTTGCTAACCTTCTGGCATTTTGCGCAATTTTTGTCATAGAAAAATACGCCCCCTCCTAAAAAAAAAACCCTGGCCTGAAATGCACCCCCCCCCCCAGCTAAAGCGTGAAAATGCATACTTTGGGGGAAATTGCGCTTTTGGGAGGAATTTTTGCGCATGGAAATTTGGGCAAATTGAGAAGCTACAAAAATGGATTCCGTCGAAGGGCAGATGACAGAACAAAAGGTGCCTGACAACCTGCAAAACACAGACAGAATTGATTTTACATGAAACGTAAATCCCTAGGTGCAAGAGATTGACCATCCTGCATATTAGTTTTGGCGTAACAGGCAAGAGCAGGGCAGGGGATGAAATGTGATGTAGATATTGTAAGCTATTTAAAAGGTTTTCCCACCCATGTGTGTGTGTTTAAAAATGTGTTCCATTGTAATCCACTTCAAAGGGCGCGTTTGATCTGCTTGTATATTTTTGACTCTATGCACCAGGTCTTCGTTTAAGAAAAGTAAGGCTACATTAAGACATCGTATGTGTCTCAAATGAAAATGAGCTCCATGGACAATGTTGTCTTCATGGCACTGCTCAAATGAACTCCTGGTGGACCGAGAACATCATGCGGGCAGATCAAATAGAGCTTTTGAAGATTTTTTTCTCTCTCCCTTTGGTAATAAAAAGCAATGTAGTGGAGGGGGGAGTTGTTAAGAGAAAGCCATCAAAAAGAAAACTTACCAAGGCTACAGCTGGGAAATCCATCTTTCTTCTTTTACTGAACATTAACTGCTTGATCCTACATTGATGGCTTAGGGAGCAATCCTACCAGGATTGGTGGCTGCCTCCGAATTCGGAGGCGACTGCCTATCCAATGCAGGGCAGGAGAAGCGCAGAGGGGATCATTCCCTTTGTGCTTCTCCTGCCTGCATTTGTGGCTAGACAGCTGATTGTGGCTATCTAGCCACAGGAAGCCAGGGCGGGGGAAATGGCTGCCAGATGACATGTTGGAGGTGTCATACCGGCATTTCCGCCTTCCCTGCCCCAGAGTGCCCCCCGGAACACCCCGTTTTCACCACTCCGTGCTCCTCTTCTGAGCACAGAGGGCAGGGCCGCTCCGCGCTGCCTGCGAGGCAGTGCGGGAGGGGGGGGAAGGTCCGTTCTCAGGGAACCGACCTATCCTATGGCTGTCTAGCCACTGACTAGCTGCCACAGGACTGTACCCTTAATTTGTAAAACTTAAATGAGAAGGTCTGGATGCCTCATCTTTCTCTGATCTGGTAGCCCTCCCTCAGTATACAAGATATGTGTGTGTGGGGGGGGGGGTGTTGCACATGGATACCACTTGTGCTGAAAGGGCCATCTGCACTTGCTCAGACGCAACCTTCTCCAAACTTGTAGTCACTGGGGTTGGGGACAGTTCTTGAACTACAGGGAGGCCTGAGAGGGCAGCACTGCCCCCTTGCTTTTTATAATGTCAACTGAGCTGCTTGTTCTTGATGCAGCTGGTAAAAAAAACCCTAATGCAATCTTAACAGAACAATTATTTTGGTTCTTGAGAACCATCAAACCATGAATCTGATCTCATTTTTTGATCGAGCAACCTCCCTTGTGGACTGTGGGAATGCAGTAGACATAATTTATCTTGACTTCAGCAAAGCTTTCCACAAAGTGCCCCATGATATCCTGATGAGCAAACTAGCTCAAAGTGGGCTAGATGAAACAACAGTCCGCTGGATCCACAGTTGGCTACAGAATCGGACTCAAAGAGTGCTTCTCAATGGGACCTTCTCAAGCTGGGGAGAGGTAACGAGTGGGGTACCGCAGGGCTCAGTCCTGGGCCCAGTGCTCTTCATCATTTTTATTAATGACTTGGAGGAGGAGGTACAGGGAATGCTGATCAAATGTGCAGATGACACAAAATTGGGCAGGATAGCTAATACTTTGGAAGACAGAAACAAAATTCAAAGTGGTCTGGATAGACTGGGCAGAAAACAACAGAATGACATTAAATAGGGATAAATGCCAAGGTCTGCACCTAGGAAAAAGAAACAAAATGCACAGGTACCAGATGGGGTTTACGTGGCTCAACAACACTACAAGCGAGAAGGATCTTGGCATTGTCGATCACAAGCTGAATATGAGCCAACAATATGATGTGGCTGCAAAAAAGGCAAATGCTATTTGGGGCTGCATTAATGGAAGCATAGCTTCCAAATCCCAGGAAGTACTAGTTCCCCTCTACTCAGCACTGGTTAGGCCTCATCTGGAGTCCTGTGTCCAGTTCTAGGCACCACATTTTAAGAAGGATGCAGACAAGCTGGAGAGGGTTCAGAGGAGGGCAACGAAGATGATCAGGGGACTGGAAGCAAAGCCCTATGAAGAGAGGCTGAAAGAACTGGGCATGTTTAGCCTTGAAGACTGAGGGGAGATAGGATAGTGCTCTTCAAGTCCTTGAAAGGTTGTCACAGAGAGGAAGGCCAGGATCTCTTCTCCATCATCCCAGAGTGCAGGACACAGAATAATGAGCTCAAGTTACAGGAAGCCAGATTCCGGCTGAACATCAGGAAAAACTTCCTGACTGTTAGAGCAATACGACAATGGAATGAATTACCCAGGGCGGTGGTGGGCTCTCCCACACTGGAGGCATTCAAGACAAGGCTGGACAGCCATCTGTCAGGGATGCTCTGATTTGGATTCCTGCATTGAGCAGGGGGTTGGACTCGATGGTCTTGTAGGCCCCATGCAACCCTATTCTTCTATGATTCTATGATTATGTTCACATTGAAAGAAAGAAAGAAAGAAAGAAAGAAAGAAAGAAAGAAAGAAAGAATTCACCATATTCTGTGCTGGTCATACCACATCTGGAGTAAGAGCATGAGAACAGTGATTTTTGCAGGCTCTTAAATGCCTGTTTGTTGAAGTAGTACTGCAGAGTAGACTGGGCTGGAAACAGAACTATGCCTTGGAGGTAGATGGATGTTTACTCTCAGAGAACTGAGGGTCATCCAAAGGAAGCTGAATGAGGGGAGATTCAGGACAGAGAAAAGTATTGCTTAAGAACAGCAGAAGAGATGTGCTGGATCAGACCAAGGGTCCATCTAGTCCAGCATTTTGTTCACAGAGTGGCTGACCAGCTTTCAATGGGAAACCCACAAGCTGGACATGAGTGCAACAGCACCCTCCCACCCATGTTCCCCAGGAACTGGTGTACATAGGCATACTGCCTCTGATACTGAAGGTGGCATATAGCCATCTGGACTGGGAGCCATCGATAGCCTTCTCCTCCAGGAATTTGTCTAACCCCCCTTTAAAGCCATCTAAATTGGTGGCCATCACTATATCCGGTAGTGGCAAATTCACAGTACTGTGTCTAGTTCCGGGTACCACGTTTTATGACAGATTTGGATGAACATGTCCACTGGAGGGCAACCAAGATAGTGAAACAAATGGAAACAATGGCTGGAGAAGAGAAGATTAAGGGGACACACGATGGTTTTTTCCAAATATCTGTTTCTTTTAAAATGTTTTAGGGCACAATCCTATGGGGATAGGTGTCCGCCTCTGAACTCGGAGGTGACCGCCTAACCAATAAAGGGCAGGAGAAGCACGGAGGGGATCGTTCCCCCCCACACTTCTCCTGCCCTGCATTTGTGGCTAGACAGACGATTTTGCTGTCTAGCCGCAGGACAGCAGAGTGGGGGAGGAGGCTGCCGGACAACACATAGGATGTGTCGTACTGGCATTTCTGCCTTCCCCGCCCCAGAACACTCCCTGTAACTCCCTGTTTCAGCCCCTCCACACTCCTCTTTGAAGCACAGAGTGCGGAGCTGTTCTGCGCTGCCTGTGAGGTAGCATGGAAGGGGGGGTCGGTTCTCCAGGAACCGACCTCAGAGCACGGGGTCCGAGGTCAGTTCCCAGAAAACCAGATCTCCTATGGCCACTGACTAGCATTGTTTTAATATTGTGTGTTTTTCTTTTATCTTGTTATTCACCACTCTGAAATCTTTGATGTGGGGTGGTATATAAATATTGTAAATAAATAAATAAATATCTGTAGGGCTGTCATGAGGATGGAGCAGGTTTGCTCTCTGTTGCTTCCGAGGACAGAAATAGAAGCAATGGGTGGAAATTGCAGGGGAGTTGATTTTGATTGAATGTTGGAGGAAACTTCCGAATGAAAAGAACTATTTGCAAGTGAAACAGAGTGCCTTGGGAGGTAGTGGGATCTCCACTGGAGGTATTTAAGCAGTGTCTGGACAGCCATCTGTCAGAGATGTTGTAACTGAAAGATTCCTGCATTGAAAAGGGGGCTGGATTAGAAAAGGGGTGGGCAGAAGGTAGATCAGGATCTACTCATAGATCTATCGAGAAAACTCTGAGTGATTTGAAGTAGACCAGCAAGAATGTCTGATTCCCAGTACTTTAATGATGACAACAACAAAGGGATGCTCTCTCTCTCTCTCTCTCTCTTTCATAAACACACACACACACCCCACACACACACACAGAGTTATCCAGGGTAACCAGGAGTGGAAAACAATACCAGACAGATTCCACAAGCCTGAAACGTGCCCTCCCACCCTCCCTCCCTCCCACCCACCCTCCTTGCGTCCACTAGAACAAGAACGGACAACAATTTTGGACCACGGGCACATTTTGTAATTTGAGAAACTGTCCTGGGCATTACCACAAAATGGCTGCCATGGGAGGCATAGAGAAGGACAAGTAACCTGCCCCAAAGACTGAGTACAAGCCAGGAGAGGTGGAGTCTGAGCCCCCAAACATAAAACAATGCCTTTCAACCTAGAGTTGTCAGCACCAACAGAAATTTATTTCACAGCAATTCCAGGTGCAGGTAAGAAAAGGAGTTTTGTTTGTTTTTTAGTGGGAAGGGTAGAGGAGCTTGCCGGATGCAAGAAAAGGTGCCTGGGGGCACAAAGGCACCATATTGCCTACTCCTAGACTAGAAGTTCTCCAAAGTACCTCCCAGCTTTAAAATTCTATGATTTGATTAAAGTTGGGAGGAGTCAAAGGTGGTGTTTGTGGATTTCATTACCCCACCACCACCACCACCACCACCACCACCACCACCTTTCCTCCTATAATTTCTTCTCTATGAGCAATGCTGTGGAGGTTTACTTCACCTCCCAAGGATATTGCAATACTCTTCCTTTAAAGTTTTTTTTGTTTTTGTTTTTTAATTCAATTAAATAACATTCTAGCCCTTATAAAAATGTAAGAAAAATTATCCGGCAGTATCTGTATGCATTTTATATATTTATACCTGCCTTATCCAGAACGACAACAGTAAGACAATAATAACCATTTATTTATTTATTTATTTGGTCCAACAAGCTCGTGGTGGCATAAATGGATCCCCAGCTTTGTATCCTCACAGCAATCCTAAGAAGTAGGTTAGGCCGAGAGATGATGACAGACCCAAAGGCATCATCCAAAGTTTATGGTTGTGTGGGGATTTGAAGCTGGGTTTCTCCAGTCCTAGAGTAAAACCAGTACTAAGCCTGCAATCCTATGCACACATACTCTGGAGAATGCCCTCTGAAATTCAGTGGGACTTCCTTCTGATTAAACATGTGTAGAATTGGGCTGCCCAATGCTAAAAGCAGGAGGACTATAAAACACACACACACACACACACACCATATCCTGAGTTAAAGGCCTGGGCAAACAGAATCATGTCCACCTGGCACCTAGAACTCCTAAGAGTTGGTAGCAGTGTTTGATCCTTGGGAAAGTATTCCAGGGATGGGTCACCAAAGTTACAGAGGAGGCCTAGTCCTTGCTCACCACCCAACTAACCTTGGTATCCAAAGAAGAACATCCCCAGATGATCTTGCAGAAAGGGCAGGTTCATAAAGGAGCAGGAATTACCCTGCTCCCAAGCCAAGCTGTATCAGTTAGCAACAGAACTCTTAATTCAGCCCAGAAACAGACTGTTCAGGTGAGCTCTCTGAAGCTCTCCAAAGCTCACCTTTGATTAACTTTGATTAACTTTGATTAACAAAGATTAAAACATTAAAATTACAATAGGCAATTTTTAAAAATATATATATATGAAAACACACAAACAGACAGCATGCACAAAGACAACATATATCTAAACAACAACAACAACAACATTCAACAATCAGCCAAACCATAGAATGAATCCAGGATCAATTAAAGATCATTACATGCTGCCAAATGCCTGGGAAAAGAGAAAAGTCTTGACCTGGAGCCAAAAAGATAACAATGTTAGGGCCAGGTGGGCTTCGTAGGGGAGATAATTTGGAATTTGGGGGCCACCACCGAGAAGGCCCTCTTCATTGTTGCCATCTTCTGAGCCTTCCTCGGACTAGGCACTTGGAGGAGGAAGCAAAGCCCTATGGGGAGAGACTGAAAGAACTGGGCATGTTTAGCCTTGAGAAGACAAGACTGAGGGAGATAGGATAGCGCTCTTCAAGTAATTGAAAGGTTGTCACAGAGAGGAAGGCCAGGATCTCTTCTCGATCATCGCAGAGCACAGGATGTGGAATAATGGGCTCAAGGTACAGGAAGCCAGATTCCGGCTGAACTTCAGGAAAAACATCCTGACTGTTAGAGCAATACAACAATGGAACCAATGACCTAGGGATGTAGTGGGGTCTCCCACACTGGAGGCATTCAAGATGAGGCTGGACAGCCATCTGTCAGGGATGCTTTGACTTGGACTCCTGCACTGAGCAGGGGGTTGGACTCGATGGTCTTGTAGGCCCCTTCCAACCCTACCATTCTAGGATTCTAGGATTCTATGAGAACCTTAGATGTTGAGCATAGGGGTATGTTTGAGAGGCACTCCATAAGGTATTGCAGTCCCGAGTCATGTAAGGCTTTATCAGTTAAAACCAGCTCCTTGAATTGGGTTCGGAAACATATTGTATGTTGCCCTGAGATCTGTTAGCTATAAGGGAGTGATAAATGCTACAAATAAGTAATAAATAAAAATAATAAATAAATAAATAACCCAAATTCTCCCAGGAAAAACAACAGCAGAAGGCATTGAATAACTTTTCTGAACCAATGGGAGGGTTTGGAAAATACCCCCGCATCCATCTTGGCAAGCTATCCCCTTCTACAAAAGGGTAGGGGGACGGTGAAAAGGATGCAGTGAAAATTCCCCACCTGGGGACCCCACCCACCACATAAATTGCCCCTACATCCCCTTTCTCCTCTCCCCATAGGACCTGATGGAATGAAATCACTGCATTAGGTCTTCTGGGGGAAGAAAAATAGGGGCAAATATTCCATGTCCCAGTGGGGAGTTACATTAAGAGAATGGGTGTGGGATCTGTGTGGGTGGCTGGACAGGAGAGGAGCCTTTCGGGATTAAGGAGAGTGGCTGGGCATTAACCTCCAGCTCAGGTTAAAAAACAACAACAACAACAGCTAGAGGAGAGTGTGGGGCTTTTAAAGCTCATCCCAGCTTTGAGGATCAAATGAACCCCTGATATTCAGTCCTGAACCTGGCAAAGTTGCACCTGGCCTGGTTGGTCACTGTGGGAAATAGGATGCTGGACTAGATAGGGCTGTAGTTTGCTCTGGCAGGGCTCATCTTGTGTTCTTAAAAGGTTCCATGAAGAAGGAGGAGGAGGAGGAGGAGGAGGAGGAGGAGGAGGAGGAGGAGGAGGAGGAGACCATTCTCATGGTCATCAGAACCTCCTGTGACAATGCCGTCCATAGGTTCCCTGTAGCCTGTGTGCATTCTAGGACCAAATGAACAGAAAGGAGTGGAGTGATAATGTGCTGCTTTTATATCATTGGTAGGGTCAGTCAATTTAATCCTATGTAGCACCATATTTTTTGGCCCACTGAGCCAAAACCCTTTTAACCCTGTTAACGCAAGCAAGGAATGTGGATTCAAGTCTGCATCACTTGTTCGCATAATGTCTTCTGGCTACAAGATTTGGCTTTCCTTGTGGTTCAGTTGAAGATCTCTCTCTCTCTCTCTCTCCCTCATGCACTCACTGCCTGGCTTCCTTCGGGGTGGGGACTTACCCATGGAAAGCAGGAGCCAAGCGAACTGATTGCTTAACCTCTCCTGACTCTACCCTTGTGGTAGATCATTAATGGTGTAGAAAATAGGCCCATCTCTGGCTAGTGCAGGGCGGGGCGATGAGGGAATCTTTCCATGATTTATGTGGAGGTCTGAGAAGAGGAGACGGCACCGCAGTACATCATCATGCAGAAGACATCAGAGACACTCTTCTCCGCTTCAGTGCATTATCATAAAAAGTGATTTAGACCCGAGCTGATTGATGCAAATGGCTCTCTGTTCTTTCCTATCATTAGCGTCCTCTTTCAGTGGCCAGAGGCAGTGATTAAAGCTGTCATTTGGAGCTGCTTGTTAAAGACAAGCGCCTGAGTAGCATGCAGGGGGTAGTGAGGGGGACCATGGGTTGGAGAAGCATTTTTCTCTCTCTCCCTTCCTTGAAGACACACACACACACACCCAAAAATATATCATTCCAGTTTCCAGTTTTCTGCCTTTCTTTGGCATGATGCCACATCTTCAAGCTGCATCACTGGCAGAATAAACTCCAATTAGTGCTCACATTACATTTCGGGGGGAAAGACTGTAGCCCAGCAGTAGAGCGCAGACTCTGCATGCAGACGGTCCCAAGTTCAAAGGATGCACATAGCAGGCGATGGGCAATATTGTTGGCAGAGAATCCCTGGAGAGGTGCTGTCAGTCAGAGCAGACAATTTGTCTGTTTATTTATATCCCAACTTTTTTCCTCTTTCAAGGACCCCAAGGCGGCTTACATTATCATCCTCCTCCTCTCCATTTCATCCTCACAACAACCCTGCGAGGTAGGTTGGGCTGAGAGTCTATGACTGGCCCAAAGTCACCCAGTGAGCTTCCATGGCCAAGCGGGGACTAGAACCCAGATCTCCCAGCTCCTGGTCCAACACTCTTGCCACTACACCACAAATCGTCTCACCTGGTATAATGCCACTTCCCATGTTCTTGATTTTGCCTCTCTCTGTTTTAGCATGAAATATCTCTGTCTCGGCTTTGGATAGGGATGTTGAAAGACACACAATAGTGTGTGTCCTTTGTTAAGGCCCATCAGTAAAAAAAAGAAAAGAAAAGGATTCCGTCATGTAACATCATGACGGAATCGAGGGTGGGTTGTTCTAACCTTCATACAATATAACTGAAATTTGCAGGTGCCAGAAAGATGTGTTGGTTTTACATACCCTGGAAATATCCAGATGGTTGGTGGAAGTTTGATGGAGAAAGGGCAGTTTAAAGACAGGAAATGGAACTAACCTTCTGTCAAAAGTGACACGGAGAAACAGGTTGACAACTGTTTTTAGTCAAGGTTTCTGAAAAAAAAATAAAGTGGTCTCACATAAAACATGGGTGGCTTTCTATTACCCTTGTACTGGAGCCCATGGAAAACGATGGAGTGTGTGTTTTAATCTATTTCTATTTAAAATAAAAAATAAGCTTTTAAACAAGTAATTAGAATAAATGGGACTCATCATAAGCCCTCGCAGACACAGAGCGTTCAGCCTTTGTAGGCCTTGTTTGCAATTCCCATTTTGTTTTCCCCATCATGCTATGTTTTCTGGTGTTTGGGCGGGAATCAAAATGGCCACCCCCATAAAAAAAAAAAAAAAATTGCTGCCTTGTTTGCGGGGGATATCTGCTTGGGAAATGGTCTGCTGGGAAGTTTAGTGGGTATGCACTGAGCAAGCCAAGGACAGAAAAGGAGACTGGGATATTATAAAGTAAGGGGAGGCGCAATTGCATTTGCGGCTAGACAGTCGATTTCGGCTGTCTAGCCGCAGGAAGGCAGAGTGGGGGAAGCGGCCACCAGACGACACTTAGGATGTGTCGTACCAGCATTTCTGCCTTCCCCAGCCCAGAACACACACCTCCCCAGAATACCCCGTTTTGGCCGCTCCGCACTCCTCTTCCGAGCACAGGGCTGTTCCGCGCTGCCTCGGAGGCAGTGTGGAAGGGGGGGAAGGTTGGTTCTCCAGGAACCGACCTCGGAGCACAGGCTCCAAGGTCAGTTCCCAGAAAACCACTTATCTTATGGCCATCTTGCCACTGACTAGTGGCCATAGGGTTGCTCCCTAAATGCTTTAAAGAAATTCTGGTACAGATATTTTAGTGTGTATGCTTCTTCCTGCTTGTATAGTTCTCTATAAGGAAAACAATTTTACTCCTGGTTTGAGTTTAGTGTCACCCTCCCCTTTCCCCAGAAATGTCTTTAAATGAATTCTCTTTCAGCTTTGCAAAGATGTGTTATCAAATATCAGCCGCAGTAGTTCAAAAGCCTTGTGCTGTATATTCACCAAATTAAGTCTTAGAACCTCAAATGTGCTTCAGTATGCTTCATCTAAAGACAGCAGAAGCTGCCAGGCTTAGCACTAGGAATTTTTGGCAGTATGTGGCTACCTTGCATGTTGAACCACCTGGTCACTGGATCCTCCTGGACAGGAAGGACTATAAAAAGCTTCCTGTTTGGAGTTATATCTCCCTGGCTCTGATATATCCCTGTGTGGATTTCTGGCCTTGTTCCATGACTCTGACTTCTGCTTTGCTCCAGAATCCTGCTTGTTCCTTGGATCGATTCCTGGCTCTCAACTCACCTGAGACCACCTGAGACTTCACCTGAGACCACTGAGTCTGGCACTGCCCTAACAAGACGTTAATCTGGGGATTGCAGTTATGGTTTAAGGAGGAGGAGGATGCTTCCTCGTAATGTTAGAAAAGTGTGTTATTTATATAAGAGGCCTGTCTTATTTTCGCTGAAAGGCATGACAAAGCTCCCAAGGCCTCAGGTGGTAGGAGTCGGACGAGTATCAGAAGACCACCCTCTTCATGAGCTATGATGATGTAGTGAAAAGAAGCAGATCACAAAGATCCCTGCCATGAAGGAATCTAATTGAGGGAGATATAACCCTAGAATAGTAGGGTTGGAAGGGGCCTACAAGGCCATCGAGTATAACCCCCTGCTCAGTGCAGGAATCCAAGTCAGAGCATCCCTGACAGATGGGTGTCAAGCCTCATCTTGAATGCCTCCAGTGTGGGAGAGCCCACCGCCTCCCTAGGGAATGGGTTCCATTGTCAATTGATTCAAATGAGTTTGGGTTTCTATGACTTGGACCTGCAGATTCCGTAGAGGACCGACTTTTCACAAGTTGTGTGCATTCCACAGACTTACAGATAGGGATGTCTGTTGCGAGTAAATTCAGCCTTTTGGGGGGTCCAACAGATTCCTGCAGCTCCCCAAATTGGGCCTGATCCAGGCCTCCTGTGCATATCCTCAGTCCTTGAGAACATCATGGGTATGAACCCAGCAACTAGGTGCCCACAAACAGCAGCCTTCAGGGAGTGTTGCTTCACCAATGGTCTCACTCAGCCTCTGTGGGAGCTGCAGGCACCATGTCTTCCTGGCTCTCAACTGGGCCCTGATCCAAACAGCCACTTTGCGTCGGATTCCTCCTCATCCTGAGAAGTCTCATGAAATGGAATGTTGGAGACCAAAGGCTCTGTGGGAGTAGTGGGTTCCCCACGGTCATTGCTGGAACCAGGTTTACTGGAGGAGGGGGGTTCCTCTCCCTCCTCTGAGATCTCAGGTTCAGGGTCTGGACATGTTTGGAACAGTTCCTCCCAGTTCCTGCACTCGTCTCCTCTTTGGAGGGGGGCAAGCACAGGAAACACCATCTCTGCAGCCAATTGTGCACCTGACTCATGGCTTCCTTTAGGCCCCGCCCTTCTGCATGCCATCTCCTCGAAGCTGGCAGACAAAAGGACCAGCTGCTGTTGGAAGACCACTGTACCTTGGGGATGTAAAGGACTGAGTGGCTGTACTAGGTGCTTCTCCCTGTCTCTTCCATAGAGCCAGTTAACAAATGTGCCCATGGGAGAGGCAATTTTGTCTACACAAGGAGGGCAAAGGAAAGTATGGCCTTCCTTCATGTAGTAGGAGGCTGAGTGTGGGCAACATGCACTCATGGTTGGAACTGCCAGCGGTGTGTGTTGCAGCCAACAAAATGTTTGCCTGCTTTGTCATTGTAGCAACTAAAGAGAAGGCCGGTCACCTTCCTAAAGTGTAAAGCTGTGGGACCTGCGGTCATACACTCATGGGAGGTGATGTCAAGGGTATTGTGTGAAGTTACCACGTATTTATTATCTTGCTGCTGCTGTTCTTCTCATCATTCATTCATTCATTACATTTCTATACTGCCCAATAGCCAAAGCTCTCTGGGCAGTTTACAAAGCTTAAAAATATCAAAAATACAGTGTACAGAGATTAAAAGCCATTTACGTAAAAACATACAGACAGACAGTATGCACAGATGAACATATGTCTAAAAGAACTTCCAACAAGCAATCTCAAGGCAAACAACCATAACCGTAAGCCATTCTGGATCGATTAAAACTTATCATATGCTGCCAAATCCCTGGGAGAAGATAAAGGTCTTACCCTGGTGCTAAAAAGATAACAATGTTGGTGCCAGGTGGGCCTCATCGGGCAGATCATTCCAGAATTTGGGGGCCACCACTGAGAAGGCCCTCTCCCTTGTTGCCATCTTCCGAGCTTCCCTCGGAGTAGACAGCCGGAGGAGGGCCTTAGATGTTGAGCGTAGTGTACGGGTAGATTCGTGTCAGGAGAGGTGCTCCGTCAGGTATTGTGGTTCCATGCCATGTATGGCTTTATAGGTTAAAACCAGCACCTTGAATTGGGCTCGGAAACATAATATTATGGCAAAGGAATGGAAGGGTGTTAGGACAACCATCTTTTGTGCACCTGAAAGCAGTGCCTGTGGAGCTGTGCTCATGCTCAGCACTGCCAGGGGTGTGGAGCCAATCAAACATAAACCGATCACTGTTGATTTTGTGACACTTGAAGGTATTGGACTCCAGTTAAACCTACCCTTAAAGCCGTGGGCTGCACATCATCTTTTTTAAACTATATCAATCTAGCTTCTCTCACATGTGATATTCTTTTCGTTTTTTTCTTCTTCTTTGTTTTAATCTCCCCTTTCTAAAAGGGAGGGGGAGCTCTCACCCTCCCACAAAGCCAAATTGATTTTTTCTTCTTCTTCTCAGCATCAACAGTTAACATTTGCAAAATACCTCCATTTAAAAGGTTTGACTTTCCACTTGGGACCAGCAGTAAATCTATCCACTAAAACAACTGAAGCCGGGGATGATTTGAAAGGAATTAAAGTGTTCGGATAAATGGGAAGGGAGTATTCTCTCCAGCGCGGCATCATTCTCTGCTAAGTGAAGTAGAAGTTTTCTCTGTCTTCCTCTGCCATGTTTGTTCAGATGTTGTGGCTGAAGCCAGGTCAGGAGGGATAGTTCTTCCCTAGTTAGGGACAGACAGATCAGTTAAGGACGGACAGATTGGTTGACTTCACTTTCTCTCAGTTTCTCAATTTTCCAAATTTAAGGTCAGTTTGTCTCGAACTTTGAGATTTTCTTTTTTAAAAGTTCACATGAAAAGCATTTTTGTGCATGTCCATTTTTCTCTAACATGCACATTTTTTGCAAGCAATTTTCCTAATAATAATAATTCCTTGGGTTCCTTGCAAGAGGAAGAAAGGTGGGGTATAAATGCAATCAATCAATCAATCAATCAATCAAATAATGCATTTTAATAATATTTTCTCTGATAAGCACATTTTTTTAATTGTAGAGACCAAATGCAACATTTGGAGCAGGGCACATTTTGAAAGATACATTCTCTTTGCTCCACAATGTGGTTTGAAAGCACAACATTTGGTAAATTCACATTCAAACGAGAACTGAAAATTCCACACACACACCCCATCTCTAGTTGTGCTGTGTCCATGTCCACCTGTGGATGTCTGTAGCACAGGGCTTTCAGGCAGAAGTCCAGTGCCCCACTCACCACCAGGAGGGTCCCTAACACAACAGGGCTGGTGTAACCATATTTTTAAATAAAGAGCATTAGGCCAGGGTCTTGAAAGAGAGAGAGAGAGAGAGAGAGAGAGAAAGACTCTTCACTGATCTCTAGCTGTGTTCCCTGACATATCTGGGGATATGATGATTTGATATGAATGCGGGGGGCGGGTAATGCATCCATTGGCAGCACTCTCCTGGCTGTGATCCAAACCTGTGAACAGAACACACTCACATACACGTTTAGGGGCCTAATTGCATAGGGAAAAACAACACACAGTGTTAACTATTCACAGTTCCTGATCAACATTTCTCATGGTTACCTGAGTCACAGGGAAAGTGAATGTCATCTGACAGGGTCAGATCTGAGCAAGAAGATTCAATCTATGTAAAAAAAAAAAAAAGTCAGGACAAGGCGGACAACATATAATAAGGTTGTGTTAGATAAGCCGGGCCCAGTCAAGGTAAATGCATCAGACGCAGCAAGTTAGGTAAAGGCAGAGACCTTCTTGTGTAAAGGGCAGCTGCAACAGATAGCTCAGGGTGTGCTTTGCTAGACAAAGCTCACTCTCCTACTAGAAACATAGGAGGATGTTGTCTCAGCGGCGTGCTAAAGCCAACTGAAACTTTATGTAGGCAGCCACTATCTACAGCGTGCTTAGCTCCACCCTCTCTGGAGGATCTGGCTGGACAGTTAATGGCCCCTCACCTGATTCTGTCATCTCAGTCTAGAGATGTCAGAGGAATCCAGTTGGGGGTGGATCTCAGTGACAGGGGATGTGGGATTGTGAACCTTGGCCACTAACACCCAGTAGCCATACATTTAATGAGAAAGAGCCCTACACATATACAGTTGCGCATGCCCAGAACCCTTCCTCATAATTTGGAACCCTGGGGGCCAATCACCCTTTCTCATTCATGCCAAATGCTCGGCTAGGAGCCATAATAACCAGTGGGCACATTGGCATCATGGGCGTAGCCAGTGGGCATGATCCCTCTCCCCCTCACATGTCTGCACATTGATGAACAACTGACATCTGGACCCACCCCAATTTAGAACAATAACAGAAGCTCTTCTTTGTCCACTGCCCCTACATCTGAGGCACAGCAAGATGCACATTCAGGGAAGGCTGTGTGTGTCCCCGTCCCCCCATCATGGCACTGCAGGTGTGGAATGCCATCTTTGAGGGACGTTCTCCCGGCCCTATCCTTGCTGCCTTTTCCTTGTTAGGCAGTGAAAGAGTGGATTTTTTTCATGGAGCCATTTGAAAAGCCATCCTTATGACAAATGAACTGAACAATTCTACTGAATTGTTTTCCATGGCATTGGTTGTATCGCTTTTGATGGATCGTACTGTGCTGTGAACCTCTCTGTTCCGTCAGATAATCAAAAAGCTGTATAAAAACATGGCAAACAAAGAAAAGACATGTTGGATTTTACTTTTTCATCATCACCATCGTTATCAGTATCTCTGGTGTAGGTTTGTATGGCTTTAAAAGGGGTCTAAATAAATTCCTGGAGGAGAAGGCTATCAATGGCTACTAGTCCTGATGGCTAAAAGCTACCTCCAGGATCAGAGGCGGTCTGCCTGTGTGCACCAGTTGCTGGGGAAGATGGGCAGGAGGGTGGTGATGCACTCGTGTCCTGCTTGTGGGTTCTTGGCCAACAGCTGGTTGGCCACTGTGTGAACAGAATGCTGGACTAGATGGACCCTTGGTCTGATACAGCAGGGCACTTCTTATGTTCTTATGATCTCCTTGCCCTCTCCACTTCCCTTCCCTAAGCAGTGGAAGCTGCTAGATGGGCCCTTGGTCTGATCTAGCAGGGTTATTCTTATGGTCTTAGTCCTGATGGCTTTATGCTACCTCCAGTATCAGAGGCAGTGTGTCTATGTACACCAGTTGCTGGGGAACATGGGTGGGAGGGTGCTGTTGCACTCATGCCCTGCTTGTGGGTTCCTGATCAACAGCTGGTTGGCCCCTGTGTGAACAGAATGCTGGACTAGATGGACCCTTGGTCTGATCCAGCAGGGCTCTTCTTATGTTCTTATGATCTCCTTGCCCTCTCCACTTCCCTTCCCTAAGCAGTGGAAGCTGCTAGATGGACCCTTGGTCTGATCCAGCAGGACTCTTCTTATGTTCTTATGATCTCCTTGCCCTCTCCACTTCCCTTCCCTAAGCAGTGGAAGCTGCTAGATGGACCCTTGGTCTGATCCAGCAGGGTCATTCTTATGTTCTTAGTCCTGATGGCTTTATGCTACCTCCAATATCAGAGGCAGTGTGTCTATGTACACCAGTTGCTGGGGAACATGGGTGGGAGGCTGCTGTTGCACTCATGCCCTGCTTGTGGGTTCCTGATCAACAGCTGGTTGGCCCCTGTGTGAACAGAATGCTGGACTAGATGGGACCTTGGTCTGATCCAGCACAGCTCTTCTTGTGTTCTTATGGTTGTTTTGAAGACAACGAACACAGTCTTACCCTCCAGGATGACACGACACATACTTTGATTTATGGCTATACTAAAGGTGAAAAAGTTTACAAAGGAGGGAAGGTCAGCAAGTTAAACACATGCACGCACAGTACTGCTAGTGCAGTGAAAGGACAGTTCTTAAAGGAGATAACAAACAGAAAGAGATTGTGTGACTCAGTGGCTTGGCAGGCTGCAAAGTGTTCAGCATCCCCATCCATTAAAGACTTCCTCCAGTTTCCCCTCACAGAACATTAAGCTCAGTTGGATAATCACAAAGCCCCTTAGCGGGGCAATTGAAAAGAATCAAGCTTCACATGCCAGCATCACAGCCCTCTCCAGACTGCAATAGGTTTGATAGCTGTTTCATGCTATTGGCATTGAGCAATGAAAAGTCCAAAGTAAAACTAAGGACAAGTTTAAAATGCCACAGATAAAAATGGGGTTATATTTGTAATAATGGGGCCATCCACAAGTTGTAGGTGGGACTGTCTCCATGTTTTAGGGGTCCCTTGGCAAGGACCCCCTCTGGCTTATCGGGCAGCACTAGGAACTGCCGTTTTAATTTCCCATAGTCACCTGAGCAAGGCTATGTCAGGGGCACTGAAAGGGATGGCACTTGTGCGTTACTAAAAACGAGAAAATGCATCACCAAAAATAGGCCGAAGGGTATACAAACATGCTTACCATTTGAATATGCTAGCTTATATGTATGGAAGCGAATCTCGAAAAGATTCACACTTCACCAACCGATGTATGAACCGAAAGAGAGTGATCCGTCAATATTTCCACTTCGCCAATTATTGTGATGCAGTTCTCCAATTTTATTTTTTTTTAATGCCTACAAAAATGTTTATTTTAGGGAGAAGTACACACAGAAATGGGTATATTCATGAAAATGACATCAAATGCAGTATATTAGAGCACCTTGTTCACAAAATGTGTTCTTGGCAAAATTGTGCTGAAAAATGCATATGAGGTTTGATGCAGGTTTTTTTTTAAATCGCAAACTGATGTGGAAACGAGATAAAATACAGGAAAGATTTGAAAAAATAAGAAACTGAAACAAAAATGGACAGATTTGTCCATCCCTACCCTGAAATATATGCCTGCTTCATTGTGTCTTCTCACCATACAGTGATGAGAGGCGGGGTCCCAGCACCCAGCTAGGAGTCCAGGTCCCAGCACCCAGCTAGGAGTCCAGGTCCCAGTACCCAGCTAGGAGTCCAGGTCCCAGCACCCAGCTAGGAGTCCAGGCAACTCTGTTAGTACAGATGGAATGTTGGGGTCTGAAAGGTCTGCAAGAATAATACATTCCTCAGGGTCACTAACGGTTATGTGGTTTGCAAAGTGGTCATGCTCCCCCAGCATCTACTCCTCTAAGGAGATCTTGGCTTCAGGGTCTGGACATGGCTGGCCAGTGGCCCCTGAGAGAAAGCCATAATGAGCTGGATGAGGATCAATGGCTGAAGAGAAACCCACACAAAGACAGCAGTGATATTTGCATTTGCAGTCCAGCAAACCAGTGAAAATGTCCAACATGGACTCTGGTCCATGAACCCAAGCTCGGAGAACCCAAGCTGGGGTGCATTCGCGCATCCCTACACAGGGGTTATGTTTTGTGGCACATTGCTGCAAGGGGACATTTTAAGAACGAATTTTATATCCAACAATTTTTGCAGGTTCACTGAGCATGTACAGAGTAGTTAGTGAGAAGCAGCTTGCTTGCATGCTCAGGCTCCGCCAGGGCCAGGCTGGAATCCAGACCTGCACCTACTGAAACATTTTCAGTTTTCGTTCTCACTCACCTCCATAACTTTACTTTAAAAATTAAAGAAAGAAGGAAATGCAGCTGAGGCACAAAGGTGATTTTAGAAATGCGGGGGGGATTTTCTATTCAGGCTGCCCTCCCTATCAAAATCTGTTATGGATTGATTGATTGATTGATTGATTTTAAGCCAAAGGTCCTGGGTGGTTCACAAGAAATACAATATAAATGTTGTAAATACATAAATATGTTCTAAAAAAAACAAGACAACAATTTAAGACAGCTAATAAGCACTACAGTAAGATACTTACATAAATGCCCCATCATATGCCTAGGAGTTCTGGACAGTCTTAACTTGGTGCTGGAAAGATGACAGTGCTGGCATCAGGTGGACTTCAGTAGGGAGAGCATTCCATAACCAGAGGGCCACCACAGAGAAGGCCCTGTTCCTTGTTGCCCCCCTCTGAGCCTCACTCCAAGGAGGCTTGGAGGAAAGCCTCAGATGATGATAGCAGAGTGCAGGTAGGTTCCTATTGAGAGAGGTGCTCCATCAGGTTTTGTGGTCCTGAGCCATGCAAAGCTTTATAGGTTAAATGATAAAACACCTTGAACTGAGCGTGGAAACATATAGGCAGCCAGAGCAAGAGGGACAGAGTAGGTTTTATATGCTCAGAATGTCTAGTCCCTGCTGTCAATCTGGCTGCCACATTTTGCATAAGCTGCATCTTCTGAACAGTCTTCAAGGGCAGCCCCACTAGAGCACATTGAAGTAATCTAACTTGGAGGTTGCCAGAGGCTACCATAGCACAGACTTCTGAAGCCAGGTTATCCCCCATCTGGAAAGGGTGTAGCTGGGCCACCAGCTGAAGTCTGAGCCACTATCCCATCAAAAGAACCACCCAACAAGATTGAGTTCAACTCCCGCCCCCTGCGCCCATTTTCCTCTCATGGATGGAAAAGTAATTAATCATCCCTCCCTCCTAGCACTGCTGCTACAATAACATGCTCTAAGCATGTACAAAGTACCTTTCCCTTGGTCCCGTGAACTGCAATCCTATATATGTCTACTCTGAAGTAAGCCCCATTGAAGTCAGTGGAGCTTACATCCAGGTAAGTGGTAAAGGATGGCAGCAGCATCAGTCGCACACAATTAATGCTATGATCCCCATGATGTGAATCAGCAACACTTCCTTTAGGGATGCCTTATATATGTATGTGGCACAAATGCTCGTTTTATATTATTTCTTTGCGATAAAGATCAAGGACTCTGTGCATGTGCAGAGTGCATTTTTCTCAGACTCTCTGAGCAGGCAGAGTATGTGCGCAGAATCCAAGGTGAAAGAAGTGCTGTCGGTCCAGAATGTTCTTCTGTCTCATCAACTTCAGTAAAAATGCTTAGTTTGGATATTTAAAGTGCAGGGTACATGAAATGCACCTTTATCATGCTTAGTTCTGCCTGGGGATGTGTGTGTGTGTGTGTGTGTGTGTGTGTGTGTAATCCCCTTATCTCTGTGTGATAACAGCTTGGAGCTTAAAGGGACCCTGTCAAACATGTTTTCCCCTGATATTTCAATAATGTTTCATTCAACAACACCCTATGAGTGACTATATCTGTCTGTCTCTGTCTCTTTCTGTCTCTATCTAATCTATCTATCCATCCATCCATCCATCCATCCATCCATCCTATCATATCCGCTTCACTCTTCACAGGGTTTTTTTAACATTGCACCTTTTGAATAAAATAAGCTGTTGGATGAACAATCATCCCACACTGTAAAAAAGTATCCCACCCACCCAGATATTCAGCTGCTGTCTCCTGTCATGGCGGCAGTGAGTGGCAGGAGGCAAGTCAAACATGGCTATCTTCCCCAAATGGTGTCTGCTTGGCTGTTGGAGTTCTGTTTCTCCCCTTTTTGAACCCAGTTCAAGAGGAGAAATATGAAGACTAAGGGCACAATCCTATCTGGATAGGGGCGGCTGCCTCTGAACTCAGAGGCGACTGCCTATCTGATGCAGGGCAGAAGTGCGAAGAGGATCGTCCCCTCTGTGCTTCAGCTGCCCTGCATTTGCGGCTAGACAGCCACCTCGGCGCATGGGAAGCGGCAGCCAGACGACACGTAGGATGTGTCATACCAGCATGTCCGACTTCCCCACCCCGACACTCCCCCAGGAATGCCCCATTTTTGCCACTCCTCACTCCTCTTCCAAGCATGGGGTGCGGGGCCATGTGGAAGAGGGTGGAGATGAGTTCTCAGGGAACCGACCTCAGAGCACGGGCTCCAAGGTCAGTTTCCAGGAACCGACCTATCCCATGGCCCTCTAGCCTCTGATTAGTGGCCATAGGATTGCTCCCTAAACAGCCTTTTTCGATGGAAGAGAAACGTTTTTCAAATTTGCCATTATCATTTTGAGCTAGCCCTATGGGATGCCCACCCATCCTATTCCAGAGCTTGCATTGGATTCTGGCACGAAGAAGGTGCTGCTGGTAAGATTTAACAAATGTTGACAAATGGGAAACTAGGGAAGGGGAGGGCAGAGTGGAATGCCCTGCATAGAAAGAATAGCTGTCTGGAACCTGAACTCTAAAGGGTTCATCACACAGAGCTTTTATCCTGCTGTTGAGATGACTCTCTCTCTCAGAAGTTTGCGGGCTCTTTACATGATGCTATTATTGCCCAAGGTGCCTCCCACAATTTCCGCCAGCCTATCTTGTGTTTTCCCCCCGACACAAAAAAGGTGGTATTTTCCCCAGCCCACGGAACAGAAGCACCATAACCTCCCCGCGAAATTCTCCAATAGTGGAAGAAACCACTCTGTCTGCCTGCTGTGGGCATATGTTTTCGGTTGCTGGGGGTGCGGTTGGGATGACGAAGGCATTAGGGATGGGAGCAGGGTTGCAGGGAAGGAGACCTGCACAGATTTGACAGGCGCGAGGGCAAAAATCACCTGCCGATTGCATCTCCTGCCTCTGTATTTCTCAATTGGAAGGAGAAGAGGGTAAAATGCCTCCTTGCAATGAAGGGAGACACATCTGATCCCCCACCCCATCAAGCTCAGAAGCAAGGTCCTCTGCTGATTCAGAGCACCCTGTTAAGTTCAATGGGGCTTACTCCCAAGTAAGTGTACTGAGGAGTGCAGACTTAAAGGGTGTTCTTATGTCTACTCAGAAGTAAGCCCCGCTGCGTTCAAGGGGGCTTACTCCCACGTAAGTGTGCCAAGGACTGCAGACTTACAGCACAATCTTACATTTTATGTCTACTCAGAATTAAGTCAGAAGTTTCCTGGGGGCTGCAAGCTACAAAAATAAGACTCCCCCCCCCTTTGCACACATACCAGGGAGGGAGGGAGGCAGTCCCTCAGTTCAAACCACGTGGCTGCCGTGTAAAGAAGCCCTTCCAAATCCCACAAAGAAACCAAAAGCGGGAAGCTCTGGAAAGGATGTGGTGTTTTTTTTTGGGGGGGGGGGTTGCTTAATGTAGAGCCACCCCAAAGGAAGAGCACTTCTGTTAGGTGGGAAGGATATATTGCAACATTTTGTTGCAAATCCAATTGGTTAATTTATACGGTCAAGCCTCATGTCCTATACATCATGTAGCGCACTTCTGATGGTATCCTGGTAGCCCCAACCCCAGCTGAAATCAGCAGGACTACAGACTTGGTTTTTATTACACAACAAAACTGAACATCTGCACTAGATACCACAGGCACAGCATCGATCTAGCCCTGCCTATGTTGCCATTGTGTTTCTTTTTCACAATGAAACCATAATTTGGAGCCCTCGGCCTAGCTGTCAGAACGATGATGTGTGGAAATCAGGCCTTGTTATTTCCTGCATGTGGAAGCCAACGGATTCTCCATGGGGCTCTCCCCCATCTACCTGTTCTTTCTGTCTGCTCTCCATATGCTTCAGCTGCCTTTTACTGTCTTTTTAAAGCAGTTGATGCATCCAGAAAGCCAGCTGCTGTGGTCCCCCCTCACCATGGTTTCCTGAGCAGGTTTTTTCTTTTTTTTTTTAAAGTGGATTCAAAGGGCCTGCAATGAGGTACCATTGCATGCATAATTCTATCAGAAAAAAATATATCCAAGGGTCTTAGAAATCATTGTTCTCTGTTAGCTGAGTTCGAGCCAGAGCTGAAATACTAAAGTCGGTTGTGCCTTTGAGCTGCGTAGAACAGCGCCCTTTGGAGACCCATTTCATACGAAATTTGAAGCCTGTGTTTATTGCCCATTAAAGCAACCTTTATTTTATGGCAAATGTTGCAGTAATTGCCTTTTACGAAGAGCACTTTGTAACACACATCCACCGTTGAAAGAAAACCACTCTGGTATTGTCTATCGGGACTTAATGGCGCAATTAATTTTACTCCATCTGTTCCTGAGACTTTAAAGGAAAATGGATTTTTTTTTCCTTTCCTGAGCACACTTTAATGAAGAAGATAAAGCGCCCCGGCTGGTGTCCCACCGGCTCAGTGCAGTAAGTTCAGATTATTGCTCAGTCTGTCAGAATAGGCTGCGTCCCCCGGCAGCCGCCACAGTGAGCAGCCCTCGCTGGCCCCTCGCCGCGCCATTCCTGATGACATACTGCCAGCCGGCTTCCACAAAAGCACGATTAAAATGTCAGCATAGGATGACGAAGGGGGCCAGGAAGGTCCTTGGAGACAAACTGTGTTCGGTATGAGTTAATACTTCATTGTGGCGTAGGGGCTGGGACACTCCTGCTGTTCCGTCGGCACACGAGGCGAGGACAAATAAGCTGGTTAAAAAGGATACAGATCGCTGAGGCCCTGTACGGAGCGGGCGTAGAACTGCGTGCGGCAGCTAGGGATGCTGCGAGCGCAGGTCAGGAATTTGTTGAGCAGCCCCCGCCCGCGACCTCCGAACGGCGCCCGCCGAGACACTGTCCTCATTCACCCCCTGCTCGTGCCCACGCGTGCTCCCCAGTACTCGCCACGAACCCGTCCAGCGAGCGCCGCCGTTTTTGCACCTAGAGGTATAATCCCTCTAACATTGCGCTTATTTCGCTTTCCCAGCTCCAAAACGCGCATATTTGAATATGCGCATTTTTAAAAAATGTCCTGTTTTACGCTGAAATCAAAGGCACAGGAATTGCGGCGCTCACCGGACGGCGCTGGGGAATTCTTCGAACTCGCGGGTGGCTCGAGCGCAGGTTCGGGGGGACGCGAGCAGGGGCGCTGCTTAGGCGAGTGCCTGGAGAACCCAAACTAGGGGGAGTTCTTACATCCCTAATGGTAGCCTGCCCCAAGCTGGGGCCCTCCAGGGGTCATGGGGCTACAGCACCCAGTGTTCTGGGCCATTGGCTCTGCTGCTGGGGTTGATGGGAGTTAAAGTCCAAAATGTCTGGAGGGCATCAAGTGGGGAAGGCAGTGGGGAAGGTATCTAATCAATCAATCAGTCAATCAATCACCAGTCACATGGGCAGCTTCCTCTTGTTAGTCAATGGTTGGGCACTAAATCTGGAAGACTGAGAGGTGAAACTCTAGAGAAGGGACATAGGAATCTATGAGTAAATCTCTGAGTGGTCCGCAGTAGCTTGGCAAGGGTTTTGGACTCCCAATTGTTTAACAATGACAACAACAACATGACTTTTCCCCACCTCACTTAGTCTTCTGAAGCAAAGAAAGCTTAAGGTAACCAGGAGCAGACTTCTGCATAGGGGTGTACAAATTATTTACCCCGTTCCGTCCGGGGCATCCGCACGGGGGGGAGGCAATGCGTCCCTCCCCCTGGAATCCTCCCCAGCCAGCTCTGCTCTGCAGCGAGTCCATTTGCTTCCCTGCATTAGCTGTGATAGGCTACATATATATTTACGTAGCCTATCACGGCAAAGAGCAGGGACGCTAATGGCGTTGCGGCCACCATTTGCGTCCCTGCTCTTTGCCGTGATAGGCTACGTAAATACTTATGTTGCCTATCATGGCTAATGCAGGGATGCAAATGGTGGCCGCAGACTGGGGCAGCCATTCGCGGCCACACACCAGGGGCAGCAGATGGACCGGATGGCCAGCACCAGGTAGGGTCCGTCCCAGGACAATTTCACGGGGTGGCAGGGGGGATTGCTCCATTCCGCCATGGACTCTGGGGGGCCGGATTCAAAAGAATCTGGCCTCACTGGAGTCCGTGGCAGAATTCTCTAACATCCCTACTTCTGTGTGAAAGGACTATGAGTTCAGTTCAGTACTGGTACTGAACAAAAGTTGCTCAGCTCAGCATGTGCTCAGAGAGACCCTGTTCTTTCATTCTAGTGTACACCTTTTTAGCTGGTCTCTCTTGGCGGGTCTTGGGGCTCTAGTAAAAACAAACACCAGTCTACCCACCCTTGGGCTAGAGACAACAGGCTCTTTCTTTGAAAGCTGAAAGCATTTCTCCTCTTTTAGAGCCCACATGGTTCATACAGTCTCATCATCACCACCACTTGAATTCTGAACCAGGCCAGAACAGGAATGAAATCAAAAGTGTGTATGGATTCAAGGGACTGAATACCTTTTCCAATTTTCCATGCAACAACCCCTTGCATATATGTTGTGGTAGGGAGGGGAGATAACCCACCTGTTACTTCTCCATTAGCACTACCTCATTCCAGGGGCAAAGATATATTTGCTCCCTCCTACCCCACACAATGTTTTGTGGGGTAGGAGGGAACGAATATATGTTTTTATTTATGGGATTTCTATCCTGCCTTTCATCACAAATGGTCTCAAGGCAGTACAAGAGTACTAAGATAATAAAATACAATACAAATACGGTGTCAAGTAACAGTAATCTTTATTTATTGATACATATATACATACGTACAATTTATAGACTGAATATTATTATTTTTTTAAATATTTATATCAGATGTTCTCTGGGCAACCTAACAGATAAAAACAAAACCAAGTTAAACCAATCATCATCAAAATGAAAGTACCATAAAATGCAGCAAATAAAACATGAGTATAGTCTGAAAAGGACTACATTCAAAAACAGAGAGCAGAAGAAAACATCGCTACAGCATTACATAAATTAAAAACACAAAGCAGAAAAAAATTAATTTGCAGGGCCAAAATAGTTCCAAACCATCATATAAATTAAAAGACCAGGGAGTTGTTGTTTTTAGTCTTTGCCTGGCACCAGAAAGCAGTTATGTGGGGCAGAACATTTCTGGAACATTTCCCAGTGCTTTATTAAATAAAGAAATGAAATAAGGTATCCTTAATCCTGATCCTAGGTCATTAAAGGCTTTAAAAGTTAACACTTCGAATTGAGCCTGGAAACAAATAGGCGTAGATGTAAATATTCCACACACTCTGGTCACCCCATTTCAAAAGTATGTTGCAGAAGAGGGCAGTTCAATGGCTCAGGGGGGCAAGGGTGGAGAAAAGAAGACGTTGGAACTTTTTAGCTTGGCAAACGAGATGTTTGTATCTCGTACTACAATCCAGGGTCATCCAACAAAACCGACTACCCGTAGATTCAGGAAATATGGATTTGATTGCCAACTGATGTTGTGGTGACTGCTGGCCCAGATGGCTTTGAAACAGGATTAGACAGCTTCCAGGAGGATAACTTTGTGGCTATTAGCTATATGACCACTGAGAATGTCATTGTCAATGATTGGAGGGCAATATACCTCCGTTTATTAGATGTTGAAGACAAGTGACAGGGGTTGGTGAGTGTCACCTTCTCCTGCTTACCAGCTTCTTGGGGGCTTCTGCTCATCGCTGTTGGAGCAGTGCGATGAACGAGATTGACTTTTGATCTGATCCTGTGATTATCTTATGGCCTTACTGGTTGCTAAAAAGAGCTTTCCCGATTCCCCAGAACAGTATCCTTTGATCATGCCCTAAAATCCTTCTTGAGTAGATGGAAGTGTGTGTGTGTGTGTGTGTGTGTGTGAGTGTGAGAGAGAGAGAGAGAGACAGAGAGACAGAGAGACAGAGACAGAGCCTCTGCTGGGGAGGCAGAGGAATGGGGGTGGGCGGAGAGAGACAGCTGTTCTAATGAAGCAGATTCCATCTTGAAAGTGCCTGCCTCAACTGTGCTCCTGTTGGGCGGCAGGTGTGAACACTCTCTGTTGTCCCTAATGGATATTAGCCAATGATAAGAAGGGCAAATGTAAGGTCCCATTCACTACTGGTAGGTCAGCAGTTGCAGGATTTAAAGCTCCTTGGAGAGCAGGAAATTATATGGTTAGTTCCTACATTTCAGAATATGACCTGCTCCTTTTTCAATGAACTTTTAAGAGTTTGCAAATACCCGGAAAAGGGGGTTGGGGAGAATTAGCTGAATTTTGATGTTACATATTACCTCCTTGAAATGAAAGGCCATCAGACTTATTTGGCCATTATCTGAATAATCAGCCCACCAGGCTGTCACTGGTTCAAAGGGGGCACACATGTGGCAAGCCAAACTCCGGGGACGGGGGGAAGGCGCATTCTTTGGAACATCGTACACCCCCTTACTGTAGATTTAAAGCTCAGCTGCAGTTTAAAGCCAAGGATATTTATATGACTTGGAAAGATTTTTGCATAACTCCTCTTCAATTTTAAGGAAGGAAGGAAGGAAGGAAGGAATTTATTTATTATTAAATGCATTAATCGCCCATCTGGCTGGTCACCCAGCCACTCTGGGCGATGTACAGCGTACAATAAAACAGTTTAGAACAATAAAATTCTACAGTAAAAACATTTTCTAAAATACCCTAGCCCACCCCAAATGCCTGCTTGAACAACCATGTTTTTAATGCACGATGGAAGCTCATTAAAGAGGGGGCATGGCGGAGTTCCCTAGGGAGGGAGTTCCACAGAGTGGGGGCCACCACAGAAAAGGCCCTCTCCCTCGTCCCCACCAGTCTAACTGTCCTGGCTGATGGGACAGAGAAAAGGCCATCTGAGGCTGATCTTGTTAAGTGGCCTGTCTGGTGTTGCTGGAGGCACTCCTTAAGATAGGCTGGGCCAGAACCATATAGGGTTTTAAAGGTCAAAACCAACACCTTGACTTTGGCCCGGAAAACAACTGGTAACCAGTGCAACTCCTTCAGCACTGGAGTGATGTTATCTTGCCGGCGGCTGCCTTTAATCAGGTGAGCTGCCACGTTCTGTACCAGCTGCAGCTTCCGAACCTTCAAGGGTAACCCCACATAGAGCACATTACAGTAGTCTAAACGAGAGGAGACCAGGGCATGTACTACCGATGGGAGCAGATGGTCGGGAAGGAAGGGGCACAGCCACTGTATCAGATGGAGTTGATACAGCGCTGTCCGGCTCACAGCTGACACCTGAGCCTCCATGGACAGCTGGGAGTCCAAAATGACCCCCAGGCTGCGGACCTGGTCATTCAAGGGTAGCCGTACCCCATTCAACACCAGGTCAACATCCCCCAGCCTCCTCTTGTCTCCCACCAAAAGTACCTCGGTCTTGTCAGGGTTCAGCTTCAGCTTATTCCTCCCCATCCAGCCACTCACTGTCTCCAGACATTTGGACAGGGATTCTACGGCCAACCCTGGTGAAGATTTGAATGAGAGGTGACAATCCGCATATTGATGACACCGCACCCCAAACCTCCTGATGATAGCCCCCAGCGGCTTCACATAGATATTAAATAGCATCGGGGAGAGGATGGAACCCTGTGGCACCCCACAAGTGAGTGGTCACGGGTCCGAAACCTCCTCTCCCAGTGCTACCCTCTGGTACCTGCCAGAGAGGAAGGACCGGAACCACCGTAATACAGTGTCTCCAGTGCCCAACCCCTCCAGGCGATCCAGGAGGATACCATGGTCAACGGTATCAAAAGCCGCTGAGAGGTCGAGGAGAACAAGGAAGGAGCATTCACCCCTATCCAGAGCCCTCCTCATATCATCCACCAAGGCGACCAAGGCCGTTTCTATCCCATGCCCAGGCCTGAAGCCCGACTGAAATGGATCTAGATAATCGGCTTCTTCCAAGTGTGCCTTCAACTGCATCGCCGCCACCCGCTCAATCACCTTGCCCAAAAAAGGCAGATTCGAGACTGGGTGAAAGTTGTTCAGAACTTGGAGATCCAAGGAGGGCTTCTTTAAGAGTGGTCTTATCACTGCCTCCTTGAGGGCTGATGGCATCACTCCCTCCTGAAGGGAGGCATTCACCACCGCCTTGATCCCCTCACCCAGCCTCTCTCTGCAGCCCATAATGAGCCAAGATCAGGTAAGCAGGTGGTCGGCCTTACAGATGAAAGCACCTTGTCCACTTCATCAGAAGGAAGAAGCTGGAATCGATCCCACAAAACCGGTGTGCCACAGGCCACCTCTCGCTCGCTAACTGTATCCACGGCACACGGAATAACACTCCTTATCTGATCAATTTTATCTGCAAAGTGCCTTGCCGAGGCCTCACAGGAGGCCTTAGAATGCTCCAGTGGTTCAGGAGCCACAGGACCGACCAGGCTCCGGACCACTTGGAACAGCCTCCTGGGGCAGACGCGATAGAGGCAGCATAATAAGGAAGGAAGGAAGGAAGGAAGGAAGGAAGGAAGGAAGGAAGGAAGGAAGGAAGGAAGGAAGGAAGGAAGAAAGTTACAGCTTATTTCTATCTATCTGGATTCCCACGCCACACTCCTTTGCCTGCATAGCCCTTGGCCACTCCCAGTTGGCCTCTCCTTCTTTAACTTCTCCATCCATTTCTCAGAAAGATTCACAGTTGAAGGGATTTGTCATGTGGCTTAAGTCGGGCTTACTATCAGGAATGGATATTTCATTATCAGGACATATTCCTTATGCCCCATGCTTTTCTTGTTTTATGGGTCAATTCTGCTTGCCATGTCACTCCAGCTGAATTCTTGTTTAGGAAGGAGCATTTTTTCTAATTAACCCCATAGTTAGAGGGTCCATGGTATACCATAGCTTTTAGGTCCTTTGGTTCTTAAAAAACTAAGAACCTAAGAAGAGCCATGATGGATCAGACCAAGGGTCTATCTAGTCCACCATTCTGTTCACACAGCAGCCAACCAGCTGCCCACGGGAAACCCACAAGCAGGTCACGAGTGCAGCAGCACCCTCCCGCCCATGTTCCCCAGCAACTGGTGTACAGAGGCATACTGACTTCGTATCTTTTCTCGCCCTTTATATTACCAATGCACAGATAAGTAATGAAAAAAACACTGAAATCAGCTGTCTAGCTGCGAAAGCAGGGTGGCTGAAGCACGGAGGGGAAGATCCCCTCTGCGCTGCTCCTGCCCTTCATTGGATAGGTGGTCTCCCCTGGGGTCAGAGACGACTGCCGATCTCGATGGGATTGCTCCCTAAGTGTGATTGTGCATATGATTTCATTGAGTTCGTTTGCTTTGTGGGGGCAGGGATGTCAAGGCATTTTACCAATGTGCAGATCCACTCCTGCCACATTGGGAAAGCACGAGAGAAAAGGTATCATGGTGCAATAGATGGTCCAAGTTACGATCACATCAATTAGAATTATTATTTTTTCCTCTTTTAGAAATACTCACAGCAGTGTTTCTTGCCCTGTGGATTGCGGTCAGGGGTGAGTTCATCCCACTCCCACTGCTGGAGGGGCCATGAGGCCTGAGTGCTGAGGTGCATGCCTGGATTTGGGGGCCGATCAAAAGAGAGGGGCAACACCGTCCCTTCTATTTATTTATTTATTTTATTTATTTCATTTCTATACCGCCCAATAGCCGAAGCTCTCTGGGTGGTTCACAAAACCCTTCTGCTCAGAATTTTCCAAGATGGCAGCCACCCTCCCAGATTTTACTTACACTTTGGGATTAACTGGTTGCCTATGGGGCCAACTAGGCATATTCATAGAACCATAGAGCTGGAAGGGCCCAGTTTGGCCATCAAGTCCAGCCCTCTGCTCAGTGCTGGAATCCAGCTTAAAGAATCCCTGATAGATGGCTGTCCAGTCTCTGCTTGAATACCTCCAGTGACATCGCTTCCCTAGGCAATTGGTTCCACTGTCTGACTACTCCGACAGGAAGTTTTTCTTGATGTTCAACCAAAATCTGCCTTCCTGTAACTTATTTCATAGAATCATAGGGTTGGAAGGGGCCTACAAGACCATCAAGTCCAACCCCCTGCTCAGTGCAGGAAGCCTAATTCCCAGGCAGTCTCCCATCCAAGAACTAACCAGGGCTGACCCTGCTCAGCTTCCGAGATCAGGGGCATCCAGCCCTTTGCTTGACGTCACAGAATCATAGGGTTGGAAGGGGCCTCCAAGACCATCGCGTCCAACCCCCTGCTAAGTGCAGGAAGCCTGATTCCCAGGCAGTCTCCCATCCAAATACTAACCAGAGCTGACCCTGCTTAGCTTCTGAGATCAGATGAGATCAGGCACATTATTTAATGCCTTTCAACCTTGGATGATAGAGATCAGGTTGCAGCCTTCTTCTGTGTGACAACCCTTTACTTGCAAAGTGCTATTGTATCTCCCCTCAGTCTTCTCTTCTCAAGGCTAAACTTTGTGTATTGTGTATTGGTTCCAGTGGATGCAAAGATAGGAAGGCAAACACAGGCTGGTGAAATTCTGAAACTCTGCCTGGCCGCCACAGGTCTAGTTCAAAGGATAAAATAAAAATGAAAAATCCAATAAATTCCATAATTCATCCTCACATTAAAATAACATTTAAAAAAATACAACCGTCCATGGAAATCCTGTATCTTGCTCTTCCAGCTCCCCCCAAAATAAATAAATCCCCAAATGGTAGAGTGCTGCTAAGTATTCTTAATGTATTCTTAATGTTGACTCCTACAATAATAATTTCTATACTGCTCCAGCTGCACTGGTTACTTACCTGTATGTTTCCGAGCCCTATTGAAAGTGCTGGCTTTGACCTTGAAAGCCTTAAACGGTTTGGGACCAAGTTACTTGAAGGACCGCTTTCAACTATATCAGCCTCTCTGCACTTTAAGATCAGAGAGTTTTTTCTCAGTTGCTCACCAGTGAGAGCAGTCAGGTGGGTGACCACATGTGAGAGGGCCTTCTCTGCAATGGCCCCACACCTTTGGAATAAGTTGCCATTGGCGGTCTGCCATGCTCCGTCACTGCAGGCTTTTAAGAAGGCCTTGAAAACATATTATTTTATCATGGCCTTCTCTTGAAATGTTGTTGCTGCTATTGCTGGTTTTATTGTTGGCTTTTATTATTGTTCTTATTGCTATTATATGGTGTTTATATTTTGATGGCTTTTACTATTTCAACCATTTTTTGTTTTTTGTTTTGTATTTTATTCTGGAAGCCTGCCCTGAAAGATGGCCAATAAATGTGCGTGTGTGTGTGTGTGTGTGTGTGTGTGAGAGAGAGAGAGAGAGAGAAAGAAAGAAGGGAGGGAGGGAGGGAGGGAGGGAGGGAGGGAGGGAGGGAGGAAGGAAAGAAAGAAAGAAAGAAAGAAAGAAAGAAAGAAAGAAAATAATAGAAACCGGGGGGGGGGAGTTAGTGGACCATGGGGCTGAGGCTAGGATGGGGAGGATGACCCCCGCACACACACACAAGGACAGCAAGTGATGTGGCAATGGCAAACAGGCCTAATGTCAGCACCAGGGCCAACCTGGGCTTGCTGGGATCCACTAGGATTGAGATGGGTGGCTGCAGCATCTTTTCTTTTCATTTTTAAATCCCTTCTGTAGTCAAGAGGCAGCTGGGCATGTCCAAGGTTACAGATGTTCATTTTATTGTCTTTATTTTTAAAACATAGTGTTCTTTTCTACACCAAATGGCATTTGTTCCCAGGTAAATGTTCTTAGCATCAGGGCAGCAGAAGAAAACTCCTGTAGTCACGATGCGCTATGCATTATGTGAGTTTAAAAAGAGAAATTACGCATGTTCAGACTATTTCTTAAAAAAAAAAAAAAAATCAGCGTGTGCAAAAAGGTGATATTTTGTTTTTTTGGGGGGGAGATGAATGTTGATGCATAGGGTCTTCTAAAGTGCTCCCCCCCCCCGACCATTACGTCCAGGGTCTAAAATGACCTAGCTGTGCCATTGATTTTGTTTGTTGGTTTTTTATTATTTATTTATTTATTTTTAAAGTGGATTGGATCATTGATTGATTGATTGCATTACTTGGCCGCCTTTCAGGGCAGAAGCCCTCCCAAGGCGGCTTACAGCAATAAAATACATAACACAGTTAAAATCTTAAAAGCGATCGAAACAAGAAAAACAACGATAAAAGCCAACAATAAAATCAGCGACAACCTCAGACTTGTCTAGAGAAGGCCACGGTGAATAATACATTTTCAAGGCCTTCTGAAAAGCCAGTAATGGAGAAGCGTTGTCAATTTTGTGAGCTGTTCTGTTAGTTTCGTTAAGTCCCATTTAGAAGTCAGCTTCATATCATGATGCAGTGTTGCTCTAACCGGAGCATCTCCACAAAACAAACCAATGAAATGGTTTCAGTACCAAGAAAGAAGGCACTTTTTTTGATATCCAGAGACTCCCCCTTCCCCCATCAAAGTGATGCTATGTAGGGATGCTGGAGAAATTTGCGATGGACTAAAATGAGCTCTGATTTCTAAGAATACGACCTGTGGAATCTGCTGCAGATTGACGCCCTCAGGCTGCGCAGAGTCCCTGGACTGTCGGATGATGTTTTAACTTTCCTGAAATTTACACATATACATTCATAGGAAAATACACAAATTTCAGCTGAGGAAACGTTGAATGGGACAGGGGACAATACGCTAAATGTTATGTACTAAAGTAAATTATGTAAATACTTACGTAAATACTCACATGATTATGTGCATCTTTTTTTGCATGATGGGGAAAAAAATCACATTTGTTTGTGAGCAGATGATGGAACAAAAGGTGCCTGGCAATCCACGAAACACAGACGGAGTGGATTTTACACAGTCCATACATCCCTAATGTTTTGTCATCATATCACATCATACTTGGGGGCATCTGGCCCCCTCAAAGAAGGGGTGGCCACCAGCTGGTGACCACTGGGCCACTGCCGTGGGTTGACTTTGACCCTCTCACTTCGAATCTTATCCTTGAAAATTCCAGAAATCATCCCTCTGTTTTCACAGTCTGCAAATGGAAAAGCCCTCCTTTCTAAAAGCCTGTGTGTGTGTGTGTGTGTGTGTGTGTGTGCAGACTTGGGTGTGAAGAACAGTTTCCCTCTGCCAAGTTGGTAGAAACGGTGCCAAATGAACTTTGCAAAGAGTTATGTAGCCATTGGCATTAGAGTATTACACGCACGCCTGTTCCCAATCACTCACCAGGAGTTATTTTGTAGTTAACCCCCATAAAGGACTGTGTGGCTGAACCGAGACCTGTCAGACGCGCATTATTTAGAAGCCTTTATTATGATTTTATAGCCTGTCCTTGACAGCTGAGGAAAAAGCCAAGCACTTTAATCTTTCTCTCCCTTTAGGTTGCAGCATAAGAGCTGCGTGTACAGGGCTTTTGATTAATATGTAACACAGACGCAATTCTCTGTAAAAATGTGCTGTACTTTAGGAAGCCTGGAAAACAAACGGCACCACAATGGCTTAAATCTCGGTCCATTGTATTATATAGACATCATAAATAATGGAGAGGAGACAGATATTGCTGCAGGCTTCATCTACATAACACATCTGAGCTCTCCATAATGTGTTCAACTTGTCACTTTTAGTACAGAGGCGAGGCTATAAAGCTAACAGCTGACTAAACTACACCAGCCTCAACTTCCTCTGCTCCATGGCCAATGCTCATTAAGCAATCTTAGATGTGACTTCTTAAAAATCCATAATTCTTAGAAATGTCAAGGGGGAGAAGTTGCCACCAATGATTAAAGTGAACCATGTATACGTCCCAAAACCTTAAATATCTAAATAAATAAGCAGAGGTCTTTTCCAAGTCATGGAAATGGGGTCAGAAGGCCTGTCCCAGTTCCATGCCTTCATTATTCCTATGGTTTCCTCTGCCTTGCATTCCACCGCTAAATTCCAGTTTTAATCAGATCATTTCTAAAATGTATTCCAGAATTGGAGCATGCACTGTTTGCTGCAGTTTTCATTTTCTTCCATTCATTTGCACAACATGTACACACCCTATCTAAGTAAGATGTGGAAAAGGGCAACTCAGGTGATCAGAGGGCTGGTGCATCTCCCCTGTGAGAGAAGGTTACAACTGCTGGGATTGTTTAACTTGGAGAAAAAGGAGGGAAAGAGGAGACATGATAGAGGTGTACAGAATTATGCATAGTGTGGAGAATGTGGATAAGGAGACATTTTTCTCCCTCTTTTAAAATACTAGAACATGGGGTCATCCTATGAAGGAGATTGGTGGGAGATTCAGGACAGATAAAAGGAAGGACTTCACACAGCACACAGTTAAACTATGGAATTCGCAACCACAGGAAGTAGGGATGGGCACCAATTTGGATGGCTTTAAAAAGGGGTTACAGAAATTCATGGAGGATAAGGCCATCAATGGCTACTGGTCGTGGTCCTGAAGGCTAGAATCACAGAATCATAGAACAGTAGGGTTGGAAGGGGCCTATAAAACCGTCGAGTCCAACCCCCTGCTCAGTGCAGGAATCCAAGTCAGAGCATCCCTGACAGGTAGCTGTCCAGCTTCATCTTCAATGCCTGCAGTGTGGGAGAGCCCACCACCTCCTTAAGTCATTGGTTCCATCATTGTATTGCTCTAACAGTCAGGAAGTTTTTCCTGATGTTGAGCCAGAATCTGGCTTCCTGTAACTTAAACCCATCATTCTGTGTCCTGCATTCTGGGATGATCGAGAAGAGATCCTGGCATTCCTCTCTGTGACAACCTTTCAAGGACTTGAAGAGTGTTTTAGGGTTGGCGGAGAATTTCTCCCCGAAACTTCGGGGGGCCAAGCGCCAACGTGTTCGGCCCCCCGAAGAAGTTTCGGGGAGAAATTCTCTGCACCCCCCGCACCCCGCACCCCCCCCCCCGGGACGGGACTTACCTTTCCCAAATGTCCCTCCCGGCAGCGGGTCCCGACAGCGGTTCGTCGGGTCTTCGTCAGGGGCGGGGGCGGCAGCCAATCTTTCGACCGGCTGCCGCCGCCGCCATTCCAATAAAAAAAAAAACGCCCCCGTGATAGGCTACGTGATGATTAATGTAGCCTATCATGGCTAGATTTTCAAAGTCAGCCGTGATAGGCTACGTAAATCGTCACGTAGCCTATCACGTGTCACTTTAAAAAAAAAAAGCACGTACGGCTAATGGCGGCCCCCATAGGGAGCCACCATTCACGTTCCTTATTTGGTCACTGTAGTCTACCTGAAGATTACGTAGACTACGGCGAAAATAAGGGCGTTATTTTACTATTTGCGTTGCCCTTATTTTCGCCGTAGTCTACGTAAAGATTTACGTACACTACAGCGACCAAATAAGGAACGCAAATGGCGGCTCCCTATGGGGGCCGCCATTTGCGTAGGCGCTTTTTTTTTTTTAAGTCACCCGTGATAGGCTACGTGACGATTTACGTAGCCTATCACGGCTGACTTTGCAGATCTAGCCATGATAGGCTACGTTAATCGTCACGTAGCCTATCACGGGGGTGGTGTTTTTTTTTAACTTTTTATTTCGCGGCCGGGTGAGGCGAGGCGCCTCCTCCCCGGCCTGAATTTCGGCCGGGCGAGGCGGGAAGCCTCCCCCCCGGCCTGAACTTCGGGGGGAGAGCAGCGAAGCGCCACCCCCCCACCACGAAAAGCTGCGAGACCAGGTAAGTGGCTTTCGTGCACTCCTAGCTATCATATCTCCCCCCAGTCTTCTCTTCTCAAGATTCAACATGCCCAGTTCTTCCAGTCTCTCTTCATACGGCTTTGTTTCCAGTCCCCTGATCGTCTTTGTTGCCCTCCTCTGAACCCTCTCCAATTTGTTTGTTTGCATCCTTCTTAAAGTGTGGTGCCCAGAACTGGACACAGTACTCCAGATGAGGCCTAGCCAGTGCTGAGTAGAGGGGAACTAGTACTTCCTGGGATTTGGAAGCTATACTTCTATTAATGCAGCCCAAAAGAGTATTTGTCTTTTTTGCGGCCACATCACATGGTCAGCTCATATTCAGCTTGTGATTTATGACAATTCCAAGATCCTTCTTGCTTGTAGTGTTATTGAGCCAAGTATCGCCCATCTTGTAACTGTACCTTTGGTTTCTTTTTCCTAGGTGCAGAACTTGGCATTTATCCCTGTTAAATTTCGCTCTGTTGTTTTCTGTCCAGAGCTCCAGTCTATCAGTATCACTTTGAATTTTGTTTCTGTCTTCCAAGGTATTAGCTGTCCTGCCCACTTTTGTGTCATCTGCAAATGTGATCAGCATTCAAATTTGGACCTCCTCCTCCAAGTCATTCGTAAAAATGTTGAAGAGCACCGGGTCCAGGACTGAGCCCTGCGGTACCCCACTCGATACCTCTCCCCAGTTTGAGAAGGTCCCATTGATAAGCACTCTTTGAGTCCGATTCTGTAGCCAACTGTGGATCCATCGGATCGTTGTTTCATCTATCCCACTTTGAGCTAGTTTGCTCATCAGGATATCATGGGGCACTTGTCGAATGCTTTGCTGAAGTCAAGGTATATTATGTCCACAGCATTCCCACAGTCCACAAGGGAGGTTACCTGATTAAAAAATGAGATCAGATTCATCTGGCAGCATTTGTTGTTGACAAATCCATGTTGGCCTTGAGTAATCACTGCATTGTTTTCAAGGTGCTTACAGATTGATTGCTTTATAATCTGCTCTGGAATTTACCCAGGGACTGATGACTGGTTTGCAGTTCCCAGGTTCCTCCTTTTTGCCCTTTTTGAAGATAGGGACTACATTAGCCCTCCTCCAGTCATCTGGCGCTTCACCCGTCCTCCATGATTTCTCAGACAGTGGTTCTGAGAGTTCTTCTGCCAGTTCCTTTATTACTCTAGGATGCAGTTTATCTGGCCCTGGAGATTCGAACTCATTCAAACTAATTAGATGTTCCTTGACCATGTGCCTATCAATCTCAAGCTGCAATCCTGCCCCTTTGGCCTGTACTTCGCCTTTGCCAGGGGGGTCATAGACCCTCTTTTGGGAGAAGACTGAGCCAAAGTAGGAATTGAGCACCTCTGCCTTTTCTTTGTCATCTGTTATCATTTTACCATCCTTATTTAATAGCTGGACCACCATTTTTTTCCTCTTCCTTTTACTATGCACGTAGCTGAAGAAAGCCTTTTTGTTGTTTTTAGTATCCCTCGCTAACCTCAGCTCGTTCTCAGCTTTAGCCTTCCTGACGCCATCCCTGCAATTCTGTGCTACCAGCCTGTACTCTTCCTTTGTAGCTTGGCCTTCCTTCCACTTCCTATATTTGTGCTTTTTTTTTTTTTGGTTTCAGGTCAACTCTTAAGCTTTTTGTGAATGTGACAACATTGGCTTCTTCTGTTGTCTTCCACCTTTTTTTCTTTTCTTTTTGGAATTGTTTGTAATTGTAGCTTTAGAATTTCCTTTTAAAAAAAAACTCGCACCCATCTTGGATTCCTTTCCTCGTTAGAGTCACTTGCCATGGGACCTTACTTATAAATGTTCTGAGTTTATTAAAAATTGCCTCTCCTAAAATCCAGAGTACGAGTTTGGCTACACTCAGCATTTGCTTCCTTTAGAACCAAGGACTCAAGTATAACATGGTCACTTTCCCCCCACTTGGGCTTCCTGCAAGATGTAAAAATGGCAGTTTCTCTTGAAGGTATACACAACCCCCTGTAGCCCTTAATAATTGCACTGCTCCTACAAACAATTTCACAGCCCCACCTGCATTTTCCTAAAGCACCAACAATGCTATGCTGTGGAGTTGTCATACACAGCTCTAACACACATACACGCACACACACACACACACACCCCTCTGCAAAATGGGAATAACAGCACTGGGCTATTTTATTATTTGTTTGTTTGTCTGTTTATTTATTTATTACATTTATATCCCACTTTTTTTCCTCCTTAAGGAACCCAAGGCAGCATACATTCTCCTCCTCCTCCTCTCCTTTTTATCCTCACAACAACAACCTTGTGAGGTGGGTTAGGCTGAGAGTCTGTGACTGGCCCAAAGTTGTCCAGTGAGCTTCCATGGTCGAGTGGGGACTAGAACCCAGATCTCCGGACTCCCAGCCCAACACTCTCGCTGCTACACCACACTGGCTCTAGTTTTGCGGGACTTTTGTATCCCACTTTCTCAGCCATGGCCCTGCCTCCTGCTGGATGGGTATAATAATGATGAACTGTATCTACACGCATTGTCAAGGTAAGTTTTTTAATGTTTTTTAAACTCAGAAAAAAAATATTAACAAGACCTAAGTTAGAAAGATCATGAACTCCTGTCTTTGCTGTTGCTTTTTGTTTTGGGGTAGACACATTACTGCCCAAACCCAGCTTCAGAAAACTCCTGGATTTCTAAACTGATTTTTTTTTTTTTTTGGTGAGGCTGTAATTACTTCCTAACAGGGAAGAGCTCCCAAAGGTGTAATACACCCAGAATGGGTTAACACTAGGGATGTATAGACTATGTAAAACCCGCTCCGTCTGTGTTTTGCAGATTGTCCAGTGACATTTGTCCCATCATCCACTCAGAGATGGATGCATTTTTTCCCCATCCACTGGAAAAATATGCAGATAATTCCGTAAGAGGTTTCATAACAATTTACATAATTCACCTTAGTATGTAACATTTAGCATATTGTCCCCCATTCCATTCAACATTTCCTCAGCAGAAACATACATATTTTCCTACAGGAAATAGGGTTCCTTAAGGAGGAAAAAAGGTGGGATATAAATATAGTAAATAAATATGCGTACGATTCAGGAAAGTTTAAAAAAAAGATCCGGAAGTCCGCAGACCCCGCACAACCTGAGGGGGTCACTCCGCAGAGGATTCCACAGGTGGGTTCTTAGAAATCCGAGTTCATTTTAGTCCATCTCGAATTTCTCCAGCATTCCTAGTTAACATGCCCATATAGTGGGCATGTTAACCATTGCGGTGTCTTCATTTGTCGGCTAAAAACACTACAAGGCTAAAAGTAAGCTAATTTCTTGCAAAATGAATAGGCAGAATAGAGGTTGCACACTTTGCCTCATATTTCAGGTTCTATAAGGGTTAGAGACCTGCTTTAAATATACATATGAAAGCGAGATTGTGGGTTTATCTGCAGGGAGATGAGGGGTCATCCCCAGGGGGTCATTTACATCTCCTTGCCCCTTCCTGCAGATACTCACAGAGCATGGATTACATTTGGAATGGCTATCCTTATAATGCGACCATCAGCCATCTCTGTTTTTTTCTCTTACATTCTTTTTCAGCCCTTGCCCAATCTTTTAAACTGCTTTGACATACCAACATTAACAGCCCAATCCTATGCATTTTTACAAGGGCAGGGAGGAGTTTAAGCCACAAAAAGGCAGTGTACCTAAGGAGTGCATCTTCCCTTGTGATTCTGGGACTGGCAGAGATTGTCCTTACAAGCAAAACCCCGCCACCGCCACTTCCCAGATGGACAACGTTCCTGTGTTTTCCCCCACCTCACCTATGGCCTGGAAAACAATGCAACAATTCACTTTGAATTAAGGTGAATTCAGCCAGGAGCTTCTGCCAGGTGGATGAGAAATCATAGAATAATAGAATAGTAGGGTTGGAAGGGGCCTATAAGTCCATCAAGTCCAACTCCCTGCTCAGTGCAGGAGTCCAAGTCAAAGCATCCCTGACAGGTGGCTGTCCAGCTTCATAGAATCATAGAATAGTAGGGTTGGAAGGGGCCTATAAGACCATTGAGTCCACCCCCATGCTCAATGCAGGAGTCCAAGTCAAAGCATCCTTGACAGGTGGCTGTCCAGCTTCATAGAATCATAGAATAGTAGGGTTGGAAGGGGCCTATAAGACCACTGAGTCCACCCCCCTGCTCAATGCAGGAGTCCAAGTCAAAGCATCCCTGACAGGTGGCTGTCCAGCCTCATAGAATCGTAGAATTGTAGAATCATAGAATCATAGAAGAGTAGGGTTGGAAGGGGCCTATAAGTCCATCAAGTCCAACCCCCTGCTCAGTGCAGGAGTCCAAGTCAAAGCTTCCCTGACAGGTGGCTGTCCAGCCTCATAGAATCATAGAATCATAGAAGAGTAGGGTTGGAAGGGGCCTATAAGTCCATCGAGTCCAACCCCCTGCTCAGTGCAGGAATCCAAGTCAAGAGCATCCCTGACAGGTGGCTGTCCAGCCTCATCTTGAGTGCCTCCAATGTGGGAGAGCCCACCACCTCAGTCAGTGACTTTCATAGACACAGTCAGCGAGGTAGCCCATCATACTACTGCCTGTTTGCTTTATAAGGGAGGCACTCCCGCAGTCTAGCAAACTGAGGCCCTAATGGGCCATGGCGCTGCCTTCATCACCCCTTCCAAGTCCACATTTGCATTGCGTCCACTCTCAGTTGAGCTTGATTGAACCCCTCTCCCCGCTGGTTTAATTTACTGACCTCCCCTGGCTGGGCCTTGCCTGCCCTGTTGCATGGAGCTGAAGAGCAGAGACAGGCCATGGGGCAGGTGTGCACAGCATGACGTGCTGTTGCTGTTCTCAGAACGGAGCTACTGGTCATGCTGTTGCCTGCTTCCCCCTCCTTGCCTTCCGAGGAGGTGCTCCCACAGTGCTGGTTAAATTCAAGGGCATCCCCCCACTCCAGTGTTTAATGTACTGATCTTCTGTCCTTCCCCTAAGCCTTGTCCATGTGGCTGGAAACTGAAAGTAGAGATAGATGGGGCAGGCACAGCATGAGCAACTGCTGTTGATGCTCTCAGAATGGCATCATGACTGGAATCGGGCGGGGTATTGCACTCCCTTGACCCCCTGAGCCCCCCTCCAACCCCCCTTTTTTAAAAAAAATCATGAAATTTTATTTTAGTTTGAAACAAGGTTTACAAAATAAAGGCAACAAAAAGAAGAACGTACATAATAATAAATCACAATCCCTAAAGATCAAACCCCTCTCTTGAGAAACTTGAACCACAGGATCAGTACCCTAGGGACCCATGCCTGGATCACTTCCAGATCGTGGTGAATCTGATGACAGAGACCTACACCAGTCCTCCGCACCAGGTTGTTCCCTTCATCGTTCATGATAACTGCTGAGAGCCAACTGGCCCAAATTCCTGTCAACCTACTGTTTCTTCCGTTGATCCTTCTCTAGTCTAGGTTTGACCTCCAGCTCATGGAATAAAAGGGTGAAAACATCCACCAATTTGATCTCTGATATTTCTCCTTAGTCATTTTCTTAGGGCACCATCCTATGGCCACTAGACAGCATCTAGGTGGCCATAGGATTTTTCAGTTTCTGGGAAGTGAGCTTGGAGCCAGTGCTCTGAGCTCAGTTTCCAGAAATCTGACTCCCTCCTGACCCCCCCCCCCCCGGCTTGTAGGAAGCGTAGGTCATCCCCGTCTCCTCTCTCAGAAGAGCAGCATGGAGCAACCGAAAAGGGGGTGTTCCTGGGGGAGGGTAGGAGGGGACCGCAGAAGTGCTGTTACCATGCTTCCTACATGCCTGCCCTTCCCCACTCTGAGGAGGCTGGAGCATGCTCCACCCACCCTCCATTGGATAGTTGGCCGCCTCCAAGATAGCTGCCCCCTTAATCCCGCTTTTTTAATTGTGAGTTTCAACAAAGCAAAACAAACAAAATTGAACAATAGAATTTTTTTTAAAAAAAACCAATCACTAATATAGCTACATGCTTTAAAGATCTCAGTTTCAATTATTGCAACGATCTGAAAGAGAAAAGAAAAGAAAAGAAAAGAAAGAGATTATACACAAACTGCAATAAAAGCAAACTAAATATCGATATATAGGTCCATTTGCAAGTGGTGCCTCTATACCACTCTTTCGAATGTCGCTAGTATCATTAGGTCTTCAATCCATTGCATTATAGGAGGTAAACATTTATCCTTCCAGAGTTGTAGTATCAGTCTTTTGGTGGTCAAAAGGGCATGCAAAATCCATTTATGCTGACCATGTGTTAAATTCCAAGAAGCAGGTAAATAATTTAGAAGAACATGCACATCAGCAAACATTAAAGAGTGTTCTAATGCCAAGTGTATCCATATGATGGCTTTCTCCCAAAAGCAGGCAACTACCGGGCATTTCCAAAGCATATCATTAAAAGAAGTGTTTTTGCATAGTCATGGGAGGCAAATGAACTCCTGAGTGGTAAGGAAAAATCACCATAAGGGTAGTTGGATGGGGTAACAGCTGCATCTTCCAAATTTGCCCCGCTGGTAGCAGAAGCAGACTGAAATTACCTGTGAAGGCCAGTGAAAGCTGGAAGGATCAGGTACTCTATAAGCCCGCAGGGGCATGGACCCCCCCCCCAAGACTGAGGAATGCGGAGTGTTGGCCAGAATTCTGGCTGAGCTGTAAGGGGTACTGGGGTTCCACATGCTGCAGGAACCACGCCCTGGATAGATGACACCTCTGGAGTTGATCAAAGTAACTGGGACCTCTGTAGGTGTGGTGGTGCTCCAGAAATCCCAACTGGTCCTCCATGGATGTCCCCTCTAATGCCTGCAGAAGGGTAGCCACTTTTGAATCACCAAAAAGAGGACATGCATCATCAAAAACGAGGACAAAGAATACCAGTCTGCATAAAATGTGTATGTATAGATGTATATCTAGAAATAATTATAATTTAAATAGAAATATAGTACATATGACCCCTTCATGGATCACTGCCTTGTTGTGGCAAAGGGGCTTGCATAACTCAGTGAAGCCATAAGCTATGCCGTGCAGGGCCACCCAAGACGGACAGGTCATGGCAGAGAGTTCTGACAAAATGTGGTCCACTGGAGAAGGAAATGGCAACCCACTCCAGTATTCTTGCCAAGAAAACCCCATGGAATGTATCACAAGGCTAAAAGATATGACGCCGGAAGATGAGCCTCTCAGGTCGGAAGGGGACGGCAGAGGGTGAGATGGCTAGATAGCATCACCGATGCAATGAATATGAACTTGAGCACGCTCCGGGAGAGAGCACAGGACAGGAAGGCCTGGCATGCTGTGGTCCATGGAGTCACGAAGAGTCGGACACGACTGAACAACTGAACAACAACAACAACAAATAGTACATAAGAACATAAAAACAGCCCTGCTGGATCAGACCAAGGGTCCATCTAGTCCAGCATTCTGCACACACCATGGCCAACCAGCTACCCATGGGAAACCCAGAAGCAGAGCATGAGTGTAACAGCACCCTCCCACCCATGTTCCCCAGCAACTGGTATACATAAGCTCATTGCCTCTGGTACCAGAGGTAGCGCATAGCCATCAAGACTAGTAGCCATTGGTAGACTTCCCCTCCAGGAATTTGTCTAAGCCCCTTTTGAAGCCATCAAATTGGTGGCCATCATTACATCCTGTGGTCGTGAATTCCATAGTTTAACTATGTGCTGTGTGAAGAAGCCCTTCCTACATCTCACCATAGTGTGGAAGATGGTGCCCAGGTGACCTGTGTGCCTTGCTCAGTCTGCTGTCCAGGTGCTGTTTATGGGCAATTTCAAGGCCCAGCTCTTCCTTCGGGTGGTCCTTTATCTTTATATTGGACCAGACAGCCCTTCAAACAGAGGAGGCCCCCAAATGTAGTTCCATGTTGTCAGAGGGCAAACTGCCCCAATGACAATTACAGACCCTCTCCGTACCAAAGGCCTCTGTGGGGCCTAAACAGTGCGAAAATGCCTTGCTCATCCTTAAATAAACCGGAGGGGGAGGAATGTGAAAACCAGTGGCACCAAGAGAACTCTATCTGGCCTGAACATCATGGCTGGCAGGCCCAACCATATGTGAGGGCACTGGAGGCCACACAGGCCCTCTAAGGCTGGGACATGGCCTGTGGGTGATGCACATGGCCTGAGCTGCAAATTGTCTGTCACCAAAGGGATCCAGCACCAATGCAGTGCTGGATCCCTTGATATTAACCATGAGCCACCCAAATAAAACTTGTCCACACCCCAGTCAGTGCACAATGATACAGCCCTTCCAGTCCTGGATAGGCCTTAGCAGCATCCAAGCTTTTCTCCACCTGCATATTAGTAAACACTGCACCAAGAGCATCTTGGAAAATCATATACGATTATAGTGCAATTGCTTTTTTGCTGGGTTTAATAAATGCACATATGGACATCATTAACGCATGGAGAGAGACCTGAATTAACAGAAATAATTGAAAGCTGATGCAACATATACATGCCATGTTCTGTACTATACACTCTCTCTCTCTCTCTCTCTCTCTCTCTCTCTCTATATATATATATATATATATATACACACACACACACACACACACATACATACATATACATATACACACATACACACACAATAAATTCCCAACACATTGTTTTTACTGTAGTAACAATATCATGTAATTTGATAGAAATTCAGATGAGGACAGTTTCAGAAGCATCCCTGAATGGAAGTTGACAATGTGCATGTATATTATCTAGAAAACATGGATGTCAAATGGGAGGCCGATAAAAAGATCTGACCATCTGCTTAGTGTGTCTTAGGACAAACAGGGCATCTCTAGTCTCTGTGTCAATGAATAAATGAACACAAATCTGTTATCAGAAAGGACAATATCCAAAAACCAATGGGAGAATGTTTTAACCTCTGTCAAGGCTAGGGATGTACAGATTGTTCAAAATCCATTCCATCTGTGTTTCGCGGATTGTCAGGTGGCTTTCGATTTGTCACCCGCCCATCGACGGAATCAGATTTTTTTTGGTTTCTGAATTTGCACAAATTTACATTTGTGCAAATACGCGCCTGCGAAAATGCACAGATTCCCCTAAATGCACATTTTCACACTTTAGCCTATGGGGGAAATGCACATTTTTGGCTGGGTTTCTTTTATTTTGTGTATTTTTCTACGACGAAATTTGCACAAAATTAGAAAACCAGTCCGCAAGTCCACAGAATCTCCGTGACAGGGGAAAAGTCAGTCTGCTGTGGAATTTGCGGGTTGGAATCATGAAAATCCAAACTCATTTGGTTCCGTTGCAGATTTCTCTGACTTCCCTACTCAAGACACAACCTTAACCTTAAAATGGTTAAGCCACTGTAGTGTAGTGGTGAGAGTGACGGACTGGGAGCCGGGAGATCCGGGTTCTAGTCCCCACTTGGCCACGGAAGCTCACTGGGTGACTTTGGGCCAGTCACAGACTCTCAGCCCAACCTACCTCACAGGGTTGTTGTTGTGAGGATACAACGGTGAGGAGGAGGATAACGTAAGCCGCCTTGAGTTCCTTGCGAGAGGGAGAAAGGCGGGGTATAAATGCAATAAATAAATAAATAAATAAATAAATAAAATGGCCTTTCTTGAACAAAGGAACGCCGAAGGGAGACTACAGTGCAAGACTGCTGAATTACAACTTTTCAAGAAATGCTGCTGACTCAAAGTCACCATGTATCATGATAACCATTTCCCGTCACACTGCAGGCATTAACTACAGATATTAATTAACTTAGCAATGGTTGAATGCTTGTGATGCCATCGATGACTGATATTGTGAATGGCTACTGTGCTTATTTTAGATATATTTAAACTTTAATGCCCACCCCGCCCCTGAATGAAGGCATGAGACAGTAGCTTGGGTTAGGAGTCATAACTTTAGGAGCCATAACTTTAATAACTAATAAAAGGATCTAGAATGAGCATCCAATCTAACTCGTCTTGGCATACTGTGCCCAACGAAGTTCTAAACATGCTGATCAAAGAAGAGCTTTTCCTGGCAGGGTAGAGTGGGTGGGACCTGCTGAAGGCTTGTCCTGCTCCTGGCCTACAGAAGGCTTTCTCTGCTTGCTTGCGCCTTGCAGACCATTTCAGTAGGTCCCCCGCCCTTAACAGAGTGATAAAGCCACTGACAGTCTAAATCTCACCAGGATGTGATCTGACCATGACAAGGGAGTAAATGTCAAATTCCTCACTATCCACCTGTCCAGTACAGATAACCAAGTCTAGAGTGTGTTCTGATTCATATTTGGGCCAATGACATGTTGGGACATCTCCATGGTTGTCATCTAGTCCTGAGCTACCCCCAGACAAGGTGATCCTGGCATGCATGTTCAAGTCCCCCAGGAACATTATCCTGGGATAACAACAGAAAATTTGAGACCGCCTCCATCACCTCAGGCATGGAGGCTGCTGGGCAATGGGATGGGTAATACACCAGCAGCAACCCCAACCTGTCCTGAGTGCCCAACACAAGGTACAAACATTCCAAATTGGCACTGCCTGAACCACAGGCCTGGAAAAGGGCAATGGTACTCCTATATACAACTGTCAATCTTCTTCTATGACCCTCTACCATATACTGATGCTGTACTAAATATCCAGTTGGGCATAGCTGGATGGGAGTAGGTCTCCCACAGTATTCTATTAACCTATATGAATTGTATGTATTCTGATGGAGTCTCATCCAGGAAAGCTTACGCCATAATAAAGCCATTAGTCTTTAAGGTGCCACATACCTCATTGTAGATTTTCTGAATGGGTAATTCTCTGAAAATGTTAGAATGTGTTTTTTTTTCATGATTAATAAGATAATTCTTCATATGAGACCCTTCTCCAATTGCCCCTGTCATCCGAGACTGGGCAGATGGCAACTGGAGAGGAGGCCTTTTCAGTTCTGGTGCCACCTATTTAGAATTCCCTCCCCATAGAATCAGGTTGTGGAGGGGCTGGATGACATAATGACTAAGCTATAGACACCACAGCCAGGAAGACCATTGTTATTCAGGCAAAGTCCCATCCCATAATGCCCTTCCTGTCCAGGAGGGCCCAGACAGTGGGCAGCTTGGATGGACAGGGCCAATCCAGAGCCTAAGAATACTTCACTACCAGGAAGATGCTCCAAGCTGCAGGTCACTTTCAGAACAGAAGGTCCCCAATTTTAACCCCAGCAACTCTTTACAGTGGACATCAGGTCTGAGGAGGGAACCAGAAGGAAAGTCTTATCATCCACCGCATTGGGTGTTTTAAACTGATAGGACTACTCTTTGGCTTTGATTCTGGCAACTCAACTGGTGATATTTTCTCATGCTGAAAATGGCCTTGTATTGAGTCTGACCATTTGAATCTGACCTTGTATTGAGTCTGTCTGCCCCAGTTCTCTTTGCTTGGACTGTCAGAAGCAAACTGGACACCCAAGAGCCTTTCAGCTGGAGACACCAGGAAATGAACCTTGGACCTTCTGCGTACATATAAACCATCTATGATTAACTTGTGGATTGACAATAAGAAAATGTGGTTGCATTTTGAATGCATGTGTTTTTTCCCTTAGAATCATAGCATCGTAGAGGTGATCCAACCCCCTGCCAGTGCAGGAAATCTGCTAGTTTGGCATCCCTGAGAGGTGGCCCGTGCTATTTATTTATTTATTTATCACATGGCACATTCACATCACGTTACAATTAAAACATAGAGCATAATAAAATATGAAATATAAAATATAGACAGGAAGATCACAAACGGATGTCTAGGTTACAGATATAGTTTTTTGCTTCAGTCGTCACAGCCAGGACATCCGCAAAATCTCCACTGTAGGCTCGGTTTTGACACTCCGTCACTATGTGTTGGATAATTTGTTTTTCAGCCCCATGATCACAATTTGGTGATGTTATTTTGCCCCATTTATAAAGGGCATCTGCACATCTACCATGACCCGTGCGAATTCGGTTCAAGGTGGTCCATATCGCACGGGGCTGGTCAAATCCAGGTGGTTTTTCCAAGATTCGGCATGGTGGAAGGCAGTTTCCTAGCCAAAGTTGTTTCCACATGTTGTGAATATTGAAATCATCTTCTAGAAGAGCTCTAGCGGTAGAAATGGCTGGATGTCTCGATCTGAGCCTGTTTTGCTCCAAGTAGGTTACATCATTTAATATTGGTAGCGGGAGATAGTCAATAATCTTCCGATATTCTTGAAGAACGGCACTCTTTTGTCTTGCGTCCGGAGGTGGTATGTGGCTCAAAACAGGCAACCAATATGTGGGAGTAGGTCGTATTATCCCACTAATGATACACATTGACTCATGCAGTTGTGTATCGATCTTTCTCATATACAGACTATTAAGCCACACCTCCATCACAAGAGTGTCCTCCATCTCCCAAGTTAATCTGTTCCAGTGTCAAACAGCTCATACTGTGAGAACCTTCTTCCTAATGTGTAGTCAAAGCTTCCTCTCTTGTCATTTGAACCCATCGGTTCAGGTTCTACTTGCTGGAGTGACAGAGAACAAATATGCTCCATTTGCTATGTGATGACCCTATGAATATTTGAAGATGGCTACCATAGTGCCTCTTAATCATACCAAACTCCCTCAACCTTAGTTTCCATCTTTGTTGCCTTTTCTTCTGCACACAGCGACACAGACGTTGAAAATTATGTGTGTGGTGGTGGGGAGACCAGCAGCAGGGTAGCATTTGCATGTGAGTGATGTTGTTGGGGTGAGCGTGATCCAAGAAGAATGTTTGCAGAGTAGCATCTCCTGAACTCTTAGCAGCCTGCCAGATGGCCTGGTGCAAGAACAGCCTTTTGGAATTAATAACTGCTTCTCGAGAGGGAAAGGTTCATTCAGGAACTGTTTCACATCTTGGCAGGAGTGCATTTTTATGTCTAGCATTTTCTAGCTGCTTGGCTCCAAAACAGGATATGAACCATGCTCCAAAGGAAGGTTACATTAAAAAAAAAATGATGATGATTTTTTCTCCCCCACCCCCTCCTGTACCCATCAAGCTGTATTCTTTTGGCTCCTAACAGTGCAGCTTTTAATCGAGAAATTATGGTAACTCATATGTGCATTTTGAGAGTATATCACTGCCACAGTTAATTAACAGTTATTAGCGTCGGCGTAGTGTGCTGTATTATGTGTCACAAATCATTGAATCTCCCTGTGCAGCTACAGCAATTAAGAACTCCATCGCACCTTCTGTATAGTCATTTGGTTCACATCCAGGTCTTTTCAAAACTGGAAATTGCTAATCAAATCATTTCTGCTCTGTGCCTCGGTATCGTTTATTCCATTCCTAATGATGTGCAACTTTTCTCTCTCTCTCTCTCCCATCCCTCCTCCTCCTCCTCTGGCCGTTAACAGAAGCATCAGTGCATCTAACCCATTTCACAAGTCGTCATGCTTTAGAGAGGCGATAATGAACTTGCAGGAAGAACTGGAGGTTTTGCTGTTGGTTCTTTTCATTTTTCTTCTTCTTCTCCTTCCCATATTTCTTTCTGACCCCCCCCCCCCGCCTGACTTTCTTACCCAGCAGCTCTGTCTTTCCTCTCCTGCTGTTGGGTGATTAAATTTTGAAACTGTAAAATGCACTGACAGACTTACAAGTCTGACTTGCCAGGGGCCTCAGCCAGCCCCATTTAGCTTCCCTCCTAAGCTCAGTGAGATCCCTGCCCGATCAATTTGTCATCCCTCTAAATGGAAACTAATTACCTCCCAGGGAAAGATTGCAGGCGAATGACACCCTTTGCCTCTGCAGCCTGGTTCTGTAGGAAGGTTAAGACGCCAATGGCCAATGGAGATATATATGATAACAGGCCAATCACAAACACATAGATGAATTGTCAGGGGGTGGTCTAGAGCAGAAGTGGCATCTACTGGAAGCAGGAGATCAGGATGTACTGGTCAATCTTTGGGTGACCTGCAATAAATCAGCAAGCGTTTCTGGCTCCTAACCATCTAACAATAGCAACAGCTAAAAGGCTCTGCCCTCCCTCCAAATTAGGCTGCTGAAAAAGGACCCTTTGGGGAGGGGGAACAAGAAGTGGGTTTTTGTGCTAAGGAACTTGTGAACTTAGTTCTGCTACCAATCACAAATCCCTGAGCTAAGCATGTGCTCAGAGGCGCATATGTATGTCTGCTTGCGCCACTATTTTGCATCTGGCTCTGATCACTGGGCTTCAGCATTCTAGCGCACAATAAAGTAGAGCCTGCAGGATTGATGTCTGTGTGCACCATTGGGCTAGAACACAGTCAAGGCAGAGCAGGACAAGAAGAATGCTGATAAGATCTTAGGAAGGTTCCTCCTGGATCAGTCCTAAAGTCCCATAGTATCCAGTTCAGCATCCCGTAGCCAGCCAGATGCTTCTAGGAAAATCTCAAGCAGGGTATGAAGGCAAAAGCCCTTCCCTTTTGTTTGCCCACCAGCAGGGCTGGCCCAAGACGTTTTGCTGCCTGAGGTGAAGGACAAGATGGCACCCCCCATTCCATGTACAAAAGCCTACTAGACTGGCAGTTGAATCTTTCTTCGAAACTAGCATCTTCCACCTCCCCGGAAGGCAGCAATGTAGCTTAAGGGGTGCAGGGCAGGCTGTGTGTGGCACACAGCTCTCTCCTCCAACACCTTGCTGCCACCTCCCAGCATCTGCCACCTGAGACGACTGCCCAGCTCTGCCTCATGGTGGGGCCAGCCCTGCCCACCAGCAGCTGAACTCAATGGCACACTGCCTCTGAAACTGGAGTCTCCATAAAGCCGTTATTCCACTGCCCAAGCTCAGCCCTAGTTCCATGTTTTGAAGGGCCCTTGGGCAGGATGTCCTCTCTGAGTGGGCCCACTATCTCCTTACCACTTGTCAGGGTGGACACTGAGCCCATAGAATCCCAGAGTAGTTCTGATTCTGAGGAAGAGGAGTCGCTCCTGGGAGAGGAGCGCGCTCCTCTTTCCCAGGGCCAACAGCTGACGGAGATTCCTCCCACTGGCATTCCTAGCTTAGATAGCAGTCCAGGGAGTGACAGAGTGCAGGAAGCAGACTTGGTGGATGCGCGACGCCGACACAGAGAGCGGCGCCAAATGGAGGGTGCAGAAAGGAGGCGTAGTGCCCGGTTGGCACGCAAACAACGGCTGCGCCCAGAGGATCCAAGGGAAAAGGGGAGGGACTCTCCCTATTCCTTAAGTTCAGGGTCTGCCAGTGATTCCCTTTCAAACGGGGACCAACTGTTCCAACTTAGGGCAGAGGTACTCTGCTGCTCAGATCTAGTTGCAAACAGTAGAGTTGTTAAGTTGTAAAGAAGAATAAAGCTTTGAAAGGAATCCCTTTGTCTGTGTCTGGACTTAGCTACTAGATTAGACTGAGAGAGGCCTCCAAGGAGCCCTTGGCACCACTGTCACTGCTGCTCATACACTAGCTGTCCCCACACCAGGCCAAGTACACACAACAGTCCAGAGTGGGCGCATGGAGGGTGCTGCCCCATCTTCTCACACGTGTCACTGCTTGCTTTCATGCTCCTGGAGGGCAGGAGTGAACATGCAGTGTCAGCAAGGAAGAACAGCTGCAGCAGTTTCAGGGTTAGGAGGAGCCAGGGGTCCCTTGCAGGTGTGTGGGCCTCAGCAGATGCCCAATGATGCTACTGCTGGTGCTGGCCCTGTTTTCAATACACGGGACTGCAAAGTCTTTGGAAACTTCAGCTGGTCCAGGGGGCAGCTACAGGGATGTTGGGGGATACCTGACCATAGGGATCATGCTACACCCATCCTACAACAACCACACTGGTTGCCTATTTGTTTCCAGGCCCAAGTCAGAGTAGTGCTGTGCTGAAAAATTCTCCCACATTTTTTTTCAACCATTCTCATTCCATTTGATGGAAAAGAAATTGCGGAAAAGAAAACTGCCAAAGAGAAATTTCTGAAAAGAAATTCAGTGGCGCAAAGGGATTTTCTGAAATTTTCTGGGGAATTCCTGACATTTTCAGGGGAATTTCTGAAATTTTCCGAAAAGAAATTGCTGAAAAGACATTTTGAAAAGAAATCCAGTGGTGAAGGAATTTTGGAGACATTCTCATGGGTTGGGTTTGGGTTGGATGGGCTTACCTTATTAGGAGGTGGCCGAGGAGTGAACGTAAGTGTCCTGTTTTTCACTGTACAATCATCTCTCCGGCAACCTGTAGCCTCCTCAGCTTCCTTCCCTTCCTTTAGTTAAAGCCCAGTGAAAGGCGTCATGAGGAGATTCCTCCCATAGGGCCTTTTCAGATCAGGAGGTGCAGGCAGGCTGGGGCGGCGGCAGTGATTCAGTAAGCTCAAAAACACCGCAAAAAAAGCATTAGAAAAGACCCTGAGAACAGGGCAGGACAATGAAAGCCTTTTTCATGGGGGCAGGAAACTTTCAGGAAACTAGAGGACAGATTTTGGCTCAGTGCTAACTCTACCTGTTCCCTTCAGCTAGATACAACACTGCTCCCCCCCGCCCAACACACACTCATACCCTGCATTGTGGTGAATGCAAAATGGGGGCCAGTCTGCCAACACGGTTGATGCTGTTGCAGTACAAAAAGCCCCCCCCACCTTACGAAAATAGAAGGCAGCTGTGTGCTACAAGCCCCGCCAATGGGGAGCCCTCCCTGTGAGAGACTGTGGAGAATTTCTCCTCCCCCAGGAGAAATCCGGCGAAATTGTCTTCCGAATTTCTCTGGCCACAAACCAGGTGGAGAATTTTGAGAGACCGTTTGCACACAGCTCTAATTTGAAGTGTGGGTGCTTACCTTTTAAAGCAGGGACGTGGGATCTCTTTCAGCCCAAGGGACAAATTCGATTTTGGACAAGATCTTTTGGAGGGGGGGGGGATTCCTTTGTTGAACAGTGTTGATTGCAAAAGGGTAGGGGCAAAATACCAAAAATGCCAGGATAATTTAGCTTAAAGCCCTTAACTGAAGCCTTTGGAGGGGCACTTAGGAATATAAGAACAAAGGAAGCTGCCTTATACTGAGTTAGACTGTGGGTCCATCTAGCCCAGTATTGTCGACACTGACTGGCAGCATCTCTCCAGAGTTTCAGGCAGGATTCTTTCCTTGCCCTACCTGGAGAAGCCAGGGATCAAACCTGGAACCATCTGCATGCAAAGCAGGTGCTCAGTCACACTGAGCTATGGACCGTTCAACCTTTCAGAATGGGAAGAAGACATGTGAAAGCTGGGAAACCACCAAATGATCAGCTGTCAGGGAGAAAGGGGGAACCATCTGGGGGAGCTCTGGAGGATCAGATTAGGAAGCCAGGCAGAGCAAATTTGGTCTGTGGGCCCAAGGTTCAACTGTTTTAATGTCCTAAGTGGCTTGAGTCCATAATGCCTAAATGACCGCCTCTTCCCCCACCAGACTGTCCACTAGTTAAGAACTGGTTGAGGGGCCCTTCTCTGTGTTCCACCTATGTTGGAGGCATGATGAGAGAGAGGACCTTCTCAGTGGCCTCATTCAAACTGGGTAATCTCATGGAATAATGGGCCCAAGTTACATGAAGCCAGATTTCAGCTGAACATCAGGAAAAACTTCCTGACTGTTAGAGCAATATAACAATGGAACCCATTACCTAGGGAGGTGGTGGGCTCTCCCACACTGGAGGCATTGAAGGCAAGGCTGGAAAGCCATCTGTCAAGGATACTTTGACTTGGATTCCTGCATTGAGCAGCGGGTTGGACTCGATGGTCTTATAGGCCCCTTCCAACCCTACTATTCTATGATTCTATGACGCTGGACGGCCATCTGTCAGGGATGCTTTGACTTGGATTCCGGCTCTTAGCAGGGGGTTGGACTCAATTGACTAATAGGCCCCCTCCAACCGTAATATTCTATGATGCTATGACAAGTTCAGACAGCCTCCTCTTTAACCATCTTAGTTAAAGGACACAAATTAGAGCATCCATCAAAGAACTATGCGAGCACATCAGATCATAATGAAATGTTGTTCCTGCACTGCAAGGTGTCCATCTTAGTTGTATTTCTAAAAACCTATGGACAGCTTGAACAACTCCCATTTCACTTTTCAAAGGAAGTTTCTCTGTCCTCCCACTATGATCGCCCCCTGCCACCCTCTTCAGTTTATTATGTGTGTATGGCAGAAGTCAATGGATTGTATTTGATCAAATACATTGTCCAACAGTTCAGGGCTCAAGAAAGCTCTCTGAGCTATGTATGCTCATTTTGTTTGTCTGACTCTCAGCAGACGAACCAGCCCTTTGCCTTTCTGCTTTGAGGAAGTGTTTAGGGGCAAATAATTACTGGTGGTGGTGGTGTTGGGGAACTGATCTGCCCCTGTAGTGGCAACTAGATGGAGTCATCCATCCTGGCATCATGACAGTAAGACATAGGGGTGTATGAACCCCATGCATCCAAGTCCGCTGGGGGTCTGCTGGGGGGGGTGATCTGTTCCTCCCCCCGGAATCCTCCCCGGCCGGCTCCACTCCGCAGAAAGTCCACGGAGCTGCCGGCCGGGTCCATCCACTGCTGGACTTCCATCTGCTGCCGGTCTGCAGACGCAAATGGTGTCCAGTGTAGCGGACACCATTTGCATCCCTGCTCTTTGCCGTGATAGGCTACGTAAAGATTTACGTAGCCTATCACGGCCAAGAGCAGGGACGCAAATGGCATAGTGGACACTATTTGCATCCCCGCTCTTTGCCGTGCTAGGCTACGTAAAGACTTACGTAGCCTATCACAGCAAAGAGCAGGGACGCAAAAGGTGTCCGCTACACTGGACGCCATTTGCATCTGCAGACTGGCAGTGGACGGCAGCGGACGGACCTGGACCCGGCCGGCAGCAGGTAGGATCTGGCCGGTGCGAACTTCACAGAGGTGAGTGGTCCGTTCTGTCATGGACTCCGGGGAGCTGGATTCTTAGAATCCGGCCTCATTGGAGTCCATGGCAGAATTCTCCGCCATCCCTAGTAAGACACCAGTGTTGGGGTTGGATGTTGAACTGCACAAAGCTAACTTCAGAGAGCATTGCCCAGGGTGCATTTCATAATGGTTTGGTATAATTAGTCTCAGGAAGTTAGAGCCTAGACTGGGGGGTATGAGGTCAGTTTTTATCACTGCACTTGATGAGGGAAAAAAGAAACATAATGGCTTACTCCCTCTTTGACATCCCTCTTGTGGTATCATAAGAACATCAGAAGGACCTTCCTGGATCAGACTAAAGGTCCATCTAGTCCAGTGGCCAACCACATCCCCCCAGGAAGCACATCAGCAGCGGGTCATGAATAAGATAGTCCTCTCTCTCTCCTTTTTGTTCCCTAGCAACGTATTTAGAGGCATGCTGCTTCTGAACACATAAGTTCCATTTAGCATACATTGCTAATAGCCACTGATAGACCTATTGCCATCCAAGAAATTGTCTAATACCCTTGCTGTAGTCTTAATGTGCTAACGGCATGATGTAGGTGTCAAGGGCTCCTTGGAGGGCTCTCTCAGTCTAATCCAGTAGCCAAGTCCAGACACAGACAAAGGGATTCCTTTCAAAGCTTTATTCTTCTTTTACAACTTAACAACTATAGCGTTTGCAACTAGATCTGAGCAGCAGAGTACCTATGCCCTAAGTTGGAACAGTTGGTCCCCATTTGAAAGGGAATTACTGGCAGACCCCTGAACTTAAGGACTAGGGAGAGTCCCTCCCCTTTTCCCTTGGAGCCTCTGGGCGCAGCCGTTGTTTGCGTGCCAACCAGGCACTATGCCTCCTTTCTGCGCCCTCTATTTGGCGCCGCTCTCTGCGTCGGCATCGCGCATCCACCAAGACTGCTTCCCGCGCTTGATCACTCCCTGGACTGCTTTCAAGTCTAGGAATGCTGGTGGGAGGAATCTCCGTCAGCTGTTGGCCCTGGGAAAGAGGAGCGCGCTCCCCTCCCAGGAGCGACTGCTCTTCCTCAGAATCAGAACTACTCTGGGATTCTATGGGCTCAGTGTCCACCCTGACAGTAGGTGCAGGTATCAGAGTAGGTGTATAAACTCTGGCAGTGTAGATTTCACTGACACTTACCCAGGGTTAAGAACAGAGGGTTTATTTGAGGAACCATTAAAAAGAAAAATACAGTAAACTGAAGAAGCCACATCCAGGTAGTGGGTTTTGTGGGGGGGGGGGATTTCAGGAGGGTAGAGCATGGAGCGAAGTTATGAACAACCACTGCTTAATAATAATAATAACTTATAACTTTGCATGTTTTAATACATCTTGATTTGTTTTTTTGGTTTTTTTTTTAATCCAAATTCCCATGTGTGGTTTGATTCTACATTACCTTTGTTACATCTGTTTCCTGGCTACTTCTCCTGTAGTGGGTTGAGAGAACAGATTGAGCGTATTCAGTTTCTATGGAACCCAGAGAGAGGAAAAGGGCTGAAGCTTGTGGGATGGGGGGGGGGGTACAGCTGCCCCAAAGTGAAAGCAGGCATTTCCTGAGGGGGTTGTTGTTCCTCCATTTCAGAGGTGGAGGCTGGGGAAACGGTGGACCACGGGCAGGGACATCACAAGAGACACTGTTGGCCCTTACGCATTGCCCAAAAAAGAGGACAAAAAAGGGTGCCAATGTGCGTTAAAACGTCTATGCTAATTTACAGAGGCAACTGTAGCAATAATCACTATCATTAAATAGAAACACATAATAGGGATGGCTGTGACCAGGTGACCTGTGTTTTTGCTCCATCTGCCAAGTGTTGACAGGCAAATCCAAGGTCCCGCTGCTCTCTTTTCTTAGGGTTATTCATTTTTAAACTTGAGCTCTTCAAATAGAGGACTGCCCTTTATAAAGTATGACACATGGCCACCTTAAGAAGTCTTTGGTGTATGTGATTAGAACTAGTAATCTGGGCCTAAACCCATTCTCTTCACAGTAATTTATTCTACCCTTCACTCTCTTCCTTCGGTTGTCAACCGTCAGTCCTTAACTCTCTCTATCCTGTCACTCCATGCAGGTTTAAGGTTTTGTTACATGTGTTGTTGTTCAGTCGTTCAGTTGTGTCCGACTCTTCGTGACCCCATGGACCATAGCACGCCAGGCCTTCCTGTCCTGCGCTCTCTCCCGGAGCGTGCTCAAGTTCATATTCATTGCATCGGTGATGGTATCTAGCCATCTCATCCTCTGCCGTCCCCTTCTCCTTTTGCCCTCAGTCTTTCCCAGCATCAGGGCCTTTTCCAGGGAGTTTTCTCTTCGCATTCAGTGGCCAAAATATTTGAGCTTCAGCTTCAGGATCTGTCCTTCCAGTGAGCACTCAGGGTTGATTTCCTTTAGGATGGACTGATTTGACCTCCGTGCAGTCCAGGGGACTCGTAAGAGTCTTCTCCAGCACCATGGTTCGAAGGCATCAATTCTTCGATGCTCAGCCTTCCTTATAGTCCAGCTCTCACAGCCATACGTTACTACTGGGAAAATCATAGCTTTGTACAAAGTCCTAAACAGCCTGGGAGCAGACTATCCGAGAGAGTGCCTTCTCTCTTACGTACCTGCCTGGTCACTGAGGTCATTGGAGGGCTTGCTCCTGGTGGTTCCGCATGGACCTATGGCCTGACTGAAGTCCATCAGGAGAAGAGCCTTCAATGTGGTGGTCCCCTTTCTTTGACACTCCCTGCCACTAGAGGTCAGGCAGGCGCCGACATTGTGTTGCTTCCGGTGCCTCCTGAAAACAGCTCTTTTCCAGGAAGCATTCCTTGAATGACCAGCCATGGTTTTTTTTTTTTATTGGCATTCTGATTTTAATAATTTTAATGTGGTGTTTTAACTTCTTAAATCTGTTACTATTGTACTTCTCATGTTCACCGCTCCAGATTCTGTTTTAGGTGGAGAGCAGTATAAGAATGTTGTTAATAAATAAATAAATGCTCCCCGCTCCAAACACAGATCCTAAACATGGATCATTTCACCCCCTTTAAAGCCACTTAAGCTAAAGGCCACCATCACCGGGTTTTGTGAGTGACTGTCATGATCCCTGCGGAGGACTCATTTTCAGAGGATGACCTGAAACCCCCTGAGCCAAACATCGTGGAGAAATTGCCTATATTTAGGGACCTTGAGACAGATCTGGTGGATCCTGGTCCCTTGTGGGAGACAACTGTCAATCCCACCCCCTCACAACATAGTTACTCCCCTTTTGGACTCAGTGGCAGATGCTCTCCTAGCCCCAGGGAGTACAGGCATCTCAGCCAGCTGCCAGGCACAGAAGCGCCTGCTTGAGGAAAGAGGTCTTCTCATGAGTAAAGGTATACTCATGAGGAAAGCCTTGATCATGAGTAGACCATTCCTCAGGTGGCACTGATGCTCTACAGCTGTCCTCTAGGTTGGGCTCTGAAGGCTAAAGTTTTAAAAGGTTTCAGTTCCAAGCACAGATTGTTGGAGTGATGTATGTGTACCAGTTTCATATTTTCCTGATAGCTTAGCTCTTTTCTGGAGGGTCCTGCTTTTGGTCTGCCTATGACTTCGGTTTTGATCATGACCCTGACCGTTCCCTGGAGTTCTGTCCTTGTCTCAGTGCAAGCAGGCACAACAGCGATGGCTTGTACGGTAATGGCGTCTTGTGTTAAAAGGTCGTTCCTTCGCTTTGTTTTAGTCTTTTCCTGGCAAACTGTTTCATTTGGTGGCCCTGAGGTTTAGTATTATAGAAGACAAACCAGGGAGCAAACCTGTGGCCATAGGATATGTGGTTTTCTGGGAACCCACCTTGGAGCCCGCGCTCCAAAGTTGGTTCACCAGAGAACCAACATTCCCCCCCCTTCCGTGCTGCCTCTGAGGCAGTGCGGAACAGTCCCGCGCTCAGAAGAGGAGCATAGGGCATCCAAAATGGGGTGTTCTGGGGCCGGGAAGGCAGAAATGCCGGTACAACGCATCCTATGTGTTGCCCGGCAGCCTCCTTGCCCACTCTGCCTTCCCACGGCTAGACGGCCGAAATCGGCTGTCTAGCCGCAAATGCAGGGCAGGAGAGGAGTAGTGCAGAGGGGACGATCCCCTCCGTGTTTCTCCTGCAGGGAGATGCCTCCAGGAAGTCCACCTGCAGATCAGGAAGCCAATTGACCTGCTCTGTAGAAACTTCAGAAACAAGCGTTCAGAGGTGCACTGCCCTTGATCATGGAGGCTCCATTTAGCTGTCATGACTTGCAGGCTTTGGGCAGTATCCAGCAGTGTCATTCTGCAAGCTCAAATCTGCCGAATCTTCCCATTGTGCAGCCAGTTGCTCAATGCATCACACAACGGATTGCACGACGTCTTGCACAAGAGTCATGTGCAACGCATTGCAAAAGCCTAATGCACAACCACTTCTGCCACCATAATGTCAGTTGGATGGTTCTGTTGCGCCTAGTTCAGAACCTAGTTTCTGATAGTGCAACATCATTTGCCAGGCGAAGACTTTTTTTTTTTTATCTTCCCAGCATTTTAGCACTCTAGTCTTTTAGCTCAGGTGTTCTAAATCTGTATTTTAACTCTCTGCATTGCTGCTTGGTTTTATTCCAGTTGTGCTGTTATACTGAGATTTTAAGCTTTCATAGTTTATCTTGATTTATGTTGCACTTCGTGGCTTTAATTTTTGTGAACTGCCCAGATAGCTTTGGCAATTGGCCAGTATAAAAATGAAATAAAATGAAAATAAATAAATAAATAAATAAATAAATAAATTTGTGCTACCAGAATGACACAGTAGCATCTTGCCCTTTGGCAGATCTGTCCTTTGCATCTTAGTCTATTCCTTTATTATTTATTTATTGCAGCTATATCCCACCTTTTTTCCTCCTAAGGAGCCCAAGGTGGCATACGTAACCCTCCTCCTCTCCATTTTATCCTCACAACAACAACCCTGTGAGGCAGGCTGGGCTGAGAGTCTGCGACTGGCCCAAAGTCACCTAGTGGGCTTCCATGGCCGAGTGGGGACTAGAACTCGGATCTCCCGAGTGGGGACTACAACTCCGAGCATGCCCCCAGCCTTGGGGGGTTGTATTAAAAGGAGCTGGGTTCCAGGTCTGTTGGGTTGCTTGTTCTTGTTTTTGCTCCAGTCATGCAAAATTTTCTTAGGCGCTGGCTGTATTCAGCTTCTGCAGCTGTAGTCTTCTGAATTACAAGGCTTGCAGTCTTATTTTTCACCGTCTGTAAAAGGCATAGTGGGAATGTAAACGGTGTGTTGTGGCTACTTGAACTTTCGAGATATCGTTGACTAGGAGCTGGCGATGTGTGCGTCACACCAATTTAGTAGAGCAAGATACTTTTTATCCTCTATGTGCAAAAAAAAAAAAGAAAGAAAAAGTTCTATGCCGCACAGTTCTTTCTCAGAAGTTCAAGAACAGGACTCCTACAGCGTGTTAAAGACTACTGAAGCAACCGTGTCTCATTCTGAGACTTCAGACATTCCCATAATAAGTAGCCCAGGCAAGGCTTTTTTCCTCCTAAGGAGCCCAAGGGGGCGTATGGAGTCCTGCCCCTCTCCATTTTATCCTCACAATGACCCTGTGAGGTAGGCTGGGCTGAGAGTCTGCGACTGGCCCAATGTCACCCAGTGGGCTTCCATGGCTGAGTGGGGACTAGGACCCGGATCTCCCGGCTCCCAGTCCAACACTCGCCACTACACCACATTGGCTCTCCTTTAAAGCCATCTAAGCCAGGAGCCATCACTGAATCCTGTGGCAGTGAGTTTCACAAGTCACCATGCAATTTTAGGCAGATCTACTCAGAAGTAAATCTCACTGAGTTCAGTGGGCCTTACTCCCAGGTCAGGATTGCTGCTGTAATCCTTCATGGTTTGAGGATGTTCCTTCTTTCTTGTCTGTCTGGAATCTACTGCCAGTTTCATAGGCCAGTTCAAAGTTCCAACATTATGGAAGAGGGACACACTGACTCACACTGACTCACACTGACTCACACTGACTCACACTGACTCACACTGACTCACACTGACTCACACTGACTCACACTGACACACACTGACACACACTGACACAAACTGAAACATGCGTGCACGCACACTGATGCATGCACGCACACTGACGCATGCATGGACATGGACACTGACACACACTCACACTGACACACACTCACACTCACACACTTTCACACTGACACTGACACTCATACACACTCTCACACTGACACACATGCACACACACACACTGACACTGACATTGACACGCAGACACTGACGCACTCACATACACTGATACACTCTCACTCTCACACACACTGGCACACACACTGACGCACGCACGGACATGCACACTGACATACACTCACACTGACACACACAGATGCAAACTCACTCATACTCACACACTCTCACACTGACACTGACACACACTCTCACACTGACACTCACACACGCTCACACTGACACTCACACACGCTCACACTGACACTCACACACTGACACTCACACTGACACACATTCCCACACTGACACACACTCTCACACTGACACACACGCACACACACACATGCACACACACGTACACACTCACACACTCACTCACTCACACACTCACACTCACTCACTCACACACTCACACTCACTCACACGGAGACAGACACTATAAACCTCTATTATGCCCCCGTAACCATATATTTTAATAATGACTAACAGACCTGAAACTTTAGCCTTTCCGCGTAGGGAAGGTGCTTTTTTCTTTCCCTTATGAGTGCGACCATGCAGCTTGCTAATGGCATCAGAACCGCATTTTTGGCTACCAAGGGCCTGTTCATCTGCTCTAAAGCAGAGTCTTTCCACTACGCACCCAGTGAGTTGAAATACAGAAGGAAATGAGTGTATGTAACGTTGTCATGGGTTTGGATTACAAAAAACCTTGTTCATAGCTGAAACTCTGACTTTCATATCACACAGCCTCCTGCCGACAAAAAACTGTGTGTCTAATGCATTCTCTTGTTTTTGTTTATGCTGCACAAAGGGCGCGCCCCCATTTCTTCCTCCCCCCCCCTTTTCTTTTCTTTTTCGTGAAATAGCCAAGTCTCTCCTCTCCATTGGCCAAGCTTTTAAATGCATGACAGACACAGCTGATGACCCCTTTGGTGATCTTAATACTGGTGAGTTGGCAAATCTAAACCGGTTTTCCAGTCCACTAACTGGGTGGGCCACTTTTATCTTTCTGCTCTGCTATACGTCTGAGAGCTAAGGAAGGCCAGGGAAAAAAATAGACCATGGTAACAACAGAGAAAAGGGTTACTGAGGATCTGAATGAGAACTGGAGTGGGGCTAATGCCTAGGTCTGATGACGATCACTGGCGGGGGGGTCTCTCCACCCTACCCCCGGTGATTGTGATACAGATCACGCTTTCCCTGTTGCTGCCTTGCTGGAGGATTGCTGGGGGAGGAATTTGAGTGCCAGGGGGGCTGGGGCACCCATGGGAGGGCCACAATTAAAGCTTTGGAGGGTTAAATGCAAGTTGTGCACCCCTGGTCTAGGCGCACCAGGTCACTGGTTGTGGACACCCCTGGTCTAGGCGCACCAGGTCACTGGTTGTGCACCCTGGGTCTAGGCGCACCAGGTCACTGGTTGTGCACCCTGGGTCTAGGTGCACCAGGTCACTGGTTGTGCACCCTGGGTCTACCCGGTCTAGGCGCACCAGGTCACTGGTTGTGCACCCTGGGTCTACCCGGTCTAGGCGCACCAGGTCAGTGGTTGTGCACCCCGGGTCTAGGCGCACCAGGTCAGTGGTTGTGCACCCCGGGTCTAGGCGCACCAGGTCAGTGGTTGTGCACCCCGGGTCTAGGCGCACCAGGTCAGTGGTTGTGCACCCCGGGTCTAGGCGCACCAGGTCAGTGGTTGTGCACCCCGGGTCTAGGCGCACCAGGTCAGTGGTTGTGCACCCCGGGTCTAGGCGCACCAGGTCATTGGTTGTGGACACCCCGGGTCTAGGTGCACCAGGTCACTGGTTGTGCACCCTGGGTCTAGGCGTACCAGGTCACTGGTTGTGCACCCTGGGTCTAGGCGTACCAGGTCACTGGTTGTGCACCCTGGGTCTAGGCGCACCAGGTCACTGGTTGTGCACCCCGGGTCTAGGCGCACCAGATACTAAATCAAAGGAGACAAGGACCTCAGGAATCCCTTGCATGGAGTTACTGTGAACGTGTCAGTGCGAATTTGCACACAAGTGTGAAATTGCACACATTTGGAAATGGAAAATTTTTTTTCCCGTGCTGTCAATGAGCAGACAATGGAACAAAATGCACCTGACAATCTGCGAATGCAGACAGAATGGATTTCACAGAATCCATACTTCCCTACGTGCGGCACCCCATGACTCCGGGGTCTCAGGGCCTCTCTCAGCATGGGAAATACTGAAGTGGTGACGGGGATGGGGGCTGTCAGGGTGATATCATCTGGCTTGTGGAGGGCCACTAAACTGTTGTGCACCCCATTAAAGAAGAAGGCTGTACTCCATTTGCATGCTTTTCTTCCTTTTAAGAATGTTTATGGCATTTTACATGGTGCTTTATGTGGCCTCTCTCTCTCTCTCTCTCTCTCTGTCTCCCTCTCGATGGGTGAGGTATTCCAAGCTCACCTTGAATGAACTCAGAAATGTGCCAAGGTGTTTAAAAAAATAAATCAATAAGAATTTCTCTATGAGGTAATCTTTGAGTTCAGCAAAATGCTCACCCAATCCCTACCCAATCAATCACTCGCCATCTCCCTAAATATTCTCCTTTCCTTTCCTTTCCTTTCCTTTCCTTTCCTTTCCTTTCCTTTCCTTTCCTTTCCTTTCCTTTCCTTTCCCTTCCTTTCCATCCCTGTACTAGTGACAATGAAAGCAGCAGCAGATCTGCATGAAGCAAAGTGAGAGGGAGCTTTTTCTCTCCCATCCCTCCGTCTCTGCCTGTCCAGGGGTAACAGAGTCTCAGAGTGCAAAAGCTGGGGGATTGGGCCGAAGTAGCTGGGCTGCTAAAACTGGGAGAACCACATTTCCCATGACCCCCTGCTGCTCTTGGAACACTGCTACCCAGCATATGAGGGAGAGAGAAAAGAGAGGAAAGGAAAGGCCTTGTGCACTCTTCTCTTCATGCACCTCCATTGCTGTTTCCACCTAAGGAAAGGTGGGATTGCTTGGGGGTGTGACTTTGGAGATGGGAGGGGGAGCTACCAGCTTCAGAGGGTGTATGCCTCCAAAGCCCCAACAATAGTGAGAGAACAATGGTGGGAACAACAGTGGTGGGAGAAGGTTTTTGCTTGGGGGCTTCCCAGACACGTCTGCCTAGATGCTGTAGGAAATGGAATGGAACAATAGGCTACATGGGCCTTATTGTTCCAGGAACTCTTCTCCTGCTTGGATTTTAATCCAAGCCGAAGTAGGATTGGAGGGCTTTAAAGGCGCCTCTTTCATCTGAGGAGGGCTTTTAAGATCCCCTGAAGCTCATTTCCAAACCTATCTCAGCAGAACCTCACCTGCCTCTCTCTGTCCCACCAAGCCACTGGAAAGATCTACACTTGGTCAACTTTGCCGCTGTCGTGTTATATGACTTGAGGGAAGTTTGCTCTGAACCTGTCATACACTGGTAGGGACACCCCCCTGCCACTTCCATCCCCCATGTGCTCTGCAAGCCACATGAAGACACATGGCCAAAAAAAACATACTGATGTATGCATATAGAGTTTCTCCACATGAGGAGGGATTGGGCCATTCACACATGCATGCATGTGTATGTGCATAAACACCCTTCCCACAACCTCTGAATCTGTGGCCAGTGCTGTGTGCAGCCAGTGTGCATATTGGCATGGGTAGAGCATGACCCTGCAATTTCCTCATGCACCAAAGCCCTTCTCCTCTGTTCTGGCTGTTAAGGAAGCTCTTGACAGCCAGTGTGGGGAGGAAAAGCTTCAGCAGCACCGACAGCACCAGAGGGCTGCCCCGCAGAAAATCTGATGGGCGCAGAGGCGGGTGGGGTTGGTCCGCTGCGGACTTTGCCAGTCGGATTCATGAGAATCTGACCTGATTTGACTCTGCAGTGGACTTCTCCACCGTCCCTAGTGACAGCAATTGGAATTGCGGATCCTCGAGAGGTCCTGCGCTTGCCGTTTCAAAAATGTGCCGATGTTGTTCGCGCCTTCCCAACCCCCCCCCCCCAAAAAGCCCAACCGTGCCCATTGCTGCATCATTTGCCACTGTGAGGCGGTCCCCACTATCATTGTGCAAAACCTCAGCCTGGCCAACTTTCTGCATGCGGTGATCATTTTCCTTTCCTTAGGAGCAGCCATGGTCCTATAATTCCACACGGCCTTAGCTTTCTATCCATTTCAAATGGAAATTAGAGAAACTTGGCATCTTAGAGTGTGTCATGATCCCCACCTCTCCCCGCCCCCACCCAAATAGGAAGCTTTATGTGATGGTAAAACATGGAAATGCTAACCCACAAAATGCTTGGACGTTCTTAGTGTTAATACCAAAGCATTTATAGGCTGGCAGTTGTCGACGGGTCTTACCGAGCAATGCCTCTAGTTAGCCTTTTCAAGTGTTTTCTCCTCTACGCTCTCCTCACCTTACTCATCGGCATCCGCAGGAAGACGCAAGGGGTGTACGTGTCATGTGACAACCCCTCCCAATGGGTCGCAAGCAAGTTCCATTTTTTTTTTTAAAGAAAAGAATCAAGTCTTCACCCCTAGTAGAACCTGAGATATGAGGCCAACGGCATGGACACTATTCTGCCCATTTGTGTTGTGAGCAAAAATAGATGGCTCCTGCCTTTCAGGGTTTTCACCATTGAATGGACTCATAGCAACATTTGACACTCCCACTAGATGAAGAAGGAACGTCCTGGTTCATTTTAAAGCCGGGGGGGGGGGTGGGGTGTCTGTCTTCTTTGGCGGGAAATGATTGCTGTGTCAAAAAATCAATTCAAAAATTCAGGATTTTGATGTTGTTCAGATTGGACAGTACTGTGTCTACCCCAAAAGAAAAGGTAGGAGCAAAGGCAACAGTCTATGAGCTTAATATGAAAGGAAAGGTTCATCCTGTGCAAGCACCGGGCCATTACTGACCCGCAGAGGGACGCCGCTTACGCTGGCGTTTTCATGGCAGACTATAGCGGGGTGGTTTGCCATTGCCTTCCCCAGTCGTGACTACCTTTCCCCCAGCAAGCTGGGTACTCATTTTACCGACCTCGGAAGGATGGAAGGCTGAGTCGACCTGAGCCGGCTACCTGGGACCCAGCTTCCTCTGGGATCGAACTCAGGTCGTGGGGAGAGTTTCGGCTGCAATACTGCCGCCTACCACTCTGCGCCACACGAGGCTCAATGAGCTTAATAACTCGGGTTTAATTTTTTTTCTGAGTTTATAAACATTTAAAATATTACCCTGGCAATGCACGCAGATAACATTCATAATCAGGAAACTGGTTATCTGGGCCCATTTCAGTCTGGTTTCAGGCCAGGGTACGGCACTGAAATGGCCTTGGTTTCTGTGACGGATGACCTAGGTGAAAGACGGGGAGTGCTACGCTGTTGCTCTTCCTGGATCTCTCAGCGGCTTTTGATGCCATTGATCATGGTATCTTACTGGATCGGCTCTGTGGGATGGGAGTTGAGGGCATTGTGCTACAGTGGTTCTGCTAGGGATGGCCGGAATGCTTACTTGCTGTTCTGGGAGGAGGTCCACAGGGGGGGAGGTGATCCGTTCCTCCCCCCCCCAGAATCCTCTTCGGCCGGCTCCACTCCACGGCGATTCTGCGGAGCTGCCGGCCAGCTCCAAAGCCCCACAGCCCTGCTTTTACATGATAGGCTAGGCAAATATTTGCATAGCCTATCACGTTAATGAAAACCACAGACAAAAATGGCCTCTGGGATGCCATTTGCGTCCTCAGTCAATCTGCGCAGCCAACAATACAGCCATGGCGGCCATATCGCTGGGGCTTCTGAGCCGGTGGCAGGGAGGATCCGCCGGTGAGAAGTTCGGCCTGCAGGAAAGGTAGGAGATCCAATCCTCCACAGACTTTGACTTTCAATAGAATCTGGCCTCATTGGGGTCCGTGGAGGATTTCTTCAACATCCCTAGGTTCTGCTCCTACCTGCAGTGTTGATTCCAGACAGTGGTATCAGGGGACTCTTGTTCTGCCACATGGCTATTAAGCTGTGAGGTGCCACAGGGTTCTGTTCTATCCCCCCCCCCTCTTCAACATCTATATGAGGTTGTTGGGTGAGGTCATTAGGAGTTTTGGGGTGGGGTGTCACCAGTATGCTGATGATACTCAGCTCTATTTCTCCTTCTCATCGGAGTCAGCTGGGGTGGTGAAGGTGCTGGATCAGTGCTTGGAGGCTCTAATGGGCTGGATGAGGGCCGATAAACTGAAGCGGAATCCTGACAAGACGGAAGCTCTGTGGATTGGTGGTTCCCATGTCTGGGAATTGGGTGAGCGACCTGTCCTGGATGGGGTTGCACTCCTCCTGAAGGAGCAGGTATGTAGCTTGGGAGTACTCCTAGATCTGTTTCTGTCACTGGAGCCCCAGCTGGATTCCATGGCCCGGAGTACTTGGGGCCAGCTTCAGCTGATCTGACAGCTGTGGTCTTTCCTGGACAGGGGTAACCTAGCCACAGTAGTGCATGCACTGGTAACTTCCCAATTAGACTACTGCAATGCAGTCTATGTGGTGCAGCCCTTGAAGATGGCTCAGAAATTGCAGCTAGTGCAAAATGCAGCAGCTAGACTGTTGACTGGAGCGTCACGTAATACCAGTCTTAAAGAAATTGCACTCGCTGCTGAAACACCTCCGGTCAGAATTCAAGGTTTGGGTGATGACATTTCAAGCCCTAAGCAGCTTGAGACCTTGATATTTGAGGGAGCGCCTCTCCCTATATATATGCCTGCCTGAGGATTGAGATCTGTTGGAGGGGCCCTCCTCTGCATCCCACCTGTGCGAGATGTACGCTATGGTGGGACGTGGGAGAGGGCCTCCTCTGCTGTGGCACCCCAGTTGTGGAATGCCGTCCCCTTGGAGGCCCGATTGGCACAGACATTGGTCTCATTTTGGCACCAAGTTAAAACATGGCTTTTTATTTAGCCTTTGAGGGCTAAATGCATTCCCTAAAGTAGCACAGTGTTTTAACTCTTTTATTGTTTTAGATTTTAAATTGGTATTAGCTTGCTTAATGGGTTATGTTTTTAGCTGTTTAAATTATTTGTTGTTTTATATTGTCTAAATTGATTTTATCTGTAGGCTACCCTGAGATCCAAATGATACAGGGTGGGATCTAAATGTTTTAAATAAATAAATGCTATATCTACATTACACGATTCAGGGCTGTGGCTAAGATAGCGTGCCTTACAGCACTCCTGCAAAGTAGCCCAATGTTGTTCCCATTATTCCCATTTTACTGGGGGTAGAGCGGGGATAGGTTAGAGTAATGCATGACAACTCTGCAGTGTAGTTTAGTGTTGGTTGAGGGAAACGCAAGGGAGTACTGGGAAGTTGATTGTAGCAGCAGTACAATGTATGAAGATCTAGAGGGAGTTGTTGGGATGTATGCACGTTTGTGTATGTTCCTGGGGACACCAGCATATCTAAGCCAATCTCATGTTGTTGCAGCCTGAGATTGTCTAAGCAGGCCAGGCCCCTTTAAGAGACCAAGCTTCAGTGACTATGGAGGTGGGGCTGCTACATCTCTATTTAATTATCAGTCTTGCTCTGCTCCTTGTTGGAGCAGCAGGGAGATAACCCTGTCTAGCTTCCAGCCCCAGCACCACCCAGAGCTGTCCATGGTGCTGATTTCTTTCTGTCTTGCTTCCTGGGAAGCCTCATCCCTGCTCAAGATCCAGTCCATAATAGAACCCCGCAGCTCAAACTGCATCACAGAGCACCATCAGAGGTACTGCTGTGCTGAAAATTTCTCCCACATTTTTTTTTTAACCATTCCCATTCAATTTGATAGAAAAGAAATTGATTTTGAAAAGAAATTCAAAGGAGGGGAAATTTTGGAGAAATTTTAATGGGTTGGGTTTGGGGTTCTTGTGCTTACCTAACTCAGGAGTATGGATGGTGGAGAAATCTGCCATGGATTCTTTAGAATCTGCCCCCCCAGTCGGTGGTGGAATGGACTACTTCTCACCACCACCCCGCGAAGTTCTGTCGGGATGGACCCTACCTGCTGACGGCCGGGTCCGGGTCCATCCTCTTCAGTCCGTAGCCATCCGCTGCTGGGCTGTGGATGCAAATGACATTTGGCATAGTGGACGCCATTTGCGTCCCTGCTTTTGCTGTGATAGGCTACATAAATATCTATCACGAAAAGAGCAGGGACGCAAATGGCATCCCCTATGCCAGACATCCGGCTGCGGATGGGCCTGGCTGGTGGCTCCGCGGACTCGTCATGGAGCTGAGCCGGCCAGGGAGGATTCCAGAGGGAGGGACGGATAACCTCCCCCCACTGTGGATGCCCTGAACCAGACCGGTGAGTGGGGTTCGTACACCCCTACTCAGGAGGTGGCTGAGGAGTTTGTATGAGTGTCCTATCTGTCATCATACAATCATCTCTGTGGCAGCCTGTAGCCTCCTTGGCTTCCTGCACTTCAGTTAAAGCCATCGTGAGGAAGACGTCATGAGGCAATTCCTCCCATGGGGCTTTTGTCAGTTCAGGAAGTGCAGGTGGCCTGGGAGGCTGCAGAGTCATGGAAAGATGTGTAACATAGAGGGGAGACATGCACAGCCCCCTCGCAGGGATTACGGGAGCTCAAAAAGACCATCAAAAGAAATTCAAAATTCTGCCTCAGAAAAGTGGAAGCCTCACCACAGTAGGGGTGGACGAAAGTCACTTACCTGTCCTCAAAGCTTTTCGCAGTGGGGGGGAGGCGCTTCGCTGCTCCCCCCGAGAAGTTCAGGCCGGGGGGGAGGCTTCCCGCCTCGCCCGGCTGAAATTCAGGCCGGGGGGGAGGCTTCCCACCTCGCCCGGCCAAAATTCAGGCCGGGGAGGAGGCGCCTCGCCTCGCCCGGCCGCGAACTCAAAAGTGTTTTTTTTTTTTTAAACGCCCCCGTGATAGGCTACGTGACGATTAACGTAGCCTATCACGGCTAGATCTGCAAAGTCAGCCATGGTAGGCTACGTTAATCGTCACGTAGCCTATCACGGGTGACTTAAAAAAAAAAAGTGCGTACGCAAATGGCGGCCCCCATAGGGAGCCGCCATTCGCGTTCCTTATTTGGTCGCTGTAGGCTACGTAAAGATTTACGTAGACTACGGCGAAAATAAGGGCAACGCAAATAGCGTTGCCCTTATTTTCGCCGTAGTCTACGTAAGTCTTTACGTAGCCTACAGCGACCAAATAAGGAACGCGAATGGCGGCTCCCTATGGGGGCTGCCATTATCCCTACGCGCTTTTTCTTTTTTTTTAAGTCACCCGTGATAGGCTATGTGACGATTTACATAGCCTATCACGGCTGACTTTGCAAATCTAGCCGTGATAGGCTACGTTAATCGCCACGTAGCCTATCACGGGGGCGTTTTTGTTTTTTTTTCTTTGATTGGAATGGCGGTGGTGGCAGCCGGTCAAAAGACCGGCTGCTGCTCCCACCCCGGACGAACACCCGCCGAACCGCCGGCCAGACCCGCCGCCGGGAGGGACATTCGCCAAAGGTAAGTCCCGTCCCGGGGGGGGTGCGGAGAATTTCTCCCCGAAACTTGTTCGGGGGGCTGAACACGTTGGCGCTCGGCCCCCTGAAGTTTCGGGGAGAAATTCTCCACCATCCCTACACCACAGTTGATGCCATTTCCACCCACAGAAGCAGTGCAATAAGCCCAAAACCCTGAGGAAAAAAAAAGAAAGAAGCTGTGCTACAACCCCTGCCAATAGTGAGCCCTATCTGGGAGGAACTGTTGGAGAATTTCTTCTCCCCTAGGAGAAATTCGGTGAATCCCCCCCCCATTTCTCTGCCCGCAAATAGGCTCGAGAATGTTGAGGGGCTGTGTCAAGGGCTCCTTGGAGGCCTCTCTCAGTCTAATCCAGTAGCCAAGTCCAGACACAGACAAGGGGATTCTTTTCAAAGCTTTATTCCTAGGGATGGCGGAGAATTTCTCCCCGAAACTTCGGGGGGCCAAGCGCCAATGTGTTCGGCCCCCCGAACAAGTTTCGGGAAGAAATTCTCCGCACCCCCCTGCCCCCTGCCCCCCCCCGGGATGGGACTTACCTTTGCCGAATGTCCCTCCCAGCGGCGGGTCCGGCTGGCGGTTCGGCTGGTGTTCGTCCTGGGCGGGGGCGGCAGCCGATCTTTCGACCGGCTGCCGCCGCCGCCATTGCAATCAAAGAAAAAAAAAACGCCCCCGTGATAGGCTACGTGGCGATTAACATAGCCTATCACGGCTAGATTTGCAAAGTCAGCCGTGATAGGCTACGTCAATCGTCACGTAGCCTATCACGGGTGACTTAAAAAAAAAAAAAAAAAGCGCGTACGGATAATGGCGGCCCCCATAGGGAGCCGCCATTCCCGTTCCTTATTTGGTTGCTGTAGTCTACGTAAAGATTTACGTAGACTACGGCGAAAATAAGGGTAACGCTATTTGTGTTGCCCTTATTTTCGCCGTAGTCTACATAAACATTTACGTAGACTACAGCAACCAAATAAGGAATGCGAATGGCGGCTCCCTATGGGGGCCGCCATTAGCATACGCGCTTTTTTTTTTTAAAGTCACCCGTGATAGGCTACGTGACAATTGACGTAGCCTATCACGGCTGACTTTGCAGATCTAACCGTGATAGGCTACGCTAATCATCATGTAGCCTATCACGGGGGCGTTTTTTTTTTTTTTTACTTTCGAGTTCGCTGCCGGGCGAGGCGGGAAGCCTCCTCCGCGGCCTGAAGTTCGGCCGGGCGAGGCGGGAAGTCTCCCCCCCCGGCCTGAACTTTGCGGGGGGAGCAGCGAAGCGCCTCCCCCCCACTGCGAACAAGCTTCGAGGACAGGTAATTCACTTTCGTCCACCCCTATTTATTCCTCTTTTACAACTTAACAACTCTGCTGTTAGCAACTAGATATGAGCAGCAGAGTACCTATGCCCTAAGTTGGAACAGTTGGTCCCCGTTTGAAAGGTAATCACTGGCAGACCCTGAACTTATGGGCTAGGGAGAGTCCCTCCCCTTTTCCCTTGGATCCTCTGGGCGCAACCGTTGTTTGCTTACCAACCGGGAACTACGCTTCCTTTCCGCGCCCTCCATTTGGTGCCGCTCCGTGCGTCGGCGTCGTGCGTCCAGCAAGTCTGCTTCCCACGCTCTGTCACTCTCAGGACCGCTATCTATGCTAGGAATGCTGGTGGGAGGAATCTCTGCCAGCTGTTGGCCCTGGGAAGGATAAGCACGCTCCTCTCCCAGGAGCAGCTCCTCTTCCTCAGAATCAGAACTACTCTGGGATTCTATGGGCTCAGTGTCCACCCTGACAGGCTGTTTGTCCATAGCTCTAATCGGAACCCATAGCCTGAAATCATAGTTTCCTTTAGTTTTGACTCCTGATTTGCCTGCGGATCCTGATTGTCCTTGAATACAGATGCCTGGTGTCCGGCTCACATACGCTGCCCATAACCCAGCCTGAAGAGGTGCATGCATTCTATTGTGAAGGATAACTTGGCGTCTTCCAATCCAATCCAAACTGAGCCCATCACTAGCTTCCACAGGAATTCCAAAGAGAAGCATCCCTGATTCTGCGTCCCCTCCCCATTACGCACACACATGAACAGATGCACACACATGCTTGGTTTCCACTAAATACATTTTTCAAGCCTGACTTTGCGCAAACACAATGTTTTGCTGGAAGCATTAAAAGGCAATTTAGTACTCAAAGGATTAAAAGCTCATGTTAAATTGAAGACCACATTTGGCATAAACATTAAAAATTGACAGAACACCCTGCACATTAACTGCGTCGTGCTTCGTAATTAGCATTTAAAAGTAAAACATCATTTCCTTACTGTTTCCTACTTGCTCATTTATAATGCATTTATTAAAATGTGAATGCAAAGAGGAGGCATCAGTAAGTGGGGGAAGGAAAAAACACACACACACACATACACACACTTGCATTTTGGAGTAGGGACCTATTTGTGTGATACCCAAAGAAATGGAGATGAAGGTCTCTTGAAAAAAATACAGTTTTCAAAGAACACCATAACAGAATGAATAGGCAGGCCACTAAGGACTAATTGATACAACTTAAAAAAAGAAAGAAAGAAAAACTGGTGCAAACAGAAATTGGATCTGACTCAGGTCGGTTATAAAAACTTAAGTATTGTGCAAAGGGTATTTAAATGCAAAGGTATTCGGGGCGTTTCAATTTAGGGGTAGGGTGGGATCTGCAACAAAATGTTGCAGTGTGTCCTTATCCTCTTTTAGGAGCGCTCCTGTTCAGGTTTACTGCCAGCCAACCAGCCACGCCCTCCTCCAGAATACTACAAGCTGTCGGGAGCTGCTGCCTCTTTTCAGCACGCAACTCCTTTGCTGAGGGAACTGCACTGGCTGCCTATTTGCTACTTGGCCAGGTTTAAGGTTTTCATTCTACTGTACTAGGCCTGAAACAACTTGGGACCAGGATACCTGAGAGCACCTTCTCCCCTGTCAACCTGCCCAGTCACTGAGGTCATTGGAGGTCTTGTTCCTGGTGGTTCCACATGGACCTATGGCCCGACTGGAGTCCACCAGGAGAAGAGCCTTCAATGTAGTGGCCCCCTTTCTTTGGAACTCCCTGCTGCTGGAGGCCAGGCAGGCACCAATACTATGCTGGTTCCAGCATCTTGAGAAAACAGCACTGTTCATTCCTTAATTGACCAGTCATGGTTTTTATTGGCATTTTTTTTAAAAAAAAAATAGAATAATTTTAATCTGGTGTTTTAATCTTTTTATCCTTTTACTGTTTTATCTCTTGTGTTCACTGCTCCAAAATCTGTTCTAGATATGGAACAGTATATAAATACTAAGAAGAAAGAAAGAAAGAAAGAAAGAAAGAAAGAAAGAAAGCGAGCTCCTACAGGACCTTCCCCTCATTCCCCACCTCGTTTTTCATGTTTCTTTTCAAATGACGTTCCATGGCTTTTGAACAGATTCTGTCCTCATTGGACTGTGATTGTAGTGCCCCCCCCCATCCCAGCACCCCAGTTTTCTTTTCAGATTTGTTTTGTTCTTCTACAAAATGTGGGGTTCCCCTGAGCATGATACCTCCCGCTTGTTTCTCAGTGGCCCCATTTGGGGTCCATTTCTATCAGCACTCACCACTTCAGTTCACTATTAGAGGGAGTGAAGACTAAGGAAGAATAGGATACAGAGTTATAAAAATGTGCATTTTGTGGAAGGAGAGAAAGAGAGAGAAATGTGTGTACAAGATTATTATTTATTATTATTTGTTACATTTCTATACTGCCCCATAGCTGAAGCTCTCTGGGCAGTTTACAAAGGTTATTGTTGTACATCGCCCAGAGTGTCCGGGTGACCGGCCAGGTGGGCGATTAAGAAATTTAATAAAATAAATAAATTTAATAAATAAAAACATTAAACTACAATATGCCAAAGAAAGGTTAAAGACGTTATGCCAAAGAAATGTTAAAAAAAACATTTAAAATACAATATGCAAAATTTAAAAACACTTAAAGGATGCAGAGACATTTACATGTTTGACAGAGACAACATATGTCTAAAAACAACTTTGAGAAATCAGCCAAACCATAAAACAAATCAAGGATCCATCCAAACTCATCACGTGCTGCCAAATGCCTGGGAAAAGTGAAAAGTCTTGACCTGGCGCCCAAAAGATAGCAACGGTGCTGCCAGGTGGGCCTCATCTGTGGCAGCAGTTGGATGGCTTTAAAAGAGAGTTAGGCAAATTCATGGAGGACAGATCAGTCAAAGTCTCTTAACCATGATAGTTAAACAGAGCCTCCATTTACAGAAGCACTGTACTCTAAATACCAGTTGCTGGCAAAGGGCTCGGGATTGTGGGCTTCCCAGAGCCATCTGGCTGGCCGCTGTGGGAAACAGGATGCTAGATTCGACAGACCTTTTGTCTGATCCAACTGGACTCTCCTTATGTTCTTAGGTATGTTGAAACAATATAATCCATAAGTATGTATCCCAATGCACTGAGGAAAAGGCTTCTTACTAACTCCTGAGGCCTCCGAATAGAAGCGGCAACATATCCTTCATTTTCTTTTCCTGTGTAAATTCATCTTCACCCTGTAGATGTCTCTGTCCTGCATGCCACTCTCCTTCAGCAAGTAGCCATCCAGTAGAGGGTCTGTTGGGTGAGCCAAGAGTGGAGTTTCAGGATTCTTCTGATGTACACATCCTTAAAAAACAACAAAACTGCATGCCAAGCCTGGTTTGAGTAGGAACTGCTCTGGAGGCTTCCAGAGGCTTTTACTGTGCAATTTCACTGCCTCATTCACAAAACTCTACTGGGGCCCCAGACTAGAGAAGTATGGATGGTGTAAAATCCCCTCTGTCTGTGTTTCGTGGATTGTCAAGTGCCTTTTGTTCCATCATCCACTCACAGACACATGTGGATTTTTTTCCCGTCATGCAGAAAAACACGCAAATAATTACGTAAGAGTTTTCGTAACCTTTTACATAATTTACTTTGATATGTAAATTATTGTGCGTACTGTCCCCCATTCCATCCCACTTTTCCTCTGCTGAAACTTCGGTATTTTCCTTTGGATAAATATGCGTAAATTTCAGGAAACTAAACACCACCACCACCACACATCTGAAAGTCCACGGACCCTGCGCGGCCTGAGGGGGTCCCTCTGCAGGCGGATTCTGCAGGTTGGTTTCTTAGAAATCCAAGCTCATTTTAGTTCATCTTGAATTTCTCCAGCATCCCTACTAGAACCTCCAGCCAACCAGGGCCACATGCCAAACAGTGGCTGGGCGGAGCGAGATGCAAAATGGTGGCTCAGAGGGTGGAGCTAACTACCTACCGTACCCTACAAGTTCTACATGGGTGTGATTTCCATATACAAGTATACATCTATATCTAATTTAATACTGATCAGGGATTTGAACAGCCTGAGTGGGGGTTGCTGGGGGTCTGCTGTTGCTATTGTTAAAGAACTCGAACTCAGAACCGCCCCCCGCCCCCAACCCTTAGGAAAAATAAAAGAAGCTGTGCTCCAAGCCCTGCCAGTGCGGAGCCCTACTTGTTGAGAATTTCTCCTCCCCCTGGAGAAATTTGGTGAAATTGTCTCCCAAATTTCTCTGCCCACAAGTAAGGCGGAGAATTTCAAGAGGCCATTTGTGCACCGCTCAATAAATAAATAAATAAATAAATCTGCTCTTCCCGCTGTCCGACAGTCTGGTTCAGTTTTGAATTCTGAAGCCATCTTGTTCCACTCCCACCTTCTCGCTACTTAAGAGTCTTTAATCAGGATCTTTGTTTTCCCCACAGGACTTGGCAGGCGTTGCAGGGAGGGCAGAGGGGAGACAAATTGATACAGCTGACAGAGCTGCATGTCCAAGAAACAAGCAGAAAATCTTTGTTGGAGATTGTCTGACTTGGGCAACTTTGCATCTTTGTTTGGGCCAAAATTAGGGATGGCAGAGAATTCCACCATGGACTCCCCGGAGTCCGTGGCCAAACGGAACACTTACCTCCGCCTCCCCGTGGAATCCTCTTCAGAAGGATCCTCCGGCTCCAGATTTCCAGTGATACGGCCGCCATGCCATACCACCGGCTGAAGGGGACTGACTGCGGACACAAATGGCGTCCAGGACGCCATTTGTGGCTGTAAAAGCCGTAGTTTAAGGTAAATGCAGCCATAAATTGTTGCACTTAGCTTAAACTAAGACCTTTATGGCTGCAAATGGCATACTGGACACCATTTGCGGCCGTGCTTTTCATTCATGCGATAGGCTACGCAAATATCATGTAAAACAGGGACGAAAATGGTGTCCTGGACGCTGTTTGCGGCCCTATTTCTTCATGCGATAGGCTACGCAAATATTTGCGAAGGCTGTCGCGTGAATGAAAAGCATTCATTCAAGTAAAGGTCTTATTTAAGCTAAATGCAGCCATTTACGGCTGCATTTACCTTAAACTAAGGCCCTTACAGCAGCAAATGCTGGTGTCCTGGATGCCATTTGCGTCCACAGTCAGTCAGGTCCCCTTCAGCCAGCGATACGGCATGGCGGCCGTATCGTTGGCACTTCAGAGCTGGCCGGCAGCTCCATGGAATTACTGCAGAGTGGACCTGGCCAAAGAGGATTCTGGGGGGAGGAACGGGTCACCTCCCCCCTGCGGGTGGATTCGCCACGGACCGGAAGATAGGGAATCTGCCCATCGCTAGCCAAAACCCATTGTTTGAACTGTAAAGCAGAGAACAAAGCCGAGAACATAAGTGGAGCCCTGCTGGATCAGACCAAGGGTCCATGTAGTCCAACATTCTGTTGACACAGCGGCCAACCATCGTTGCAGAGATGCAGAGAGAGAGAGAATGTATGTTTGTTTCAATGTGGAAATATATATTCTTGATGGTTTTGGACGTGTGTGACTTCTAGGCAACCCCCCTGCCATTTTCAAGTGAGAGATTAGATCTTTCATCTGAAATGCACTGGGGGGGGGGGGAAAGCAACTCAGACAGCTTTTTACACACTTCAAAATCCTGTGCTTCTCATTCTCAGAAGGTCTTGCAATGTTTGATTTAGTTTTGTGTGCTGTGAAGGGAACACAACCAGATTAAACATGATGTCATGGGTCAAATGTGTGTGAAGGCCCTGCTATCCCCATGGGTGTATGTGTAAAAAATATTATGTCTTTGCACTTTGCTAATGCTAGCCATATCAAGGGATACCCACTCCCCAACATCACGGAGGGTCACTGGCGGCCCAAGATATGTAGCGGTCTGGAACTAGGGGACGTATAGATTGTGTAAAATCCCTTCCATCTGTGTTTCACGGATTGCCCAGTGCCTTTTGTTCTATCATCCACCCATCACGGCAATCATTTCCTTTTGTTTCCAAATTTGTGCAAATTCGCATTTGCATGAATGCACAGTCATGCAAATTCGAACGTGGGCAAGGTGGTAAGTGAACCCTTTCCCAGGATCATCAGCTACGTTGGGGCGCAGTATTAGTTCCGGCATGGATTGAGAAGGTGTTGCTTGACAATGTAAGCAGAGCCCTGGTGTATTAGACCAAAAGTTAGCAAATGAGGGTGGAAACAAATCTTAGATTGAATTAGAGAAATAGCCAGTAACGTCCCAGTGTTAGATCCATTGTTTATGTTGTTTTGTAATCTAAAATCTTTTTTTTTTCCTTCTGAGGACACATCAAGATAGTTATCCATCCCTTAACAGGCGCTAAAATGGCTACAAGTAGGAACTGCAACAAAATGTTGCAGTATGAAGGGCTCTTGTTCATTGTTTCAATCAGACAGCCATGCTCTTCTCCAAGATTCTGTCCCCTCTTCCACGTGGGCTTCCACTTTTCCCTTACCTAGTCAGCATTCTGTGGCGACTAAGCACATTAAGTCCTAATTGGCCTGTTTTTGGAGTCCCCCTTTTGTTCTCCCTCTGTGTGTGTTCTTTCCCTTAAGATTTTGTTTGTATTTCTGCAAAATGTTGTGTTCCAACAAGCCTTCAGATACCTCCCGTGTGTGTGTGTGTGGGGGGGGGTCGTTTTGGCTTCAAGAGCAACTGCGCTCATGGCCTGAACATTAGAAAAGGAGTGAATGGGAAAAGATGAACTCCCCCAACAGCAGCAGTCCAGATGTCAAGAGTATGGTATATTATGGTATATATGATGAAATATATGAGGTCTGCCTGGCACCAACATTGTTATCTTTTCGGCACCAGATTAAGACCTTTCTCTTCTCCCAAGCATTTGGCAGCATATGATGACTTTTAATCAATCCTGGATTGTCTTATGGTTATGGTTGATTGCTTTTGATCACTTGCTTGAAGTCGTTTTAGATATATGTTCTTTTGTGTATATTGTCTGTTGGTGTTTTTTTTTTTTAATGTAAATGGCTTTTAATCTCTGTAGACTATATTTTTAATGTGTTCAGTCTTTATAAACTGCCCAGAGAGCTTCTGCTATTGTGCAGTTCAGAAAGGTGATTAATAATAAAAATCCTTGTCTCAAGGAGCGCCTCCAGCAACACCAGATAGGCCGCTCAACAATATCAGCCTTGGATGGCCTTCTCTCTGTCCCGTCAGCCAGGACAACTAGGCTGGTGAGGATGAGGGAATGGGCCTTCTCTGTGGTAGCCCCCACTCTGTGGAACTCCCTCCCTAGGGAACTCCGCCATGCCCCATCTTTAATGAGCTTCTGCCATGAGTTGAAAATGTGGTTGTTCAGGCAGGCATTTGGGGTGGGTTACGATACTTTTAAATGATGTTTTAATGTGTAATTTTACTGTTTTAAATTGAACTGTTGTACATTGCCCAGAGTGGCCAGGTGACTGGCCAGATGGGTGATTAAGAAATTTAATAAATAAATAAATTAAGTAAGTAAGTAAATAAATAAATAAAAATAACAACCACTAACTTTGTGAAAGTAGACAGCTAGATAATGGTTTCATTGACCTGTGGAGCATGTCTGCAATGTTTCAGAGTGATAAAGTACATACCATAAGCCTGACATCTACCCACACAAGATCTATGACATGGATCCATCGAAGTCATGAAATGGGCTACAAATGCAATGACCCCCAAATATACAAAAGTTGAACAAATGCATAAAAGGTAAAGGTAAAGGTGTCCCCAACCAGTCGTGTCCGACTCTAGGGTGCGGTGCTCATCCCCGTTTCTAAGCCGAAGAGCCAGCGCTGTCCGAAGACGCTTCCATGGTCATGTGGCTGGCATGACTGAACACTGAGGTGCACGGAACGCTGAACAAATGCATAGGTAGTGTCAAATACAATCCTGGGCTAGCATTTGGCCCTGAGCACCGGTGGCAAGGAAGAGCACTGTCACAGAAGCACCAAAGGCTTGTGCTGTACCTGTCTAGGGCTCAAGCCACTTGCAGCATCAGATTGTAGGTGCAACAAAAGCAGAAGACAAACATCCCAGTCTTACAGGATAACTTTTGAATATATTAAAAGGTTCCCCTCCCCTTCTTTTCAACTTGGCAAAACAGGTACCCTTGAGTAGCGATGCCTTAATGACAATCCAATTCTTTCTCGCTCTCCCTCTTTCTCTCTTTTCATTACATTGGTGTTTTTCTTTTCTTTTCTTTTCCTGCAGCCTTTGCAAAACTAAAAACACTTTGTACTCCCTCCCTTTTATCCAGAACAGATTGCCATTTTAAGCAAAGGCCCATAAACTGCAGGTTCAAAGAAAACTAAAGTGAATTAACATAAAACGCTGGAATTCTCATTTAGGCAAACAGCAAGGCAGTTGCTCTGCAAGCAATTTCATGTGGTGGTGGTGCGTGGCAGTGGTGGGGGGGGGAGATTTCAAATGGAAGTAAAGATGAAAAGAGTTGAGCAATCATGCTTTCTCTATTCCCACTAGGCAATCTTATGGGTAACCCAATGTTGCTGGCACTCCAGATAGCAACCACCATGAATTTGCTGAATCCCCTCTTAAGAATATAAACACATAAGAACATGAGAAGAACCATGCTGGATCAGACCAAGGGTCCATCTAGCCCATCATCATGGTTCCCACAGTGGCCAATCACATATCTTCAGGAAGCCCAGAAGAGGGGCTTAGAGGCAATTGCTTTCTTCTCTTGTTACTCTCAGAAGCTGGTTTTTAGCAGCATACGTCTCTAAACATGGAGGCTCTACTCAGCATCATGACTAATAGCCATTGATCGACCTCTCTCCACCTCCATGAATGTGTCTAATCCCAACGTAAAGACATCTAATCTTGGGGCCATCATCACAATTTGTAGCAGTGAATTCCATAATCTGATGGTGTGTTGTGTGAAAGTGCCATATCTTTTCTCACCGTGCTGAAAGAAATCTTGACACAATACTACAATCGCATAATTTATTCTTTGCAGTGTTTTATCAGTGAGTAAGGGCACATGAATAAAGCACTTTGAAAAACACTTAGCATTTGTAGCAGTGAATTCCATAATCTGATGGTGTGTTGTGTGAAAGTGCCATATCTTTTCTCACCGTGCTGAAAGAAATCTTGACACAATACTAGAATCGCATAATTTATTCTTTGCAGTGTTTTATCAGTGAGTAAGGGCACATGAATAAAGCACTTTGAAAAACACTTAGCATTTGTAGCAGTGAATTCCATAATCTGATGGTGTGTTGTGTGAAAGTGCCATATCTTTTCTCACCGTGCTGAAAGAAATCTTGACACAATACTACAATCGCATAATTTATTCTTTGCAGTGTTTTGTCAGTGAGTAAGGGCACATGAATAAAGCACTTTGAAAAACACTTAGCATTTGTAGCAGTGAATTCCATAATCTGATGGTGTGTTGTGTGAAAGTGCCATATCTTTTCTCACCGTGCTGAAAGAAATCTTGACACAATACTACAATCGCATAATTTATTCTTTGCAGTGTTTTATCAGTGAGTAAGGGCACATGAATAAAGCACTTTGAAAAACACTTAGCATTTGTAGCAGTGAATTCCATAATCTGATGGTGTGTTGTGTGAAAGTGCCATATCTTTTCTCACCGTGCTGAAAGAAATCTTGACACAATACTACAATCGCATAATTTATTCTTTGCAGTGTTTTATCAGTGAGTAAGGGCACATGAATAAAGCACTTTGAAAAACACTTAGCATTTGTAGCAGTGAATTCCATAATCTGATGGTGTGTTGTGTGAAAGTGCCATATCTTTTCTCACCGTGCTGAAAGAAATCTTGACACAATACTACAATCGCATAATTTATTCTTTGCAGTGTTTTATCAGTGAGTAAGGGCACATGAATAAAGCACTTTGAAAAACACTTAGACCAATTCCTGGAGGAGAAGGCTATCAATAGCTATTAGTCCTGACGGCTCTGTGCTATCTCCAGTATCAGAGGTGGCATGCCTGTGTACACCAGTTGCTGGGGAACATGGGCAGGAGGGTGCTGTTGCACTTAGGTCCTGCTCGTGGATTCCTGGTCAACAGCTGGTTGGCCACAGTGTGAACCGAATGCTGGACAAGATGGTCCCTTAGTCTGATCCAGCAGGGCTGCTCTTATGTTCTCATTCATTCATTCATTATATTTCTATACTACCCCATAGCCAAAGCTCTCTGAGCAGTTCACAAAAATTAAAAACCATTAAAATGCATTGCTGCCATCATCACCAGTTGCAATTGCTCTTTTTCTTCCTCCTCTTTTTCATCATTGCAATCACTTGCTTAATTGACAGTAAGGATGGGTGGATTCCCTACCTGTCATTCCAGGGGGGGGGAATCTGCCTGTGGGGGGAGGCGATCCGTCCCTCCCCCCGGAATCCGTCCAGGCCAGCTCCACTCCACGTTGATCTGGCGGAGCTGGCTGCCAGCTCTGCATCACTGGCGAATGTCGATATGGCCAGCAGCCATTGCCGTGCCGTATCGCTGTACTAAGTAAGTCTCTGTATGCAAATGGCATAGTGGGTGCCATTTGCGTCCCTGTTCACATGATAGGCTATGCAAACATTTGCATAGCCTATCACGTCAAAAAACAGGGAAGCAAATGGCACAGTGGATGCCATTTGCAGCCATAAAGCTGGTAGATTAACCTAAATGCAGCCATAAACTACGCCATTTGTGTCCGGAGTAGGGATGTATGAAAATCAATTACCTTTTGGGGATTATGCTGATGGTGGGGGGGGGAGGCGTTCCGTTCCTCCCCCCCCCCAGAATCCTGGCCGGCCGGCTGTGCTCCGCAGCGTTTCTGCGGAGCCGCCGGCCGGCTCCGCCGCCATTTGCGTCCCTGCAGTCAGCCGTGATAGGACTTACCTTGCTTACCGTGATAGGACTTACCCGCGGGACAGGACTTACCTTGGGCAGATCTTCCTGGCGGCAGCGGCTCTGGCTCCGACTCTTCTGACCGGCTGCTGCTGCCGCCATTTCCAGGTTAAAAAAAAAAACACGTGATAGGCTACGTAAAGATTTACGTCGCCTATCACGGCTAGATTTTAAAAAAACACCGTGATAGGCTACGTAAATGTTTACGTAGCCTATCACGTGTTTTTTTTTTTAACCTGGAAATGGCGGCAGCAGCAGCCGGTCAGAAGAGTCGGAGCCAGAGCCGCTGCCGCCAGGAAGATCTGCCCAAGGTAAGTCCTGTCCCGTGGGGGGCGGGGGGCTGGCCGTTCCACCACCGATTTCGGGGGGCTGAATGCGCTGGCATTCGGCCTCCCCGAGATCCATGGCGGAACTTTCGTACATCCCTAGTCCGGAGATGTACTTAGCACAGCAATATGGTACAGCAATGGCTGCCAGCATTCACCAGTGATGCAGAGCAGGCGTCTGGCTCTGCAGGATCAACACAGAGATGGATCCGACCCAGACAGATTCGGGGGGGAAGCGGAGGTGAGTGCTCCGTTCCACCACGGGCCCCAATGGGGCTGGATTCTTGGAATCTGGCCTCATTGGGGTTTGTGGCGGAATTCTCCCCCATCCCTACTTGACAGGCAGTGAGCCAGCAGGCCATGACATCTCCTGCTTCTCACCACCATCACCCCTGTTGTCTGGACCACAACAACAGGCAGGTGAAAAAGGTTTCAGTGGAGAAGAGGAGGAGCAAGTCCAGGGTGCTTTTGTCAGTGGGCCCCTGCTGCTGTGCGGGCCCTTGGCAGGTGCTTGATCATCCCTACCGTTGACCCCAGTCCTGCTACCAGGGGGCTAACAGACTGTCCCCAATATTATACTCTGGAACCTGTTCTGTGGAATCACTGTAAAACAGTTTCCCCAAGCCACACAGTTGATCCAGGAGGATACTGTAATCGATGGCATCAAAAGCTATTGAAAGACTGAGTAACAGAGTCGCACTCTGCCCTTCTCCTGATAAAACTCATCCATCACAGTGATCAAGGCAGACTTCATCCCATAACCTGGCCTGAATCCAGACTGGAACGGGTCTAGATAATCAGTATCCTCCAAGAATGTTTGTAATTGAGTCACCTTTTGGGCAGCTTGCACAAAAAAAATGCAGGGGGTATTTACCACCAGACAACAGTTCTTATAAACCGAGTCTAGATTAAAGACCAGAAAGCAGAGAGTAGGAATAAACAGTCATTTCCTGCAAACTGCAGTGGATGGATGTAAACATAATGTGTGTCAATGGTATGTATTGGGACTGGTGCTTTTTTTCTTGTTCATAAATAATCTGGGATGAGCAGTGAGATGGTCAAGTTTACTGGTGATACTAAATTACTTAGAGTGGTTAAAACAACTACAAAAAAGGGTTATGAAGAGCTCCAAAATTACCTCTTGAAACTGGGGGAAGGGGTATTCAAATGGAAAATGGGGTGCAATATCAGCAAGTGATGCACACTGGGGCAAAAAACATTCAAACTCTACATATATGCTGAAGGGATCTCAGATGACCAAAAAAGAGGTCATGGGGTTGTGGTGGATAGCTCCCTGAAAATATTAACCCAGTGTGCAGCTGCTGTGGAAAAGACAAATTCGATGCTGGGTATAATTCGAAAAAAAGTACTGAAATCATAGTGCCCTTATGCAAATCTATGGTGTGACCACACTTGAGAGTACTGCGTAGAGTTCCAGTCAGCACATCTCAAGGAAGATATTGTAGAGCTGGGAAAGGTGCAGAAAAGGGCAACCAAAATGATCAAGGGGCTCGATCAACTCTCCTATGAGGAAAGGTGACAACGTTGGGTGCTGTTTTGCTTTGAGGGTAAAAGCAAGTAGGGGGAGACATGATAGAGGTGTATACAAATATGCATGGTATGGAGAAAGAGGTTAGGGAGATGTTTTTCTCGCTCAGTTATTAGTATCCAGAGTCATCCCATGAAGAATGGAGGGAGATTCAGGACAGATAAAAGGAAGGACTCCTCTACACAGTGCATTGTTAAACCATGGAATTTGCAACCACAAAACGTAGTGATGGCTACCAACTTGGATGGTTTTAAAAGGGGATTAGACAAATTCATGGAGGATAAGGCTATCAATGGCAACTGGTCATGATGGCAATATATTACCTCCAGTATCAGAGGCAGTCCATCCTAAAGGAAATCAACCCTGAGTGCTCATTGGAACGACAGATAATGAAGCTGAAGCTCCAATATTTTGGCCACCGAATGCGAAGAGAAAACTCCCTGAAAAAGACCCTGATGCTGGGAAAGACTGAAGGCAAAAGGAGAAGGGGACGGCAGAGGATGAGATGGCTGGATAGCATCACCGATGCAGTGGATATGAACTTGAGCACGCTCTGGGAGAGAGCGCAGGACAGGAAGGCCTGGTGTGCTATGGTCCATGGGGTCACGAAGAGTCGGACACGACTGAACGACTGAACAACAACATGCCTCTATATAGCCATCGCTGGGAAGCTATTGTGAGCTTCCCATAAACATCTCACTGGCCACTGTGTGAGCAGAATGGTGGACTAGATAGACTGTTGGTCTGATCCAGCAGGGCTCCTCTATGGCATAGAATCATAGAATAGCAGGTTGGAAGGAGCCCATAAGATCATCAAGTCCAACCCCTGCTCAGTGCAGGAATCCAAGTCAGAGCATCCCTGACAGGTGGCTGTCCAGCTTCATAGAATCATAGAATAGTAGGGTTGGAAGGGGCCCATAAGACCATCAAGTCCAACCCCTGCTCAGTGCAGGAATCCAAGTCAGAGCATCCCTGACAGATGGCTGTCCAGCTTCATCTTGAATGCCTCCAGTATAGGAGAGCCCACCACTGCCCTAGGGAATGAGTTCCATTGTCGTATTGCTCCAACGGTCAGGAAGTTTTTCCTGACGTTAAGCCGTAATCCGGCTTCCTGTAACTGGAGCCCATTCTTCCATGTCCTGCACTCTGGGATGATGGAGAAGAGATCCTGGCCTTCCTCTCTATGACAACCTTTCAAGTACTTGGAGGGCGCTCTCCTATCTCCCCTCCGTCTTCTCTTCTCAAGGCTGAACATGCCCAGTTCTTTCAGTCTTTCCTCACAGGGCTTGGTTTCCAGTCCCCTGATCATCTTTGTTGCCCTCCTCTGAACCCTCTCCAGTTTGTCTTCTATGTTCTTACTGGAGATGAGGGAGAGATGTAAATGAACTGAAGGGACTCAGCCCTGTGGCAAAGTGCACCAACGCTGGAATGAATTTTAGAAATTCCCCTTGTTCAATAAGGATTTTGGAGGAACAAACTGACAGAACAATGAAGGAATGGGGAGATCTGCGTGTTCCTAATAGGAGCAAGGTAACCATCACCTTGGGCAAGTCAGAGGGGGGAGGGGATTGTTCAGGGAAGGATTTTAAGAGCAACATCCAGAAGGCAAGATAACAACAGAACTGAGCATGAGAAGGGATTTACAACACCACATCAAACAGAGTTCAGATTACAGCTTTGTTAGATAACTAGCAAATTGCAGGATGGGGCGGGGGGGGGGCGGTTTAAAGGAAATGAACACTTGATAAATATTTTCCACAACAAAACACAATTGGTTTCAGTGGGATATAGCTCTGTTTCTCATTAGTTATCCTTCACTTATTAGACAAGTTCCATGTTTCATCAAATCCCTGCTGTGGATTTTGGAAATATATATATAGCTTTCCCAGGAAGAGTAGCTGTTTAACCATGTCGCTGTTGATGTTCTCAGAGCAGTTTCCATACAGAAAGCCTAACAACAGAGTATTAAAAATGTATTTTAAGCTATATATATCTTTGATCCTTCCCTTACACTCCATCCCCTCCCCTGTCCCCTTAAGGAGACATCCAAGAAGAGTTTAAAAGCAAGGTACCAGTTGTGGCTTTTGATGCTAAAGAGGTGCAATAGCCCAAGACACCATTATCACGGCCTTGACAGGGTGCTGCAGTATCAAGCTATGTATGATAAAGCACTCTACTGACACCAGAAAAAAATAATAATCACGCTTCTTCTCCCCACCCCCACCCCACCGGCCCCATTCCCCTTTTCACAAGAAGGCTTTTTACGCTCATTAAATGCAACCTTATCTCTGAAATGACAAGTGCACCTAATCTCATTTTCTGACAAGCAATTCTGACAGCACCTTCCTTTTGATTTCGAAGACACGTAGCTAGACATATATTAATCTGTCAGTCATTGCCCCTAGGAAGATTGGGGGAGGGAGGAGGCAAAGGAGGGTGTGGAAGAGAGAGATGAATATTTCTCAGAGTGAAAGAAACAAGAAAGAAAGAGACCGCCAGCGGAGGAAATACAGATCTGTGCACGCTCCACACACAAGCCACAAAACATCAAAATTTGGACTAAGGACAACCATTATTTATTGAGAAGTCTGTAAGGAAGTTACTAGTTTTGAGGTCCATCAGCCTATTTCCACTGGACTTTTTTCTTTCTTTCTTGAAAATGTCTGAGTTTTGTTTATGTTTTTCTCTGTTTTGTACCCTCCTAAAGAAAAGGCCACAAAAAAGAAATAGTGGAGAATATTTGAAGAAGATCTTGCATGGATCAGTGTCACAGTGGCTTGATTATTATAATTTGAGTATATACTCAAATTATAATAATCAAGCCACTGTGACACTGGTCCATGCAGGATTTTCTTCAAGTATTCTCCACCATTTCTTTTTCTGTGGAAGCCACCATCTTTCCCACATAATGCCCTGGGACAGGGGTTGGCCCTAATATCATGCAGAATGAAGCAGTTGCCTCAGGCGGCAGATGCTGGGTGGCAGTGGCAAGGTGTGTTGGAGGAGAAATCTGTGTGTCATGCGGGCTTCTGTGAATCCCCTACATTCGTTAGCTTGATGACTTCAGGCACAATGGAGGATGTTGTCCCATCATCAATGTTGAAGACAGATTCATCTGCCCTTCCAGTTGGGTTTTGTACATGTGTGAACATTTGAGGCCTACAGAGGCAAAGAGGGGGGAAAGAAAAGAAAAGAAAAAAGATCAAGTTTAGAGGCCTGGAGTTTTCTGTTCCGAGGGGGTAACCCTGAGAGGAGTAGTTTCATTTCTCCAGTGAAGTGTCAGTTTCATTTTTCTTCGTAAGTTTCATTTCTTCAGGATTGAAGCAGTACTTTCAGTTTTGAGGGAGGAGGGTATATAAAGAGAGAGAAAGAGACAGTAAGAGCAGAGATAGACAGAGCCTCAAGTGAGGGCAGAGTCTGAAGAGTGAGCCGGAAGAAGCAGCCTGGAGAAGTCTAAGGATAGCTAGGGTAAAGGAACATGCATTTGGCAACTTTTATTTTCTTTTAATGCCTTTTGTATCACTCAGGCTGATTGCATAAATACCTTTAGTTCTTGTTGTTGTTGCTTGCCTTAAATCTACTAGTAAACTGTTGTGGATAAAATAAAGCCTATGTCTGGAGTGTCAGTCACCCCATGCCTGTGGCCTAAACCCCACGTTACCGGGAAGGGGAAGTTTAAAGGAAGGAAAGTGGGACTCTTAAGGAGGCAAGAGATCCTTAAGGAGTGGCTCAGGGGGTCCAGGTCATAAGTGGAAACTTGAGAACATGGAATGGCAGGGGCGCCATCTTGTTCTTTTCCTCAGACAGCAAAATGTCTTGGGTCGTCCCTGCCCTGGAACAGCATTCGGTCCGTTTTGTGGAGAATGCAAAATGGTGGCCAGACTACCAGCACAGTTGCGGCTGTTGCCACTTGCAGCAGCTGCCCCGGGGGGGGGGGGGAGAGAAGCTGTGCTCCTGTCCAGTGCCAATGGCAAGCCCTACCTCTGAGAAACTGTTGGAGAAGTTCTCCACCAGATGGGGAAATCTGGTGATAGAGTTCCGACAATTTCTCCATCCATACAAATAGGATGGAGAATTTTGAGAAGCTATTTGCACAGAGCTCTTGTTCCCGCCCTCCGAAGCACTAACATCTAACCAGGGATGGGGGGGGGGGCTCTCATGATTTAACCCCCACTTCTCTGCTTTACCACAAGCTCCCCCTTTGTGTTTCTCCAAGGAACGGCAACAATGCAGACATCAGGACGGGACTCCGGGGCAGCCACCTAGGGCCCTGCTCACCAGAATGTGCGGGAGGGCCCCCAAGCGCAGCAGTGATGTCACAATGAGCCCCTGTACTTCCAAAGTTGCCACAACATCACTGTTCTCAAAAGGCAAAGCCAGAGAGATAATAAGAGCAGGGATTCACTAGAAACAGGAACCAGAAAAGACAGAATTTCTATTTCCACCCCACCCCTGGCCCTCCCACATTCCAGAGGCATGCTGGGAGTGGGGAAAGGCGGGGTTGTTTGAGGCTTTTTCTCCAGCAACCACGGTGTTAATTTTAAACAAAAACTGGGAGAAATGAACCCCAAAAGGTAGCAAAAGGAACCGAGCTCCCTGCTTACCTGTGGGTCCCCGTCTGGAGCTGGCCAGGGAGGAGGAAGTCTTCCCTCTGGTCCACTCCTGGGGTATACAAGTGGAGCCACCGATGGCATTAGGGTGCTGTGCCTTTGACCTGAGTAAGCAATCGCTTTGGCTCATCCAGGTTTTACTGTACCATCGCCCTGTCTCATTCACATAAATTTATGCGGGTGGAGTGGGATGTCCAGACAAGGTTGTCTTCAACTTGTATCTCTCCCATATTTGCATGTTGCTAGTGTGGTAGTGCCATCTTTTTACTTGCCAGAAAAATAATATTTTAAGGAAGAAAAGACGGAATCGCTGTACAACGCTTTTTGACTGGTAGCTCTCAGAGCCCTCCATCAGACCAAGGGTCCATCTAGTCCAGCATCCTGTTCACACAGTGGCCAACCAGCTGCCCACAGGGAACACACACACAAGCAGGACCTGCGTGCAACAGCACCCTTCAGCCCATGTTCCCCAGGCACTGGTGCACACAGGCATATGGCCTCTGATACTGGAAGTAGCATATGGCCATTAGGACTAGCACCATTGATAACTTCCTCCTCCTGGAATTTGCCTAACCCTCTTCTAAAGCCATGCAAATCGGTGGCCATCGCTACATCCTATGGTAGCGAATTCCATAGTTTCACTCTGCGCTGCGTGAAGAAGCCCTTCCTTTGCTCGGTCCTCAATTTCCCACCAATCAGCTTCATGGGATGACCCTGTTGGGTTCTGGCATTTCGAGAGAGGGAGGGGAAAAAAATGTCTCCCAATCCACACTCCCCACACCATGCATAATTTTGTCCGGCTGCCTTATGTCTCCCCTCTTCCTCCCGCCTCCCCCCAAGCTAAACAATCCCAGCTGTCCTAACCTTCCTTCTATCTAGAAGCAGCCCGTGACAGTGAAGAATGGAACTTCCGTGCTCCAGGGCAGTCTACCTCAGATTTCCAGATGCTCGGTGGCAAACAGCTGGAGGGGGCTCTTGCTTCCTGCCCTGCGTGTGGGCTTCCTGGAGGGTTCTTCTAGCTGGCCTCTAGCATGCTGGAGGAGCTGCGCTCAGGGTGGGATCCCGTCAGGGCCCTTGCTTTGACTCTGGCCCGGTGAGGGATTCTTCCAAGCAGCCTTGAGCTCCGTGCGTCTCTCTCTCTCTCTCTCTCTCTCCCCCCCGCTCGAAATTAACAATGGGAACGGTTTCCAACGAAGCTCTGAGGCTGGGCAGGGGCGGCGCGCAGGGGAGCCAAGCGGCGGCGAGGGCGGGCCGAGAGGCGGGGCAGGCGAGGAAGCGCCGCTGGCTCGCTCGCTGATGGGAAGGCAGAGCGCGAGACTGCGGAGCGGTCGGAGGAGCCGGGCTGACGCGCGCCGGCGCTGCCCAGGGACGCGCGCTTCTTCGATGCGGGGTCTTTGCCGAGCTCCCGGCCGTCGGGGCGCCGTCGCTTTGGGCCACGCGTGAGCCCGGCCCTGGATTATGGGATCGCCTCGCTGCCGGCGCGTCTTGGTGCCAATGGAATTCACTTGAATCGCGGGCAGCTTGGAGACCGGGGAGGCGGGCGAGCGGCCGCTTTGTGCGAGAGCGAGAGGCAGCGGAGCCGGAGGGGCGGATTCCCCCCACGCCGTTCTGTCCCCCGTTCCACCCCTGGCCCCGGAGGAGGCGAGGCGAGCACCCGGGAGAAGCCTCCTTTTTGAGCGCCTGGCGCCTCTCCAAAAAGCGCACGGTGCCAAACGGCTCTCTGCGCCCTGGGCGCGCATGGCTCCCTTTGTCCTGCTGCCTGGGATCTCCCGACGCGGCCCCTGATTTCAACGCGCCCCCCCCCCACCACGACTCAGCGTTGCTGCGTCTCCTTCTTCCGTTCCAACCATCGACGGACCTGCGACTGATCCCCGCCACCTCCTCCCGCAACTCCCGGAATGGCCGCACGCTTCGGGATCCTTACTGGGAAGGACTCTCCCTTGGACGGAATAGTTTGGTTTTTCCTTTGGGAATAAGTGCTTCTTACCAGACGGATCAGAGTTTGACGGAGACTTTCTCTCTCTCTCCCTCTCCCCCCTAACAGCGCCCCTCCCAGATTATGAACTTGGGGTCTGTCAATTGAGTTTAACCCTTTGCGCGATCAGGTAATTGGGATCTGGCGTTGCGTGCGGGGCAGAATTTGAATCACTCTTCCTGTACGCCTGGTGTGTCTCCGCTTGTACGGTTGCTTTCTCCGCGGAATCTCACGCGCTGTGTGTGTGTGTGTGTGTGTGTCTGGTGGGAGGGAGGATTAGTTGGTCTCTTAGTGCAATATGAAGAGCGAGCGGGTGGGGGGGGGGGCTTCGTTCATTAAGAGATACCCCCAGATCGTCCACAAGCTATGCTGCATTTCTCCGAGAGAGGTGTACTTCTGTCTCAGGCGCGTTAGATTCTCAGTTGGTCCTGGATGGGTTTACGGGCAAAGCTTGAAATGGCCGGAGTTGGGAGCGTGTGTGTCCTTTTTATTAAATAGAAGTGTCGTAGAAGGGGACAGGGGATGGAGTAGCGCACACACACACACACACACACACACCCGTGTCGGAAGCTTCCCAAATCACTCCTGACCTTTGCTCATCTAAAAGGAAACGAAACGAAACAAAAGCCCAACAGGAAAGGAGATTCCCCTTTGGAGGTCTGTTTGGAACAATGTTCCCAGCATCGGAAGGGGTGATGTTGGACAGAGGAATGGAGAAACAGCTCTTGGCTCCCCATTTCTGTGTTGAAATAATTACGGGAGATAGACTCGTTATTTGTGTCTTTATTACATTGATAACCCACCTTTCTTCCATCACGGAACTCAAGGTGGCTACGTGTGGTTCCCAGGTGGTCTTTGCTCCAAGCACTGGCCCGACCCAGACCTGCTTTAGCTTCAGCAAGGTGTCTACCCCTTGTGCCTTCAGACCATGCCCTGGGACTTGTCTTGCTGTTCTGTTGTTGGATTTGGAACCTGGATTGGTATGTTCTGGTAGGAGCAGGACACGCTAAGGAAAAGTGTACTGATGCTTTCCTTTGGGTGAACTGGTTTTGCTTTTCCATGGGTGCCATTCGCTTAGAGCCATGTTGCTGTTATGTCCTGCTTAAAACTAGGCTGAAGTTGAGCACCAGGGCTTGGCCACCCTTCCTTTCTTTCGCCAGGGCTTGGCTGTGGAAGGGGCAAAGCAATAAAAATGGCACCTCTGTTACTCCCCCTCCTCACAATTTGCCTTGCTGCTGAACAAACTGCAGCCCTTCGTTGTGGAGAGAGATTCACCGCCGGCTTTTCAGACTGGCCCTTGCATCTTTTTATCTATCTGTTGATCTATCTCTGTTGCTTTTTTTTATATCCTGCTGTTCTTCACCAGAACTTAAGCTGGTGTCCGTAGAATTCCCAGATGGTCTCCAGACCCAGAGGTGCTTAGCTTCAGCATGGCTGCTGCATCATGTGCCTTCAGATTGTGTCTGGACTGTCCCATTGCTGATTTAGATCCTGACTATCCGAAGCAAATGACCCCAGTTCTGGCCAAATGAACGTTCTGGTGTGGTAAGATGTATAGTCAAAGGCAATGCTGCTGGCAGAGCAAACAAGGGATAATTGTTACTCCTTGCTTCTTCTTTTTTTAATCTCTCCCTTCCTCCAAGCGGCTCAGGGTGGCATGCATGGTTTTCTTTCCACCTGTATCACCCAGCTTAATTACAGCCCTGTGAGGTAGGTTAGGTTGACAGGCGCTGGCACCAAGGATACCTAGCAAGCTTCATGGCTGAGTGCGGATTTGAACCTGGGTCTCCCTTCCCCTAATCCAATTCTCTAACCACTACAACACCCTGGTTAGATATTATGTAGGCAATACCAGCGTTGTCTTTAGCTGTGGGTGGACCATAGCTCCCCCTCTCTGTTCCAGAGACCCAGAGGCATCATCACCCACCATATCCAAGCTGATTATGTTTCTGGCCCAGCAAGGGTCTCTGGACCCAACAGATCAGGAAAACAGCAACAGGAAGAACCATACAGTACCATGCCTCTATCCTGCTATATTCAGATCTCTCTGTGTGTGTGGGGGGGGATGAACAAACTATTGTCTCCACACAGTTTCAGTCTGCCCTGTTGGAAGAATCCGCCAGTGCCCGCGTGGAAGGGGTAGGCTGCTTGCTCACTCTCTAAGGAAGATGTTGCCTCTGGGTTAGGATCATGAACATAGTTCCCTGGGTTGGGGGGGGGGAGGAATGGAAATGCATTTCCCTCCCCCTCCTCCCCTCCCCTCCCCTCCCCCACCCAGTTCTGATGGGATGAGAGCTAGGAATGTCTCACTGCACCCTGCTAATAGGCTGCAGTGTGCAGAGCCCCTTTTCTGCTGGTGCATATTTCCTTGATGCAAAGCAGTCTCTCAGCCCCTAATTATGGCTTGCAGGATTCCCCCCCCCCGCCCCCCTCCACTTAGGCGGGAGGCGGCTTGTGGGATGGATCCAAAAGCCTTTCATGTCGAAGCTGATGTTTTCGCAAGTGCTTGGCCTCGGCGTATGCCAAGAAACAAAGCGCCAACCCTTTCTGTCTGGACAGGAAATATTTGGAGTAATACATCCCCCTGTATGGCAATAAATTCCTTGATGGAAGAGAGAAAAACGCTGCTTTAGCCTGGAGGTTTGCTGAGTTCTAACATTTGAGTCCAAGGAGATTGAGAGGTGCTGGGTAGCTGCAAGGCTTAAAGAGAGAGGGCTGGTGGGCGGGAGAGGGGGGAGGTGGCGTCTTTCTATTCCCCACCCCTTGTTAGCTCAGTTTTTCCACACACACACACACACACACACACACACCCAGACAAACCCCCAGAGCTGAAGGGGCTTGTCTTTTGTCAAAAGAGGTGTTGGATTGAAGGCATTTGTGTCCATCAAGAGCCTTGCAAGTCAAAATTTATTTAAAGTTGGCATTTGCACATAGAAAAAAACAACACCACTTGGGAACCTGATAGAAAGCATACGCCAGCTTTTAAGAAGGGGTTGCGAGGAGATGGGATAAAAGAACCCCCCACCCCTCCAAAAGTACCCTGTGCATATTCAGTTCATTCACTGGTTAGTCAGAGCAAAATCAGAGGGTCTGAGGTGAAAAGGGGGAGGGAATTGTCTGCTCCCCCCCCCCAATGGCATTTGATTAGTGGGACTCTGTAGCCCTCTGCTTGCTTCTATCCTGGAGATTATAAATGTCACTACTGCGGCTAATAAACTGCTTTTCTGGCAGCCTTCTTTCCACACACACCCCATTTTTATTTTATTTGGGTTTATTTTAAAGCAAAACACCTTTGTGGAATTCTTATCTTTACTTCCCCAGTTGCTCTTAGCTGAAGAAAAGAGGAAATACTTTAATTAAAAGGACTGGCATTGCATTTCCCTTTTTGACCTAAGGAGGAAATGATCAGTTTATTTGTAAAGGAACTATCAAACACCTCTTGTTTTGTTCCAAGGAACAGTCCAAGCAGAAAGGTCAAGACATGCTTCCTACTTACCTTTCCTTGCTCCTTGTCTTTTGTCATTTTCTTCTTCTTCTTCTTGAATTGATCAGATAAGCTGGCTGCTAACAGCAACTAAGATGCTAAATGCTTGATGCAGTGTGTATTCCTTGTTGTGTTGTGATTCACAAACATCCTTAGCATTATTGTTTTTTAGTAGTGACTGACAGAGTCTTCCATGGGTAAAACGCTTCTTTTCTTAATAATTTGTTGTCCTATCAAACTTGAGGGAAGTCTCTTTGTTTTTCTTTAGTGTGTGTGTGTGTGTGTGTGTATGAAAGGCATTTTTAGCCACATACACTCAAAATAGTGAAATAACAAAAAACATTACAATAACTTCAGGCCATAAACTCTCTTAAAAATCAGCTGGGACTTGGGTATGTAAAAAAAAATGGGGGGAGAATGAACAGACACACACACATGATTTAGGAGAGAGCTGAATTTAAATTATTTTAAATTATTAAAATAATTGAATATTAAATTATTTTTCATCATGGATCAGGTTGAATGGCAAGGTTACAAAAGCCATGAGAAATCTCTCAAACTGGGCGAAATGATATGACTGACCTACTCTCTGAAATGCAAACCCGTTCAACCCTCTTCCGTTTAGTTTTGTGGGTTATTAATTTGGCTACACTTTTACAGCTTTTTCTGCATGACGAACCTCTCTCGGCAGATAGCGCATCCAATGTTTACAGGGCTTGCGATCAGAAAATGATATTCCATGTCAACATTTTCTAAACACCAGGAATATTAACCTGCTGAAATGCGTTCAGAATTTTGGAGAAGACAGCCCTTTAGAACCCTAATTAAGACTGGAAAGTAAATAAAAACCTTTTAGTATTTTTCAGTCACCTCCTAAAGGATCAAGGGTGCACTTCTGTGTGCACTGATTCGGATGTAAGCCCCATTGAACACATTGGAACTTCCTTCTAAGTAAATATGCGTCAGATCAGCTACACGATGCAGTTGGACAAACCGATGGTTTATATCCTTAATATTAACAAATGTATCCACGTGTATTTTTTAAAAAATTGTACGTTATCAATTACCATTCAGTTTAACCGACCTTTTTATACAATTGTTTGAAGACCCAGGCATGAATTACTGACTTCTGCTGAGTTCTGGGTTGTCCTCCACGTGCACAAAGCTTCTTAAAATCTTTTTGCTAGGAGCTAGCTTCAGTATTATGCCAGGACTGTTTCGTTTCTGCCCAGAGAACATTAGTTATTGGGCGGATTAGAAATGTAATAAATAAATACCCCCCCACACACACACACCTCGTGAAAGCAATTTCGTATGAGCAGGTAGATGATGTATCAGTTGAGCCTGTGTTCATGATCTGCGAGGCTCCAAAACATGCAGGGTTTGGATCCAGACAGTCATGCATAGAGTAGACCCACTGAAATCAATGGGACAAGTAAGTCATTATTAACTTAAGCATATTTATTTATTTAATTTATATCCCGCCTTTTTTCCTCTTGCAAGGAACCCAAGGCAGCTTACATTATCCTCCTCCTCTCCATTTTATCCTCACAACAACAGCCCTGTGAGGTTGGGCTGAGGGTCTGTGGCTGGCCCAAAGTCACCCAGTGGGCATCCATGGCCGAGTGGGGACTAGAACCTGGATCTCCCGGCTCCCAGTCCAACACTCTTGCCACTACACCATGCTGGCTCTCTATTTTGACCCTTAGAATAGACCCATTGAATATTGATTTCAGTGGGTCTATTCTAAGCATAGCTAAGTCTGGATCCAATCCACTGTGGATGCTACAGAAGTTGTTAAGTCTGAGCCCCACAATATACATAGCACATTGTGCACACTAGGAAACAACTTTCGTGGATGAAGTAAAGGGGCTTAGATGAAAGGAATGGTGAATTACAGGAGTGCTCAGTCACATGCAGACCATATACCTGCGTGCATGGACATTGGAGATGGAGCGCTGCAGTTCTTTTGTGTGCACTTACCTGATTGACTTATTTTCAGTAAACACACAGGATTGCACTGTGTGGACCACATCTCTCATTACTTAAAAAAGAATAAAATAATAATGCAGTTCTAGTCTTCATCACCGGAAGGAAGAATGCTACGTTTGAACATATGGTAGCAAAGAGCTGACCATGATTACTTTGGCAATGGGCAGCTGAAAACTACCCATAGCCTTCAGCTTGTGATATATTTTTGATGTATATTACTGTAATGGAAGACCCCCCAAATATTGCAGCATTGGTGCTTGCTGCTGTAGGGCATGTTCCCTCATGTGTTAACAGGTTGACAGGACACTTGTCTTCTTGACAAAATGCTCTGGAACGTGTGTGAACATGGGCATCAAGATAAATACTTTTGCTCAATCAAGACTTGGCTTCTTCTTCGTTTCTCAGTTTTGTAGTGTTGCTTTTTAATCTCTGTAGAGATCAGCTAAAGAAGGGAGGTTGGTGTTAAGGCGGCTTCCCGTTTGTCTGTACAATGAAGAACAGAATTTGAGTTTCTGCATAAAGCTGCAGTACCCTACGTGTTTTATTTCGGATGTGACATAATCACTAGGAAACATATTAGAGCTTTAAAAAAAAACCCCAAAACTAATTATATGATTGAGGGAAAGGGGCTTTCATTCTGCTTACTTTGGCGAAGATTAATCTAATATTGAGATAGTGACAACAGTCTGTGGCTTAGCATCACCTGTAGTAGCAATGGGTGTTCACACAGACGTGATTTGTGGAGGCTCTGAAAGAAGAAGAAGAAGAAAAAGAAAAGGGGGAGGGAGCCGGAAATCTGGATTTGTATATCATCAACCTGGAAACCCTAAAGTTTAAATCCTCTCTCAGCTGTGACCCGGGTAATGTTTCTCAGCCTTACCTGCCTCACCTGCTCATTCTGCAAACAGATAACTCTGCATTCCTTCTTGGGGTCTGCTTGGATGAAGAGTTGGCATACAAATGATTAATGCCATATCTTTTGGATCACACTGTGGGTTGTGGTTGCTTAGAGGCTGGCATGTCTATATTTATTAGTGGGTGCTAATAATTTGAATATGGAACAATTAAGAAACAGAGCTACGTCAATGCACACACTTCCCTCCCACCTCTGTCAAGAAACACCTGCAGGTTATTCAGATGCAGCTGAATAGCACCATCTTCTGGGCATTTAGCATCAGAGAATCACGGTTCTGCCTTTTGTTCCCTCTTCACCTGCCCCATAATACTTTCTGTTTGTCTGGGGCTTAACATGTCAACATTTGGTGGTCTACTCCCTGAAGCATGACAACAATTTCTCTCTCCTTGTATTGTTCGATACTTGACTTAGTCGTCTAATACATGCTTCTTTTTGGTTGTTATTTTTAGGGTTCTGATGCCAGTTCTGAAAAGTTGTTCAACACAGTTGCAAACAAAGGTAAGTGCACACTCTGCCTGATCCCAACTCTGCCTCCCCCCTCCTCCCCTCCATCACAACAGGCGATGCATATATTCCATGTTTGCAAATGGAAATTTTAAACAAGATTTCCATGCTTGGGAGCTGCATGATTTTGTCTTGTGCTCTCAGCTGTGTTTGATATTTTGAGCCACTCCGGGGGGGCGGTGTGCGGGGGGGGGGGGAAACTAAGTTAAAAATTACATTAAAAATGTATGTAAATGAGCTGGTTTGTCAAGACTGAATTAATTTCAACGATCATATTCAAAACCAAAACAAAACTGACGGAAAAAGGCTTCCATTTTGAGCTCATCTTGTGCTGGCTTTTGAATGTTTTCATGTGATTGTTTCTCTTGTGATATGGAGATAGAATTATGAATAACCAATTTGTATGTCAGGTGAACACTGTTGCATGAATCTAGGATTCACATAGCAGTAATCGACCAGCTTTGTCTGTGTGGGGTGCATTTAAGTTATATAGAACTATATGCAGCAACACACTTTAACACATGTTCTCTTTGTTAATTCCTTCCAAACTGCCATAAATGTATGTGTGTGGTCTTAAAATAGAGAAGGGGGCTTACTGCTTGTTTCCCTCTGTACAATCAGATTGTTTAAAAAAAATGTTTGTTCAATTTTTGCTCTTGGTGGTTTGGAAGTTGGGAAGATCCTCATCTGGGTGATTTATGTGGTTAAATTCAAATTAACTCCGTTTGGCTTCTTCTACCCGCTCCTGTCCCATTGAGCCATTTACCAAAACAAACCCCAAAACAAAACAAAAATGAAGCCCATATTTCATTAGGCAAACTTGGTGTTTAGAAAAAAAGGCTTTTGCCTGAAGTACAGTATCAGGGGAAATCTTTCTTGGGGAGGGACCATGGAGTAGTGTGGAATTGCAGCTTTGCATGCAGAAGGACCTGAATCCATTTGCCACTATCTCCAGTTCAAGGGGTCAGATGGCAGATTCCCAGCCTGCCCTTGAGGCCCCAGAGTGCCACTGCCAGCCAAAGGAGATAAGATCTGTTGAGGAACAACAACAGGACCGATATTTTTATGTTCAAAAGACTGGACTGGATGGCCCAGTGGTTTGACGTATACGTTAAGATGCTCATGTTTTAGGTGCCCCGCCACCAAATTCTCAGTGGCCGTTATGCTGAATGGCCTTGGGTCACTTTATTTATTGCATTTATATCCCACCTTTTTTCCACTTGCAAGGAACCTAAGGTGGCGTGCATAATCCCCCTCCTCTCCATTTTATCCTCTCCACAACAACCCTGTGAGGTAGGCTGGGCTGAGAGTCTATGACTGGCCCAAAGTCTCCTAGTGAGCTTCCGTGGCCGAGTGGGGACTAGAACCCAGATCTCCCGGCTACCAGTCCCAACACTCTCACAACTACACCACACTACCTTTGACCTCTGACGCATGGGCATGCCTTGTGTTTCTGTAAATATTCCTGTGCAGCAGGGCATATCTGTTCGCTGCCCTCGCTCCTAACCTCATGGCTTGTACATCACCCTTCTTTCAATAATGTGGTTCCCTGCTCACCGTCTCCGGCCCACATATAAGCCCCCAAAGATAAAAGGCCAACCCTGTCTTGAGACATGTCTGTTTGGAGCTGGGATCTACAAAATTTAACTCGCTGAATTGTGAATTCTGAGTAATAATACTCAGAAATTATATGTGGCCATTAGAGATGCTGGGAAGATTCACCGGGCTCAGGCCTGGAAATGAATGTTGGGATGGGGGCTAAGTATTTGTGTATTTGATGGAGATGTGAGCATTTGAAGTCCATTTCTTTGCTAGGGCACTGCTTTGAAAAGTAGACCCCAGGAAAAGTGGTGGCAAGGGCCCAAACCTCTGATTTGGGTATACGCATGTGTGAAAACAACTCAGGATGATTTCAGATGAGGCTTTTATTGTGCAATCGTACGGCTTCATTCATGGAATTTTATAGGAAGGTCTAGAGGTCATTGTCTATAATTTGTAGTCCTGTTATATTTTCCCACTGCTTGTTCTGTCTTTTTTCTGACCATTAAAAAAAAAAAAAATTCTGTAAGGGAAAAAAAAGACTGAATGGCTGCACAATGCCTTTTGATCGGTACTGCAAGGAGCCTTCTGTCTGGAAACACCTTCGGTTAATTTCTGAGTCTTATTTCTAACAGTCAACGCTGGCCCATCATCTTCCCTGCAAAGCTCAGCAGGATGGGAGAGAAACCACTCCTTCTTTCTGCAGATTGCTGACAAGGCATGGGCTGGGTGTGTGAAAAGGGGGCTGTCGCGAGAGTCGAGCGGCATTGCTGCCGATATCTTGATGTCTAGGTTTGTGAGACGTTGTTCAGACCAAAATCAGAAAGGCTACTGGGGTGCTTTGAATCTTGTGTGTCTGTTCTATAGTGGGGAACCATAATTCTTCCTTGATTTTTTTTTTAAGTCATCATCCCACTCAAATCTTAAATTGCAATCCTAAATTGCACCTCAGAAGTAAAACACTTTGGAAAGCAAATGACTCTTGATTTATGCTTAAATGTCTTGAGGACTGGGGAACAAAGCAGCCATTTCTTTATTAGAAATATGTGAGGCAGGGGGGTAAGCCTATTTTTAAAACATAAAAAGGTAAAAAGGTAAAGATGTCCCCAACCAGTCGTGTCCAACTCTAGGGTGCAGTGCTCATCCCCGTTTCTAAGCCGAAGAGCCAACGCTGGTGTGGCTTTTTGTCTGATGTTATAGAAGGTACATGTCTCAGTCTTACATGGTTATTTTTAACGTGTGGACAGTAAGAACATCAGAAGAGCCATGTTGGATCAGACCAAGGGTCCATCTAGTCCAGCATTCTGTTCACACAGTGGCCAACCAGCTGTCAACCAGGAACCCACAAGCAGGGCATGAGTGCAACAGCACCCTCCCACCCATGTTCCCCAGCAATGAGTGTACATAGGCTCACTGCCTCTGTGGCTGGAGGGAGCACATAGCCATAAAGACTAGTAGCCATTGATAACCCTTCTCCAGGAATTTGTCCAACCCCCTGTTAAAGCCATCCAAATTGGTGGCCGTCACTACATCCTGTGGTAGCGAGTTCCATAGTTTAACTATGCACTGGGTGAAGAAGTCTTTCCTTTGATCTGTCCTGAATCTCCCACCAATCAGCTTCATGGGACAAACCTCAAAGCCTAGTATTTTGAGAGAGGAGATAAATGTCTCCCTATCCACATTCTCCACACCTCTATCATGTCTCCCTTTACCCTCCTTTTTAAGGTGCTTTTGTGAAAGGTGTTTTGTTCCCCCCCCCCTCTAGCCTTAGGAATAGATGCAAGGCATATGAGGAGCTCTCTCATTAGGTCTGTGATCCTCTTGGTAATTAGGCTTCTCCTTCTGAAATTTCTTTGATGTATATTGAATTATATCTATTTTTAATTGCATAATGAACGATGGTCCTGTTTTATATATTAGCATCCCTTTGAAGTTCTGAACTGAGGGATTTCTCCCCTTCTGTCTTTAAAAAAAGGGAGGGAGGGGTTAGAAAATTGAAAGTCTAAATAGATTTATTTGTCTTGGCACACACAAAGGAATGCAGAGGTCAAAAACAGACAGACATGGGGTGGGGGTAGAGGGAGGTGTATGTGTTCAAGTGATTCAAATCCGCCAAGCTCCGTGTGACTGCGTCCTTATTTTGGTAATGCCATCTTTGAAGCACTGTGCTTGATGGAACCCTCACGTTTAAATGGAGTCAATTTAGCGTGGATGCTAATCTGGAGGCTCAACATTTCGACCTGGAGATCTAATGACTAGGAAGAAGAAGAAGAAGAAGCTTCCTTACGCATTGAGGAATGTCAAAATCATGTATGCTCATGTGGAGATGGCATACATAATTTCGAAACGAATGTAGTCCCGAAAACTTCTCCCACTTTTTTTTTTTTTTACCGTTCTCATTCAATTTGGTAGAAGAGAAATAGCTTTCCAAAAGAAATTCAATGGTGAAGAAAGTTCAGAGACATTCTCATGGGTTGGGTTTGGGTTTCTTCGCCTTCCCTGACTTAGGAGGTGGCTGACGAGTGAGCGCGTGTCCTGTTTTTCATTGTACAGTCATCCGTCTGGCAGCCTGTAGCCTCCTCAGCTTCCTACACTTCAACTGAAGCCCAGTTTAAGGCCCCATGAGGTAATTCCTCCCTCAGGGCATGCAGGCAGCCTGGGAGGCTGGCTGTGATGAGGTAAGCTCAAAAACACCACAAAAATAAATTATAACTCATCCTGAATGAATCAGAACAGCGGAAGCCTGTTTCATGGGGGAAGAAAATGTTCTGGAAATTGGAGGACAGATTTTGGCAGGGCACTTACTCCACCTCATCCCTGAAGCTTGACCCAACGCTGCCCTCCCCTCACAGCTGCATTGCGGTGGAGGCAAAATGGGGGCCAGCCTGCCAAGACAGTTGATGCTGTTGCAGCACAAAAAAACCCCAAACACTTACCAAAAAAGAAAGAGGGTGTACTATGACTAGGGCTGTACGAAACCCCGCTTACCTGGCTCCGCCGGGTTCCACAGGTGGGGGGAGGTGATCCGTTCCTCCCCCCAGAATCCTCGATGGGGGGGGAGGCGATCCGTCTGGCTCTGCTCTGCGGTCAGGCTGCGGAGCCGCCAGCCGGGCCAATCCGCAGCGGGGCCTCCAGCCGCTGCCGGGCTGGTGCGGACGCAAATGGCATCCTGTGTAGGGGACGCCATTTGTGTCCCTACGCTGGCCCGTGATAGGCTATGTAAATATTTACGTAGCCTATCATGGCTAAAGCAGGGATGCAAATGGCATCCCCTATGCCATTTGCATTCCCGCTTTAGCCGTGATAGGCTATGTAAATATTTATGTAGCCTATCACAGCAAAAAAAAAAGGGAACGCAAATGGCGGCCGTCGTAGCCGCCGCCATTTGCGTTCCCATTTTTTGCCGTGATAGGCTATGTAAATATTTACGTAGCCTATCACAGCCTCTGCAGGGACGCAAATTAGTCCCTATGTTAGTTACATAAATACTTACGTAGCCTATCATGGCCATTCGAAAGACGCGCGAATGGCAGCTGCAGATGCGGCCACCATTCAAGGAGCACCGGAACGGCCGACCAAGATAGGATCTGTTCCGGGCCCATTTCATGGGGTGGGGGGGTGGGGGGCTTTGTTCAGCCTCACCGAGATCCGTGGCGGAATTCTCCGCCATGCCTAGCTATGACCCCTGCCAATGGTGAGCCCTGCCTGGGAGAAACTGTTGGGAATTGCTCCTCCCTCTGGAGAAATCCACTGAAATTGTCTCCGAAATTTCTCTGCCCAAAAATAAGGTGGAGAATTTCAAGAGGCCATTTGCTCACAGCTGTGATTGAAACATTGGCCCCTGCATAGCTGTTTTTGGTCTTTCGACAGAGATTTGTGGAAAGCATTCAGTTACTCCACTTCAAGGAAAGCGTGAACTACTCCACTATTGTCTCTCCCAGGGATTTTTTTCCCCCTGATTTTTCTGCGTCTTTTCTCCTTGTGCTTTGAGACAATTTGGTGACAGTAAAGTCCATAAAGTGGTTTGGCAGCTTCCGTTAAGAAGTGGTCCACTTGGGTGCTTTTGAGCCTTAATTTGCTATCATTTTTAATTTGGTGATTTTATACGCTTAGTTGCACATTTGTATTTTGTACATTAGTTGCAATGGCTGATGCAAATACATTTCTGTCCGATGAGGAATGGGCAGTGATGGATGAAAAGGGATGTTTCTCTTTTCTTCCATTCCTTCACCCCCCTCTTCTCTTAACCAAAGCCCCATTTCCAGGGTTCTTATTTTGTTTACTTACTCGGTTTGCTCGGTGGCGTCTATTTGGTTGTGAATGAGCCTCTCTTGACAGGGACTGCTTTCTTCTCCTTCGTCTTTGGCTTCTCTTCTGTGGCTGTTGGTTTAGTTCCCATGAAAGGTCTAAGGGTTCTTTTGTGTTACCTAAAGTCAACATGGCCCTTTCATCGCCTTTGCTTGGGAAGCAGCAAATCGGCTTTTTAGCCTATGGTAGATTATGTCTTTACCCCTTATTTCCATCCAAATGGCAGCTTTTCTTCCTGCCCTCTACCGTTCTACTCCTTCTTTGGGCTGCATGCTAATTCCTTTTGAGAACATGGACAACCAGGGAAGAATCAGTGTAAATCCAGGCGTTTCAAAAGAAGCCTGACTTGTTTTGTACTGTAGAAGATCAAGGAGAGTGGGTTTATTTCACTTTTCTAAAGCAAACTATAAGCCAGGGGCCCACCAGATGGGTTGGATGACAACCCCCTCATCCCAGCTAGTGTGGTGGATGATGGGAGTTGCAGTCCAACACATCTGGAGGACACCCAGTCAGAGAAGGCTGCCATAAGGGGACAGGGTTTCGATTTTGTTCCTTTTAATTGAAAAGGGTTAGCATCCTGTCAGCACTTCTGAAACAATGTTGATAATTCCTTCCAGGCAGCTGCCTGCAGGAGACTTGGTATGGGACGGAAGTCTGGCTTGTAGCTTTTGTCTGTCCCCTCCTTTCCTCCCCCTCTCCCCCACAATACTGCATGGGGAAACTTGCAGTTTGCATTTTAAAATTCAAGGCCTCCTGTTTACTTGGCAAGATCACATTTGCTTTGGGCATTTACTGAGAGTGTATATAGGTGCGTCTGTGTCTCCTTAGGTCCCCGAGTGACTAGTTACATCTGAGCCTGCTGCAGAGCACAGGAAGTTGCCTTATACAGTGCCAAACCCCACATGTCATCGGACTACAACTCCCATCACCCCAATCACTGGCCCTGTTGGGTGAGGTGATGGGAGTTGTAGTCCAACAACGCCAGGGGACACCACGTTGGGAACCTCTGCTCTACACTGTCTGGTAGTAGCTTTCTAGGGTTTTAGATAGATGTTTTTCCTTGGAGCTGCTGAGGGTTGAACTTGGTAACTTCTGCAGGCAAATCAAGTGTACTTCCACTCTGTTATGGCCCTTCGTGGCAGCAGTAATCGTTCATGTTTTCAGTTAGGGAATCCACCCTTTAATCCCACTTCTACTTTAATCCACCCTTCAATCCCACTTCCACTCCGTTATGGCCCTTCGTGGCGGCAGTAATCATTCACATTTTCAATTAGGGAATCCACCCTTTAATCCCACTTCTACTTTAATCCACCCTTCAATCCCACTTCCACTCTGTTATGGCCCTTCGTGGCAGCAGTAATCGTTCACGTTTTCAGTTAGAGAATCCACCCTTTAATCCCACTTCTAATTCTTTATCATATATGCCCTTCCTCTCCCCTCCTTCTCCTTTTAGGGTGACCATATGCAAAGGAGGACAGGACTCCTACATGTTTAAGTGTTGCATCAAAAAGGGAGTTTTCCGGAAGTGCAGCTTGTCATGCGGGGCAGGAGGCAAAAAGCTGGACCTCCCCAAACTATCCTCTTCTCCACAACTATTGAAACATAAAGGAACTCTCCATTCCTTTCCACCTGGTCACCATTCCCCATCCCTTTAAATTAATAAAGGGGGCATCTAGAAATGACTACTCATCATGAGAAGTGGGACCTGGAAGTTTCTGCTGTTGTTGTTCAGGGTTTCAGCCAGCCATGCCCCATTCCACGGTACCCTGTTCCATTCTCCCACCTCAGTTAGCCCTCTTCAATAATCAGTCAGCATTTCATGCCTACTGAGCATGTGTGTGTGTGTGGGGGGGGGGCTTTAGGGTTTTCCTAAAATGTTTTGTTTTGGTTTTTGTTTGTGCTTTTTGTAATTTTGCAAACCTTGTCCTTCCCTCAAGCCTACTAAGAATGTCAGAAGAGCCCTGCTGGTTCAGACCAAGGTCCAACATTCTGTTCACACAGGGGCCAACCAGCTGTTGACCAGGAACCCACAAGCAGGGCATGAGCGCAACAGCACCCTCCCGCCCATGTTCCCCAGCAACTAGGGTACATAGGTTCACTGCCTCTGTTCCTGAAGGTAGCACACAGCCATCAGGACTAGTAGCCACTGATAGCCTTCTCCTCCAGGAATTTGTCTAACCCCCTTTTAAAGCCATCCAGATTGGTGGCCATTGCTACATCCTGTGGGAGCAAATTCCATAGTTTCACTATGTGCCGTGTGAAGAAGTTACCTTTTAGCCATCTTGAATCTCCCATCAATCAGCTTCATGGGATGACCCCAGAGTCTAGTATTTTAAGAGAGGAGAAAAATGCCTCCCTATCCACTTTCTGCACAACTCACATAATTTTGTACACCTCTATCAAGTTTCCTCTTGCTCACTATTTTTCCAAGCTAAACAACCCCACCAGTTGTAACATTCCCTTATAGGGGAGTTGCTCCAGCCCCTTAATCATTTTAGTTGCCCTTTTCTGGAGTTTTTCCGACTCTAAAATATCTTTTTTTTTAGGTGTGACCAGAACTCTACACAATATTCCAAGTGTGGTTATGCCATAGATTTGTATAAGAACAGTATGATATTGGCAGTTTCATTCTCAGCTCCTGGCCTAATTATGCCTAACATGGAGTTTGCCTTTTTTCACAGAAGCTGTGAACCACATGCTAGGTTGACATTTTCATTGAGCTGTTCACCACAACCCCAAGATCTCTTTCTTGGCTAGACACCGTTAGCTCAGATCCTATCAGCTTATAACGGAAGTTGGGAATGTTTGCCCCAACGTGCATCATTTTGCACTTGCTTACATTGAATCACATTTGCCTTTTTGATGCCCATTCTCCCGGTTTGGAGAGATCCTTTTGGAGCTGCTCACAATCCCTTTTTTGGTTGTTTTAACCACCCTAAATAATTTGGTGTCAATGGCAAACTTGGCCACTTTAGCGCTCACTCCTAATTACAGATCATTTATGAACAAGTTGAAAAACATTGGTTCTAGTACAGATCCCTGTAGGACCCCACTATTTACAACCCTCCATTGGGAGAATTTACCATTGATTCCTGCTCTCTTCTTTCTGTTCTTTGATTAGTTAGGGTGCAACCCTATGGGGAGAGTTGGCTGCCTCTGAACTTGGAGGTGGCTGACTAGGGTGGGCAGAGCATGAAGGGGATCCTCTCCTCCATGCTCAGGCCACCCTGCATTTTCAGCTAGGTGGCTGATTTGGGCTGTCTGGCCAGGACACATCAGAGGAGAGGGGTCGGGGGAGGCCAGACAGCACATTGGAAGAATCCTAGCATTGCTTCTGTGGTCTTGTCCCCACCCCCAGGAATGCCCCCTTTTCTCCTGCTCCATCCTGCACTTATGAGCGCGGAGCTGGGGATGAACTGCGCTGCCTACAAGGGAGCAGGAAATTGGGTTTCTGGGAACCAAGCTTGGAGTCCTTACTTTGAGCTCAGTTCCCAGAAACTGGAAAATCCTATATCTTTCTAGATTAGGGATGTCAGAGAATTCTGCCATGGACTCAAATGAGGCTGGATTCCAAAGAATCCAACCTCCAGATTTTGTGGCAGAACTTACCTCTGGCTCTGCAGGATTTCGCACAGAGCGGCTCTCCGGCTCCCTAGACAAGGCAATACGCTAATGGCGGCTGCCATTAGCCTATCACTGGGAAAAATACAGATGCAAATGGTGTATTGTATGCCACTTGCGGACGTAAAACACTGATTTTGACCTAAATACAGCTGTTTACGGCTGCAATTTGTATAGGGAGCTGGAGAGCTGCTCTGCGAATTGCCCTGGATGTGGAGTGCCTCTGGAGGGTTTCAAGGGGCCCTGAGTGGGTTCCCCTGGCCCCAGACCAGAAAGCAGGGGGTTCGTACATCACTACTCTAGATGCTGTCTAGTGGCCATAGGATTGCGCCCTTAGTGATCCATAAGATGACATCCCCTCTTATTCCATGACTGCTAAGTGTGCTCTGGAGTCTTTGATGAGTCTTTTGGAAGCCCAAGTAAACAATGTCTACTGGACCACCCCTGGCCACATATTTACTGATACTCTCAATGAACCCTAAAAGGTTAGTGAGATAGGACTTACCTTTGCAGAAGCCGTGTTGGTCCTTTTTCTGCAGGTCATGTCCTTCTATATGCTTTCTAATTTTATCTTTAATAATGTTTTCAACCAATTTACCCAGAACAGACATTAAACTAATGGGCCTGTAATTTCCCGGCGCCCCTCCCAGGACCTTGAAAAAAAATGAAAAAAAATGTTACATTTACCATTGTCCAGTCCTCTGGTACAGAAGCTGATCCTATGGACATATTACGTATTTTTTGTTAGAAGATCTGCAATTTCCTATTTGAGTTCTTTAAGAACTCTAGGATGGTATCATCTCATCATGGTGATATATTAACTTTCAATTTGTCAAACTTCATCTTTTGTCACCACTATTGGCTTCAGTTCCTCAGACTCCTTTCCTGAAAACATCAGTTCAGACAGAGGTATCTGTCCTATATCTTCTGCAGTGAAGGCAGATGAGAAGAATTCATTCAGCTTCTCTGCAATCTCCTTATCCTCCTTTAATACTCCTTCAACTCTATTATCACCAAACTGTCCAACAGTGTCCCTAGCTGGTTTCCTGTTTCAGATATATTTAAACAATTGTGTATTGTTGACCTCGATGTTGTTAGTGATATACTCCTCAAAATGCTTTTTTTTTTAATCTCTTATTGTCTCTCCTTTGTGCAATCGTGTGCTCCCCTTTTTTTTCCTCATGTGGGTAAGACTTCCATTTTCTGAAGAAAGCCTTCTTTTCTCTAAGAGCTTCCTTGACACTGCCTGCCATGTTGCGTAAATGGCCCCGTTACGGCTGCCATTCACACACTACTTTTATGGAGAAACCCAAGCTGACATTTTTACACCAAATGGCAACTCCCTAAAGGGATGGGTGGCCCTGCAGTGGTCGCTGGGTGCTTGCAAGCCATCCAAGGGCTTGAGCCACCCAGCAAACATCCAGTGACCATGGATGGAGGTGAGTCCATCCATCCCTAAACACCCCTGGTGCAGAGAATACTGACCTGGATAAACCAATAGTCTGACTTGGTGCAAGGTAGGTTCCTAAGTTTGCACATTCCTCCCTCTTCATACAATCCCTGATCCACTCAGGAGGCACCAAATCCAATAAGGGAATGACATAGGCTCTCTTTTTACTCAACTGGACCACAGAATATATGCAGCTTATTATTGCCCGTCTGCACTGGCTGCCAGTTTCTGAGCCCAATTCATGGTGATATAAACATATCACTGTTTTTAAGCTCAAAATCAGCCTTCCCCAACCTGGTGCCCCCATAATCTTTCCCCAGCAGTGATCATGCTGACTGGGGATGATAGGAGTTGTCGTTCAACCCATCTGGAGGATGCCAGATTGGGGAAGGCTGCCCCAAATGGTTTGAGTTTTGCATATTTGCATAGCTCTTCTCCCTTTCTGCCAAGAAGCCATGGAGGCTGTTGGCTCTGATTTTGGTAGGGCCATGAATCCATTCTGGGTTTCAGTCAGAACCAGCCAGAACATTAAAGGAGTTATCCAAGGTGCTGAACCAGTTTTGTGGATAGGGTTCAGCACCTTGGATAGCTCCTGGTTCTGGCTGGTTCTGCATGAAACCCAAAGTGGATTCACAGTCCCACTAATATTGGACCCTCTAGCCTCCATTGAAGTCTCCTTTTTTTTTTTTTTAGAAGGCAGCTTGATGGGGACTTGGTAAATGGATTTCTCAGTAAATAGTCTTTGGACTTCCCTGCCTAGAGAAGCCAACATAACTATATTTTTTGCATTTCTTTCATGGCCGTATAAAAACCTGGCTATTTGAGGGCTATTCCTGGGATATCCTGGGCTGGCTTGCTGCGTTCCTGCTAGATGTTTAAAATGGTGTGCTTTTTAAAATCATCTTACATTTGGGTTTTATTGTAAGAACATTCCTACTGGATTAGACCCAAGAGTTCGTCTACTCCTGTGTTGTATTTCCAACAGTGGTCAACTGAATGTGTCTAGGTCATCCACAATGAAGGTATGAAGGCAATAGCTCTCTTCCACTGCTGTTCCCCAGGGACTTTTATTGAGCGGCACACTTGGAACACAAGCATATTTATTTAAAAGATGTTAAACCAGCCTTTCAGGGCGCACTGCCCTCACAGGTCAGCTTATAAAATTACAAAAGAATTCGCTTACAATTACAATTAAACACACACCATACACACACACAAGAACAACAACAGCCAACGGTTTTTAAGCATCAAATGCAGAGTGCAATAAATGTGTCTTCAGGGATTTTCATTTTTATTTTTCTAATGCTAGCGGTGATGAGGCCATAGTTCTCTCCTCCTCCTCCACGAATTTGTCTAATCCCCTTCGAAGGCCATCTAAGCTGGTGGCCATAACGACAACTGGTGGCAGAGAGTTCTATAAGGGCACAATCCTACAGAAATAGACAGGTGCCTCCAACCACCCCTGAAGTTGGAGGTGACCGCCTATCCAATGGAGGGCAGAATCAGCAGGGAAGAGAGGATTCCCCTCTGTGCTGCTGCAGCCCTGCACTTTGCCGTAGCTGTGTGTTTTCTCAAGTCTAAGTGCGGCTTCAGGGAGGGAGGAGGAATGGGGCTGGAGACCACATAGGAAGCTATCTGAAAGAGCTGCCATAGTCTCCTCCAATCACTGCCCCCAGGAACGCCCTGTTTTCACCCCACAAACATGGAGGAGGCAGCGGTGTGGTTCTCTCTGCCCTGGCTATGAGCTCGTAGCTGGGAAACCCAAAAAACCCTATCTCCCCCAGACGCTGTCTAGGGGACATAGGATTGCTCTCTGTGTTGAATAGCCATTATGAGAGGAAGTCCTTTTATTTGTTTTGACTCTGTTGTCAGTGAATGTCACTGTTTTGAGTATGCAAATATAAAAGAGTTGTATAGATGATGATACTGCTTCACCATGATGACAATAATGAGCAGTACTAATAATAATAAACCGCCCAGAGAGCTTCGGCTATTGGGCGGTATAGAAATGAAATAAATAATAAATAAATAAATAAATAAAAATAATACTGTTATAATATAGATGTATTTTTAAAGTGTATCATCACTCAGAAGTATTTAGCAACCCCAGTGTGGCAACAGTGTGCTCGCTATAATAAATAATAGTAAGAATAATAAATAATAGTCGCAGTGTAATATCAGGGATGTGTGTTGTATGGTGTCTGAGAGAGACTGAAAGAACTGGGCATGTTTAGCCTAGAGAAGAGCGAGGGGAGATAGGAGAGCGGTCTTCAAGTCCTTGAAAGGTTTTCCCTGAAAGGAAGGCCAGGATCTCTTCCTGATCATCACAGGGGGCAGGACACAGAATAATGGGCTCAAGTGACAGGAAGCCAGATTCTGGCTGAACATCGGGAAAAACTTCCTGACTGTTAGAGGGATACAACAATGGAACCCATTCCCTAGGGAGGTGGTGGGCTCTCCCACGCTGGAAGCATTTAAGACGAGGCTGGACAGCCATCTGACAGGGATGCTTTGACTTGGATTCCTGCACTGAGCAGGGGGTTGGACTCAATGATCTTATAGGCCCCTTCCAACCCTACTATTCTATGATTCTATGAACCTTGCATGGAAATTTGACACTTGTCAGACTTGTGACATCCTTCTATGTTTGGCTGCAAATCGTGCAGTGTCATTTTCTGTGACATAATTGGCGTTCAAGTGCAGAGTTCCCATAGCTGAAATAAACACTCATCAACATTTCAGACAGTTAAGTGCAAAGCTCATGCATTTTAAATAAATAAGTGGAGAACGGTCTCTTAAGCTGACAGCTCCATTCTCAACTGGATGAAATTTCCAGCCTGCGTTCTACGCTTAAGTTTTGCCTTTGATCGGGATTGTGTTTGGGTTATGTGAGGGTGTGTGTTTTTTTAATGTTCAGATTTGTTTACAGGAGGTTCATGCAAACTTTATACATCCTTCTGTCGTAGTACATCAGCCAGCTGTTTTCAAGATGCATAATCTCCCTATGAGGCAGGGAGGTTTCGGTTACAACCCCCCCCAACCTCATAGGGTTTCGAGGCAATTGAATACCATCTGGGGGGCGGGGAGGGGAACAACAGGATAGGATGCTTGCCTTTGTGCTCTGCCTGCAGGTTTTCCTAGAGGCATGTGGTTGGCCACAATGAGATGCTGGGCTCAACAAGCCTTTGGTCTGATCCAGCAGGGCTGCTCTTGCATGGTGTTGCCTTTATACACAAAACATTAAATAATGGATGAATACAGATGACCACCTTGTTATGGGGAAAATGTTTGCTTGTTTCTTCATAGAATAGTAAGGTTGCAAGGGGCCTAAAAGACCATCGAGTCCAACCCCCTTCTTATATCTATGCTAAACTGCAGTGATAGGCACTCAGCTTTGTAGTATTCTGTGCTTGGTAAACCTAAAAAAAGGGGAGGATATTGTAGAGCTGGGGGGAAAAGTACAGAAAAGGGCAGCTAAAATGATCAAGGGGCTGGAGCATAGAATCACAGAAGAGTAGGGTTGGAAGGGGCCTACAAGGCCATCGAGTCCAACCCCCTGCTCAATGCAGGAATCCAAGTCAGAGCATCCCTGACAGGTGGCTGTCCAGCTTCATAGAATCATAGAATAGTAGGGTTGGAAGGGGCCTGCAAGACCATCGAGTCCAACCCCCTGCTCAATGCAGGAATCCAAGTGAAAGCATCCCTGACAGATCGTTGTCCGGGCTCGTCTTGAATGCCTCCAGTGTGGGAGAGCCCATGACCTCCATAGGGAATTTTCCCCTATGGATCATCTCTCCTGTGAGGGAAGGTTACAACAGCTGTATTGTTTCACTTGGGGGGGGGGAAAGGTGAGTGAGCAGAGACATGATAGATGTGTATAAGTTTCTAAAACACACATACACACGCACACACTGAAGCTTGAGCAGCATAGACGTACAGAAAAGTTTGAAACTCCAAAAGAAGTTCAGAGCGCAAGCTTTGTTCAGCTCAGGAAGGGAGAAAGGATGAGGCAAAGGTTAATGCCTATGTCCACACTGTGCCTGTAAGGTAACAAGTGAGTCAGAGTGTTTGCTGCACGTGCAGTACTGGTTACTCCTGTGAGCTTTTAGACTGCTGAGCCAGTGAAAGGACAGGCAGAGAATGTTGAGAAAGGGACTAAAAAAAAGTCAGTTGGTGATAGTTAGAGGAGGAAGTAGAGATGCTTAGGAGAAAAAAACTGAAAGGACACCAGAGAGAGAGAGAGAAGAGAGAAAAATCTTACATCACATGTTTTTGACCTCACATTTCAAGAATTGGTAATGTTGTTCCAGTCACAAGGGAAAGGGGAAAACATTTTTTTATCCAGTCATTCTCAGACTAGTCCCTGCTGGTGACATGGGATTTGCACTAGTAAATTAAATGAAATCACACACATACACCTTTTGTCATTTGCCTTCCAGATGTGTACATCAGCCATTGGGCCCGGAAAGGTTATAGCCCACCAACATTCTTTTGCTTATCTGCTTCGGCATACCTGTGATATTCACTATTGTCTAAAGTACATAAGAGCCATGCCGGGTCAGACCAAAGCTCCATCCCATCTAGCATCCTGCTTCCTACAGTAGCTAAGAACAGGCAGGAGCTATCTTCTATTGCATGTGCTCAGCATCTGGCACTCAGAGCTATACTGGCTTTGTCCACAGAGGTTTCATTTCCAGGGCTAAGTTCCTGTTGGATCAAACCACAGGTCTGTCTCATCGACCTTTCCCTCATCTAGTCCAGATTCCCCATGTGGTAAGATGGTCATCTGTTCCCCCCCCCCCACTATCTTATGGGCTACACATAAGGTGATGCCACATAAGTACAGCTCTGCTGTATCAGATATAAGATCTGTATCAGTGCCTGGGTCCCACAGATGTCACCCAGATGCTTCCAGGAAAGGTGCAAAAGCATGCTGTTTCTCATGCTGTTTCTCTCTTGAAGCATGTTCAGTGCCAGCCTTTGAATGTGGAGATTCCATATATAGACACTGACAGACTTATAGTGCAATCCTATGTACGTCTACTCAGAAGTCAACTCCTTTGAATTCAATGGGACGTTGGGAAGGGTTGAGAGCTACAGAGGCAAGGAAAAGAAAAAGGTCAGGCCTAGATGCCTGGGCTTTTTTGTTAGGAGGGGGTATCCCTGAGAGGAACAGTATCATTTTCCCCCGTTAGGTTTCAGTTTCCTGAATTAGGTTTCATTTCTCCAGGTTTGAAACAGTACTTTTGGTTTGGGGGAAGGAGGGGATATAAGGGGGGAGGGAGACCAGAAATAGGAAGACCAGAGCCTGAAGAGAGAGAGCAGGAAGAAGCAGCCTGGAGAAGTCTATTCCCGATGTAAATAGATATAGGACTGCAGCATTTAAGTGCTCTAAAGCCTAAATGCCTGGTATCCTATAGGCACCTCAAAGTTACCCTCAGGTGACTAGATGAGAACTTCGTCTAATTCCTGCTAATCCATTTTGTAACCACCAAGTAATTGTTTCATTTGACTTTCTCTTCAAAAGACTTAAATGGACCTTTCAATGTAGTAAATTGTCATTGCCTCCATCTGTTTCACAAAGTTTTATTTTGGCTACAGTTTCACAGCCGGACATCCATTATGGACTTCCTCTCTCTTTGCTTTAACAACCTCCTCTGAATTCCATCAGTTCTGGAAACCAGCCAGTTGACCAAAAAAGAAGAAGAAGGTAGGGGTGGATGGGGTAGGCTTGGGAATTACCAGATAGACTCAAACAGGTTCCCCCCTTACTTGTTGGCATCTTCTTTGCACCATCAAAGAGAGCATCCTAAATTGTTGCCCTTTTGAGAACTGTGAGGCCTGGAGGCTGGAGAAACTTGAGAGCTTTGTGGTCCAGCTCTTTGATGCCAGATTTTCTTGGAACAGCAGCTTGAGTCCAGACACCTTGGCAACAGCACCGTCGGGGGAAAAAAAGAGGTCAACCGAAAGCCAAGAAACCTATGCCAAACATATTGCTAGTCAGGACTTGTAAGGATTACTGGTGGTTACAAATGCTTGGGTGGAGAAGCCAAGAGAGCTTTGGCTATTGGGTGGTAGAGAAATGTAATAAATAAACAACATGGGGTTATTTTATGCAACTCGAGAGGTTTTGCCTTGAAATTACTGCTATGTCTTGAGGCAGTGGTGGTTGATGAAGCTTTCATGAAGGTTAGAAAGATCTTGATTGTGTCAAACGTTAGATGGCTGGGTCAGCAGCAGCAAGAGCTGAATCGTAGAGCTCGTGGTTTGTGTGGAGGAGGTCCCAGATTTGTCTCCAGTGAAAGGGAGCAGGTCATATGGAAAATCTCTGCTTGAGGTCCTGGAGAGCCACTGCCATTCACAGCAGACCACATGAGGCTAGTGTGGACAACACCGTAAGTCCCTGTCACTAGTAAGGAGGAGCTTCGTGGTACAGTACGTGCTTTGTATGCAGCAGGTCACCACTTCAGTCTTTGGCATTACCATGTAGCTGGGCCAGGAAAACAAAAGCCTTTCCCTCGCCTTGAACCGTCTCTGCCATTTGGAATAAGACAGTAGTGGGGTCTCCAAGCTTTTTGAGCCCATGGGCACATATGTCCATTTCAGAAACTGTCATGGGCACCACCACAAAATGGTTGCCATTTGAGGCACGGCTAGTCACAAAGGAAAAGCATCCTGCCCCAAAGACTGAGTACAAGATAGAGGTGGGATCTGAGCCCCAACGTCTTTGGACCTACATTTTTTTCCTGCTCCAACAGAAGCCTGAAGGCTTTTCCTCTCCCACCCTGGCTCTGTCAGCCAACTCATTCCCCACCTGTTTCTCTCACCCAGATCACCACACACACACACACACACACACCACCATCCCATCCATCCATCCCTTCACACACAAACACACACTCCATGTACCAATCATACATATCACACCGCTTTTTCTCACTGCAAGTGCATGAAAACCACACCCACACTTCTTTCATGATCCCTCCAAAATCTACCCTATTTCTGGATCAGCCCTAACCCCTTCCTCACTTCCTCTTTCTCCCACACATGCAGCCCCCATCCATTCAGGTATGCAAGCATACAACCCTCCCCAAACCTCCAGGTTGCTACGTGCTTTGTGTTTCTGTGCCTAGAGTTTCAGCTATTGGGTGGTATAGAAATAAATAAAAAAACAAACAAATATTCCCACACACCCCTGACCCCTCTGCTGACTTACCATTGTCTTTCTTAGTCCCCCCCATGACTCTCTCTAGCCCCTCTGCTCTCCTTACACACACACACACACACACACACACGCTGCTTACCAGGCAAAAGCAACAGGGATCCCTTTTTCTTGGTGGCTGAGCACACAGCAGAGGAAAGCGCCAGCTTACAGCTTCCCACTTTCTACAACAGGAATGGGGTGGGAGGGCAATTTTAAATACACAGCAGAGGTGGTGACAAAGGGAGGTGGACCCTCTTCCGTTAACACCTGAACCTGTGTGTGCGCGCGTGTGCGCGCGTGTTTTAAAGAAGGTGCTCTTGTGGTAGGATTCTGAGGGTGTAAGTAACCCCTGAGATGGATTTGGGCAGTAAAGCATGGGCGGGAGGAATCAGCTCAGGACTGTGTACTGCACACTGTTCTCATTTGTTCATTCTCTTTTTCACTCATGCATTTCTGCCTGCGCGCGCACACACTTACACACCACTGAGGTACCCTAAATTCTGCACTGTGTGCACATACGACAAATGACACCAGTTTCCGTACTTACTTATTTTAATACGCTCCACATTTCCTAGCCAGAGGGAAGGTGAAGAACGCATGTGGCCAAAGAGCTCCCTTGGCTGAAGGCCTGCAGAAAATTTGGGGAGGGAGCATAACTCAGTAGCAGAGCACATCCTTTCCATGTAGAAGGTCCCAGGTTCAATCCCTGGCAGTCTCAGCTTGAATAAAGGTTCAGGTAGCAGTAGATGGGAGGTGAAGGAACAGGTAGGACCTCTAGCTGAGCCCCTGGAAAGCTGCAGCCATTCAGAGTAGACAATATTGGGCTAGGTGGACACATAGTCTGACCAGCTGCGGCCATTCAAAGTAGACAATACTGGGCTAGGTGGACACATAGTCTGACCAGCTGTGGCCATTCAAAGTAGTCAATACTGGGCTAGGTGGACACATAGTCTGACCAGCTGTGGCCGTTCAAAGTAGACAATACTGGGCTAGGTGGACACATAGTCTGACCAGCTGTGGCCGTTCAAAGTAGACAATACTGGGCTAGGTGGACACATAGTCTGACCAGCTGCGGCCGTTCAAAGTAGACAATACTGGGCTAGGTGGACACATAGTCTGAGCAGGTCTAAGGCCTCTTCCTATGTTTCTATGCAGGGCAGTGAAGTCTGGGAAATGGCAAATCCTGTTCTGCCCCCACCCCTGGGCTCCTGAAATAATGTAGCCATGAGAACTAGAGACCTGCTTTCTTTATAACAAATTACTCTGCACAAAGTACTGACTTTTGCACCAGAATGGAGTAACTACATCACAGTTCACCTAGTCTCTTGGGCTTGCTAAAGGACGGTGTCCTTAGTCTCTTGGGCCAGAGGTATCATGCCTGGAAGTACCTTAGCAATTAGGCAATACAGTGGAGCAGGCAATGAACATCTCACATCAGCACCCATTGGAGTCGGATACAAGACAGGTCAACCAGGTCTTGGCAAGGAGTCAGTTACTGAACAATGCTACTCCCATGCTGGTTTGGAGCTGCTGGGGGCAGCAATAGCCCCACTGAGAGGTCTATGTTCTCCCTGGAGAAGATCTACTCCTGGAATGGTGGTGAATGTGGGATCGTCAGAATGGAGGGAATGTCTGTTGAGGAATTGGTGTGTGGGTAGAGCTGTACACAGATGGCCTCTTGGAATTCTCTGCCTTATTTACGTGCAGAGAAATTTGGGGGATAATTTCAACAAATTTATCCAAGGGAAGGAGAAATTCTCAACCATTTCTCACAGGTAGGGATTCCCATGGCAGGACTTGTAGCACAGCTTCTATCTTCTTTAGTAAGGGGTTTGGGGGTTCTCGTGATGCAACACCATCAACTGTCTTGGCAGGCCAACCCCCAGTTTGCATCCACCACAATGCAGGTGTGTGTGTGTGTGTGTGTGTGTGTGAGAGAGAGAGAGAGAGGGGTGTGTGTGTGTGTGTATCAAGCTCCAGGGATGAGGTGGAGTTAATGCTCTGCCAAAATCTGTCCTCCAATTCCCAGAAAGTTTTCCTCCTTCCCCCATGAAAGGGGTTTCCATTGTTCTGCCTCATTCTCAGGACAGTCTGTAATTTATCTTGAATTTATTCTGGCAGTGTTTTTGAGTGTTCCTAATCATGGCTAGCCTCCCAGGCTGCCTGCACTTCCTGATCTGAAAAAGCCCTAAGGGAGGAATTACCTCGTGGTGCCTTAAACTGGGCTTCAATTGAAATGCAGGAAGCTGAGGAAGCTACAGGCTGACAAAGAGATAATTGTACAAGGAAAGACACAACACTTGTGCTCATTCTTTGGTCACCTCCTGAGTAAGGTAAGCCCAAGAAACCCAAACCCAACTCTTGAAAATTGCTCTGAAATTTCTGCAGTACTTAATTTATTTTCAGAAGGGTCTTCTCTTCTATCAAATGGAATGAGGACGGGTGGGACAATGTGGGAGAAATTTTCGGCACAGCAGTAGTTTGGGGACGTGGGCAAGGAAGCCTCCTCAGGAGGAAGGGATAGAACTGAGAAACGGGGGGGGGTCTTTCTCTGTGGCTAGGGTGCAGAACCTCTTTCAGCCGTCCATTTCAGAGAAGCTTTTGAGGGCCACGTTCCAGTGGTGGGTGGGCTGAAGCAAAAGGAGTGTGGGGCCCAATGGAAAAAGAATGGAGCCACATTGCCAAACATACCAGCATACTTTAGCTTCAAGCTCTTACTACCAGAAATGAAGCCTTAGGAGAGGCATTTCAACCTTTTGGAATGGAGGGGGAAAAACACTCAAAAGCCAAGAAACAATCAAGCTATCAGCAGTTGCAGGGAAAGGGATTGGGGCTAGGGGGAGCATGCATGGCTGTCTTGGGAACCCTGTAGTGCCAGGTTGGGATGCCAGGAGGGCCGGATTTGGCAGGAGATCTGCCCTCCGCTCTCAGAGAGGGGTTGCTCTAGTTGCATCTTGAGATGCTTCAGGAAGAGAGCCCCAGCACTCCTTCTACTGAAGTAGAAGTGTTCTGAGTCCACTTCCTGGGCCATGATGCTTAATGATGTGACACATGTGTATTTCAAAGGAAATTTCTATTGTTGGAGCTACATTCCATGAGTTAAGTCTCAGAGGAGGAGGAGGAAGAAGAAGAGGAATCTGGTAGTATTTGATCACTTGAGCAGATTATAGAATGGAAACATTTTATCTGACTTGATTTTGTTAAAATATGAAAGAATCGTCTTTGATTCTCCCACTTTTTCAAGAAGCCGGTCACGCTACACCAAGGATGGGGAACTTCAGGCCAGGGAGCCAAGCCCTGCCTTTTTGGAGTTCCAATCTGGCCCTCCAAAGTTCCCCAGATGGCCACAACCCCTTGCCCTCACCCTCTCGCCTTCCCCAAACCACCAATTGTTTGCGGAAACCAACCATTGTTGGGTGGTTTCCCTGGCTATTGAGCAGTTCTCCCCCCGCTCCCATTCTAAGTGGCTGAAATCCCTCTCCTAAGGTTTAGTCACTGCCAGTCAGGGCCAGCCCAAGACATTTTGCCACCTAAGGTGAAGAACAAGATGGCAGTATCTTCCATTCCATGTACCATTTATCTACAATTCCATGTACAAGAGCCTTTCTTCAAGACTGAGCATCTTTCTTCAACACTGACAATGGGACAGCATCCTCCGCCACAGCTGAAGGTTGCAGGCTAGCTTAGGGGATGTGCAGCAGACCACGTGGCACACAATTCTCTCTTCCATCACCTTCCGCCACCTCCCAGCATTTGTCACCTGAGGCAAATGCCTCACGTTGTCTAATGGTAGGGCCGGCTCTGCTGCCAGTAAAAGCTTTAAGTCACAATATGCTGGTATTTTTTGTACTCCCCTCCCCCTTTGCCTTTGGCCTTTCCGCTTTGCCTTCAGTTCTGCCCATCACTAAAACACAGCCCCCAAGAGCTGAGGGCAATCAAAAAGGCAAGTATCCTATGTATGTATGTATTGCATTTTTATACTGTCCAATAGCCAAGGCTCTCTGGGCAGTTCACAATTAAAACCATAAAATACAACTTGAAAAACAGAATATAAAACTGTTAAAACATTTAAAAATACCAGGTAAAACCAAGGTAAAATCCAGCAGCAGTTACAGCCCAGGGAAAGCCTGTGTGAGAAGTTGTGATTTCAGGAAGCGTTTAAAAGATGCTACACTTTCTGCCTCCCGAACTGCACTTTCTAACACTTACAATATTCTGAGAAGGCAAACCGTATTTCCTGTTCACAACTTAATTGATGTGTAATCAGATTATATAGGTTTTAACTGTTAATATGGGAACACAGATGACATGTTCTCTGCCACAGAGGAAAGGCAATATATCCGTAGCCTCTGTTTAATTATGAAATGATTTAATCTGCATCAAATTAAAGAGATTTTAATACATATATTTATTTATTTAAAAGCATTTCTGTGTGTGTAGTAGTAGTAGTAAAATGGTAAAGGTGTCCCCAACCAGTCGTGTCCGACTCTAGGGTGCAGTGCTCATCCCCGTTTCTAAGCCGAAGAGCCAGCGCTGTCCGAAGACGCTTCCGTGGTCATGTGGCCGGCATGACTGAACACCGAGGTGCACAGAACGCTGTTACCTTTCCCGCCGAGGCGGTACCTATTTATCTACTTGCAATTTCTTGCTTTCGAACTGCTAGGTTGGCAGGAGCTGGGACTGAAGATGGGAGCTCACTCCGTCACGCGGCACTCGGGTCTCGAACTGCTGTCCTGCCGACCTTCCGGTCTGCAGTTCAGCGTCTTAATTGCTAAGCCACCGCGGCCCCCAGTAGTAGTAGTAGTGTACAAATAATGTAGTAAACCGCAACTGTAAAAACTCAGAACAATTCATAATAAATACAATATGTAATCTGGTGGCGGTGTATGCTGACAATATCAATGGGTCAGGAAATGCCTGTTGAAAAAAAATGTTTCCAGCAGGTGATGAAATAATAATATTGTTGGCACGTGTTTTTTGTCCGAAGGGCCTCTTCTGGGCAATTTGAATATGATAGAGGTGTATCAAGACATGATAGTGGTGTACAAAATTATGTGTGGCATGGAGAATGTGGGTAGGGACTCATTTCCCCCCCCCTCGTTCATCATTCTAGAGCCCAGTGGGGTCATCCATGAAGCTGATTGGTGGGAGATTCAGGAGAGACAAAAGGAAGGCCGTCTTCACCCAGCACATAGTCAAACGATGGAATTCCCTACCACAGGATGTGGTGATGGCCACCAATTTGGATGGCTTTAAAAGGGGGGGTTGACAAATTCCTGGAGGAGAAGGCTGTCAATGGCTACTAGTCCTGATGGCGATGTGCTACCTCCAGTATCAGATGCAGTATGCCTATATGCAGCTGCTGCTGGGGAACATGGGTGGGAGGGTGCTGTTACGCTCATGTCCTGCTTGTGGGTTCCTGGTCGACAGCTGGTTGGCCACTGTGTGAACAGAATGCTGGACAAGATGGACCCTTGGTCTGATCCAGCAGGGCTCTTCCTATGTTCTTATCGATAACTAATGGACAATCAAGGATGGGCCTAGAATATCCCTAAAAAGGATCTTTCCTCCCTGTGATCACAGCCTTGACTTTTTTTCTATTCTTACTAGGTCTAACTAAGTACATCTAGTATCTAGTGCCAAGATTATCTTGATACAGAGAGGATAATACATGTCTTGGAGGCTTTGAGGACGTGGATAAAGGTTTTAAAAAGCGTTCCAATTTATTTACAAGTCGCCTCAAGATGTTTGTTCCCCAAGACTCCTTCCTCTAATGTCACCCTTTTATTTTGTTTTGTTTAAGTACTCTTGGCTCTGAGAATCTTGTCGTTGTGTAGTATCCAAAGAGGAGCATAATCAGTTCTGTGTGCCCAAGGGGCCTTGGGGTTCTGTTTCTCAGACAGCCGCCTGCCCCCCACACCCCCAGCCCACTTTTCAAATTGCATTTAAAGCTAAGAGGACTGTCAAAAGCAGATAGTGATATGACGACTGAGGGGTGTGTGTGTGTGTGTGTGTGTGTGCCTGCTGTTCAGAGAAATTTTCAAGAATTGCAATGGCCTCATCCGAGCATTGCCAGCATCTGAAGTAGCTCTGTGGATTCAGGATTCTCTACTGTATTAGGGCCATGGGATGCGCCACCCCACCTCAGGTTACTATAAAATTAAAGAATTATAAAAATTCTGGCTACAAAGCGTGAGGGCAGCTGGTGCCCCTCCTCCAAAGGTGGTAGTTGTCATGCCCCATTGGTCTCCTCCAAGGAGGAAGAGTTGCAGGCCCCAACAGAGGAAGGTGCCCAGTTCCTGCCAGGGCCCACACTGCGATGAGGTCCTGAGTCCATGGAGGAGAAAGCTGAGGTCCCAGCCACTCAGGAAGAGGGAGGACTTTGCCTCAGAGGAGGAGTCTGGGTAGCCCCCAAGTCTCAGGGAATGAAGGTACCAGAGGAGACAGGCCCAACTCAGGGAACCTTGATGAAGTGCCAGGCTGCAGTGGAGGTCTACTCAAGAGGAAAGGGGCGCCGCATGAGCAGTGCTCTGGCCAGAGAGCTCCAAGGTGCTGCAGCTGAGCCTTGGGTGGGTCAACAGGCGCTGCTGATAAAAGCCTTCAGCATCCGCCCAGCCAGTGTTGGAAACAACACCATCTCTGCAGCTCTAGTGCCTTGCCCCTTGCCTGCGGGACCTTGCCGTGTGACTGATGCTCTGTGATACTGACCCTCGGGCTCTTCCTTGCCTTTGATTCTGGACTGTTTGTATCTGACTGCCAAACTGTGTTTGACTGCTGTCCGTTTGACCACTCCTGCTTTGCCTGACTCCATATTCTGGACTGATTGCCTGTGCTTCAACCCTTTCCTGCTTACTCTCTTGTCTACGTCCCTGCATTGTCTAGCAAACAGCCAGGACCCAGTTTAAAGTGGGACAGTAACGCTCAAAGCCCTACAGACATTACTCCACCCAAGATTCCTTCCGGAAAATTATTAAGGGAGGTCTTAATTACGAGCAGGTGACATACGAATAATTTCTTCAAGTTACGTTTTCAGATGCTAGCAATTCATAGACACTAGAGTACAAATTGGCACTTTGCCTTGGATTCCAGGCATTTCTCTTTCTTCTGAGGAAATTGTTTATTTTTCTTCTTGAAAAAGTTCTGCCTGCAAATATAGTAGGCCCATCTAAGTGAGAAAGGTTGCCTATGGTCCTTTTGTTCAGGGAGAAACCCCATGTGTGTAGAGCAGGGATGGTCAACTACAGAGAGTCCAGGGGCCAATTTCCCACCTCCAGAACCCACCATGGGTTTCAGCAGAAATTCAGCAATGGCAAAAAAGCCACATTTTCACTCTAACCCACGGCACCATGTTTTAATGCATAAGCCCTAGGGCTTCCGAGAGCACACAACTCCACATTAAAACAAGGTGCGCTCTCCCTGGTTGCCTTTGTTTTAAAGTGATTTGTTGTTGTTGCACGGCTGAAATTCATCAGTAGTTTGGTGGTGACTGGAGTGTGTGTGTGTGGGGGGGGGGGCTGCAAAAAGAGACCCAGAGGCACATGCTGGCTACACGTTGCATGCCCCTGTTGTACAGAATTCTGCCCTTGATAGAGAAGTAATAGGTATCTAGTCCTGAATAAGTACATTGCCAAGGAGTTGAATTTTAAGATGTCTTGGGTTGTTGTTTTGTCAAGCTAATACACACACACACACACACACACACACACAGCATATATTTAAGAAATATTTATTTATTTATTGCATTTATATCCCACCTTTTTTCCTCTTGCAAGGAACCCAAGGCGGCTTACATTATCCCCCTCCTCTCCATTTTATCCTCACAACAACAACCCTTTGAGGTAGGCTGGGCTGAGAGTCTGTGACTGGCCCAAAGTCACCTAGTGAGCTTCTGTGGCCGAGTGGGGACTAGAACCCGGATCTCCCGGCTCCCAGTTCAGCACTCTCGCCACTACGCCACGCTGGCTCTCATTAGCAAGTCATGAGAACGGAAGATGCATTTTATGATCTGGTTTCTTAAGAATTTGAGCCTGTTGATTTTTCGCCAATTTGGACTCATCTGCTGCCAGCTAGCATAATGGTAATGTTTACTAATGCATAATTTTTATCTGTTCTGACTGCAGTGTTTATTTAAGAGATTAAGCTTTATTTGAGTTTCTCAGAAAGGACTTATCAGCACCAGATTGTCTCTCTGTCTGCATGGTGTATAAACACACTGAAAGCCCAGCTCAAAAATTAAGATTGATGGATCAGGGTGCATCCAGATGGCCGTTTTCCCATGTGCCTCATTCAGACCTGTGGTTCACAGCTGGCAGTGTGAGAAGTATCCAGGAGAAAGGTGAGACCCTTCACCTCCCACGACCCCCAGTCTCCCCTGTTTCCTCACATACCTGTGGCCTTGCACTATGAAAGAAGCATGCTTTTCTGCCACAAAGGCTAAGTGAGGGCGATGTTGGGGCAGATCTCTTGCGCTCATCCTCTAAGGTGGGCTTTCTGGAAACATCCCTCTCCCCCTTGTCTGAAACACCATGCTGGACTAGATAGACTGGATGGAGCAGACCAAGGGACCATCTAGTTCAGGGGTGCAGAACTTCAGGCCTGGGGTTCCAATCTGGCCTTCTGGAGTCCCCCAGGGGACCACTCATACCTGACCTTACCCCCTTTTTCCTGACCACCATTTTTCAGCTTTTGTGCAGTTTTTCTAGAGCTGCGCACAGATGGCCTCTCAAAATTCCTACCTGCTTTGTGGGCAGAGAAATTTGGGAGATAATTTCACCGAATTTCTCCAGGGGAAAGAGAAATTCTCGACTGTCTCTCCCAGCCAGGTAGGGCTCCCCATTGGCGGGGCTTGTAGCACAGCTTCTTTCTTGTTTTGCTCAGGGTTTTTCACGCTGCAACAGCATCGGCTTTGTTGGCAGGCTGGCCCCCATTTTGCATCCACCACACTGCAGGTGTGAGGGGAGGCAGTGCTGTGTCCAGGGATGGAGTTAGTGCTTTGACGAAATCTGTCCTCCCATTTCCAGAACATTTTCTTCCTTCCCCCATGAAAGGGGTTTCCATTGTTCTGCCTCATTCTCAGGACAGTTTATAATTTATGTTGAATTCCTTTTGGTGGTGTTTCTGAGCTTCCCTAAACACAGCCAGCCTCCCAGGCTGCCGGCATGTCCTGAACCGAAAAAGCCCTAAGGGAGGAATTACCTCATGATGCCTTCCACTAGGCTTGGATTGGAGTGTGGGAAGCTGAGGAGGCTACAGGCAGCCAAAGAGATGATTGCACAGTGAAAGACAGGACACTCGTGCTTATTCCTTGGCCATCTCCTAAGTAGGCCTAAGGAACCCAACCCCAACCCTTGAGAATGTCTCCAAAATTTCTCAACCATTGAATTTCTTTTTGAAAGCAATTTCTCTTCTATCAAATTGAATGGGAGTGGTCGAAAACAATGTGGGAGAAATTTTCGGTGCAGTATTCCCCCCCCCATTCTAAAAGGCTGAAATGCCTCTCCTAGAGATTAGCTACTGGCAGTAAAAGCTTTAGGGCACAATCCTATGGCCATTAGTCAGTGGCTAGACGGCCATAGGATAGGTCGGTTCCTGGGAACCAACCTTGGAGTCCGCGCTCTGAGGTCGATTCTCTGAGAACTGACCTCCACCCCTCCCACACTGCCTCAAAGGCAGCGTGGAATGGCCCTGGGCCCTGTGCTCATAAGATCAGCATGGAGCAGTGAAAACAGGGTGTTTCTGGGGCTGGCTGGAGCAGAGAGGGCAAAAGTGCCTTTCTGACGCTTCCTATGTGTCGTCTGGTGTCCACCCCCCGTGCTCCGACTTCCCGCGGCTAGAAAGCCTAAATCAGCTGTCTAGCTGTGAATGCAGGGTGGCTGAAGCGGAGGGGAAGATCCCCTCCACGCCACTCCTGCCCTGCATCGGATAGGCGGTTGCCTCCGAATTCGGAGGCTGCCGCCTGTCCCAATAGGATTGTGCCCTCAAGATCAAATATGGTGGTATATTTTGTATTTTTGGCCTTTGATGCCTCCACTTTTGTCTTTGGCCCTGCCAAACACCGGAATGCAGTCCCCAAGAGCTTCTACAAAGCACAAAGATGGATGATGTCTAAGAAAATGTCTCGGCGAGTAGTTATTTTTCCCAGGCAAATAACACATCCAGTTTGTTAAACATACCCTGCAAAGTTGCAAAGTCAACATTTCAAAATCCGGCACCCATCAGGGTTCAAAGAATCAAATGATGAAAGTGCAGATGTTTGGGCATTCTGAACACTGAAAGGATGCTGTTGCACTCATGCTATTTCACTCGTGTCCTGCTGTCGGTTTCCTGTCAACAGCATGGCTCTCCTTATATTCTGAAGTTCTTAGAAAGATAAGAAGAGCCATGCTGGATCAGACCAAAGAGCCAGATAAGCAACATTGTGTTCCTATACATGTCTACACAGAAGTAAGTCCCATTGAATCGGACTTACTTCTTCATAGACATGCATAGGATTGCATTGCTATTTGTTGGACTCCTCAGGCCCAACAATAGCAGAAGCTACTCTTCCAATTCAGAAAATCTTACCTCTGCTTGCTGGAGACAATTTCCTGAACAGGCAAGTTGCTACTTACAAACCTGGACTAATATAAAGTTTATATTTTTGCAAAGTTGGGTGGTGAGTAGAGATGTGCAAATCAACAAAACTTGAACTGGCCAAAGTTCTCCAGACTCCACCTTGAAGCTCGTTCTGACTCAAGTCCGTATCAGATTGTGATTTTTTTCGCATTAAAAATCCATGCATATTTTCATGCATGTCTTTCCACATGTATGCATCACTTGTGCGTGTCTTTGAAATGTACGTATTCTTCTCCCATTGACCAAAGTGTATTTGTGTGGATTTTTTTTTTTTAAATGCCTTTTTTCATGCACATTTGTTTTTTTTCAAACATGCACATTCAGTCAAAACAGTTTTTGGGCCTGCAAATTACATTGTAAGATCAGAAATGGACCTCAACTGAGTCTGTGTTTTGGGGATCTGCAAATCAATCAGCTGTTGACCCATGATCAGGGCATGAGTACCCTCTCACCCATGTTCTCTCGCAACTGGTGTACATAGGCTCACTGCCTCTGGTCCTGGAGGTAGCAAAGAGCCATCACTTTAAGAAGGATGCAGACAAACTGGAGAGGGTTCAGAGGAGGGCAACAAAGATGATCAGGGGAGTGGAAACAAAGCCCTATAAGGAGAGACTGAAAGAACTGGGCATGTTTAGCCTGGAGAAGAGAAGACTGAGGGGAGATGGGATAGCGCTCTTCAAGTCCTTGAAAGGTTGTCCCAGAGAGGAAGGCCAGGACCTCTTCTTGATCATCCCGGAGTGCAGGACATGGAACAATGGGCTCAAGTTCCAGGAAGCCAGATGCCAGCTGAACATCAGGAAAAACTTCCTGACTGTCAGAGCAATATGACAATGGAACTGATTCCCTAGGGAGGTGGTGGGCTCTCCCACACTGGAGGCATTCAAGACAAGGCTGGACAGCCATGTGTCAGGGATGCTCTGACTTAGATTCCTGCATTGAGCAGGGGGTTGGACTTGATGGTCTTGTAGGCCCCTTCCAACCCTACTATTCTATGATTCTATGAAGCTGGACAGCCATCTGTCAGGGATGCTCTGACTTGGATTCCTGCACTGAGTGGGGGATTGGGCTCGATGGTCTTGTAGGCCCCTCCCACCCCTACTAATCTATGATTCTATGAGGCTGGACAGCCATCTGTCAGGGATGCTCTGACTTGGATTCCTGCACTGAGTGGGGGGTTGGGCTCGATGGTCTTCTAGGCCCCTCCCACCCCTACTATTCTATGATTCTATAAAATGGACTTCAGCCAAGTCTAATAAAATTAGACAGTTCATGCTTGTAATTTTGCAAAAATGGCCCTATTGCAGAAAAAGCCTAGTTGCCATTTCATGCAAAATGGCGGCCTCTAGAGTAGCAGGGCACCTTGCTCCACTCACCGGGCACCCGTAGACCATCCCATGGCTCCCTGTGCATGGCAGATGGGGTCAGCCAGCCAACGGGGGTCCAGTGCACCAGGCAAGTGGTGGTGAGTTCACCCACCCTTCTTTTGAACTGTTAGCCTATTTTAAGGCAACATTCTAGTAGAACCTTGACCCAAATAACAAGCACCATCTTGATTTTTAAATAGGTGCAGGAGCATCTATTACAAAATAAACGGCATACAGTGGATAGCCTGACATAATTTGTGTCGGGGTGGGATTTCTGCAGTCACCTTTGTGTTAGAAAAGTGCCTCCATGTCTGTCCCTATAAATGTTGATGAGTATTGCTGTACGTTTGGTGTTCTGTACATAAAAGCAACTAGTACATAAATACTTGAAGTGCATGGCGACCTTTCTGCTTGACTGGTAAAACAATTTTGTAAAGGTTTCCCCTGTTCAAACAGCAGAACAATGCAGCTTTATCTTAGCACAGCAATGCATGGAGGCTTGTCTGCCAATGTGCCTTTTACTGCCAAAATAAAATAAATCGAATCAGCTCACACATGATAACATGCACTTTTCTAACTCAAACTAATTGCTTGGCTAATTGATGTTTGTTGAACTTTCTCCATTTCACTGAGTGATTAGGTACAAAAACTAACAGTTGACATCTGTAGGCGCTTAACTGGCGTCTGTAATTACTGTTAATGTTAAATAATTGTTAGTTAATTGGAGTGGTAACTGACGGAATGGAATCCAGATTGAGAAGAAGAAGAAGAAACCCCCACCCCAAATCCACAAACAAATAATAATTAAAACAAAACAGAACTGTTTAAAAAAATGGTGCCTCTCTGCTCAACACAGAGACATTTATCCCCTAGGAAAGAAAGAAGAAATACGTTGACCTACTGTCCAGGTTGGAAAACCTGACAAGGCTCCCTTCATTTAATAGAAAAGTTGGACATACCTTTAACAATCAGCATCTTTGTTGTGCCACGACCCACTCCCAACCCCACTCACACTGCACTCCTAGACAAGGTCACATTTGAAGTGCTTTCAAATGTTGGCAGTTGGTAGCACTATTCCAGCTCTTGCAATTCCCATAGCTAGGACCCGTGCAAAGTTTCCGCCCTGCCCTCAAGATGATTTTATCTTTGGGCATCTGCTGAGGGACTGCTGGTAAGCCAAGTGGCCTTGATGTGGTTCTTCTACTGCGGGCTTCCCTAACTTGGTGCCGTTCAGATGTTGTTGGACCTCAACTCCCATCGGTCCAGCCAGCATGGCCAATGGTCAGGAATGCTGGGAGTTATAGTCCAAAACGTCTGGAGGACTCCAAGTCAGAGACAGTTCTGCTGCCTTGGAGACAGGCAGGAATTTTGCAAGTATGCAGACCAGGGCCGTTGCCCAGAATATTTAAAATGAGGATGCTAAGGAGGTAGGGAATAATTGCCAGAAAGACTGATTGTAACTGAAGGTGGACAAATACGTTTAAAGTTATTTAACTGTATGACTTCTCGATGAGCAGTTGGGTAGAACCCTGCCTACATGTGCTTCCTTATGTCTGTACAAGTTCATGTGGCTGGGCCCCCTGTGTTTTTAAAAAACTGAACATGGAAAACTAGCATGTTGGAGGAAAAAAGTTCTAGCCTAGCTTTCTCCCTGACATGCTAGATTTCTATGTGCAGGGGATGTATTATTGTTTTTCTACCATAATGTGAGCCCCTCCCTGCAATCTGACACATGTTACTTCTCTGCCCCAGTTTGCACTAGGCCATGTCTCTACAGGTTTCATTGGGCTTTGTCTGCAAAACATCTAAGCCCTTCTCTGAACTCCATGAAGGGAGAGAAACATGTGTTTTTTATTTAGAGGATAAAAGCCTTTTCAAGACAGTTTTAAGGAGGTATAAGAAATTCATTTCAGTTTGTCTTTGACAACCAGGATTTACCCAGTTTGCACATTCTGGACTGAACATGGACTCAGACATGAACTGCGGTCGAAGTCCAAAGGACATGTTTGTCTGCATGCATACATTGGAAAAATGTGCATGAAAAAATGTGTACTGTTGAAAAGTATGCACAGATATACCTTAATCCATGGGAGAAGAATGAGTACATTTCAAAGATGTGCACAATTGATGTCTACATTTGGGGAAGAAAGTACACACAGATTTTCATGCAGAAAGTGGGGGGGACCCAAAGATCGCAAACTGATATGGACTCAAGTTGGAATGAACTTTGAGATGGAATTCAGAGAACATCAGCACGTTTGGATTTTGCTGATTTGCACATGCCAAGGAAGTTTACAAAAATAAAAACATAAAACAGTAACATAAATAAAACAGCAGGATTGAAATACAACTAAAAATAGTGACATTTTTTTAGAGTGCAGAGAGGGAAAAAAAAGGGGCAGCCCCAGTGGTGGGGAAGGGAGGAGACAGTGGAAGCCAGTTTAGACAGCTTCCATTCAGGTCTCCGGGGCCCTTCCCTCCTGCTCCCCGAAGCCACGGCAAGACACATGAAAATGCATGTCTAGCCACAAATGAAGGGCAGCTGGGACATGGAGGAGAAGATGCCCTCTATGCTCCATCCTCTCTGCATAGAATAGGCATCAGCCTCTGAGGTGGCCAACTACCCAGAAAGGATTGCACCCTAAGTTGTTGATAGGTTGACCAACAGGGCTGCTGGGTTCTTGCAGTTAGGCATGAAAGGATCAGTCTAGTTCTGATCTCTGTCAATTTCTTCTCTGTTCATTCTTTAATTTGTTCCATCCCATTTCTGCACTAATCGACTACTGTGTAAACACACACACACACACAACAATTGCATGAAATTTAAATTCACACTTTTGAACATATTTTCATTAAAAGTACACATCGATAAATCTGTTTTATCCTTAAATACACATATTGGATACTTTTTTGAGCCATGACCTGTGTTGCAAAATTCAGAGAAGTGCAAACCCTGATGAGTTATTACTTTCTGGTCTGCACATCGGTCTGGGATATGTGGATCAGAGTGGATCATCTCCGCATTTGCAAAGATAGAATTCCATGAGCAGATGTCCCTGATCTCATCTGATCTTGGAAGCTAAGCAGGGTCAGCCCTGGTTAGTACTTGGATGGGAGACCACCCAGGCTTCCTGCATGGAGCAGGGGGTTGGACTTGATGGTCTTGTAGGCCCCTTCCAACCCTATGATTCTATGAACATCAGGAAAAACTTCCCTATTGTTAGAGTAATATGACGATGGAACTGATTCCCTAGGGAGGTGGTGGGCTCCCCCGCGCTGGAGGCATTCAAGACAAGGCTGGACAGCCACCTGTCAGGGATGCTTTGACTTGGATTCCTGCACTGAGCAGGGGGTTGGACTCGAGGGTCTTCTAGGCCCCTTCCAACCCTATAATTCTATGATCTATTCTCTCATACGGCAAGGGAAGTGTGGCTTCATCATTATGTTAAGCATGCTTCTGAGCACTGAAGGAGATGCTGCTCAAGGTCTGGCATCTTGAGAAGCTGGAATTTATCGCTGTGAGTAATGGTTTCGATCAGAACAATCGTGTCTGATTGCAAAGGGGGAAGAACCTTGAATCATCACGCACAACAAGAGCCATAAATAAGCAGCTGCCTTGATTAGCTTTTTTGTGAGTCGTCAATTTGCATGTACCAACCAGAGTCTCAAGCCGCTGTCTGGATGTAGTAGCTCTTTTGTGGGAGCTCTGATGAACAAATAGAACTGCGGCATATTCAAAGAAGGATGGTGGTGTTTGTGCGATTTCCATCCCCTCTCTGCACTTCTGTGTTTGGAGGGTTAGCTTTGTGCACGTGTCAGTGCTAAGCCATACATAAGAACATAAGAAGAGCCATGCTGGATCAGACCAAAGGTTCATCCAGTCCAGCATTCTGTTCACACAGTGGCCAACCAGCTGTTGACTGGGAATCCACAAGCAGGACACGAGCGCAACAGCACCCTCCCTCCCATGTTCCCCAGCAACTGATGTACATAGACTCACTGCCTCTGGTACTGGAGGTAGCATAGAGTCATCAGGACTAATAGCCATTGATAGCCTTTTCCTCCAGAAATTTGTCCAACCCCTTTTTAAAGCCATCCAAATGGGTGGCCATCACTACGTCTTGTGGTAGCAAATTCCATAGTTTAACTATGCACTGTGTAAAGAAGTCCTTCTTTTTATCTGTCCTGAATCTGCCACCCATCAGCTTCGTGGGATGACCCCACTGGGTTCTCGTATTTTGAGAGAGGGAGAAAAATGTCTCCCAATCCACATTCTCCACCCCATGCATCATTTTGTGCACCTCTCTCATGTCTCCCCTCAGCCTCCTTTTTTTTCAAGCTGAACAATCCCAGCTGTTGTAATAGGAGTTGCTCCAGCCCCTTGATCATTTTCGTTGCCCTGTTCTGCACTTTTCCCAGCTCTACAGTGTGTTTTTTGGGGTGTGATGACCAGAAAGCCAGGCCTACATAGCCAGGCCTGGCTCCATTGGGGGGGCTCTCTTGGGGAGCTGCTCTTGGTGCCCCCCTTACTTATTTGCTGGTTCCTTGCCTGCCCGTGATGGGGGTGATGGTGGATTCAGCCCCATGGAACAAAGCACACGCATCAAGGATAGTGATGTGGCCACCAACCATTTGGAAATATGGCCTAGAAGTCTGGGTGTGTGTCCAGGCCCTGGTGACAGTAGCAGTGACAGTAGCAAAGCTCCAGCCAATGGGCTTAAACTTACCAGTGACAGCCCAGAGGCAGCTGACAGCAGGGCAGGAGTTGAGCTTAGGAGTCTGTCTGAAGAAGTTTGGAAGAAGGATGAGAGCTTCAGGGAAAATGGCAGGAGGGCAGCAAAGCCAGAAGTCTGAGTATGTGATGGATAGTCAGGCAGGCTGACACTTGCAGTTAATGGGACTGTCAAGGTTCCCCTTATGACCTGGACCCCTTGAACAACTCCTTAAGGATCTCTTGCCTCCTCAAGAGTCCCATCTTCCTTCTTTGAATCTTCCCCTTCCCAGTAAAGTGGGGTTTGAGCTGTAGATGTGGGGAGATTGACACTCTAGACACAGGGTTTAACCACCACAGTTTACTAGTAGATTAAAAGCGAACCAGTTACAACTACAGGTATTTGCACAATAGAGCTGAGTGATACAAAAGGCATTAAAAGAAAATAAAAGTTGCAAAATGCAGATTCCTGTACCCTAGCTGTCCTTAGACTTTTCTAGGCTGCTTCTTCCTGCTCACTCTTCAGACTCTGCTCTCACTTCAGGCTCTGGCTGTCTCCCCGACTCTCTCTTGCTGTGGCTGCAGCCTGGTCTTTCTGGCTCTTACTGGCTCTCTCGCTGTCTTTATATACCCTCCTCCCTCAAAACTGAAAGTACTGCTTCAAACCTGAAGAAGTGAAACTTAAGTGTATAAGTGAAACTGATACTTAACTGGAGAAAAGAAACTACTGTTCTCAAGGTTACCTGCCCCCAACAGAAAACTCCAGTCCTCCAAGCTCCATTTTTCCCTTTGCTACTGTAGGCCTCAAACCTTCACAGGGTCACATTGGATACAGCCAGGATATGGCTGTTTCCCAGGCCGAAGATTTATGGTAACAGGTTGGGGAAGTAGGGGATTTAGAATGGGGACCCAATGCCATTACTCCAATCAAAATCCAAGCCTCTTTTAGCTAAATAAATAAATAAATAAAAATAAATCAGGATCTTCTGTATTAATTGATGTCCCAAGTATGTTCAGTATAAGCGAAGAATATGTTTCTTTTGCTTAGCGCCTGCTAAAAGCTCTGTGTATCTCAGAACCTTGCCAATTTCTTGTTCAGAACCCAGTAATGATATCCTGCTCCCCTGCTTTTTTTTTCCTTCATCATTCTTATACGGTAAGGCTCTGCCAACAGAAGTGTAACCATTTCCTTTCTCTCCCTTTTTTCATTTCATTTTCTTTTAAAATATTATTTATTTATTTACTTTTATTTATTTCATTTCTATACCACCCAATAGCTGAAGCTCTCTGGGCAGTTCAGAAAAATTACAACCCAAAAAGCACACAGCAAAACAATATAATATATATATAAAAAAACCAGTAAAACCACAATATAACAATCCAACCAGAATGAAAGCAGAATGAAACCTTGTAGGCCCCTTCCAACCCTACTATTCTATGACTATTCTATGATTCTCCCAGCAATGCAGAGATTTAAAATACAGATTTAAAACAGCAAAGCTAAAAGTCTAGAAAGCTAAAAAATATAGCAATCCTGCCTGCTATTCATAGCCCTTGAGGGGGCCTCTCCTGCCAGCTTCCGTCACTCATCTCATGGTATTCAAGCCCACTAATTTTCCATCAGGATTTTTCAACCCACATACTCATCTTAACACTCTGGCATGATAGGCAGTCACCTGGGGACCTCATTATATATTGCTGTTTCACCATGGGTCAAATATATATATTTTAAAAGTACCCTGAACCCCAAGCATCTAGATCTTGAAATGATAAACAAATAATTGGATGCATCACGCCTTCAGCTCCACGTCTCTGACATGGACAGTGGTTAGCTGATGGCAACAGTCCTGCTTGCTCCTGGTACATATCAGGGTGATTCCTTTGAAGATCATCTATCCCTGACATACCAGAATGACAGAATGCTGGAAAAGCAGGTCCTCATTATAGCACATGCTGAGGCAGTCTCCCTGCTAGACACATGATGAGACATACGACAAGCTACTGACATCTAGGTGCGCGGCTGATATCCTAGAACAGACGTTGAGCTTGGAAATGGGAGAAGAGTGGGACATTTTTTACTTCTTACAAATTTGTGAGGCTGGAAAGCATAAAGGTCCCCGTCTCCCTAGGATTCGTAGGACTTCGGTCTTTTCGTCCTTCTTTTTCTTTTCTCTTTTTTAACCAAACGCAGACATTCCGAAGTGTACTACACAGGGGAGAAGCCAGTTAACGTCCTTTCTTTTATTTATCTTCAAATCCCTGTCCTGCCTCTCTAGGCAAAATGACCACTCAAGGCGGCTGACTGTGCCGTAAGATAAAACAACATCAGAAAATGTCAGCTATTATCGCACACTAAAATGGCGGCAGTAAAAACAGCAAACGGAAGAGCGACACACGCACGCACAAAGTTGGCGTAAAATTAGCGAAAAATTGCCTGCCGAAATATTGCTGTTCTCAGTGCTTAAAAGTGGGCAGTTGGGGCACCAGCCCAAGGCATTCTGTAATGTGTTTATTGATGTTTTATCCTTTCTTTCCTCCAAGGATGTTGATAGTGTACATGGTGCCCGATCCCCATTTGATCTTCCAAACAACTGTGTGTTGCAGGTAGGGATGTATGGACTGTGTAAAATCCGCTCCATCTGTGTTTCGCAGATTGTCAGGTGCCTTTTGTTCTGCTGTCTGCCCACAGACGGATGCATTTTCCCCCCGTCATGTGGAAAAATCCACAAATTATTATGTAAGTGTTTACTTAAGTATTTACATCGTTTACCTTAGTACGTAACATTTAGCGTATTGTGCCCCATTCTGTTCCACTTTTCCTCAGCAGAAACGGGTGTATTTTTCTTCACATTTATGTGCATAACTTTGGGGAAAGTAAAAAAATCATCCAGAAGTCCACGGACTCTGCGTGGCCTAAGGGGGTCGCTACGCAGCAGATTCCACAGGTCAGATTCTTAGAAATCTGAGCTCGTTTGAGTCCATCTCGAATATCTCCAGCATCCCTGGCTGTAGGTGATGCTTAGAGATAGTGAAGGGCCCGAGGTCACCCTTTGAACTTTGATTGAGTAGGGATTTGAATCTGAGCCTCCCTCGTCTGGTACTGTAATCCAGTGGTAGGCAACCTTTTGGGGCCATGGATACATTTGGCAATTTAAGAAACTGTCCTGGGTGCCACCACAAAATGGCAACTGTGGGAGGCATGGCAAAGGACAAGGAATCATCCCGAAAGCCTGAGGACAAGCCAGAGGAAGGATCTGAGCCCCAATTTGCTAAAAAAAAAAAATCCTTTGAACTCTCAGTTTTCAGCAACAACAGAAACCAGTCTCACAGCACTCCCAGCTGCTGGTAATAAATGTGTTAGGACACAATCCTATGGCTGCTAGACAGCGGCTAGACAGCCATAAGATTGTGTGGTTTCTGGAAAATCACCTCCCTGCCCCCTTCCCCACTGCCTTGTAGGCAGGGCGGATCACCCTCAAGCTTCGAGCTCAGCTGAGCAGTGTGGAGCTGGGCAAAAGGGGCATTCCCGGGGGTAGGGAGGGGCGGGGAGTGCAGACATGCCAGTGCGGTGCTTGCTGTGCATCGTCCAGCCTCCCACACGCCCTGCTGTGAAGTCCCGCAGCTGAAATCAGCCATCTAACCATGATAACAACCCCTCCATGCTCCACCCATCTGCATTGGAGAGGCAGTCACCTCTGGGTTTGGAGGCAGCCGCCTAGGATTGCTCCCTTAGTTAAAAAAAAATAATAAAAATCCTGGGAGGGACCGTCCCAAGATCACCTCGTTCCCCATCCCTGCTCTAACCACTGCACCACAGTAGCTGAGTGCCACGATGGAAAAGGCCCTTTTCCCTGTTCCCATCAGCCAGATTTCTGTTGTGGGGAGGGGGATTAATGAGAAGAGCATCAGAATCTCATCCTAGACTAGGGCTTCTCAAACTTTCTGCCTTTAGTGTCTGCTTGAGAGGGCAGAAAATGACTGAGTTCCGCCAGTCACAAAACAATGTTGCCTCTCCTCCCCCCACATGCCTCTCAAAGTTTTCTTGCTCATCTCTTGTCATGTTTTTCCTTTTCTCCTTTTATACTTAACATGTAACCTATCACCCCACACTGCCAGTTTCAGCCCTCTCTCCTGCTAATTTTACATCAAGTTTCTCCTGTAACAGCTTCCCTCTCTTACATCTATCTATCTATCTATCTATCTATCTATCTATCTATCACCTACCTACCTACCTACCTACCATCTATCTAAATATCTATCTATCTATCTATCTATCTATCTATCTATCTATCTATCTATCTCTAGTTTCCATGGCATAGTCTGAAGGCACATGAGAGCTTTGGCTATTGGGTTGTATAGAAAATAGATAGATAGATAGATAGATAGATAGGCAGCCACCTTGCTATGGGTGGTATAGAAAATAAATAGATAGATAGATAGATAGATAGATAGATAGATAGATGACAGCCACCTTGCTGAAGCTAAGCAGGTCTGGGTCTGGTCGGTGCTTGGAGGGAGACCACTTGGGAACCACATGTAGCCACCTTGAGTTGCAAGATGGAAGAAAGGTGGGATATAATATATATATATATATATATATATATATATATATATAGGACTGCGGTGGCTTAGTGGTTAAGACGCTGAACTGCAGACTGGAAGGTCGGCAGGTCAGCAGTTCGAGACCCGAGTGCTGCGTGATGGAGTGAGCTCCCGTCTTCAGTCCCAGCTTCTGCCAACCTAGCAGTTCGAAAGCAAGAAATTGCAAGTAGATAAATAGATACCACCTCGGTGGGAAAGGTAACAGTGTTCCGTGCACCTCGGTGTTCAGTCATGCTGGCCACATGACCACGGAAGCGTCTTCGGACAGCGCTGGCTCTTCGGCTTAGAAAAGGGGATGAGCACTGCACCCTAGAGTCGGACACGACTGGTTGGGGACACCTTTACCTTTACCATATATATATATATATATATATATATATATAGAGAGAGAGAGAGAGAGAGAGAGGGAGGGAGAGGGAGAGAGGGGAGTGGCACAGTTGTGCCTCCAATAAATAAGGCGATCAGTCAAAAAAGGATTCCGCCATGTTAAATGGAAATTGGGGGGGGGGTATTCTAACCTTAATAAAATCAAAAAGATTTCACCAATCTTCCTGAAAATTGCATGTGCAAGACAAAAATGCCTGTTTTACATAACCAGCAAATTTCAGGAAGATTGGGAAAAAATAGTCATGCAGTTTTGGCACTGAAAACATATGTTGGCAACCGTTTGTGTCCGCCATTTGCCAAAAAGCTGGAAGCTGTATATGAAAACCATGTATGTTTTCCTATTCCCTTTCTATTGTAGTTGGTGGAATGGAATATATATATATATATATATATATATATATATATATATATTCATTCCTTGTTCTCTAACCAACTACCACACCTGCCTATGCAGTGTGCATGATGCAGCCATGGTGCTGGGTTGTCAAGCAAAGAGGCACTCAAAGTGGGCTGAGACCCACAGGTAAGTCCTGGTCCATTGTTTGAGAAACACTATCCTAGACCATGTGTGTGTGTGTGTGTGTATGCGCGTGTTAGCTTAAAGCATTTATGTCCTGCCTTCAGATTCTGCATCAGAATCATCAAGCAATTTTTGTAGTTGTTATAAAACTGCTCAATAAAACGGACAATGAACACAACAGAAAAAGACACCAGAAGGAGCAAACATGAAAGGCAAACTTTAAACTATTCTGCAGCAAGTTATCTTGGCCACAACTATGGAATGCACTCAGTTTCAGTTTTGGTGCCTCCCTTCTGGTTTTTGTTTGGTTCCACAACTCAGGACTTTATGGCCTATGTGACAACTGTTCCAACATGTCATCGGCCCAACGCATGTAGCAGGAGGTTACACTCCAGGCATTCCCCCTCCCCCAAATCTGTCCATGGAGATAGTGATCTGAAGGTGGTGGATTTTGACTTGGACCCTTTGTCAAGGTCAGATCACGTCCGGTTGAGCTTTAGACCTATGACAGCTCCTCCCCTGATGGTTTCCAGAGAGGTCTGTGATTTTTCCCCCTGCTAATATGGCTGGCTCTCCTTTTGAAACCCTGGCTGATTCTGTGCAATGAACACATTGCACAACTGACACAATTGCTCCTGAGATCCTTTTCCTAATTGATGGAGGAGAACTCCCAAAGATAGGATTGTATGCTGGTGTGTGCCCATGTTCAAGCCTATTTGGGACAGTGAAGGCGGCAAAGAAATATTTATTCTCCACCCATATTGCCTCCTCTCTATGTTGTCCAATGGAGCTCTTTAGGGTTGTTCAGAGGGCTTATTATAGCCTGACCCTAAGGGTGTTATGGAACCATTAGATGCCTGCTGTGACAGGTTTGTGAGGCACTTCCAGGATAAAATCTCTTGAGTCTGCCAGGACTTAGAGCAGGTGATTGTTAGAGCAGGTGAGGTAACCAGGCTGCAGTCTTGTCCAGTTTTCTGGGATGAGTTTCAGTTGGTACGTTAGGTTCAACTGGGCACTGAAAAGGTGCTTGGACAGGTTATTGTCCTTCTGGTAGGGAGGGAACAGCCAGCTGGGCCAGGGGGTGATTAAATGCCTCCTTGCAAAAGAGAAAGGTCCCAGGCCATCTGAAAAAGTTGGCAGTAAGACCACCCCTGAAGACATCCTCCCTTGACCCAGAAGATTTTAACAACTTTACGCCAGTAGCAAATGTTCTGATCCTGGGCAAAGTCCTCCAGCTGGTGGTTGCCAACCAGCTTCAGACACTCTTGGGTGAGACTGATCATCTAGATCCATTTCAGTTGGGGTCCAAGTTGGGTTTGGGCATGGAAATAGCCTTGGTTGCCCTGTATGATTACCCATGTCAGGAGAGAGTCAGGAGGAGTGTGGTCCTATTGATTCTCCTTGACCTTTTGGCAGTTTTCAACACCATCGACCATGGTATCCTTCTGGGTGTCCTAATTTGATTGCCAACTCCAGAAGGTTGTGCTTGAGGGATATTGCTCAGCCCTGTGGATTCTCCAGGTTTCCGCACAGGGTCAGTTTTGTCCCCATGCTAATTAACATCTACATAAAACCAATCAGTGGGGTCATCTGCAGTTGGGGATTTGCATATGGGGGGATTTGCATATTTCATGGGGTTTGCACATTTTTGCAAATTTGCGCAAATTTAGAAACTAAAAAGTCCAATTTTGCTGATGGGCAGATGACGGAATGAAAGGCGCCTGTCGACCTGCAAGACGCCAATGGAACGGATTTTACACAATCCATACATCCCTACTAAAGAGCTGTCAGCCTTAAACCTGAGCATTTAATTCTACATATTGAGGTGGGAGGAGATTTCTGATCAGTGGGAAATGGAAACCTCTGAGTTCTTATAGGTATTTGTGGGAAGAGATGATCCTTCAGATACTGAAGTCCCCATGCTGTTTAACAGTAACATACCTGGGCTACAGCTGTTATTCTTTTGGGGTAGTTTCAGGTCCCAGGGTTTCGTTTGAAGGCACATGTTGTAGCAACCTTTTGGAAGTGACGAGGCCTTCAGTCCAGTCAGTGCCTGGATGGTGGGCTGCCCAGGAACCCCCATGTTCAAAGTACCACCTTAAGTTCAGTAAAAGAAAGCTCCAGTACAAAAGTATAGATGTGTCTTTGTTTTCTCCTTTGGAATCAGAGTATGACAAATGTTTTCTAAAATGGGATTAAAAGTCTGTCATGCTGCATCAAAGAGGTTCTTTGGGGAACATGAACTGTAGAATCTTATTAAGAGGATGTAAAACAATTATTTATTTCTGTAGTCACAGGGACCCCCGTAGGAATTGCTGCTTTTTATGTTTCTTCGACAACACGAGTTATTCTTGGCGGTAGAATTCCTTGCGGGAGTTTAATGTCAGATTGTTATTTGGTTTGACAGTGATTCTTGTCTAATCATATGTATGTTTTGGAGGCCCCGCCCCACCCCCTGCTCCAGTGCAAGACTGGCAGCTTGATGAATCCAAATCCTACACAAGCAAAGGATCTCTGGAGAACCAGTTATTACTCGACTAAATAAGAAAACAGGATGAGATTGCTGAAAAGTACAGAAGTGCAATGAAGTGTGGTGTGGAGCCCACTTGTGGGATCGTCTGTTCCATTCCCCCTCTAACTCCCTCCCTCTGCCCTTTTTCCATTGCACTTTAATCCATGATGTGTGAGCAAATCCATAGTGGATAATTTCCACTCCTCCGTGGTGTGGGGATTTTTATTTCATGTGGCTGCTGCATGAGACGTATCCTTTGGGACTAGTAAACAAAGCTGTCAAGGTCTCTCCAAGCCAGGTTAATTCTCCCCATGGAAAAAGGTGCCTGCCATCTGAAGACGGCTTACATCTCCTCAAGGTGGCCAGGGAAAAGGGGGCCATCGTTTCCTTCAAAGCCAATGCAAGCAATAAATTCACACACACACACACACACACACACACACACCGTGGACAGGATTAATCACCATGGAGATACCGCCTTATGAGAGAGAATGGTGGTCTCTGAGGACTTTCCTCACTTTATGGCAGGGTGTTGCTCTTTTTTAAAAGAAAGAAAGAATTGCTTTGAAAATGCGCATTTGGGGGGATTTTTGCGCATTTGGGGAGAATTTGTGCATGTTCCCATGTGGAAATTTGCGTAAATTCTGAAACTAACAAAATCTGATTCCGCCAATGGGTGGACGATGGAATGAAAGCTGCCTGACGATCCATGAAGCACAGATGGAACGTATTTGACTCAATCCGTACGTCCCTAGGTATGGCTACGTTATTCCAGGAAGTGTAACAGTGGCAGTGTCAGGGTGGACACTGAGCCCATAGAATCCCAGAGTAGTTCTGATTCTGAGGAAGTGGAGTCGCTCCTGGGAGAGGAGCGCGCTCCTCTTTCCCAGGGCCAACAGCTGACGGAGATTCCTCCCACCGGCATTCCTAGCTTAGATAGCAGTCCTGGGAGTGACAGAGCGCGGGAAGTAGACTTGATGGATGCGCGACGCCGACGCAGAGAGCGGCGCCAAATGGAGGGCGCGGAAAGGAGGCGTAGTGCCCGGTTGGCATGCAAACAACGGCTGCGCCCAGAGGATCCAAGGGAAAAGGGGAGGGACTCTCCCTAGCCCTTAAGTTCAGGGTCTGCCAGTGATTCCCTTTCAAACGGGGACCAACTGTTCCAACGTAGGGCATAGGTACTCTGCTGCTCATATCTAGTTGCTAACAGTAGAGTAGTTAAGTTGTAAAGGAGGAATAAAGCTTTGAAAAGAATCCCTTTGTCTGTGTCTGGACTTGGCTACTGGATTAGACTGAGAGAGGCCTCCAAGGAGCCCTTGACAGGCAGGCAGGAAAGGCACTTCTGCATTTGTAAGTCCTTTCGAACCTCTGCACAGTCCTTTTGCATGACACACACATGGGTAATGGGCCCAGATCCGGTCAGTGATAGCTGCATGGATATTTCTAGATTCCTGCCGTGCTGCTGTTTTGGATGCTGGATTCAGTAGAAGCCATGGGGAATTATTAATCCATCCTTCGATGGCAACGGCATTGTACGCTGCCCCTGGTCTTGCAAGCTTGTGGTTGTCCTGAAGGAGTACATCTCCCCTTGACTCATAGGGTGCAGGAAATCTAGCACAGTTGTGGGAGTAGTTACAGGTTTTTGTTTGTTTGGCTGTCCTTGGAGCCTGCCTTGGTAACACGAGACACGGTTGAAGTGCAAAAGCCTGGTAGCCAAAAATGAGGAGGCACAGAGGGAGCCTGTTTACCATGGTAGGAGGGCTGGTGAAGAATCTGCCAATGGCAAATTCCAGAAGATAGTGGCATTTGTGCAGGTATTTCATTTCTATACCACTCAATAGCCGACGCTGTCTGGGCAGTTCACAACAATTCACAAAATCACAAACCACAGATATGTGATAACAAAATACTGCATAAAACCTCAATTTACAAAATGTAAAACAGTTTAAACAGCTAAAACCAGTATTATTAAAACACTAGACCTGACAAAGACAGCTTGCATAAATGCCCCATCATGTGCCATTAAATGCCTGGGAGTAGAGAGCAGTCTTAACCTGGTGTCAAAAAGATGAGAGTATTGGCACCAGGTGGGCCTCAGTGTAGGGATGTATGAAAGGTACTTACCTTTTGTGAATTATGTTTATGGTTGGGGGGGAGGCGCTCCGTTCCTCCCCCCCCCCCAGAATCCTGGCTGGCCGGCTGTGCTCCGCAGCGATTCTGCGGAGCCGCCGGCTGGCTCCGCCAGCAGCCAGACATCCGGCTGCTGGCTAGCAGGGACGCAAATGGCGGCGGCCATAGGCACTGCAGTTTGTGTCCCTGCAGTCAGCCATGATGGGCTACGTAAATGTTTACGTAGCCTATCACGGCTGACTTAAAAAAAAAAAAACACGCGTACGCAAATGGCAGCGGCCACGGCCGCCGCCATTTGCGTTGCTTATTTTGGCACGTCTTAGTCTACATAAACATTTACATAGACTAAGACGTGCCAAAATAAGGAACGCAAATGGCGGCGGCCGTGGCCGCCACCATTTGTGTACGTGTGTTTTTTTGTGTTTTTTTTTAAGTCAGCCATGATAGGCTACGTAAACATTTACATAGCCTATCACGTTTTTTTAAAAAAACCTAGCCGTGATAAGCTACGTAAATCTTTACATAGCCTATCACTTTTTTTTTTTTAATGAAATGGTGGTGGCGGCAGCCAGTCAGAAGACCAGCCGCTGCCGCCGCCACCGCCAGGAAGATCTGCCCAAGGTAAGTCTCATCCCAGGGGGGTGGCGGGCCGTTCCACCACCAATTTTGGCGGGCCAAATGCTCTGGCATTCGGCCTCCCCAAGACCCTTGGCGGAACTTTCGTACATCCCTACCTCAGTGGGGAGATCCTTCCATAATCCAGGGGCCACCACTAAGAAGGTCCTCTCCCTTGATGCCACCTTCCAAGCTTCCCCTAGAGGTGGCACTTAGAGGAAGGTCTCAGATGTTGATCATAGTGTCCAGATAGGTATTATGGGTTCTCCATGAAACCCTGGTGTAAACATCCATAAATCTCCCCTTAGAGTTCATGAGTGTCCAAATCACCATGCTGTAAAAACATTTTTAGTTGTAGAACTCTTCAGCCCACTCTGGCAGAACTAAAATGTGCACATGCGTGGAATCCAGGGGGCCCACCTATGGGCTACAGCAAGCAGGTCTTGGTTCATAGACCAAGTTTAATGTTTGTTCAGCTGCAGATACCTGCAAGTACCACTCCTCAAAAAGGCAAAATGTGGGTGGGTTAGTAAATTGAATTAGGAAGGGGAAACCAGCAACTGAAGAAGGAGATAAAGACAGAGATCAAGAACATAAGAAGAGCCCTGTGGGATCAGACCAAGGGTCCATCTAGTCTAGCATTCTGTTCACACAGTGGCCAACCAGCTGTTGCCTGGGAACCCACAAGCAGGGCATGAGCGCAACAACACCCTCCCACCCATGTTCCCCAGCAACTGGTGTACATAGGCTCAGTGACTCCAGTTCTGGAGGTAGCATGTAGCCATCACGACTAGTAGCCATTGGTAGCCTTCTCCTCCAGGAATTTGTCTAACCCCCTTTTAAAGCCATCCAAATTGGTGGCCATCACTACATCCTGTGGTAGCATCTTCCATAATTTGACTATGCACTGTGTGAAGACGTCCTTCCTTTGATGTCTCCTGAATCTCCCACCATTCAGCTTCGTAGGATGACCCCATTTAGTTCTAGTATTTTGAGAGAGAGCGGGTGCCTTCTTTTTTTTTCCCCCCATGGGAAGCCATTCCTTCATCTCTTCTCTGAGATTAAGAGCTTTCGTTTGTCATTCTGACCATTTGAGGAGCAAGTGTGGTTTTTAACACAAAGCTAATCTGCCAGTTATGAAAGCAGGAGGATTAGGCTGGTAAACTGAGACAAAGCCTCAGAGATCTGTAGCAAGTGAGATGTGCATTTGAGAAAAACGAGCTGCAGGCATATTGGCAGCTGAACAACTGGAAGGGAAGAATTGGGGATTTGCTATCATTTGATCCCTATGGTCTCTGTCAGTGCATGATTTTGGAAATGTTAATCCCATTTAGGGATGGGAGGGGGATGTTTTAAACCTAGACTCACCATGGTCGAGCTGTTCAGGATATTACAGCCAGAAGTGTAGAATTGGCAGGATTCCAAGGAGATCATGCTTCTAGTCCTGAGTGTTTCAGGCACAAACTTTTAAAATGGGATGTAGCTGTGTTTGAAAGGTTCTGTAGCATGCTGAGGCAGAACAGCTTCTGTGGAGCTGTTACTCTCATCCATCCATCCATCCAAGCGATTTTTGAATTCTTGATGATATTGTCAGATTGATTATTGATGCAAACCTCCTATTTCTATAATTGGTGGGGTGACACTGAGACCTAAGGCGTGCTTACCCTGGAAGGTTTGGTCACTCCCTGTAAGTCCTCTAGTACTGAAGAACAACAAGCACATTAAGATCTTCAGTGGAGGGCCTCATTCCGGTGGGTAGTAGCAACTAGAGAGAGGGTCTTCTGTGTGGTGGCACCCACTTGTGGAACTCTCTCCCCACTGAGGTTCACCTGGAATCTACTGTGCTTTGCTTTTGGTACCAGACAAAGAAGCTTCTTATTTTTCTGAGCATTTCTGATGCAGTTTTCATCCAGCTGATTGTTTTATGCTGCTTTTATGATGTTGAACTTTTTTGGTGATTCTACTGTCTTCATATTTACGATTTAATTTTTTTGCTCTTTATATCAGCTGCCCTAGGAATATAATTGAAGGGCAGAATATATATATATATATATATATATATATATATATATATATATATATGTGTGTGTGTGTGTGTGTGTGTGTGTGTGTGTGTGTTATGATATGATTCAATAACAAACAAATAGTAGCACATGACCCCCAAGCACTGGACACATTGGGGCAGACTGGGGAGGGGGGGAGATGGACCTTGTGGTGTTTTTACAGGCCCGTCACTACTTCCCCAAGGTGGAGTACCCATACTTCATGGGTGTTGTCATATTTATTACAGGTTAGGGATGCTGCGGAAGCTCTCCTGACCCAGGCTTGAAAAAGAATGTCAAGAGTTCATAAAAGCCCACCTCAGGGGAGAGAAGAACTTTTTAAAGCTTGTGATGCCTCAAGCACCTATGGGTGGGGATAATCCCCCTTTATGTATAATTCCTTCATTTATTTCTATACCACCCAGTAGCGGAAGCTCTCTGGGCAGTAGACAAAAACTAAAACCACAAAGCGCAGCATAAAACAATATAAAATATGAACGCTTAACGCTACAATATCACAGTACAACCGGAATAAAACCTAGCAGCAATGCAGAGATTTAAAATACAGACTTTTAAACAGCAGAGCGAAAAGACGAGGAAGCGAAAATGCTAAAATACTGTAGCACCCTTCTCCTGAATGTCTGCGCGCAGACCTGTTAGCTCCTGAGATGGGAGAGAGGAGGTCCCTGTGAGCTCATGCGCTAGAGATGGGCATCTAGCAGAAAGCTTATAAGATCCAATCCACAGGCTTTGCACGTTGGTCTCGCTCCAAGGGTCACTGTGCGGATTACCAGCTTGGAGGACTTTTGCCAGCCCTAGAGGAATGTCTTCTCATACACTGTTGCCCGCACACCACCCCCCGAGTACAAACAGTGTGGCAGAGAATGGCTTTGTCAACTGAAGGGAGGTGTGAGCTTTCTTTGTATATATATTCTGCATCTATTTTCTGTCAATTAATGGTCATCCTTTTACGTGAGTGGATTTGTGTCATCTTGGGAATCAAAACATTGCGAGCGGAGACGGGTCAAAGAAGAGTCAAGCAACAGTCTGCGTTGAAAATTGGGCCACATTTATTGAAAATATCTGCAAAGGGGTACCTAGGACGGGCAGCTGACTGTGCCAGTGACTAGCTGGCATTTCTTGGGTGACAGCACACCTAGCCTGCAGGGTGGCATTGGTCTCGCCACCCCTCCGAACTGCCCCTTCTGGGGGAGGTACACCTTCCCCTGTCACCCCCTCCCGGAGCCACCAGACACCGGGGTGAGTGAGGAGGGTTGGTCTCCCAGGCAACCCTTATCCCCCTGCCGAGCCGCTCAACCCGTTCGGGGGGCCTCAGGCATCACCTGTCACCATAAGGTGCCTCTGCATGCACACCACCCCTAAGCTCTTTCTGCTTTTGCCCGTCCTAGCCGCAAACTGAAAAGTGACCTATGAGAGATTGGACCATATTCGCCCACCGGACACACCCCAGCCCCAATAACAGTGTGAAGTAGGCAAAAAGACAGACAGTAAAAGGCCAATTTAACCGTGAGCCAAAAATCGCCAACATGGCTCCCAAATGGGCAACCGGTATAAACCCACATTGCTTAAAGGAGGGCGGGAGGCAGGAGGGAGCCGCGAGAGAGTTGGTTTGGGAGGGGGCGCAGAGCTTAAGAGGGCTCCGCCAGCCCCTCCCCTGCCTGGTGGTGCCATGGGGGGGGTACCCAATAGGCACCAGCCACCTCTTCTCACCTGCCTGCAATGCCCTCCCCCCCTTTTGCCAGACAAGCTGGTGCCAGGGTTAGGGCATATCTACTTTGACTGGGGCTGACCAAATCAGAACCCCAGATCAATACAGAGGGCAGTGCCATGAAGAGTGGTGGGTAAGGAGCAGATATTTATGTTGGAACTTGGAGTGGATTTTTAACAGTGTTGCTGTGTGATTAGAACAAAGAGATTCCAACTGGAATTCAAGGTTCTGGTGACAACACTGAAACCCCTAAGCTGCTTGGGATCTCAATATTTGAAGGAGTGCCTCTCCCTATTTATGCCTGCCCGAGGACTGAGATCTGTTAGAGGGGCCCTCCACTGTGTCCCACCAGTGGAAGACATACACTATGGTGGGACATGGGAGAGGGCCTTCTCTGCTGTGGCACCCTGGCTGTGGAATGCCCTCCCCTTGGAGGCCCGACTGGCTCAGACATTGGTTCCATTTCGGCACCAAGTAAAAACACGGCTTTTCACCAAAGCCTTTGAGGGCTAACTGAATTCCTTAAAGTAGAACACTGTTTTAAATATTTCATTGTTTTAGATTTTAACTGGTATTAGCTTGTTTAATGGTTTAATATGTTTTTAGCGGTTTAATTCATTTATTGTTTTATGCTGTTTAAATTGATTTTATCTGTATGCCGCCCTGAGATCTTAATGATACAGGGTGGGGTGCAAATGTTTTAAAGATAAATAAATAAATAAATAAATAAAACAAATCTTTTACCATGGTAGAAAAAGCATTACACCATATCAGATAACTCTCAGTGTCCAGACTGTTAGGTTCTGCTTCTCTTTTCTTTTTCTGATCGAAAGTATAAGAGACCTTCCATAAGTATTATTAAAATAAAAGACCTGGAGAAAATGCCCAAACTCTACAAAATTGTACAATTTGATACTACATAAAATTTCAACTCACGCGTTACACCTTGCGCTGCTTGTGGGGACTCAATAGTATGAACTGGAAGGCACTGATTATTTTCTTTGAGTTTCTGTCAGTGCATCAATTGCACTGATTTAGCCTCTTGATGGCCAGTAAACGTTTATCTTCCCTTGGAATGAAAAGAAAGGATATACTGTGAACTCATGCTGTAGCACTTAACTACCTCCCATGGTCGAATGAGAAATCCATATTGATCATTTTAGCGGAGGGTGTCAACAGCGTAACCATCAGATTGTTGATGGGGAAAGAGTTAGGAACTCTGGAACAGAATGCATTCAGGTTCAGTCCCTGTCATCTTCTGTCCAAACAGCCTTGCCCAACTTGAGTCCCTCCAGAAGGTATGGATGATAATTCCCACCATCCTCGACCATTGGCCGTGCTAGCTGCGGCTGATGGGAGTTGTGGTCCAAAACATCTGGAGGGACCCAGGTTCAGGAGGGTTGTGTTAAAACCATCCCCAGTAGCAGGGTTGACAGAGAACAAGGCTGGTTTCAGGGTTGAGTGGACCATGAGCAAGGGGCCTTGGGGAGCTCCTACATGGATGGACCCCTTCAGGCATACCCAGAAGTGAGGACAGCAGCATCAATACTCCCACAGGTGACTGGGAGCTGCCAGTTCAGTTTACTGCAGTGCATGAGAGGGCCCAACATAGTGTCACTTCAAGGCATTCTGGGAAATTTTTAGTGATAACATTGAGGGGGGGGGGCAGCAGGGCCAGGAAGCTCCAGGCTTGACTGTGGGCTCCCTATGTTAGTATGTGCCTCAGCAAGTGCCAGCGATACCTAACGCTATCACCAACCCCAGCAAAGAACTCCCCTGCCCAAGTCCTTGGAGAATATCAAAGTTCATTATACAATCACAGACTTGTACATGGAACAGAGACATACCTAAAGCAGTCAAGTTTTTGTGTGTGTGTGTGTGTGTGTGTGTTTTTAAGGTAAATTGCAATAAAGGGACTGAAATAAATAACAAAAGACTTTAAAATCATGAGGGGAAAAATAAATACACTAAATTAAATATTGAAGTTATGCTATATTTATTTATTTATTGCATTTATATCCCGCCTTTTTTTCCTCTGGCAAGGAACTCAAGACGGCTTCCATTATCCTCTTCCTCCTCTCCATTTTATCCTCACAACAACAACCCTGTGAGGTAGGATGGGCTGAGAGTCTGTGACTGGCCCAAAGTCACCCGGTGAGCTTCCATGGCCAAGTGGGGACTAGAACCCAGATCTCCCGGCTCTTAGTCCAACACTCTCACCACTACACCACGCTGGCTGTATATGACACAGAGGATTGTATACATTTTAGGTGTATACGAAGAACATAATTTATTGCTGTCTCAACCATTGTGGTCATAGCAACCACAATTACATACACCAAAAATATGTAAATACTGGTATGCATACACAAACTCTCGCCAATGTTCCCTAGGAACTGGTATACCTCTAACACTGGAGGTGATATATAGCCATCATGAGTAGTAGCCATTATTCTCCTTATCCTCTGATCAGCTCCTCCATTCTGGATCAAAATCATATATTATCTCACATATTTTGTAACAACAGCTTATATTCTTGGATTCAAGACATAGTCTGTGCTTAATGGCTAATAGCCTCTTAGTCTAAGTGCAAAGGGCAACCTCCTTATGGTGCACCTTGTCTCCAGGCCCAAGATCAATATTTAAACATGTCCATCAGTTACACATATACAATACAAAGGATTTGAAATAATAAAAAAGCCATTTTCCCAGGATACCTATTGCTGGGGAGGTGATGAGCAGTGGCAGACTGTTCCCATCATGCCTTGCTATGGTGCTCGTTACTACATGTTCCCCATCACGCATCCACTCCAAGACACACATGTACATGTTTAAATATTGATCTTGGGCCTGGAGACAAGGTGCACCATAAGGAGGCTTGATATTGTCAATAGAAGGAAGGATGACCCTTTTCCGGTTTTCTTGGATTCGTGAGAGAACTGGGTCAGCCCTGAAAGAGAAAAGCAAAACAACTAACTCTGCAGGAGATGGACTTCTTATAAGCCAGTGCAGAAATTATAGATTAGATGCAAATGGTTCTAGTGGAAGGTGAACATAAGAAGCTGCTTTGGATTGAATCAGAGGTTGTCACAGAGAGGAAGGTCAGGATCTCTTCTCGATCATCCCAGAATGCAGGACACGGAATAATGGGCTCAAGTGACAGGAAGCCAGATTACGGCTGAACATCAGGAAAAACTTCCTGACTGTTAGAGCAATTCGACAATGGAACCAATGACCTGGGGAGGTGGTGGGCTCTCCCACACTGGAGGCTTTCAAGGTGAAGCTGGACAGCCATCTGTCAGGGATGCTTTGACTTAGATTCCTGCACTGAGCAGGGGGTTGGACTCGATGGTCTTATAGGTCCCTTCCAACCCCACTATTCAATGATTCTGTGATTCTGTCCAACTTTGTATTTGATACATTTTGAGGTAGCCCTTCTTGCCTATTGGTTGTCCACTTTGCTTTCTCTTTTTGGTGTTTCCAATTATGAATGAATGAGTGTGTGTGTGTGTGTGTGTGTATTAGAGGATTTTGCACACTAAAGAGCTCTGCTGGTTTGTTCTCTGCTATCACAAAGCATCTTCCCCATATAAAAATATCTAATTGCTTTCTTTCTCTCAGTTTGGAGGAAGTTATTTCAGAAAATGCAAATATACAGTCTCTGAATACTTTCTTTTGTTCCAGTTGCTGCTTTAATGTGCGGTCTTTTTTCTTCCCATCATAACTTCTAGAATTAGCTGCTGTGTTGTTTTGTTCTTGAAGTACCACTTTTTGATTTAATGACGCAGCTTGTTTATATACAAATGAATAAATGAGTCTCCTATGGTTAGGAAACCAGCTGTTTAAAATATATATCTGTCCACAATGAGCATGGTTTATGTCCTTCTTTCTGGCCTCTCCCTCCATGGAGTGTCACGAAGAGTTAGAAGTTTAAACTCATACTATGCATTTACTGTCTATCCCAAATGACAGCTGAACAAATTCAAAGAGGAAACAACGGAGGGGTCTTATGTTCTTGGAAGGATTTGCACACCGGGGAACTAGATTTTTGTAGACCAGAACTTGGCAGAAAGAAGAAAAACACAATATTTTATTACTATAATTGATGGGAGGTGGTTGAATGTTTGCATTTCAGTAGAGGCTCTCAGGATGTCAGCAAGCAAAGCTAATAGATGTTGTCCTTCTATGGCATTCTCAGCGCACTTAGAACCTGCAATCTCATTTCCCATCCTGGAGGAGGGAAGCATCTGAGTGTTGTGTTAGATGTGATTATTGTAAACTTGGAATTAATCTATCAAAATTATGGTTCCTGACGATGGCCAAATGGGACACCTTGATAGCGCACACAGTCAGGCGCATGCCTCACATGCTTCACATGCAAAAGAGATGAAGTTCAAATCCAGGGAAGTTGAGTCCAAGGAGTTCATTTAGCAAAGCTGGGAAAGGTCTTGGCAAGCCACTGCTGGCTTGGAGTGGTAGACAATACTGGGCTACGTGGACGAATGGTCTGACTTTCAAGATGCTGAAAAGGGCTAAAATGAGTCTAAGTTGGGGCAGAGTGGCACCATGGCAGCAGACTCTCCCCCCCGCCGCCCCCAACTTACACACATGTGCTATTACGATGCCTTGGACTACAAATTCCATTGGCCCCAGTCAGCATGGCCAATGTCTAAGGATGATGGGAGTCATAGTCCAAAACATCTGGAGGGCACCGCACCAGAGAATGCTAGTGTAGAGTACCTGGCTTGTACTGTTGTATGCATGGAGAATGTTCTCTAGGCAAACAGGGACCCTGTGTTTGCAGAGGACAAGGTATGGCTCCATCTACACTAAGGGTGGGCAACTTTGTGCCCTCCAGATGTTTTGCATGACAGCTCCCATCTTCCCTGAGCATTGCCCCTGCTGGGTGGGGCTAATGGGAGTTGTAGTCCAAAATCGAGTCCTACCCCTGTAGTCCAGGGGTTGGACTCCATGGTCTTATAGGCCCCTCCCAACCCTACTATTCTGTGAAGCTGGACAGGCATCTGCCAGGGATGCTTTGACTTGGATTCCTGCATTGAGCAGGGGGTTGGACTAGATGGTCTTATAGGCCCCTTCCAGCCCTACTATTCTATGATTCTATGAAGCTGGACAGCCACCTGTCAGGGATGCTTTAACTTGGACTCCTGCAATGAGCAGGGGGTTGGACTCGATGATCTTATAGACCCCTTTCAGCCCTACGATTCTATGATTCTATGAAGCTGGACAGCCACCTGTCAGGGATGCTTTGACTTGGACTACTGCATCGAGCAGGGGGTTGGACTCGATGATCTTATAGACCCCTTTCAGCCCTACGATTCTATGATTCTATGAAGCTGGACAGCCACCTATCAGGGATGCTTTGACTTGGACTCCTGCATTGAGCAGGGGAGTGGATTCGATGGCCTTATAGGCCCCTTCCAGCCCTACTATTCTATGATTCTGTGACACTATCAGAGGGGTTAGATGACTGTAATGGGTGAGCAGGGCCATGAACTCTCTTTCTGTGTGTTTATCTTAGATCAAGGGTTGGCCAATCCCCAGGGACCACCTCCCTCAACCACACGCTTGCTGCCAGCATGGCAGATTGGCCACACTCATACTGTTTTTAAGCAAAATGGAAACTTCTGAACTGAAACCACCTCTGGGAGGTGCAATTCTGGGAGTGTGATTACGCTTGCAAATAAGGCACATGCTTCCCATGTACCTTGTTCCCAAGGGAAACCGCTGGGTTTTCCTGCTGCCACCACTGGGGCAGGAAATTTGGCAGTGGCCGCATTTGGGGGAAAGGGACCTCGTGTGTTGCTCACTCCTAGCTTAGATGGCGTCAGGGTTGGATCTGAGCCCACAGAGTCCCAAAGTAGCTCTGATTCTGAGGAGGAGATAGAGTCCGTCGGAGAGGAACCCCCTCAGGTTTCAGAGGCGCAGCTGGAGGGGGAGCGCCCCCCTGCTCACATTCCTGGGAGTGATACTGACCCTGGCTTGGAAAGGGAGGGACAACTTGAGCTTGTAGATGCGAGGCGCAGGCACAAGCGAGAGGTTGCGGGAGCCGTGCTGAGGCACTCGGCCCGTTTGGCTTGATGTCAGCAGCTGCGCCCCGAGGCCCCACGGAAAAGGGAGAGAATTACCCCTCCTACTCCTTAAGTTCAGAGAGTTGCCGCACTTTTCTCTAAACGGAGACCAAGCTGTCAGGAATGCCCCTGTAGTCTTCTGAGCCCTCCAATAGCCAGAAACAACAGTCAGACAAAAGGGCTGCTTTCCAAAGCTTTATTTCCATTCACCCTAATGAGGCTTACAGATGCTAACTGCCTGAGACTCCGAGAAAATACAAAGGAACATCCTACCAGGGGTTTCTAAGGGTTTGGACATCAGTTGGTCTCCATTTGGAGAAAAGCGCGGCAACTCTCTGAACTTAAGGAGTAGGAGGGGAAATTCTCCCCCTTTCCCGTGGGGCCTCGGGGCACAGCTGCTGATGTTGAGCCAAACGGGCTGAGTGCCTCAGCTTGGCTCCCGCAACCTCTCGCTTGTGCCTGCGCCTCGCATTTCAAGTTACAGGAACTTAACTGAATTTCCCTGTTAAAGTTTAAATAACCCAGCAGGAAGGAGCTGAAAATAGGAAGGGCACATCCAGTTACTTGCAACAGAACCTGTACCTAGCAGAATTCGATCTATCATGGTGGTGGTGATGACATTTAAAGCCATACTTTGCCCAAGGTACACTCATTGTGGCCGTAGTTGGCATATCTTGCCCTGTTTAAAGAGAAAAAAAGCTGCATGGAATCTGGAAGATGCACTATGTGCTGAGAGGAAATACACTGACCCCCAAGGGGGGCATATTTCCCCTGCAACACTCCCCCCCGACTGGACGTTGGGTGGTTCATACATCTTTACCTGGGAGTAAGTCCCATTGAGCTAAAAGGAACTTATTACTTGGCAGACATCCATAGGGTTGTGCTACAAGAGCACAATCCTGTACTAGGGATGGGTGAATGAGCGATGTTTGAATTCATCACAGTACTCTGAATATCAGCTCACCGCTCTCCTCACCTCAATTTGCGCTCACGTTTGTGATTGCTGTTCATTTTGTGCAAATGGGAGAATTGCATAAAACTATTGAAAATGAAAGTTGTGCAACCCCCCAATTTGTGCAAATATCCCCCATAGACTAAAGCATGGGTGATTTAAAAATTGTGCGTTTTGAGAAAGTTGTGTATTTTTTTTTTTCAAAATCCGTGCATTTTGAGAAAACTGCGAACTTTGAGAAAGTTGTGTACTTTTCAAGTACACATTTTGCAAACGTGAATGCGGGTTCAGGAGTTTGCAAACATTTTCAGACAAAATGCACTCCCGTTCGCATTCAGGACTGGGGAAACAAAATAATGGGGATTTAGCCCCACTGAACGCAGTGGGGCTGACTTCTGAGTAGACATTGCACTGTAATTTTATATTTGCCTGCCTCTGCTTATTTAATTTATTTAGTTATTTAAAATATGTCTTGGTTGTCTTTCAGGGCAGAAGCCCTCCCAAGGCAGCTTACAACAATAACATACATAAAACAGTTAAAATATTAAAAATGTTAAAAACATAAAAACAATAAAAGCCAACAATTAAAACCAACAATAAAACTAACAATGATGTTAACAGCAGCAACAGTAGCAGTCATATCAAGAGAAGGCCAAGGTAAAATAATACATTTTCAAGACCTTCTTAAAAGTCTGCAATGACAGAGCATGGTGGACCTCCAAAAGCAGCTTGTTCCAAAGGTGTGGGGCCACTGCAGAGAAGGCCCTCTCACGTGTGTTCACCCACCTGTCTGCTCTCATGGGTGGGCAACTGAGAAGGGCCTCTGTTTTGATCTTAAAGTGTGGGCAGGCTGATATGGGTGAAGGCAGTTATTCAAGTAACTTGGTCCCAAACCGTTTGCTTCAGCCAATTAACTGCAGCCTTATCTGTGCACATTCTTCTTTAACAATCCTGATATTAGTTCCTGCTTATGGATTATGCCAGGATTACTTGGGTAAATATATATTTATTGAAAGCATTTTTTTTTATTGAAAACATCTTCAGCCAAAAAGTCTCTCAGAGTGGCTTGCAAAAATCAATAATTAGCTAGTCTCTGCCCTCAGATTTGTTAACCAAAAAGACACACAACACACAAGGAAAAGGGACTGGGAGGGAGGAGGAAAAACAAAACAAAACTGAAGCACAAGTTCTAAGTTACAAAGTTCAGCGAGTCATGCACCTGCTGTTTCCTTTTTCTGCGATGGGCCCAGCAGTTGGTAGCAGGAGGAAGGGACAGTCTCAGCTGAAGGTGTACCTAGGCATGATGGAGGTACCTGACTACTGTTTCAGTAATGGACTTGTAAAACCTGAGTGTGCAACTCACAGGGTGGGTCTTGATTGAATTGATCAATAATCAACAATAATAGCTTGGGCAACCTTTAACATGACAGTTACATAATTTAGGATGCACAGATCTAGTACCAACAGCTATTGACTGTAATGGCTACTTGAAACCTTGAAGTTGAAAGATGGCATGCCACTAAACAGCAGTAGCTGGAGAGGGAAGAAACAGAGGGAGAGGAGTATCATCTCCATGTCCTACTGTATGGTTTCTTGGAGACATGTGGATGGCCACTGTTGGGGTGGTGGGGGCGGGAGAAAGAATCTGGACTAGATGGACCTTTACCTTATGAGCACCCTTCTAACTTCTACTGGTGTGTCTCCATAGAGTTTCTTCTGCTCCTAGTTCAGTGGTGGTGGTGGTGGTGGTGGTTTTCATATGTTCAAAATGCAAATAGGACCCAACTGGGGACAACCATACTTCCTTGTATTTTCATCCAAGAGTGGGGAACCTCTAGCCTGCCAGATGTTGCTGGGCTCCAATGCCCATCAGCCCCATTTAACATGGTCAGTGGACAGGGATGATTAGTGTTGTAGCCCTACAACATCTGGAGAGTCACAGGTGCCACACCCCATTGGCATATCCAGAGGAGGGGTCCTGGTGAACCCTAAAAAGTTTGCATTTTCAGATTTTTTCCAAACCTTTGCCAAAGTTTTGTGCTAGCTTTGTGCAGCTTTGTGCCACAAACCCAAAGTTTTGTGCTGTCACCTCAAGAGTGAGAATGGCTTCCCGGGGGAGGGGGGGGAATGTTTTCCTGGTGAATGTGAAAAAAAGACCACATTGTCATCTCCCATCCAAATCTGTGGCAGTTTTGTGATTCTTCCATGACATCAAGTTTTGGGCGGTAACATCACAGGGTACTGAAGTCACTTACCAGGGAAAACAAAACAAAACAAAGATGTATGCTATCTCCGAAGGAAACTTTCAATAAATTGTTCACAAATTGCAATGGCATTGCTGCAGCCTGATGATGCGGACAAGGTGCTTGCAGCTATGCCACCAACCATGTGCCCTCTTGCTTTCTGCCCTCCTGGCAAATAAAAGCTAGCCGATGAGGTATGACTGAGTGGGTCCAAGGAGTGGTACATTCTTCCCTGTGGGAAGGGGTGGTCCCCACTGTCCTTAAGGAGGCAGTAGTGTGACCACTCCTAAAGAAGCACTCTGGACCCAATGGTATTAGACAACTACCACCCAGTTGCAAATACCCCTTTTTGAGGGAAGGTTCTGGAGAGGGTCATGGTGGACCAACTGCAGGCACTCTTGGAGGATACTGATTATCTAGACCCATTCCAGTCTGGGTTTCGATCTGGTTACAAAACTGAATCAGCCTTGGTCACCCTGATAGATGACCTTTATCGAGAGAGGGATAGGGGGAGTGGAACCCTGTTAATTCTGCTCCATCTCTCATTGGCTTTTGATACCATCGACCATGGTATCCTCCTGGATCGACTCCGTGGGATGGGTATTGGAGGCACTGTGTTACAGTGGTTCCGGTGCTACCTGCGGGGCTGATTCCAGAGAATAACATTGGGCAACCATTTTACAGCCCCTTGGTGATTTAGCTGTGGGGTGCCGCAGGGTACCATCTTGTCCTCAATGTTGTTTAACATCTATGTGAAGCCTCTGGGAGCAATCATTAGGGGATTTTGGAGCCAGGAGCCATCAGGACGCTGATGACACACAGCTATGTCTCCCTGTGATATCTGAATCAGGTGAGGCTGTGCAAGTCCTGGATCAATGCCTAAACTCAGAAATGAGCCAGATGAGGGCCAATAATCTGACAAGATGGAAGCCCTGTGGGTGAGTGGTTCCTGAGTCTGGGAGATAGGCTCAGGGACTATTCTGGATGGGGTTGCACTCCTTCTGTTGCTCTACCACTGAACTAGGGCCCTTCCCCTAAAGCAACTCATACATAGCTGAGTGTAAAGTATTTTTAAAAATCTATTCATCATCAGTCTGTCCAGAGTTGCATGTGTTTGACAAGGAGTTATGCATAAATGGGGGAAGGTAGTTCATTGGCATTTGAAGGACACTCTTCTCCCTGTTCCTGTTCCCCTGGGTCTGCAGCAGAAGCCCTGCTCTGGTCTCAGTGTCCCTAGATCCAGAGGTTGTGCAGGAGACAACTGGGATATAGACCCTTTTTGGTGCTGAGGCCTCCTTTTCAAATGCCTTTGAAAAGAAAGAAAAATTCCTTTTCAAATGGGATTCTGTTTTCCTAGGTTTTCTCTTGAAGGGTGTAGGTCTTCTAGCATTTAGTGTTAGCTTTCTGATGATTTCTGGGGTAGTCTGAATTTGGTTTGATTATTGGGTTGTATGCGTTGCTGTCGTAATAGGTTGTATAGCGGTCATGCAATCTGTCTCCTGCACTTACCTGGGGGAAAGGAAGTTTACATTGTTGTGTGCACGTTGCCATGTTGTAACCATCTTTTGGGTCTGCTTCTTATTTCCAGATACAGACTTAGCGGTTGGTACATTAACGGAAAATGAAGACCAAGATGCCAGGACGTTGGTGGTTCCCAAAATATCAGGACTAGAACGGAGTCAAGAGAAGAGCCAGGACAGCGGTAAAGACCCTTCGCTTGATGCTGTCGTGCCTCAAGACCTTTGTCCTCAGGAATCTCACCCTTTGATCTCACTTCATTCGGAACCAGTATCAGAGGCACGTTCTCCAAACACTGCTGCAAAGCAGCCAACAGAGCCTCCTCGTTCATCACAGTCTAAAGCCCCACTGAAACTGCCAGCTTCAGAAGAGGCCCAACACACCACAGGCCCTTTGTCCCAAATACAACGGCCTCCAAGACCACCATCTCCTGGACAGCCTGCGCATCAAACCCTGCCATCCACCCAGCTGCGTCCTCCATCCCGTAGTCTCGCGCAACAGTTGTCTGCATATAACAGCAGCAGTTTAAGCCTCAACAGCTTGAGGTGAGGCCCTTGTTATACATTTTCCAAGTAGAAATGTTGACTAACTACTTACTTAATTTATTCATTACATTTCTATACCACCCAATAGCCGAAGCTTTCCCAGAGAAAAGGGATTCTGTTTTCCCGGGCCTTCTCTTGAAGGGTGGTGGTCTTCTACTATTTAGTGTTAGCTTTGTGATGAATTCTGGGGTAGTCTGAAAAAAAAGCACAGACATTTAGACATAGAGATGTACAAAATGATGCATGGTGTGGAGAATTTGGATAGGGAGACATTTTTCTCCCTCTCTCATAATAGTAGAACCCAATGGGGTGCTCCCATGAAGATGATTGCTGGGAGATTCGGGACAGATCAAAGGCAGGACTTCTTCACACAGCGCGTATTTAAGCTAAGGAATTCACTACCTCAAGACGTAGTGATGGCCACCAACTTGGATGGCTTTAAATGGGAGTTGGACACATTCCTGGAGAAAAAAAACTATCAGTGGCTACTAGTCTTGATGGCTATGTGCTACCTCCGGTACCAGAGGCAGTGAGCCTATGTGCACCAGTTGCTGGGGAACATGGGCAGGAGTGTGCTGCTGCACTCATGTTTTACTTGTGGGTTTCCTGTGGACAGCTGGTCGGCCTCTGTGTGAACAGAATGCTGGACTAGATGGACCCTTGGTCTGATCCAGCAGGGCTCTTTTTACATTCTTATGCCTGAGTACCAGTTTCTCAGATTAATCAGCAGGAGAAGGCTATAGCCTCCATGGCTGTGCTTTGTGGGCTTTCGGGAACCATCTGCTTGGGCACTGTGGGAAACAGGGTGCCAGTCTAACTGGATCTTTGGTCTGATTTATTCATTTATTTAATTATTACATTTATATCCCACCTTTTTTCCTCGTGCAAGGAACCCAAGGCAGCTTACGTGGTCCTTTTCCTCCTCCTCCCCATTTTATCCTCACAACAACAACCCTGTGATGTAGGTTAGGCTGAGACTGGCCCAACGTCACCCAGCGTGCTTCCTGCCTGAGTGGGGACTAGAACCCGGATCTCCTGAGCCCCAGTCCAACGTTCTAACCACTATGCCACACACTACATTAATAAGAGAGGGCTCTTCTTAGATTTAGGGCTCTTCTTATATTAATAAGTTCCCCACCGCCACAAAAAAGTGTTGAAGTTGGTATGATTGAGCCATCATTGCTCATGGCATAGTCATCCCATCCTTTCCAGCAAAGATGTGTTTTTGAAGTCCTTTAAACCTGTTTTACTGGGGATGACAATGGGACAAAAAGAATGAGTCCCTATGCCATGCGCAGCAATGCCTCTATCAGACCACCATCACAGAATCATAGAGTTGGAAGGGACCTTGAAAGTTGCCTAGTCCAACACAATGCAGGATCTACAATGAAGGGTCCAACTATAGCATTCCTGACAGATGGCCGTCCATCCTCTGCTTAAATACCTCCAATAACCCAGGACAGTTTGTTTCAACAGGAACTTCCTCCTATTCCGTAGCTGAACTCTTCTTCCTTAAAATTTGCACCCGTTGGTTCTACTTCTGTCCTCTGGAGCAACAGACAACAAGTCCGCTCCATCTTCTGCAGGACAGCCCTTCAGATCTTTGAAAGCACCTATCATGTCTTCCCGTAATCCTCTCCAGGCTAAACATACCCAGCTCTTTCAACCCTTCTTCACTGCACTTGGTTTCCAGAACCCTCACCATCCTGTTCACACTTCTCTGGACATATTCCAGTTTGTCAGTGTCCTTCTTAAAATGCAGTGGCTGGAACTGGACCCAGCACTCCAATACAGCCTGAGCAGTGCAAAATAGAGCACTCTGGACCCTGTGCTTCTGTTTATCTAGCCTAGGGCTGCATGAATCTTGAAACAACAGCATCTTTGCAAGATGACCATCTAGCCTCTGCTTCAATAACCCCCAGTGGAGGAGAGTCCACCATCTCCCAGACCATGATAAGAACATGGAAGGGAGCATGCACATCTCAGCTTTGCAGGCAGGTCACAGATCCCACTCCCAGCAATAGTCTAACCTGACGTAAAGCAGACTTCTGTCTACTTCAGCTTCCTGCTTCCCATGCATCCAACCAGATGATGAAGCCACACAATATCACCCTTCCCCAAGGTTCAGATCCTGTCGAACCTTTCCTACTTGGATAATGTTTGTCGCTTTGGGAGGACTTGTCCCACTTTGTGGTAGCTCCTTGGGTGAGATGGTTTTCCATTTGCTTCTTCCTTGGTGACTCTCACCTTCTGAGGGGCTAGATTTCCTAACATTTTTCTCTCCGCATGTTTTATTTGCAGCAGCAGCAGAAGCAGTACTCCGGCCAAGACTCAGCCCCCTCCACCGCCTCCACATATAGCTCACCACCCCTCCGTGTCACCCTTCCCCCTCTCTTTGCCAAACCACAGCCCACTCCACACCTTTGCATCCACCCTCCAACCTCCTGCACACTCCCATCACCCCAATATGTTTGCTCCTCCCACGGCATTGCCTCCTCCTCCTCCTCTGACATCAGGGACGTTGCAGGTTCCAGGCCATCCTGCTGGGAGCGCTTACTCAGGTAAGAATTAAAATGGATTCTGGCAGGGATTAGCAAATGTTTTGTCATCCAAGAGTTTTGTCATATTCTGGATGGGAGGTGGGGAGAGAGGTGCAGAAGGGAGGGAGATTCCCTTTCAGGGCATCCATGATGCTGTATTCAGAAGAAATTCTGCAGCATATTTGCATAGTATTAGCTATATTTCTTCTGCCAACATAGCAGTTCGAAAGCAAGAAATTGCAAGTAGATAAAGAGGTATCGCTTCAGCAGGAAAGGTAACAGCGTTCCGTGCACCTCGGTATTCAGTCATGCTGGCCACATGACCACGGAAGCGTCTTCGGACAGCGCTGGCTCTTCGGCTTAGAAATGGAGATGAGCGCCACACCCTGGTTGGGGACACCTTTACCTTTTTTTTTTTTTAGCTATATTTACATATTCACCAGTTATGTGGGGAAATAGGAGTGGACGTGCTCTGCTGGACTCAACCCAACATCAGATCGTTTTTCTAGGCCTGCCTCAAAAATCACATTCCTGACATCCATCTGTATTTCAGGTAGTGCCGTGCTGACAATTTCTCACACATTTTTTGACCGTTTTCATTCCTTTGAGAGAAAAGGAATAGCTTTCGAAAAAGAAATTCAAAGGAGGAGAAATGTCGGAGAAATTCTCATGGGTTGGGTTTGGGGTTCTTGTGCTTACCTTACTTAGGAGGTGGCTGAGGAGTGTGCATGAGCGTCATTGTACAATCATCTCTGTGGCAGCCTGTCGCCTCCTTGGCTTCCCGCACTTCAGTTCAAGCCATCATGAGGAACACATCAACAGGCAATTCCTCCCAGGGTGTTTTTTTTTTTCAGTTCAGAAAGTGCAGGCAGCCTGGGAGGCTGCAGAGCAATGGAAAGATGTGTAATACAGAAATAAAACACACACAGCCCCCTCAGCCAGCTTGCAGTGAGTAGGTAAGCTCAAAAACCAAAAGAAATTCAAAATTCAGCCTCCGAAAAGCAGAAGCCTCAGCACAATTGATACTTGTTGCCACTCGCAGGAGCAGTGCAATAAACCAAAACCCCTTAGGAAAAAAGAAAGAAGCTGTGCTACAACCCCAGCTAACCCCCAGTTCTAGCTGTGAGAAACAGTTGGAGAATTTTTCCTCCCATAGGGGAAATTCAGTGAATTGTCCCTCTCCAATTTCTCTACCCACAAATAGGCTGGAGAATTTGAGAGGCCATTTGTGCACAGCCCTAGTTTCGAGCACAGACATTTGCAAAGGCACCCCGATCCGTAACTAGCTGCTCATGCATAAGGACACTGTGAAGCTGGGTCTCCTGATCATGTGGAGCCCTTGTGTGCAAGCAGCTGCTCACACACAGAGGTTCCTTTGCAGAAATGGACGTTCAACACAAGGATCATAGAATAGTAGGGTTGGAAGGGGCCTACAAGGCCATCAAGTCCAACCCCCAATGTCGAAGGGTGTGGCTAGCCCATGGGCACAATATCAGGGATGGGAGTCATCAATGCAGCCCCAATTCTGTTTCACCATGTGAGAGTCTTAGACGTGTGTGAACAGGCCTATGTCTTAATGCCTTTGAATAACAGTTATGGAGGGACTGCACTGAGAATATACTGTGTACGGTTCTGGGCACTACATTTTGAAAGTTATACCACAGAACTGGAAAGAGTGCAGAAAGGGGTAGTCAAAAGCGATGAAGGGGTTGAAGAAAATGTCTCTATGAAGGAAGCTGACAGTGTTCGAGATCTTTAAGTTTGGAAGGAAAACCAGCTGGAGCATGATTGCGGTTTATGCAAGAAGTAGTGAAAGTGGACAGAGAGCTCCTTCACACGGAGCTTTTATCCTGCGATCGAGATCGCTCTTTCATGGAAGCTTGCGGGCTCTTTACATGATCCTGTGATCGTTTGAGGCATCTCCTGCACTAAATGCCCTTTGTTCTGTTCTTAAATAGGCCTCAGATCATGAGCTATCAAATTACCCCATTGTGTTCCGCTTCAGTTTCCTCCGTGAAAAGAGGAGAAGCAGCAAGAAGAGGAGGGAGATCAATGAAAGATAATGGAAGACTCAGATACGGGGAGAAGGAGGGGGTGGAGTGGGGGGAAAGGAAGCACCTGAAAAAGGGAGTTGTGATCCTGCATTTAAAATGGAAGCAGAAAGCCCCATTTTAAATGCAGAATTTTAGGTTGGTATAGAGATGCCCAGAGACTCCCCCACCCTCACCCAGTCTTCCATGAGAATATAATTTTGAGTTTCACAATGTCATGTGTTGGCAATACATTCAGAACGGATAAAAGATGATGTATGGGATGCATTACTACAAGAAGAAGTGGTGATGGCCCCTTGCTTTGGTGGCTTTGGAAGGGGATTACAATGGCACATTCATGGAGGGGGATGGAGCTATAAACAGCTATTAGTCATGATAGAGCCAGTGTGGTCTAGTGGTGAGAGTGTTGGACTGGGAGTCAGGAGATCCGGGTTCTAGTCCCCACTCAGGCATGGAAGCTCACTGGGGGACTTTGGGCCCATCACAGACTCTCAGCCCAACCTACCTCAGAGGGTTGTTGTTGTGAGGATAAAATGGAGAGGCGGAGGGGAATGTAAGCCACCTTTCCTTGCAGGAGGAAAAAAGGTGGGATATAAATGCAATAAATTAAATAAATTAAATGATGGGTACATGGAATCTCCAGGTTGTATGAGCCTGAATACCAGTGGGTGGTCAGCTGTTGTCTTCTAGAACCATCTGACTGGGCCAATGCATGAAGCAGAATGCTTGACTAGATGGACCCACTTTGATTGAGCAGGGCTGTTCTTAGGTTCCCACATTTGCTTCTTTGCTTTGCATTGCACTTTTTGAATATACTTAGTATTAGGAGTCTTTTGTTTTTCCTTCAGCAACTAAGGGCACAATCCCATGGGGTGGCCGCAAGCCTCCGAACCCGGAGATTTACGGCCATCCAATGCAGAGGGGGAGGGGCAGCAAAGGCGATCATCACCTCCATTCTCCTCCCACTCTGCATTTGACCTAGACAAGCTTTTTTGCCTATCTAGCTGAGGTGTTGGGGAGGGAGAGGGAGAGGAAAGGAAGCTGGGGAAGTCAGAGGATTCCTCATATGGTGGCCTCCCTAGTCCCCTCCCTGCCCATAGGAATGCCTCCTTCCCTTCCCTTTTCAGAGCTCATAGAGGCAGCCAGATCAATTCTCTCCATGCCTTCTGTGAGAGGGGGGAGAGGGAAGCTCTCACTCCTGGCTCTGGGGTCAGAACTCTTATCTCCGACTCCAGATCCAGGAATCCAAACTATCCTATGGCCCACCAGATGCAGTCTAACGACCATAGGATTGCTCTCTAAACCCATTTACCCATTTATTGGAGTCAGTGGGCCTTACTTCTGAAGAGACATGAATAGGATTGTTTTGTTGAAGGCCATCCACATTGTTTGGAAGGAAGTTTGGGGATGTTTGCAGCGGGGGTGAGAGGGAGATGGTGATGGAACAGCATACGGCAAGCAAGAAAAAAGAAGGAGGATTTTTGAGAGATGGGAAGTTGGTTGTGTATTGGAGAGATGCTGGAACCAAAAGTCTTGCTGAAAGAGAGGGGAGACATGAAAGAGCTGAGGGAAGAGGCTTTAGGGACAGAGAAAATGGGTATGTTTAAGGCAGAGAAGAGCCAGCATGAAGGAGAATGTCAGAAGGTGAAAAGCAAACAATGCTGGCTTCCAGGGGTGGACTTCTAACTCTAGAAGAAGGTCAGCTCCCACGGATGATATGAGGCCACCACAATCAATCTACTGCAATCCAGACTGGTACAATATACTACAAACACAATGGGAAATATATACAGAGCCTCCACAGACATGCCATTATTAGTATTAGTGGTAGCATAATCAGTTATATGCCACCTTATCTGCTAAAAAGCCATCAAGGTGATGTTCAGCAATTTAAAACAATACAATCCTGCAAAAATAATACTAGTGCTAAGTGAAATGTGTGTGCTCTTTGAGCTTAAACTGGGGAAGTCTGGAATTTTGGACCCAACAGGCCCATGGTCCATCCTGCAGTGTCATTAAGTGTTCTGTCCCAGCTATGAGTTGGAGCCCACAAAGCACAACAGACGCCTGAGAGAGGCAAGCGTGGCATCAGAGTGTGGTTCCAGGACTCGGGTTCCAGGACTAGGCCGGGGGTATAAAGCCTCAAAAATTCAGCCCAGAGGCCAAATTCCATTTTGGATAAACTCTTGGGGGCTGCATGTGGGCGATGGATGGGCAAAAGGCGTGGGGACAAAAACACCAGCATGTGGTAGCTTCGAGTTATTCCTGCCAGACTAAGCCTTGAGGGAGGCATTTCAACTAGTGCTGTGCCGAAAATGTCTCCCACATTTTTTTCAGCCGCTCTCATTCAGTTTGATAGAAGAGGAATTGCTTTTGAAAAGAAATTCAGTCGTGAAGAAATTTTGGAGAAATTCTCCTGGGCTGGGTTAGGGTTTCTGGGGCTTACCTTACTTAGGAGGTGGCCGAGGAGTGAGCAAAGTGTCCTGCTTTTCATGGTACAATCCTCTCTCCGGCAGCCTGTAGCCTCCTCCCAATTAAAGCCCAGTTTAAGGCACCATGAAGTAATTCCTCCCATGGGGCTTTCTCAGATCAGGATGTGCAGGCAGCCTGGGGGGCTGGCTGTGATGAGGTAAGCTCAAAAGCACCACAAAAATAAATGACAAAACATCCGTCCATTGTATTGATACTTTACGCCCAAATCCAGCTGGAGCAATATTTGTGTTTATCCCCCTGAAGACCATGGAGCAATATATGGGGTAATATTTGTGCTTATCCCTATGAACACCATGGAACAATATATGGGGCGATTTATGTGCTTATCCCCCTGAAGACCATGGGGCAATATATGGGGCAATATTTGTGCTTATCCCCAGGAAGACCATGGGGCAATATATGGGGCAATATTTGTGCTTATCCCCAGGAAGACCATGGGGCAATATATGGGGTGATATATGTGCTTATCCCCCTAAAGACCATGGGGCAATATATGGGGCAATATTTGTGCTTGTCCCCAGGAAGACCATGGGGCAATATATGGGGTGATATATGTGCTTATCCCCCTAAAGACCATGGGGCAATATATGGGACAATATTTGTGCTTATCCCCAGGAAGACCATGGGGCAATATATGGGGCAATATTTGTGGTTATCCCCAGGAAGACCATGGAGTGAACCATGAGTTATCATGATTGGAACAACACTGCCTGAGCCTGAGGCGTGCACTTTTCCTGCACCCCAATTTGATGCAGCAGCAAGGAGGAGATTGGAAGCTTTTGCTTCTGTGTTTTGTTTTGTTTTAAATAATCCACAGTTTAGCCTTATGTACAAACCCTTAACTATGGTTTCCTGAAACTGCCTGCTCATAAACCATGGTTTGAAGGGTATTTCCCCCCACAAGCAAACCGTAGTTAAGATTAACCACAGTTTGTTGGGTTTGGATGATAAAAATCTCCAAATTCCTCCTCACAACTATGCTGGAGGAGGAGATGGGAGGGTGAAAACACACGAACCTGAGGCTCTCACAGGCTTACTGCTGTTGTGGCAGTTCATGGCTTATTGCAGGGGTAGGCCACGTGGTCCCTGCCAGCACCAGCGTGCCCTCGGAGACCTTTTCTTGGTACCCGTGGAGGCAGCGGAGGCTGCTGGCTCCGGTTTTGGTGGGGCCGTAAATCCATTCTGGGTTTCAGTCAGAACCAGCCAGAACTCTAAAGGAGCCCTCCAAGGTGCTGAACCCTCCCCCCAAAATAGGCTCAGCACCTTGGATGCCTCCTTTGGAGTTCTGGCTGGTTCTGACTGAAACCCATAGCGGCTTCACAGCCCCACTGAAATTGGAGCCACGAGGCTCCACTGCACTGAGGTGCCCTACGCCTCCCACATTTTATTACTGGCAGCTGGGATCACTTCAAAGCAAAGTGAGGGCTTCCGCCATTGGCATTTTCGTTCCCCGTAAGGACATAAGAAGAGCCCCGCTGGATCAGACCCAGGGTCCATCTACTCCAGCATTCTGTTCACACGGCGGCCAACCAGCTGGTGACTGGAATGCCTCTGGGCCATAAGTGGGGCTCAGAGATGTTCGTAGGAAATGAAGATTGTGGGTGGCTGCAGGCCCATGCCTTCCTCTGCAGCTTGTCTGTTGTTGTTGTTGTTCAGTCGTTCAGTCGTGTCCGACTCTTTGTGACCCCATGGACCATAGCACGCCAGGCCTTCCTGTCCTCCGCTCTCTCCTGGAGTGTGCTCAAGTTCATGCAGCTTGTCTACCTCCCAAGAAAAAGAAGGAAGAAAAATAGGGGGGGAAGACTCCTGTCACTTCAGTCTGGGGTTCAGGGAAGCCAGCAGGGTCCATAGGAGCCAGCCGAGTGTAACACTTCTTTAGCGTATTGGGGGTCAGATGCCACACGTGCCTTGTACTCAGTCTCTTAGACAAGTGACTTGTTCTTTGTGACTAGCCGTGTGTGCCATGGCAGCCATTTTATGGGGGTGCCCAGGACAGTTTCTCAAGTTGCCCAGTGTGCCCATGGGCCTGAAATGGTTGCCTACCTCTGGCTTATTATGACATCCAAATGCAGCCCAGACATGTATTTGGATCCTGTGTGCGTTATTTCCCTTTCCATCCAACACCATTGTTTCTAATGCTCTGCTTCTTTCTTTTTTAAAAATGTCATAACTGGAAGGAACCATAGTTCAGTAGATAAAGTAGAGTTTTCTAGGTTGTAATGGTTTTAAGATGGAGTTGGGTAGAAGCAATAGCCATAATTGGTTAGGCCGCGTCTTGTGCAAACATCAAAGGCCATTGGGAGAAAGAAGCCATGGCTGCTCTCTCTTTGAAAATAGAAAAGCTGGCTGTTGAGCTTTTTCCTCTAGCACTAATCGGAACACACAGGTCGTGCAAGGCAGAGAGCAGAAGTAAAGACCAGTATGTTAGTCCTTATATTAGCAATGCTGGAGATTAATCACACATTGCAAAGCCATGGTATGTCAGACTCAATGGGAGGACTGAGTGGAGTATAAATGGGAAGGACAGAAGCTTATGTTGTTGTCTTGGTTTTCAGAGCAAGATCTTCTCCGCCAGGAGCTGAACACTCGATTTCTAGCTTCCCAGAGTGCTGACCGTGGCGCCTCGCTGGGCCCACCGCCCTACTTGAGGACGGAGTTCCACCAGCATCAGCATCAGCACACGCACCAACATACGCACCAGCATACCTTCACGCCTTTCCCCCACGCTATCCCACCCACCGCCATCATGCCAACGCCAGCACCTCCCGTGGTGCGTACCCCAGGCAGAAACGTGAGGATAAGTAGAGCACAACTCTCTTTTGTTGCAAAGTTTGTGATGGTGATGATGAACATGTTTGTGCAAGAAGAAATTCGGGGAGAAAGGGAGCTCCTGGAAGGTGTATGGTACAGTTCTTCTGTACTGAGACCATAGAGAGCTGCTGTAAGTCACGGTAGAATGTCCTCTCTAGATGGATATACTCGGAGGAGAAGGCAACTTCATGTTCCCATATGCCTATGATGAGGGTGCATCGCTCAATTGTAGCTTGCATGCCTCGTATGCCGAAGGTCACAGATTGAATCTCCCACACAGAGATGGCACAAGTGCCCGATTCCATCCAGGAATCCAGCGGAACCACCCTTGCCCGCACCCCTGAGCCCCGCTCGCCGAGCCCCTGCTCCTGCTCCCCCCCTGCCTGTGCTTGGCGAGTGGCTGGCGCTCAACCCGGTGGCCTCATCGAGTTCAGCGGTTGCCATTTTGTTTGCAAAATACAACGGCACTCCCCAAAATGCACATCTTTGCGTATGTGAAAATGCACATTGTGTGGGTGTGCATACTCGTGTATGCATAATAATGCACATTTTTGCAAAAATGTACATGTTTTGTGCGTGCGCAAATATGCTCATTCACAAAGGTGTGCGTTTTCATGCACATGAAAATATGCGCATTTTGTGAATGCCATTTTATTTTGCAAAAAAAAAAAAAAGGGGTGACCGTGAAGCTTGACGAGGCTGCCAGGGTGAGTGTGGGCTGCTCGCTGAGCATGGGAGGGGCTCGAGTGCAGTCCGGGGACCGGAGAGCGGGGGCAGGGCCTTGGTGGGTGCCTGGAGAACCCGGATGGGGTCGGTTCGCACATCCCTACTCCTACATCTCCAGCTAGAAGGATCTCATAGAATCATAGAATTGTAGGGTTGGAAGGGGTCTATAAGACCAATGAGTCCAACCTCAGTGTAAGACACAGCATCACATCATCATATCAAGTTCCCCATCGCCAATATTTTATTTTGATAACACCCCCAAGATGATTGTTCAGTGGGTCTTTTGCCTAAATATTTAAACCAGCTCCAAAAGACCCATGCGTCTAACACAAAGTGTCTGGAATTCAGCCTTAAAGGTGATGAGGTAGTCTTTTTACTCTTGTTTTTTCTTTTCAAGCCCAAATTCTATGGCCAGAGTAAATTGGGCAAAATTGTGTATGGTAACTTCATTTACTATTCTTCCTTTCACCAAAAGAACAAACAGAAGTTGGATCTCATAGCACCTTGGGGACAAAATAGATTATAGTACAACGATGATGCAATGCAATGCTGAACCAGCAAGATCCACCCACTAGTAGTTAATGAAAATTATTTATGTCATGAGAACTAGATTGTTGATCATTTGAAAATAAAATATGACAGGTGAACTACTTAGAATCTCGTGCCAACAGCTGGGTTCTGTGTAGGAGGTTATAGTTTGTGTTGCATAAATTATACCCGGGCACATTTCTACATTCCCCTGATAATGAGCACAGAAGCAAGAACTTGATAGAATAGCTCCTGTTCTTTACTGTGAATGTGGCAGGTGAATCTTCATGAATTCAGGTTGCTTCCACACTTGTATCCTTCAGCACTGCTCAGGCTTTTTTAAAAAATAAGGTGAAATTAAAATGGAGGTTGTACACAAAATAGCAATATCTTACCCAGCAATTGCCCAAACCTTTCTATAATGTCCATGCAGAAGTCCTGTTCAGCAAATATCCTTTCCATTGTTAATTAACAGTTTCTTCTATGAAGGTTCCCATTTATTGGTTCCTGCTCAGTGCAGTTGAGGGCTTAGTGATAAATTGCCCCTTCTCTGCATGCTGCTGTTCCTCGTGGTTGGGGGTGGGTTTTAATTACTGGTTTCCTTCCTTCCTTCCTTTTTTTCCTTTCCTTTCCTTTCTTTTATATCAAAATTGGGCTATTTCACTATAGAAAAATGTGGTGCGGGGGAGGAAGGAAACCAGTAATTAAGCTGACTAAAAAAATGTGATTTAAGGGCAGCTCATCAGTGATCCCCCAAGGAACAGGAAGCAATGAAACAGAACCTATGAGACACACATCTTTTTTTATTTAAAGGCACCATATGTCTTATTTATTTATTCAAGAGAGTTTTAACCTGCCTTTCAGGGCGTACTGCCCTCACAAGTTGGCTTACAATATTACAGAAACATTAACATACAATCACGGTTAAACATACCACACACAGAGGCAGCAGTGGCAGCAGCAAGTAATGATTTTTAAGCACTAAATGCACACTGGAATAAATGAGCCTTCGGGGGGGGGGGGTTGTTTTTGTTTTTAAAGCCAAACTGATGAGGCCATATGTATCTCCTTGGAGAGGGAGTTCCAAACGTATGGGGTCACCACTGAGAAAGCCCTCTGCCTAGTATCCATCAGCTTAATGGATGTTGCTGGTGGGGCACAGAATAGGCCCTCTGATACTGATCTTAATGATTAGGAGGTTCATAGATGTGTAGGCAGCCCTTCAGATAATGTGGTCCCACACCATTTAAGGTGGGCATAGGCAACATAGTGCTCACAGGCATTAGTGCACCCCTGGACACATAGCTTGGGGCCTAACAAGCTGTGTGTGTGTGTGTGAGAGAGAGAGAGAGAGAGAGAGAGAGAGAGAATATGGTTGGTAATCCAGAATGAGAGAGAAAAAATGATGGAGGAACGTGTTTGCTGGCAGAGGGGGTGGGGAGAGAGAAAGAGTTTGCAGAACTCTTTTGTGGAATAGGCCCTGAAACTAACATACAGTCAATGTAAATTATATAGAATAGGAGTAATGTGATCTGAGTGCTTAGCTCCCACAAGAGTTCTAGCTGGTATTCAATACCAATTCGCAGTTTCCGAATCATCTTCAAGGGTAGCCCCATGTGGAGCACATCGCCGTAGTCTAATCTGGATGTAAGCAAGCCATGTGCCATTGTGGCTAGGTCAGGTTTTCCTGGATAGGGTTGCTGCTGCCAAAAAGCCTAAGCTGGTAAAAAGCCCTCCTGGCTGCTGACGCCACCTGTGCCTCCATAGAAAGCGCAGAGTCCAGGAACATTCCCAGACCGAATACCTGGCCCTTCAAGGGGAGTGTGACCCCGTCCAGAGTCAGATCTAAACCTCCATCCGGCTTAGCACATTTCCCAACACACAGTACTTCTGTCTTATCTGGATTAAGTTTGGATTAACCTGGAAAGCCTCAATTTCCCTTTATTAGTCCACATTGGATAGGCTGGTGCTGCAGTTGCATTGTATTGCAAAACAGAAAACCATCCCCACAGTGTAAGCCTAAAAAAAAAAATGGAGGGCACCAGAGAAAATGCCGGAATGCCAAGATGTGACAGTGATGTCATCTGGGTTCTCTGGAAAAAGTGAGAGAACAATTGATAGGAAACGGGAGAAAAGGGCTAGTGTGGAAGCAACTTCAGCCTGCTGGCATCACACTTTTGTTAGTGTAGTCTAAACCCAAGGTGACAAAAGCCCTAGTAAATTTTCAGGCTTCCCCTTAGCCCCTTGCTTCCATCTACAGCACTGGCCCAATGCCAGAAACATCTCCTTTGTTTGCAACAGCTTGGTCATCTCTTGAGTCGTTGACTGGGTTCAGATGATCGCGTAGTAAGAAGACGCCATCGTGGCTTCTGTGCCGGTATTTGCATAATTCCCCATGATGCAGTGTGGGTTGGCATGTCTTCCGAACCCATCATGCGGTATGGTGGGGGTGGCTTCGTACCCACACTACAGGACCTACTGCAAGCTGTGGGTTCATAGAACCATAGAATAGTAGGGTTGGAAGGGGCCTATAAGACCTATAAGACCTGCAAGGTTGTAGGGTGGGTACAAAGCTACCCCAGTTGCACCACACGCTAGGTTCAGACGACACACCAACCTGCATTGCATTGTGGTGAATTATGCAAATGGAGGTCATCCATGCAGCACATGCGGGGGCGGAGGGAGAAGCCATGATGGCTTCTTTCCCCAATGCAATCATCCAAACACCCCTTTGCCTCCTATATTTCATATGCCTAGGCCACAACAGCCCAAGTATCACTACTTCTAAATGCAAATTCAGGTGCTCACCGCAGGCAGAAGTGGAGCTGAGAAACAGGGAAATTAGAGGGAGGCGTCAGCTAGGGATGTTGGAGAAATTCGCAACGGAACCAAATGAGATTTTTATGAATTTGATGCACAGATTTCGCAGTGGGCCAGCTTTTGCCCTGTCAGGCAGAGCTGCAGGCCATTCTTCTAACCTTTGGGAATGTTGTGCAAATTTCATTGTAGAAAAATATGCTTTTTTATTTTTTTATGGCCAAAAATGTCCATTTCCCCATAGGCTAAAGCATGAAAATGCAAATTGGGGGGGGGGATTTTGCACATTTTGCATCTTTGCAAATTTGGAAATTTGGAAATGAAAAAGGCTGAGTCCGTTGATGGGCAGACAACGAAATGAACAATCCACGAAACACAGACTGAATGGAGTTTAAACAATCCTAATATCAGCCTGCTCAGGGGCATTGCGAGCTTCGCAAACACACAATTACGTTTTTAGAAAAAGAATCCTACGGGGGTCAGGAAAGCATGCTCAGTCAGCAGACTGAGCATGCTCAACAGTTATGCAGGATTGATTGACAGTGGGATAATTCAAGCGGAGAACTGGGATGGAGAGCAGGTTGCCCTTCTTGGAAGGCAATGCCTGAAACTTTGAACAGGAGCACTTCTACTAAGACAGAGGATGCACTGTAAGACCTTGCTGTCATCAATCAATCAATCAATTAATTTTTATTATGGACATAGACCAGCAAGAGACCCTGCTGCATTTCCCACTTGTTTTATTTTGTTAGTGCCTGAAAGTTTTGCTATCTGAATTGCTCTCGATCTTTTCCCCCTTCTGACTGCTGTCCCCCATGCACTCTCATCCTTAAACACATCTTGTTTTGAAATGGATGATCCCTGCTATATCCATTGATAGCCAAACTTTTACCTAGGGAGGCTTCCCTAGGCATCTGCTGAATCAAAGGAATGTGTGCCCTGCCCCCAAATACAATATAATGAGTTTGTGTTTTGATCCTTTTTACAGTTTGACAAATACCCTACAAAAGTTGACCCTTTCTACCGCCACAGCGTGAGTTCTTATTACTGCATTCAAATGTTTTCATGTCTTTTCTTCAGTGGGCTAATCTCACCATTCAGTTAGTGGTAGAGCATCCAGTTTTGTGTTTCATTCCCTCCTGTCCATCGCTATAAAAATGTCCATCGTCAATATTGTCAGTTGCTTTAGCTTTTGGCTTATCACCTTGTTAAAGATGTAATATCTCCTCCTTTTTATAAATCAAAATAACCTTTTGCTGTGAGAACATGCCTAAGTCAGCTATTTCTGGTGTGGTTAGGAGTTCAGCAGATGCTCAAAGAGCATTTCTCCATGAGCCTTTTATTGCGCACTCATGCCTGGTCACTCACAGAAGTTTGTAGGTCCTTTACACGATGTCATCAACTTCCAGGGTGTCTCCCGTGCGTTCTGACCTTTATCCCGCCTTTAAAAAGATTAGAGATAACCCTATAAGGAACATTAATCTGACATATTGGCTGTGTGTAATGACGGAGTTGCACTATAACCACAGCACCATCTAGTGGCTATAAAATGAAACATGTAGAACTTGCCGAGCAAGGAATTCCCAGATTCAAAGCACATGTCCACCCATCTAAAGGATTTTTTTTTCTTAATCCCACAAAGAATCTGGAAGCAAAAGCCCCAGTAAGGACACGGGATTTTAGCCTTGTGTGGTGAAGCCCAAAGTCTCCCCTATTATCTCTGGTTTCCTTGTTCATTCCAGTAGGGAATGCAGATCTGTGTGACCATTCCTTTGCATTCTGTCATGGTGTATGCCCTGGCCGTGGGCTGCTAAGGTTTGGAGGTGCTGCGGAAGTGATAAGCCAGATCCAGGTTGACTTACAAGGAGACTTTATTGAGTACTTACGGCGCCCAGGCATACCCAATGGTTGGATCAGACAGCTTCTCTGAACCCAGAGCCAAGGGGTACAATGGGTCTTATACCATACATGTCAGTAGTGAGGCAGCATGACAGAAGCAAGCATTAATTAGTGTTCATCTGCAACTTTCTCAGCATAGACTCACAGTGCTTGGTGAGGAGGAAAGCAATCAGAACTTTCCCAGCGCAGACACCTGTAGCTTAGCCCAATCAGAGCTCCACTTCCCAGGCGCATCCTAGGGCCCTGATAAGATAAACGGCTCAGAGCTCGGTAGCACGGAATGTGCCGAGGTGGTGATATTGACCTTTGACTCAACTTACAAGCTCAGAGGCCAACTACCAAGGAAATCACGCTCAATAATGAACCCAAGCAAAGAGCATTATGGATCTCTAAGTCTCTCTAAAACTACAGGTGACTTGGTTACAGGCCTGGGGCCATTACACATGGCAATAAAGAGGTGAGGCACACATACTTTGGTCACAACTTTAGTAACATCGAAGGGCTCGCAACAAGCCTCCAACCCCCACTACTGTATTTAAGTTTCATGGTAGAAGAGAGTAGAGAATCTGCCACCAATGTTCCCCATATATTGGTGACCCTTCTCTGGCTCAGCACCCTGGAGTAATTGCCCATTCTGCTCCTTGCTCCTTACCACCCATGCTTCACAAGCATGTTGTGAGCAGCTTGGCAAAATCAACATTCCCCCAAACTTGCTGGGTGACCCAGGTGGTCCCGAGGGAGGTCTGGTGCCTAGAGCAGCCCTCAGAGACAGGTTTGATCAGAAACCTTTTGACCTTCAAGTGCCACCTTGGAGGGCGCTCACTAATGTGCCTTATTTAATCATACCACCCTTTAATGGCTGAACCCACATTGGCCCTACAAGATGTGACCTATTCGAAGGACATTTCAACTAGATTAAAATGCAACAAACCCGAAAGGGCTTCCTCCAACATTGTGCAGATTGGAGGCCGAGAGGAAGAAACTCTCCCCATGGCTAATTTGGGTCAAAAGGAACCACATTCCAATTTGGCCCAGGCTAATCCCACCCTGAAATACAAAAACTGGGAGAGTAGAGTATTATTAATTATTAAGTTTGTTAACAGCCCACAGAACTTCAGACTCCAAAAACAACATATTTGATTCCATACAACGAGGGGAAAAGAAACTCAAAAATCCACCAACAGTACCTGTTTCATAACAGAACTGTAAGCAAGAGTTGGACCAAATTTAAGCCAGCACCTCTTAACAATTCTGCAACAGTTGGTTATGAGTCTTTATAGCTTGGAATATAAATTGTGCAACTGATTCAGTTTGCTAAGGTTGTGGATCCCTGACCAGGAAGACCATATGTCCATATTTCTGGGGAGGGAACATTCAAAGGACAAACAACAGGGCAATCTTACTGTCACGATTCCCTTGGCCCCCTCTTTCCTTAAGCACTTTCACACACGCACAAAACGAGAGGCTTCAGTCTCACACCTTTAACTCGTTATTCACAGGTTCGTTACAGATGCAAATCCTCGAAGACTCTCTGGCTACAAAGGAATGCCTCCGGGGGAGTCAAATGGGATGGCCGAAAGTTGCCCTCGGTTTGAAAGGGCGGCTCTCTGGCTAGGCTAACTTAGGGAGGTCCTGCCCCTCGCGTGCTGCTTCCCTGCGTCGCCTCTCGTGCATCGCTAACCAGGTCGACTGTCTTTGCTCCACCCCTGACGTTTCCCTTTTAGCTCTGCCTCTCCGCCTGGCATCTCTTAGGTCACAGTCCTCAAGCCCCTTCTCCTCCTGCTCGCTGCTTTTCACAGAGGGGGACAAGGAGGAAGCTTCATGCCTGGCCATCTGGGGGTTGGTAACCTGAGAAGCATGCCTGCCCATGTCTGAACTGGCTTGTGAAAAAAGCCTCCCCCAGTTCTGGCTGCTCCTCTTCTGAGTCTGAGCTGCTAACTATCTCCCTGCGCCCAGAATCAATCCTGACACTGAGCCCTCACCACCATTGTTGATGGCTGAAGTGCATGGAGAAGGTCTACCATAGTAGAGGCCTCTGCATGGGTGGAAAGCCCTGCCAGCAGAAAGCCCAGGAACGAAGTGTTTCCATATGGCCCGGAGGAGCTGGCAGCTGATCCAAAGACTTACAGATTCCCCCAAGGAGCCCAGTCATCAGCTATGCCAACCTGGAGTTGGTGTAGCAAAAAAAAAAACGGTGGGTAAATGTCCTTTCACCCTGGCTGGCATAAGCCAACAGGCCTTGGGCTGTGGCAGTGGATTTCTCTGTAAGTTACCAAGCTAACTATCCAGGGAGATGGGTGTTACCGCTTGCCGGTATCGACACTGGCTGGCCAGCACCAGGCAGGGAAAGATGCCCTCTTTCTCCTCCAGTTTTCCTATCCCAAGCAGTCATCATACAGTTGGGATGGGGGAAAGAGTAGAATTGCATACACACATGACTGGAGTCATTGGAGGGCTTGCGCCTGGTGGTTCCACATGGACCTATGGCCTGATTGGAGTCCACCAGGAGAAGAGCCTTCAGCGTGGTGGCCCCCTTTCATTGGAATTCCCTGCCCCTGGTCGTCAGGCAGGCAGCAACACTGTGCTGTTTCCGTTGCCTCCTGAAAACAGCACTGTTCCAGGAGGCATTCCTGAATTGACCAGTTACAGTTTTTATTGGCATCGTGTGTTTTTTTAAGTATAATTTTAATGTGGTGTTTTGATCACTTCATTCTGTTATTGTTTTATTTCTGGTGTTCACTGCTCCGAAATCTGTTCTAGATATGGAGTGGTAAATAAACAAACAAACAAACAAATAAATAAATAACTGCTCACTCCACTAAAAGGATTACTGCCCCCCCCCGCCTTAAACACACACACACACAAGACCCTTGTACACATCTGAAGAGAGACAGATTCTGGCATGGGAAGACTTGTGTGTGTGTGAAAAGGAGCGTTAAGGAACTGAGAGCAGCCAAGAGCCGAGATACACTATTTCATATGGCTATAGTTTCCCGATGTGAGAAATCACAAAAGTGAGGCTTAGGTCATTCATGTGTCTGTCTTTGTTGCCTCTGGAAATCAAATGTATCTAACCTGATGATTTGGTTCTATTTCAGTGGTTAACTGAGGTTAAAAGCTACAGGATTAAACCCTGAAACTTGAGTTGGCATGTTATTAAAAATGCATGATTAACGGATGGATTTTACTCAATGGTCCAAAGCAAAGGGGTATGATGGTCTAAAGTTGTAGGCAAAGTAGAACTGGATTTTTGCATTTGTCAGGCCCTCTACCTTCCATCTAGGAAGTGCTTTCTTAACACAAGGCACCGATATTGTGATTAAAGGATCGGTACTGCATCGGGATTTATTGTCTTTCTATATTGCATTTGCTCACAAGTAGAACTGGGCAAAAAAACAAGCAAACACATTGAGAAAGTAGCTGAACCTTATTTATAGGACCTTTATGGAGGTTCATTTAATGGATTGTTACTATGTGATATGGCAAGATTCCCAAGGCTGTTGCTGTGTGTTTTTTCCCATCAGCCTTGCATAATGCAAGTTCGTGACTTCAGATTTTTCAGTGCTGGTACTGATCGTCCTAAATGGACATTGTACATCTCAGTCTTTCTCTCTCTCTCTCTCTCTGAGAAGGAAGTTGTCAAGCATTGCATGAACCTAATGCGATAAATTTTACTTTCAGGGCCGGCCCTGCCATTAGGCAGAGTAAACCAGTTGCCTCAGGACTCAGATTTTGGAAGGTGTTGGCAGAGAGTCTGGTGTGCCATATGGCCTGCTCTGCACCCCCTCAGTCAGCCTGCCATCCAGATGAAGTAGAGGATGTTGTCCCATCATCAGGGCTGAAGACAAATTCATCTTCCAGTCCAGTAGGCTTTTGTGCATGGGATGGGAGGGGGCATCCTCTTGTTCTTCGCCTCAGGCAACAAAATGTCTTGGGCCGGCCGTGTTTTCTGTACAGGTAAAAGATGAATCCAGGCTTAAAGGTTTCTAATAATTGACCCGTTCCTGCCACTCCTGCTGTGTGGCTCAACATCCTGCTTTACCAGGAAGGTTCAAAGATCAAGAGCTTCAGCTTAGCAGAAGGGCTGTCAAACCAGGAGATGCAGGGAGCACAGTAAGGCAGATGTTGCTTCAGTGCTGGTTTGGCTTCAGTTGAGCAGCTTTTTAGTTACTGATGCTGCTTCACCCCTTCCTAGCCTGTCATCGGGGCCCTGATCTGAAGCACATGAAGAGTTAGGTGTCTTCCCGAAGAGTAGAGCTTAGGGAAAGTTGACTTCATGCTGCCAGGTGGGGAATGTGTCTTCAGCCCTGGACCTGCTGTCAGACACACTGCCATCTTGCTTCCTGGGGTGAACTCGGTGAGTCTGGAGCAATGGGAATCCAAGCCACATAGCCACGAGACACTCCTATGCATCCCTGCATTATAAGGGCCCTATATCTATGCCTCCCCACTGCCCCTAACGATGGCCATGTGGTAGTTGTTAATAACCAATTGCCGATGAAATTGCTACATCCCTCTATTGTTTTGAACTGGCACTTTGCATAGAAAATTGACTGGTATAGATGCTAGAGTTTTAAAGATGCTCATTTTAGACATTAGGAAGTGATTGCAACCCAGGTTACTTCCCTGCCTAATGGCTTCTTGAAACCTTTCGGTTTCAATATTAGCTAATCTCGGAAATGTTTTCTGCACCATTGGAAGTTCACATTGAAATGTAATAGAATTAAAAAATGGCAATGACCTATTACAGGGAGAGAGAGAGAGAGAGAGAGAGAGACCGAGCCAGGTGGCTGTGTGAACGTCTTAAAATTATTGCATTTTCCTAATGAAGATAAATGCAAAACTGTTCAAGGATTCATAAGCACACAGCATGTAACAATTAAATTCCCTAGGGAGGTGATGGGCTCTCCCACACTGGAGGCATTCAAGATGAGGCTGGACAGCCACCTGTCAGGGATGCTCTGACTTGGATTCCTGCATTGAGCAGGGGGTTGGACTCGATGGTCTTGTAGGCCCCTTCCAACCCAACTATTCCATGATTCTATGAAATGTAGCCAATTTATGGAGATATTTTGGAGATAATTGTCATGGCACGCCTCCAATGACATCACACCCTGCCTTGTTTATAGAACCAGTGCAATCCAGTTGCAAGAGCATTGCGCTCCTGGGTCTGTGTCTGCCATTAGCTCATTGTTTGAGCTTAGGGCCAAGCCACTGTTTCTTGGCCTCATTTCCCCTGTCTGTAAAATGGGCATAATAGCGACCTGTCTCCCAGGGCTCTTGTTACACAAGCAAGGGCAATACAATTCTATAATACCTTACTGCAGATTTAAAATGACTTCTTGAGTGACGATTTAATGCTTTACCCAGTCCTACTTATTGTCTCAATCACCACCAGCTCACAAGCACCCTTAGCAACTTCATGAGCTGTGGCAGTTATTTTCAAGCTTAAAAGTAGGCTATAAAAAAAGCGAGGTGGCTGAACTGTATTTCTCTCAAACTTGCTCATTTTAGAAAATTGATGTTTTCTAAATGGCCATCTTAGGAGTGAGATACCTTCCCAGGGACCCCACCTGGACCCATCACTGTTAATATTTCACTATTTGGTGAAAACATGGTCACTGCAGGGAAGCCTTTGATGGTGGGTGATGGCTGATTTATACTTGATTATGTGGGTTATTTTTGCTGTGGTTGAGACTTGGTTCAATTTGCTCATTTCTGCTTTTTTTAAAATGGTTTCATTTTGTTTGTTTTGTTGTCATTTTTGGACTGCTTTAATTGTTTTATTGTTTGCTGCCTTGAGCTTCCTTTTAATGGAAAGGTGGGATATATATATATATATATATATATATATTAGAATAAATATTTAGGGTCAAAAGAAAGTGTAATATAAGAGAGAAAAGCTGGCCTGCCTATTATCCCACTGTTTAGCTAAGCCAAAAGATTGGGGTGGGAAGCAAAATATGTATATATTTATGTATGTATTTATTTCATTTTTATACTGCCCAACAGGCGAAGCTCTCTGGGCAGTTCACAAAATTAAAACCACAAAAATAAACAAAAAATACAATATAAAGTATAATAGATTAAAACTTCAGAATAAAAATACAACCAAAGTAAATCTAGCAGCAGTGCAGATATTTAAAACACAATAGCAGATTTAAGACAGCAGAGTTAAAAAAAGAAAATTTAAAAAGGAATGCTAAAATGCTACAAATGCCTGGGAAAATGAAAAGGCCTTCACCTGGTGCTAGAAAGAGCACAACATAGGTGCCAGGCAAATCTCTCAAAGGAGCTCATTCCACAACCGGGGTGCCACAGCAGAAAAGGCCCTATTCCTGGTAGCAACCCACCTACTTCCTTTGGTGGGGGGTCCTGGAGAAGGACCCCTGAAGATGATCTTAGGGTCCAGGCAGGTACATATGGGAGGAGGCAATCCTTCAGCTGACCTGGCCCCAAGTTATTTAGGGCTTTGAATGTTAATACCAGCAGTTTGAATTGGGCCCGGGTTTGGTCATTCTGATTGATCTGCTCTCCGTTTTTCATAGAAGGAATGTGACTTAGACCAAGAATTGGATCCCTCCAGCTTCCTGATCACATATTCCAATTCCCCATCACTCTTTCCTAAGGTTTGCTAGGAAAGCAGTATCATTGGCAGGTCTGGAATGCCGCTGTAATGAAATGGCCCCTGAATATCATGGCCTTGTTCATAAGCCATAAATTTCAGGGCCTCCTCTCCAATTTTCAGGGGAGGTGCATGTGGAAATCTGCCTTCTGCGCTTTGCCTGGAATATCCCCCGCAGAAGCATGGAGTGCCCCACGATAGTCCGCCCAGTTGCCCGAGAATGGCACAACATCCAAATCACTTTGGGGCTGAGAAAATGACAACCAGTCCACTGAGAGCAGAGGTGTTTTTTTTCAAAGTTGCCAATAAAAAATGAAGTTGCCCTGCCTGCCATCCACAGCAAATGGCAGATAGAGATCATCATCCAACCCCTCCCTGCTCCAAAACAATATTGAATTTGCCTACCCCACAAGCATTACCCCTTCTTTGGATGTTAGTCTGGAATGATTCACACAGTCAGTTCGTTGCATGACTTTAAACTAGTGGTGTGCTGAAAATTTCTCCCACATTATTTTTTTCGACCATTCTCATTCAATTTTCTTAGAAAAGAAATTATCTGCTTTCAAAAAGAAATTCAAAGGAGGAGAAATTTCAGAGAAATGCTCATGGGTTGGGTTGGGGGTTCTTGCGCTTACCTAACTTATAAGGTGGCTGAGGAATGTGCAGGAGCGTCCTGTCATTGTACAATAATCTCTGCGGCAGCCTGTAGCCTCTTCGACTTCCCACACTTCAGCTGAAGCCATCATGAGGAAGACGTCATGAGGCAATTCCTGCCATGGGGCTTTTTCAGTGCAGAAAGTGCAGGCACCCTGGGAGGCTGCAGAGCCGTGGAAAGATGTGTAACAGAGAGAGACAACACACACAGCCCCTTTGGCCACCTCTCAGTAATTTTTTGTTGTTGTTCAGTTGTTCAGTCGTCTCCGACTCTTCATGACCCCATGGACCATAGCACGCCAGGCCGTCCTGTCCTGCGCTCTCTCCCGGAGTGTGCTCAAGTCCATATTCATTGCATCGGTGATGCTATCTAGCCATCTCGTCCTCTGCCGTCCCCTTCTCCTTTTACCTTCAGTCTTTCCCAGCATCAGGGTCTTTTTCTTTTCTCAGTAATTAGGTGAGCTCAAAAATGCCACCAAAAGAAATCCAAAATTCGGCCTCAAAATAGCGGAAGCCTCAACACAGTTGATGCTTTTGCCACCTACAGAAGCAGTGCAACATTTATTTATTATCATTTTATTTATAGTGTTTTTATCCCACTCCTCAGCCAAAAAAAAGGTTCCCGGAATGGCTTACAATCAGTGAACAAAGAAGACAGTCCCTGAGGACAGTCCGCAGGCTTACAACCTAAAAAAGACACGACACGCAAGACACGCAAGGAAAAGGCGACAGGGAGGGCTGGGCAAAAAAAGTTAAGCAGACTGACAGCAGGGCTGATGGGATGGCCCTGCTCCCCGCTCTTCATCTCCCAAAGAAGGGGCAGTCTACTTTGAGCAGGCCCTGATGTTCTCTTTGCCTGCTCCTGTCTCCTCTGCTCCTTATTCCCCACAGGGCCATGGATGTCAGTTAGCCGTGTGGCCAGGGGGGATCCAACTGGATTAGGCCCCGATGTTCCTTTTGCCTGCTCCTGTCTCCCTTGCTCCTTCCTCTTCCCCACAGGGCCATGGATGACCCTATTAAACCAATAAACCAAAAACTCTTAGGGAAAAAAAAGAAAGAACGAACCTGTGCAACAACCCCTGCCAACAGTGAGCCCTATCTGTGGGAAACCGTTAGAGAATTTTTCCTCCCCTAGGAGAAAGTCAGTGGGATTACCCCCCCCCCATCCAGCCCAACCCCCAATTTCTCTGCCCACAAATAGGCTGGAGAATTTTGAGAGAACATTTGTGCCCAGCTGTCGTTTAAATCAAGTAATTAGTGAATTAAGCAATGAAATCTGCATGAGTTTGCATATGGGGGAAAAGAACTCAAAAGGAAAAAAAGCAAAGAAAAAAGCCGCCTTTGGTTTTGAGATTGTACATACCAGAGAACAAGCGAAGTGTGTGAGGAAAGACTATTATGGCCCATGGAGCTTCACGTTGAGAAAAGCCAATCATCAGGCTGGTTGGGTCGAGTGCTTTCAGAACCTGGGAACCTTTTAGAGTCTAAGAAGATGTCCCAGCCTGTAGTCCTGAGGTCAGCCCCACATAGAACTTGGGGGCTCATTTTTCTAGCCCCAACTAGAAGTCTGGCTGGCTGTGATGGTGGTTCTCCTAACTGTCTTTCATAAATCTCTGCCTTAGATTTGCTCTGGGCTCCATAGTTCTCTAGTTTTACCCTCTTCCTCCATTCTGTGTCTTCTGTAGATGCAACTCGTCGGTTAAATGATTATTTGTGGGGAGGGGGCGGCTGAGAGGCGGACGCATTGCCCACACTCACATAATGTCACAATAAGCCAGAATTCTAAAGAAATCCTGGTGCATGCTGTCTGATCGCTCCCGCTGCAAGCAGAAGCAGCTAAACAAACTCTAGACCTTTGGTCCATGGTTTGTTTCTCATAAAGTACTAACAAGGAATTCTGGCTTGTCTCTCCTCCTTGTCTCTCCTCAGACCATGGCTTATGATTCTGGCTTGTCTGGAAAGAGACGAGCCAAAGTTTCTGGTTTGCACCTCAAGAGAAACAAACCATGGACGGAAAGTCTGCAGTTCATTTTATTAGTAGTAGTATCATCAATATTTACATACCACTCCACACATCAAGAGATTTTGGAGCAGTGAACAGCAACGACAAAAGAATAAAACACCAGGTTAAAACGAAACATTTTAAAAGAAACACATTCCGCATTTAATAAACTGCAGCTGGTCACTCAAGGAAGACCTCTCAGAATAACAACGTCTTCAGGAGGCACCAAAAGCAACACAACGTTGGCGCCTGCCTGACCTCCAAAGGCAGGGAGTTCCACAGGAAGGGGGCCACCACACTGAAGGCTCTTTTCCTGGTGGACTCCAGCCCTCAGTGACTGGGCAGGTTTGTAAGAAAGAAGGCCCTCTCTCAGGTTTCCTGGTCCGAAGTTGTTTAGCTGGTCCTGCTTGCAGCAGGATCTATCAGACACACGTACCAGCACACTGGCTTCTAAGCCAGAACATGTTAGAATTTCGGCTTCTTGTGATGTGCAAATGTGGCCACTCTCTTTGAACATTTGGTGATGAGCTCGTCAGTATGTCATGCAAGTGATACTGGAACTGTGCATACTTTCCATTCCTGCACACTTGTCTTAAACCTGGGGCCTGATCCAGCCAGGACCCACACTAACCAGATTCAAAGGTACCAATATGACTCAAGTCCACTTGTGTGAAAGAATGATATAGTTTATTGATGGGAAACGGCCGCAGATAATAAAAGCAAACAAAAGCTTATGCGTACCCCTCAACTGGCAGATCACAATCCCCTCAGTTCGTGGTGCATTGGTTCCCTGGATGCAACACGGGGGGAGGGGGGTCCAAGAGCCCATAAGAAATGCTTCCCAGTTTCTTCAGTTAAATAGTAGTTTTCAATGAGTCTCATTTCAAAAACAGCACAGCAAAACTATTTCCTGTTCTCTTCCCCTTATAAATGGCAACCAGTTAGAACAGGGTTTACTGGCTCTTTGATATCTTGGCTACTTTTAGATTCTACAGGAAGCATTCATTGCTCATCATTAATACAGAGGAGGGCTGGAGCTCAGTGGGGGATCACTTGCTTTGCATGCAGAAGGTTTCAAGTTCAGTCCTGGGTTCTCCAGGCAGGTCTGGAAAAGATTCCTGTCTTAAATCCTGGAGACCTGCTGCCGGTCACGTAGAACACAGGTGGGGAACCTCCATCCTGGCTTTCAAAAGTCCCCTCCCAAACCCAGCCTCCTTTCCCACTGCTAGCCAAAGGCAGTCTTTCTCTGGTGTGGGGAGAGGAAACCACACTCTTATCACCAACCAGAGACAAGAACAGAGATGCCCAGCAGTACAGAAAGGACTTCCATTTTCTCCATGCAGAGGAAGGGATGGAGTGATCATCCCTACCTCTCTCCACATGGAGAAACTCCCCTATGATGAGGAGGCTTCAGGAGGGAGAGGTGGGGATATGTCAGGGATGGTCTGCTCCCTGATGTCATTTGGCCTCCAGGTGGGGAGCTGGAGATCAATCTGCCCCCCCGGGGGTTAACAGTTCCCCCCCGCACTCTTGTAGACAGTACTGAGTAGATGGACCAATGGAAGTGTAAGACAACTTCCCCTGTTCGTATTGTATAACTGCCGCAACTAATGCTATTGACAATGAACCCTTCATCTGCATAGGTTCTTTCCAATTGCTCCCACTTTTTCTGTAATACAATGTTGCACAGATCTGTCTTCTCTGTCTTCTTAGACTGCCATTTTGTTGGCCCATACCGAATCATCTCTGTTCCCCTTTGTTCTTCAATAAGCTGTTATCTTCACAGAGATCATTTGCCCATCCAGTTGCTTTACATTTTATGAATGCCCAGTGTACCCTTTCTTCGTCATGGTTGCCATCTTCATCTTTTCATCGGCTTATCATCTCCTCCTTTGACTACGCATGGAAAAATACCCAACACAATAAGCTTCCGTGGTCCATAATGATTTTGCCCAATTGGGTCATCAAGTAATTAACAGCAGCACTCACATAAATCACAGACTTGTAACTTGCCTCCGTCATGCTTTTGCTTTCCCCTTAATTGAAAGTATCAGAGTTGTACTGAGAAAAGTTTGTGGGTTCATTCACTAATGTCCTTCTCCCTTCGTCGCAGTTATTCCACTCCTATCCTCCAGCGGTGTCAGGCATTCCTCCTATGATTCCACCAACCGGTCCTTTCGGTTCACTGCAAGGAGCATTTCAACCCAAGGTAAACGAAGGCTGTGTTTATTGTGCCCGTTCCTCTTGTGGACATGGGATTTTTGCTTTGGTGCTTGTCATTGCAGGCATGTGGGTGTGCCAGAAGTACTTTTCATTCACTTGGCGATGGTTGTGCCAGCTAAAATCAATAAACAGGTGTGAAGGTTTGAGGCCTACAGAGGCAAAAGGGGGGGGGGAAATGGTAAGGCTTAGAGGCCTGGATTTTTCTATTGGGAGGGGGTAACCCTGAGAGCGGTCGTTTCATTTCTCCAGTTAAGTTTCATTTCTTCAGGTTGGAAGCAGTACTTTCGGTGTTGTGCAGGAAGAGGGTAGATAAAGAGAGGGAAAGAGCCAGTCAGAGTCTGAAAGACCAGGTTGCAGCCAGAGTGAGAGGGAAAGCAGAGACAGACAGAGCCTGAAGTGAGAGCAAAGTCTGAAGAGTGAGCAGGAAGAAGCAGAATAGAAAAATCTAAGGGCAGCTAGGGTAAAGGGACATGCATTTGGCAACTTTTGTTTTCTTTTAATGTCTTTTTGTATCAATCAGCTTTATTGTGTAAATGCCTTTAGTTGTTATTTGCTTGTTTTAGGGAGCAATCCTACGGGGATAGATGGCCGCCTCTGAACTCGGAGGTGACCACCTATCCAATGCAGGGCAGGAGGAGTGCGGAGGAGATCATCTCCTCTATGCTCCAGCTGCCCTGCATTCACAGCTAGACAGCCAATTTTGGCCGTCTAACTGTGGGACCTTGGAGCACATGGTGGGGAGGCCAGACAACACATAGCAAGTGTCATACTGGCACTTCCGAACTCCCTGCCCCACCCCCGGGAATGCCCCCTTTTGCCCTGCTCCACACTACTCTTCCAAGTGTGGAATCATAGAATCCTAGAATAGTAGGGTTGGAACAGGCCTACAAGGCCATCAAGTCCAACCCCCTGCTCAGTGCAGGAATCCAAGTCAGAGCATCCCTGACAGAGGGCTGTCCAGCCTCATCTTGAATGCCTCCAGTGTGCAAGAGCCCACCACCTCCCCAGGGAATGGGTTCCATTGTTGTATTGCTCTAACAGTCAGGAAGTTTTTCCTGATGTTCAGCTGGAATCTGGCTTCCTGTCACTTGAGCCCATTATTCCATGTCCTGACCTCTGGGATGGAGTGTGGGGACAATCCACGCTGCCTACAAGGCGGTGGGGTAGGGGGTAGGGATGCATTTGTCTGGGAACCGATCAATCTTATGGCCATCTAGCCACTGTGTACCAGCCATAGATTTGTGCCCTTAATGTACTAGTAAACGGCTGTGTTTAAACCTTGTGTCTGGAGTGTCAGTCCCCACATGTCTACAGCCTAAACCCCATGTTACTGAGAAGGGGAAGTTAAAAGGAAGGTGGGACACTTCAGGAGGCAAGAGATGGTTAAGGAGTTGCTCAGGGGTCCAAGTCATAAATGGAACCTTGACAACAGTAGGCTACTGGAAGGTTTCTCCTCCTTCTCTAGACCAGTGCTGGGCACAAGATCCTGTAAGCTAGATTGAGATTCAAGCTCTCTTGGGGATGGTGGGCCAATCATCTGGAGAAAGCCCCCATGAAAGACCTTGCCATGTGTTCCCTTGATTCACTCTCATTTATTGGGGAGGTGTGAGCACAGCTGCCAATTTAAGAATGGCTTTCCAGGAGGCTTCCAGCCCTTTGTCAGGGGGAGAAGACTTGTGTCCTTCCTGATTTTGGTTGACTCCAGCTCTGATGATCCCTGACCATTGATCAAGTTGGCTGGGGTTGATGGGAGTTATTGTCTAACAACATCCGGAGGGCCACAGGTCCCCTGCCTCTGCTGTGAGCAGTCTGGGCCAAGCATACCACTGCAGAAGACCTCTCCCTCAGTAGACCCATCCAGCCATTTAAAGTTTTCAAGAGAGGCCCTGCATAGAGGTGAGATCACTTTTGAGGTGAGATCTCTCAGGTACAAGTATAGCAGGGACTTCCCAGTTGCGACCCCATTGTACTGGAACGCCTTCCCAGATAGGACACTTCTACTGCATTATTTATTTATTTTCTGTTTTTATACCACTTTTCTGTAAAAAAACAAAACATAAACAAAAAAACCACCACAGCAGCATAGAGCAGAACATAAACAATAGAAACCGCCACAGTGTAAAAGCATTAAAACCAACAATGTAAAAGCATTAAATGTAAAAGCAATTAAAACCAACAATAAACCATATTTTGAAACAATGCAAACAGCAGCACTACTAAAATAAAAAATAAAAAATTGAAAAGCCATGTTATGACTTACTCTGGATACTGTTTTGGAGCTCTGAGGGGAGTACATTTCACAATGTGAAGTGATGCAGGAGAAGAACCACTAGGCCAGGGGCATTGTGGGAATTTAAAATGGTGTCTCTCATGCAAGCCCATCAAGCAGGCCTCTGCAAGCGGCAGTATGCTCAGAAGGGCCTCCCCAGAAGTTCTGAATAACCGGACAGGTTTAATAATGAGCCAGGTACCCCCCTTAGATAGCCAGGCCCTAAGCTGTTTCGGGCTTTTAAAAGTTAAAGGCTCTGGTGTTATGGCTTTATTTCCTTGCAGCTATCTGCTTCTAGGTCAGTACATCAGATGCCTTTGGCTGCCTGTTTACCCCCTATAAGAGATGATAACACTTCTAAACAAAGTGTACACCTAAGATTGTTCCGTGGGTTACAATTAGTGCGGTGCCAAATCCTGTCCCCTATTTTCGGGATTTTTTTTTTCTCCCTCCCTGAGAAAGAGGCATGGTTTTTTCACCTCTTTCACAGGGAGGGGGAGAATTTCAGAGAATTTTCTCCTTGGGGAGCGGGGCAAGGTTTTCAAATGCCATTTCTAAGTTTGGGAGGTGGCTGGATAATGTTTCGATGTTTTTTTGGGGGGTTACATAAAAACGCCCCCAGCACAAGCCCCTTTTCCAGCCTGGCAGCACTTCTTGAACTCCCACAAGACCACAGGACCTCACCCTCTCCAAGAGGTGTTCAGGAAGAACTCCTGGATTACAGAAGCTTCTTTGCAAAAAGCTTCTTTGCAAAGAACAAATGGGACTTTGGGAGCTTTAGAAAAAATGTTTATTTTGCTTGCTCTGTGTTGCTGCAAGGAAGAGTAGATTTTTTCTAAAGCTCTACAGTCTCTTGGGTGTGCTTTGCAAAGCAGGTCCTGCAGCCATGGAGCCTTTCCTGAATGCCTGTTGGAGAGAGAGAAGGCATGTGGTCTCCTGGGAGTTCAGAAAGTGCTGCTGAGCTGTAGAAGAGTCCTGGGCTCCTGCAAGTGCAGGGGGTGTTTTGTTTTGTTTTAAAAGGAAGACGCCTCAGCCACTGCCTACACTTAAAAAGGAACATGGAAATCCTGTCCTCCTCCCCCAAGGAGAAAGTTATTTGAAATTCTCACCTTTCCCAGCCCCTTTTGCTGGAGTTTTCCTTTCGCCCCCACCCCCTTTTTATTTAGAAAACCTATATCCTGGTCTTTTCTTGGAAGACCATTTTCTAAATGAATAAAATAACAGAACCTCTATATGATTACACAAAGGAAAATCAAGTGTTGGTGTCAAGGGTGGCTATGATATAGTCCGAGTCAGAAGCCATACCAGGAGTCAGAATGAGCTGGTAAAGATTCTCTCATTGCCCAGGCAAAGCCCCAGTCTACACAAGAAGCCTTGATAGTCCTTCCTGTTGAGGAGAGCCAGTGGGCAACCTCAGAAGATGGAGAAACTCCAGCAACAGAGAACCTATTCATGGTGTCAGAGCTCGCATCAACACCTTGGGCAGCTGACAAGGCCCTGGAACCCTGGCAGGACCCACTGCTGATGCCTTCCTTGGGATGCCCTTTATTTATTCATTTTCTTGGCCTGTGTGACTGCGTCCAGCTGCCATTTTAATTCCCCACTATCCCTCAAGAACCACTAGGTCAGGGGCATTGTGGGAATTTAAAATGGTGTCTACCCCCAGCTACGTGGCATAACTCGAAGCACTGCTGTGCTGCCCACCACCACTAGGTAAGACCACCAGGGCCAGGGGCAGAGAAGGGACCCACTAGAGAGCATGTTGCCCAAGGCCCCATGGGTCCTGGAGCTGACCCTGCATTGCCCAGAGAATTGTTTTGGTCTGTAACACTGGTAGCTCTTCACATGGGCTAATGGAGCACAAAGCCATTTTTCACCTGAGCAGTCTCTCTCTCTCAGTCTCGCTCTCTCTCTCCCCCGCTCTCTCAGTCTCGTTCTCTCTCACCCTCTCTCTCAGTGTCTCTCTCTCCCTATCTGTCTGTCTGTCTGTCTGTCTGTCTCTCGCACACTCTCTTAACTACCATTTAGTAGCTGCCCCATAACAAAAAGTTATCTGGTCAGCTTGTAACATGAAGATAAAATAGACTGAAAAACTCACAACTATAACAATAAAACATGATGCAGCATGAAACTTAAGACAGTGGAGAATAAAGTGAGGGGTAAGAGGCTCGTGTGGTGCAGAGCGGTAGGCAGTGGTATTGCAACCGAAACTCTCCCCACGACCTGAGTTCGATCCCAGCGGAAGCTGGGTCTCGGGTAGCCGGCTCAGGGCGACTCAGCCCTCCATTCTTCCGTGGTCAGTAAAATGAGTACCCAGCTTGCTGGGGGAAAGGTAGTCACGACTGGGGAAGGCAATGGCAAACTACCCCGCTATAGTCTGCCATGAAAACGCCAGCACAAGCGGCATCCCTCTAGGGGTCAGTAATGACCCGGTGCTTGCCCAGGAGGAACCTTTCCTTTCCTAAACAACTTTAGCAGGCTACAACTGATTTTTAAAGGCTAACAGTGCAATCCTATACTTGTCTACTCAGAAGTAGGTCACATTGAGTTCAATGGGGGGTTATTCCCCCTTGTGGACCGTGGGAATGCTGTGGACATAATATACCTCGACTTCAGCAAAGCTTTTGACAAAGCGCCCCATGATATCCTGATGAGCAAACTAGCTCGATGTGGGCTAGATGAAACAACGATCCGGTGGATCCACAATTGGCTACAGAATCGGACTCAAAGAGTGCTTATCAATGGGATCTTCTCAAACTGGAGAGAGGTCATGAGCGGGGTACCGCAGGGCTCAGTCCTGGGCCCAGTGCTCTTTAACATTTTCATTAATGACTTGGAGGAGGAGGTGCAGGGAATGCTGATCAAATTTGCAGATGACACAAAAGTGGGCGGGATAGCTAATACCCAGGAAGACAGAAACAGAATTCAAAGTGATCTTGATAGGCTGGAGTGCTGGGCAGAAAACAACAGAATGAAATTTAATAGGGATACATGCCAAGTTCTGCACCTAGGAAATAAAAACCAAATGCACAGTTACAAGATGGGGAAAACATGGCTCAGCAATACTACAAGCGAGAAGGATCTTGGAATTGTTGTAGATCACAAGCTGAATATGAGCCAACAATGTGATGTGGCTGCAAAAAAGTCAAATACTATTTTGGGCTACATTAATGGAATTATAGCTTCCAGATCACATGAAGTACCAGTTCCCCTTTACTCAGCACTGGTTAGGCCTCATCTGGAGTACTGTGTCCAGTTCTGGGCGTCACACTATAAGAAGGATGCAGACAAGCTGGAGGGGGTTCAGAGGAGGGCAACAAAGATGATGAGGGGACTGGAAACAAAGCTCTGTGAAGAGAGACAGAAAGAACTGGGCATCTTTAGCCTTGAGAAGAGAAGACTGAGGGGAAATAGGATAGTGCTCTTCAAGCACTTGGGAGGTTGTCACAGAGAGGAAGGCCAGGATCTCTTCTCCATCATCCCAGAGTGCAGGACACAGAACAATGGGCTCAAGTTCCAGGAAGCCAGATTCTGGCTGAACATCAGGAAAAACTTCCTGACTGTTCGAGCAATACGACAATGGAACCAATGACCTAGGGAGGCGGTGGGCTCTCCTACACTGGAGGCATTCAAGATGAGGCTGGACAGCCATCTGTCGGGGATGCTTTGACTTGGATTCCTGCATTGAGCAGGGGGTTGGACTCGATGGTCTTGTAGGCCACTTCCAACCCTACTGTTCTATGATTCCCAGATAAGCATGTATAGGATTGCAGCCTGAAACTAATCTTAAGAATCCTTTGGGGTGGGGGGAGGTCTCCGTCTGGTGAACTAACAAAAAGAAAGTAGGTGCTAGATGAGTCTCTGTGAAGGACATTCTTCAGTATGTGACAGTGTAGCAAAGAAGCCATTGCAATTGGCGCCATCTTGAATTTCTTTACTTTTTAAAGACATTCTCACTTACTGCGGAATCGATTGTTTTGTTTAGCTTTGCATATGCATTTATGTGACTATTATGTGTGTATGTGTCTGTCTCTCTGTCCCTGACACTTGTAGACTTCTAATCCTATCGATGTTGCAACAAGGCCTGGAGCTGTCTCACATACACTTCTGCAGAAAGATCCCAGGGTAAGTGCTCAAATATTATCGCTCCTTGAAACCAAATGCTGTTCCTTCCACCCATTCTAATGGGTTTCAAACATTCAGCCTTGAATGAATCCATGTGGAATGTTTGTGCTCTTTGACCTTCAACTGGGGAAGTCTGGAAGTTTGGACCCAACAGGCCCATGGTCCATCCTGCAGTATCATTAAGCGTTGTGTCCCAGCTATGAGCTGGAGTCCACAAAGCACAACAGATGCCTGAGAGTGGCAAGCGTGGCATCAGTATGTGGTTCCAAGACTCGGGTTCCAGGACTAGGCTGGGGGTATAAAGCCTCAAAAATTCAGCCCAGAGGCCAAATTCCATTTTGGATAAACTCTTGAGGGCTGCATGTGGGCGATGGATGGGCAAAAGGCGTGGGGACAAAAACACCAGCATGTGGTAGCTTCGAGCTATTCCTGCCAGACTAAGCCTTGAGGGAGGCATTTCAACTAGTGCTGTGCCGAAAATGTCTCCCACGTTTTTTTTTCAGCCGCTCTCATTCAGTTTGATAGAAGAGAAATTGCTTTGAAAAGAAATTCAGTCGTGAAGACATTTTGGAGAAATTCTCCTGGGCTGGGTTTGGGTTTCTGGGGCTTACCTTACTTAGGAGGTGGCCGAGGAGTGAGCAAAGTGTCCTGCTTTTCATGGTACAATCCTCTCTCCGGCAGCCTGTAGCCTCCTCCCAATTAAAGGCCAGTTTAAGGCACCATGAAGTAATTCCTCCCATGGGGCTTTTTCAGATCAGGATGTGCAGGCAGCCTGGGAGGCTGGCTGTGATGAGGTAAGCTCAAAAGCACCACAAAAATAAATGACAAAACATTCTGAATAAGGCAGAACAATGGAAGACTCTTTCATTGGGGGGGGGGACTTCTGGGAAATGGGAGGACAGGTTTTGGCAGAGCGCTAACTCCGCCTCATCCCTGGATCTAGACACAGGACTGCCCCCACCTGCATTGTGGTGGATGCAAAGTGGGGGCCACCCTACCAATACAGTTCATGCTGTCGCAGCACGGAAAACCCAAAACCGCAACCAAAAAAGAAAGAAGTTGTGCTACAAGCCCTGCCAATGGGGAGCCCTACCTGGGAGAAGCGGTTGAGAATTTCTCCTCCCCCTGGAGAAATTCAGAGAAATGGTCTCCCAAATTTCTCTGCTCACAAGTGAGGTGGAGAATTTCGAGAGGCCAGTTGCGCACAGCTCTAATAAGAACATGAACATTACAAACATCTGAAGTTTTTCATTGTACAATCATCTGTCTGGCAGCCTGTAGCCTCCTCAGCTTCCCACACTTCAATTAAAGCCCAGTTTAAGGTTCCATGAGGTAATTCCTCCCTTAGGGCCTTTTCAGATCAGGATGTGCAGGCAGCCTGGGTGGCTGGCTGTCATTAGGTAAGCTCAAAAACAACACAAAAATGCATTATGAAATATCCTGAATAACGCAGAACAATGGAAGCCTCTTTCAGGGAAAGGGGAAGGGCCTTCTGGGGATCCCCAGAGGGCCATGCTAGGCCCCCCAGGCCTGACGTTCTGCACCTCTGCTCCAAGCAGACAACTTGTCCCAACAAATTCTGGAGTGTAACAACAGCCTTCCATCCCCTTCAGGGCAGGAGTGGTCAACCTGTTGCTCTCCAGAAGTTGACGCACTACAGCTCCCATCTTCCCAGACCATTGGCCATGCCATTTGGGGCTGATGAGAGTTTATTTCTTTTTTTTCTTTTTTTCTTTTGCAATATTTATATACCGCTCCACCTCAGAAGACTTCGGAGTGGTGAGCAACAACGGGAAAAGAACAGAACACCAAGTTAAAACATTTTTTTAAAAAAGACAAAATTCCAATAAGGTGAAATTTAATAACCCACAGCTGGTCACTCAAGGAAGGCCTCTCGGAATAACAATGTCTTCCGGAGGTACCGGAAGGAACACTACGTCGGTACCTGCCTGACCTCCGAAGGCAGGGAGTTCCACAGGAAGGGGGCCACCACACTGAAGGCTCTTTTCCTGGTGGACTCCAGCTGGGCCATGGGTCCACGTGGAACCACCAGGAGCAAGCCCTCCAATGACCTCGGTGACCAGGCAAGTTGGTAAAGAAGAAGGCGCTCTCTCAGGGATCCTGGTCCCAAGTTGTTTAGCTGGTCCTGCAGCAGCAGCCATCAGAAACACGCAGCAGCTCACTTGCTCATTCACAATAAGACAGAACATGTTAGAATTTTGGCTCCTTGTGATGTGCAAATGCAGACAGTCTCTTTGAACACCACACTGAAGGCTCTTTTGGAGCTGGAGTCCAGCTATACCTGGAGCATCAGGGATGCCCCATACCTGCTCTACGGCCAGACTAGCCCTCTTTGACTTTGTCCCCTTTCCTAGAGACTTAAAGGGTCGGTCTGCTGGCCTGCAGCCTGGAACTCTGTTGCTTTTCAGTTGGTTGCCACCTTGTGGATTGCCAGAGCTGGCCAGCAGGTACTGGAGAGGATGAAGCCCCTGAGGTGGGGTGGGCAGTCCTCAGAAGAATCTGTCTTATGGAGTTCTGTCTCCAGGAGTCTCACCCTGGGCAAAGGGAGCGCGTGAGGATGTGCTTCAGTTTCTTTCTTCATTTCATTTCATTTCTATACCGCCCAGTAGCCGAAGCTCTCCGGGTGGTTGACCACAATTAAAACCACAAAACACAACGTAACACCACATAAAATGTGAAAGTTTAAAGCTGCAGCATAAAAGTACTGCCAGACTAAAACCTAGCCGCAAGATTTAAACCTAGAGATTTAACCTACAGATTTAAAACAGCAGAGCTGAAAGACTAGAATGCTAAAATGCTGGGAAAAGAAGGTCTTCACCTGGCGCTGAAAGGAGTACAGTGTAGTGCCAGATGAATCCCTCTAGGGAGCTCATTCCACATCCGGGATGCCACAGCAGAAAAGACCCTCTTCCTAGTAGCCACCCACTTCACTTCCTTTGGCAGGGGCTCCCAGAGAAGGACCCCTGAGGATGATCTTAGGGACCAGGCAGGTCCATACAGGAGGAGGCGATCCTTCAGGTAACCTGGCCCCAAGCTGTTTAGGGCTTTGAATGTTAATACCAGCATGTTCATGTCAGCATGGAGCTGGGGCATGAGTTCAGCACCTCCACAGATTGTACCACTGTTCCTCTTGACCAAGCTGCCTTGACCTCCCTTGGGCCAGAGTCCTGAGTCAGCGTCAGGGCATTAAGCATCTATTCCATGGAGCATCCATCCACCGTAAAGGAAGTTTCAGGTAGCAGAGTTACAAAAGCCTGCTGTGCCTGAAACCCGAGAGGGCTGTTCCCAATCAGCGTCAACAGTAATGGGAAAAGCTGATGAATGGTCTGGCTCAGTACAAAGCAGACCTTTAGCTGTATGGCCATTTTCATTGCTGGCAAATGGTCCTTTACTATGGTCTAGCACAAGTCGAGATCAGTCATAAGGCTGAACAATACATTTGGGAACCCATTCCGTTGTATACTGTGCTGTGGAAAAGCTTTCCCCTTTCTTGCATTCCCCATTTCTTGCTTTATGAAACCAAAGGGACAGAATCAATAAACTCTGTTCTGGGGTGTCTTGGTATGATTTGAGTTTTATGTCTCTCCCTCACTCCCTCTCTGTTTAATATAGGCAATTGTTTTTTATTCCCTTTGTTATTCTACTACTATTACTTTCTTGTTATTGTCAACACCAATAAAACCAAGGCCTTGGAATTCTCCAGCTGGCAGAGTTCCATGCTTCTGAAAAATGTAGCTCTATATGAAGCATCCCCATGAAGTTTAGGAGGTCCTAATCCATCACCCTTATCCAAGAGCTTTGGTGTGCCCCACAGGGCTTACACAAGCAGAATCTTCCCCATTCAAGTCAGTGTTTGGATCTGCGTTACATGTCCACATTGTACACAGGGAGCTAACACTGTGGCATCTGTCAGCACCCCTCACTCCTCCAGTCAGACCAAGTGGTTAGGTTCCAGGTCCATGAGGTTGCCCTCCAAGTTGTCTGTTGGAAGAGCTACAGGTGAGTAGCAAGGCACAGGTCAGGCACTGGTCAGTTGCCAGAAATGGCAGTCAAGTGAGCAAAAGACTTGTGTTGTAATTAGGGGTGTACGAAAATCACTTACCTGTTCACAGATTATGCTGATGGTGGGGGGGAGGTGCTCCGTCCCTCCCCCCAGAATTCTGGATGGGGGGGAGGCGCTCCGTTCCTCCCCCCACCCCGGAATCCTCCTTGGCCGGCTCAGCAGCCGGCCAGGCCCAGCCAGGCTAGAGCCGTCTGCAGCCGGATTTCCGGCCGCGGAGGGCTCTGGGGGAAAAAAAAAAACGCCTACGCAAATGGCGGCGGCTACGGCCACCGCCATTTGCATTCCTTATTTTTGGCATCTTAATCTACGTAAATATTTATGTAGACTAAGACGGTGAAAATAAGGGGAATGCAAATAGTGTAGTGGACGCTATTTGCATTCCCCTTATTTTTGCCGTATTAGTCTATGTTATTATTTACGTTGACTAAGACGGCCCAACATAAGGAACGCAAATGGCGGCGGCTGTAGCCACCATTTGCGTACGTCTTTTTTTTTTTACCCAGTCATTTTAGGCTATGTAAGTTTTTACGTAGCCTAAAACGTCTGGGTAAAAAAAAAAGCGTATGCAAATGGCGGCGGCCATAGCCACCGCCATTTGCGTACGCCTTTTTTTTTTTTTTTTACCCAGACATTTTAGGCTACGTAAAAACGTACGTAGCCTATCACTTGGGTGTAAAAACAAACAAACAAACCTGGAAATGGCGGTGGCAACTGGTCGGAAGACCGGCCGCCGAAGCCGCTGCTGGAGCCGCCGCTGCCCGGAAGATCCACCCCAGGTAAGTCTTGTCCCGAGGGGATCCGCGGGGTGGCAGGGGGGTGGCAGGCCATTCCGCCACAGATTTCGGGGGGCCGAATGCACTGGCACTCGGCCTCCCCAAGATCCATGGCGGAATTCTCTGCCATCCCTAGTTGTAATCCAATACAATCAAGGGAGCCAAATGTAACTAACATTTAAAATAAACTGATATAAGCCATTCCTTGGCATAGAGCAGGCTATGAATCAAATAATAAATCTTGTCTGCAGCAACCTTAACTCCACCAGAGGCAGGCGACATAATCCAGTACAGGCAAGCCAGTGATCAGAGGCAGTATGCCTATGTACACCAGTTGCTGGGGAACATGGGTAGTAGGGTGCTGTTGCATTCATGTCCTGCATGTGGGTTTTCCATGGGCAGCTGGTTGGGCCCTGTGTGAACAGAATGCTGGACTAGATGGACCTTTGGTCTGATGCAACAGGGCTCTTCTCATGTCAGGTTTCAGAAGGTGAGTAGTGCTCTGTACAGCTGCCTTTTGGAACCTGACCACCGGCTTGCCTATATTGGATTATGCCACCTGTTCCTTAACATATAGGACTAAGATATGAAGGTGTTATCCCATTCCTCTTGACATCCCTGACGTCTGCATGCCATGCCACCCCTCTCAGTGTCTGTGCGTTGAGTGATGATGTTTGCAACCAGGGACAGAGTTGCCCCACAGAACTGGGATGGCTCACTGTGCAGAGGTTCTGATGACATGGTGGATGGACATGTGAGAAGGTGCACCTTTGTAGTAATTTACAGGTTGGGGGAAGGCCTAGAACAGCTTTCCCCAACCTGATGCTTCCATATGTTTTGGACTACAACTCCCAGGATTTCTGACTTAAGAACATCAGAAGAGCCCTGCTGATCAGACCAAGGATCCATCTAGTTCAGCATTCCATTCACACAGTGGCCGACCAGCTGTCAATCAGGACTAGCAGGATACGAGTGCAACACCGCCCTCCTGCCATGTTCCCCAGCATCTGGTGTGCATAAGCTTATTGCCATAGCCATGCTGGCTGGGGCTGCTGGGACTTCAAGTCCCCAACACCTGGAGAACACCAAGTTGGGGAAGGCTAGCCTAGAAAAATGGACCAACAAGCACTTGAACCTCCCTTAATGTCAGATGTGGATTGTCCTTCCCCCTTCACAATCAACACTGCACCGAGACAAGCTTCAGGCTGTCACTAATTCATTTTGCTAGGAACTGACCTCATTACAAATGCAGATTCTAGGAACATTCTCAGACTGGCCCCTAAACCACTAATCTGTGATCCCTAATTGAGTTGCCAACAGTTTGGGCATGAAACTCTCAGGGCCAGACTTGATGCCCCTCCTTTAGGTGGTTCCCTCCTACGATGGCTTCCAAAAGTGGCTATCCTGGTGGATCATCTGAGCCCTGCCCCTAACTTTTCCCACTTTGCTTTGAGATGCTCTGTAGTGTCTCTCAAGTCATGCCCCTCTTCCTCCCCCTTCTTGAAAACTTGAGTTCTGATGGTGGAGGGAAGGGGAAGCAACTCTGCCAGGCCCATCTGTTTGTCATGGTTTTTGGAGGAAACTCCCCCATCATCTTGGCTCTGATCTAACTTTTCCACTCTGATTCAGAGTCAGAGCTGTCAGAAATCTCAAGGCGCTTGGACTCATCTCTGACACTTAATTCCTTTGTATGTTTCTGGCCTGGGCAGTAGATCTGGGCACTCCAAATTGTATCAAATGTATTACAGTCAGAAAGTATAATTTAATTGTATTAGTACTGTCAAATCTCCTAGCTTCCGTTCAGATCTCTCCAAGCAGTTACTTTCTTGAGATGTCATAGATGAGACAGAATTCAGTATAATATTCTCTTAAAATTCTAACACCAGTGCAATGAAATCACCTACAAAGGCCAAATACAGCTTCAATTCAATTTCTAGATCGGCCATCATGAAAACAATAATTTGATTGCAACAGTAAGAACCGAACATGGAACAACCAATTGGTTCAAAATTGGGAAAGGAATACGGCAAGGCTGTATATTGTCACCCTGCTTATTTAATTTATACGCAGAGTACATCATGAGAAACACTGGGTTGGATGAATCACAGGTCAGAATTAAGATTGCCGGGAGAATTATCAACAACCTCAGATACACAGATGATACCACCCTAATGGCAGAAAGCGAAGAGGATCTAAAGAGCCTTTTGTTGAGGGTGAAAGTGGAGAGTGCAAAAGCTGGTCTGAAACTCAACATTAAAAAAAACTAAGATCATGGCATCTGGCCCCATCACTTCCTGTCATATAGAAGGGGAAGAAATGGAAGCAGTGACAGATTTTATTTTCTTGGTCTCCAAGATCACTGCAGATGGTGACTGTAGCCATGAAATTAAAAGATGCTTGTTCCTTGGGAGGAAAGCTATGGCACACCTAGACAACAAAGTAAGAAACAGAGACATCACCTTGCTGACAAAGGTCCATCTAATCAAAGCTATGGTTTTCCCAGTAGTAACATATGGCTGTGAGAGCTGGACTATAAGGAAGGCTGAGCACCGAAGAATTGATGCTTTCGAACTGTGGTGCTGGAGAAGACTCTTACGAGTCCCCTGGACGGCAAGGAGGTCAAATCAGTCAATCCTAAAGGAAATCAACCCTGACCGCTCATTGGAAGGACAGATCCTGAAGCTGAAGCTCAAATATTTTGGCCACCTAATGCGAAGAGAAAACTCCCTGGAAAAGACCCTGATGCTGGGAAAGATTGAAGGCAAAAGGAGAAGGCGGTGGCAGAGGATGAGATGACTAGATAGCATCACCGATGCAATGAATATGAACTTGAGCACACTCCGGGAGAGAGCGGAGGACAGGAAGGCCTGGCGTGCTATGGTCCATGGGCTCATGAAGAGTCGGACATGACTCAGTGACTGAACAACAACGACATAGCTGGTTTCTAACCGAAGTGAAAGAACTCCACACCCCACCCCACCCCCACAATAGACAGTAGATTCATCTGGCTGGCGGAAGTGGGGAATCAATCAGTATTTTTGTGTGAATATTCTTTATCCTCATTTGTTCCAGTGTCAAAATCTGTCTTTTTAATGTAAGCTGATGCTTTGCAGATCCATCAGTCCCTCCCAGTCTGTATCATCTTCTCAAAATCTGATAATGGAGTCGCATGGAGCTTGTTTAAAAGGAGGGAAGTGTGTAGTCAGTCACTGCTGTCCTTCTGGATCAGACCAAGGGTCCATCTAGTCCAGCATTCTGTTCACACCATGGCCAACCAGCAGTTGTGCATAGATAATCCTGCCACTTCCAAAATTCTGCCCTCCTCCTGACCCACACCTTTCTGAGCTCTTGCTAGCCAGTTACAAAAAAAGAGAGACCACTTCTTTTAAACCGAGCGCTTTACCCTTTTTACACCATTGAATGAAATAATTAACAACACAGCTCCGGGACAGAAGGTTTCTTATGGGGCGGGTTTTGTGGACTGCCAACATTGAAAGGAAAAGAAGAGCAAGTAGATGCATTTATTTATCTATAGTGTGGCACATAAGGAAAGGGGCTGAGGAGGAAGGGAGGGGGGAAGTGACTTCAGGCATGAGTTCTTAAAGTGGTTATCATCATGACCAGCTGGGACAGAAACAGTTTGGGTATCCTGATGGAATGGCTGCCAGCCAGATGATAGTTGGGGACAGCTAAAGGCAGCTGGTTTCTCAGGAGGGGTGATGGAATGGCCCCACTTCTCTCCTCTCACAATCAAGTTGAAGGGGGTTGCTTATTTAGGCTCTGAAAAAGAGCTGCGTATGAAATAAGCAAATGCTAACCCTTTTTAACTTCCCCACTCCTAACAAAGCAATGCAGATCTGGTAATTAGATGAGCAATTGTTTAAATAACAAGAGTTTTCATTCTCTCTCTCTCTCTCTCTGCAGTTGACAGATCCTTTCAGGCCCATGCTGAGGGTAAGAATGGTGCTATGTCTTATTTGACCTCTGTCTACCTTACCCAGTGAGTTACTTGTAAGGATGGCTGGCTTACAACATTTCCCCATCCAAATTTCTCTCTGGGCTATCTGATTTTATTTGCGGAGAGGAACGGATTAGGAATCTTCTGTTCTTGCTTCTTCTTTTTTGTCTTCCCAACTTTGCACAGACCGTTTGCACGTGTGCCATGCGCCACAGCTTTGAGTTCATTTGTGTCTCACCGTGCTGATCCAGATTACCCAAAGTGCACATTGATGAAACAGTGCAAAAGGCATCTTGATGCAAAAGTGTGCATGATTGTGTTGTGGTGTGTGTGTGTGTGTGTGTGCTGCTTTGTCCGTGATTGTGCAAAAAAATGAAGTGGGGAAGGAGATACGAAGGGAGTGAAGGAACTGAAAACATTGGCCAGCAATTCTGCCCACTTAGTCTTCTTCTGTTGATTTTTAGTGAATGGGTGAAGGACATATTTATTTTTATTTACTTATTTCTTAATCACTCATCTGGCTGGTCACTCAGCCACTCTAGGTGATGTACAACAATGCAACAATCAAAAACAGTAAAATTAAGCATTAAAACATCATGTTCTAAAAATACCCTAACCCACCCCAGATGCCTGCCTGAACAACCACGTTTTCAATGCATGGCGGAAGCTCATTAAAGAAAGGGCATGGTGGAGTTCTCTAGAGAGGGAGTTCCACAGAGTGGGGGCCACCACAGAGAAGGCCCTCTCCCTCGTCCTCACCAGCCTAGCTGTCCTGGCTGATGGGACAGAGAGAAGGCCATCCGAGGTTGATCTTGTTGAGCGGCCTGTCTGGTGTTGCTGGAGGCGCTCCTTGAGAGAGGATGGGCCGGAACCATATAGGGTTTTAAAGGTCAAAGTCAACACTTTGAATTTGCCCCGGAAAACAACTGGTAGCCAGTGCAACTCCTTCAGCACTGGAGTGTGGACATGAGGATACACGCTTATTTACCTTCGGGGTCATAACCACTGGAAGTTGGTTATCTATATCTGCATCTATATATATAGTGTACCTTGAGAAGAACTATACAGAGAACAAGCAAACAAATCCAGCTTGGAGACTGACTCCCTCCACAAACCAGCAATATCACCTAGGACACGTGGCTATTTTAAAAATGTGTGACGTGACAAGGAGTATCCACGCTGGGTACAGAGAGATTAGCTGTTATCATATGCTGGCACATTCTAGCAGCATTTTCACCATGCCACACTGATATGGTGAAACCATCTCATTGGGACTTTGGCACAATTGGGTACAGATAGCCATTTGTCCTATAGCATTTTAGAATTTTAGAGATGGAAGTCACTTCGGAGGTCATCTAGTCCAACCCCTTGCTCAATGCAGGAATCTTGCAACTGCAGTATCCTTGGCAGAAGGCTGTCCACCCTCTGCTTAGCCAAAATCAGCTTCCCTGCCATTCCCACCCATTGGTTCAAGTTCTGCTCTCTGGAGCAACAGAGAACACATCTGCTCCATCTTCTGCATGAGAGCCCTTCTAACAGAGATGTGCTGCCTTTATTCTTCTTCTCTGCAGGCTAAACATACCCACCTCTTTCAACCATTCCTCGCAGGATTTGGTTTTATAGGTTTTTTACAACAATGTTCAAATCAGGACAGGTTCAGGCTCCGGTATTACTGTTCTTATGGCTATGTGGCATCATTTCCATCACTTCTTGTGTTTGCTTCTTTTGTAGAAACCAGGAAAATGGTGTGCTATGCATGTTCATATCGCTTGGCAGATATACCATCATCAGCAGAAAGTCAAGGTGAGTCCCTTTGGGCAGAAGGCACCCTCTTAAAAGGATACAGACCAACATGTTTACAGGGAGGGACTATAGCTGGGGGCCAGAACACATGCTTTGCATGGATCCGATCCCTGGCATCTCCAGTTAGAAGGATCAGGTGGTGGGGAAGACTCTTCTCTGCCTGAGATATCAGAGAACAACTTCCAGTCAGAGTGTGGAATGCTCTGACCTTGTCTAAGGCAGCTTCCTGTGTGTTCCTGAGCCATGGATGTTGATTTCTTGACTTCCACTCCATATGAATAAGTTACAGGTGGCTGTATGCCCTGGCTGTGGGCTATTTGTAAAGCGAAGGTTTGGAGGTGCTGAGATAATGATAAGCCAGACCCAGGTTTGCTTACAAGGAGCCTTTATTGAGTACTTACAGCACACAGGCGTACCCAAGGGTTGGATCAAATAGCTTCTCTGAACCCAGAGCCAAGGGGTATAATGGGTTTTATACCATACATGTTAGCAGTGAGGTAGCACGACAGCAGCAAGCATTAATTAGTGTTCATCTGCAACTTTCCCAACATAGAATAACAGTGCTTGTTCAGAAGGAAAACAATCAGAACTTGCCAATGATATCCTTGCTTGCCCCTAGTGGTTCCACATGGACCTATGGCCCGGCTGGAGTCCACCAAGAAGAGAGGCTTCAGCGTGGTGGCCCCCTTCCTGTGGAACTCCCTGCCTTTGGAGGTCAGGCGGGCGCCAATGTTGTGTTGCTTTTGGTGCCTCCCGGAGACATTGTTATTTCGAGAGGCCTTCCCTGAGTGACCAGCCACCATTTATGAAGTTCAGAATCTGTTCTTTTAAAATGTTTTACTTGTTTTAATGATGGGGTTTTATTCTTTTATCTTGTTGTTCACCGCTCCAAAATCTTTGATGTGGAACGGTATATAAACATTGTAAATAAATAAATAAAAATAAATATCCTCATGGCAAAAAAAGCACACATGTGGAGGATCCCGCCAGGACCAGCTCCAAGCTCCCTGTAAGGTAGGACCACTCAGGACCTGATCCCGGCTCTCCTTCCAAAAAGAGGACTGGCCAAACCCGGCCTTCCAGTCCCCCAAAATACCCAGTAGCCCCCCTCCTAAGCCAAGAGGCACTGAAATTAGCACTGAGGTTTTGCAGAGAAATCACACCAACTGAAGGTTGGTTAAAGGTTCATTAAGATAAAAATAGAAGGGAAGAATGCAAAGAATGGAAATAGCAAGTTACACAAACCCAAGCCAAAATAATAAAGCTACCTGGCCTGTCCTTACATACCTAAGTACGGATCTCCCCAGATAGCAACCAGCTGTCTGCAAGTCCAGAACCACCGGGATGAAGGGAGACACCAAGCCTCTACCTCAGGCTGCTTTTAAAGCCCAGCCTTGGCCACCCAGGGTAGATTTTCCTTCAGCTAATCATGGCTCAGCCCCTGGGTGGACCACCCTTGCCTCCAAGAGGCTGGAACTGCCCACCAACTCCAGCTGTATCACTTCCCAATTAGCAGAGACTGCGCCTGGCCTTGAGCGAAGGGGCTGACGCACCTCTAGATAACATACAATCCCAGGTGGTTACATCAGACGTGACCGCCTGGCCTAATCTTATGGTAGAAAACAGGCCATCGTTCTTGACAACATGTATCTTTTAGAAGCTAATGCTCCTTTCACCTCATTGCTCTGAAGGCTCCTTGGTCTCCAAAGCATTTCATCTGTGGCTGTGTGAAACCATAATGGAACAAATCCCACCAGCAAAGTCACTGACGATATGTCTCCATAGGACATCCTAAGAAATGTCTGTCTTATTCATGGTCTTATTTGCCATCTCCACCTCTATTCCAGAAACAGATGCAGTCAGATCCCCATAAACTGGATTTTGGCCTCAAACCTGAATTTCTGAGTAGGCCACCGGGTCCCAATCTGTTTGGAGCCATCCATCACCCTCATGATTTAGCTCGGCCGTCGACCCTCTTCTCTGCAGCCAGTGAGTGTGCAAACCACCAATCCATTATTTGTTTGGTAATGAAAGACATGTGGGAGGGAGGGTAGTCAGTGTTGCCAGAACACTTTTGGAAGGGCAGTGCAAACATGTGTAAGGGTGTCCTGTCCTGACCATGAGCGGGAGTCCACAAGGCCTGATGGATACCTGGGGGCAGGAGGCAGGTAAGATCAAGCTGGAATCTCAGGACTTTGGATAGTTCTAGGAAGACAACGTGCTCTTGGTTTAGAGCAGGGCTGGCCAATTTGTGACCCTCCGGATATTGTTGGGCTGAACTCCCATGAGTCCTTACCATTGTCTAAGGTATGTTCTTATCTTCTTAAGAACATAAGAAGAGCCATGTTGGATCAGACCAAGGGTTTCCCGTGGACAGCTGGTTGGCTGCTGTGTGAACAGAACTCTGGACTGGATGGACCTTTGGCTGATCCAGGAGGGCTCTTCTTATGTTCTTATGTTTAGACACAAAAAGGGGGCTACATTTCCTAGCATCTTGAGGTGGTACATAAGAATATATGAAGAGCCATGCTGGATCAGACCAAGGGTCCAGCTAGTCCAGCATTCCATTCACACAGTGGCCAACCAGCTGCCCACAGGAAACCCACAAGCAGGACATGAGTGCAACAGCACTCTCCCGCCCATGTTGCCCAGCAACTGGTGGGGTCATCCCATGAAGCTGATTGGTGGGAGATTCAAGACAGATAAAAGGAAGCACTTCTTCACACAGCACAGAGTTAAACTATGGAATTCGCTTCCAGAAGATGTGGTGATGGCCACCAATTTGGATAGCTTTAAAAGAGGGTTAGACAAATCCCTGGAGGAGAAAGCCATCAATGGCTACTAGTCCTGATGCCTCTATGCTACCTCCAGTACCAGAGTCAATGAGCCTATGTACACCAGTTGCTGGGGAACATAGGTAGGAGGGCACTATTCCACTTGTGTCCTGCTTGTGGGGTCCTGGTGAACAGCTGGTCGGCCACTGAGTGAACAGATTGCTGGAATGGATGGACCTTGGGCTGATCCAGCACGGCTCTTCTTAAGTTCTTAAATTCAGATATGACTAGAATTAGAGAGGGGGGTGGCAGGGAAGACTTCCTGCCATCCCCAATTTGACAGGAAATTATAAGTGTTTTAGTGTGCACAACAAAATTATGCATGGCATGGAGAATGTGGATAGGGAGATGTTTTTCTCCTTCCTGCATAATACTAGAATCTGGGGTCATCCCATGTAGCAGATTGGTGGGAGATTCAGGACTTCTTCACACAGCCCATAGTTAAACGATGGAATTCGCTACCACAGGTTGTTGTGATGGCCACCAATTTGGATGGCTTTCAAAGGGGATGAGATAAATTCTTGGAGGAGGGGGCTGTCAATGGCTACTAGTCCTGATGGCTATATGCTACCTCCAGTATTAGAGGCAGTATGCCTATGTGACCAGTTGCTGGGGAACATGGGTGGGAGGGTGCTGTTGCACTCATGTCCCGCTTGTGGGTTTCCTGTAGACAGCTGGCTGCACACTGTGTGAACAGAATGCTGGACTAGATGGACCCTTGGTCTGATCCAGCAGGGCTCCTCTTAGGTATGTTCTTATGAAGCAGAGTAAGCCACCACCTTAAGGAGTACCCCTTGAGGTCATATTTGGTTCTGTCAGAACTGCTTGCCCTCTCCCTTTGCTGAGGGTGGGGGTGGGGTGGGGAGTAGCAGACCCACTGGTGACCTTTGAAGGCCAGAGGGGGACGTCTGCTTGGCCAAATTCAGCCCAAATACAAGACATCCCCATCCCTGCTCTAGGCTCCAGGAAGCGTCCTACTGCTATATCCAGATGGAATCTGGGGGAAAGACCAAAAAGAAAGAAGAAAAAGCATCTGGGTTATTGTAATTTGAAATTTGGTCTCATTTTCATCAGACTGTTTGTGTACCCATACAAGCCTATGTGTTAATTCCAGCGAAATTATAATATGCATTCAAGTAACTTTTTTTTTTTCATTAAAAATGCAAACAAATATGTACATATAGTCTACTGGGTTACTGGAGGAGGAGAAAGCCCTGGTTTTTTAGGTCCTCAGTTGTGGAAGACAAGGTCCCTTTGGTCACATGCAAGTTGTTGCAAGACAACAACAACAAAAGTGACACACGCAGTGCATGTTCTCTGCATTCCCTGCTCAGGTGGTATTGGGATGTGTGTGTGTTTTATTTGCTTTTGAATTTGTTCTGGTAGGTGCTGCCCACCCTGCTGGCCCCCCTTTTGGTCCTCCCCCACATCACAGCAACTTTCTGAACCCAGCTGCCCATTTAGGTAAGTAGCAGTTGCCAACCTGTAATCTGCTGCCAAGCCAAAGTGGTGATGAGCCCATCAGACGCGGGAGCGTTCCACATGATTCAGGCCTTGCTGAAGCTAAGTAGGTCCGGGTCTGTTCAGTGCCTGGATGGGAGCCTGCCTGGGAACCCCTGTGTACACCATTTTGAGTTCCATCATGGAAGAAAGGTGGGATATCAATGTAATAATAAGCAATAATTAATACATGATTGGCCTGGGCCAACTGGTCTTGATCTGAACGGGGGAGAAGAGGAAATGTTTTATCGTAATTGTAAGGGTGGAGCCAGGGCCGGCCCAAGACATTTTGCTGCCTGAGGCAAATGACAAGATGGCGTCCGCTCCCATCCCATGTACAAAAGGACTGGAAGATGAATCTGTCTTCAACAGTAATGATGGGACAATGTTCTCCACTGAACTTGAAGGCAGCAGGCTAACTTAGGGAGCGTAGAGTAGGCTGTCTGCAAGGAACATGGTTTTCTCCTTGAACACCTTGCTGCTGCCTCCAAGTCTCTGCCACCTGACGTGACTGCCTCACCCTGCCTAACGGTAGGGCCGGCCCAGTGTGGAGCAGTATGCCAGTCATGAAAGACTCCATTTTTTTTAAATTCCAAAGCCATGAATCTGTGTGAACTCTTCAACTGGCCATTCTTATTATGCCTAAAGACAGCTTTAAAATGACCATCCATCTTTTTTTTTAATTGTTTTAGTCATAGTGAAGGGCTCATATAAATTGGTCTCCTCATCAAACAACACCATGGTATGATTATTACTATATGCTTACTCATGATCATGCTTCAGGCTGCAATCCTAAACAGCCATACTCAGGAGTAAGTCTTGTTGAGCTCAACAAGACTTCTGAGTCGGCACGCTTAGGACTGTATTGCTAAAAATACAATGAGGAATACAGCAGTGGTAAGTGGTAAATGTTATTTCACTAGGATTAAATTGCATGGGGAATTCTCCTCCTGTGACCTTTTCCACATTCAAAAGAGCAGTGTATCACCTGCCCTTGATGATGACTTTTCCCCTGATTTTTGCTCAGTTACCTAAACTCAGAAGATCACTGCCACATCTTGTGGGAATAATTAACTGTGTAGAATCACTTGATAATTTTGAAGTTAGAAGTAGGAATGTACGGACTGTGAAAAATCCACTCAGTCTGTGTTTCATGGATTGTCAGGTGCCTTTCGTTAAGTCATCTGCCCATCCACAGAATTTGTTTTTTTTTGTTTCTGAATTTGCAGAAATGTGCATTGCGCAAATGCACAGTTGTGCAAATCTGCCCATGTGAAATTACGCAACTTCCCCCCAAATGCACATTTTCACACTTTAGTCCGTGGGGGAAATACGCATTTTGGCCTGGGTTGGTGGGGGGGGGGAGACATATTTTTCTATGGTGACATTTGTGCAAAATTCAGGAGAGTTGTCCATTTGCAAGTCCACAGAATCCACCCAACAGAGGAAAAGCTGGGCCACTGCAGAATCTGTGGGTCAGATTTGCAAAAAGCCATACTCATTTGGTTCTGGTGATTTTTCCTACACCCCTAGTTGGAAGGGTTCTTGAAGGTCATCCAGCTCCTTGCTCCATGCAGGAATCTTTCACTACAGCGTCTTTTACAGATGGCTGTCCATCTTCTGTTTTTTAAAAAAAACCTTTTGTGAAAGAGAGCACCCTGAGGCAGTTTGTTCTACCATTGAACAACTCTTACCATTCGAAAGTTTATCCTAAAGATAAGCTGAAATCTGCTTCCCTGCAATTTCCACCCATGCATTGTGGAGCTATTCTCTGGAGCAACAGGACACAAGTATTCTCATCTTTTGTGTGACAGCCCTTCAAATACAACTTCATGGCAGGGGTTGGGGTGGGTGGGGATGTAGTATCATTCAGATCATCAGGAGTGCTATTTTATTTCATGATTAGTTTTTTGGTACTGTCCTTCTGTAAACAGTTATCAGGAGGATTTGCAATAGATTTTGAAAATTAGAATACAACAACAGCAACAGCAGCAGCAAAGATAGCGACATAAAAACAACCGGAAAAGTCCATGATATAACATCTTCCAGATTATAAAAGCCTGAGGGGGGTGGGGGGGATCATCTGGTGCTGAAAAGCCATTAGAAGTGCAATCCTATGCACATTTATTCAGAAGCGAGTCCCATTGAGCTCAATGGCCCTTACTCCCTAGTAAGCATTATTAGAATTGCAGTCTTAAGCAGGTGCCAGATGAGTCTCCCTGGGGGAGAGTTGCACAAATGAGATGCCAACTGTCTCACCTCAGAGGATCGGGTTACCAGGGCTGCCTCAGTTTCTGCAGGTGCTTTTTGGTACACACACATACTGATTAGGGAGCAGGCCTCCTTTTAGGTACCCAGGCCCCAAACCAGATGCTGCCGAGTATCCAATGCGATCTTTGCCTCCTCTCACCACCACCCCTGCATTTTTGCTAGATGGGCGATTTTGCCCATGTTGCAATGGTGCTTCGGAGGGGGAGGGAAGGAGGCTGGGGCAACCAACGGGGATGTTGTATGGCTGATGCCCCGGTCTCCTCCCCCCACTGCTCCCTTTTCCCATCTCCATGTTCTGTTCCCAAGTGCAGAGATGTTGCCAGAACCACACTGGTGGGGACAGTGTGGGGACAGGGAGTGCGGTTTGTGGGCTCCAAAGTCAGAGCCCTGTTTCCAACCTCGGACACCAGAAACCGAAGAATCCTACGTCCCCCCAGATGCTATCTGGGGGACATAGGATTTCTCCCTAAAGCAGTCAATCCCAGCCTGGTGCACTTCAGATGTTTTGGACTTCAATTTGAGTATGGCCGGTCTCCAGGAATGCTGGGAGTTGTAGTCCAAAACATTTGGAGGACACCAGGTTGGGGAATTAAGCATTAAGGCTTTAAACATCAAGCAACAGCATTTTGAATTGTGCTCCAAAAAGGACTGGAAGCCATTGTGCAATAATGTAAGGTGAACAATGTCTTAATGACTAGGATTGCTAATGGAATCAGGCCTTGCAAGATACCTGGCCAGATTTTGAGGTTCTGCCTCTTTATCAGATGTGTCTTCTGAAGCAAATCTGACTTATGTCACAATCTAGTTTTTTCCCCAATTCGTATTTCTAGAATGTGAAATAAATTTATAGGATTGGGGGGGGGGGTCCCTGATGCCTTTAACTATTTCTTTTAAACCAGTCTGCAGAACTATAACTGTGATCATGGAGGAAGAAAGATTTAACAAAACCTTGGGTTTTGTCAATGCAAGTGCTTTTGTCTGGTTTAAAATGACTGACCCCTGGAATGAGTCATTTCTACCAGTGAGAGCTCTAGCTTCCATTTTGGCAGGCTAATACCCCTCTTTCTTTTTCTTTATTTATTGACCCCCTAGAATTTAATTGTGTGGCTTGTTTTTTTCTCCTTTCTGCTGTTGTATGAATGTGCAATAGCAAAAAGAAGCGGGGGGGAAGGGTTTAAAATATATTTTTTCTTTAGGGAAATCTGTTGTGATTTTGCTTCCTTTGTGATGGTATCATGAGCGGTATCCATTATTGATATTCTGAAGTCTGGCATCCTTACTAAAAGACAAGCAGAGTGGAACCCAAGGGACAGCAGAAATGAGAGTAATAGGGTACAACTGGGGAGAATCTACATAGCTCTTATTTTGGTGGCTACGGAGACAGGACACTGGTCTGAAGTTAGAGCATCAGTTCCTGGAACAATCGTCACCTGAAGAGATCATCCACCCAAGTTGTCTGAGGGTGATCATGGAAAGAATGCTGGATCCCAGTATCCAGCTCCGTGTATCTTTGCAACACACACACACACACACATAGCAACTACATTCCATCGTAGGTAACTCCCTTCCCATTAGCGTCTTTCCGTTTGGTTTCAGAGACTTTTAATCGGCCCACGACGTTCACCAGTCTTGCAGCCGTGAGCGGCAATGCCTTCGGGGGACTCGGGAACCCTGCCGTTAGTGAGTAAATTCTCCACCAGCTCTTTTCGTTCAGATTATCATCAAGGATGCTTGAACAGGGCAAATTTGCATGAAAACCCAAATCCTCTTCCGTGTCCTGGTTCTAACAGAGGCAGGAAACCAACATGCAGTCCCCCCCCCCGCCCCCAATATGCTAGTCTTCCATGTGCAGGGATTTATTATTTGTTTGTTTGTTTTTGAATGAAGGCGCATTCAGTCATATCGAGGCCATGCTCTCTGAAAGTGGTGAGGCTGAGTGTAATATTGCTTAGTATGGAAACAAATTACTGAAGCTCTATATGAGGCTGATTGTCATTTTGTTTAGAAGAACTTGCCACATAAGCTGGCGGGGGGCTCTTGCCATGAATCCCCCCCCATCTGCCTTGCCCCACTCACTGCCCTCCAGATGCCTTGTTTCCCAACCCATCTAGAAGGCAACAGGTTGCCCTACATAATGATGGTGACAGCAAAGGTGGTAAAACCCATGGCTCCCAACTGCATAAAGTGAGCTGTACTAAATGGTACAGCCAAGGGAGCAGTGGGGGAGATAAATTCCTCTCCTCCAGCCCGAAATTGCAACTAGACACATTTTGTGGAGCTCTGTCAATTGCTCTGTCACACTGCTGCATCATGCATCACCATGTTTCCATCCAGAAGACCTACACTCATTGGGTTGATTATCAGAAGATGCCTTGCCCACATAGAAGTGAGCCGAGTAACTTCTTCTCGCTCCGTCCAACTAGCTTCTTTCCCAAACTTGAACAGGTGTATCTTAGATTCACCAGATCAAGAGAAAATACAATGGCTTGAAGGAGAGACCCCACTCACTGATAGATTTACAAATCTTTACGAAGTGTTTTGGGCTTCAAGAATTAATGTATGGGTAGTGGTCCCAGACACTTCTCTCAAGCCAGAGAACAAAAATTTGGTACTAAAGAATATATAGTTATTGCTGAAACAGTCGGAGGGAGCAATCCTATGGCCACTAGTCAGCGGCTAGATGGCCGTAGGATATGTAGCTTTCTGGGAACTGACCTCAGAGCCCATGCTCCGAGGTTGGTTCTTGGAGAACAGACCTTCCCGCCCTTCCATGCTGCCTTGCAGGCAGCGTGGAAAGGCCTCGCCCTCTGCACTCAGAAGAGGAGTGTGGAGCAGCCAAAACAGGGTGTTCTGGGGGGCATTCCAGGGCAGTGAAGGTGGAAATGCCAGTACAACACATCCAGCATGTTGTCCAGCAGCCTCCTCCCCCATTCCGCCTTCCCGCAGCTAGACAGCCGAAATCGGCTGTCTAGCCGCAAATGCAGGGCAGGAGAAGCATGGAGGGAATGATCCCCTCCGTGCTTCTCCTGCCCTGCATTGGATAGAGGGTCACCTCCAAATTTGGAGGTGGCCGCCTATCCCCATAGGATTGCGCCCTAAGAGAATAGCACACTTTTGTTATGATAAGGCAGATCACAAACATCCCTAAATACACGCAAGTTATAATCACTGAAAGTATAATGAAAAGAGTATCAAGCATATTGTTAACATAGTAAAATCGAAGTTCCTCTCAAGCTAACAGTTAATATCAGAATTACATATTTACTTAAATGGAAGGCATGGTGGGCAAAGACAGCCTAAACACATTTGGCAGGTTTCTCATTCTCCCAGGATCTCTCTCCCAAACAAAACAAAGCCTTGTCTTTTATAACCCCCATGATGTCCATGTCGTCATCCTTAATTTCAGACCTGGTCATACCACTATTCCCATTTTTCCCCAGTGTAGCCAGGTTAGCTATTGTTACCAGTATCCCTAGATGAAGGTATCTCTGCTAAGCTAAGCAGCTTTCGGCTTCCAATACTTGACCCACTCCCTCATGGCAGCTTTCCTTCATTTCCAAGAATACATTCCATTACTCACAGTTATCTCACAGCACACACAGAGGGCTTCTCCACACGGGGCTTTTATCCTGCTATTGAGATTGGTTACTCACGGAGGTTTGCGGGCCCTTTACATGATGTCATCAACCTCCAGGGCGTCTCCCATGCTAAATGGCCTTTATCCCATTTTTTTAAAGATTGGAGATAATGAGCTATCAAATGACAGCGCACTGAGTTCCCTCCTGAAAAGAGGAAATCCCGCAATATGAGGAGCTAGACCACAGCGCCATCCAGTGGCTTTATAATGAAACATATAGAACAACACTGACAAGGGGAAACATTGGGGGAGGGGAAGCGCGTGTAAAGGGAGCCCATTGTGATCCTGCATTTAAAACAGAAGCAGAATGTCCTGGTAAAGTTGTGGGATTTTAGCTGGTGTAGAAATGCGCAGAACTAATCACTTCTAAATAATACAATAAATTCTTATCAATTGCATACACTGTAATGCATATTGCACTACAGAAGTGGATGCATGTAGCCTCTCTTCAGATATATAAAGAAACACACACACAGAGGTTGAGGCCAGTGCTGCTCTCCCCACACACCACACTCACATCTGCATTCATTGTATCCATGCTGAAATTCTCCAAGGGGCCAAAGAGTAGAGATAGGCAAGCTCTCTTCTCCTCACCTTGGGAAACGATACGAATTCTTCTCCCAAAATCAGGAAGGACTCAGATTTATCAGCAGTTTTCCTAGGGACAGTTCTTCAAAGCAGCCTTCTAGGCAAAGGAAAAGAAACATCTCCCCTAAGAGTACAGTGTTTGGGGCTTTTTTTTTTTAGTTTAGAAGAAAGGCAAATAAGGGGAGACATGGAGAAGCTTTTCTCCCTCTCTCATAATGCTGGAGCCCAGGATCATCCAACAAAGCTGAATGGTGGGCGATTCAGGACAGATAAAATGAAATCTTACCTATTTTACTTATATATTTTAAAGTATTTATATACTGCTTCCCTTTTGAAAAATCCCCAAGTGGTTTACAACAAATAAGAAAACAATGCATCATTATAAAAGCATAACTTTATTTATTTATTTATTCATTCATTCATTCATTCATTCATTTCATTTCTATACTGCCCAATAACCAAAGCTCTCTGGGCAGTTCACAAAAATTAAAACCAAACAGTGCAGGTAAACCAACGTGACATCTAAAAGCATTAAAACCACAATATAACAATATAACCAGAATCAAACCAGAATCAAACCTAGCAGCAATGCAGAGATTTAAAGTACAGATTTAAAACACCAATGCTAAAAGACTAGAAAGCTAAAATGCTAAAATGCCTGGGGGAATAAAAAAGTCTTCACCTGGCTCCAGAAGGAATGCAATGTAGGTTCCAGGCGAACCTCACTAGGGAGCTCATTCCACAGCCGGGGTGCCACAGCAGAAAAGGCCCTCTTCCTAGTAGCCACCCACCTCACTTCCTTTGGCAGGGGCCCACGGAGAAGGGCCGCTGAGGATGGTCTTAAGGTCCGGGCAGGCACATATGGGAGGAGGTGGTCCTTCGGATAACCTGGCCCCAAGCCATTAAGGGCTTTGAATGTTAACACCAGCACTTTGAATCGGGCCTGGAAATGGACTGGCAGCCAGTGCAGCTGGAAAAGGACTGGCATAATGTGATCTCGTTGGCCAGTCCCTGTTAACAATCTTGCTCCCCTATTTTGGACCAGCTGAAGTTTCTGGATTGTTTTCAAAGGCAGCCCCACATATCAGGCATTGCAGTAACCCAGACGAGAAGTTGTCAGAGCATGGAGAACTGCAGCTAGGCTGTCTCTGTCCAGTTAAGGGCGTAGTTGGTATAGCAGCCGAAGCTGATAAAAAGTGCTCTGTGCCACTGAGTTCACCTGTGCCTCAAGGGACAGTTCTGGATCCAAGAACACCCCCAAACTACGAACGCGATCCTTTAGGGGGAGTGAAAGTTAGACAAGTTAATGGTTGGGAAAAGCCAGGGTAAACAAGTATATTTTTGATAATTGTCAAAAGCACATTATTGTTGGTGCCTGATGTATCATGGAGGAGAGGTCATTCCAGACGGAGGGTGCCACCACAGAGAAGGCCCGTTGCCATGCTGCTGCCAGGTGGGATTCTGCAGGATGTGGCATGGACAACAAGGCCTCCCCTGAACATTTTAATTGCCTAACAGGTCTATATAGGGGAGGCGATCTTTCAGGTAACCTGGTCCCAAGTTGTTTAAGACTTTATATGTCGATAATAATATCTCGAACCTGGCTCAGTAGGGAACTGGCAGCCAGTCCGGTGTTTCAGCACAGGTGTTATGAGCACATGGCAAGGCACTCTGCTTATCTGTCTTGCTCCAACATTCGACACTAGCTGCATCTTCTGAACCAGCCTCAAGGGCAGCCCCACATAGAGAGCATTACAGTAGTCTAATCTTGAGGTTACCAGTGCATGGATCACAGTGGTTAAGCTCTCCCTGTCCATGAATGGCTGCAATTGATATACCACTGGTAAAATGCAGTCCGTGCCACAGAAGTCACTTGGGCTTCCAGTGACAATGATGAATCTAGGAGTACCCCAAACTGTGTACCCATTCTTTTAGGGGGAGGGCAACCCCATTCAGAGCAGGTAAACTCCTTAATTCCTGGTCCCTGGAATGACTTACCCACAGTGTCTCCGTCTTAGCTTATTGGCCCTCTTTATGTATGTATGTATGTATGTATGTATGCATTTATTTGAAGGGCCGCGGTGGCTTAGTGGTTAAGATGCTGAACTGCAGACTGGAAGGTCGGCAGGTCAGCAGTTCGAGACCTGAGTGCCACGTGACGGAGTGAGCTCCCTTCTTCAGTCCCAGCTCCTGCCAACCTAGCAGTTCGAAAGCAAGAAATGCAAGTAGATAAATAGGCACCGCTTCGGCGGGAAAGGTAACAGCGTTCCATGCACCTCGGTGTTCAGTCATGCCGGCCACGTGACCACAGAAGCGTCTTTGGACAGCGCTGGCTCTTCAGCTTAGAAATGGAGATGAGCACCATAGAGTCGGACACGACTGGTTGGGGACACCTTTACCTTTACCTTTTTTTATGCATTTATTTACTATTAACATTTATATAAATAAGTGCTAAACAGCCATCAAGGTGGTGTGCAACAATTTAAAATCCAGCCCACCGCTTCTTCGCAAAGTACAGGGTTCAATTGTGGAACCCGCTGCTACAGATAGCTTTTTACAAGAGGGGTAAACAAATTCATGGGGTATAATGCTTTTATATGTTATATTGTTTTACTGTGTGTTTTTTGGTTTTAATTTTTGTGAACCTCCCAGAGAGCTTCAGGCATTGGGCAGTATAGAAATGAAATGAAAGAAAAAAGAATGAATGAATGAATGAATAGGATAAGGCTATCAATGGCTAATAGTCATGTTGGCTGTATCAGAAGCAGTATGTCTCTGAACACCAGTTGCTCAGGAACATGAGCAGAAGAGTGCTGCTACTATGCTTGTAGCCTTTGCATAGGCATCTGGTTGGCCAGTACAGGAACAGAATACTGGGCTAGGTAGTCCCTTGGTCTGAGACAATATGGCTACTCTTACGTTCTTTTATTCTTATCTCTGTTGCATTGCAAGGGCCCATTTCTGGGAACATGGCATAGATAGTGTGTGTGGGGGGGCAACATGGGACCATAAGATAAGAGGAGTCCTTACAGAAGGTGGACTTTTGCCCTCTAGCCCCAGTTCCAAGGAGGGGTAAACCGGGAAATGTTCTCCAGCTCAGATTGTAATCCAAGCTGGAGGAAGAACTTGAGGGTATCTAATGCTTGCCTCTCCTCTGAAAGCCAGGCAAACTTTGCCAACATTTCTACTGAAGATGTCCCCATCTATAGGAAGCCACTGTCTGGATTCACAGTAAAGAATTCTCAGACCTGACTTGTGACCCCCAAATCCATTGGAACAGGTTTCTTGTGTCAATTTGTCCATGTAAAAATAGTGTGTAGATCAACTTGAAACCATGGCCTTGGATTCTCTCATTTGACAACACTTGAGAGCCTAAAGTTTAGAATAACATAGAGATAGATAGATAGATGGATGGATGGATGGATGGATGGATGGATCTTTAACTATTCTTTAAAATGCAGTACACCCCTGTTGGCTGACTCTAAAATGATCAAAATTCCAAACTCAGCTGATTCCTCTCCATGTTTGTGTAATCTAACATAAATAGCACTCCTGCTTTTATGAACATCTTGTTAATTTTTTTGGGGGAAATGGTGGTTTCCCAAGCCATTGAAAGGGAGGAGGGGAGAAGAGGTTATACTAAAGGGCTTGTATACAAGGGGATTTGCCTGTAATCATAGAATCCTAGAATAGTAGGGTTGGAAAGGGCCTATAAGACCCTCGAGTCCAACCCCCTGCTCAATGCAGGAATCCAAGTCAAAGCATCCCTGACAGATGGCTGTCCAGCTTCCTAGAATCATAGAATCATATAATATAGGGTTGGAAGAAGCCTATAAGACCCTTGAGGCCAACTCCCTGCTCAATGCAGGAATCTGAGTCAAAGCATCCCTGACTAGCTGTCCAGCTTCATAGAATCATAGAATAGTAGGGTTGGAAGGGGTGTACAAGACCACTGAGTCCAACCCCCTGCTCAATGCAGGAATCAAGTCAAAGCATCTCAGACAGATGGCTGCTCAGCTTTATCTTGAATGTTTCCAGTGTGGCATTCATACAAGTCAAATCCGTAACTTTCGGAAAGGTTCAACCACTGGCTGCTAAAAGCCATATCTGTGTAAGCTATAAGATCTATCCTTGTGCCTGATTGAAAACTGGAAGGTCACCTCTAGTTGGTTATGAAAAGGACCTGCTCTTCTGAGGTGGAAAAGAAAGACGGTCCAACACAGGGTTGACTACATTGCTCTTGGACATATTGTAGGCCACAGAAAGAGTTTTCTGAGAGAGAGGATCATAAACCAAGGAATGAACGTTAGACTGACTTATCTTTAGACCAAACGGCTCAAAAGAGACTATGCATTTGGCTGTATATGAGAAATACACACACACACACACACACACACACACACACAGCAGTGGGAACAGTGATTGATTTGGGTGGTTTTACCTGGGGCAAATTGTTGCAGAAGATGACACTGGAGTTTGTTCATTTGTCTGAAATACTTTTTTTTTATATCCCACCTTTCAATCCCTCCAAAGTGGCTAAGCATTTAAACAAATGAAAACAGTAAAAGCAATAGCAAAACAAAGGCAATAATTTGGAATTAAAGAAATATGTCCATAGGCACAGAGCTCTTCTCTTTGGGAAAAAAAGGGGGTATTATGCTGCATCTGGAGGATCTCTAATGTAAATCTCTGCCGTAGGATGTTTGCCTGGCTCCCCTCTCTCGATTTCCCACCACCTTGTTAAAATATATCTGCTCTGGAGGGCTTTTGAGAGTTTGTTTTCTTATGTCCCCGCTGAGCTAATTTTGTTGTGACCCTGTTCTGGTGCCCCAGATTCTGTCATGATTCTGATTATTTTTTCATTGTATTTGATTATTTTTCATGTATTTTTATTACTTTTGTCTTTTGTTCACTATATGAGCTACTCATTGAGAATTGGGGGTGGGGTGGGGGAAGCAGGGTATGAAAATAAATAATTTTGCCCTGGGCCCCTGGAATCTTCTGTGTGACAAGGTGAATGTAAAATATTTCTAGGTCCGGGTTATTTGCATGCCTTTTTAGATTTGGTGAGCCACTTTCAATGTGATTTTTCTTCCCCGAAAAACTGGCAATAAAGAAAATTATACTTTTTTTGTCGCTTACATTTTCCCACCCAGTCACTTTTTGTTTGTTTGTTTTTAGAAATATTGCACTCCTCTCAGTTAAATCAGTTGCCTTCCCACTGTTAAGGCCCAAGTGCTAATGCTTATCTATTAATCTCCTTTCCTTTTCCAGCTACCCATAATATGTATTCATTTTAAACTCTGAGTGCTGTAAAAAAATAAAAGTTGGGTTTGATTGGTAAGTACCATCAACTGAGCATTTTGCTTTTCCCCCCCTCCCCACTTCGCCATTTCAGCACCCAACACCATGTTCAGCCACAAGGATTGCCCCAGTATGCAGAACTTTAGCAACCCTCATGAGCCCTGGAATCGTCTACACCGAACTCCTCCTTCGTTTCCGACTCCTCCGCCCTGGCTGAAGCCAGGTGAGCTGGAACGCAGTACGTCTGCTGCAGCTCATGAGAGAGATATAGATAAAGGAGACTCCTCTCTTAGTAAAGATGACAAAGAAAGGTATGAAAGAACACTTTCTGAGCATCGTTGAGTGCAAAGCTGGGGTGGGAGCCATAGACATTGTCATGCCTCCTTAATGTGGCAAACATTTTTTTTATTATTCAGAAGGGTGGCTGGGGAGACATGACGAGCCCCCTCTAAATCTAGCTTTCCCCCTGAAAGTTGGACTCAATGGTCTGGAGGTTGGACTCGATGGTCTTGTAGGCCCCTTCCAACCCTACTGTTCTATGATTCTGTTCTATGATGCTCCTGCATTTCTCCCACCTGGAAGGGGTTCGAGTTCTAGACAGTTTCCTCCACCCAACTTACTCCAAATTCTGCAACCCCAAAAGTCTTACTTTTGATATTAGACCAAGGCTGCAATCCTATACCTGCTTATCTGGTAATCAGCCCCATTGAACTGAGTGGGATTTACTTCTGAGCAAACATGTATAGGATTGAGCTGTGAGTATCATTTGCACCTCATATCCCATTTGCATACCTTAATTTGCATGCTCGTCTTCAAACAGATCCATTTAGTTTGGAGAATGGAGGCTTGTTTGTGTTTTTATTCTACAGGGGGTGTTCCTTGAACCAAGGTTGTTCGGTCTGGGGGTCATGCACTGGCGATGAAGGTTTGGAACCTTCTAGAACATGGATAGGGAACTAGTGCCCCTACAGATGTTGTTAGACAACATCATCACTGGTTATTGGCCATGTCAGATGGGGCTGATGGGAGTTGGAGTCCAACAACATATGGAGGGCCCCTGATGTATCATATGGGCATTGCAAGATCCAAATTCAAGTTTAAGTCTCTCCTTCCCATGGTCTCCTGCAATGGTTAACGTGTTGTGCTTTTGCTACTTCCAGGGAGAGTATTGAGAAAAGACATGCAAGCCATCCTTCACCAGCCCCTCTCCATTCTGTGAGCTCCCTTGGACATAGCCGCAGCTCAGCTGAGCCAGTCAGGAGCCACCTGAACCCAGAGGTTCGGGAGAAAGAGAAACCCAAAGAGCGAGAGAGGGATCACTCTGAATCTCGGAAAGATGTTGGTGTTGATGAGCACAAGGCAAAGGACAACTATATTTCTGAGAAAGAAGGTCTGACCCATGAGAGCAGACCACTGGAAGAGTCTAAACAAGTGTCTCGGGGACCTTCACCCTATACTAGACCACCTCTTGTAGAGAGCTCCAGACCTAATAGTACTTCTAGCCGAGATGCTGAGAAGAAGAGCGAGCCTGCATATGAGAACCTAAAGAAATCCAGCGAAGTCAAAGTGAAGGAGGAAAGGAAGGAAGACCATGACATTCCACCCGAAACACCACAGACACATCAACCATCTGAGCAGCCTCCAGCAATGCCCACATCCAACGCCCACCCAGGTCCTTTGGTGTCAATGCCCATGACTGTGGGGGTCACTGGCATCCATCCCATGAACAGTATCAGCAGTCTAGAGAGGACTCACATGATGACACCTTTTATGGGGATCAGCCCGATTCCAGGTGGCGAACGTTTCCCCTACCCTTCTTTCCATTGGGATCCAATGAGGGATCCCTTAAGGGATCCCTACAGAGACTTGGACATCCACCGGAGAGACCCTTTGGGCAGAGAGTTCCTCTTGAGGAATGACCCATTGCACCGTCTTTCTGCACCAAGATTATATGACGCAGAGAGGTCTTTCAGGGACAGAGAGCCACATGACTACAATCACCATCACCACCCCCTTTCGGTCGACCCCCGCCGTGAGCATGACAGGGGGGCACACCTAGACGAGAGGGAGAGGTTACACATGCTCAGAGAGGAGTATGAGCATGTGCGACTTCACTCCGTTCATCCAGCAGCCCTGGACGCCCACTTGCCTCACCCGCGTTTAATCACCCCAGGGCTGCCCAGCATGCACTATCCCAGAGTCAGCCCCCCATCAGGACTTCAGAATGGGATTCTCAATAAGACTCCTCCCACAGCGGCTCTGAGCGCTCCCCCTCCTCTCATTTCCACTCTGGGACCCCGGCCTAGCTCTCCCCGAAGGACTACCCCTTTGTCAACAGAAATTAGGGACAGGCCACCCTCCCATACACTCAAGGACATTGAAGCACGATAAGACCAACAGAATGAGGCCAAGCAAGGACATTGTTAAGTGGACTTAGATATCAAATCTTCTTACTCCATAAATGTAGGCTTTGGTTATGACCCAACTGTACAAAATGTATAGACCCAAGTGTGCAAAGATATTCTTTAGTGCTTCTTTTTTTAAAAAATTGCTGGTTTGTATATTATATGCTGTTTTCAAACCTTAGGGAGAAAAGTTGGTGCATTTTCTTTACGTATCCTCTTCCTTTCTATCCTTTGGAATTCCTGCCAGGACAAGAAGATGTAAGTCAGTATTGGGCTACAAACAAGCAAAGTTCTTTTTCGTTCTCTCTGTGTCTCTCTCTGTCTGTCTGTCTCTCTCTTTCTCTCCCCAGCTGAAATAAAGAAAACTGTAGATTGGGGGGGGGGGAGGCGGTTCTCTCTCTGTAAGAGATTATTTAAAAAATAAAAATAAAAACAACTATTACTTCATGGGTTAATGGGTCATATATGCAAACTGGGTAAGATGAAAGCTTTACTTTGTAAATATGTAAATAGAAAAAGCTAAGTAACATAATACATTAATACTTCTTAAACCATGCCCTGCCTGACTTCAGTCATGTGGAAGGCCACACTGAGTTGGCTATGGCACATCTCTTGTTATAAGACAGTGAAACCCCTTCAGCTATGCAATGAATTTTAAGGCTTTTCACAAAAGCTTCTTTAACTCAAAGGAGTCTTGTCAACCACACACTTGAAGTCATACTCTCCCTAAGAAACGCATTCCTGCCTGTTCACTTTTTGATAAAGAAGCCATATATATATATATATATATATATATATATATATACACTTCTCCTTCAGCAAACATACCTTTGGGTATCTGCTGGTACTTACTGTTTCTAGCTCGTGCTGTTAAGGCGCAGAAGTGTTGTAGAATATTTGATCACGACCATCTGCTTAATAGCCTCTCCTGGGTCACATTGATTCACTTTTCTTTCTGTATTTCTTTTATTACACAAATGAGGACCTGAGTTAAGACAATGGCTCGCCCAAACCCACTTAATGGATCCTTCATAGAATAGTGGAACAGTATAGTAGGGTTGGAAGGGGCCTACAAGGCCCTTAGCCAGGCAAGACTTGAACTTGTGTCTCCAAGAGCCAAAACCAACTCTCTACCCACTGCATTTCACTGGCTGTCCCTTTCTTAGTGTCCCGAATCTTTCCTACAACATCACAGGCACTGTGAGGGCTGTTCTGTGCAATGGAACTTGTAACGTGGCCCAGCTGTGTGTGTAGTATGTAGCCACCATAAATTGCATCTTCAGAAGCCTGCTCTAACTAAAGGGTTGCCCAAATCCCAGAGCTAATGTGCTCCACTCGGTAGTTACGGACACTAGATAGATAGCGGGTGTTAAGTAGTCACCACCCATGTAACCCTGTGCCCAGTTTCTCGTCACGGCCTACTTTTCCCTGCCTGCCACAGATTCCCTCTACAGTGTCCAGAGCCATTTTTTTCCCAGAGGCAAATTGGTGCTCTGCAGCGGAAGGATGTGGTGTTTAACACAAGGTGAACCTTGTGTGAGCGGGAGGTGGGGAAGGGTGAACACAGATCTAGGTCCAAGTTCCTAGGGCGTTGCCATGGTGAGTCCACCCACTTCCAGAAGTTTGTCATACCCACATTGGAGTGTAACGAGGACAGCATCAGAGCTCGCTCTCCAAACCGGGGTGGTCTTGCAATGTCCAAAGAACAGGCTGCAAAATAAACAACAGAAACCATAGCAGACGGGTGTGTTGTCAGTTGCTTCCTTTTGCTGTGGAGATGCTCATCCATTCTGGAAGTTATTGGGCTTGTTCTTTAGAGCAGGGATCCCCAACCCCCAGGCCATGGACCAGTACTGGTTCGTGGCCTGTTAGGAACCGGTCTGCGGGGGTCCGCGGAGGAGGCGATCTGTCCCTCCCCCCCGGAATCCTCGCCGGCCCTGGCCGGGTCCTCTCTGCAGCAAGTCCACAGAGCTACTGGCCGGCTCTAGCCGCTGATGGACTTCCGGCCGCTGGGACTCAAATGGCGTAGCAGATGCCATTTGCGTCCCTGTTCTTCAAGTAATAGGCTACGTAAATCTTTACGTAGCCTATTACTGCAAAGAACAGGGACTCAAATGGCGTAGCGGGCGCCATTCGCGTCCATGTTCTTTGCAGTAATAGGCTACGTAAAGATTTATGTAGCCTATTACTTGAAGAACAGGGACGCAAATGGTATCGGCTATGCTGGACACCATTTGCATCTGCAGTCCGGGCACAGCGCCCACAGTCCGGGCACAGCTACCCCCCCGCCAGCCCCCCGAAATCCCCCTGGGACACACCCAGACTAGCAGCCGCCAGGTAGGTTCCGTCCCAGGGGGATTTCGGGGGGTAGTCCACGAAACCGGTCCCTGGTGCCAAAAAGGTTAGGGACTGCTGCTTTAGAGTGACTGTTTGTAAACAGGCTTCGTAGTAATGCCAATCCTGTAGTTTTTAAGCACCGTATGTTATGAACCCATTACCTCTCGGGTTATGTGCAGGAGCAGCTTTTTCTTGGAACTGTCTGGAAATTTGGAATGTCATTTACGTCTGGGAAAAGTAGCTATTGATGGCTGTCCTTTTAGGTTGCCGATTTCCTCTCTCCCCATTTTCCCTGGGTAAGACTGCAATCCTATACCCACTTACCTGGGGGGAAGTCCCATTGAACCCAGTGGGACTTCAGAGAAGACATGCATAGGCTTTTCATAAATAATAGGTGTGTTTGCACTGTATGTTAATACTTCTCCCCTGCAATAAATTATAGCAGTCTTCCCCCAAACTGGCAACCTCCAGATGTGGTTGGACTACACTTCCCATAATTCACAGCCAGCAAGTCCAAGGTCCATGTTGCTGTGGATGATGGGAGTTGTGGTCAAACACATCTGGAGGGCTACAGGTTGGGGAAAGCTAAATTATAGGATTTTATTTTTTGCTTAAAATGTATGTGATTAGTCCAGCACGTTTTATGGGATGTCTTTCTCACACACACACGTGCGTGTGTGTGAGAGAGAGAGGGCCATTTTTCCTGCACTTAGAACATGTTGGACTACTCATGTAAGTGTTTTGCTTTTGTTTCATTCTTTTAATGCTTTGTTCTATTTTGAAATTATTTGGAGAGAATATGACTTTATCAGAAAACATACAATATCTTGCATACTACTGGACTGTAAAAATATGTGTCTGGACTAAATAAAATAGTTGCATTGGTCTTCTCGTGTATTAAAGTGATATCTCAAGTTGTTTTCCTGTTTTAACAAAAAAAAAAGTCTAATTACAGACAGCTGTTTCTAATGATCAGAAATCTATTTTAGTAGTCAACTAAAAAGTTTTAGTTGTGAACTTCAGGTTTTGTGAACTCCAGATGTTGTGCAGTGTTTTTTTTTAAGAACAAGAGACTAAATGAACAAAAAAAAGAGAGAGAGAACCCTGAAAAAAAATGTACACTTGCACCGTAGCGATAGCTTTCAGTATTGTAAAGAAATTGTTATATACAAACCTTTTCGCTGTTTCTCCTGTATGTAATAAAGTCCTTTCTAGATCCTATGTGAAAAGGAAAAAAAAAAACCCGAAGCGACATTCGGTCCACAGCATGTTTCCTCATGAGCGAAGACGTGTGTAATGTAAATCTGTGCCATGTTATTAAAAAATGTGAACTAAACTGGTAAGTGCTTCTTTCTCTGCCATGATGCTCACCAGCAGGGCTTGATTGAGGTGTGTTTGAGCCCATAGGATGGGTTTGGGTGGACCTGTGGACCTCTGCATGTTGCTGGATTACAACTCCCATCATTGGCCATGCTTGCTGGGGCTGACGGGAGTAAGAGTCCAACCACTTTTGGAGGGCTACAGTTTCCCCACCCCTGCCCTAGAGAGAGTCATCCCCACCACCACCTTCTTTTCATAGCATCGATACAATGCTTAGTTATATTTTGGGTGAAATCGATTTTAATCAGTTCTTCATTTCCACCTCAAGCCACGGTGTTGCTGAAGAAAAGGCATATTCATCGGAACATTCCTGAGTTTCAGGAAGTGACCACTGGATGTGTTCCTGCTGTCACTCTTTTGCCAGGACAAGTTGCTATTTCTTTATTTTGTGTTCCTTGTTCCTAGGAAATCAGTATCCTGGTTTTACACAAGTAAAGATCAGAGCCGCGTGAAGGTGGCCTCTCAAAATTCTCCACCTTATTGATGGGCAGAGAAATCTGGGAGATAATTCCACCGAATTTCTTCAGGGGAAGGAGAAATTCTCAACCGTTTCTCCCAGCTAGGGCTCCCCATTGATTGGCAGGGCTTGTCGCACAGAGTCTTCCTTTTTTGGCTCAGGGTTTTTCATGCTGCAAGCAACAGCATCAGCTGTGTTGGTGGGCTGGCCCCCATTTTGCATCCACCACAGTGCAGGTGTGAGGGGAGGGGCAGTGTAGTGTCAAACTCCAGGGATGAGGTGGCGTTAATGCTCTGCCAAAATCTGTCCTCCAGTTTCCAGCAAGTTTTCTTCCTTCCCCCATGAAAGGGGTTTCCATTGTTCTGCCTCATTCTCAGGACAGTTTATAATTTATGTGGAATTTATTTTGGTGGTGTTTTTGAGTTTCCCTAATCATAGCTAGTCTCCCAGGCTGCCTGCACATCCTGATCTGAAAAAGCCCTAAGGGAGGAATTACCTCATGATGACGCCTTCCACTGGGCTTCAGTCAAAGTGTAGGGAGCTGAGGAGGCTATAGGCTGCCAAAGAGATGATCGTACAATAAAATACAGGATGCTTGTGCTCACTCCTCAGCCACCTCCTCAGTAAGGTAGGCCAAGAAACCCAAATCCAGCCCTCGAGAATGTCTCCAAAATTTCTCCACCATTGAATTTCTTTTCGAAAGCAATTTCTCTTCTATCAAATTGAGTGAGAATGATCCCCCCAAAATTGTAGGAGACATTTTCGCCACAGCACTAGTAAAGATTGTGTGTTAGTGTGAGTCACGAGGGTTATCGTCCTTTAAGGTGAATCTGCCTCCTCACTCTCAGGAAATTAAATCTCTGAGCACGCGTTCAGGGCCAGGGCCAGACTTTAATGGGCCCTCAACATGATGCCCTCGATAGGCTCCTGTCTGGTGCCAACCTGACCCCCTGGCTTGTGCTGCTGATACCCTCAAAGCCCCAGTGTGGTGCAACTGCTTGCTGCTGTTGCAGAAATCAGAGTCAGAGAGACCACGGAGTGAAGGGAAAAGAGTTTTTCTTTATTAACGCGCGGGCTTTATGGCTGGAATCACTTCCAAAGTGCCAAAAGCCCCGAAGTACATCAGCAAATAGTTTTTATAGACATTATGACACACATGAAAAAGCTCCTTTGCCCCCCTCCGTGTGGTTTTGCAGTATTCCGCATTTCCTCTTCTAGCACCATTGTTTATAGCACAGGAAATGGGTTATAGGGCATGATAAGCAGAGAACAGCAGAGAACATGATAACAACTCTGACCTTAGCCTTGTTGACAAGATAAGAAATTCCTGTGTCTCGTCAGCTTACAAACATATATTCAAGAGAGCAAGAGCTCAGCAAGAACATGAGGCATGACTAGGCTACTTAGTCTGACCCTCTACATTGCTACTACACTGCTACCCCCCAGTCACCTCTTCCTCATTCATTCATTTATTTAATTTCTATGCCACCCAATAGACAAAGATCTCTGGGCGGCTCACAAAAAATTAAAACCAACAAGCACGCAGTAAAACAATATAAAATCTAAAAGCGTTAAAACCACAGTATAACAATCCAACCAGAATCAAACCTAGCAGCAATGCAGAGATTTAAAAAAACAGTTTTAAAACAGCAAGGCTAAAATACTAGAAACCTAAAATGCTAAACTGCCAGGGAGAATAAAAAGGTCTTCACCTGGCTCCGGAAGGAATACAGTGTAGGTGCCAGATGTGTTCCTTCCTGCAGAGCAACGGGCCGGATGTGCCTGATCTCGGAAGCTAAGCACGGTCAGCCCTGGTTAGTACTTGGATGGGAGACCGCCTGGGAATCAGGCTTCCTGCACTGAGCAGGAGTTGGACTCGAGGGTCTAGTAGGCCCCTTCCAACCCTATGATTCTATGAGATCTGAGATGTGTTTACCTGGTAGGTGAGTCAACCCTTGGCTGCCACGTCAGATTCCCCAGCACAGATAATTGGCTAAGTCAGTGGTTCCCAGCTTTGGGTTCTCAGATGTTGGACTACAACTGTCATCATTCCTGACCCATAATGCTGGCTGAGACTGATGGGAGTTGGAATCCAACAACATCAGGAGGGCCACAGGTTCCCCACTCCTGGTCTACAGTGGCTGGCAGTCGTGTTCTAGGGGTTCAGACAGGAGTCTTTCCCAAACCTGCCTGGAGATGCGGGGCATTGAACTTTTCACATGCAAAGCATGTGTTTTACCACTGAGCTGCATCCCTTCCCAATTAACCGCACAGCAATCTAAAACTGACTAGTGCAAATCCTGTGTTGCCATGTGGGGCTCATATGAGAATGACTGGATAAAAAATATGTTTGCCCGTTTCCCTTGCGACTGGAACAACTTCTATTAAAATAAACGTACTATAAATAAACTGGCAAAGGTGATAACCCCAAAAAAGTAAGTTCTTTTTATAAAAATCATTTACCATATCTTGAAGTTTGAAGTCAAAAACATACGATGTAAGATTTTTCTGTCTTTTCTCCCTCTGGTGTCCTTTCAGCTCTTTCTCTGCAGCTTCTCTTCCTCCTCTTCTAACTGTCACCAACTCACTTTTCGTCAGCCCCTTTCCCAACGTTCTGTGCCTGTTCTTTCATTGGCCCAGCACTCTTAAGAGCTCATAGGAGTGAGCATTATTACATGTGCATACACACTCTATGTATTACATTACAGGCACAGTTTGAGACAAAGCTCAAACTTTGAATTTTTTTGATGTTTCATTTTTTCCCTCCATATCCTCACTGCTCAGGCATCAGTTTAAAACAAAAGTGAGTAAAATTGGTCTAGTATATCTCTAGTAATAAGCATTACACTACCGTATTCTTATATAAGATGACTTTGGATCCCAGCAACAATTTCCCTTAAGCTCCAAAAGGGTTTCTGGTGAGGTGGGAAACCCAGATGTTGTTGGACTCCAACTCCCATCAACATCAGCCAGCATGGCCAATGGTCAGTGATGAACCAAGTTGCAGCCCAACAGCGTCTGGAGGGTCACACATTCTCCAACTCTGTGCTATGGTGTTTTAACCACAGGGATGGCTGGAAATGGAGCAATCCCATCAGAACATTGGTAGCTGCGAATCTCCTTAACAGCTTGCAACAAAGTCGGGTGTTGGGGCATTATGGTGTGTTCTAGTATTGCTGCCATTTAGTCAAAGCCCAGAAGTATCATGGGCATATTGCCCTAGAATGATTTGACCGTACATGAAATTCTGTCTGGGTTTCATTGAGAACGGGGGCTGATTCTCCCACTTCACTGTTGCTGTTGTCACCTTTCTGCCTTTCTTCATTTTCAGGAGTGGAAATGAATTCATAATAAGATTCTTTCAAAAGGCAGTGGTGGCTGATGAAAAATGTCCACACGCTGGGCTTTAGATGCTGCTAGGAAATGCCTGGAGGCAGCAGTTCGTAGGTTGGATTGGAAGGGGATATGGCAAATGTGCATATATCATTTCAGAAATCTTAACCATAAATAGAGATGAGTGGTTTTTCCCTGCTGTATTGTCAAGGCTTGGACCTAGAACGTGTGATCTCCTTTCAGGACGAGCAGGGGAGGGCCTCATGAGAGTCCGCGACACTTGAGGGCACTGCTGCCCCATGCCCTGCTTGTGGGCTCTGGGTTGACAGCTGGTTGGCCACTGTGAGAACAGAATGCTAGACTAGATGGACCTTTGGTCTGATCCAGCAAGGCTCTTCTTCCAGCAGGTTCTTCTTAGGGCAGCGAGATTGTTAACAGGGACTGGCCAACTAGCTCATATTACACCAGTGCTTTTTCAGCTGCACTGGCTGCCAGACCATTTCCGGGCCCAATTCAAAATGCCGGGATTAACATTCAAAGTGTGTTACACCAGTGTGCTGTAGTGGCAAGAGTGTTGGACCAGGAGCTGGGAGATCTGGGTTCTAGTCCCCACTCGTCCATGGAAGCTCACTGGGTGACTTTGGGCCAGTCACAGACTCTCAGCCCAACCCACCTCACAGGGTTGTTGTTGTGAGGATAAAATGGAGAGGAGGAGGATAATGTAAGCCGCCTTGGATTCCTTGCAAGAGGAGAAAAGGCAGGGTATAAATGCAATCAATTAATCAATCAATCAATCAAAGCCCTAAAGGGCTTGGGGCCAGGTTATCTGAAGGATAGCCTCCTCCCATATGTGCCTGCCCGAACCTTAAAATCATCCTCAGTGGCCCTCTTCCATGAGCCCCTGCCAAAGGAAGTGGGTAGCTCCTAGGAGGAGGGCCTTTTCTGCTGTGGACCCCCAGCTGTGGAATGAGCTCCCTACCTAGTGAGGTTCGCCTGGCACCTACACTGTATTCCTTCCGGCGCCAGGTGAAGACCTTTTTATTTTCGCAGGCATTTTAGCATTTTAGCTTTCTAGACTTCTAGCTTTGCTATTTTAAATCTGTATTTTAAACCTTTGCATTGCTGCTAGGTTTTACGCTGGTTTGATTCTGGTTGTATTGTTATATTGTGGTTTTAATGTTTTTTTTAATGTTTTATATTGTTTTACTGTGTGCTTGTTGATTTTAATTTTTTGTGAACCGCCCAGAGAGCTTGGCTATTGGGCAGTATAGAAATGAAATGAAATGAAATGAAATGTAATGAGTTAGTTAGTTAGTTAGTTAGTTCCTAATGGTATCAAGGCAGATGTACTGCTTAGCAATTGTATACTCTCCTGAAAGGCTATTAAACCATGCTACAGGGAACAAAGGCAAGTAAGAGGAGACATGAGAGGGGTATCAAAAATTACGCATGGTGTGGAGAATGTGGATAGGGAGACATTTTTCTCCCTCTCTCATAATATTGGAACCCAATGGGGTCATCCCATGAAGTTGATGGGTGAGAGATTCAGGAAAGATCAAAGGAAGGGCTTCTTCGCACAGCGCAGAGTCAAATTACGGAATTCGTTACTGCAAGACAGAGCGATGGCCACCCATTTGGGTGGCTTTAAGGGGAGTTAGACAAATTGCTGGAGGAGAAGGCTATCAGTGGCTACTAGTCCCGACAGCTGTATGCTACCCCCCCAGTCTCAAAGACAGTCTGCCTGTGTACATCAGTTGCTGGGGAACGTGGGTGGGAGGATGCTGTTGCACTCGTGCCCTGCCTGTGAGTTCCCAGTCAACAGCCAGTTGGCCACTGTGTGAACAGAATGCTGGACTAGATGGACCCTTGGTCTGATCCAGCAGGGCTCTTCTTATGTTCTTATGATCTCCTTGCCCTCTCCACTTCCCTTCCCTAAGCAGTGGAAGCTGCTAGATGGACCCTTGGTCTGATCCAGCAGGACTCTTCTTATGTTCTTAGTCCTGATGGTGTTATGCTACCTCCAGTATCAGAGGTGGTATGCCTATATATACCAGTTGCTGGGGAACATGGGTGGGAGGGTGCTGTTGCACTCATGCCCTGCTTGTGGGTTCCTGGTCAACAGCTGGTTGGCCCCTGTGTGAACAGAGTGCTGGACTAGATGGGCCCTTGGTCTGATCCAGCAGGGCTCTTCTTGCGTTCTTATGTTGAGGACCTGTGAGAACCAAACATCCCTATCCCAGGACTAGAGGACTCCATGCTGGTTCCTGTCCCCCTCTCCTTCCCCGTCACCACAATGGCTACAGGAGCCGAGGAGATGCTAAGCCAGGCAGTAACTTTGGGGTCATCAGCAACATTCTGAATAGGTGCACATGAGTCTACTCAGGATGAGGGGGAACCACCTGTCCAGAGAACCAGACAGTTCCAGCTCTTGAAGTCAATTACTGCTGTAGCAAGAGCTCCAAGCCTCAGTGCAAAGCCATCCAGAATCGGGCAAGCAGACATCCACTGTTTCATGTCCTGTGCATTTGAGGTCCTCTGGAATTTTATCTAAACTCATAGAATTTCTAACGTCTGTTCGGGAATATGCATGTATTGCTGCTAGAACAGGCAGTTTCAGTTCATTTCCCTCCTTCCTTAGCAAAAGACTGCAAAGAAAGCAATTGGGCTCGACGCAATCCATTTGAAGGATACGTTTCAGCACACTGGAGAGCACATTTCGAGTTTGGGCTGGTTTGGCTGGCTGAAACCCAGAATGGAGTCACCGCCTCTTTGGAACTGGAGGCACCAGCTGCCACTGCATCCAGCCTGGATGTCAGTGGCACATGCATAGCTGAGCCAAAGTCTGTCCTCTCCAGATAGGAGCCAGTGTGGTGCAGTGGCGAGAGTGTTGGACTGAGAGCCAGGAGAGCCGGGTTCGAGTCCCCACTCAGCCACGGAAGCTCACTGGGTGACTTGGGGCCAGTCACAGACTCTCAGCCCGACCTACCTCACAGGGTTGTTGTGAGGCTAAAATGGAGAGGAGGAGGGTCATGTACGCCGCCTTGGGTTCCTTGGAGGAAAAAAGGCGGGATGATAATGATGATGTCTACATGTGGCGTAGGACTTCAAAGATTATGATCAATCTGATTATGATCAATGTGCATTTCACATTGGGCTCAGAAATATTGGAGCCATATGCTTCAAATAACAAGGTGGTGGCAGTATTACCTACCAGACATAGTTTCCAAATGTTCTTCAAGGGCAGCCCCACATACAAAGCATTACAATGATCCATTCTTGATGTTTGTTTATTTATTTATTGCATTTATATCCCACTTTCCCCCCCCCTCTTGCAAGGAACACAAGGCAGCTTACACGACCCTCCTCCTCTCCATTTTATCCTCACAACAACAACCCTGTGAGGTAGGCTGGGCTGAGAGTCTGCGACTGGCCCAAAGCCACCCAGTGAGCTTCCACGGCTGAGTGGGGACTCGAACCCGGACCTCCCGACTCCCAGTCCAACACTCTCGCCGCTACGCCACGCTGGCTCTCATTAAAACAAAAACGTTTATGTAACAGTGGCCTGATCTGCCTGCTCCAGAAAATGTTCCAGGAAATGATCATTAAATGGTACCTTTGGGATTTCATAACCAATAACTGCTTGAGTACATTGTAAGGTTATTTTTATTTTCTGACAGAGGTAGAATAATGAAGCTTGTAATAATTCCCCCGAAAAGTAAACCTGGGTGGCCATGGGTGAATTGGTTTGGTAGGAACACAGGGCCAACTAGAGGAAGTCAGAGGCATGCAGAAGTACCTGTCAACAACATGCAACTTCTTTGCTGATGGAACTGCGCTGGCTGCCTATTTGCTACCAGGCCAGGTTTAAGGTTTTGGTCCTAGTGTACAAAGCCCTAAACAACTTGGGACCAGGATACTTAAGAGAGTGCCGGCCCTTCTCCCTTACCAACCTGCCCAGTCACTGAGGTCATCAGTGGGCATGTTCCTGGTGGTTCCACATGGACCTATGGCCCGATTGGAGTCCACCAGGAGGAGAGCCTGCAGTGTGGTGGCCCCCTTTCTTTGGAACTCCCTGACACTGGAGGTCAGGCAGGCACCAACACTGTTGCTTCCAGCACCTCCTGAAAGCAGTTCTATTCCAGGAGGCATTCCTAAAATGAACAGCCACCATTTCTATTGGCATTTTGTTTAAATGACGACAACAACAACAATAACAACAACAATTTTAATATGGGGTGTTAATTCTTTCTTTTCTTTTACTATTTATCTTTAATGTTCACCAGTCTGAAATCTGTTTTAGATATGAAGAGGTATACAAATATTGTAAATAAATAAATTCTAAATTATGCCCTACAAAGGGTGTGTGTGTATTTTTGTACAAACAGTATAGAATCATGGAATAGTAGGGTTGGAAGGGGCCTATAAGACCCTCAAGTCCAACCCCCTACTCAATGCAGGAATCCAAGTCAGAGCATCCCCGACAGATGGCTGTCCAGCCTCATCTTGAATGCCTCCAGTGTGGGAGAGCCCACCACCTCCCTAGGGAATGGGTTCCATTGTCGTCTTGCTCTAACGGTCAGGAGGTTTTTCCTGATGTTCAGCCAGAATCTGGCTTCCTGGAACTTGAGCCCATTCTTCCGTGTCCTGCACTCCGGGATGATCGAGAAGAGATCCTGGCCTTCCTCTCTGTGACCACCTTTCAAGGACTTGAAGAGCACTATCCTATCTCCCCTCAGTCTTCTCTTCTCAGGGCTAAACATGCCCAGTTCTTTCAGTCACTCCTCGTAGGGCTTTGTTTCCAGTCCCCTGATCATCTTCATTGCCCTCCTCTGAACCCTCTCCAGCTTGTCTGCATCCTTCTTAAAGTGCAGTGCCCAGAACTGGACACAGTACTCCAGATGAGGCCTAACCAGTGCCGAGTAGGGGGGAACTAGTACTTCCCAGGATTTGGAAGCTATGCTTCTATTAATGCAGCCCACAATAGCATTTGCCCTTTTTGCAGCCACATCGCGTGGTTTGCTCATATTCAGCTTGTGCTCTACAACAATTCCAAGATCCTTCTTGCTTGTAGTATTGTTGAACTGAGTATCCCCCATCTTGTAACTGTGCATTTGGTTTCTTTTTCCTAGGCGCAGAAGTTGGCATTTATCTCTATTACATTTCATTCTGTTGTTTTCCGCCCAGCGCTCCAGTTTATCAAGATCACTTTGAATTCCGTTTCTGTCTTCCAAGGTATTAGCTATCCCACCCACTTTTGTGTCATCTGCAAATTTGATCAGCATTCCCCGCGCCTCCTTCTCCAAGTCATTAATAAAAATGTTAAAGAGCACTGGGCCAAGGACTGAGCCCTGTGGTACCCCACTCGTCACCTCTCCCAGTTTGAGAGGATCCCATTGATAAGCACTCTTTGAGTCCAATTCAGTAAATAGGGATTGCGCAAGTGTGTCATGACTTCAACTTCCATGACAGTTTGTATCCATTCTGATCTGTGCTTAAGGAGCAGGCAGTTATCATTTTGCCCAGAACACCCTCACAAGGGAGGCAGTTATCACTCTTCTGCACCCAATTTCATCATTATCAGGCACTGCTGCCTCTCCAGGCTATGGGGATTTGGGAAACAGTAGGCACAAAAGATGGGAGAGCAAGGATCACTGATCATGTCTGTCCAGCTGCCTGCCTAACAGCTGGCTGAGCTCAATTGGGGAAGAGTGCACCTTCACTGTTTTGGGGGATGTTGGAGAAATCCACAATGGAACCCAATGAGTTCAGATTTTGATGAATCCGACTGGCAGATTCTTCAGTGGACCAGCTTTCCCCGTTGGGTGGATTCCACCGACTTGCAGACTGTTTTTTCCAACTTTCCTTACTTTGTGCAAATGTTGACATTGAAAAGTTTAAAAAAGAAAAACCTGGCCAAAAATGGGCATTTCCCCATAGGCTAAAGTGTTACAATGCACGTTTGAGGGGATTTTGTGCATTTTGGCAAGTGTGAATTAGTGCACATTCAGGAACTTGTTAAAAAAATGATTCTATTGATGGGCGGACTGTGGAACAAAAGGCACCTGCCAGTCCGTGAAACACAGACTGAATAGAGTTTATACAATCCGTGTATCCCTAACTGTCATGACCTCCAACTTTGGGCAGTGTCAGGGATGTGTCTAAGTGTCTTGAGATGTCTGACAGCTCCAATTCTCAATCAGAGTTGGAACAGCAGCTAGATGAGAAGCCTGAGAAGGGACCCTCCCTAGTGAGCTACAATGCTGGAAGAGAGTCCTCTCAACACCTTGTGGAACAGATGGCCCAGGCTGAGTCCCTGCCCCCTCCCTCTACCGTAAGAACGCAAGTTTCTGAGGAGAAGGAAGAGGGGCATGACTTGAGAGACACTAGGGCACGACACAAAGCAAAGTGGGGAAAGTTGGTGGCAGGGCTCAGATATCTGCCTGGATAGCCACTCTTGGAAGCCAACATAGGAGGGAGCCACCCTAAGGGAAGGACATCCCTGCAAAGCTATTTTGGCTGGGAGGTTCATACCCCAAACAGCAGCCAGCAACTTTCTCGCCCTCTGGTTCATCTCATCTGCTTAGAGATTGTTGTTAGAACCTGGGGGCAGCCTGAGAGTTTTCCTTGAATCTGCATTTGTAGAAAGGCTAGACTCTAGCAAAATAAAGTCATTTAGCCTAAAGCTTTGTCTATTGTGGTGGTGATTGTGAAGGGAAAGGACAATCCATATCTGACAGGCAGCAGGTTTGACTATGTGAGGGTCTCAACAGCGGTCTTTCCCCTTCACCTGCTCACTTATCTTTTCTTCTGTCAAGGCTTCCTTCTTTTCCTAATGACACTATGACATTCTCCCAATCCCTGCTGCTTTAAGCCATAACTGCAGAGTTAGCAGAACCACAGAACGCCATCAGCAGTTTTCTTTCACTTTTCTAAAAATACACCACTTTGGTTCAGAGAAGCCGCGATTGCTCAAGAAAGCCACAAGATGGCAGTGGAACAGAGGCTTTAAATCCTACTAGGTTTAGGGATGTACGAAAGTTCCGCCACGGATCTCGGGGAGGCCGAATGCCAGCACATTCGGCCCCCCGAAATCGGTGGCGGAATGGCCCGCCACCCCCCCCACCTCCCCCTGGGACGGGACTTACCTTGGGCGAACCTTTCTGGCAGTGGCGGCAGCGGTGGCGGCGGTGGCAGCTCCGGCGGCGTACACACGTTTTTGTTTTTTGTTTTAAATCAGCCGTGATAGGCTACGTAAACATTTACGTAGCCTATCACAGCTGACTGCAGGGACGCAAACAGCGGCGGCTATGGCCACCGCTGTTTGCATCCCTGCTAGCCAGCGGCCGGATGTCCGGCTGCTGGCGGAGCCAGCCAGTGGCCGGCCAGGATTCCAGGGGGGGGGAGGAACAGAGTGCCTCCCCCCCCAGTGAGGATTCCAGGGGGAGGGACGGAACGCCTCCACCCCCACCATCAGCATAATCCCCAAAAGGTAAGTGATTTTCGTACATCCCTAACTAGGTTAGGTAGGTTGTTGTTGTTGTTGTTCAGTCGTTCAGTCGTGTCCGACTCTTTGTGACCCCATGGACCATAGCACGCCAGGCCTTCCTGTCCTGCGCTCTCTCCCGGAGCGTGCTCAAGTCCATATTCATTGCATCGGTGATGCTATCTAGCCATCTCATCCTCTGTCGTCCCCTTCTAGGTTAGGTAGATAGGCAGGCATTTAAGGAGAAGGGGGCAGTTAGGTCCAATGGGTTCAAAGATTGTACCCACTTCAGCTCAATTACATGAAAAGTTTGGCACCTAATTCAATCAGCTCAGACCCCCTCAGGGACTTTAGACTAGCTCAGTACTTGCCATCTTGTTTGTTTTGTTTCAATTGTTGTATAGGTGGTGCAAATCAGCAAGAACAAATCTCTCCAACATTGCACCTCTATTGGGGGACACAATTTCACCAAATGTCTCATAGGGGAGGAGAAATTCTCCAGCAGTTTCTCACAATAGGGCTCACTATTGGCAGGGGTTGTAGCACAGCTTTGTTTCCCCCCACCCCCCAAGGGTTTTTGGTATATTGTGCTGCTCCTGCAAGTGACGACAGCATCAGCTGTGTTGAGCCTTCCACTTTTCTGAGGCAGAATTTTGGATATCTTTTGGGTTTTGAGCTTCCCTAATCCCTGAGAGATGGCGGGGGGGGGGTGCTGAGTGTGTTTTCTCTTTCAGTCACACATCTTTCCATTGGCTCTACAGCCTCCCAGGCACTTCCTGAACTGAAAAGGCCCCGTGCGAGGAATTGCCTCATGAAGTCTTCTTCATGACGGTTTTAACTGAAGTTTGGGAAGCCGAGGAGGAGGTGACAGGATTCCACAGATGCAGATGGCAGGCAGGACACTCATGCACACTCCATGTCCACTTCACAAGTGAGGTAAGCACAAGGACCCCAAACCCAACCCATGAGCATTTCTCCCAAATTTCTCCTCCTTTGAACTTCTTTTTGAAAGCTATTGCTTGTCCATCAGATTGAATGAGAATGGTCAGAAAAAAATGTGGGAGAAATTTTCAGCACAGCAGTAGTTCCCACCCTTTTGAGCCCCGCCCCCCAAGATAATGAATATTTCAGGGTTCCCTAAGTCTGCTGATACCTCATGCTTCTGCATGGGTAGTGCTGTTTTGACTACTTAGGTTTCAGAAGGGGCTTGATTTTGGCTAGGGCTTTGGCCAGATCCAAAGCACACCCCTAATTTGAATTGGTCTACTAGTTCTGACTAATTCTGGATCCACTCCACCATTTGTTGCTCATAGCGTGCTTAGATTTTTCTTAATGGTAACAACAACAGCAAAGGGCTGGATGTGCCTGATCTCGTCTGATCTCGAAAGCGAAGCAGGGTCAGCCCTGGTTAGTCCTTGGATGGGAGACCGCCTGCGAATCAGGCTTCCTGCATGGAGCAGGGGGTTGGACTTGATGGTCTTATAGGCCCCTTCCAACCTTATGGTTCTATGATTCAAGCCACAATCTCGTTTGATCTCAGAAGCTAAGCAGGGTCAGCCCTGGTTAGTACTTGGATGGGAGACGGCCTGGGAATCAGGCTTCCTGCATTGAGCAGGGGGTGAACTTGATGGTCTTGTAGGCCCCTTCCAACCCTATGATTCTATGATTCAAGCCACAATCTCGTTTGATCTCAGAAGCTAAGCAGGGTCAGCCCTGGTTAGTACTTGGATGGGAGACGGCCTGGGAATCAGGCTTCCTGCATTGAGCAGGGGGTGAACTTGATGGTCTTGTAGGCCCCTTCCAACCCTATGATTCTATGATTCAAGCCACAATCTCGTTTGATCTCCGAAGCTAAGCAGGGTCAGCCCTGGTTAGTACTTGGATGGGAGACGGCCTGGGAATCAGGCTTCCTGCACGGAGCAGGGGGTTGGACTTGATGGTCTTATAGGCCCCTTCCAACTCTATGATTCTATGAGATCTATGAGAACAACAACAACAAAATAGAAACTCTTCTCGAAAAAGAGCAGAAAATAGAACTTCTGATCTTGCATTGCTGGCCTATATGATTGCTGCTGAAGCTAGATGGCAATAGGGTCACTACGACCCTTAAAATCAGCAGTTCTTTTGTGAACTGTCATCTGTAAGAGCGCAATCCTATTGGGAGAGTCAGACACCTCCGAACTCAGAGGCAGGTGACCATCACAGAGGATCCTCCCCTCCACACTCTGGCCACCCTGCATTTGCAGCTAGATAGCCGATTTAGATAGCATGCTGAAAATACCGTGGACTGATCGAGTAACACATGAGAACATACTCTGCAGAGTAAGAAAACAAACAAACTTATTTTAAACCCACTCTGTATCATTTAGATCTGCAGTAAATAGCAAATAACATTGTTTCTTTGGCAGGTTCAGTGTAGATGAAGGCCAAACATGAAGCACTCATAATTTCACCAGTACCTCGGCTTTTGTGAATGGCCCACTCAGTGAACCTGGGGATGAGACTTGAGTCATGACGTAAGTGGTATTTCATGGATTAGCACACCAGCTGCATGGGAAAAGCTGAAAGTTTGCCCCGCAACCTTTAGAAGTTATTCTAAGAATGCAAACAACAAACACCATCAAGGGAAGAAAGTTACAATACCTTGGCCATATTATCTGAGGCGAAAAATGCATCATACTCCAACTCTTTATACAAGGGGAAATGGAAGGGAAAAGATCAGTAGGAAGAAGACGAACAGTGTGGTTAAAGAATCTGAGGGAATGGTCCAGCTGTACTTCTATACAACTGTTCAGAGCAGCGGCGTCAAAACCAAAAATAGCTGTAATGATAGCTAACCTCGGATAGGAGATGGCACCTTAAGAAGAAGCCGATTTTGTCTGTCTAGCTGGGATGATGGAGCAGGGCGCGGGGATGCCACACTTCATAATGATGCTTCTGCAGTCTCCTCCCCACTGTAGGGAATGCCCCTTTTTTGCCCACTCCGCACTGTGGCTATGAGCATGGAGATGGGGAAGGACCATGCCATCTACAAAGTGGCAGGGGAGGGGGTGTGGAGTTCGGTTTCTGGGAACCGAGCTCGGAACCCTGGCAGGGGAGGGGGTGTGGAGTTCGGTTTCTGGGAACCGAGCTCGAACCCTAGCTCCAAGCTCGATTCCAGAAACTGAAAAATCCTATGGCTGCCTAGACATTGTCCAGCAGCCATAGGATTGCTCTCTCCACCAGGTTGGGAAATTGCTATAAGGATCTTGTTCCCAGACATCTGTATGGAGGTGTTCCTGTCACCACTTTCTTCCCCCGCTAATGCCAATCAGCTTTTGCTCCCCCAGGGATCTAAAGGGTACCATCCAGTCAGTACTTTCAGTGCCCCCGCCCCCCGCTTTCTCTCTCAGCCTCTATGTAGTAGCAAGTATTTTTTCTTCACTGCTAACATATACCCCAAGGCTGTGTGAAATGAAGGGTCATCTAGATTCTGAGCCAGGCTTTTCTTAGGGTGCTGGACCAGATGGGCCATTGGTCCGATCAAAAGGGGCCATTTTCCTGTCCCCGGAGCAATCTTTATTTGCTTCAAACCAAAGGTCGTCGCAAAACAGGAGAGAGAAAAGGAGAAAACACCAGACAAACCCACAATAGGGAATCCGTCAGTATCGATCACACACACACACATGCACAGAGGCTGGTATAAAGCAGCAGAACAGCAAAGCATCACAGAAGTTCCGGCTGCACTGGGGATGCTGTCAGGCTTAAGGTAAAATGTAGAAAATAGAAAGATGAACAGAGTATTATAAAAATATCTGTTTAAGCTCAATGGTTCAGCTTCCGCCCTTGTCCGTAGGTGTGCTGTTACATGGCTATCAGGTAGTGCTGTGCTGAAAATTTCCCCCACATTTTTTTCCAACCAGATCCATGCAATTTGATAGAAAAGAAATTGCTTTTGAAAAGAAATGCAAAGGAGGAGAAATGTTGGAGAAATGCTCATGGGTTGGAACTGGGGGTTTGGGGCTCACCTTACTTAGAAGGTGGCTGAGGAATGTGCATGAGGGTGCTGTCTGTCACTGTACAGTAATCTCTGTGGCAGCCTGTAGCCTCCTCGACTTCCCACACTTCAGTTAAAGCCGTCGTGAGAAAGATGTCATGAGGCCATTCCTCCCAGGGCGCTTTTTCAGTGCAGAAAGTGCAGGTGGCCTGGGAGGCTGCAGAGCCATGGAAAAATGTGTAACAGAGACAGAAAACACATGCAGCACCCTCAGCCACCTCGCAGTGGTTGGGTAAGCTCAAAAAGACCACCCAAAGCAATCCAAAATTCTGCCATAGAAAAGTGGAAGCCTCCACACAGCTGATGCTCTTGCCACATACAGGAACAATGCAATAAATCAAAAACCCTTCGGGAAAAAGAAAGAAGAAGAAGCCGTGAAAAGAAGCTGTGCTTCAACCCCTGCCGATACTGAGCCCTATCTGTGAGAAACAGCTGGAGAATTTCTCCTCCCCTGGGAGACATTCAATCAAATCCTCCCCCCGCCCCATTTCTCTGCCCACAAATAGGCTGGCAAATTTTGAGAGGCCTTTTGTGCACAGCTCTGTCTCCAACAGTTTCTCACACATAGGGGTCACTCTTGGCAGGGGCTGTAGGAGAGGTTTCTTTTTTTCCCTAAGGGCTTCGGGTTTATTTCGCTGCTCCTGCAAGCGGCATTTTGGAATGGCTGGAGAGGAAAGTTCCTTAGCAGAGAAAAAACAGAACAAAGGCAGAGGTATGGGTGGGATCGTGTCTACAAATTGTCCTCCAGATTAAGGCTGCTGGGCTGAAGCCAGCAAGACAGGAGGAGCAACAGAGGGAGTCTTTGCTTCCCTGTCTTCCAATCTCCCATATTTTTGCTAGATGGGCTTTTAACCCTCACATAACTGCCAATGGCCTGGTTCAGACGGCCCACAGCAAACCCACTGGGGATTGCATATTCAAACCGCTGCCCAGCTCATCACAGCTTAAATAGCCTGCTGTGAGCCCGGGGTGTTGTGCGATCTGGACCTCTGACTCAAATTGCGATTTCTCTGGGTCACTGCCCCCAAACTAGTTGGTGACCATCACTACCTCTCGCACTAGCGAATTCCATCGTTTAGCTATGCGCTGTGCGAAGAAGTCGCTCCTTTTCTCTGTCCTGAATCTCCCGCCGTCCAGTTTCATGGCATGACCCCACTGGGTACTAGTATGATGAGACAGGGAGGAAAATGTCTCCCTCTCCTCTGTCTCCACACCAGGCGTCGTTTCATACACTTTATCACGTCTCCCTGCCCTTACTCACCATTTTTGTGAGCTAAGCGGCCCCAAATACTGTATGAAACGCTTTCCCCTGAAGTTGGGGACAGCAAGCTCATTGTTCTTTTTGTGAGTGGCCCGCTCCACAGATGGGAAGGAACAGTCTCTGGTGAGGGGGGAACCTGAAAGTCTCTTAGGGCACGATCCAGAAAGTCAGCAGCCTCTGTAGTGAGAGGCTACCGAGTATCTAATGTAGAACAGGAGAGTCATGGCTCCATGATCCAGCCACCCTGCATTCCTGCTAAATGGGCAATTTTGCCCATCTAGCAGGGGCGCCTGGATGGAGAGAAAAGGAGGCTGGGATGGCCATAGGAAACAGTGTAAGGCAGCCACCCCAGTCTCCTTCCCTCCCCTCCCCAGGGAACACCTGCTTTTCCTGTCTCCATGCTCCGTTTTCTGAACACGGAAGTAACCGGTGCAGTAGCTGGGATGGGAAGGGGGCAGGGAATACAGTCTCCTGTCTCTGAGCTCAGAGCCCTGTCTCTGGGCTCAGAAACAGGAAACCAAACTATCTTATGCTCCCCCCCCCCACACACAAAGGCTGTCTGGGTATACAATTGCTCGCTTAAAGAGGATTGCAATGTTCAAGGGTGATATTCAACCACCTGAACAAACAGGCTCCACCCAAGCATTACCTCTTGGCATCCTGGATTTTTGCAAGGAATGGAGGACTACGAGTATAAGTCATCAGCTACAGCTAGGTCCACTCTAGCTAGATTCAGGACAGAGAAAAGGAAGTCCTTCACACAGCACTTCGTTAAACTATGGAACTCACTTCCACAGGATGCGGTGATGGCCACCCATTTGGATGGCTTTCAAAGGGGCTTGGACACATTCCTGGAGGAGAAGGCTATCGATGGCTACTAGTCTGGATGGCTATGTGCTACCTCCAGTACCAGAGGCAGTGACCTACGTACCCCAGTTGCTGGGGAACATGGGCAGGAGGGTGTTGTTGCACTCGTGTCCTGCTTGTGGTTTCCTGGTTGAGAGCTGGTTGGCCACTGTATGAACAGAATGCTGGACTAGATGGGCCCTTGATCTGATCCATATTGGCTTTTCTTGTGTCCTTATGTTCTTCCGTCATAGGTTTAGGGAGCAGTGACATCAGGGATTGAACATTTCAGGAGCTATAGTGTACTTCGGGTGGATCTGTCTGCATGGACGGGAATTTGGGAAGAAGTGCCTGCCTTTGGGTTAGAAAGTTGAAATAGACTGTATAGAAGTTCTTCCCCTGATTCTATAGACCACCGCAGAACTCGGCTGGAAAATGTGGAAGAGATGCACAAATACAGACTGTCTTTTCTGTTTTATTTTGTTTTCTCCCCCTCCCCTTCGAATTCCTGTGCCATTTCACAAAACCTTGGTGCTCTGTTATTAAAACTTGCCTGTGCACTAAAAATTCAACCCACCGAATTAGATCCACCCCCACCCCACCCCCCGTACCAGCCTTTTGGTCAATTACAAATGCACAGCTGGAAACCCATATCACGTCCACTTGTACGCATAGCAGGGACCGTTTGGTGCTGGGATGTGATGCACAGCTTCCTGCTCATTACGAACATATGGTGTTCATGTGTATCTGCAAGGCTGAGACCGCATAGGCTTATTTCTTATTCCTGGCTCACAAAAACAGAAGAAAGTGATGCAGTACAGATCCCGTCATAAAATGATAGATTTGCAAACTGGAAACCTCAAGCAAAAACTTTGGGAGTGTGTCACAGTGATCTGGCTCACATGACTGCGGTGTGGTTCGTGGTGGTTTGTTCACCGTGCTTCACATGCCGGTGGAATTTCCCTAATTACCCTCACTGGTGTGGCTTGAACATGGCGGCCTGTGTTCTTTGAGGGGGCAGCAACCCTCAAATAACCCACGGGCTGTTGGTTTATTTGAGGGATGCCCCATCCTCCAAACAAGCCACATCACCTGGGTTCTGATGGCATGGTGAGCTGTGCCAAAGAGGGTAATTAGAGGAATCCAGCCAGCACACGACCAGCATGCAAAGTGCAGGAAATAAGCCACTGTGGCTTATTTCCCTCACTGTGATGGTGTGACCTGGCCCAATGGAAATGGAAAACTGGAGTTGGCATGGCATATTAGCAGGCCACTGTGATTCCGAGATCTTCCCAGCCCCTTCCAATATGTAAAGGAAGGGCATCCAATAATGTTGGGTAAATATTACCCCAAGTACACTGTTCATTGCAGAATTTACACAGAATTAGACCTGCATTCTGAAACTTACTCTACACCATGGGTATGGAACTTGCAGCCCTACAGGTCTTGGACTACAACTCCCATCATTCCTGAACATTGGCCATGCTGTTTAGGGCTGATAGGATTTAGGGTCAATGACATCTGGGGCAGCCCTAGGTTTTCCACCCCTGCTATTTGAGACTCTCCTATTTTAGCCAGGGCAGAGCTAACCAGAAGAACAATAAAGGAATGTAACGGGGAAAATCTCAATTGGCGTCTGACAATCTGCAGCAGGTTATTTTTTGTGGCGTCTCCCTTTTTAAGGCGCTAAAGGCATAAGACACACACACACCTTGTAATTAAAGATCTTACGTCATTAAGACATCTTGCATAATTGCATAATTAAAATTATACCAAATCACAAAAGTGCACCGAATGAAAAAAGTGCACAGAAGTGCACCGAACACAACGAATCACACAAAATCACATGGATTCATACACAATCACACACAAAATCACACAAAAAGATCACAAAAATCACACAATCACAAAAATAAAAAAATCATAAAACCACAAACAAACCACGAACAAGTCGCAAACAAGTGCAAACAAGTCACAAAAGTGCACCAAGCACTGGCAATTAATCACAAAACTACAAACAAACCACGGACAAGTCACGAACAAGTCACAAAAAATCACAAAAGTGCACCAAGCACTGGCAATTAATCACAAAACTACAAACAAACCACGGACAAGTCACAAACAAGTCACAAAAATCACAAAAGTGCACCAAGCACTGGCAAGTAATCACAAAACTACAAACAAACCACGGACAAGTCACAAACAAGTCACAAACAAGTCACAAAACATCACAAAAGTGCACCAAGCACTGGCAATTAACCAGAGCAAACTCAAGTGATCAAATGCTTATCATTTTGGAAGTGAAATGGGGCCACCCCAAAATATGCTAGCGACTGGCTTCTACATAGTCAGTGGGCACCTAAGGTGTGCAGAAGTACGTATGTTTGTGAATTAAAAGACAATGATACTGAAAGCAAATGAACTCAAAACTGTCTGACAGGAACCTGTGAGCATACAGAATGGAGATGATGGCTGAGCTTTAGGGCAAGGGAGGTTCTCAAAACACCAGAAGTCAGACAAGACTGCAGGTCTGTTAAGGCATTTGTTTCTCCATGACACACCGCATGGAGAGGAAGATGGGATGAGTGCTGCTGTGACGAAAATTTCTCCCACATTTTTTTTCCAACCATTCTCATTCAATCTGATAGAAAAGAAATTGCTTTGAACAAGGAATTCAAAGGAGGAGAAATTTCAGAGAAGTTCTTGTGGGTTGGGTTTGGGGTTCTTGTGCTTACCTTACATATGAGGTGGCCATGGAGTGTGTGTAACTGTCCTGTCTTCAATTGTACAGTAGTCTCTGTGGCAGCCTGTAGCCTCCTCAGCTTCCCAAATTTCAGTTAAAGCCATCATGAGGAAGACATCATGAGGCAATTCCTCCCATGGGGCTTTTTCATTTCAGGAAGTGCAGGTGGCCTGGGAGGCTGTAGAGCAATAGAAAGATGTGTAACAGAGACAGAAGACACATGCAGCACCCTCAGCCACCTCGCAGTGGTTGGGTAAACTCAAAAAGACCACCAAGAGAAATTCAAAATTCTGCCTCAAGGAAGTGGAAGACTCAACACAGCTGATGCTGTTTCCACCTACAGAAGCAGCACAATAAGCCAAAACCCCTGAGAGGAAAAAAAGAACCTGTGCTAGTACAACCTCAGCCAATGGTGAGCCCTATCTGTGAGAAACTGTTGGAGAATGTCTCCTCTGCTAGGTGAAATTTGGTGCAATTGTCCCCAGAATTTATCTGCCCACAAATAGGCTGGAGAATTTTGAGAGGCCATTTGTGCACAGCTCTAGATGGGATGAGTGCTCTGACCCCTTCGTCCCCTCATTGCCATGAGTTGGAGGTAGAACATCTCCATGAGTTGGGGGGAGAACATCTCCAGTGGGGAGCCTCCTTTATTCTTGTAGGCTCCTTGCATGACTTAGATCCCTGGCTTCTAAATTTTGTGGGGAGCTAATATAATAACATGAAAATCAAAGGGTACTAGAGGCCCTTCCTAGCACAGTATGTTTTTTACAATGCTGGTGTGGGAAATCTCATGATGGACTGCTCCACCAGAGAGAATGAGGGAGAATAAATGTATGCAAGAAGCTGGGAATTCTTCTTTTTGCCATGCTAGCTTTCTAAGGGCAGGGAGCTTTTAACAAAAAGGAACCGTCAGTTGTGCGGTTCTCCCACCTGCATTCTGAAATGGTATAGCCCTAGTTTCCTAGGAAGGCAGCATCCGATTTTTCTCTGGAATACGTCACTTGTCCCGACGCACGTTCTGCAAATAGAGGCCTCTGACTCTACTCCCCAATATGTCTTGGAGAATTACTTTTGACAAAGGAATCTATGGAAACTCTCCACGCTGCCCAACATTACATCAGCTAATAATTTACGGATGTGGGGTGAGCGGCAAGCTGCTTGTTGCTTTCTGAAGCTTGGCTTTGCCATTTGTTTGGCTGTTGGCCAGAAAGGGAGGAGCGATTCCTGCTGATGAACATACACAGTGATAAAGTTGTCGCTTGCCTCTGTTTGGTCTCTCATAGTCAGCCTTTCTTCCAGGGTTTTGTTTACTCCAATTTCCCAGGAATGGGCACCTGCTGATAGCTCCTCGGCTTTAAATATTTATTAAGGCAGCAGAAGCTCCAACTGAGTGCATCAGCTCTGTGTTCCTCTCGAACAGAAGAAGTGCTGAGGGCATAAGAGGGTTGTGTGTGTGTCCCCCCCCCGCCCAAGTATGATTGCAAGCTATTTTTGACTGGGTTTGCATTGTGGGGCCTTGTGCATCTGCTCTTGCACAGAGCTGGGTGCAAATGGCCTCTCAAAATTCTCCGCCTTGATTGTGGGCAGAGAAATCTGGGAGACAGGATGCAATTCATCTGGACCTGGGGACTTGAATCCATTTGGGGAGCAATCCTATGGCTGCTAGTCAGTGGCTAGACAGCCATAGGATACCTTGTTTTCCGGTTCCTGGAGAACTGACCTCCCCCCCACCCTTCCACACTGCTTCGGTGGCAGTGCAGAAAAGTGCCATGCTCCACGCTTGCAACAGGAGTGCGGAGCGGCCAAAATGGGGCATGCCAGGGGGCGTTCTGGGGCGAGGAGGGAGGAAATGCCGGTAGGACACATCCAATGTGTCGTCCAGAAGCCTCCTCCCCCACTCCGCCATCCTGCGGCTAGACAGCTAGAAGCACCTGTCTAGCCAAAAATGCAGGGCAGGAGGGGCACAGAGGAGATGATCCCCTCTGTCCTTCTCCAGCCCTGCATTGGATAGGGGGTTACCTCCGAGTTTGGAGGTGGCCGCCTATCTAAATAGGATTGCACCCTTAAGGGAGTTCTGGGCACCACACTTGAAGAAGGATGCAGACAAGCTGGAGAGGGTGCAGAGGAGGGCGACGAAGATGATCAGGGGACTGGAAACAAAGCCCTGTGAAGAGAGACGGAAAGAACTGGGCATGTTTAGCCTGGAGAAGAGAAGACTGAGGGGAGATAGGATAGCGCTCTTCAAGTCCTTGAAAGGTTGTCCCAGAGAGGAAGGCCAGGATCATTCCTTGATCATCCCAGAATGCAGGAGACAGAAGAATGGGCTCAAGTGACAGGAAGCCAGATTCTGGCTGAACATCAGGAAAAACCTCCTGACTGTTACAGCAATATGACAGTGGAACCCATTCCCTAAGGAGGTGGTGGTCTCTCCCACAGTGGAAGCATTCAAGATTAGGCTGGACAGCCACCTGTCGGGGATGCTCTGACTTGGATTCCCAAATTGAGCAGGGGGTTGGACTTGATAGCTTTGTAGGCCCCTTCCAACCCTCTTATTCTATGATTCTATGATTCTAAAGTGCTTAGATATTCCCTGATGATCTCTTTGTCAATCTCAAGCTGCATTCCTCCCCTTCAGCCTGTTTATCACATAGGTCAGACAGGACACAAATCCCCTTTTGGGAGAAGACAGAGCCAAACTAAGACTTGAGCAGCTCTGCCTTTTCTTTGTCATCTGTCAGCATTTTGCCATCTTCTCTGAGCACCCGGCCATTACTTTTGTCCTCATTTTACTTTGAAGATATCTTTTAAAAAAGCATCCTTTTTTGTTATACTTTGCATCCCTTGCTAACCTCAACTCATTCTGAGCCTTCCAGACACCATCGCTGCAATTCAAGGCTATCTGTTTGTAGACTTCCTTAGTGACCTGTCCTTCTTCCACCTCCTATAGATGTCCGTTTTGATTTTCAGATTATTGAGAAGCTTTTTGTGTAGAGCCCGCAAAAGGGGAACCATGCAAGAAATGCATTGGGATTCTTTTCACTGAATTAAACATCCTTCTTGTCTACCCCTATGCTTTCAGCTTTCCTGGCAAGCTCTTTGTGAAGCCTCATTCGCTTCCTCTGTTGTCTTCCTTTTTTTTCCCTCATTAGGATTGTTTCTGATTGTATCTTTAGTATCACCTTTTCAGGAACTCCCATCTCTCTGGAACTCCTCTTCCTGTTAGGTTTTCCTGCCACAGAATCCTACTTACCATTGCTGTGAGTTTATTAAAAACAGATTTCCTGAAGTCCAAGTTACACCTCTGACTACATTCAGCTTTAATTTTCCGTAAAATCAAAAACTCAGGCATTGCGTGGTCACTTACCCCCAAAGTTCCTGCCACTTCCACCTTCTCAGTTAACTCCCTATTGGTCAGAATTAAGTCAAGGATGGCTTATCTTCCACTCTCTGAAGGAGAAAACTTAAACTATCAGCAAGGCATGTTAGGAATTTCCTAGAGAGACCAGAGTTGTCCTTATCTCTAGGCTTTTGTCTCCATCCCCCAAAGGATGTAGTTTAAAGCCCTTCTTATCAAACTCGGCATTTTTGGGGCAAACTAATGAAAGGCCCATTTCAACAAATCTGAATCAAGTACATCAGTAGCCTTCACCAAAATCTGAAAGAAATTCATGACATTCCAAGCTGTAGCTTGGAGTAAAAAGTACATATGTTTCAAGGTTCAGCTGTTTTGATCTTCCTGTTTGTGTGGCATTTTTTATCGGATCACTTTGACATTTTGCACAACTGTAGACCTCATCAAAACGGAGAAGTGATGCTATTTTAAGCCACAACATGGCAGCAAAGTAGTGTGGCGGTAATCACAAGTATATTTTCTGTCCCCTGATAAACAAGATGGTTTAAGGTCAGCCTAGAAGACAAGGACATTATCAGCTTGATAAAACATATACTGTTTCTGTGCTCTCTTCTTGCGTTTGGCTGCTGCTTGGGTTCAAACTTGGATCCTGGTGATCAAATAATCCTTCCCTAACAGGGTGGGGGGATCCAAATCTTTCAAGAACTGAAAGTTACCCTTCTGTGTGTTGTGGTTATGTACTATCCACAGATGACAAGGGAAACCCCCAAGTATATTTAATTCCTGATTCTATGAAAATAGTAGCTACTCTTTCTAGTTTGCTTCTGCTGCACAGGGTTTCTGCTGAAGGATCTTGATGTGCTTGGATACGATGGGCAGTATCTATCTGCTGACAGATCTTGACATGCTTGGATATGATGGGCAGTATCCATCTGCTGACAGGTCTTGACATGCTTGGATATGATGGGTAGTATCCATCTGCTGACAGGTCTTGACATGCTTGGATATGATGGGTAGTATCCATCTGCTGACAGGTCTTGACATGCTTGGATATGATGGGCAGTATCCATCTGCTGACAGGTCTTGACATGCTTGGATATGATGGGCAGTATCCATCTGCTGACAGGTCTTGACATGCTTGGATATGATGGGTAGTATCCATCTGCTGACAGGTCTTGACATGCTTGGATATGATGGGTAGTATCCATCTGCTGACAGGTCTTGATATGCTTGGATATGATGGGTAGTATCCATCTGCTGACAGATCTTGACATGCTTGGATATGATGGGCAGTATCCATCTGCTGACAGGTCTTGATATGCTTGGATATGATGGGTAGTATCCATCTGCTGACAGATCTTGACATGCTTGGATATGATGGGTGGTATCCATCTGCTAAGGGACCGCGGTGGCTTAGTGGTTAAGACGCTGAACTGCAGACTGGAAGATCGGCAGGTCAGCAGTTCGAGACCCGAGTGCTGTGTGACGGAGTGAGCTCCCGTCTTCAGTCCCAGCTTCTGCCAACCTAGCAGTTCGAAAGCAAGAAATTGCAAGTAGATAAATAGGTACCGCCTCGGCGGGAAAGGTAACAGCGTTCCGTGCACCTCGGTGTTCAGTCATGCCGGCCACATGACCACGGAAGCGTCTTCGGACCGCACTGGCTCTTCGGCTTAGAAAAGGGGATGAGCACCGCACCCTAGAGTCGGACACGACTGGTTGGGGACACCTTTACCTTTACTTTTTATCCATCTGCTGACAGATCTTGACATGCTTGGATACGATGGGGCGTATCCATCTGCTGAAGGATCTTGACATGCTTGGATACAATGGGCAGTATCCATCTGCTGACAGGTCTTGGCATGCTTGGATATGATGGGTAGCGTCCAACATGGGCATTGAGCAGGCATCCCAGGGCCGCCAACATAAATGCAGGTGTCCTGGGCAGTGGTGGCACACATGTCTTCTACCACCGGTGGCCTCAATGCAGATCTTCTGGTGGGGGAGTGGGGGGCAGCACTGCAATAAGCAAAAATTCTCTTTTCCAGAAGGGATGGGTCATGCCCCTTCTGGAAATGAGTATTTCCGCTCACTGCAGGGCTTCCACCTGGAAGGGCTGTGTTGCAGCCACCAGCAGTAGGGGCAATGCATGCCGGCAAAGACACCCACACTCACACCAACCCTGGCAGCCCCCCTCCCCCACAAGGCCCACGTTGGATACTACCCTAGGATCCTGGAGTTTGAACTCTCCACCATCACGAGATATACGGATTGAAGTGTCTTTAGTGTCGGGAACCACAAATCAAGCAACAGTATAAGTCTGTTGTTGCCCATTGTTGTCAAGACTGAGCCCAGGCCCTCTGTTCTGCTTTCAGACTCTGATTCAGATTCAGAGATGGAGTTAGAAGAAGCCCAGAAGAGACAGGGTGTGAGGGAGCAAATTCCCCAAGACTCTTCAGGAGCTAGTGAAGAACCTTCCCAGGAACTTAGGGAGGAGGAGGGCTAGGCTCAGAGACCGTCCTCTCCCCTCCCCAAGGGAACCCGGGCACTGTCAGAGGGGGGCGGTGCTTCGGGATTGACGGATGCCAGAACCCGCCACCAACTTCAGCAGATGGTGTTGAGAGGAGGAGGTGGGAGGCATCACACCAGATTGGCTGCCTGTCAGAAGAGTGTTAGGTTAACAGGGTGTTAGGTTACCCCGCCCCCCTATATATGCCTGCCCAAGAACTGATATCTGTTGGAGGGGCCCTCCTCTGCATCCCACCAGTGCGAAACATGCACTATGGTGGGATGTGGGAGAGGGCGTTCTCTGCTGTGGCACCCCAGTTGTGGAATGACTTCCCCTTGGAGGCCCGATTGGAGTGTGCATTGTTTCATCTCTGTGCCAAGTAAAAACATGGCTTTTAACCAAAACCTTTGAGGGCTAAATGCATTCCCTAATGTAGCACACTGTTTTAACTCTGTTAATGATTTAGATTTTAATTGGTATTAGCTTGCTTAACGGTTTAATATGCTTTAGCTATTGAAATTATTTATTGTTTTATACTGTCTAAATATCTGTACACAGCACTGAGATCTTAATGATATAGGGCGGGATACAAATATTTGAAATAAATAAACAGGAAAATAACAGACATGTTTAGGAAATGTAACTAGTGTATTCAACTGTAAAATGGGTCGTCCCCCCCCACTCCAGCCATTCCCAACTTGATGCTGTCCTGATGTGTTGGACTATAACTCCCATCATCCCAGGCAGCATAGCCATCTTTCAAAGACAGGCTAAACAAATCCACCCATTTTACACATGCATACTTTCTTGGGGATATGCCACATATATGGGTGTTATATGCTTTGTGTGACTTGATGTGTCACCTAGGGAGAAGATTGTGTGCTTGAATTATTCACTCTGCATGTATTTCCTGCTCTTGTTGTGAGTTTGTGACACTTTGTACTAGTTTGGATTATGGTAGATTGATAAGGGTGGCATCTGTGGAGGCAAAACTTTTCACGTTAGAATTCCACTCCTGGATTTGCAAGTTAACAGGCCATCTGGAAAGATTTTTTTATATATATTAAAAAAAAGACTCCCATTTAAAAACAAACAAAAACAAATTGAGAACTGGTGGTCCAATGCCAAGGTTAGTTCCATTCTGTTTGCAGAGAAACTGCGGATATATTCCAGAAAGCGGATTTGAAGATGATGCATATACAAATTTAAAGACGCTTCTGCATTAATAAAAGTATAGTTTCCAAATCATAGGAAGTACTAGTTCCACTCTACTCAGCACTGGTTTGGCCTCATCTGGATTACTGTGTTCAATTCTGGGTGCCACACTTTAAGAAGGATGCAGACAAACTGGAGAGGGTTCAGAGGAGGGCAGCAAAGATGATCAGAGGACTGGAAACAAAGCCCTATCAGGAGAGACTGAAAGAACTGGGCATGTTTAGCTTTGAGAAGAGAAGACTGAGGGGAGATAGGATAACGCTCTTCAAGTCCTTGCAAGGTTGTCCCAGAGAGGAAGGCCAGGATCTCTTTTCCATCATCCCAGAGCACAGGACAGGACACGGAATAACAGGCTCAAATTACAGGAAGCCTGATTCCAGCGGAACATCAGGAGAAACTTCCTGACTGTTAGAGCAATACAACAATGGAATGGATTACCTAGGGAGGTAGTGGGTTCTCCCCCACTGGAGGCATTCAAGATGAACCTGGACAGCCATCCGTCAGGGATGCTTTGACTTGGACTCCTGCGCTGAGCAGGGGGTTGGACTCGATGGTCTTATAGGCCCCTTCCAACCCTACAATTCTATGATTCTAAGCCTGTAACATTGCCCGCCTCCAATCCTACAAAGAGAGATAATAAATAAATAAAAATAGGAGGAAGTACTTTTTTTCCCCTCTGTGTGAAAGAATTACAGAACACCTGCTGTTGTTTTCTTTGATAGCATCATCTATGTGTGTGAGCATCCTAAAATAGGTGTAGATTCTGCTGGTAGATCTCTGGTGATTTGCAGGAGATTGATAAAGATTTCTTCCCACCTCTAATTTAGATGATGCAGTCCTCACATGATGAACCTGCATGTGTGACTCAGTCCACAGCCTATGCTGAATACCAGGGTATGGCCTGGAGGCACTTATTAGAGGTGACATTGATTGATACAAAAGTTCAGTCTGTGGCGTTATATCTCCAATGGCCCATTCACACATACAGACTATCATTTCAAGAAGGGTGGGGCACATGTCACCCTCCAGACGTTGTTGGGCTCCAACTTCCATCAGTACCAGCCAACATTTTCACCGGTCAGGGAGGATGGGAGTTGTAGTTCAACAACATCTGGAGGATGACAGTTTCTGTTCTTCTTTAGCCGTCAGTATATAAGAATCCTCTGGTTAACCACCTAGTCAGTTTCATCTAGTCAGTTGCAAGCTAAGATCCTAAGGGAGTTCCACAACTCTGGGGCCACCACAGCTCAGGACCTATCTTGTGTGCTCACCCACCTAACCAATTTCACCGGCAGGTAGATGAGCCAGAGCTCCGGTGCCAATCTTGGATTATGGGTCGGGTCAAGCCATCAAGGTGGTTGAAGGTGGTCCTTAAGGTGACCCATAAGGCTCTATTTCAGGTGTTCACCCAGCATGCAACTGATCACAGGCCCTTCAGATGTTTTTGGGCTCCCATCAGTACCAGGCAGCATAGCCAAAGGTCACGGAGGATGGGAGTTGTAGCACAAGAACATCTGGAGGATGACTGTTTCTGTTCTTCTCTGGCTGTAGGTATACAAGAACCACCTAGTCAGTTTCACTATAGTCAGTTGCAAGTTAAGACCCTATGCAAATCTATCCCGATTATATGTGGTAACAGTGGTGCATATGTTGGTAACGTCTAGGCTTGATTTCTATAATGTTCTGTACTTGAGGTTGCCTGTATATTTAATTCAGAAACTTCAACTGGTACAAAATACGGCAGCCAGGTTGGTCTCTGGGACATCCAGCAGAGACCATATTACATTGGTTTTAAAATCTTTACACTGGCTGCCAATTTGTTTCCAAGCGAAATATTAAAAGGTTCTTACTTTTAAATTCTTACATGGTCTAGGTGCAAGGAACTTAGGGAGCACCTTCTCCCCTATGTCCCAGTCCACCACCTAAGTTCCACTGTGGACTCTGCTGAAGCTGCCTAATGTGAGATTGGCAGCCACGCGCAAGAGGATTTGTTCCTTGGCCGCCCCTCAGTTGTGGAATGACCTGCCGGTTGAAATGCCCCTACTGATCTCTTTGAAGGTTTTCAAGCAGGAAGTAAAGACTCCATTATTCTGGCGGGCCTTCCCTTTTTAGAACTCTTGCTCCTTTTGCTGACTCTTGCATGCTGTTTTTAAGCTGTGCTTTTTTAAGCTGTGTTGTTCTGTTGTTGGGATTTGTTCTTTTGTTAAATTGTTAGTTCAAAATGGTTTTTAATTATATGTCGCTTCTGTATATATTGTCCACGCGCTTCTATGTAAATGGCTTTTAAACTTTGTAAACTGTATTGGAGGGAGTAATCCTATGGCCACTAGTCAGTGACTAGACGGCCATAGGAGATGTGGTTTTCCTGGTACCGACCTTGGAGCCCGTGCTCTGAGGTCGGCTCCCAGGGAACCAACCTTCCTCCCCTTCCACGCTGCCTTGCAGGCAGCGCAGAACAGCCTCACGTTCCCCACTCGGAAGAGGAGCGTGGAGTGGCCGAGACGGGGCATTCTGGGGGGCGTTCCGGGGTGGGGAAGGCAGAAATGCTGGTATGACACATCTAATGTGTCATCCGTCATCCTTCTCCCCTGCTCTGCCTTTCTGCAGCTAGACAGACTAAGGGTGCAATCCTATGGGGATAGGCGGCCACCTCTGTCCTCGGAAGCGACCGCCTATCCAATGCAGGGCAGGAGAAGTACGGAGGGAATCATTCCCTCTGTGCTTCTCCTGCCCTGCATTTGTGGCTAGACAGCCAATTTTGGCTGTCTAGTTGTGGGAAGGCGGAGCGGGGGAAGAGGCTGCTGGACGACACATAGGATGTGTCGTACCAGCATTTCTGCCTTCTCTGCCCCAGAATGCCCCGTTTTGGCTGCTCCACACTCTTCTGAGCACGAAGCTCCTGTTTTGAACTGCCTGCGAGGCAGCATGGAAGGGGGGAAAGGTCGGTTCTCTGAGAACCAACCTCAGAGCGTGGGATCTGAAGTCGGTTCCCAGAAAACCAGATCTCCTATGGCCGTCTAGCTGCTGACTAGCAGCCATAGGATTGCTCCCTTAATTACACAAAATCTCTAAAAATAATTGGAAGACAGGTGGAGCATCACAGTTTAGGCATAGCCAATCAACAGAAGACTGTTACAAAACAGGGGAAATCTGTCCAGAGTTGGAACAGGTTACAGTAGGATGGTGAAAGATGGCCAGTGAAAGGTGATGTCTCATTGAGGTCACTGAGGGGCCTGTCTGAAATGTTGCTGGTGTGGCATTTATTAGAGACAGTGGCAGCCCAAGACCTTTTGCCGCCTGAGGCGAAGGGCAAAATGGTGCCCCTTCCCACTGCATGTACACAAGCCAACTGGACTGGCAAATGGATCTGTCTTGAACACTGATAATAGGACAGTGTCCTCCATTGCCCCTGCAGGCTGCAGGCTGCAGGCTGACTTAGATAGCACAAGATGCCTTGTTCTCTCCTTGAACAACCTGCTGCCGCCGCCTACCAGCATCTGACACCTGACACAGCTGCTTCACTCTGGCTAATGGTAGGGCCGGCCCTGATTAGAGATTTATTTATTTATTTTATCTCCTTTATATCCCGCCTTTTTTTTCCTCCTTAAGGAACCCAAGGTGGCATATGTAATCCTCCTCCATTTTATCCTCACAACAACAAGCCCATGAGGTGGGTTGGGCTGAGAGTCTGTGACGGACCCAAAGTCACCCGGTGAGCTTCTGTGGCCGAGTGGGGACTAGAACCCGGATCTCCTGACTCCTAGCCCGACACTCTCACCACTACACTGCACTGACTCTCCAATGATGCCAGTGAAGCTCTCCTAAGCCGTGCTTGGAAAACAACTCTAGATGCTTGTTAAAGCCCACCTCAAAGGAGAGGCGAACTTTACCAGCCCCTGAATTCTTATCCAGCTTGGAATGAAATCAGAGCCAGGGAAGAATTTCTGGCTTCCCTAGCTGACAAATGCTTTTTCCTGGAAGGAAGGAGATTTCTCTTAGCCAGCCAAAGCCTTTGTCAAGCAGGGATTGTTCATCCCAGCACTGTTTCCTGTCTCTGACGTTGGAGACCCAGACACTGTCTGGGGGCATAGGATTTCTCTCTTCCAAGATTATCCCAGGCAAGCTTGGGAGAGCTTATCGATCTCTGCATTTATGAATGAGACTGTGTGTCCTGTGATTCTGTTGGCCACAGTGTGGAAACAAACCTTACCAATAACATCAGTGGGAAGCAGTCCTTCCTCTTCTTCCTCCCCAACCCTTCCACATTTAAGCAAAATTAAGGATTTGGGCAGAGCAAACTTTGGGAAAACAGGTGCAGTGGGTGTGAAGAGTGGGTGAGACTCCATCTCCCTCTTCTTAGGTTCTGTGGGCAGTATCCAGCTGTGTCATCCCACTAGCGGAGACTAGGTTCTGAACTATGAGAATCCAACTGAAGTTACATTTGTGCACAAACAGTTGCACAACCTGCTGGGGAAGAGGTGTGCACCAGGCTTTCACAATCCACTGTGCAACCGGGAGCACATTACATTTGCGCCAATTACCTTTTACATTTACAATGGGTCCTGCAACTGTAATGCACAATCTCTTGCATGATGGAAAGATTTAGCAGAGCTGCACTCTCATTATTTGAGTTTGCAGAATGACACCACTAGATACTGCCCTGTGTTACTTGCACATGGGCGGGGTTTCTCTACGGCAACTGCTTTTCTGAACAGAGAGAAGGTTGTGGCTTACTGAGAAGATATGTGTTGCAAAGACCCTCCACGATTTTGAAATGTCAAGGAGAGGTTTTGGAGTTTGTGGGTGTCATCTCTAATATCATTTGGGGTATCCCAGAAAGTAGAAAACAAGTAAGGTCAATTACATCAGCCACTGATATTAATGAAATCAGAACTTTAGAAAGCACAGTAGGCAGAGAGGGAGTTTTTCTTTGTCTATTTTTCAGAAAAGGCTTCTCTGCATTGAATTACTCCCTGAGTAAGGGCAGCATTCAGCAACTGAATCTTTTCACAGCATGCAGAAAGCTTTACCCACTGGATTTCTGTCTGTTGCAACCTAAACACACAGGAGTCCTGGCAGGAAAGGAAAGCCCATGACTTTCTAGGACTGTCAGTTGAACGTTGCTTGGAAGAACGGATGTAGTTATTCTTATTTGTTTATTGAATGTATGGGGTAGCCTTTCTACAGAAAAAAAAAAGTCTACACTCAAGGAGACACACAGTAATAGAATATTTATTGCATACATTGGAAAGCAACTCGTTCAACCTCACAGGCAGACCTGTAATCCGTGTAGAAATGCTGGATCTGTACAAAGCAAAGTGATCCAACTTCAACATTTTTCCATATGGAGGTTTCAGAGGAGAGCACATTCTCTACCCCTCCCATGAAATTCCATGCAGTTAAAAGAAAAGGAAAAAAAATGCTACAGGCTCAAGTTGTCCCTGACGCTTTGAATGCCACGTGGCTCTTCTTGAGAGATAAAAAGTCTGAAGGGTTGTTTTGTTTTGTTTTTAATAAGTGCATTTTATTGGAACAGAGTTGGGACTGATGGTTCTCGAAGCTGAAGTCCTCTGCTTTATCCACATTTCAAGCATTTTTGTTTCAAAATACTTCGGTATTTTTCTACTTCCCCCCCCCTCCCCAAGCATACATGCTGTACTCCATACGTTTTCATTTGATTCCTGCCTATTTGCCTATCAACTGATCTTTGCTGCTGAAGCATTCATGTTGGGTATGAACTATACAAATTGATAATCTGGGTGGTTGCCATTGCTTCATCTCTCAAGTCCTGTTTTAATCTCCCATTCTCAACTTGCTTACTTTTGTTCCTAAGGAGCTTAATTGCACAGAGAGACTACCAAACATTATTATGCTAAGAGACATGATTATGCTAAGAAAGTGCTAGGAGACATATCTGGGACTCTTAGCAGTGACCCAGATATGTAAGAGCCCCAATACAGTACACACAAGAAAGTTCAATCAATTAATTATTACATTGCTATGAAAAACATAAACATAGCAGATTATAAACAGTTACTAAAAACCTAGCAAGAATACAGTAACAACTAGATGACCCAAGCTGCAGACTTCAAACAATGGGTCTTTATTCCAAGTATTTATTAGCCACTTCTCAAGGCCAAGCCTTCACAAAGGAATATGCGCACAATGACTAATTAGTCACTTTATTAGTCACTTTATTAGACTTTATTAGTCACTTCTCAAGGCCAAGCCTTCACAAAGGAATATGCGCACAATTACTAATTAGTCACTTTATTAGTCACTTTTATTAGTCACTTCATTAGACTTTATTAGTCACTTCTCAAGGCCAAGCCTTCACAAAGGAATACGAGCCAATGACTAATTAGTCACTTTTATTAGTAACTTTTATTAGCCACTTCTCAAGGCCAAGCCTTCACAAAGGAATAGGCACACAATGAAAACAACAACGGAACAATCTCTTAAGGATGCAGTAGTAAAATGCAGTAGTAATGTAGTAAAATGTAGTAGTAAAATGATCAGGGTTTGAAGGCCTTCTTGAAGGCCTGTATCGAACAGGTCAAATGAATGTTAACTGTAAGGGAGTTCCAAAACTGTGAGGCCACCACTGATAAGCCCCTATCCTGTGTGCTCAGCAACCTAACTGACTACACAGGCAGGTGATAAGTCACACCTCCAGTGCCAATCTTAAATTATGGGTAGGGTCAAGTAGTAGTCCTGAAGTAGTCCTTACGGCTCTGTTTCAGGTGCTCACCCAGCATGCAACTGATCACAGGAAGCCCCAGAGAAGAGCCTCAGAAGCTAATGAAGATCTTGGGCAGGGACATAAGGTGGAGATAATTCCCTCCTTCCCTTTAAATTAAAATTGGGGAGGGGGGATAAAATTCAACACTACCGTTGCCAATGTTTGAGCTGCTCCCTTTAATTGCTCCACAGCTGGTCAGTAGGTGAGGATGTTTGAATGCCACAAAAAGCTTCCTCTGCTGATTTCTGCAGATAAAGTCTCTGTTAAAAGGACAGGACTAGTTTTGTGTTTTTTTCTGGTCAGTTGGTAAACTTATCCTCCACTGTTCAGCTCCTTCAAATCAGGAAGGTCCAACCAAAATAAGAACATAAGAAGATAAGAAGAGCCCTCCTGGATCAGACCAAGGGGCCATCTAGCCCAGCATTCTGTTCACACGGTGGCCAACCACCTGTCGACCAGGAACCCACAAGCAGGACATGAGTGCAACAGCACCCTCCCACCCATGTTCCCCAGCAAGTACATAGGCTCACCGCCTCTGGTACTGGAGGTAGCACATAACCATCAAGACTAGTAGTCATTGACAACCTTATCTCCAGGAATTCATTCAACCCCCTGTTAAAGCCATCCAAATCAGTGGCCATCACTACATGTTGTGGTAGTGAATGCCATAGTTTGACTATGCACTGTGTGAAGAAGTCCTGCCTTTGATCTGTCCTGAATTTCCCCCCAATTAGCATGATAGGATGACCCCGGGTCCTAGTATGTTGAGAGAGGGAGAAAAATGTCTCCCTATCCACATTCTCCACACCATGCATCATTGTGTACACCTCTCTCATGTCTCCCCTTACCCTCCTTTTTTCCCATCCCAGCTGTTGTAACCTTCTCTCATAGGGGAGATGCTCCAGCCCCTTGATCATTTTAGTTGCCCTTTTCTGCAAAATGATCAGAGAGTCGAAGCATCTTCCCTATGAGCAAAGGATGAAGTATTCTCAATGCTCTCATTCAGGAAAACAACAACAACAAAAAGATGAGGGTGTGAACCAAGGGAGTGGAGAAAGTGGCATTTTCTCCCTCCCTCATATGACTAGAACTTTAGGGTTACCCCCCAAAAAGCACACAATGCAGAATTAACATACAATCTGCTGTGACATGAAAACCACACCATGCTTTTTATTCCACAGTTTACTGGGGTTTCTGCTTCTGGATTCTTTGCAGGATTAAGATTGGCTCCTTACACAGGCTGACATGGGCTGTGTGTGTGTGTGTGTTTCTTGGCAAGCTCCGGACAGCCTCCGAATTTGCTGCCTCTCTCTGCTTTGTCTAGGAATTGGGGGGAGCAGGGGTGGGGAAAATGCTGGGGGGGATGTTTTGTCAGAATTTGCTATGCTTTTCTTTTCCTCCTCATCCTGCTGACTCCACTGAGGTAGCAGAGAGGGCACCCCAATTTACTCAGTGAGAGAGGTGCACCCAGAATACATAACATCCATTCCATATTACATGTTTATCCTGCCATTCTTCCAAAAAGCTGAGAGCAACATATATGTCTCCTTCCATTATAGAAAAGCTCTGCAAGGTAGCTTAGGCAGGGGGCGGGGGTGGGGGCAAGGAGAATGACTAGCCAAGAGTATCTTCCCTTCTTCCATATTGGAGTAGCTTATCATATGGCACCACCCTATATTTACCTCATGATGCTGTGCTTATAGCATAACTGTGCAATTTCACATGGCAGTTAAATGGATTTACATTTAAATACTGTATTATCCCCAATTGTTTTAAAGGCAGGATAAAGACCAAAAAATGTGGGAGACCCCCTGGAGATTGGTGGCATCATGTAAAGGACCCACAAACTTCTGTGAGTGACCTATCATGAGTGTGTAATAAAAGCCTTGAGTGTGCAATAAAATGCCTCATGGGTGTGCAGTAGAATGCTTAAAATGTGCTTTGTTGTTGTTGTTGTTCAGTCGTGTCTGACTCTTCGTGACCCCATGGACCATAGCACGCCAGGCCTTCCTGTCCTGCGCTCTCTCCCAGAGCGTGCTCAAGTTCATCTTCATTGCATCGGTGATGCTATCTAGCCATCTCATCCTCTGCCGTCCCCTTCTCCTTTTGCCTTCAGTCTTTCCCAGCATCAGGGTCTTTTCCAGGGAGTTTTCTCTTCGCATTAGGTGGCCAAAATAATGGGATTGGTTAGACCAAGTCTTGGAGGTGGTTGGGTCTATCAGCCCATGATCACTAAACTCCAAGTTCAGAGAGGCACAGCTGAGAAATGCTGTTCCTTCCTTCCTTTCTTCCTAGATATGCTGCTTGCCTGATCTCGGAAGCTAAGCAGGGTCAGCCCTGGTTAGTACTTGGATGGGAGACCGCCTGGGAATCAGGCTTCCTGCACTGAGCAGGGGGTTGGACTCGAAGGACTTGCAGGCCCCTTCCAACCCTATGAATCTATGAACTCTATGAACAAGTTCAACCATAGACTTGTGTCCCATCTGCCTTTGAAACTGACATGCTACGCCAGCATGTTTCTGGGCAAGGCTGTTATTTTGCAATAACCCTGCTTCAATCACGGAATTTTAGAAGGGATCCAGATGTCATTGTTTTTTGTTTGTTTGTTTTGTTACATTTATACCTTTCCTCCAAGAAACCCAGGGTGGCATACATGATTCTCCCCCTCTCCATGTTATCCTCACAACAACCCTTTGAGGGAGGTGAGGCTGAGAGTCAGTGCCTGGCCCAAAGTCACACAATGAGCTTCATGGCCAAATGGGAACTAGAACATGGGCTGTCCCAGTCCAGCACTCTGAACTGCCTCTCCCATGTTTTTGCCATTTGTTACTATCCCATGTTTTCCCAACACTTCTGCCTTTTTTTTTTCTTGCCAGAGAAAAGCAGTTGAGGAGGAAAAGAGAGAGTACCTACACAGTGTCTTAGGAGCCGTCCATCTGGAAGTATCCCAAACTGCAAAAGACTCTCTCTCTCTCCCCCCCCCTTCCTCCTGCCACCCATCATTCTGTTCACTCCAGTGCAAATGGGGCTGCCGTTGTTTCCTTAAGAGTTGCTCACTCTCGACAAAACACAAGTGATGGATACCAACTGAAAACAAACAAAACCCAGCCTTGTCTGCTCCTGTGCCTTTATCAGAGGTTTCCTTCACCTATCAGGGAGCTACTAAACCCCTTAAGGGAGAAATCCCATGCATGTTTAGACAGGAAGAAGTCCTACAATCCTATGCATGTTTATACAGGAAAAAGTCCTACATCTCTCACCATTCCCCAGCCAGCTGGCTGGGGAAAGTTGGGAGTGGTAGGACTTTTTTTTCCTGTCTAAACATGCATAGGATTGCACCCTTATTTTCTGTCTAAACATACATAGGATTGCACTCTTATTTCTTTTACAACATTTGTATACCATTGCATATCTAGGCAGCTTCCAGAGTGGTGAACAATAAAAATAGCATTAAAAAATCATGTTAAAATAATTACTATTAAAAAAACCAAACAAATAGATGGTCAGTCAATCAAGGAAGGCCTCCTGGAATAGAGCTTTTTCCAGGAGGCACTGAAAACACAATGTTGGCACATAGCTGACCTCCAAAGGCAGAGTTCCACAGGAAGGGGGCCACCACACTCTAGACTATTCTCCAGGTGGACTCCAATCTGGCCATAGGTCCCTGTGGAAGCACCATGTTGAACATGAGCTTCCACTAATTGCAGTCCTAGGCATAATCCTATTAGGGAATAAGTCTGAGGAAACACAACGGGGTTTACTTTTGAGTAGACCTATATAGGGATTGCCCTGCAAACTGCTGGGCTGGGGAGAGCCGCCAGGGCTGATTCAAAAACTGGCAGCGCCGGAGGGGGGGGGTAGATGGGAGGGAACGTTCCCCCTAGGGTCCTAACATAAGGGTGTGTGTGTGTGTGTGTGTGTGTGTTGAAAGCCTACATCCTGGGTTTAAAAAAATAATAGCTTTCTCCTTTTCTGCCTCTCTGCGTGACCATTTTAGAGCAACAAATCATGTCGGAACTCCGGTGGCGCTCGCTCCCCCCCCCCTCGCCCCCAATCCCCATCCTCTCCAGCCCAGGTTTTCTTTGCAACGCCTCTTCTGAGCCATGTAGAAGGGATTTTTTTTCCTTCCCAGGCACAGAGAAAGCGGATGGCTCCCATCGCAGCAGCGGGAATGGGAAGCCAGGGCCGGGGAACAGAGCGCAGGACGTTCAGCCACACGACCACCGGCCTTTCCTCCTCCTCGTTTGGGCCTTAGGAAGAGCTTCGCGGAGGCCACGATGACCTGATAGCCCGGGGACACCAGCCTCGCCGCCCCTAGATATCCTTTGCGCACCGGAGGCGAGCTGGAGAGAGACAGACAGACTCCATAGGACCGAAACCCCAGGTCGAAGTGGATGGGGGTGCAATGCATGTCTGGCAACCGGAACGCCGATCCAGAGGGGGTAATTAGCGTGGCGGGGGAGGAAGAAATAAGGGAGAGAACCCTTTTCTCAGCACCTGTTCCCCCAGCCACCCAATGTCAATTTCATCCCGAGCCTGGTCAATTTCCTTCCTAGCAGCAGCTGCAACCTAAAAGCCAATTAAAAGCATCTCTGAAGGGATCAGAAGGTGGGTTGTTTCTTTTTGCTCCGGATCCCCCCTCCCACCACCCCGCTTAATGGTCTCGTTTTCTGACTCACTGCAGGGTCTCCCCCCTCCCCTTTTAACAGTCAGCTTCATCCTGCTTACCATGTCCCTTGCCAAGCACTACAGTAGCTTTTCCAGCCCATTTTTTTAATTTATTTTTAATAACCCTCAAGGCGCTTGAAGTAATGGGGAAGGAAGGCGAAGAGTTGTCTGTTCTTTTGTTGTTGCTCCTTTTCTAGACGCTCTGCCATCGCCCCTCCGCTCTGCCCTTGTCTTCGGTAAACCAGGTATAGACCAACCCAACCTTCCTCTTCCTCCTTAGAAGGAAAACAAATGGGTATAACTCTCCTCCTCCCTATCCCAAATATTAAGTCAGAAGTTTGACAGGCAACCAACTATCCCACTCGGAAGTCCACTCTGTTTGTCTCTGTGTATCCTTATTCTCTATGTCCAGCACTCTCCTCCCTTTTTGTGCTTCGCTTCCTCTTTTTTAAGGCCCTTGTAGTGATTATGAGAACATACAGTAGATGCTGCAAATCTCTAAGGGTACCCGGGCCAACTTTCTTTATTGAAAAGGACATCAAGCATTTACTCAGAATTCTGGAGTTGCTCCCCCCTGGTGATAGCTCGAGCTTCTGCTAGATCTTCCACTGGCAAGTAAGTCTCACGTGAGTCTGACCTATTTGTATTTTTAAAGCCGCCAAGGAGCTGTGGGTAGGGAGGGGCAGGCTGGCACAGAAGAAAAGTCTCCCCTTCTTCCAGTGAAGACTGAAGCTGCAATGGATGTTCTCAGAAAGTTTCCTTTTTCCACTGGTATCTGTAGAGCGCAATGACTGACTTTCTTTTGAGTAGCAAGATCACCTGTTTCTGGAGTAGGAGATCTGATCTGGGTTACCTGCAGAATCTTCACCACCTGCAAACACTTGTCACTTTTTCTCCGTGCTGTAAATAGCCCAGTTGTGCAAGCTGAGGTCTGGAGGGAGACTTGCTAAAGACTTAAGGATGGGGGATGCGTTTTCAGCTCCAGCCTCTTCCTCCTGAATCCAGCCAGAGAGTAGCTCATTCTTCTTCTACTCCCACTTCTATTCATTGCCAAAGCAGCGTAGTTTGTGCCTCCCACGTGGAGAAGCTTTTTGATGGCTTCTTTGAGGAGAGTGAAAGTCTTGCTGGTCTTGAACTTGATTGCAGTTGCTGGCTTTGTCCTTTTCCTGGCCAAGTGCAGGCCCATAGCTGTGAAGAATGGGGATTCCTTCCACGAAATCCATCCCAGGGCAGAAGTGGCCAACCTGACAGCCCACGCAATCAACCCCATCCAGGATGCCGTTTTGAAAAGGCTGTCACTTCTTGAAGACATCGTCTACAGACAGCTCAATGGTAGGTGTGTGCTTTCCTCAGTGAACTGTTTTGGTACCTCTCCTCCAGGTAAACATGTCCTTTCGGGGGGTTGTCTTGCAAAGAATTTGCTGGATGAGTTGATTTTACTCTGTGGATTAACTGGCAGTAGAGTGGATGGTTTGCATACATGCAGAATAGGGATGTACGGATCATGTAAAATCTGCTCCATCTGTGTTTCATGGAGTGTCAGGTACCTTCTGTTCCATCGTCCACCCACAGATGGATGCAAATATTTTGTTTTGTCATGCGGAAAAAATACGCAAATAATTATGTAAGGATTTACATAAGGATTCACATAATTTACCTTAGTACATAACATTTAGCATATTGTCCCCCATTCCATTCAGTGTTTCCTCAGCAGAAACTTATGTATTTTCCTACGAATTTATGTGTGTAAATTTTGGGAAAGTAAAAAAAACAAAACATTCAAAAGTCCACAGACTCCGTGCGGCCTGAGGGGCTCACTCCGCAGTGGATTCTGCAGGTCAGATTCTAAGAAATCCAAGCTCATTTTAGTCCATCTCAAATATCTCCAGCATCCCTAATGCATAAGATCCCAGGTTCAGTTCTCAGCATCTCCATGCAGGGATGGAAAAGACCCTTGTCTGACAGCGTAGCTGTTACTGAACTGGGTGAACTTAATTATCAGGCCTGCTTAATTTAAGGCAGCTTCTGTATGTGCTAAACTTTGAGGCTTTTCCTTTTATGTTAAAGCTGTTGAGCTCTGCCAGATGTCTGCATATATCCACCCTCCTCTACCAGCACTGATATCCCGCATATTTTGAGCTTAGAATGCACATGTCCCATCAGGTGGGGACAGATGTGTGTTCCAAAGTGTGGTGTAAGTGAACTCTTGTTGGCTGCCTTTCCCGTGGCATATGTTTTCGCAATGTAGGTTTTTGCGTGTTCCAACAGGTTCCGCTACACTTCTGTTGAGTCTGTTTTCACCCATCGTTGTCACTGGGAAATCTGTACATGTAAGGATTCCAGCATACCTTCTGTGGCATGGGGTGGATGGGTGGGGAATCAGCACGTCATCTGCTTCTCCGAAGCTTTCTGTATGCCTCAGAACCTCACTGAGCTTTCAACTCTAGCTTGGATGCAGGCTCCCTATGTGTAAAGTTAATGGTTACTCTTTGTTGCAAGAGGGATCAGCCAAAAGGTAACTGCTCTATCCACTCAAAGAATCACAGACATAAGGGAAGCTTGCCTTGAGTAAAATTGATTTACCTTGGAGTAAAGGCCTTCAAAATGTGTTTATCTCCCTACATGCCAAGTTTAACTGATTTATGGAGCACTTTTATATATATATATATATTCCGGGGCTGCGATCCTATGCATGCTTATTAAAGATTAAGTCCTACTCAGTGTGGTGGGATTTAGTCCTGATTGGGCTTTAAGTGTTAGAGTCTCGATTTTGTTTCACAAACACATCTGGGGGGGGGGGTCACTGAGATTCCCATTGCGTTTGGCAGTTGTGGCTTGACTATAGCCCATGCATTTGAGCTGGGAAGCAAAAGACAGGCTAATATGGCCCAGAGCAATTGGCGCAGGGCAAGAAGGGGGCTCCAGGAGGTCCCCTATGCCTACCTGGTCAACCCTGCATGTGGGTTCCTGTTCGACAGCTGGTTGGCCACTGTATGAACAGAATGCTGGACTAAATGGTCCCTTGGTCTGATCCAGCAGGGCTCTTCTTATGTTCTTACCATCCTAAGAAACAATAACCTATATTTTCCCATGTTCTAGCAGTGCCTTTTGTGCTAAGACTCTTCTTCTCTGGATGCAGGAAGACAGCTGCATCACCCCTTTGCTAGCAGACCTCTGAAGCCAACATGTGAGCTGGACTTTCAGTGGGCGCAGTCTTGTGATCTGACATAGCAACATTGTGCCTAGATTGAGGCTGTTCCACATCAACACCAGATCTGTACAACACCCACTTCATATGTGTGCATATAGCTGTGTGCAAATAGCCTCTCGGAATCCTCCAGCCTATTTGTCACCAAAGCAATGGGGGCGCGGGAGGGAGGGGATGGACAATTTCACCAAATTTCTCCTGGCAGAGGAGAAATTCTCCAACTGTTACTCTCAGATAGGGCTCACTACTGGCATGGGTTGGAGCATGGCTTCTTT